>NC_090319.1:314895630-316304247 GCF_040869045.1 Eurosta solidaginis | reverse complement strand
TTTAGACAATATATTGATTTAAATGCAGACCTGTTAAATTTGAATTAGCATTAGTAATCAATTAATTAGATGCCTATTTTAATGGCCAATGATTATTTCAATTGCTTTCCGTAAAAAGCAATTACTAATTGATTACCATCATGATTTTTTCCGATTATTGAAAAAAATCAACAAAAAAATCAAAAATAATCAAAAAAGGCGTTTTTGATTACTTTTGATTATTTTTAATTCTTTCGATTATTTTTGATTACTTTTAATTTTTTTTGATTATTTTTCTGCTTTGTTGAAAGAAAAATTCTCGTTTGTTGCATGCACGGAATAATTTCTACATACAAGTACATTTTAGGATGCAATATTAAATCGTAACCGCTTATCGAGGCAAATATATACATGCAACATATAGGGCGAATGGTATATGAGCGTGGATCTAAACATATTCTCCGGTAAGTATATACACGTGCATAATTTGCTACACTCATTATCTAATATATAAAATTCTTGTGTCACGGTGTTAGAGGCTTAACTTCTCCGAAACGGCTGAACCGATTCTCATAAAATTTTGTGAGCATATTGGGTAGGTCTGAGAATCGGCCAACGTCTACCTTTTTTCGCTACGTGCCTAGGGTCTTGAGATCAAAACGTGGACCCGGGTACCCTAGAATCTGTTTATAGAATATGGATATCAAATGAAAGCTGTTGATGAGTGCTATAGTACAGGATAATTTTCATACCCCTGGGTGACTAAGGTCTCAAGATATAGGCCTAAACGTGGACCCGGGTATCCCTAGAATGTGTTTATACAATATGGATAACAAATGAAAGCTGTTGACGAGTGCTATAGTACAGGATAATTTTCATACCCCCGGGTGACTAAGGTCTCAAGATATAGGCCTAAACGTGGACCCGGGTACCCCTAGAATGTGTTTATACAATATGGATAACAAATGAAAGCTGTTGATGAGTGCTATAGTACAAGATAATTTTCATACAACTGGGAGCCTAGGGTCTCGAGATATATCCCAAAACGTGGACCCGTGTACCTCTAGAATGTGTTTATACATTATGGATATCAAATGAAAGCTGTTGATTAGTGCTATAGTACAGGATAATTTTCATGCTCCTGGGTGACTAAGGTCTCAAGATATAGGCCTAAACTTGGACCCGGGTACCCCTAGAATGTGTTTATACAATATGGATAACAAATGAAAGCTGTTGATGAGTGCTATAGTACAGGATAATTTTCATACAACTGGGAGGCTAAGGTCTTGAGATATATCCCAAAACGTGGACCCGGGTACCCCTAGAATGTGTTTATACAATATGGATAACAAATGGAAGCTGTTGATGAGTGCTATAGTACAGGATAATTTTCATACAACTGGGAGGCTAGAGTCTCGAGATATATCCCAAAACGTGGACCCGTGTACCCCTAGAATGTGTTTATACAATATGGATATCAAATGAAAGCTGTTGATTAGTGCTATAGTACAGGATAATTTTCATGCCCTGGGTGACTAAGGTCTCAAGATATAGGCCTAAACGTGGACCCTGGTACCCCTATAATGTGTTTATGCAATATGGATAACAAATGAAAGCCGTTCATGAGTGCTATAGTACAGGATAATTTTCATACAACTGGGAGGCTAGGGTCTCGAGATATAGCCCAAAACGTGGACCCGAGTACCCCTAGAATGTGTTTATACAATATGGATATCAAATGAAAGCTGTTGATTAGTGCTATATTACAGGATAATTTTCATGCCCCTGGGTGACTAAGGTCTCAAGATATAGGCCTAAACGTGGACCCGGGTACCACTAGAATGTGTTTATACAATATGGATAACAAATGAAAGCTGTTGATGAGTGCTATAGTACAGGATAATTTTCATACAACTGGGAGGCTAGGGTCTCGAGATATAGCCCAAAACGTGGACCCGAGTACCCCTAGAATGTGTTTATACAATATGGATATCAAATGAAAGCTGTTTATTAGTGCTATAGTACAGGATAATTTTCATGCCCCTGGGTTACTAAGGTCTCAAGATATAGGCCTAAACGTGGACCCGGATACCTCTAGAATGTGTTTATACAATATGGATAACAAATGAAAGCTGTTGATGAGTGCTATAGTACAGGATAATTTTCATACAACTGGGAGGCTAGGGTCTCGAGATATATCCCAAAAAGTGGACCCGTGTACCCCTAGGATGTGTTTATACAATATGGATATCAAATGAAAGCTGTTGATTAGTGCTATAGTACAGGATAATTTTCATGCCCCTGGGTGACCAAGCTCTCAAGATATAGGCCTAAACGTGGACCCTGGTACCCCTAGAATGTGTTTATACAATATGGATAACAAATGAAAGCTGTTGATGAGTGCTATAGTACAGGATAATTTTCATATCCCTGGGTGACTAAGGTCTCAAGATATAGGCCTAAACGTGGACCCGGGTACCCCTAGAATGTGTTTATACAATATGGATAACAAATGAAAGCTGTTGATGAGTGCTATAGTACAGGATCATTTTCATACCCCTGGGTGACTAAGGTCTCAAGATATAGGCCTAAACGTGGACCCGGGTACCCCTAGAATGTGTTTATACAATATGGATAACAAATGAAAGCTGTTGATGAGTGCTATAGTACAGGATAATTTTCATACAACTGGGAGGCTAGGGTCTCGAGATATATCCCAAAACGTGGACCCGTGTACCCCTAGAATGTGTTTATACAATATGGATATCAAATGAAAGCTGTTGATGAGTGCTATAGTACAGGATAATTTTCATACAACTGGGAGGCTAAGGTCTCGAGATATATCCCAAAACGTGGACCCGGGTACACCTAGAATGTGTTTATACAATGTGGATAACAAATGGAAGCTGTTGATGAGTGCTATAGTACAGGATAGTTTTCATACAACTGGGAGGCTAGGGTCTCGAGATATATCCCAAAACGTGGAACCGTGTACCCCTAGAATGTGTTTATACAATATGGATATCAAATGAAAGCTGTTGATTAGTGCTATAGTACAGGATAATTTTCATGCCCCTGGGTGACCAAGCTCTCAAGATATAGGCCTAAACGTGGACCCTGGTACCCCTAGAATGTGTTTATACAATATGGATAACAAATGAAAGCTGTTGATGAGTGCTATAGTACAGGATAATTTTCATACAACTGGGAGGCTAAGGTCTCGAGATATATCCCAAAACGTGGACCCGGGTACCCCTAGAATGTGTTTATACAATGTGGATAACAAATGGAAGCTGTTGATGAGTGCTATAGTACAGGATAGTTTTCATACAACTGGGAGGCTAGGGTCTCGAGATATATCCCAAAACGTGGAACCGTGTACCCCTAGAATGTGTTTATACAATATGGATATCAAATGAAAGCTGTTGATTAGTGCTATAGTACAGGATAATTTTCATGCCCCTGGGTGACTAAGGTCTCAAGATATAGGCCTAAACGTGGACCCTGGTACCCCTAGAATGCGTTTATGCAATATGGATAACAAATGAAAGCTGTTGATTAGTGCTATAGTACAGGATAATTTTCATGCTCCTGGGTGACTAAGGTCTCAAGATATAGGCCTAAACGTGGACCCGGGTACCCCTAGAATGTGTTTATACAATATGGATAACAAATGAAAGCTGTTGATGAGTGCTATAGTACAGGATAATTTTCATACAACTGGGAGGCTAAGGTCTCGAGATATATCCCAAAACGTGGACCCGGGTACCCCTAGCATGTGTTTATACAGTATGGATATCAAATGAAAGCTGTTAATGAATGCTATAGTACAGGATACATTTCATACAACTGGGAGGTTAGGGTCTCGATATATAGCCCAAGACGTGGACCCGGGTACCCCTAGAATGTGTTTATACAATATGGATATCAAATGAAAGATGTTGATGAGTGCTATAGTACAGGATAATTTTCATACAACTGGGAGGCTAGGGTCTCGAAATATAGCCCAAAACGTGGACCCGGGTACCCCTAGAATGTGTTTATACAATATGGATATCATATGAAAGCTGTTGATGAGTGCTATAGTACAGGATAATTTTCATACAACTGGGAGGCTAGGGTCTCGAGATATATCCAAAAACGTGGACCCGTGTACCCCTAGAATGCGTTTATACAATATGGATATCAAATGAAAGCTGTTGGTTAGTGCTATAGTACAGGATAATTTTCATGCCCCTGGGTGACTAAGGTCTCAAGATATAGGCCTAAACGTGGACCCTGGTACCCCTAGAATGTGTTTATACAATATGGATAACAAATGAAAGCTGTTGATGAGTGCTATAGTACAGGATAATTTTCATACAACTGGGAGGCTAGGGTCTCGAGATATATCCCAAAACGTGGACCCGTGTACCCCTAGAATGTGTTTATACAATATGGATATCAAATGAAAGCTGTTGATTAGTGCTATAGTACAGGATAATTTTCATGCCCCTGGGTGACTAAGGTCTCAAGATATAGGCCTAAACGTGGACCCTGGTACCCCTAGAATGTGTTTATGCAATATGGATAACAAATGAAAGCTGTTGGTGAGTGCTATAGTACAGGATAATTTTCATACAACTGGGAGGCTAGGGTCTCGAGATATAGCCCAAAACGTGGACCCGAGTACCCCTAGAATGTGTTTATACAATATGTATATCAAATGAAAGCTGTTGATTAATGCTATATTACAGGATAATTTTCATGCCCCTGGGTGACTAAGGTCTCAAGATATAGGCCTAAACGTGGACCCAGGTACCACTAGAATGTGTTTATACAACATGGATAACAAATGAAAGCTGTTGATGAGTTCTATAGTACAGGATAATTTTCATACAACTGGGAGGCTAAGGTCTCGAGATATATCCCAAAACGTGGACCCGGGTACCCCTAGAATGTGTTTATACAATGTGGATAACAAATGGAAGCTGTTGATGAGTGCTATAGTACAGGATAGTTTTCATACAACTGGGAGGCTAGGGTCTCGAGATATATCCCAAAACGTGGAACCGTGTACCCCTAGAATGTGTTTATACAATATGGATATCAAATGAAAGCTGTTGATTAGTGCTATAGTACAGGATAATTTTCATGCCCCTGGGTGACTAAGGTCTCAAGATATAGGCCTAAACGTGGACCCTGGTACCCCTAGAATGTGTTTATGCAATATGGATAACAAATGACAGCTGTTGGTGAGTGCTATAGTACAGGATAATTTTCATGCTCCTGGGTGACTAAGGTCTCAAGATATAGGCCTAAACGTGGACCCGGGTACCCTAGAATGTGTTTATACAATGTGGATAACAAATGAAAGCTGTTGATGAGTGCTATAGTACAGGATAATTTTCATACAACTGGGAGGCTAAGGTCTCGAGATATATCCCAAAACGTGGACCCGGGTACCCCTAGAATGTGTTTATACAGTATGGATATCAAATGAAAGCTGTTAATGAATGCTATAGTACAGGATACATTTCATACAACTGGGAGGTTAGGGTCTCGATATATAGCCCAAGACGTGGACCCGGGTACCCCTAGAATGTGTTTATACAATATGGATATCAAATGAAAGATGTTGATGAGTGCTATAGTACAGGATAATTTTCATACAACTGGGAGGCTAGGGTCTCGAAATATAGCCCAAAACGTGGACCCGGGTACCCCTAGAATGTGTTTATACAATATGGATATCATATGAAAGCTGTTGATGAGTGCTATAGTACAGGATAATTTTCATACAACTGGGAGGCTAGGGTCTCGAGATATATCCAAAAACGTGGACCCGTGTACCCCTAGAATGCGTTTATACAATATGGATATCAAATGAAAGCTGTTGATGAGTGCTATAGTACAGGATAGTTTTCATACAACTGGGAGGCTAGGGTCTCGAGATATATCCCAAAACGTGGAACCGTGTACCCCTAGAATGTGTTTATACAATATGGATATCAAATGAAAACTGTTGATTAGTTTTATAGTACAGGATAATTTTCATGCCCCTGGGTGACTAAGGTCTCAAGATATAGGCCTAAACGTGGACCCGGGTACCCCTAGGATGTGTTTATACAATATGGATATCAAATGAAAGCTGTTGATTAGTGCTATAGTACAGGATAATTTTCATGCTCCTGGGTGACTAAGGTCTCAAGATATAGGCCTAAACGTGGACTCGGGTACCCTAGAATGTGTTTATACAATATGGATAACAAATGAAAGCTGTTGATGAGTGCTATAGTACAGGATAATTTTCATACAACTGGGAGGCTAAGGTCTCGAGATATATCCCAAAACGTGGACCCGGGTACCCCTAGAATGTGTTTATACAGTATGGATATCAAATGAAAGCTGTTAATGAATGCTATAGTACAGGATACATTTCATACAACTGGGAGGTTAGGGTCTCGATATATAGCCCAAAACGTGGACCCGGGTACCCCTAGAATGTGTTTATACAATATGGATATCAAATGAAAGCTGTTGATGTGTGCTATAGTACAGGATAATTTTCATACAACTGGGAGGCTAGGGTCTCGAAATATAGCCCAAAACGTGGACCCGTGTACCCCTAGAATGTGTTTATACAATATGGATATCAAATGAAAGCTGTTGATGAGTGCTATAGTACAGGATAGTTTTCATACAACTGGGAGGCTAGGGTCTCGAGATATATCCCAAAACGTGGAACCGTGTACCCCTAGAATGTGTTTATACAATATGGATATCAAATGAAAACTGTTGATTAGTTTTATAGTACAGGATAATTTTCATGCCCCTGGGTGACTAAGGTCTCAAGATATAGGCCTAAACGTGGACCCGGGTACCCCTAGGATGTGTTTATACAATATGGATATCAAATGAAAGCTGTTGATTAGTGCTATAGTACAGGATAATTTTCATGCTCCTGGGTGACTAAGGTCTCAAGATATAGGCCTAAACGTGGACTCGGGTACCCTAGAATGTGTTTATACAATATGGATAACAAATGAAAGCTGTTGATGAGTGCTATAGTACAGGATAATTTTCATACAACTGGGAGGCTAAGGTCTCGAGATATATCCCAAAACGTGGACCCGGGTACCCCTAGAATGTGTTTATACAGTATGGATATCAAATGAAAGCTGTTAATGAATGCTATAGTACAGGATACATTTCATACAACTGGGAGGTTAGGGTCTCGATATATAGCCCAAAACGTGGACCCGGGTACCCCTAGAATGTGTTTATACAATATGGATATCAAATGAAAGCTGTTGATGTGTGCTATAGTACAGGATAATTTTCATACAACTGGGAGGCTAGGGTCTCGAAATATAGCCCAAAACGTGGACCCGTGTACCCCTAGAATGTGTTTATACAATATGGATATCATATGAAAGCTGTTGATTAGTGCTATAGTACAGGATAGTTTTCATGCCCCTGGGTAACTAAGGTTTCAAGATATAGGCCTATACGTGGACCCGGGTACCCCTAGAATGTGTTTATACAATATGGATAGCAAATGAAAGCTGTTGATGAGTGATATAGTACAGGATAATTTTCATACCCCTGGGTGACTACGGTCTGGAGATATAGGCCAAACGTGGGCCCGTGAACGCCTAGACAATGTTTTTACATTGTGGGTATCAAATTGAGCTGTTGATGAGCGCTTTAGTACAGAGTAAGTTTTATGCGCTGGGTGACTAGGGCCTCGATATGTAGGCCAAAACGTGGACCCGGATACACCTAGAATGTGTTTTTACATTATGGGTATCAAATTGAAGCTGTCGATGTATGATTTAGTACAGAGTAAGTTTTACACCGCTGGGTGACCACGGTCTCGAGATATAGGCCAAAACATGGACCCGGATACACCCAGAATGTGTTTTTATATTATGGGTACCAAATTGAAGCTGTTGATGTGTGCTGTAATACAGAGTAAGTTTTACACCGCTGAGTGACTAGGGTCTCGAGATATAGGCCAAAACGTGGACCCGGATACCCCTAGAATGTGTGTGTATTATGGATATCAAATGAAAGCTGTTGCTGAGAGGTCTAAAGTTGATTGTGATATTCGATTTAGTCGCATCAACCTGGCAAAACTGATAAATATGCATGCGGAGCCGAAATAAAGACAAGAATTAATAAGACCCACATCCCTATTTACATACGTCCTATTCCATTTGCCTGAAATTTCGTATATAAATTTGCCTATATTAGTATTTACGATGCTTTTTTTCGGGAAGTATACCAGAGATGGAGTGGGACTGGGATTAGGTCTAGAACTGGGACTGAGACTGAGACTCGGAGTGGGACTAGGACTGAGACTCGGAGTGGGACTAGGACTGAGACTCGGAATGGGACTTGAACAAAATACATACCACCCTCTGGGACTGACAATAAGAGATGAATAAGAATGAGAAAAAATTGAGAGAAGAGAAAAGAGAGAAGGAGACTGAGAAAGAGATAGAATGAGACGAAGATGGAGATAGATGAAGCGAAAAAGACGGAGGGAGGAGAGAATAAAAAGATTAGGAAAAAGTGTAGAGGGATAGGGCAGAGTTAGACGGAAAAAGCTTATTAAAATGTATGCAGATAGACCAAATTTAGGGCAGAACAACGTCTGCCGGGTCTGCTAGTATAAAATAATAACGATCCTATATGGTTCATCCTTAAGTCAAGCCAATTTTGTTTTGTATACAAAATTAATATATCCACTATTTTGGCTATGCACTGATTTTTTTGTATATACAAGTAAATGGGAGGATGTACCGGTATATCGTGAGCGCTTATCTAGGCATATGGGTACATATGTATGTACATACCCATCTACAAATTATCGTGTCTATAAGTGTTTCCGATGAATACCTGGGGAGTGCGTATTGTTTTTATGACAAAACGATATGCTCGAACAATATGTATGAGTAATACTACTTAGGTTGATGGTTGATAGCTTCACTTCCAACTGGAGCGATCCTCTAAGTTGTCATTCATCATCATGATAAGTTGTCTAACCAAAGGTTGTTATATCCCAGATAAATTTATTAACATATGTCCATGTACATTAGATTAAAACTTCCTTTTATTTCCTTATGATTACGCCTAGTATATTTTCTGTAAAATCTTAAGTTTTGCATAGTGAGCCATATTTTTAGTATTAACAACGGAAATTACAGAAAAGTGAGGTTTCGTCCCAATCTAATGTACATGCTCAATGGTATAGTTAGAAAATGTAAGCTTAAGTAATTTCGTGTTATTTTTTATTAATTTTATGTATATGTGTTTTTGTTTCATTAAATTAACATTGCCAAAAATAACGATATTTGGATGGATTTCAAAACTTAAAAGAAAGTAAAATAAGAGGTATTTATGTATATTCATTATCTAAAAGTTGTTTTAGTCATTATAACAAATTTGCATTTGCTTTCAATAAAGTTAAGGTTTCGAATGAAATGTCCGACAAAGACTGACGCCTTGGAGCATTTATAAATCCTGCAAAGGAAAATAGTCGCTCAACAGGAGCAGAAGAGTGTTGAAGAGTTTTACAGTTTCTTTGAACGCACTTCGTGTTTTCCATATGTCCATGCTAGTACATGAATCACGCAGATAGGTATACAGCTCATTTTGTACAAAATTTTTAAGCCCACCTTTTGTTGAACATTGCCCCACACTGGCGATGATATGAAACCAATATTACTAAAATAAAACAATATGATAAACTTCAATTACAAAAAAATCAGTGCATAGCCATAACGTAATCCAAAATAGTGGATATATTAATTTTGTATACAAAACAAAATTGGTTTGACTTAAGGATGAACCATAATGAGTGTAGCAATATATATTTGCCACGGCGGCCACCGTGATGTGATGGTAGCGTGCTCCGCCTACCACACCGTATGCCTTGGGTTTGCACCCCGGGCAAAGCAACATCAAAATTTTAGAAATAAGGTTTTTAAATTAGAAGACAATTTTTCTAAGCGGGATCGCCCCTCGGCAGTGTTTGGCGAGCGCTCCGGGTGTATTTCTGCCATGAAAAGCTCTCAGTGAAAACTCATCTGCCTTGCAGATGCCGTTCGGAGTCGGCATAAAACATGTAGGTCCCGTCCGGCCAATTTAGGGAAAATCAAGAGGAGCACGACGCAAATTGGAAGAGAAGCTCGGTTTTAGATCTCTTCGGAGGTTATCGTGCCTTACATTTATTTATTTTCATTTACATATTTGCCTCGATAAGCGGTTACGTTTTAATATCGCATCCTAAAATGTACTTGTAAGTAGAAATTATTCCGTGCATGCGACAAACACGAATTTTTCTTTCAACAAAGCGGAAAAATAATCAAAAGTAATCAAAAACAAATAAGGAAGGCTAAGTTCGGGTGTAACCGAACATTACATACTCAGTTCAGAGCTGTGGAGACAAAGTAAGGGAAAATCACCATGTTGTAAAAAGAACCTAGGGTAACCCTGGAATGTGTTTGTATGACATGTGTATCAAATGGAAGGTATTAAAGATTATCTTAAGAAGAAGAGGGCCATAGTTCTATAGATGGACGCCATTTAGGGATATCGCCATAAAGGTGGACCAGGCCTGACTCTAGAATTTGTTTGTACGATATGGGTATCAAATGAAAGGTATTAATGTGTATTTTAAAAGGGCGTGGGCCTAAGTTCTATAGATGGACGCCTTTTCGAGATATCGCTATAAAGATGGACCAGGGGTGATTCTAGAATTTGTTTGTACGATATGGGTATCAAATGAAAGGTATTAATGTGTATTTTAAAAGGGCGTGGGCCTAAGTTCTATAGATGGACGCCTTTTCGAGATATCGCTATAAAGATGGACCAGGGGTGATTCTAGAATTTGTTTGTACGATATGAGTATCAAATGAAAGGTGTTAATAAGTATTTTAAGAGGGCGTGGGCCTTAGTTCTATATGTGTGACTCTAGAATTTGTTTGTACTATATGTGTATCAAATGAAATGTGTTAATGATAATTTTAAAAGGGAGTGGGCCTAAGTTCTATAGGTGGACGCCTTTTCGAGATATCGCCATAAAGGTGGACCAGGGGTGACTCTAGAATTTATTTTGTACGATATGGGTATCAAATGAAAGGTATTAATGTGTATTTTAAAAGGGCGTGGGCCTAAGTTCTATAGATGGACGCCTTTTCGAGATATCGCTATAAAGATGGACCAGGGGTGATTCTAGAATTTGTTTGTACGATATGAGTATCAAATGAAAGGTGTTAATAAGTATTTTAAGAGGGCGTGGGCCTTAGTTCTATATGTGGACGCCTTTTCGAGATATCGCCATAAAGCTGGACCAGGGGTGACTCTAGAATTTGTTTGTACTATATGTGTATCAAATGAAAGGTGTTAATGAGTATTTTAAAAGGGAGTGGGCCTTAGCTCTATAGGTAGACACCTTTTCGGAATATCGTTATAAAAGTGGACCAGGGGTGACTCTAGAAGTTGTTTGTACGATATGAGTATCAAATGAAAGGTGTTAATGAGTATTTTAAGAGGGCGTGGGCCTTAGTTCTATATGTGGACGCCTTTTCGAGATATCGCCATAAGGGTGGACCAGGGGTGACTCTAGAATGCGTTTGTACAATATGGGTATCAAACGAAAGGTGTTAATAAGTGTTTTAAAAGGGAGTGGGCCTTAGTTCTATAGGTGGACGTCTTTTGGAGATATCGCCATAAAGGTGGACCAGAGGTGACTCTAGAATTTGTTTGTACGATATGGGTATCAAATGAAAGGTGTTAATGAGTATTTTAAAAGGGCGTGGGCCTTAGTTCTATAGGTGGACGCCTTTTCAAGATATCGCCATAAACGTGGACCAGGGGTGACTCTAGAATGCGTTTGCACAATATGGGTATCAAATGAAAGGTGTTAATGAGTATTTTAAAAGGGCGTGGGCCTTAGTTCTATAGGTGGACGCCTTTTGGAGATATCGCCATAAAGGTGGACCAGAGGTGACTCTAGAACTTGTTTGTACGATATGGGTATCAAATGAAAGGTGTTAATGAGTATTTTAAAAGGGCGTGGGCCTTAGTTCTATAGGTGAACGCCTTTTCAAGATATCGCCATAAAGGTGGACCAGGGGTGACTCTAGAATTTGTTTGTACGATATGGGTATCAAATGAAAGGTGTAATGAGTATTCTAAAAGGGAGTGGGCCTTAGTTCTATATGTGGACGCCTTTTCGAGATATCGCCATAAACGTGGACAAGGGGTGACTCTAGAATGTGTTTGTACGATATGGGTATCAAATTAAAGGTATTAATGAGGGTTTTAAAAGGGAGTGGCCCTTCGTTGTATATGTGATGGCGTTTTCGAGATATCGACCAAAATGTGGACCAGGGTGATCCAGAACATCATCTGTCGGGTACCGCTAATTTATTTATATATATAATACCACGAACAGTATTCCTTCCAAGATTCCAAGGGCTTTTGATTTCGCCTTCAAAACTTTTTCATTTTCTTCTACTTAATATGGTAGGTGTCACACCCATTTTACCAAGTTTTTTTCTAATGTTATATTTTTCGTCAATAGAGCAATACAATTACCATGTTTCATCCCTATTTTCGTATTTGGTATATAATTATGGCATTTTTTTCATTTTTCGTAATTTTCGATATCGAAAAAGTGGGCGTGGTCATAGTCGGATTTCGGCCATTTTTTACACCAATACAAAGTGAGTTCAGATAAGTACGTGAACTGAGTTTAGTAAAGATATATCGATTTCTGCTCAAGTTATCGTGTTAACGGCCGAGCGGAAGGCTGGGCGTGGCTTCAACCGATTTCGCCCTTTTTCACAGAAAACAGTTATCGTCCTAGAATCTAAGCCTCTACCAAATTTCACAAGGATTGGTAAATTTTTGTTCGACTTATGGCATTAAAAGTATCCTAGACAAATTAAATGAAAAAGGGCGGAGCCACGCCCATTTTGAAAATTTCTTTTATTTTTGTATTTTGTTGCAACATATCATTACTGGATTTGAATGTTGACATAATTTACTTATATACTGTAAAGATATTAACTTTTCTTTTAAAATTTGAATTAAAGAAATTTTTTTTAAAAAGTGGGCGTGGTCCGATTTTGCTAATTTTTATTAAGCAGACATATAGTAATAAGAGTAACGTTCCTGCCAAATTTCATCATGATATCTTCAACGACTGCAAAATTACAGCTTGCAAAACTTCTAAATTACCTTCTTTTAAAAGTGGGCGGTGCCACGCCCATTGTCCAAAATTTTACTAGTTTTCTATTCTGCGTCATAAGTTCAACTCACCTACCAAGTTTCATCGCTTAATCCGTATTTGGTAATGAATTATAGCACTTTTTAGATTTTTCGAAATTTTCGATATCGAAAAAGTGGGCGTGGTTATTGTCCGATATCGTTCATTTTAAATAGCGATCTGAGATGAGTGCCCAGGAACGTACATACCAAATTTCATCAAGATACCTCAAAATTTACTCAAGTTATCGTGTTAACGGACAGACGGACGGACGGACGGACAGACATGGCTCAATCGAATTTTTTTTCGATACTGATGATTTTGCTATATGAAAGTCTATATCTATCTCGATTCCTTTATACCTGTACAACCAACCGTTATCCAATCAAAGTTAATATACTCTGTGAGCTCTGCTCAACTGAGTATAAAAATTAAAAAAAAAAAAAAGAAAGTAAATCAAAAAAAAAAATCAAAAATAATCAAAAGTAATCAAAAAAGGCCTTTTTATTTTAGATTTTTCTTATTATTTTAGATTTTTTTTTGATTTTTTTCAATAATCGTAAAAAATCATGATTTTTTTTTGATTATTTTTTTAATCAATTGAAAAGTAATCATTAGAAATAGAAAATAATGGCAAGTAATCATTAAATGGCATTTAAAGAAAATAATCAATGTAACGACTAATCATTACCATTAGTAATCATAATTTAATAGGTCTGTTTAAAAGTATTTAATCGAATAGCACCTGCTCCCTCAGTGTTGGCACCTGAGGGGCTTCGGCATTTAAAGAACGAACATTGACTGAATTTCTGTTATTTAAATGCTGATTATTTGAATTATATAATAATAATATATATAATATAATAGCATGCACAAAGGCGATGGCCGGTCATCTGGATACGCCAAAAACAACAAAACATAACGATCATGGCGAAGGTAATAAACTTCTGTTCGGCGTTAGCTTAATGCAAGGATGGCGTCGCGAAATGGAAGATGCATACTGTGCACGCGCCGGACTTGGTAGTGGACTGGAGGATTGGAGTTTCTTTGCGGTTTTCGATGGACACGCTGGTTACAAAGTCTCCGAACATTGCGCCTCGCATTTACTTGATAGCATCATTGGTACGGATGAATTTAAAAATGGTGATCACGTGAAGGGTATACGTACTGGTTTCCTACATATCGATGAAGTAATGCGAGGATTACCAGAATTAACGCAAGACGCGGAAAAATGTGGTGGTACGACAGCAGTATGTGCATTCATATCGCCAACACAAGTTTATATTGCGAATTGTGGCAATTCGCGTGCGGTTCTATGTCGACAAGGCGTACCGGTATTTGCAACACAAGATCACATACCCATACTGCGTGAGGAAAAGGCACGTATACATAATGCAGGTGGTAGTGTTATGATCAAACGTGTGAACGGTATATTAGCGGTATCGCGTGCATTGGGTGATTATGATTTTAAAGATGTTAAGGAGAAGGGTCAGTGTGAGCAGAAGGTATCGCCAGAGCCCGAGATATTTTGCCAAAGTCGTCAGGATACAGATGAGTTTTTAGTTCTAGCCTGTGATGGTATATGGGATGTTATGACAAATGAAGATTTATGTAGTTTTGTTCATTCGAGGCTGAGAGTAACTACCGATTTAGTGAACATAGCAAATCAAGTCGTCGATACCTGCTTGCACACGGTACATATGATAATCAATTTAATAGGAAATTGAAGTGAAACTTCTGAGAGCTCGTTTTTGGAGACACGTACTAGTAATAATGGCCGGTTATTTAGAATAATTATTTGTAATTATTAAAATTGTTTTCCAAACATCTCCTTTTTAAGGGGCTATATGCAGTTCTAAATATTTTAGATTATTTCTTATGCATGCGAACTGGAGTAGCCAAGCATTTTTGACATTTGACAACGCATGGTGGTTTTAGCCCAATATGCATAAAACATTGAGTTTTTTTATTTAAATCAATATTTAACTTGGTTTATTTGTTTGCAGTCGCAAATGTCACTTTTCCTTTAAGACGCAATGTACATTTAATTATTTCTTTGCAAAACCTGAGTTGCCGGGTGAACTTTTTCCTAAAAATCTTTAGAAAATAGTAGTCTATTTTTTTATAGCTGCGTACTGCAAAAGAAAATTTGACAGACGAAATTTTTCCTAAACATTTCGTGAATGTCGTTTTATATAGATTTTTTGGTTTTCTTGAGAACTGCATGCGACTGTTGTTGATGTTGTAGCAGTGACTGCATGCGTCTCTTACGAGCTTATTTTCGGGACAGTATTGTCCGATTATTTCGATACTCTTCTTGCGAAAATCTTTAAAGTATTTCAAGGTTTATATTTGATTAACTTCTTAACTGTTTCGAAATTCCCTTTAAATAAGTCATATGAAGGATTTAATACTGACTTATATATGGACAGAGTACCATTGCAAATTAAAATTATGAAAATATTATATTAAAGTGACAAGCGAGAAGTTTCACTTCTATGTCACTTGCGTGTGCAACTTTAAATTCAAACATTATTTGTATATTTAAATGCTTCAACTGTTTTTTATTTATTTCAATAATTACAGGGTAGCCGAGATAATATGAGCATAATAATAATAGCTTTTCCTGGCGCACCGAAACCAACTGAAGACGCCTTTGAAGCCGACAAACCGTTGGAGAAGATCGAGAAATTAACAAGAGGTTGTTTAAGTCGAATTTTTTGTTTTTAAAATAATCTTATACGTGTAGCTATACTGTTGGCAACTCATCAGATGTAGTATTACTTTTTATATAACGCAGCTAGCTTACTGTTTTAACATTAGTACTGTCCATAGTTAAAAGTAGTAAGTTCGTGCATGCAATTACTTTATTAAAGTTAAATAACAATTAATTATATATCAGGCAAGATCGAAGGAACTAAACTTCCAGTTAATCGAAAAGTTGTCTATGACATCGTAATGTTAAAATATATATAGTTGTGTAGAATAAAATGTAGCACATAAGCTCTGCTGAGTTACCGATAGGTATTTATGTATGTATATAATACGTTGCTTAGCTTAAAGTATGTAATACATACAAATTGGGTATGTAAAGTACGACTATGAATTAATAGGCCGACACGTGTTAAAAATGGCAATAATGAAAAACGTAGCAGTTTTTAGGAAAACAAAATATATACAAGCTAGTGTGTGTGTGTGTACGCGCGTGAATAACACACACATACACACAATTTTTAGCATTATATGCAACCACATATTACTCGACCTAGATAAACAAAAAATCAGTTAAATTTTTAGCAAAATATTTCATAGCAAATTCATACCAATAATTATATCTAGCCATTTACCTCTATATATGAGGACTTAGTATGTTTTAATTTTATGTAGTTCCTTATCAATGCGTTGTGCAAAGGCGTAATATCTAGTCAATCTTGTCCATATAACAAATTATCCATTTTATCAACTAAAGATAAAACATATGTACTTACTAGCAGGGTACCCGACGTTCGGGATGCGTATTTATATTAAAGTGGCCCTTATTTTTTTTTTTAAATATCGAATCTTGGGTATTTAACTTAACAAATTTTAAAACATTTCTGCTAACCTAAATCACGAAACCATGTGCAGGCTCCGTTTATATAAAACAATATTTATTTTCCCACATTATCCCTCCTCCCCTTTTATTGCTTGGTCCATCCCACTTACTTTACTCTGTGCATTTTTCTGGCGATCCCATTCTCCTTATCTCGCGCTCAAACTCTTTTCGGTATTTTCTTCACTCTTCCCCCACATTTCTATTACCATATTTTATTTTCAGTTATTTTGTCTAAGCTTACCGCTAAAGCATGCAATAAAATCAGTAAATATTGCTTCAATCGGTTAAAAGTTATAAGCCGTAACTTACATACATATATGGATATACATACACATTCAAAATATAAAACAGAAAATTCTTACAGATCCTGTTGATATACCAGAGAATAAAAGAAAGTTTTTTTTTTTAAATATGGGTATTCGCTTGCAAAATCGTTGAGTTTGACAAAAAAAAAAACTACGTACACATTTTTAAAATTGTTAGTTTTTACAAATTAGGTTGGAAAAAATAATACTTTTTTGTTGAGTGAATAATTTTAAAAGAATTCATTTTGATAGCTTCCCAGCCAGCATTTTTTGAAAATTTTGATAAAAAAATATTCAAATATCATACCCCAAGATGATTAAAAACGTTCAAATTTAAAAGCATTTTCTGTTCGAAAATTAACGTATCGTCGGGAGAAAAATGTACCATAAATGTGATTATTGTTGAATAATCATTTATGTTTCATATTTCGAAACGCTTTTTGTTCATGTCTGATATCATTGTATAATTGGACTTTAATTGTTTTAACGTAATATTTGAATGCTTTTCACAGTCATTTTCTGATCATATTCGTGAACATATTTCAATCATTTTGGTTGAGATTTTTGAATCATTTTTGAATGCGATTATCATGCATTTATTCTTCATATCTCATACAAAATAAGATACTACATGCTAATCTTATGTCATCAGGGGAAGAAAGCATGCGGAAGGGAGCTATTTGAACCACAGGTCACTCGCAAACAAACTTGGCCGATATACACCTGCGACTACAACATCCAGCATCAGATATGATCATCAACATCTTAAAATACGATATGGTACGGGATGTTGAAGCCATATCCAGGTACATATGTTAAGAGAGTTTCACTTACCTGAGGTTCAAATAGTTCACAACCTTTGTATTGTCTAATGGTTGGATTTGTATTTTATGGGAAGCCGAAGGTGGAGAAATGGTTGGGGACATATTATGTAAGGAGCAGTATATACATTATTTCTTGTCTTGAAGAATAAAATTTTAATATTTTTTTCTGAACTTCATGATTGAAAAAATGTATGTATGCGAAAAAATAAGATCTTCAATCAAAAGTAAAATTTTAACAAGTATAAAATTCATTATACAGTCAACAAAGATTGTCAGAAAAGATTCAGAAAGCTGAATGAAAAATGATTAAAATTTTTGATCACCTAAAGTAAACACATTTGATTCAAATAAGATTCCAAGATGTGACTGAATAACTATATTCAGTTTTTGATCATCAAAAGTAAGCATATTTGATTATTCTTTTTGTTGTTTTTTATGAAATATTAAAATTTAATCATCAAAGGCCTTCAAAAATGATTTCAAAAAGTGATCGAAAAATGCTTTTTAGTTTTTCATCATCAAAAGTATTCATATTTGATTATTTCTTTTGTTCAAATGTATGATAACTCACTATTTAGTCAGAAGGAGTAATCAAATTGTATTGAAATGTAGGGAAATTCAAAATTTAATCACCTAAATGCTGAGTGGGTTTTCTTTTCTAATTTTTAATTGTTGTATACATTAAGGCGAATTATATAAAACTGTTATAGAATAACTTATGCGCATATACATAGACATATATAGCATTATGATTGTTATAAAAGTGAATGCTTACACACTTAGCACACATAAAACAAAATTATTCCAAGCTCTTCAGTGTGAATGTATGTGTATGTGTGGAGAGTTAACTTGTAATACAAAATTTAACATTTTTAATGCTTATTTAAAAAAAAAAATTGTTTTATAATGCTTCCTTATAAACAACGTTTGATGTGGAAGTGTTAGGAACATAGACGATTAATTTGTCTGTTTCACTAACACGTGAGAGCGCCACGTAAAGCTGGCCATGAGAAAAGCAACTCACAGTCAGATCAACGCCCACAACACTCATCGTCTGGCCTTGTGCTTTGTTGATTGTCATATCATAGCAAAGGCTCACCGGGAATTGAACACGTTTAAATCTAAAGGGAAAGTTGTTTGGTGTAAGGGGGATACGTGGTATAAAGACTCTCTCTCCTCTGCCACTGCCTGTCAAAATTTCTGCTTCAATTATATTTTGTTTTAGAGAAACAATTTTGAGCCTCGTTCCATTGCACAATTTGGTGGGCTTAGGTTATGCAACAGAATAATTGATGCGCCGATTTTCAAAATAATTTTATGGGATGGAAGTCCAGGTGCACTAAGGCTATTTAAAAACTCCACAGGGAAATTTGTTGAAATCTTGCTCCAAAACTCTGTTGATTGAAAAGTATTCGACCTCCTCTCCCTGAATATCGTTGAGTATATACGAATTGATTTTCAAAACCTGGTCATTTCGTGGCGTCAAGATAGACCTCTCGCAAAGCCAAAAGTTATCATGACAGACTCCTAGATCATTGTAAACAGTAGAAATTAGTTCTTGCAAAGAATGTACGGTCGGCACAAATTATCGGGCAGTATAATTTTGCCCTCTTCTTCGGGGTATGTACCATTTCCAATCTTTAGCTCTTGCACCGCGTGGTATGACCGGTAGTATCTGCCGAAAATCTCCACAAAAGAGAAAAGTAACACCACCCATAACTTTGTCATTTTGGCGTATATCCCTCAGCGTGCTGTCCACAGCTTCTACGGCTGTCCGGTTCGCCATGGTGCATTCATCCCATATTACCAGCACACAGTCACGAATAACGTTGGTTTTTTCTCAATTTCTTGCTATGTTGCACATTGGATATTCATTGATATCTAAGTGTATGGGGATTTTGAACATGGAATGGGCAGTTTTACCACCAGGTAATAAAGTTGCAGCTATACCAGATGAAGCCACTGCCAGAGCTATTTTGCCTTGAGCTCGCACCTTTGCCAAAACAATTTTAGTTAGGAAAGTTTTCCTGTCCCACCAGGGGCATCTAAAAACAAAATCTCACCTACTTCATTACCGACACTATAACAAACGCGTTCGAATACTCCTCTTTGCTCATCCGTTAAACGTTGAATGCCATTGCGTAAAGTGTCCGCAAGTTCTGTAGGATTATACGAAATTTCGCTTGCGTATTCCCTGTTCACGCGTTCACCGTCTATAGAAGGTTCGGGTAAGCCGTATTGGGATAGTAAAAAGTGCGAAAGTCCGAAAAGGAAATAGGTCCTAGT
The DNA here is from genome assembly GCF_040869045.1 of Eurosta solidaginis. Taxonomy (NCBI): domain Eukaryota; kingdom Metazoa; phylum Arthropoda; class Insecta; order Diptera; family Tephritidae; genus Eurosta; species Eurosta solidaginis. The sequence goes on along the minus strand of NC_090319.1, from coordinate 316,283,994 downwards.
ACTGTATGCAACAACAACCGCAAGTAAAAACACTCGGCATTGTTCGGATGAACCATATATACACGTCCAATGACATGTTCCTTAAAAATGCCGGGCTCCCCATCTACAGATCTGCCCCGTTTCCTGCGGTTAAAAACACCTCTGTGCTTATCATACGTGTAATAAGAGGGAACCTCCTCATACATTAATGTCCTCGCAAACCTGTCTCTTTCGCAAAGCCGAAAGTATGCCAGTAAAGTGGTTTGCCTCGGCTGTTGTACTCGATCTGTCACGTTTTCGCATTGAAGTATATCCTTTGCCCTCCTTCTAGATGAACCTTCAAATGCACTACAGGGGGATATCGCTCATGAATGGGAAAGCTTAATATTCTCCAAACGGCCTCTGAAGAGCTTATATAACGGCCTGATTGAAATCTAGTTATTTCGTCATTCTTATTCCTTAACGCAAACGTTGCCTGGTCACTGCCCTTATTTATATACTTGCATATATATTTAATGGATGATACACTACTGCACACTTCCACGTTGATGTGGGCCTGAAACGTTTTGGAGGGTACAGGTGAATATGGTACGACCCATCTATTGTCCAAAATTATATCTTCACCACGTAATCTTAAAGTGGCAGTAAACCCACCTTTTTCTGGGGACCGTCGCCGATAAGAGGGATATCCATCCTCTCCCGTTATGGTGTGTTCTATAAGTGCCCGTGGATAATCTTTCGAGCATCGGCCGTCCTGCATGCATGGAGAGTTGCTATTTAATATCCCGCAAGGACCATGGACCATGTGTGTTCTTACTATGCCAAATAGTGTGGCATCTGTGTTGATGTCTGGAAATTCGGCACTTATCACATTATCAATATCGTTAGGGCGTATTTTGTCTTCCAACCAGAGAAGTACATGTGCATGTTGTAGACCTCGTTTTTGCCACTCAGCGCTGTACATAAAGCACAAAGCTGACCCAAACAGATTCTCCTTTGTAATTAGGCGTATTAGAGCTTTAAGTTTTAAGTGGAACACTGTAGCTATTATGTCGTGCCGATCGTATGCATTTTGACCAGGCAAAAGTTGCTGTGTAATTTCAGCCCACTTCGGATTTGTTGTCATCGTTATAAAGAGATCAGGCTTTCCATATTTTCTAACGTAGCAAAAAGCATCCTGTGTACGTTCGTGCATGTATCGTGGACCTCCCGTAAAACTGGACGGAAGTATTACTAATCTGCCCAAATTTTCTGTACCTCCATCTTGTTGCATAGCATCACGTAAGTGCACATACTCCTCAGCACGCAACCGTCTTTGATTAGTCCGTATGTAAACCAAACGCTCGGTTTCAATTTTAGCATACATATTGTAACGAAATTGCTGCAAATCCTCTTATTTGCAACCCTCTGCTAAGTTCGTATCGCTAAACTGTTGAATAAATAACTCCAATATGTAATAATGGAAAATGACGTTTATTCAAGTACTTCACAATAACACTTCTACTTTGAAACGAATAGCTTACTTGATAACCAAACTGATTGACAGCTCAAATGAAACTCTACTATTCAAAATAATATAGCTCGCTAGATAGCGCTTAATCCAAATCTCAAATCAAACTGAATTACTTCTTACTCGCCTGCCCCGCTTTTATAGTTTAAGCTGGAGACATTGGTGCTTTATCGGTAACCGTATCGGTAACCTTTTAACAGCTGATTCGACCAACCTTATGAGAATCAATGCAATCGATTATTGGTGCCGCTAAGGTCGTAACCGTATCGTAGCCAACCAACTGGGTTTTGGTTTACCGTCGTAACGATAAACAGCTGATTACGTTAGGGATACGGATACAGCGATACGACATACGGCACCAATGACTCCGGCTTTACGCTGCATACTTCTATGCTCTTCGATTTCCAGAAGTTACTAGTTAATTCGGCTACAAAATCGCCAGCCACAACTACGTGCACAAATTATTGCTCTCTCTTGTGACAACTCAAATAAGATATATGCATGTGTTTGTGCATTGCCGCTCCGCTGCTCGTATACGTACATATGTGTAGACGCAATTATTTATTCGTTTATGTAGATACATAATGATTGAATTATTGATGTGCATTCACGTTACTGGTTAGCATCGGCTTAGAGACGATAGCATCGCTCAGTGCTGCTAACATTCGTTACAATATCAAAGATCAACTGACTAAATAGTCCGCGAAATCTTTGTAAGTATACAAAACTGTTTGCTCTTATCTGTAGCATGTATCGCATAAAATTGTTGTGATGACAACTTTTCATGTGGGTTTGGCAATCTATTATTAGGGTTAATTTGATGTAATTCAAAAATATATCCATCTTCCCCGTGACAAAAAATTAATGGGTATTGAAGCGCATCGTATGATCGATGTGTCTCGTATATACGATGAAGACGATCGTCATGAGTGCGCAAAACAATATCGCGCCTTTCACACTCTTGGTCATCTAAAACAACTGCAACTTCATTTGTAGTAGGAGGAGTGTACCTTCTTGGATGTTCTGTTGCGGGCCTTTTATCAGCACATATTACAAATTTATAATTATTATTTTGCTCTTCGGGAACGAACTCAAGGGAATTTTTAAAATCGCGAACGTATGTAGCATATTTTGCAGAATAGATATCAGACTACGATTAAGTTGTGGAAAGTTTTCGTTTCTAATAGCCGCCTGATCTTCATAATTCGCTACGAAATATATTTGCAGGAACTTTAGCTCATTCTCGGGTAACAATGAACCAATAAGGTGATAAACCTGCCCTTGGACTTTGAAGGTAGGCCTAAAAGGTCCTTCCGTCACTTGTTTTGCTCCAAAAGATGTCATTTAAAATGCACTGTTATACGCACGAATGTTTTCTAAAAAGTGCTTTGACTGCGACTGATCACCGTTGAGCAGAGCTTTCAAAACTTCAGGCGGATTTAGGAAAATTTCGTAACTGACCTTTCTATTGGAACAACACATTCCAAACGTTTCTTTAAGGACTTCACAAAATCTGCATTTCAAATTAACTTCGCCAATTAATGAGCATTTAGCATAATCTACTAAAGGGTTATATGCAAAAGCACTTTCTGTTTTAGTAATCCAGGAGAGTAAGCCGCTACCTACATCAATATTTGGGGAAGCTCTTCAGAGTCATTTTGTTCCCTATTTAGCGTATGTCGCACGCGGTCAACATGCAGGCGAACTTGGCGATTTTCCTCTGCCTCCAACTGCCATATTCCGCGTATTCTTACCCTCTCATTGGCCCTGTATGTTTCTTGATCTTCACGTAGGCGTTCGTAATTTTCTGCAGTCATAGATATACTGCTGCGTTGTTGGTTGCTACTTTCCAGCATTCTAGTAATGTTATGGCGATGTCGATCATTTATCAAACGTTCCTCACGATGCGAAAACGTTTCGGATGTCCTATGCTCACAATCGCCGTTCAACATATCGACCCTTTCATTACTTGTTTGGCATAACCTTGGACATGCTGAGCGGATGCGCTGCTCACTTAACCGGGACTCCCTTTCGACAACAGGGTCAGAACCTCGAGACAATATGTGGCGCTCTCGGTTATTGCTGAGTCGTATAAGTTGTTTTTCTTCATTTTCAAAGAAGCGATTTAAATTTGTCCAAACTTGCTGCGGACTTAAACGAATTTCTCTCTCAGGGGAGGTTTCTAATTCGCGAGACAGCGCGTGACTTTTACGATCAGCCATCTGCCTATTGTCCCTTTGGTCACTTGTTTCCTATGACCTTAAGTTTGCTGAGCGGATGCGTTGATCATTTAAACGGCATTCTCTTTCGACAACAGGTTCAGAACCTCGAGACAATATGTGGCGCTCTCGGTCATTGCTGAGTCGTATAAGTTGTTTTTCTTCATTTTCAAAGAAGCGATTTAAATTTGTCCTAAATTGCTGCGTACCTAAACGAATTTCTCTCTCAGGGGAGGTTTCTAATTCGCGAGATAGGGCGTGACTTTCACGATCAGCCATCTGCCTACTGGCCCTTTGGTCACTTGTTTCCTGTGACCTTAAGTTTGCTGAGCGGATACGTTGATTATTTAAACGGCAGCCTCTCTCGATAACAGGTTCAGAACCTCGAGACAATATGTGGCGCTCTCGGTCATTGCTTAGTCGTATAAGTTGTTTTTCTTCATTTTCAAAGAAGCGATTTAAATTTGTCCTAAATTGCTGCGTACTTAAAAGAATTTCTCTCTCAGGGGAGATTTCTAATTCGCGAGACAGCGCGTGGCTTTCACGATCAGCCATCTGCCTATTGGCCCTTTGGTCACTTGTTTCCTGTGACCTTAAAGTTGCTGAGCGGATGCGTTGATCATTTAAACGGCATTCTCTTTCGGCAACAGGTTCAGAACCTCAAGACAATATGTGGCACTCTCGGTCATTGCTGAGTCGTATAAGTTGGTCTTTTTCATTTTCAAAGAAGCGATTTAAATTTGTTCTAACTTGCTGCGTACTTAAACGAATTTCTCTCTCAGGCGAGGTTTCTAATTCGCGAGACAGCGCGTGACTTTCACGATCAGCTATCTGCCTATTGTCCCTTTGGTCACTTGTTTCCTATGACCTTAAGTTTGCGGACCGGATACGCTGATCATTTAGCCGGGACTCTCTCTCGACACAGGTTCACACTTCGAGACAATACATGGTGCTCTCGGTCAGTGCTGAGTCGTGTATGTCGACCTCCACTGCTTTCAAAAAATCGATTTAAATTAGTCCTAACTTGCTGCAAACTAAGACGAATTTCTCTTTCGTGCGGTGCTTCCAATTCGCGCGACAAAATATGGCGCTCCCTATTAATATTTCGGCGCGCATCACTTTCGGAAGGAGTTTCCATAGACCTGATAAATGCTATACGTTCTCTATTTGCCGAAAGCCTCGTTTCATAATTTTCACTCGATTCTTGTGATCGCATTAGTCTTTACCCTTTCAGCAGCTTTAGTGCGTTTAGATAAATTTGAACGCTTTTTGGGCATAGTGTTTCTAAAAATAACGCAATGAAAATTAAATGGGCACAAATAACCTTTCCGACATTTGGCATTACAGCATTTACGAAAATTTTATTTAGTGTATGTGTACGACACCCAATCGCACACCTACCAAAGCATCGCAGTACACACGAAAACTTTGCGCCACCTGTCAGCGAATAGATAAATCGAATTGCACCAAAAGGTAATTGCTTGGTTGTTTTGTTTAAAAGATATAAGCAAAATACAGGGTGCAATTTTTTGCTAACAGATGTTCACACATCAAACCTCATGAGTACTTGCTACTCACGTCTGTTTTTTAAGTTTGTTGAGCTCTCACTAAAACAAAGTAAAAAAAAAAAATAACTGGCAAAACCTAAAAGAAAATTTGGGCAATTTTTTACGACAGAACGTAACTGGAAATACCCGTTCAGATATATCGGGAGATTTATCAAAAGACGCGCTTAGACCTCGGTATCAGATCTTAAAAAAGCAAGCGAATTTATCTATCGCTACATTAATTCACAAAGGCCCTATCTGCAATGCAATTCCTATGTAGAGAGGGCCTTGTGAATTAAGTTTCTCTTTAGTAAACACTCAAATTTAATTTTATGAAAAACAATTTTTCGATTTTACTGTAATGCTGTTATGTCGGAAAGCATTGGCAAACTCGCCCGAACACCAGCTGGTAATGTCAATACCTTAGAGCTCAATTACATACAACTTTGGAAACTTTGACAGAAGTTGCGCTCCCATTGCTATCATACGGTCCTGTCAACAAAAGTTTGTGGAACGTAAGGTTGAGAAAAATTTTGAGCCATGAGCAAAAAACGAAGCGCTCATCTGTCAAAGTTGCACAAAGTTGTATGTATTTCGGCCATAACACGTAAAACTTCGAAGGATCCATTTTCATACAAAGTTGCTTTACGTTCCACGAACTTTGTATGGAAATGACAACTCCAAAGTTTTATGTAATACTGTCACGGATATTAGCATCACTAAGATATACCCTCACTAAGGCGATGCTAAGGCCATGCCAAGCAGTATTTACGTCAATAATCAAATCATGTATACACATATATAAGGCAGCCGAAAGAGATGTCACACACAGATGCATTTACTTATACGCCTATGTATGCGCGAGAGACTGTAAACTACAAACATTCACATCAATAATTCAATCATTATGTATCTACATAAACGAATAAATAATTGCGTCTACACGTATGTACGTATACGAGCAGCGGAGCGGCAATGCACAAACACATGCATATATCTTATCTGAGTTGTCACAAGAGAGAGCAATAATTTGTGCAAGTAGTTGTGGCTGGCGATTTTGTAGCCGAAAATAACTAGTAAGTTCTGGAAATCGAAGAGCCTAGAAGTATGCAGCGTAAACTATAAAAGCGGGGCAGGCGAGTAAGAAGTAATTCAGTTTGAGTTGAGCAATCAATCAGTTATTGATTAAGCACGCGATCTGGCGGCCAATAGTAGAGTTCAATTTGAGATATCAATCAGTTTGGTTATTAAGCCAGCGAGTAGCAAAGTATAAGTGTCATTGTGAAGTACTTTAATAAAGGCCATTTTTCCATTATTCAATATTGGAGTTATTTATTCAACAGTTTAGCGATACGAACCTAGCAAAAGGGCAAATAAGAGGATTTGCAAGCAAATTCGTTACAATACGTTTCTTCAGATGAGGCTACCAAAATTGAACTACATCATCCGAATGCACCTCCCAAATAGCAATAGGTTGAGTTTACCAATATGTAATTAAAAATATTCAGGGTATTCGTTTAAAGTCGTATATGCCTCGAAAAGCTCGTATAATAGTGTAAACCTCGCATTTATTTCTGTGGCAACAAATCATAACAACTTAAGTCGAGTTAAGAAATTATACCAGTTGAAATTTCCTCCAGCGATTTTTTAAAAGAAAACTGCTTCATAACTTAGCCAAACGTATTAGATTTAATGGTCTTGAAACCAAATAATATAAAACCGATAAAAGTTCTACAAAACTAAGCTTTTTTGTCACTAAAAACCGGCAGAAGAAATTCTGATTGGTCTAATTTCTTAACTCGACTTAAGTTGTTATGATTTGTTGCCACAGATTTATTTACTTAAACGAATACATTAATTGATTAACAATAAAAATTAAAGGAAAAACAATTTGTACTCACCAGTTTAAAATTCACTTACAACAATACAACTGCACAACACAAAATACAACTGCACAACTGAAGTTCTTCAAAGAACTAAAATTTATGTCCAGCTAAAATTTATAAAACCTCAAAAAATCAAAGAAGAAAATCACAGCTACTTTGATGAAATTTTTTTCATGAAAACTGGTAATAACGCTTGTCAACAGAACTATGCGATTACATATATAAATAAATTAGCGGTACCCGACAGATGATGTTCTGGTCGATATCTCGAAAAGGCCTTCACATATACAACTAAAGGCCACTCCCTTTAAAAACCGGCATAAGTATGCAGCGTATTTAATTTGATACCCATATCGTACAAACACATTCTTGAGTCACCCCTGGTCCACCTTTATGGCGATATCTCTAAAAAGCGTCCACCTATAGAACTAAGGCCCACTCCCTTTTAAAACACTCTGTAATACCTTTCGTTTGATACCCATGTCATACAAGCACATTCCAGGGTTACCCTAGGTTCATTTTCCTACATGGTGTTTTTCCCTTATTTTGTCTCCAAAGCTCTCAGCTGAGTACGTAATGTTCGGTTACACTCGAACTTAGCCTTTTTTACTTGTTATTTTTAGAAACTTCCATTACTGATACCCACGATTTGCGGAGAACGAGGTCGTCCACCCCAGGCAGAGATCCGCTATACCTGGGGTAAGGCCAAGATTACAGCTGGGTGTGGCCTGGTTCCCAGAGGGCTCCGTTAGCGACTGGGCTATGTGAGGGGGCCCCAGCCAGGCCGACCATAGACTTGAGACCACATTCAAGAGCCACTTCCATATGCCAGAGCTATTAAGGAGCTAAGGCACTAATGGAACTGGTTCCTGAACTTAGGTAGCACTCTCCTAGCGGGGTTTCTGTAGTGACTATTACCAGCCGGCACCCTCTAGGAGGGTTCAGCCAAAGGATTTTCGACAGCCAATTGATAAGGTTATGATCTTGGAGTTTGTCCCCATTCCAGGTGCTGGACTTGAATTAATCCACGGATTAGTAAATTTATCTAGTTAATTAACAACGCAGTACAAATAAACATTATGGGGTTTCAGCATACTTTAGGGCACTTATATCGTCTTAAATTCATTATCACCTCCAACATGAATATACCTCGATACTCATACCTCTACTATTTACACATGTATCATCCTTCTAAATTACCCACATAATATGATATAACGATAACGATAACGATATAGAGGACGAATTAGTAAACTCAGTGCAACGCTCCGATGCCGAATCAAACAGTCATAAACAAAATGAAAATATTGTGTGTAATGAAAAACCTATTAGAAATCTTGTCGTGCACTTGCAACGTTTACATGACTCCCACCAAATATAATGGTGCTTAAAGCTACCGAAGGTATTATATTTATCCAATACCAGTTCTAATGCTCTACGTAAGCTAAATATGTGTTTTTGTTTCTTGCTGCATTTTAAGCCCGCGTTAATGTTGACATAGTCATAACGCCATAGTCGTAACCATATTTTTACTTATCCATATCAAATTGGCATCAGTTATTGGTGTCTTAACCTTAAAATCGTGAAAACTTCATAAAAATGAAGAAAAGGCAAACAAAAAATTTACAAACATATACCACAAAAAAATAAGTCTCTTAGTGAAAACGTATCCAAAACAATTAATAAAATCTACAAAAAGTTAATAAATTCTACAACTAAAATATTTTTAGGTTATGGATATGACGAAAAAACCAAGAACCAATTGATTGGCTATGCTATGGTTATGGCTTTTGCATTATGGTATGGCACCATTAATCGATTACATTGATTTCCATAAGGTTGGTTCGATCAGCTCTTTTATCCGGTTAGGGTTAAGTCACCAATAACTGGCCCTTTAAACAGATACAGTCGTACCACATGACTTAGATAACTTAGCTGATATTCTATATTTAATTTTTATTTCAATAGCTTGTTCGGATGATTCAAGACAACGCCCGTCACGCAGGTGTGCACCTAACAATTTAACGGAACCTAAGTTAAATACAAAGCTACGTAACAATCATAGTGTCAGAACACCATACGAAAAAAATAAAAAAATAAAAAAAAAAATAACCAACCGGTGAGTCATTAAAATTGGTTTATCTATATGTGGTTAAAAAACTGTAAGATATTTTTATACTTAGCTGAGCAGAGCTCACAGAGTATATTAATTTTGTTCGCATAACGGTACCCTGTAAAGGCATAAACTAATCGAGGTATAGACTTCCATATATCAAAATGATCTGGGCGAAAAAAGAAATTCATTTAGCCATGTCCGTCCGTCCGTCCGTAAACACGATAACTTGAGTAAATTTAGTATCTTGATGAAATTTGGTATGTACCTTCCTGGGCACTCACCTCAGATCGCTATTTAAAATGAACGAAATCGGACTATAACCACGCCCATATCGATAATTTCGAAAAAGCGAAAAACTGCGATAATTCATTACCAAGGACGAATAAAGTGATGAAACTTGGTAGGTTCAACCCACCTTATGACGCAGAATAGAAAATTAGTATAATTTTGGACCACGGGCGTGGCACCGCCCACTTTTAAAAGAAGGTAATTTAAAAGTTTTGCAAGCTGTAATTTGGTCGTTGAAGATATCACGATGAAATTTGGCAGAAACGTTACTCCTATTACTATATGTGTCCTAAAAAAATTAGCAAAATTGGATGACAGACACGCCTAGCTTAAAAAAAAAAAAGAAATTTTAAGTCAAATTTTAACAAAAAATTTAATATTTTTACAGTATATAAGTAAATTATGTCAACATTCAACTCTAGTAATGATATGGTTCAACAAAATACAAATATAAAAGAAAATTCCAAAATGGGCTTGGCTTCGCCCTTTTTCATTTAATCTTTCTAGAACACTTTTGGTGCCATAAGTCGAACAAAAATTTACAAATCCTTGTGAAATTTGGTAAGGGCATAGCTTCTGTGACGGTAACAGTTTTCTGTGAAAATGGGCGAAATCGGTTTGAAGCCACGGCCAGTTTTTATACACAGTCGACCTTCTGCCCTTCCGCTGGGCCGTTAACACAATAACTTGAGCAAAAACCAATATATCTTTACTAAACTTAGTTCACGTACTTATATGAACTCAATTTATCTTGGTATTGAAAATGGGCGAAATCCGACTACTACCACGCCACTTTTTCTATATCGAAGTTTTCGAAAAATTTTAAAAATGCCATAACTCTATACCAAATACGAAAAACGGGATGAAACATGGTGATTGGATTGGTTTTTTGATTCAAAATATAACTTTAGAAAAAACTTTGTAAAATGGGTGTGACATCTACCATATTAAGTAGGAGAAAATGAAAAAGTTCTGCAGGGCGAAATCAAAAGCCTTGGAATCGTGGTAGGAACACTGTTCGTGTTATTACATATATAAATAAATTAGCGGTACCCGACAGATGATGTTCTGGTCGATATCTCGAAAACGCCTTCACATATACAACTAATGGTCACTCCCTTTTAAAATCCTCATTTATACCTTTCATTTGATACTCATATCGTGCAAACAAATTCTAGTCACCCCTGTTCCACCTTTATGGCGATATCTCGAAAAAGCGTCCACCTATAGAACTAAGGCCCACTCCCTTTTAAAATACTCATTAATACCTTTCATTTGATACCCATATCGTACAAACGCATTCTAGAGTCACCTCTGGTCCACTTTTATGGCGATATCCCGAAATGGCGTCCACCTATAGAACTAAGGCCCACTCCCTTTTAAAACACTCTTTAATACCTTTCAATTGATACCCTTGTCATACAAACACATTCCAGCGTTACCCTAGGTTCATTTTCCTACAGGGTGATTTTCCCTTATTTTGTCTCCACAGCTCTCAGCTGAGTATGTAATGTTCCGTTACACCCGAACTTGTTGATTTTGAGGTTAGTACCGAACGATCATTGGACCACATCTGATGGCGGATTCAGGTTTCGCGCATCAAAATATATTGGAATAAATGTGTCGCAGTACCAAATCCGTTGGCTTTTTTGTGGCGGTGTAATTAATCGTTATTAATTTATTCGAAGATCTGCCTCATAAAACTTGTAAAGGGATTAAAATGCATACAGTAAGAAAATAAGATACATTACTCGCTTCCCAAGGCAGTCGGTTCCATGTACCGGAGCGCTACAACAACAACAATATACATCACTACCACTTTTAACATTTTTAGTTTGTTAATTATATTAATAAAAAATAAACTACGAAACGTCCATTTTCCAACTTTGAAGGCCCATGTATTTTTTGGGGAGTCTACTTAAAATAAAATAATAAAAAAAAAATGTTTAAGTTAAACGGTTTTATTGAAAACTTACATGATGTAATAATAATACTAAAAGCTAGAAAATAATTAGGTAGGCCCTAAGTACTAGTCATCACACTCCTCATCAATCTAGGGCGTTGATCCGACAATTAAATAAAAGCGTTGGGCGCGTGAAATTTCTAAAAATGTGGGCGTAGCATAACCTTATTAAGGTTCAGTTGGTCTTATATATGACTATAAATCATGGGCGCCGGCAGCACGGTGCAAGGGGGTGCATATGCACCCCCTGCTATGAAAGAAAATACCAGAAAATTATATTTTTTTATTTTTTTTGTTAAATTAGTGTTTGAATAAAAACTGAAGGCGTCGAGGTTGCTGTCCAAATGTATTTATCACTTACTCAATAAATTCAGTGTCTTCTTCTACTCTTTTCCTGTGAACACTGAGCATGCACAAGCTACTTAGACTCGCGTCTCCCATCGTTGAGCGATTCCTCGTCTTGACACGTCGTATCGTGCTAAATGTACGTTCAATGCTACATGTTGTTGATGGAATAGTTAAACTAATTTTGATTGCCTCACGTACTGCTCGGTAAAACGGAGTGGCTTGAGCAATTACATCTGCGTATTCAACAACAGATTCATTTAAGCTCGCATCATTAATCCTTATCATCTCGTACCATGTGGTAGCTTCAGCAACAAAATTATGTAAAAAACCTCCATAAAAATTCTGAATATCTTCTACTATTGCTGAAAATTCTGATTTATTTAACTTTTTCATATTTTCTGGGTGAAGCTGCATAAGCGAAAATGCTTGCTTGTGGGTTGAAGAAAATCGATCCTTTAGTGAAGAAATAATAGAATCTAAGTATGGGATGAATATAGATACTCTGAAAAATTCTTCCACATTTTCAGATGGTTGATTTGATCTGTAAGTTTGTTTTGCCACTGATCGAGGGCGCTTGAATTCAACATCCAATTTTTCACAAATCTTTTGAGCTCGGTCGAAAATCACCGCAAACTCTGTAGAGGCATTATCGCGGTGAGATTGAAGCACATCAATTAATTTATTTACTTACTTACTTACTTAATTGGCGCTTAACCGTCTAAATTTATTTACGTGATCGTAAACTGCCTTTATATTCATATGTACTTCTTGTAATTGATTGCACAGTGGTTCAAGTTTGGCAGAATAGTCAGCAATTACTAAAAATGTCATAATGTATGTTGGAGCAGTTGCAGTTGTGTAGAGCTGGTACGATTTGGTTTTTGTCTTACGAGTTGGGTGCATCCAGCGAAAGTTCTTTTAAGACTTGTACAATGGTCAGAAAGTTTTCAGAAAATATTCTGATACTTCTGTATTTTGCTGTCCAACGCGTTCACAAAATAGAGGTATATTTGGAATTTTCCTTCGCCGCAACGTACTCTCTCTAAAAAAATTTATAATCTCTTTTGTAGTCCCAGCAGTATTTTTCACTTCATTGACAGTATTCTGATCATTAATGACAAGATTTAGTACATGGCTTGCACAGTGGAAAAATAGAGCTGAAGGATATTTATCATTAATAATTTTCTGAACACCACCTATGTGACCAGCCATTGCAGCACACCCGTCGTATCCCTGGCCAACAAGTTTATTTAAATCAAAATTGCAATCTTGCAGAAAGTGAGTAATAGTTTCCGAAATTGCCTTTGCAGTCAGTTCTTGTAGTGGTACATATCCGAGAAATTTTTCACAAATTATTGGTTTTTTATCATCTTTATCATAACGTAGATAACGAACACCAATAGATAATTGCTCGGTGCCACTAATATCAGCAGTCTCATCAGCCAAACCCGAAAAAGCCGAAGCTTGTTTTACCTTCTCTATTATTTTGCTTTTTAAAATGTCGGAACAAATTTCAATTAATTTGAATTTGATGCGATATGTATAAGGAATTTTTCGCTCCTGATTCTAAGTGATTCTTCAGAATCTCGTCTCCCGAGTCAACTCGAAAATGTAGCAGATCTGTAAAAACAGAACCCTTGTCAACTTATCCACGAAGTGGAATGTCATGCTGCCCGCAAAATAAAATTGTCGATACAATAGATCGAAGTTTTAAACGATTTGCTTCAATTTCATTGTGATATGTCGTATTTAAAGATTCATGAACGCTTAATTCTTTTCTATCCATGATTTTTTCAAATTTATTTGCTGATGCCAGTGCATCACAATGCCACTTACTTGCCGCATGAGACTGTGCAGCTTCATGAAACTTTTGGTATTTAAGACAAGGAGAAACTATAAACTGTCCTTGTAGACCACGCTGCACTGGAGGTCGAAATAATACACATATTCTACACAGAGGCCCCTTTTCTATAGCTGAATAGGCTAACAACGGATATGTTATAAACCATTCATGTCGAAAAGCTCGCTTAGCATCAAGTTTAACATCATTTTTAAAGTTGTAAGTTTTACTAGGATTCCAAGGATATCTTAGTAATTTAAACGTAGATCTTAATTGACTTGATAACCAGAATCCAAACACAAGCCAATATCCACTGATGTGAATTACTTGTGCTTCTGCTAGATATATTGAATGATGCATCTGCTCGAAAATCTGTATGCACGGAGGTAGTACCTTTAAGCAAAAATAATTATTTTGAATAAACTAAAGTAAATGCCGAACTGAACACTCAAGAAGTTTTTTTTACTTTTAATTATTATTAATGAACTAATAATTATAAATAAATTTTTTTATTTTGTTAAAAAATATTTTTAGATTCTTTAAATGTACTATAAATTTTACTATAATTACTTAGTTGATTACGATTAAATTTTTTATAAAAGTTATAAAAGTTAAAAAATGCGTAAATTACCAATAACTGAACAGCTGTCTCTGATTATTGAACATCAAAGTCACCAATTACTGTACTCTTACAATGAATATAATTATAATTAGTTAGTTATAATTATCGTAGTTGTTAAAATAATAAAAAATATTTTTATATAGTGTTAAAACAGTTATAGTGTGTGATATTAAACAATTTTAAACAATTGTACAAAACAATATTAAAAAATATATAATAAACATATTTCTACTGAGTTCTACATCTATTCGTTTTCCACCTGGTCCTTCCAACGGAGTGGAGGCCGCCCTCTACCTCTGCTTCCATAGGCGGGTTCCGATAGAAACACTTTCTTGGCCGGAGCATCATCTTTCATTCGCATAACATGGCCAAGCCAGCGCAGCCGCTGCGTTTTAATTCGCTGGACTATGTTGATGTCTGCGTATAGCTCGTACAGCTCATCATTAAATCTTCTTCGGTACTCGCCATCGCCAACGCGTAGAGGTCCATAAATCTTTCGAAGAACTTTTCTCTCGAACACTCCCAAAGCCGCTTCATCTGCTGTTGTCATGGTCCATGCTTCTGCCCCATATAGCAGGACGGGTACGATAAGTGACTTGTAGAGTATGATTTTCGTTCGCCGAGAGAGGACTTTACTTTTCAATTGCCTACCTAGTCCAAAGTAGCATTTATTGGCAAGATTGATTCTTCGCTGGATTTCAGTGCTGATGTTGTTGATAGTGTTGATGCTGGTTCCCAAATAAACGAAGTCTTTTACTATTTCGAAATTAAGGCTGCCAACAGTAGCGTGGTTGCCAAGGCGCGTATGCGCTGACCCTTTGTTCGATGACAGCAGGTACTTCGTTTTGTCCTCATTCACCACCAAACCCATCTTTACCGCTTCTTTTTCCAGTTTGGAGTAAGCAGAACTAACAGCGCGGGTGTTTAGGCCGATGATATCAATGTCATCAGCATATGCCAGTAATTGCACGCTTTTATAGTATATTGTTCCAGTGCGGTTAAGTTCTGCAGCTAGTATAATTTTCTCCAGCATCAAATTAAAGAAATCGCACGATAGGGGGTCACCCTGTCTGAAACCTCGTCTAGTTTCGAACGGCTCGGAGAGGTCCTTCCCAATTCTGACTGAGCTGATGGTGTTGCTCAACGTCATTTTGCACAGCCGTATAAGTTTTGCGGGGAAACCAAATTCAGACATAGCGGCACATAGGCAGCTCCTTTTCGTGCTGTCGAAGGCGGCTTTAAAGTTGACGAAGAGGTGATGTGTGTCGATTCTCTTTTCACGGGTTTTTTTCCAAGATTTGGCGCATTGTGAAAATCTGGTCGATGGTAGATTTACCAGGTCGGAAGCCGCCATTAACACATTCAGAAAAAAAATTTAAAAATATTTCATGACGTAATTATAATGTATCTATACTTCAACCAATTTTTGTAGTAACAAATCAATTAAACTGCAAGTAGCGAGTCTTAGAGTTTTTATCAATTAACACAACTTAATATTTTTATATCTTTTATGCATAATCGATCTAGAGAAATTAATATACGAGTTTAATTAGTGAAAGAATTTAATTAATGAATGATGAATTGTAAATTCAGTGTAGATTTTTTTTTTACTGTATTTTAAGGGTACTGGTATACTATTTTGTTTCAGTTCAGTACCTGGGCTGTCTGGTCTGTCTGTATTCAATTTGGACGTCTTAATATGAAATAAATTATCTTCAACGGAATGATGATTACGTTTTTTACACAAAAAACGTCTTATGTCACTCATAACTTGAATAAAAAGTAATAAGTTAACCAATAAATTGCCTAAAAACGAAGATGAGTCACTGTTTATATAGATTTATTACAATCAATTGATTTGCCCCTTATCGACAAAGAACTGCAATTATTAATAGATACAACTAAAATATCATGAAACATGAACTGACGCAATCGCAAGTAGGGAAACCCTCACCATTGTGTGGCAGCGGGGATTCCCCGAGTAATAATGCCAACCATAATAACAGCAACAAATGTACATAGCAGGAATTTATGTAAATAACCATATCAGTAAACATAAGATTATTTGCGAAATCTCTAGACTCTAGGAGAAATGATGTACGGCAAAAGCCGAGAGTTTATAAGAAGTAGAGATTTAGCAATAAGTGTTCAGTTTGTGATTAGAGCTTGACTAAAGCAGTGCGCGGGCAATTTAATTGTGTGAATAATTTTAAGTGTATAGAGTGGTTAATAATAGCATCTTGACAAACTCAACATTTGTGGATTATTATTCAAAGTCTAGTGATACGAACCGACTGAAAATAGGAGATTAAAAATATTCCAAACGGAAAATCGTCACAATATATTAGATCATAATAGTGTATAGATGCAGATGCACCTCCCTGAAAATAATCCTGGCGGCGCCCATGCTATCAATAGAAATTTGACGCGTCCAACGCTTTTATTTAATTGTCTGATCAACACCCTAGATTGATGAGGAGTGTGATGACTAGTACCTAGGACCTACCTAATTATTTTCTAGCTTTTAGTATTATTATTACTTCATGTAGGTTAGGTTAGGTTAGAGTGGCTGTCTCCGCTGTCCGAGCGAAGACTCACGTAGGCCGTTGTGGCCCGTTGTGCTACCACGCGGGGGCCCCTATTTCCTATTACCCTACTTTCGAAAAAGAGGAGAGTTTAGACCCCAGTGAGGCTAAACCAGCGCGTTTGCCTAATGAAACGCAAGATATCGTTTGGGTTTATAGATTCAAGCTCCGCAAGACACCCAAAAGAGTGTCTGTGGAGGCATTGGTACCTGGTTTTTGACAGTGCGGGACAGTGGCACAGATAGTGCTCAACGCTTTCTATCTCCTCCTCGTCGCTACAGCTGCGGCAGAAGTCATTTGTCTGCAGTGCCATATAGGCACCGTGAGTGCCCATGAGACAGTGACCTGTAAGAAGGCTTATAGAGATACGGTTTAACAATATCACCGATCGCGATCTCTTTTCATCCAGCTTAGGCCAGATTTGCTTGGATATACTACATGTAGGTTCCCTGGCGTTTGCCTGATCCGTGAAAAGAGATCGCAGGTGGTATTTGCAAGTGTTTAGAGGAGGGCTGGCCCAACCAGCGGAGGTTGTTGCTTGCAAGTTAGTGCCTTCCCTAGCTAGCTCATCCGCGGCGCAGTTTCCTGAGATGTCACAGTGGCCAGGAACCCATATTATGCTTAGGTTGCAATTTTCAGCTAGTTTGTTGAGGGTTTCTCTGCACTTCAACGCCACTAGTGACGAGGTGTTACTGCATTGCAGGGATTTTATGGCAGCTTGGCTGTCAGAGAAAATTGGAATAGAATTGGTTACCTGCAGGCAGGTTAGCAAGATAGCGGGCTGCTTCCCAGATAGCTGTGAGTTCAGCCTGAAAAACACTGCAGTGATCAGGTAGGCGAAAGCTCTCGCTTAGATTGAGCTTCTCCGAAAATATCCCGCTGCCGACTCTGTTGTTTAGTTTAGAGCCATCTGTAAAAACGGAGATTTCGTGTGATCCCGGCTCCACGCCGTTTGCCCACTCGTTCCTCTCTGGGATTCTTGTGGAAAATTTTTTGTCCCAGCAAGGGGGCGATGTTGTATGGTCCAATTTCAAGAAGGTTTCGGGGACTTGCTTCAGGATCCGGGTGTGACCAAACATGCAATCGCTCCATGGTTCGATAGCGTTGAGCCTCGCCGCGTTGCAGGAGGCACAGTATCTACCATATAGATCAGTTGGGAGAAGGAATAATATGGTTTCAAGAGCTTTGGTGGGAGTGGAGGGAAGGGCACCGCAGGTGCATTACCGCCATCCTCTGCACTCTCGTTACTTTACTCTTGTTAGATTCGATATCGAGTGCTTTCCACCATACGGCGACGGCGTAGAAGAGTATGGGTCTCACCACTGCCGTATAGATCCAATGGACTATGCGTGCTGGAGACCCCACCTTTTTCCGATTGCCGACTTACAAGCGTAGAGAGCCATTGTGGCTTTCCTGGATCGTTCTCCACATTTCGCTTCCAGTCTAGAATAACTCCGAGCTATTTAACCTCGGTAGAGAGTTTGATTTCCTTCCCGTTTAGGGACGGGAGGGTAAATTCCGGTATACTGCGTTTGCGGGTAAAAAGCACCATCTCAGTTTTTTCACTGCTGATGCTGAGTTCGCATTCCATAGACCATGTGTTTGTTAGATTAAGAGCATTTTGCAAGAGTTCGCCAAGCACCGGAAGGTATTTGCCGGTAACTGTCAAGGCTATGTCGTCGGCATATCCATACTTCATGTAAGTATTGTTTTCAATAAAACCGTTTAACTTAATTTTTTTTTTTAAATATTTTATTTTCAAGTTTTTAGTCTTTTATTTAATTGCCTATTATTTCACATTCTATTTAGTTCATTTAGTGACTCATTATTAAAAGGACTCTTTCCTGACAATTTGTTACAATCTAAGCCCTCAATACATAATAATTCCAAAGACTTTACTCGACTCTGCGCCACGTATGCTTGTCGCTCCTCGAACCACAAAATATTTTAATGTCACTTCTACCGGACTGTATGTAATATTTGTTCCAAATATGAGCTAAATCGGACCAAAATTACGATTTTTGTGAATATCTCGATCCTTGCGCCACCTAGCGGCGATTTTTGTCTTATTATTGCATTGTCATCGGGTTCTGAACTATATTCCAAGTTTCAAACTTGTAGCTTATCTGGAAGTTACTTAAATTTCAATTACAAAATTCGTTCCAGCCAGCCAACAAGCCAACCAACCTGTCAAGCTAAATAAAACCGTTTAAAAACAAGAAAATTCATTGATTGGTCCAATACCCAACCGAGTGCAATTGCTACAATCGTTAACGTGGTATGATTATTTTGATTACTTCAATGTTCATTTACTAGACAGTTAATCGTTAACGTCTATTTGATTTCGATTGTCTTACATTTTCTTGGCGAGGTAGTTCACATTTTAAGAATAAGCATTTTGAATTATTGAGGGTGTGAGGTCGACAAATTTAGTGCACTGCCCCAAAACTGCATAATAGCACACAAAATAACTAATCTAGCTTCTTGTTATACATTCATACCTACATTATAATTTATGTTTATCAATAAACAGTATTACGCTTGCTCAATTGAAATAAAAAAAACTAGCGAGATTAGGATAGGATAGGTTAGGTGGTAGCTGCCCTGATAAGGATAGCTCACTTGGACAACACGAAGGTCCGTTGTGATACCACATACACCAAAAATAACGGTGACCTAGATCCAGCTACTTAGAGAATCGTTGGGTAGCAACGATAAAGCTCCGAATGATACCGATCTCAACTTTGGATATATCCTCGGGAGATCCAAGTGAGTCGCGACCGAAGTACTTTCGCCTAATTCTGGCAAAAGCTGGACAATCAAGCATAAAGTGATTTGGTGATTCCACCTCATCATCCTCCATACAGCTGCAGCAGGATGGAGTTTCCAGTATATTGAGACGTACCGCATGGATACCCATGGGACAGTGCCCTGTCAAAACCCCAATGACCATTGATAGGTGAGCCTTAGTGAACCCAATTATTTCAGCAGACCTCCTGCCATCCACTTTCGGCCAGAAAGATCTTGCTACCCTGCAAGACGTGGTATCCGCCCAACGTTTGCTGAGCTGATTCGAGGCCCAGCTATGGAGGAGCAATCCACAGGTGGCCAGCGGGATCCCGAAGTCCCTACAGCCATCTTCATCCGGTTCAGTTGTACCGATGCGGGCTAAGAGATCCGCTTGACAGTTACCCGGGATATCACTATGGCCCGGGACCCAGATAATCTTAATTGTAAAATAATTCGATGCAATCGCAAGCGAGGTCAGGCACTCCCAGACCACCCTCGATCGCACTGTAGTTGAGCTCAAGGCCTTGATAGCCGATTGGCTATCAGAGTAGATGTTAAATTCCCTAACCGTGGTAGCACTGGATAGCATTCCATCCACCGCATCCTTAATCGCAGCAATTTCCGCTTGGAATACACTGCAGTGATCAGCCAACTTAAACTTGCGGCTTAAATTTAGCTCTTGACAAAAGACCCCCCCACCAACCTTTCCATCCAGCTTTGACCCATCCGTGAACAAGTTAACCGGTCCCATGCCCCAGATAATTCCTCTTCCCCAATCCTCTTTCTCTGGAATAACTGGGGTGAAGGTTGTATAGGGAGCTGTTATCGGCATACAGTAGTCCGTTCTGTCCGGGATGAAGTCGAAACTGGTAAGAAGGCTAGAGTGTCCGCGGTCAGAAAGTCTATATCCCATATCGCGAAGCCTGAACAACGACCTTGCCGCGGCCGCCTTTCCCGCAATATCTACTGGGTATATGTTCAGCATGACGTTCAGTGCCAAGGTAGGCGTTGTTCTGAGAGCGCCACTGATACCGATCAGCGCCGTCCGTTGCACTGACACTAACATTTTGGAGGTGCTCGCCGTGTCCAGTGCCTTCCACCAGACCAGCACCCCATATAGCAGAATCGGTTTGACCACCATCTCATAAAGCCAGTGTACTATTCTTGGCGAGAGTCCCCATCTCTTTCCGATAGCTCCTCTGCAGCAGTACAAGGCAATGGCGGCCTTCCTGGCCCGATCTTCCACATTGGGTCTCCAGGACAGTTTCTTGTCCAAAACAATCCCCAAATATTTAACCCTATCAGAAAGTACCAACGGTATCCCTCCAATCGAGGGAGTTCTGAAATCGGGCACCTTATATCTTCTTGTGAAAAGGACCAATTCCGTTTTTCCCGGGTTGACCGCCAATCCACATGAATCAGCCCACCTAGCCACAGTATCCAGGTAGCCCTGAAGAACATCGCGCAGGGCGCCCAGAAATTTGCCTCTGACTAGGATAGCGAGGTCATCTGCATAGGCAACCACCCGACAACCATTGGCTTCCAGCTCCACAAGAAGCTCGTTGACTACCACAACCCAGAGGAGAGGAGATAGGACACCCCCCTGTGGCGTGCCCCTGCACACCTTCCTCTTAATTATGGCCCCTCCCCACTCCGCTGCGACAATTCTGCCGCATAGAAGTTTGCTAATAAATTCAACCAGAGCCGCCTCGACTCCTAAACCCACCAGAGCTCTTTCGATTGACCCCGGTAAGACATTGTTAAAAGCTCCCTCGATGTCTAGAAAGGCACCCAGAGCATACTCTTTGTGTTCTAGGGACCCCTCTATTTGCTTTACAATCGAATGGAGAGCCGTTTCCGTCGATCTGCCCTTGCAGTACGCATGTTGTGAAGCCGACAGTAACCCCCGAGGTATCCTTTCCCGTAGGTACAGGTCAATCAACCGCTCAAACGTCTTAAGAAGAAACGACGAGAGACTGATTGGCCTGAAATCCTTAGGTGATACATGAGAGCTTCTGCCGGCCTTCGGAATGAAAATAACCCTAACCGTGTGCCAAGACTTCGGGATATAGTTAAGCCTGAGGCAGTTAGTATATATGATGGCCAACCAGCGGCAGGAAATCCCCAAAGACCTCTGAAGCTGCGCAGGAATGATTCCATCCGGGCCCGGAGACTTATAGGGCTTGAACGACCCTATAGCCCAGGTTATCTGACTTTCCCGTATTGGAATGGCAGGCACTTCTGCATGGCCAACGACCGCCGACCATGCAGGCGAAGATCCCTGCGCAACTGGGACATCGGGAAAATGATTGTCCAGTAAAAGCCTTAGGGACTCCTCGCTACTCATCGACCAGTCCCCACCATCATCTCTCAGATACCCCAGAGGAGCGGGGTTCCTAGAGAGTATTTTTCTAAATCTCGCGGATTCATTGCAGCCTTCTACGTTTTCGCAGAAGCTTCGCCATGCATCTCGCTTGGCTATCCTTATTTCATATTTATAAATCCCCAGACTCACCTTATAGAGCTCCCAGTCCGAGGGTAATTTACTCCTCCTGGCTCTGTTGAAGAGCCGCCGACTGGACGCTCTTAGGTCGTCAAGAGAATCCGACCACCAGGGCGGCTTGCCCTTCCCCCTGTAAGTTTTCAATGGGCAGGACAGCTGAAAGGCGCTATTGCTTGCCGAGGTGAAGTTTTCCACCAGAACATCTATCTCAGATTCGGACAGGCCCGAACTAATGATAGGCACCGCAGGCAGTAGCTCTCCCAGCTTCCTACAATACAAGTCCCAGTTAGTACTTTTAGGGTTCCTAAAAGATATTTTACCGGGACGTTCTTCGTTCACTGAGAACTGAATATATCGGTGATCAGAGAAGGAGTGCTCGTTGAGAACCCTCCATCCAGATATCCGACCTTCCAGTTCTCTACTAACCAGGGTGAGGTCCAGGACCTCCTCCCTTAACGCAGTAATAAAAGTCGGGTCATTCCCCCTATTACATATACAAAGTCCCTCATCTACAATAAAAGTAAATAAAGACTCACCTCTAGTGTTGGTATCCGAGCTTCCCCAAATGCTATGATGGGCATTTGCATCGGCACCGATGATCACGCCAACACCTCTCCGCCTTGCTTCAGCGGTGATTTCACCCAGTATCGCAGGTGGTGGTCCCACTACGTCCCCGTGGGGCATGTACGCTGAGACCACCCACATTACATTACTTCCTCGCTCGAGGCAGACCGTGGTTACGTCAGCATTGCTGAAATTAGAGAGAATAAAAGCTTTAATCTCTTTTTTAACAAGCACACAGGATCTAGGCCTACTTGCCTCCCCATGCACCAAGGTGTTGAATTTTCCAGTCCTTAATCCAGAAATCTTACTGCCGTTACTACTCAGCCACGGCTCCTGGACAAGGACTATATCCACTCCGCCTTTTTCAAGGCAGAGCAACAAATTTGCGGAAGCCGCCTTAGAGTGCTGAAGATTGATTTGACGGATTTCCATCAAAAGCGCTCTTCTTCCGCACCCCATCCTTGGCGGATTCGTATTAGTATTGTCCATTCTAAAAAAGTCCCCCCTCAAGGCCGCTATCCGGAGCCGATTGTGTAGTCGCCCTTTAACGATCTCGTGGTTATCTATGCTACGCAGGGAGGCCACGCGAGGGTTGACGCATTACCTTATGAGTAATGCGTTCAGAGCCAGACCGGACGCGAAGCGGGAAAATCTTCAACCGCACCTACACCACCAACTTAACGGCGACGGAGCCGGAACGTACCTTGAGGCCCGCCACGGTTTTAACGGGACGTGGGCAGGTGCAGCATTAGCCTACCAGCCATTTTGGTAGGGTTTCACCCCGACCTACTAAAGTGGTAGAATACCGCACCTACCAGCCCAATGTCATCAAGTCAAAATGTACTGTGAAATCAAAGTCCTAAAACAGTCCAGTTCGTCACCGTTGTGTACCGATCTTGACTCTCCCTCCCCTGAGCTCGGCACAATGACTCAAGGGGTGCGGGTTTTATCGAGTTGTCCTCTCTAGATCCGCCATTATCAGTAGAAGCAGGGGCACCTCGTGCAGGACGTGATAACTAATCACGCGTGACATTCGTCACTATGGCCGGTCTAAGACTGATATCAGTCCCTGATCCAGAGCCTGAAACCACTTATGATATCCAAGCCAAGTATCTTAGCCCCCAACTAGCGAGATTAGTAAATAAAAAAAAAAAAAAAAACAAAACCACAAAAGCTACCTCTTAAATATTATTTTGTTGTTACACATTTAAAACAGGAAACAACTAAACACACATTTCGTAAGGGGAATCACATTCATTAAATTTAATTTGACAACAACTACACAATACAGAAACTTACGTAATTTTAATAAATTAACAATCCTTCAATAACACTGGACCACGAATTTCAATTTTTTCTCTTTACCAGAAACGCCGTTATGAAATTCGTATGTAAAATAACCCCCTGATTTCGAAAATTTAGTTCATTTTTGATTCTATGGTACCGTTTTTGAGATATTTGCAATTTACCGTTGTTCGAAAAAACCAAAAAGATGGCTCCCTTTAATTACGTATATCTCACGAACGGGTCAAGCAATTGCAAAAGGGTTTACAGAATCGGAAAACGATAAAATTTGCTATAAATGCATCATACATTGTTGTTTGCTCAACCAGATAGTTTTCGAGATATTAGCTTATAATTTCAGATTTTTGTTTTTTTTTTTTATGAAAAAATATGAAAAAATTACTTTTTTCGAGGGCAGCATTCCAAAGCCCAACTTTTTTTCCAGATATTTTTTCTTTGCGTAAAGCTCTGTATAATTAGAAAAAAGATAAGCTATCATCGAAGAAAATCGATGCAAAACTACGTAAGTTATAAGCGATCAAATAAAAATACCCAGGTTGCGCAACTGCAATGTATGTATACATACATATATTAAAGGTATAAGGTGCAAATGGGATATTATCCGGATAAACGAATAACACCATAACAATGATAATACTTTTTCTTTAAATAAATCAAATAGTACTTTTAATACTCGAATTGTTTTATAGTAGGTAGAGTGGTTGCATCGAAAGGAAGAGTGGTTGGGTTCGAAACCTGCTGTAGGCATGTAGTTATAAACATGTATTTCCGTCACTTATGGGTAAGTATGCAGGTAGATTTTCAAAATTATAAGACACAGAAAATTATTAAAGCATACATCTAAAGCAGGTAGTATTTTCTTTTCCCGGCTTCGTATAAAAAGGAACCTTTCTGTCTAGGTAAGATTTGATTTTTTAAATTTTATTCTTGTTCCGAGTATAAATATGGGTTAATGCACCTTGAAACTTCATAACATCTGCAAGGCTCGCCGGAGATAGTTCAGTTCATAAGTCAAATTTCAAAACCGTGATTTATTAAAAAAAAAAAAATGAGTAAAAGGACGTGAGAATTGGAGTGTAATAACGATCCAGATATGTTCTGTTTCATGTGTGGCCAATATACTATCATAAGGCGGTGACGAGTGTTCTCAGATCATATCAAAACTTTATACTCCAAGTATTTTGGCAATGAGCCTAAAAATACTGAAAAACCATGGACACCGAACACTTTGTGCACATCGTGTCGAGTAGAATTGATTCAGTCGGAATCAGGACAACAAATAAAATTTGATACACCAATGATATGAAAAGAACCTACTTGCCATTCAATAGAGTGTTATATTTGTCAAACAAAAGTACTTGGCGTTGGAAGATCAAGAAGAGTAACCTATGCCAGCGTACCTACAGTGACATTACCAGTACTACATTCAACGGCAGTTGCGGATCCAGTTCCATTGTCAACAGTAATATCTGAGTGCGGGGAATCAAGTTGTACTGAATTTCGCATGGGAAACGAGAGAAACGTTCTGTCACAAGCACAGCTTAATGATTGGATAAGAGATTTTGAACTATCCAAGGAAAAGGCCGAGATCCACACTTCCCGTATGCAACAATTTAAATTTGTGTCATCCGATGTTAAGATGATATATTGTAGAACTCGTCACGAACCATTTTCCAAACACTATACCAAGAAAGACAGTATATGCTACTGCAACGACATTCCTGGTTTATTCAAAGATTTTGGTCAAACATATGATTCAAAAGAGTGGCGATTGTTCATAGACAGCAATAAACTGAGTTTGAAGGCTGTATTATTGCATATTGCTAACAAAAAGCCTTCTATCCCGATCGCACATGCAGTAAATACAAAGGAAACCTACGAGGAAATGCAAAAAATACTCAAATTTATCAAATATGAAGAGCATGATTGGAAAATATGTTCTGATCTCAAAGTCGTTGAAATGCTATGCGGTCTACACAGTGGCTAGACCAAGCACTGCTGCTTCCTCTGCAAGTGGGATAGCCGAGCTCGTAAGGACCACTACGTCAAAAAGGATTGGCCGGAAAGAGTCGAGTTTACCGTTGGTGTGGATAAAATCAAATACAACCCTCTTGTCAAGAAAGAGAAAATCATACTTCCACCCTTACACATCAAGCTCGGTCTCATTAAAAACTTTGTTAAGGCTTTGGACAAAGAAGGCGAAGCATTCGACTATTTGAAAACAAATTTTCCAGATATTTCTCAAGCCAAGATAAAGGAAGGTATTTTTGTTGGACCACAAATAGAAAAGTTGATCAACAATAATCAATTCAAAGGACTACTCTCATCAGTTGAGGCAGCAGCGTGGGAATCCTTTGAAAAGGTCGTTGCTTCTTTTCTCGGTAGACACAAAAGCCCTAACTAAGAGCAGATAGTGAACGACTTAATCAATAATTATGCGAAAATGGGTAAATATTAAAGGCTTATTAAAATAAATTTCCAAAATTCTATAACTTGTATACCTAACTAATATTTTCTTTCCAGGCGTAAATATGTCTTTAAAAATTCACTTTCTGCACTCATATTTGAGCTTTTTTCCGGCAAATCTTGGCGACGAAAGTTACGAACATGGCGAAAGGTTTCATCAGCAAATGAAATTAATTGAGAATCGATATCAGGGATTCTGGGACGTCGCAATGATGGGTTATTACTGCTGGTTTCTCATAAGAGAAACCGATCCTAAACTGAATAAGCGTCAAAGTAGAACACATAATTATTTCGACTACATAGTAAAATCAAATTAAGATAAAGATTGTTAGAATATAGTATAAACATAAATATATTTAAAAAAAAAGTTAAAAATATGGGTAAATTCATTCATAAATTAAACTTTTAACTAAATAGAAACAGAGAATAGCTAGATATTTCACTCTTCTTTATACCATACATACGTTTTGAGATATACGTTGAAATTGCGCAACCTGGGTATTTTTATTTGATCGCTTATAACTTACGCAGTTTTGCATCGATTTTCTTCGATGATAGCTTATTTTTTTCTAATTAAACAGAGCTTTACGTAAATAAAAAATATCTGGAGAAAAAGTTGTGGTTTTGGAATGCTGCCCTCGCAAAGAGTAATTTTTTTCATATTTTTTCATAAAAAATTTAAAAATCTGAAATGATAAGCTAATATCTCGAAAACTATCTGGTTGAGCAAAATATGTATAGCAAATTTTACTGCCTTTCCGATTCTGTAATTTTTTTGCAATTGCTTGACCCCTTCGTGAGATATACGTAATTAAAGGGAGCCATCTTTTTGGTTTTTTCGAATAACGGTAAATTGCAATTATCTCAAAAACGGTACCATAGAATCAAAAATGAACTCGATTTTCGAAATCAGGGGGTGGTTTTACATACGAATTTCATAACGGCGTCTCTGGTAAATTTTGGCCGTCGACCAGTGTAATTATAAGCGTCCTTATGCTCACGTAAACCTTTTTGATTTTTTTAGGAAATATGAAAGTTAGTTTTGAATCTTTAACAAAAATCAAACAAAAAAACGCTGTAAACGATTTTTCATACACTTAATTTATATATGGGGTATTCCATCCCATTTCGACCAATTTTGAACCCGACCCCTTTAGAATTGGCTGAAAGTTTTTCTTCTTTTTCTAGCTTACGAAAGACGTTTTTTAGAATTTTTCAAATTTTTTCATCCAACTCAAAAAAAGTTATGAATTTAAAAAAAAACACCGTTTTTTTTTCAAAATGCTATAACTTTTTCAAAAATTTACCGTTTGGGATCTTTTTTTAAATTTGTTTTTAAATGTACTTTTCGGAAAAAATACAAAAAATTTTTAAAGTGTTTTTTTTTTGTTGTAATTTTTCAGTTTTTCGAGATTTTTCGAATTTCGCCATTTTTTCTCATAAAAAACTTCAATCAATTCTGCAATCATCCCCACTAATCCCGGAGTGGGCCGATTATTATTATTTTTTTTTATTTAATTGAAAAAAAAAGCTTTAAAAATTTTTTTGTATTTTTTCCGAAAAGTACATTTAAAAACAAATTAAAAAAAAAAAACAAGTAAGGAAGGCTAAGTTCGGGTGTAACCGAACATTACATACTCAGTTGAGAGCTATGGAGACAAAATAAGGAAAATCACCATGTAGGAAAATGAACCTGGGTAACCCTGGAATGTGGTTGTATGACATGTGTATCAAATGGAAGGTATTAAAGAGTATTTTAAGAGAGAGTAGGCCGTAGTTCTATGGATGGACGCCGTTTAGGGATATCGTCTTAAAGGTGGACCAGGGCTGACTCTAGAATTTGTTTGTACGATATGGGTATCAAATGAAAGGTGTTGCTGAGCATTTTAAGAGGGAGTGGGCATTAGTTCTATAGGTGTACGCCTTTTCGAAATATCGCCATTAGGGTGGGCCAGGGGTGACTCTAGAATGTGTTTGTACGATATGGGTATCAAATGAAAGGTGGTAATGAGTATTTTAAAAGGGAATAATCCTTAGTTCTATAGGTGGAAGCCTTTTCGAGATATCGCCATAAAGGTGGACCAAGGGTGACTCTAGAATGTTTGTACGATATGGGTATCAAAGGAAAGGTGTTACTGAGCATTTTAAGAGGGAGTGGGCATTAGGTCTATAGGTGGACGCCTTTTCGAGATGTCGCCATTAGGGTGGGCCAGGGGGACTCTAGAATGTGTTTGTACGATATGGGTATCAAATGAAAGGTGTTACTGAGCATTTTAAGAGGGAGTGGGCATTAGGTCTATAGGTGGACACCTTTTCGAGATATCGCCATTAGGGTGGGCAGGGGTGACTCTAGAATGTGTTTGTACGATATGGGTATCAAATGAAAGGTGTTACTGAGCATTTTAAGAGGGAGTGGGCATTAGGTCTATCGGTGGACGCCTTTTCGAGATATCGCCATTAAGGTGGGCCAGGGGTGACTCTAGAATGTTTGTACGATATGGGTATCAAACAAAAGGTGTTACTGAGCATTT
This sequence comes from Eurosta solidaginis, assembly GCF_040869045.1. NCBI lineage: Eukaryota > Metazoa > Arthropoda > Insecta > Diptera > Tephritidae > Eurosta > Eurosta solidaginis. Next base: position 316,254,932 of record NC_090319.1, on the reverse strand, counting down.
TAAAAGGGAGTGGGCATTAGTTCTATAGGTGTACGCCTTTTCGAAATATCGCCATTAGGGTGGGCCAGGGGTGACTCTAGAATGTGTTTTTACGATATGGGTATCAAATGAAAGGTGGTAATGAGTATTTTAAAAGGGAATAATCCTTAGTTCTATAGGTGGAAGCCTTTTCGAGATATCGCCATAAAGGTGGACCAAGGGTGACTCTAGAATGTTTGTACGATATGGGTATCAAAGGAAAGGTGTTACTGAGCATTTTAAGAGGGAGTGGGCATTAGGTCTATAGGTGGACGCCTTTTCGAGATGTCGCCATTAGGGTGGGCCAGGGGGACTCTAGAATGTGTTTGTACGATATGGGTATCAAATGAAAGGTGTTACTGAGCATTTTAAGAGGGAGTGGGCATTAGGTCTATAGGTGGACACCTTTTCGAGATATCGCCATTAGGGTGGGCAGGGGTGACTCTAGAATGTGTTTGTACGATATGGGTATCAGATGAAAGGTGGTAATGAGTATTTTAAAAGGGAGTAATCCTTAGTTCTATAGGTGGACGCCTTTTCGAGATATCGCCATAAAGGTGGACCAAGGGTGACTCTAGAATGTTTGCACGATATGGGTATCAAATGAAAGGTGTTACTAAGCATTTTAAGAGGGAGTGGGCATTAGGTCTATAGGTGGCCACCTTTTCGAGATATCGCCATTAGGGTGGGCCAGGGGTGACTCTAGAATGTTTGTACGATATGGGTATCAAACAAAAGGTGTTACTGAGCATTTTAAAAGGGAGTGGGCATTAGTTCTATAGGTGTACGCCTTTTCGAAATATCGCCATTAGGGTGGGCCAGGGGTGACTCTAGAATGTGTTTGTACGATATGGGTATCAAATGAAAGGTGGTAATGAGTATTTTAAAAGGGAATAATCCTTAGTTCTATAGGTGGAAGCCTTTTCGAGATATCGCCATAAAGGTGGACCAAGGGTGACTCTAGAATGTTTGTACGATATGGGTATCAAAGGAAAGGTGTTACTGAGCATTTTAAGAGGGAGTGGGCATTAGGTCTATAGGTGGACGCCTTTTCGAGATGTCGCCATTAGGGTGGGCCAGGGGGACTCTAGAATGTGTTTGTACGATATGGGTATCAAATGAAAGGTGTTACTGAGCATTTTAAGAGGGAGTGGGCATTAGGTCTATAGGTGGACACCTTTTCGAGATATCGCCATTAGGGTGGGCCAGGGGGACTCTAGAATGTGTTTGTACGATATGGGTATCAAATGAAAGGTGTTACTGAGCATTTTAAGAGGGAGTGGGCATTAGGTCTATAGGTGGACACCTTTTCGAGATATCGCCATTAGGGTGGGCAGGGGTGACTCTAGAATGTGTTTGTACGATATGGGTATCAGATGAAAGGTGGTAATGAGTATTTTAAAAGGGAGTAATCCTTAGTTCTATAGGTGGACGCCTTTTCGAGATATCGCCATAAAGGTGGACCAAGGGTGACTCTAGAATGTTTGTACGATATGGATATCAAACGAAAGGTGTTACTGAGCATTTTAAGAGGGAGTGGGCATTAGGTCTAAAGGTGTACGCCTTTTCGATATATCGCCATTAGGGTGGGCCAGGGTAACTCTAGAATGTGTTTGTACGATATGGGTATCAAATGAAAGGTAGTAATGAGTATTTTAAAAGGGAGTAATCCTTAGTTCTATAGGTGGACGCCTTTTCGAGATATCGCCATAAAGGTGGACCAAGGGTGACTCTAGAATGTTTGCACGATATGGGTATCAAATGAAAGGTGTTACTAAGCATTTTAAGAGGGAGTGGGCATTAGGTCTATAGGTGGCCACCTTTTCGAGATATCGCCATTAGGGTGGGCCAGGGGTGACTAGAATGTTTGTACGATATGGGTATCATACGAAAGGTGTTACTGAGCATTTTAGGAGGGAGTGGGCATTAGGTCTATAGGTGGACGCCTTTTCGAGATATCGCCATTAGGGTGGGCCAGGGGTGACTCTAGAATGTTTGTACGATATGGGTATCAAACGAAAGGTGTTACTGAGCATTTTAAGAGGGAGTGGGCATTAGGTCTATAGGTGGACGCCTTTTTGAGATATCGCCATTAGGGTGGACCAGGGGTGACTCTAGAATGTTTGTACGATATGGGTAAATAACGAAAGGTGTTGCTGAGCATTTTAAGAGGGAGTGGGCATTAGGTCTATAGGTGGACGCCTTTTCGAGATATCGCCATTAGGGTGGGCAAGGGGTGACTCTAGAATGTGTTTGTACGATATGGATATCAAATTAAAGGTATTAATGAAGGTTTTAAAAGCGAGTGGCCCTTAGATGTATATGTGAAGGCGTTTTCGCGATATCGACCAAAATGTGGACCAGGTGATTCAGAAAATCATCTGTCGGGTACTGCTAATTTATTTATATATGCAATACCGCTAACAGTATTCCTGCCAAGATTCCAAACGCTGTTGATTTCGCCTTGTAGAACTTTTTCATTTTCTTCTACTTAATATGGTAGGTGTCACACCCATTTTACAAAGTTTTTTCCAAAGTTATATTTTGCGTCAATAAACCAACCCAATTACCATGTTTCATCCCTTTTTTCGTATTTGGTATAGAATTATGGCATTTCTTTCATTTTTAGTAATTTTCGATATCGATAAAGTGGGCGCGGTTATGGTCGGATTTCGGCCATTTTTTATACCAAGATAAATTGGGTTCAGATAAGTACGTGGACTAAGTTTAGTAAAGATATATCGGTTTTTGCTCAAGTTATTGTGTTAACGGCCGAGCGGAAGGCCAGACGGTGGACTGTGTATAAAAACTGGGCGTCGCTTCCACCGATTTCGCCCATTTTCACAGAAAACAGTTACCGTCATAGAATCTATGCCCCTACCAAATTTAAGAAGGATTGGTAAATTTTTGTTGGACTTATGGCATTAAAGGTATTCTAGACAAACTAAATGAAAATGGGCGGAGCCACGCCCATTTTGAAATTTTCTTTTATTTTTGTATTTTGTTGCACCATATCATTACTGGAGTTGAATTTTGACTTACTTTACTTATATACAGTGAAGATATTACATTTTTTGTTAAAATTTGAATTAAAAAAAAAATTTTTTTAAAAAGTGGGCGTGTTCTTCATCCAATTTTGCTAATTTTTATTTAGCACATATATAGTAATAGTTGTAACGTTCCTGCAAAGTTCATCATGATATCTTCAACGACTGCCAAATTACAGCTTGCAAAACTTTTAAAATACCTTCTTGTAAAAGTGGGCGGTGCCAAGCCCATTGTCCAAAATCTTACTAATTTTCCGTTCTGCGTCATAACGTCAACCCATCTACCAAGTTTTATCGCTTTATCCGGCTTTGGCAATGAATTGTCGCATTTTATCGGTTTTTCGAAATTTTCGATATCGAAAAAATGGGCGTGGTTATAGTCCGATATCGTTCATTTTAAATAGCGATCTGAGATGAGTGCCCAGGAATATACGTACTAAATTTCATCAAGATACCCCAAAATGTACTCAAGTTATCGTGTTAACGGACAGACGGACGGACGGACATGGCTCAATCAAATTTTTTTTCGATACTGATGATTTTGATATATGGAAGTCTATATCTATCTCGATTCCTTTATACCTGTACAACCAACCGTTATCCAATCAAAGTTAATATACTCTGTGAGCTCTGCTCAACTGAGTATAAAAAGATCCCAAACGGTCAATTTTTGAAAAAGTTATAGCATTTTGAAAACAAAAACGGTGTCCAACTCAAAATAAGTTATGAATTTAAAAAAAAAAAAACGGTGTTTTTTCAAAATGCTATAACTTTTTCAAAAATAGACCGTTTAGGATATTTTTTGGAGTAAAAAATTTGTTTTTAAATGTACTTTTCGGAAAAAATACAAAAACATTTTTATAGCTTTTTTTTTTCAATTAAATAAAAAAACAAAAAATAATAACCGGCCCACTCCGGGATTAGTGGGGATGATTGCAGAATTGATTGAAATTTTTTATGAGAAAAAAAAAAAAAAAAAATGGCGAAATTCGAAAAATCTCGAAAAACTGAAAAATTACAAAAAAAAAATACTTTAAAAATTTTTTTGTATTTTTTCCGAAAAGTGCATTTAAAAACAAAGTAAAAAAAAAAATCCCAAACGGTCAATTTTTAAAAAATTTATAGCATTTTGAAAACAAAAACGGTGTTTTTTAAAAATTCATAACTTTTTTTGAGTTGGATGAACAAATTTGAAAAAATTCTGAAAAACGTCTTTCGTAAGCTAGAAAAAGAAGAAAAACTTTCAGCCAATTCTAAAGGGGTCGGGTTCAAAATTGGTCGAAATGGGTTGGAATACCCCATATATTAACTTATTTATTAATAACACATTTACATATACCTACACAAAGCATTGCTGCATACACACTCTCATCTATACTTGTTGGCTTTTTTCGCGGGTGCAAGCAGCAGTGAACAAATTTGCTTGAAAACAAAAAAGAACAGATGAACAAAAAGAACAACTTGTTCGTTCATCACAAAAAGAACTAAAGAATCGAATCTCTGAAATGAACGAAAAAGCGCAACTCTATTTCCAACTCCAAAAATAATGCCGCGGCTATTGATTTTATTATAATAGACAGCTATAATTTGTGTCTGTTCTTTGGGTTCAGTTATATGCCAAAGCAAGCTTCCGGAGTAGAGGAAGGTGAAGCGAAAACGTAAACAATCCTTGCGGAAAGAATAAATAAATCTTCGTAAAGTATTTTAGGCCAGTGCAATGAAATTAGCATCCATAAAATTCAGAAAATGTCAACTATATTCGGGCAGGAATCCGCTTTAACAAAACTTGGTGGCTACGGTAGGGAATTGGCCAAAAGAACGATAAAAACACACTTACAATTATGAAAACACTTCACTCAAAACAAGTAAGGACGGGACTCTCTTCGGCTGTGCCGAAGACTTCATACCTTTCATGAATGGGGCTGAACAATAATCTTATCCCCTTCGCAATCTCCGAATAATCGGATGTATAAGATAAGAAATATATAGTGAACAGATCTACATACCTAAACGATTTTTAAGATAAATATAAAATAAAAAATAGGTAGGTACTTTGTGTGAGGATGCAAATTTTCAGGTTTTTTGTGGTCTGCGTGTAAAAATTATGACTACGAATCACGTATTTCAACAATATATGACGTAAAAGTAACTACTTGATAAGTTTTGAAGCTTCTAGCCGTAAAAAAGTGGCAAAAATGGCAGTTTGTATGAAGTATATAATATATACATATACCACCGATCTCTATGATTTTTTCAGACAACAATATATGCTATATACGTAAGCATTTGGTGAAATTTGAAGCTTCTAGCTGTTAAAACGGGGCAGAAATTGCGCAAAGTTTCTTATCTGAACAATCGGTTGTATGAGATATATACTATGTATACCACCGATCTCAACGATTTTTTCAGACATCAATATATGCTATACACGTAAGCGTTTGGTGAAATTTGAAGCTTCTAGCTGTTAAAATGGGGCCGAAATGGCAAAAAATGTATATATATACTATATATGCCATCATATATATATTATATACTAGCAGACCCGTCAGACGTTGTTCTGCCCTAAATTTGGTCTATCTCCATACATTATAATAAACTTTTTCCGTCATATCTTGAGACCCTAGTCACCCAGCGGTATACAAATTACTCTGTACTAAAGCACTCATCATTCAATTTAATACCCATTATGTAAAAACACATCCTAGTGTTACCCTGATGCACGTTTTGGCCTATATCTCGAGACCCTTCGCCGCCAATAGGTATGAAAACTACCCTGTACTAAAGCACTCATCAACAGCTTTCATTCGTTATCCATATTCTATAAACACATTCTAGGGGTACCCGCGTCCACGTTTTCGCTTATATCTGGAGACCCTAGTTACCAGCGGGTACGAAAAATACCCCGTATCAAAGTACTCATAAACAGCTTACATTCGATACCCATATTGTACAAACATATCCCAGGATTACCCAAGTCCACGTTTTGATCTCAAGACCCTATCCAGAACGGGATAAAAATTAGCCTATGTCTGTCTCCTGGTTCTAAGCTACCCCTTCACCAATTTTCAGCCAAATATGTTCATCCGTTACTTCCTCTTCAATCACTCTTTATCTATTAAATAAAAAAAGCGCATCAAAATCTGTTGCGTATTTTTAAAGGTTTAAGCATTCAAAGGGACATAGGAACAGAAAAAGCGACTTTGTTTTATACTATGTAGTGATGTACATCCATACATACCTATAAACCTACGCCCGAAGTTAAATAATGCAGCGAATGCTATATATGTATGTATGTATGTGTCGCATCAAGCCTCACTCAAAAGCAATTAGCGCGGACAGTTCACAGCGAACAAACACACATACGCATTTTTTGATAAAAATGTTACTTTTGTTTAAACAATTTGGCTGATATAAGAAAGGAATCAAGTTTTTTTTTGATGCAGATCGAAGGTAAATATTTCAAAGTTTTACTGAAAATTAGAATTTTTTAAATCCATCCATCCGTTTATGAGTTATAGCTGTGTAAACAAAAATTTTATGATTTTTTACTACATTTTGGCAATTTGCCACGCCCCTATAATATATACCTTCAAATTATATTAACTGTACCATCTCACGTAGCTAAGCTTTCAAATGCAAAAAACCGTTTTAAAATCGGAGCATTCTGTGTGAAGTTATGTGCATACATGGCATTTAGCGACTTTATTTTATAAGATTTATAGATATCACCGATCTTTTTCACACAACAATATATACTATATAGCTGTTAAAATGGGGCTAAAATGCGAAAATATATATATGTATATACTATATATATACTATATATACCACCATATATATACTATATATACCACCGATCTGTATGATTTTTTCAGACAACAATATATGCTATATACGTTAGCATTCGTTGAAATTTGAAGCCTCTAGCTCTTAAAATAGGGCAGTAACTACGAAAAGTTTCTTATCTGAACAATCGGTTGTGGGGGATATATACTATATATACGACCGATCTCATCAATTTTTTCAGGCAACAATATGCGCAATATACGAAAGTATATGGTGAAGTTTGAAGCTTCAATCTGTTAAATTGAGAAAGATATGAAAAAATCCTCTTTTTCTAAAAAATCGGTTGTATGGAGGATATATGCTATAGTGGTCCGATCCGGCCGGTTCCGACAAATGTCTAATCGGACACCCAAATACACCCGCTCACCAAATTTTATCAAGATATCTAAAAATTGAGGGACTAGTTTGCATACAAACAGACAGACGAACAGACGGACAGACGGACATGGCTAAATCAACTCAGCTCTTCTTCCTGATTATTTCGGTATACTTAATGGTGGGTCTATCTATTTTCCTTTAAGGACTTACAATTTTGGGTTTCGTGGCGAAAATAATATACCATTTCATTTTCATGAAAGGTATAAAAAAACGTTTTTCAGTGTTTTTTTTTTTTAATTTTCTTTAATTTATTTTGGTCCAATGTTCACACATTCAGTACAAACAGCTGATTTCGATAAATCATTGGTCTTCCTCTTCTCGTTACGATTCCGTCGTAATGCAGAATACCCGACTTCGATTGAAGCGGAGCGTAGAACGGGAACGTAATCGAAATGCAGAATAGGGGTGAATATGTACATATATACATAATAAGACATCTTTATATTTTCAAGTAATATAAATCTTAATGCAATTTTTTTCGGTTTTGTCTTATAATCAAATCTATGATTATTCAAATCGACTTTTCCACTTAATTTACGTTCATTTCTTTTGCTTTACAGAGGAAATTGAATGCAATCAAATAACGCAATATTATAATTTATTGCAAGCATAGCAGAATTTAGAAATTGAAGGTCTTCCGCCAGGCGGTGGGTTACAGTCAAAGTGAGTACTACAATCAATAATGAGGTCCTAAAAAAGAATATGCGTATCAACATTTTTACTGAAACTAACATATTATTGAACTTAACTTGCTTATTTATTGCGGCTTTCTTTTTATTATATTATATATTATACTATTCCTTTTTTATAAATTTCTTTATGACCGTTCTTGTATAACAAAAGCTTTTCTTAGTAGAAACAACGCATCATCACAACTCTCAGCACATTTAGCTCTTGGTGAAGAAGGTATTATACTGCCGTCCATAGCAAAAAGGCAGTGAAACTCACTTATTGCCTTTTATGAATTTTAATGCCAATAAGCTTCTGCGGTTATTATTGTTAGGGCTGGAAGCACTGCGACCTTTGTGTAGATCTATTGTGCATGACATTTTAGCCTAATTTTGTATGTGGAGGCTTTTAATGTATCTCAGTACCTCTTTAGACTTTTTACTCTATATCACATAGGCATTAAGAGTCACACCCCCCATTTACGTGGTGGAGGTCTCTGCCTTGCCAGAGCGCCGCACTTGCAGAGAATGTGAACTGGTGTTTCATCCCCCAGCTCACAGAAGCGACAAATTTAAGTATCGGATAAATTTAAAATTTACTCATTAATGAACAAATTCACACTCAAATTGCACACTCAAAGATTAAACAAGGTTTTAAATTTGATGTTTACTTAAAATATCTTAAATTTTCCAAACAAAAATTAATTTTTCTGCCCTTTCTTTCTCATTGGGTTTTTACAGCGATTGTAAGCCCTACTCTATTCTATGGAGTTCTTGTTTGGTGGAAAGTCACACACAAAACAATATACCTCAAAAAATTAGAGGGGGTATGCAGACTATCGATGCTTAGCATTACGGGAGCCCTGAAAACAACCCCGACTGTACTGTATGCCATTCTGCACATTCCACCTCTAGACCTGGTAGCAAAGAACATAGCATGAACAACCGCAACCAGGCTCGGTGCCTCGAGTCAGCTTGAGCGCCGACTATATGGCCATAGTAGTATAGCGTCATCAATCACAAGACGAACAGACTACCTGATTCCCTATCTGCGCTTCGAGGGAGATCTTAAGGATCTTAGAGGTGGACGGTTGACGCCGGGGTGCGCAAATGGCGGACGAGGCGATACATGTGTACACAGATGGTTCCAAAGTAGTGAAAGGAGTAAGGTCTGCGGTATGTGTTGATCCGGAAATAAGCAGATCCTACAGGCTGCCGGATTACTGTAGCGTAAATATTAGCCGTAACCAAAGCAGTAGAAACCCTGGAAGAAAATAGCTTAAGCTGCAACCGTGTTAACTTTTATATTGACAGTCAAGCAGCAATTAAGGCAATAATCTCGCATAGCACAGCATCCAAATGCGTGTTACAGTGTAAGCAGTCTCTGGAGAGAATCGGGACGGGGAGAAGCATACATCTATATTGGGTCCCAGGGCATATGGGAATAGATGGAGATGAAAAAGCGGACGAACTAGCTAAAAAGGGGGCATCCCTTGAAGCTTGCTCCGTAGACGTCGCTATTAGACTGGACGAGATTAAGCGAAGGCGAGAGGTACACATGATCGACCAAGCGGGAAAGGCGTGGGTTCAAGCGCGAGGCTGTAAAGTGTTGAAGATTATGTGTAGGCCTTACAACCTTAGACTAACAAAGTTGCTTATATCATTAAAAAGATAGGACTGTAGACTCATGACGGGTATTCTGACTGGACGCTGCCTTCTGGCGCCACATGCCTTTAAATTAGGCTTGGTCAGTGATAGCAGATGTAGGAAGTGCGGGTTGGAGGAGGAAACGATCGAGCACGTTCGTGCCCTGCACTTGCCAGGCTAAGACTTCAGCTATTAGGAGTGATACAGCTGTCAGATCTAGAAGCAGCAGTGGCTTAAGTCCTAGGAAGCTTCTAGTATTTGCCAAGAGGACGGAGTTATTTTATAACATAGGTCCTGGTTTTTGATATGGTTTTTCAGTTTGGTCGTTAAAACAAAGTTCTGGTAACACTACGGGCTCAATCAGTTTATGCGAGGTCCTCATGGACCGGCCAGTTCAACCTAACCTAACCTACTTTTTATACTTCACTCCCTTCTTGCAATGGACGGTAGCATAGAGTACGTTTGAAACATACAATAAATTCAGAATAGCCATGTTCTAAATAGAGAACGTATAAAAATAGGAACTGCCAACAGAACGATTAGTGGGAAACAGTAAGCCATCCAATCGCGAACAGGTAATTCACCATTGGGAAAATGTGGCATGAAATTCGTCAATTCTAACGCTAGAAAAATATTATTTTGATATAATAAACACAACTTAACTATTTTTTAACGTTTTCGATAACTTTTTTTTTGGTGAAATTCAACGAAAACACCGCGTTTTTGCTATCTTCAAGTAGGTAATGTGGTGAATTACCTACCGCCACTTTGGACAATTTCTCTTGCTGTCCGTCGTTGGTTATTCTCTATATATTTACGTCTCTGTTCTAACTATAAATATACTATTTCGTTTGAATTTTAAAAGTTACCTAATAAAATCTTGCGGCTTTTATTCATACAACGCATTGACAATATAGTCGGTTTAGTTCCACTTGCAAATCGCCATGTTGTCTTTTTAACTCACACGAGCGCTTAAACTCATACATTCTTGACAAATTTTTATACCCAGCGTGCTTTGCACACAGAGTATATTAACCTTGATTGGATAACGGTTGGTTTTACAGGAATAAAGTAATCGAGATAGATATAGACTTCCATATATCTAAATCATCAGTATCGAAAAAAAATTTGATTGAGCCATGTCCGTCCGTCCGTCTGCCCTTTAAAACGATAACTTGAGTAAATTTTGAGGTATCCTGATGAAATTTGGTATGTAGATTCCTGGGCACTCATCTCAGATCGCTATTTAAAATGAATGATATCGGACTATAACCACGCCCACTTTTTCGATATCGAAAATTACGATAATTCATTACCAAAGACGGATAAAGCGATGAAACTTCGTAGTTGGGTTGACCTTATAACACATAACAGAAAATTAGTAAAGTTTTGGACAATGGGCGTGGCACCGCCCACTTTTAAAAGAAGGTAATTTAAAAGTTTTGCAATCTGTAATTTGGCAGTCATTCAAGATATCATAATGAAATTTGGCAGGAACGTTACTGCTATTACTATATATGTGCTAAATAAAAATTACCAAAATCGGAAAAAGAATACGCCAACTTAAAAAAATTTTTTTTTTAAGTCAAATTTTAACAAAAAATGTAATACCTTTGCAGTATATAAGTAAATTATGTCAACATTCAACTCCAGAAATGATATGGTGCTACAAAATACAAAAATAAAAGAAAATTACGAAATGGGCGTGGCTCCGGCCTTTTTCATTTAATTTTTCTAGGACACTTAACGCAATAAGTCGAACAAAAATTTACCAATCCTTTTGAAATTTGGTAGGGGCATAGACTCTATGACGGTAACTGTTTTCTGTGAAAATGGGGGAAATCAGTTGAAGCCATACCCAGTTTTTATACACAGTCGACCGTCTGTCCTCCCGCTGGGCCGTTAACACGATAACTTGAGCAAAAACCAATATATCTTTACTAAACTTAGTTCGCGTACTTACCTGAACTCACTTTATCTTGGTATACAAAATTGCCGAAATCCGACTATGACCACGCCAACTTTTCGATATCGAAAATTACGAAAAATGAAAAAATGCCATAATTCCATACCAAATAAGAAAAAGGGATGAAATATGGTAATTGGATTGGTTTATTGAAGCAAAATATAACATTAGGAAAAACTTTGTAAAATGGGTGTGACACCTACCATATTAAGTAGAAAAAAATGAAAAAGTTCTGCAGGGCGAAATCAAAAGCCCTTGGAATCAGGACATGAATACTGTTCGTGGTATTACATATATAAATAAATTAGCGGTACCCGACAGATGATGTTCTGGGTCACCCTGGTCCGATATCTCGAAAACGCCTTCACATATACAACTAAGGTTCAATCCCTTTTTAAACCCTCATTAATACCTTTAATTTGATACCCATATCGTACAAACACATTATAGAGTCACCCCTGGTCTACCTTTATGGCGATATCTCGAAAATGCGTCCACCTATAGAACTAAGGCCCACTCCCTTTTAAAATACTCATTAACACCTTTAATTTGATACCCATATCGTACAAACACATTCTAAAGTCACCCCTGGTCCACCTTTATGCCGATTTCTCGAAAAGGCGTCCACCTATAGAACTATGGCCCACTCCCTTTTAAAATACTCTTTATTACCTTCCATTTGATACCAATGTCATACAAACACATTTCAGGGTTACCCTAGGTTCATTTTCCTACATGGTGGTTTTCTCTTATTTTATCTCCAAAGCTCTCAGCTGAGTATGTAATGTTTGGTTACACCCGAACTTAGCCTTCCTTACTTGTTTTAACTAACTCTGCTGTACAAAGATAACTTGAACTCGTCATAAAGTTGATTTACTTTGTGTGCCGCCGATGTTTGATGTTGCTGTTATGCCATGTTGATGCATAAGCTCCTGCTCTATCAAACTGCAGCAAAAAATCATTTTCCGAAACATTGGCACTTAGCAAGTTTGTTAATCTAAGCCGACGGCATTTCTTTTTAAATGGCGGAAATCGATGATGTCTTGTCTTCAAAAAATAAATGTTAACCACTGTTAAATTGGTTTTCGTAAAAGTAAATGCTCACAAAACTGTATACAAAACTAGCTTTACCAGGCGCACGTTGTAACGCCCGAGATGGAATGGATGTTGCGTTATTCTTTCTGTTTTGTTATCAACAAACAATTTAATTTATTTTCTGTAAATTGAATTGAATTTTGTACGCATATTTGGTGAAATTTTCTGTTAAAACATTTTATTCTTGTATCTTATTTTATATTATTGTATTGCTTTTACCGCTGATGATTTTATCTTCATCTGTAACTGTGTCGATCGATTTGTATTTCGTCACTTCACCAGGAAATTGATTTTGAAAGCGATCATTGATTTTGTTAACATGATCATTTTTGGGAGCTAAGATAGTTCTTTCGCATAGCCAAAAACAAAAATATTTAAATTTAAAATTCTTAATTCTGAAATATGAAAAACTTTCGTCTTGATCGAAGGAACCTCGAGCCAAAATATGGTGATGATCGAAGTATAGCAAACACGTTTTCATAGGGAACACACACACAGAATTTGATTTTTATAGAAGATGTAGATAGACTGAAGCTAAAAAATATTTTTAACAGCGGCAGATTACTAAACGTCCAAAAGGCATAACAGCTAAACTCAACAATGCAGTCAAATTACTTAAGTTTGTACGGCAGCCATAGTTTTTCCCCATTCCACATTTTACTGGAAGTTTTAGGACTTAACTTCACATACCTCCAAACCAATTTTAATTATCCTACCATTACGACATCATGATATATGCATTATAATATATTCCATTAGTATGGGAGGTGCCACGCCCCCTTTTTCCCAATTCCATATTTTCTTGGTGGTGTTAAGGATTGACCTCAAATAACTCCTTACTGAATTTCAATGTTCTGGCATGTATACCTTTAAAGTTATGCAGTACCAAAGATTCCATTTGTATGGGAGGTGCCACGCCCCCTTTCTCCAAATTCCGCATTTTCTTGGTGGTGTTAGGGATTGACCTCATACAACTCCTCATTGAATTTCAATGTTCTGGCATGTATACCTTCAAAGGTATGCAGTACCAAAGATTCCATTTGTATGGGAGGTGCCACGCCTCTTTTATATATCGAAATTATTTTTAGCCTAAAACCTTCCCGTTGATCGAAGGAACCCATAACCAAAATTTGGTGATAATTGATGTGTGGGAAATACGTTTCCATAGGGAACACACACACACACAGAATTTGATTTTTATATATATATGACTAAACCGATTTGGGATTTCAAAATCAACTAACCATCATCTCTCGTTCCTGTATCTTTCCTAAAAATTTCATGGCAATCTGTCAAGCCGTTCTCGAGTTATGGAGTGACAATCAAAATATACACTTCTTTTTATATATATAGATAAAAGAAATTTTTTTTGAACTTTTTAAAAAATTTCTTTTAAAAACATTGAAACTAAAACCAAATGTTATAAATGCTTAGAACATGTCTATGCTGGGTATGCTATGATTAGTTAAAGCGGAATATATTTTAATATGGGAAGATGCATGCGAATTAGGCTACCGCTTGTTACATTTTAGCTAGCGTTATCGCAGGCGAATGAGTTTTTATCGCAGAGAAATCGCAAGCGATGGAATTCTCAACAATAAAACTCAAAATATTTTTATTCACGTTGTGGCAGTGTAGAGGAAGCAACATGCGTACATTAACTCGTAAAATTTTATTATTAGACTACTATTAAAAAACTACTTAAAAAGTATACGTAAGAAAAAAATTTCAAGTGCATCCAATCGCCAAGGAAAGAAAATATTGTGCTGAATTCGATCATTTACATGTACGCCTCTTACAATTTCCTCAAAAATTCCACAAACACTCCTTGTCACGTACCTTTTCAATAAACACATCCATGATGTTTCGCTAATTTCGCTCAACTGAATCAAAATATTTTGGTTGCAAATTTTCGTCGCTTTTGTCGCTTGTAATCGCTCAATTCGCTTTACGCTAAATCTCTTTGTCATAAACATCTCCATATGCACATATATAATTTATCGCTAACAGCTAACATCACGCGATGCGATTACTCTCGATTATAAACGTAGCCTTATTGTAGGTTTAAGGCTCCATTACTGATACTTAGCATAGACTTGACTTGGCTTGCGAACTGTCACTTACAGTTCTGTTAAATTAACATTGCATGTTACTGATTACTCAAAACTTAACTAGACTTAGAAGTCTGTTGAATTTTGATTTTCTATGTAAGTTCTAAGTGACGTTTACATTTTGAGATGCCATTTGTTTGTTTCCATTTCATTTTGACATTTTGTCATACAAATTGACATTTATTTAAAAATAAATTTCAACGCTGATTATGATGCCAGATTTTATGCGCCAAGTGGAGTATAATCGTGGCTAAGTTGCCAAGTTTACGCCAAGTCAAGTCAAGTCTATGCTAAGTATCAGTAATGGGGGCTTTAACGCTAAACTACTTAGGAGAACAAAGTGTCGCTACTTTTTTCTGCTCTGGATATTTGTCGGGTCACATTGCATGCAAGAAGTTATCGCAATACATTTAAAAGCGTGGCTTCTTTATAGTTGAATATTCTGTTTACTTAATAATAATATTCTTACGCTTACTCCTTTATTCATGAATAGTTAAAAATGGTTTATAAATTCGAATAGAAATGTCACTTTTAAAAACTTTATAAACTATTGTATTTTTTATGAATAAGGGGATTAAGCTACTAAAGTTAACATATTTTAAACTAATCTAAATTTCTTTATACCAATTTTTATATATCTGCATATTTTGTAACACGTTTGAAAGAAAAAAAACAATAACACAAAACTAACTCTTCATCGTCTTCAATGATGGGCTTTAAGGCATGTATATATGCAAACGAAAGAAAAGTCGTCTGCCTTTCCTATGCGAAAACTCTAGTGGCTATATTCAGTAAGTTTGAAATGTACACTAGATTGGGTCGAAAAAAAAGTTTCTAAGGTCCGCCCCTAAATTTAAAGACTATGTTGAGGGTTTCGGAAAATTTTTTTTTGATCCTTCGAAATACAGCCGAAAAGGGTTTTTCGCTATAACTTGGTTATTTGACGTCCGATTTTTAAAATTGATATGTCACTATTTTGGCCTTGAGAAGCTTCACATTTCCGTTTAATGTCCTTTTAAGCTATGAAGTCGTTTTCAAATGATTAGGTCAGCTAACAAAGTCCACTACATAAGAACGAGTGCTTGCATATTTGCTCTTAATTATACCCACAAGCAAGTTTCTTAGTAATGATGAAAGTACGTTTTGCACAAAAAAATTTTTGAATTGGTGTTTCAAGGCATTTTTAAAAACATAAGCTTTTGAAACAAGCCTTCAGTAAGGAGAAAAATTAATACCAAAGAAAGCTTCGTAAAAAAATGTTGTACATTTGGACGAATAACTCCAATGTTAGCTACAACAAGTAAGGAAGGGTAAGTTCGGGTGTAACCGAACATTACATACTCAGTTGAGAGCTATGGAGACAAAATAAGGAAAATCACCATGTAGGAAAATGAACATAGGGTAACCCTGGAATGTGGTTGTATGACATGTGTATCAAATGGAAGGTATTAAAGAGTATTTTAAGAGAGAGTAGGCCATAGTTCTATGGATGGACGCCATTTAGGGATATCGCCATAAAGGTGGACCAGGGCTGACTCTAGAATTTGTTTGTTCGATATGGGTATCAAATGAAAGGTGTTACTGAGCATTTTAAGAGGGAGTGGGCATTAGGTCTATAGGTGGACGCCTTTTCGAGATATCGCCATTAGGGTGGGCCAGGGGTGACTCTAGAATGTTTGTACGATATGGGTATCAAACGAAAAGTGTTACTGAGCATTTTAAGAGGGAGTGGGCATTAGGTCTATAGGTGGACGCCTTTTCGAAATGTCGCCATTAGGGTGGGTCAGGGGTGACTCCAGAATGCGTTTGTATGATATGGGTATCAAATGAAAGATGGTAATGAGTATTTTAAAAGGGAGTAATCCTTAGTTCTATAGGTGGACGCCATAAAGGTGGACCAAGGGTGACTCCAGAATATTTGTACGATATGGGTATCAAACGAAAGGTATTACTGAGCATTTTAAGAGGAAGTGGGCATGAGGTCTATAGGTGGACGCCTTTTCGAGATATCGTCATTAGGGTGGGCCAGGGGTGACTCTAGAATGTGTTTGTACGATATGGGTATTAAACGAAAGGTGTTACTGAGCATTTTAAGAGGGAGTGGGCATTAGGTCTATAGGTGGACGCCTTTTCGAGATATCGCCATTAGGGTGGGCCAGGGGGGACTCTAGAATGTGTTTGTATGATATGGGTATCAAATGAAAGATGGTAATGAGTATTTTAAAAGGGAGTAATCCTTAGTTCTATAGGTGGACGCCATAAAGGTGGACCAAGGGTGACTCCAGAATGTTTGTACGATATGGGTATCAAACGCAAGGTGTTACTGAGCATTTTAAGAGGGAGTGGGCATGAGGTCTATAGGTGGACGCCTTTTCGAGATATCGTCATTAGGGTGGGCCAGGGGTGACTCTAGAATGTTTGTACGATATGGGTATCAAACGAAAGGTGTTACTGAGCTTTTTAAGAGGGAGTGGGCATTAGGTCTATTGTAGCGTCATGTAGTGCCAGCCAACTAAAAACTAAAATTAAACTAAAAACTAAAATAGCTGGCATCACCCCCACATGCAACCATGCATGTATGCACTTGATGTTACTGGGTGAGAGAGTCGAATGACGGAGAGAATTCTGATTGGCTGAATCTTCCGTTACTCGACTCTATCACGCCACTGCATCATTCGATTTTACCGCTATGCACTTTTGGCATAGCGGCAGGGCCGCTTTGAAGCTTCAGCTTTTTTCCACAGTTTTCAGTTTGAAATGAGCCGGCAAACGCGTCACTTAAGCGCGCATTAAAGACATAAGTGAAGGTAGAAATAAAATATTGAAAATAATTTGAACTAAAAAAAGAAACTACAAGTAAAAGTGGTTTTGTTATAATTGACTAAAGAAAGAAAAGAGTGTGTGTTTAACTTAAGAAACGATAACTAAAGAAATTTTAAATAAAACAAACTAAACAGAAAGAAATTAAAAATAGTTTTATTGCGGGTGTGTGTCGGTGCGCTAGGGGCTGCAAGCCCAAAGTTGAGTGGCATCAGCATGCCACTTTACATGGCGACCGTGACGATTCGTTCCTATGTGACGGTGATGATGAAGATTATGAAGTGGAGCGGATGCGTCAGCATCAAAGAGCGCGCTCAGATCGACACAGAGGAAGCGATCATAGTAGTCCAAAGCGTAAACAGCGTGGTTCACGTAATAAAAAGCGTCCACGTTACAGTGAACAAAGTGAAGATGATGTCGCATCACATGACTCTGTAAGCGCACGCAAAAAGCGTCGAGAGGAGGATGTCAGTGTTGGTGATATGAACTTGTTTAAATACAAATATTCATAGTTTAATACACTTAGAAATTATAAGATCACATCAAAATACAATTGCAAACAAAGAGCAATTGAAAAATGGGTAAATTAACAAACCGACGCGTTAAATTAAAATCTACAAAAAAATGTAGCTGAAATTGAAATAAACAAAAATACAAAAATATACTAAAATACAAAAGAAAAGTACAAAAGTAAAAATTACAAAAAATTATAAAAACTGAAGAAAAAAATATATATATATGAAAAATCCATAAATCCTAAAAAAAAATTCCGAGTACAAATTAAAATCAAAAAATGTGAGACGAAATTTACGAAACTTTAATTTTCTACAACATATATATATGTAAAACTTAGACCAAAAAAAAAAAAAAAACAAAAAAAATCAAGAATCTAAAATTTTACTAAACAATCCAATCAAGACAATTTCAACTTAATATTTAAAAAGGCAACGTAACGGAAAAAAAGCATTTTTCTATAAAACCAAAACTTTGAATTGAAAAAATTTATAATTTTTAACGATATATGTACATATTTTTATGTGCTGGTGCGTACAGCCGCTCAAAAAGTCAGTCTCATAAAATAACGGCACTAAAGCCGTAAAACCACCTGTAAAACATAAAACAGCGGCAGTAAAGCCGAAAAATCATCTTTAAAGCATTAATAAGCGCAATTAAATAACGGCACTTAAGCAAAATCAGGGTATATCACGGTAGCAGCAGAAGAGGAAAAAGGAAGGCGGAACAGCAGGCAGAGCAGCCGCATCATAGCAATTCAGAGGAGCGCAATAAAGTACAGTCATGTACACATGTATGTATGCATAAAGGTTTATTTTAATATATGTATGTATGTATATCGAATTGATTTTGCCATTACAAAAAAAAAAAAAAAAAAAATTTCGCTTTAATAACTTTCTGAATTCTACACTTTACAAAAAGTTACCATTATTTAATTACAATTTCAGATATTATTGAAATCGAAATATAAATTAAACAATTTCATGTAACTTCATTTAGCTAAATAACATTTTAAATAATTTCATATTAAAACTAAAAATTCTAAACTTCTGTTTTTCCAAGTCAAAAAGTTGCAATAGTTTTTCGTATTTTTTGTAATTTCACAGTTAAAATATTCATAAACTGTTCCCTCAATGCCTATAAAATAGTTTTGGAAAAAGTAAAATGAAACATTATTATATATAAAATTAACGCTATTATATATTAACACAGCAAATCTGTTTGTAAGCCTCTTTAAATCAAAAAAAATTATTATTATTTTTATAATAAAATCGTCCTCTGATATGCCAGGAAATGAAATTTTTGCCTTCATATACAAAAATTGAATTTAACTTGGAAACAATAAAATATTTTCATTCATTTCGTTCGATTGCTATAGGAATTATAGAAACATTTTGGAAATTTTATTAAAAGCGGTGCGTCCGTGATATAATATACGTTATACTTTTCATACCTTCAATATAAAGCGATGTGGTCGTAAACATCGCCGTATATTCGGAAAAATTTTGGTTAGGCTTGTGAAAACAAGTGCGGTTTTTTTATATTTTTTTCCAATAGTCCGAAAAAAAATATACCAGCCTGTTTCGGTTTTCACAAAATAAAAGAAAACCGGAACACGCTTGCCTATTTCCTTTTGCAAAGCCCATTCTGGGGGGCGAGAAACCACAGACCAAGTGTCCTTTTTAGGACAGCCTGTCCATTGGTTAGCTAGCGGGGCTAACCTAGTGGGGGACAGTCGGTAAGTCCGACCAAGTTCGGCACGGAAGGGGGGTAGGCATTTCTCTAGCCTATAATTTAGAGAAAATCCGCAGACCGGATGTTCCTTTGTTTTCAAAAAAACAAATTATATAATTTTCTTAACCAGACTTACCATTTTATAAAATTCATACCAAACGCGACAAATATTAACCGGATTTTCAAATAATATTTACAAAATATTTACCTGATTTACAAAATTTTTTCTCTTAAAATAATTTTCAATAAAATTACCCTGTTTCAAACACATGTCCGATTCTGAGGGCAATTCCAGCGATAAATTAAGCTCTAAAGGAAGGTGTTCATTAGCTCGTCAAGAAGATTTTTTAGGATTTAATGACTCAGATATCGCAGAAAATAATAATTCAAATTTTCAGTCAGTAACTAATATTATAAACACTCAGCCTTCAGCAAATTCGTCTAATAATTCAGACAACCTACTAACTAGCACTTCCAATTTTCAGTCAGGAGCTGACTTTTCCAATTTTCACTCTACTTTAAATTCTTCTACTTTGCCTTCCACAAATAATTCTTCAGATTTACAATCGAATAACAATATTTCAATCATGGCAACCTCAGAACAGAAAAAGGTGTTCATTACCAGTTGCGCCTCAATTATTAGGGACAACTACAGCGGCGATCCACTGGCATTAGAATCTTTTATCGACAAAATAAAATTAATTGAAGTCTTCTCAGATGAAAATTTAAATAGTACTTTTATTGCATTTTTAAAATCCAAACTTGAGGGAAAAGCACGCGAAGCGTTACCAACCGTAATAAATTCAGTCGATGACATAAAGACTGCCTTGAGAAATAGAATAAAACCCGACAACTCGAAAGTTGTTTCTGGTAAAATCGCGTCTTTACATGTCATCAATAATAACTACTCAGACTTTGCTAAGCGCGTTGAAGAACTATCCGACGCATTGGAACGTTCTTTGATTATTGAAGGTATGACACAAGCCAAGGCACATGAAATGGCCGTAGAGCAAACAGTGAATGTGTGCAGGTTGAACACTCGTTCAGAATTGGTCAAATGCATCCTGGCTTCAACTACCTTCAGTGATTCAAAAGACGTAGTTGCAAAAATGATAGTCGAACGTAATAATGAGGTAAAAGAAAGACAAGTACTAGCATTCCGTACTCGTTGTAATTGGCAAAATAGTTTTCGAGGAAATTATAGAGGTAATAATTTCAATAATAGGTACAACAATCCAAACGCGAGATTCAACAATAAAAATAGAAATAATTACAACAATATTAATTACGGGTACAATAATTCTAATAGAGGTAATAATGAGAGATATAGCACTAATAGAAACAATCAGCCTAGTAGTAGTAACAATAATGCTAATAATAATAGACGTTCAAATTCGCGAAGTAATGCCAATGTACGCGCTTTAAACGTGAACGACCCTCAGGAGCGAACACTGGGGGATCGGGATCACGATTTAGACAATTAAACGAATCTTCTTCAAAAATATTAAAATCCATCTACTGCTTGAACCTTAATTATTCAGATTTTATTGAACTTCAATGTAGCGATTCCTACAAACCATGTACTTTTCTAGTAGATTCTCAAGCAGATATTTCTTTAATCAAAATTTCAAGTTTATCTCAAAATTGTAACTTTAATACTAACGAAATAACAAACATAACAGGCGTAACGCCTGAAACAATTTCAACTTTAGGAACCTTAAAAACCAACTTAATTGCATATAAGTTTTTAATACCGCATACTTTACATGTAGTTAACGACGATTTCAATATACCTTCAGACGGAATACTCGGCAAAGACTTTTTAAAATTTAATAAATGCATTATTAATTACGCAAGCGATAGCATAACTATTAATACCGGATTAGATAACGCAAATATACCAATTTTACACGGCACAAGTACCGATTCTTTAGTTATTCCTCCGAGATGTGAAGTTTATCGGTTATTTAAATTACCAAAATGCGATAATCCTGTTTTTGTAGACTCGCAAGAAATCTGTAATGGTGTTTTTACGGCAAAGTGCATTGTTGACACAAATAATCCAGTTATAAAAATTTTAAATATTACTGACGAAGTAAAACATGTCAACAATTGCAATATCGTAACGGAAGATATCACCAACTACAATGTCTACAAAATCAATGAAACTTCAAAAGATCAAAAACGCTTAGAGGAATTAACGAAAATTTTGAAAAATCAAATGCCGGGTTATGCTCAAAAACAATTACTAGATTTATGCTTAAAATATGCCGATGTATTCGCTTTAAAAACTGATCGTATGACTTTAAATAACTTTTACGAACAAAAGCTACGTTTAACTGATAAAAATCCAGTCTATATAAAAAATTATCGTTTACCATATACACAACGTGAAGAAATTAATAAACAAGTCGAAAATTTAATGCGAAATGATTTAATAGAACCCAGCTTTTCTAATTATAACAGCCCTTTAATTTTGGTGCCGAAAAAGGATCCTACAGGCCAAAAGTCTTACCGTATGTGCGTTGATTTCAGAGCAGTCAACAAAAAGCTTATCGCAGACAAATTTCCGTTGGCACGCGTAGACGACATACTCGACAATCTTGGCAGAGCCAAATATTTTTCGACTTTAGATCTTTTTTCTGGTTTTCACCAAATACCACTTCATGTTAATTCTAGAGACGTTACATCTTTCAGTACAGATCGAGGAGCTTTTCGTTGGAAAGTTTTACCTTTCGGTTTAAATATAGCACCAAACTCTTTTTCACGTATGATGTCATTAGCATTTTCAGGCATTTCGCCAAATCAAGCTTTTATGTACATTGACGATGTTATCGTCATCGGATGTAGCGAGACACATCACCTCAAAAATTTAGAAAAAGTTTTCGAAACTTGTAGAAAATTCAATTTAAAGTTAAATCCCAACAAATGCAATTTCCTTCGTTCTGAAGTAACTTTTTTGGGCCATAAATGCACCTCCAAAGGCCTGCTGCCAGATGACTCAAAAATAGACGCAATTAAAAAATACACTAAGCCTAAAGACAAGGACGCTGTTAGGCGGTTCGTTGCATTTGCAAATTATTATAGGCGTTTTATACCTAACTTTGCGTCACTGGCAGCCCCTTTAAATCGTCTAAATCGGAAAAAAGTTGAATTTGTTTGGGATGATGCTTGCGAAAATGCTTTCGAAAAATTAAGATTATCATTAATGTCTCCGCAATTATTACAATACCCTGATTTTTCAAAAGAATTTATTATCACTGTAGATGCATCTAAGAGTGGTTGTGGCGCTATATTAAGCCAAAAGCATGGAGATAATGACTTACCGATTTGCTTTGCATCAAAATCTTTCAATAAAGCCGAACAGAAAAAGGCAATCATAGAATTAGAACTTTTAGCAATACATTTTGCTATAAAACATTTTCGGCCGTATGTCTACGGTACACATTTCACGGTAAAATCAGACCATAGACCATTAGTTTATCTATTCAATATGAAAGATCCTTCCTCGAAACTCTCTAGAATCAGATTAGATTTATCAGAATACAATTTTACAATTGAATATATTAAAGGAAAATCGAATGTTGTGGCTGATGCTCTTTCGCGTATAAGTATAGACGAGATTAAAGATTCGACAAAACACGTTTTAGCCGTTAAAACGCGATCACAAACTAAACAACAAGAATTACAAAATGAAAAAATAAGTTTAAATGATACGACCTCTAACGATAATAAAGTACAAGTTTATGATAAATTTTCACACGATTTTTCAAAAAAGATACCGCGAGTAAAATCAACAATACAATATAATAAACATAAGGAGATCTTCAATTTACAAATTTATGCGCATTTAAAACACAAAAAATACAATTTGCTTAATCTCGTGACTGTTAACGAAATAACGAATTTAGATGAGTTACTTCCGAGGCTGGAAAAAGCAGCCGACAATCACAATATTAAACAATTAGAATGGCCAAAAAATGATATATTTTTCAATAATTTTTCAATTACGAATTTTAAAATCCGCGGAAATGAAATTTTAAAATCATTACAAATAATATTGACGGACCCTGTAGAGACCGTAACAGACAATGAACAGAAACAAAAACTTATGACAATTTATCACGAAGATCCACTGTTAGGAGGCCATTGCGGAACAAAAAGGTTATATGCCAAATTAAGAACTAAATATTACTGGAAAAACATGACACGTGATATAGCGAAATTTGTGAAAAATTGCAATAAATGTCTTTTAAATAAAGTGAGACCAAAAACAAAAGAAAATCTTGTCCTTACTCCAACACCCTGTAAACCATTTGACATAGTGATTATCGATACAATAGGTCCACTTCCAGAATCAAACTATGGTAACAAGTTCGCTGTTACTATGATTTGTGACTTTTCTAAATACCTGGTAACAGTAGCTGTACCAGATAAATCAGCAAAAACTATCGCATGTGCTATTTTTGAAACCTTTATACTAACATATGGTACAATGAGAGCCATTAGATCCGATTTAGGGACGGAATACAAAAATGAATTATTCTCGGAATTAACAAAACTTTTAAAAATTAATCATGATTTCTCAACAGCTTATCACCACGAAACTGTTGGTACTGTTGAAAGAAACCATAGAGTCTTTAACGAATATTTACGTGCATATCTAGATGAAACATATTCAGATTGGGATACATATTTGAAATACTTTACATTTTTACATAATACTACAAGCAGTTCGGTTTTTGATAATAAATTTACTCCTTTCGAATTAATATTTGGCAGAAAATCTACAATGCCACATGAATTACAAAAGGAACAAATCGATCCGATCTATAATGTAGAAAATTATACAAAAGAACTAAAATATAGAATGCAAAAATCTCATAAAATGGCAAGAAATTTGATTAATAAACATAAAATTAGAAATAAAGAATTATATGATAAAACGGCTAAGCCTTTAGAAATTAAAATTAATGATAGGGTTTTAGTAGAAACAGAACCGAGAAATAAACATAGAAATATATATCAAGGTCCCTACATAATAAATAATATCGATGGACCAAATGTAAAAATTTTTGATGAAATTAATAAAATTGAAAAAATTGTACACAAAAATCGTATACAAAAAATTAATTAAATTGATAGCCGATAATAATCTTTAAATATAAACCTACTTTAAGAACACGCCAATGAAGGCCAAACTAAACAAACTATTAATGTTAATTCTTAATACGGCCTAATGTACAAAATTCATATGTTAAATTGAAATACTTAATAAATATATATTTACTCAATTTAAAAATAAGCATATAAATAGTAACGGTTCACTTCAAACTAAAAACATTATTTTTTACATATTTCATTTTCTTATAAATTTATATCTTAACCCTAGTAAAGCCTAAAGAAGAATGTGGCAAGACTGATCACCTTGCCAAATTCTTCTTTTCCAAAGGGGGATGATGTAGCGTCATGTAGTGCCAGCCAACTAAAAACTAAAATTAAACTAAAAACTAAAATAGCTGGCATCACCCCCACATGCAACCATGCATGTATGCACTTGATGTTACTGGGTGAGAGAGTCGAATGACGGAGAGAATTCTGATTGGCTGAATCTTCCGTTACTCGACTCTATCACGCCACTGCATCATTCGATTTTACCGCTATGCACTTTTGGCATAGCGGCAGGGCCGCTTTGAAGCTTCAGCTTTTTTCCACAGTTTTCAGTTTGAAATGAGCCGGCGAACGCGTCATTTAAGCGCGCATTAAAGACATAAGTGAAGGTAGAAATAAAATATTGAAAATAGTTTGAACTAAAAAAAGAAACTACAAGTAAAAGTGGTTTTGTTATAATTGACTAAAGAAAGAAAAGAGTGAGTGTTTAACTTAAGAAACGATAACTAAAGAAATTTTAAATAAAACAAACTAAACAGAAAGAAATTAAAAATAGTTTTATTGCGGGTGTGTGTCGGTGCGCTGGGGGCTGCAAGCCCAAAGTTGAGTGGCATCAGCATGCCACTTTACACTATAGGTGGACGCCTTTTCGAGATATCGCCATTAGGGTGGGCCAGGGGTGACTCTAGAATGTTTGTACGATATGGGTATGAAACGAAAGGTGTTACTGAGCATTTTAAGAGGGAGTGGGCATTAGGTCTATAGGTGGACGCCTTTTCGAGATATCGCCATTAGGGTGGGCCAGGGGTGAATCTAGAATGTGTTTGTACGATATGGATATCAAATTAAAGGTATTAATGAGGGTTTTAAAAGCGAGTGGCCCTTAGATGTATATGTGAAGGCGTTCTCGCGATATCGACGAAAATGTGGACCAGGTGATCCAGAAAATCATCTGTCGGGTACTGCTAATTTATTTATATATGCAATACCACTAACAGTATTCCTGCCAAGATTCCAAGGGCTGTTGATTTCGCCTTGTAGAACTTTTTCATTTTCTTCTACTTAATATGGTAGGTGTCACACCCATTTTACAAAGTTGTTTCCAAAGTTATATTTTGCGTCAATAAACCAATCCAGTTACCATGTTTCATCCCTTTTTTCGTATTTGGTATAGAATTATGGCATTTTTTTCATTTTTCGTAATTTTCGATATCGATAAAGTGGGCGTGGTTATGGCCGGATTTCGGCCATTTTTTAAACCAAGATAAAGTGAGTTCAGATAAGTACCTGGGCTAAGTTTAGTAAAGATATATCGGTTTTTGCTCAAGTTATTGTGTTAACGGCCGAGCGGAAGGACAGACGGTGGACTGTGTATAAAAACTGGGCGCGGCTTCCACCGATGTCGCCCATTTTCACAGAGAACAGTTACCGTCATAGAATCTATGCCCCTACCAAATTTGAGAAGGATTGGTAAATTTTTGTTCGACTTATGGCATTAAAAGTATTCTAGCCAATCTAAATGAAAATGCGCGGAGCCACTCCCATTTTGAAATTTTCTTTTATTTTTTTATTTTGTTGCATCATATCATAACTGGAGTTGAATTTTGACTTAATTTACTTATATACAGTAAAGATATTAAATTTTTTGTTAAAATTTGAATTAAAAAATTTTTTTTTGTCCCTGCGTCCAGGTTCCCGCTATTTGCTCTGAGTGTTCATTTAATCGCCACTGCTTCGCATGCGCATTTCTCTGCGCTCCCTCTCAGCATCCATCAGGCGTGTCATTACTATAAATGCCATTTTGCTCACTGCAGTCCAGCACTCTTTCCTGTTGCACATATGTGATACTAAATTTCTCGTGGTAGGTTCCTCCCCAAAGACTCCATGCAAGGTGAGTCTTTCTTCGTGGAAACGGGGGCAGTGGAACATGACGTGTTCTCCGTTTTCTAACTCCGTGGCACACATTGGGCAATGAGGATCTTCCTCTATCTTACGCTTCCATAAATACTCTTTGAAACCGCCATGTCCACTCATTATCTGCTTGAGATGGTAGTTCAATTCGCCGAGCTTCCGCTCATTCCATTGAGCTACGTTCCAAACTAGTGGGAAAGTCCAACGCCCTTTACTCGAGGCCTCTCACCGTTCTTGCCACTTAGCTATTGTTTGTGTCCTTGCTCTTTTCTTGTCTTCTTCAGATGGTCGCTCGATATTAGTGTTATACAGATCGGACATTTCGCTTGCCATTAAGTCCACTGGGATTTTCCGGGTTAGAACCAGGATCGCGTCGTCGGAAGAATCACTCACATATACACGCGCATGGGCTATGCGAGAAGCTATAAAAATCGTGCATCTGTAGTTGTATCTGAGAAGTTTATAGCTGGTAAACAAATAACAAATTCTAGAAATAGAAACGCCTAGAAATATGTCAACGAGAAAACCAAAGAGTATAAAAGCAGCAGCTGAGGCACGACGAATCAGTTTGATTTAAGCACGCTATCTGTCGAGAACTAGAAGTGTTTTTGTGATGTACTTTAATAAAGACCATTTTGCATTATTGAATATTGGAGTTATTTCTTCAACAGTTTAGCGGTACGAACGTTAGCAGAAGGTTGCAATTAAGCGGAATTGCACGAAATTCGAAATTAGTTTCTCTAATATTCGTCACAATATGTACATTATGTTAGTAAAGGGCCTCAGCTAACTTACTTAATTAGCAATTAATCGTTTAAGCAGTTATGACCGTCAATCGCGCCAATCAATCGCTTTCAACTTGGTCCTTCCAATGGTGGGTTCCGATAGAAGTACTTTCTTAGCCGGATCATTATCTTTCATTCGTATAACATGTTGGTATTACACTGAGGTGTTAAAATTAATGCTCATAGCTTCCTGACATTATTTTATAACATCCCTTGTTTTTATCACTATTTCATAATCTTTTCTTGTATTTGGTTTGATGTGTTGGGTCTTTGGTGTGTTATCGTCATTGTTACCAGGTTAATTGAATATTGTTAACTTAATATATATTTGTATATGTTTTATATCATTTATACATACTGCATGAATCTTTTTTATTCTCTCATCATCGTATGCATACGTGCTTACTATATATGTGACCTGGAATCATGAAATGGACCTATTCTGCGAAAACAAGTTTTCGCTTAAAGTTTTTGTTTAGCTTGACTCTGTGTAGCGGCCGGCCGTTGTGAACGAATTTTGTAATTAAAATTTAAGTAACTTCCCGATAAGCAACCCGATGACAATGCAATAATAAGAAAAAAACTCTGATAGGTGGCGCATGGATCGAAATATAAAAAAAATCGTATTTGTGGTCTGACTTGGCTTTAAATGCGATTTGAAAGATAGATAGGTTTGTTCCATTGGAAAGAGCGTTAAATTTCCTATAAGAATCACTTAAAAAGTGAGCAACTGTATTTTCGCAAAATAGGTCCCTTTCATGATTCCAGGTCACATATGTATTTCAATACAAATTAAATGTATCTGTGAGTTAACAGACAGTGTAAAAGTGAAATAAATGTAAGTAATTAGTTTTTTAAAGAAAACTTATTGTTATTTGTGATATATTGTTTCATTATAATTTTCATGTTGTTTTTTATTGTTAATAGTTACCCTGAGCACGATTACCGAAGGTAATCGAAATATATCGGTTATACAAGAACTTCTTGTGTTTTATTACACCTGACCTCGAGCCAGCTTAACTCACAGATACATTATTAAAGGTCACTAAATTAACTCAATACAAATTAAATGTTTTGTTGAATATATAAATACATGTACTAAATTTTTGTTTCTCTTCTTCCAATATATACTTATAGATGGGCTCTTCTGCATCTCATTGAACCACCTAAGCAAAAGTTAGAAAAAAAAAAATAAAAATAAACATTTAAAATAAAAAATAAAATCGGTTATTACTTTGATAAAATGAAAATAATTTTAATTTTACTGAAATAACCAAATAGATAAAAAAAAATTTACAAAAAAAAAAAAAAAAAACAACACAAGTTATAAGCAGAAGCATAAACACAAAAGATCATAAAACAAACATACAAAAAAACTGCAAATGACTCAGACACAACCCCTTAAATTTAATCTATAAACAAAACAATAAAACAGACAAGGATTAGGGTTAATAATGTATAAATGCAGATTTCAGATGGAATTTGAAAATGGAAGCGTTTATTAAAAACTGAGTTTACTGAGCGTTAAAAAACATAAGCGCCGCATGTGGGAGGCACTTTGGATACCAAAAGCTACGACTATTCATTTGTTGAAACTTTAATGCTTTATATATGTACATATGTTTCTCGAGTTTTGTTTTATGATTACAAATGGCGTGATGATATGGCAGAAACGCATTTGATTTTCCCACTGTTGGTGTTGATATGAAAACATGGCGTTCACACAGATGACAACAGAAGCCTACTCTAAAACTAGATTACAAATGGAAACAATAACACAATGCTTTAATATTAAATACAATGCATAACCTGCAGTACATAAAAACATACAGTTATAATACTATACAATTGACATGTCTAAAGAAACAGATTTCCATAACTCTATATTAACTAAATAATCTACTAAACACATTTAAAACTTCCGTCTTTATGCACCTGCCTAATAAACACCAACAAATGCATGAGAATCTACGCGAAATATGTGTAATCCTATGAAAAACCTGTTTATGTTGTTCATATCTATGTTTTGGTAGTGTTAATTTGTGTACCGAAACATAAGCTGAAAAGAAAAACAAGAAAATTTAAAGGGGTTGTTGCGCATTCGTTATTTTATTTTTTTTTTATTGCTCATCATAAACCATCGTTGGACAAAATTTTCTTACTACTAAAACCATAATTTTCTATACTTTTTTGTCTACATTGTTAAAAAAAAGGAGCACATAATCGCAAGCACCACAGGGAGAAAGAGGAAGACGAGGAAAGTAAAGCATGTATCCTCGGTTGAACCTGTTCAACAACAAAAACAAAGAGCAACTATATTTCTTCGAAAGCGTTGCGGATGTCTGTCAAATAATTTTAAAAACAAACAAAAACAAATTTTATATAATAATAACAGCACATTTACACAATTTTTTTTTTAGTTTTTATTATACAATTCATTGGATTTTATATACATTTTTATTTAATACCTACAATTTTAACGAAATACAAAAGATTGGTTTACAAGTAACAATAATCCAAAAACAACACAAATCCCACAAAAAATGCAACAAAACTATGTTAAACTAATAAATATACAAAGAAGAAAAACAAAAAAAAAAAACAAAAAACTAATAAAGATTTTATAATTTTTCCTTACTGTCAGGAACTATATATATATAACTTACATATGTATATTGTGTACGTACGTATTTGTAATTTGAGTAAAAAAAATGTATAATAGTTAGGTAATTTATGAGTTACCTGCAGAGTTAGAGTGTTTTGTGTTTTTTTTTTTGTTTGTTTGCTTTCTTTATTTTCTTATAAACATTTATAATTATACAGTATTACAATCTAAGTTAATAATTAAATAAGCAAATAGATAATGACATTAAATACTCATATTTTGAGCAGTGGAAATGCCATTTCTTTCATTCGGTATTCGCTTTTTTAAAATGTTTGTGGGGCGCATTACAATAAAAAGGTACAATATATAAGATAAGCATGAGTAGAGAGATTCAATGATACAACTATTATAAATACAAACAATAATTAGAGATATAAAGTTATTTTTTTTTTTGACTATAAAAGTACATCAAAGAATTATGAGATAGGACGCAGCAGAATTTCTATCTCCTCATGATTGAAACCAAGAAGCCATTTCTTCACTTCCCTCAGAAACGCTGGTAGCCTTCCAATAAGCTGTATCCCAGCAGATAGTTTATTGTATAGTTTACACGAGACAATTGTGTAGAAGTTACGAAAAAGTGTGGAGCGAAATCTAGGAACTCTTACTAGAGGCAGCAATGCCCTTCTTAGATTGTGAATGTTGTATATCGGACTTTGTGCATACCCGCTCCTTATAAAAAAATTTTTAGAACTTTATAATAGTATAAATGTCTCATGGGAAGAATATTCAGTGTTTTGAAAAGATCTATAGAATGCGTTAGACGACCAACGTTGCACATTCTTCTGATAAGACATTTTTGTAGAATTAAAAGCGAATGAATTTTACAAGCATAGGCACCACCCCAACAACTAACACCGTATTGTAATTTTGAGTGGAATAGTCCATAATAAACCATAGCCAAAACCCTATTTGAGCACAATCTTTTTAAATTATAAAAAGAGCGTACGGCTGACAGCATATAAACCTTCATAGCAGATATATGCGATGACCAACTTTAAATTTTGGTCAATTATAACTCCTAAATATTTGAAATTTGAGACAATTTCGATCTTAAAGCATTTACTGACACACTTTATTGCCTCGTTAAAACTGAGTGTAGTGCTATGTTGAGAACAATTATTAGCGCACAATTTGTGTCTCTTGCAATTGGAAGCATGAAAGATAATACCGTTCCTTGCTGGTTCCTCTCCACTTAAGTTAAAATATATTAACTTTGTTTTACTGCTTACGACGAGTTTATGGGTTGCGAACCAAGTTCTTAACAAAAAGACATCGTGGTTAATATCAGCATTAAGATTAAAAGAATTTTCTGAACCATATGCGATGGCTAGGTCATCAGCAAAGGCTGTAACTTTACCAATTAATGGCAATGAGAATACCGAATTTATGTAAATTAAAAACAAAATTGACCCAAGAACCGAACCCTGTGGCACACCTAAGTTTATAGATCTGGGTTCGCGTAGAATATTATTAACTTTAACTCTCTGAACTCTGCTCGTTAAGTATGACTCAAGCCAACTAAGAAAGTTACCACGAAAACCAGCCGAACTGAGCTTATTCATTAAAATACTGTGATCTACCATATCAAACGCTTTTGTTATATCTACAAAAAGACTAGCACAGCTTTTCCTTTCGTCAATTGCTTTGTAAATAGAACAACAAAAGTCAAGAAGAGCATCCTCAGTTGACAGTCCAGACCTAAATCCAAATTGCATTGGGCTAAAAAAATTTATTTTACTTAAATAAAATAAAATCCTACTTTTCACTGCTTTTTCAAAAACTTTTGATACTGACGACAGTAGTGATATGGGCCTGTAGTTATTTTTGTCTTTTTTGTTACCCTTTTTGAAAAGCGGTATCACGGTGGCGCATTTTAAGTGTTCTGGAAAAACTCCCGAAGATATACTTAAGTTAAATAAATATTTCAAAATATCGACAATATAAAGAGCTATGTTCTTTAGCACGCGATTCGAAATGTTGTCACTACCACTTGAACTGGAATTGTTTAAATTCTTGACAATTTTAAGAATTTCTGAACCTGAGATGGGATCAAAGAAAAAGCTGTTACTAGGAGGTATGAACTCTGCGTACATTGGATCTGCTTGGCAAATGAAATGATTTGTATCGCTTAACGTTTCAGAGACGGTACCTACATTCACAAAAAAGTTATTAAATACATTTGAAATTTCGAGAGAGTCAGAGACATCAACACCATCCACACTTAACACAATAGAGTCAGGCTTTTTCTTAGAGCTAGGGTTTATAATTTTATTCAGTGGTCGCTTTGTGACGATATGGCTGCCGGCTGTTAGGATGACTGAAGGTTGTGCTGCGCTGTAAGCTTCACCGCGGTCACTTGATGTCAAACCACCTCTGTTTGGAATAATCCGTCACCGTAGTTGATGTAAACTGCTGTTGTAGAAATTGGTGGATAAGATTTGCTGTCAAAGACGAAAGCCGAGGATAATGATATGATTCTGCACAAGCGTAGCCACAGGGTTTGCCAATCAACCGCTTCGGAGTCGTATAAGGTTTAGAAGGTGTTGGTACCGTCTGGACAGCCTTCGCTAGTTAAGAGGGTGATTCGGCAATTATCGCACTCAAATTAGTGCTACAAGCAATGGTATACAAATTTGCCGCGAGAAAGGCAAACAAAAATGCACGATGATGTTTGTTTTTTCCACTGATAGGATCGTTTATAATTTTAAATGGTTATGAAGAACACTTGGCGAGTAAGCCAATATAAGCAACTTATATAAATTTATATATATATAGAAACAAGACAATTCTCGCGGATGATTTTGTATAATTTGCCTGGTATTTCTTTATAGCCGATAAATTTTATTGATCCACTTTATTCGACAATGACTTCACTTCGAAAACTTCGCAATTATGGTATTACAAATTAAATAAAACTTGCGCGCCGAGAAACAACGAAAATTACGATGATTATTTTGAAATTTTAGAACAAAAAAAAATTTCAAAAAAAATTTCAAAAATTTATATTGAACCCCCAGCAGCGGGTAAGGGGGTCAGAATATACCCGCGGTAGGTATGCCTGTCGTAAGAGGCGACTAAAATACCAGATTCAAGGGGTGTGTAGCGCAACCCTTCAGGTTGCCAGCGCAATATATAGCTTCTCCAAACCCAATTGTCAACCTCACCTATCCGCGGCGAATCCTGTTTCACTAATAGACGAGGCTTTGGCGAGCCCAAGCTCCTCATGAAACTTGGGGGTGGGGAGGGAGGGGATGGCCTGAAGGCTTAATGTGGCCACATAAATCGTTCCCGAGATGGTCGGGCTAGCACCTTAATGGTGCTGTGGTACCGGATCTGTATCCGGCAAAGGACCATCACATCGATAACACTCCCCAAAGCCTTCGGGGAGCAACCTTATCGCTACAAAAACAACAACAACAACAACATGATTATTTTGAACGATGCTGGATTTGCAAAAAGAAATTTAGCAACTGCTCATGCCGGATCGCCATCCTGTACTTGTGGCGAATTCAATTTGGTGGATTTACGCGGTGGGGGCTGCCTCACGTCCATGAGGATTCCCAATATGAAATTTAAGGCTACATACAATTCATTAATTTTGTGGATAATTCAGTATACTACAATTCAATATAAATGAATATCATACAAGATTCGGGTTATAAATAAATTCATAGATATACGTATGTACAAGAGGGAGATGGGACGGGTGGCAGCCTACGCCGCGTAAACAACAGTAGTTGAAAAGCTTAATGAAATAAAAGAAATAAAGAAATGGTAATAAGATATACACTTGTGTTTGCAGTGAATGTTATTAAATGAATGATGACAAAAAAATACAAAGATTATATGTATAAAAAAAAACAAAAAAAAAAAAATGTTTTATTTTTCCGCAAGAACCTGTTTACATATAACGAGATTATCTTAATTTTCGTACATAACTCCTTTTCGTTAACTAAATAACTAGATTTCTCATATATGTAAATTTTTCCCTTCTATTATCGGTAATTAAAAAAAAATGTATGAAAGGCGCGATAACCTCCGAACAGCTCCGAAGAAACAGAAATAGCAACAAAAAGGCAACACCAAAGACCAATTTCAAAGCGAGCAGGGGGACATTCATATGGCTGAGTGGATAAAGGCATCTGCCTGTACACTCGTATAAAGTATGAATGTTGGAGATTCCGAGTTCAATACTCCCGATAAGCAAGCTGATGAAGAAGTGAAATTCAGAAACATGTCCTAGTAACCATCGCCGTTTGTAAACTTTGTAATTTTTCTCTAATATCAGTAACAAAACATTTGTATAAAGCAAGTTGAGCATGTTTGGCTAATTAAGTACAGGGAAGAGTTTCTCTTACACTTTTCGTCATGCTCCTTTTATTTTTGCTACAAATTGGCGGGACGGGACCCACATGTTTTATGCCGAGAAGCTTTTCATGGCAGAAATACACTCGTAGTGCTTGCCAAATCACTGCCGAGGAGCGAGCACGCTTAGAAAAACTGTCTCTTAATAAAAGAAAAACATGTTTCTAAGATTTTTCGGTAATTGTCCAGTTGTAACGCTTAACAAACCTCCGCCTATCAACAACTCGGCAAAAACAAAAACAAATCCGTGCGTCATGCGGATGCGTCCCTCGTGTCGGTTGGGCGGGCTTTTGAGGGTATCAATCCGTTGGTTTATTATTATTATTATTATTATTATTATTATAAATGAATGCATGAAACATCGAAATTCGAGGCATGAATTGGAGCTATGTACGCATACCAGTATAAAAGCACGTTTGTTTCTCAGAGAGCATGGATACTCGTATTACTCCCTTTGTACTAATTCTGTATGCATATGGTTGTAATAATGCCGAATGTATACAAAAGCACTAGAAAACATGTATCCATTCAGACGTATGTTTCATACGTACGAAAGCACTATACCTGCATTCATCAACAGGAATTTATTCCACATATGAACATACATATGTAATTATAATAACAACAACGTTTATATGATGAGAGATGGCGCAGCTTGAAGGCCTCAACTTGGATTATATGGACCACTAATACATGCGCAATTCTTACCGGTTTCGTCGAACCCCACCATCCTGAAAATTGTCTTCACAACAGTTCATTGACCGCAATGTATCCCTGACCAAGAGGTCAGCGG
This sequence comes from Eurosta solidaginis, assembly GCF_040869045.1. NCBI lineage: Eukaryota > Metazoa > Arthropoda > Insecta > Diptera > Tephritidae > Eurosta > Eurosta solidaginis. Next base: position 316,219,176 of record NC_090319.1, on the reverse strand, counting down.
TCGTCATTAATCTTTGACATGTTCCAAGTTTTTGTTTTGCTCCAAGTTGCACATCTCTCATCAGTTATTCATATTCTGGAGTTCTTTTCGAAAAAAGGACTCTTTTAAGTACATACATTTCGCAAATACAAACAAATTTTTCAAGACAAAGAAAAAAAAAGAGTCCTATTTTATATACGTGCAGACAAAATTTAGAAAAGTGTATTTTTAAAAACATACCATCGTTGTTACAACATGCATATTTCATGCTTGTTCCACCCGGGTACCAATGAATTGCTCACTGTTTTTCACTAATACATCACGGGTTTTTTTGTATGAATAAAATGTTTTCAATTTAGAAAATATGAATCTTACGTACTTTTTCATGCATTTAGCATACATACATCCTGTATGCATACAATTTATTTCAACTGGGTATTGTGTCGAATGTTGGCGTCACTATGCTGTTAGTAAACAATCACAACAGCAAGCAACCACACTTATGTACAAGGCAACGAAGAATATTCCACACACATAACCAGCAGCTCGAAGTGAAGACATATCTCATATACACACATGTAGTCATCAGCTAAGAGCAGAATTTGTTACTCACACATAAACGCATATAGCTAAATAGCCAAGTATGCGATACAAATGTTCCATGTTCGTGAAAAGTCTAGACCTTAGGAGAAATATGCGAACGAGGCAACAGAGAGTATAAAAGCAGCGCAAGCTGAGGAGTAACTAATCAGTTTTGGACACGCTTTTAGTTGTGAAGTGAATTATAATTGTGAAGTACTACTCCCAAAGTAGTCTAAATAAAACCACTTTTTAAATCCTGAATATTGAAGTTATTTATTCGACAGTTCAGCAATTCGAACGTTAGCAGAAGGTGCAAAATAATCGGAATCGCATAAATTTGTTTCAGTATGAACAAATTTTAGAGATGTAGACTTTGTTTAAAGAAGTGGAAGCACGAAATAAAAGAGAAAGTGAACATTTGATAGCTAATAACCTGGTAAGGAAATATCAGAACGCATAGGTTAACTAGTGTAGATTTATTGTAGATTAGTGTCTAAATATGGTCAAAGCTCTTTTCTTATCATTCAAATCATACAAGTTTTACATTTATATTTCAGTTTAGCAAACCACAAGAAGTCACGGATATCTTGCCAAATACGCAATTCGATGAAAATTTTTGTCTGAAATTATAGAAAGTTGCTGTTGAAATTCCATAATATATAGTTCCGAGTTCGCTCTAAACGGGAAGTGGAACCAGGGGACTGTAGTTTAACTCCTTGTGCAAGATATGAACTAAGACATACCAAATCGCTGATTTACTAGCTGAGTTTTGGATAATCGATAATTATTAACAAATAGTAGAGAAAGCCGATGCTGGAAATAATTAGACTGGCTGCAGAACTTAACAGCTTCTATAAGAGCATGCAATTTCTAACGTATGCTGATGACATTGATATCTTCGGCCTGGGCTCTCGCGCTGTAAGTTTTGCTTACTCCGAACTAGAAAAAGAAATGTTGAATGAGGATAAAACGAAGAGTTAGCGCATTTCCGCCTTGGCAACCACGTCACTGTTCAAATAGTAAATAGTAAAAGATTTCGTTCATTTGTAAACCAGCATTAAGACAAACAACAACATCAGCTTTGAGATCCAGCGAAGAATCACTCTAGGTAGGCAGTTGAAAAAGAAAGTCCTCTCTCGGCAAACGAAAATCATGCTCTATAAGTCACATATCGTACCCGTCCTGCTTTGTGGTGTAGAAGCATGGACCATGACAGCATCAAATGAGGTGGCTCTGGGAGTGGTTGATGGAAGTTTTTCGAAAGATTTATGGGCCCTACGCATCGGCGACGGCGAGTACCGAAGAAGAATTAATGATGAGCTGTACGACTAGACACCAACATAGTCCAGCGAATTAAGCTACACTGGCTAGGTCATGTCATGCTGAAGAAAGAAAATGCTCCGGCTAAATAGTATTCTTATCAGGACCCAGCTGTGGAAGCAGAGGAAGGTGGCTGGAAGGACCAGTTGAAAAATGATAAATATTCACTTGGTGTAACTAATTGGCGCCAGTTAACCCAACGACGACGGCCATAACCGTTTAAACGGTTAAGCGTCAAGTAAGCAAGTACAGAGAGCCGATAATTTTTCCTAGGCTTTTGGATTGTTGTCCGACTCTTCTCGAGTTAGCAGGACGAAATAAGAGAGGTACGCAAAAAAATCGCAAAGATAACCGACCGACAGATTCGACAGCTTGTCTTGCACGTCGTTTGGTATCGAATGACTACGTGAGGTATCTCCCAATCTTGAGGAAATTGAGTGTTCTAATCAAAACAGCCCCGGCGTGAAGCTACTTTAGACATGATAAAAGCCGGTTGAGATTTCAGCATACTATGACGGCGACGCAAACTATACCTACTTAAAGAACCGTTACGTAGCAACGATGTAGCTCCGAATGAGACACTTCTCGATTCCAGATACATACTTCCAAGTGAACCGAAACCCAAATACTTTCGCATATTTCTGGTAAAAGCTCCACAGTCATTTGAAATTTCTTGATTTCTCCATATCATCCTCCCCAGTAAACAGTGGCCCGTAAAAATTCAAATTACCATTGATAACTGAGTCTTGATGAACGCAATCACTAAGGAGGACCTTGCGTAATCCTCTCTCGGCCAAAAGGATCTCGTTAACCACGAGAAAAGTGTCCGCCCAGGGTTTACTATGCTGGCTCGGGGCGCAGCTATATAGGAGCAGACTGTAGGTGCAGCGGAGCTTCGAATTCCATATAGGCATCTACACTCGGGTCAGTTGTTTTCAAACGGGCTAAGAGATCCCTGAATATTGCTATGACACGGGACGCAGATTATCTTAAATTCTTTTGACGCGATCTCAAGCGAGGTCAGGCATTTCCAGCCGCACTTTCCTTACTTAGGGCTTGACAATTCTCAAAGCTATCCGAGTAGGAATTCTATTCTCTATTCTAAAAGAACTGGAAAGCATTCATCCACGGTGTTATTGATCGCGACAACTAGGAAGACACTACAGTGATCGGGAAACTTAAATCTGTAGCATTAAAAAAAATCCTTTTTATCTATTCTAAACCTAAGCGATCGACCCCCGCAATAGGGTTGCCTGAGAAGTATGAAGACTGTCGATATACTCATAACTTAATTGAAATTTAATCACCATTAATTGGCGTCTGGTTGTTGCATTACTGATGCCAATTGGAAGCACCAAGAGAGATCAAGTCTGTCTCCATCTGTCTATTCCAACTCAGTGCAAGTCTTCCCTTCCTCTGCCTCCAGTCCATCGTCTCTTCACACCGTCTATGATTCCCAGCTATACATTAGGACAGGTATGATGAGAGATTAAGTTCTTCTACCAGAACAAACACCTGCGTTCAAGATTTGGAGTTTAATTTTCTATTTGCTTACTTTTTTAGTTTAATCATCAATTTCACCAAATCCAACTGTATACCAGTCATATCATCTCCACAATCGACAAGTGTTATCCTTTGAAGCTGTGACTATAATATCACCCGCATAGCTAAAGGCACATGAAAATACCTCTGAGTCATGACCGCTCAAGACTTGCGAACATTGACTAGTTTCTGTAAACCACAAACGTGCAGTGTGATCCGCTGAAGCGGTCATAAGAAGTGCGCCTGGAGGACTAAAACAAATCTACAAGCAAAGTGTTTGTTAAGGAGGGAAATTGAGATCAAACCAATTTACCTTTGATACTTCGTCTGTATGGCCTTCCATAACTGATAGCAACTCTAAGTCACCTTGTAAGTTCCAGACGCGAGCCGTGCAGTCACTGCTACAGGTGGCCAAACGACAGCCAGTGGAATCGAAGCAAACATCGAGCACCTCCTCACGATGCCCAGTAATATTAAACAATGGCTCATCCAGACGCCTTATGTCCCACAATTGAGCTGTGCTATCTAGCGATGAGGTTGCAATGCGATTACATTCAAAATTCCATATGCAATTGCTTAGCTCAGCGGTATGGCCGCGCAGTTGAGAGATGATGCTGGTAAAAAGAACTTGGTTTATGTTTAATTTCTATTTTTGAGACTGAAATGTACCTTCTACTTCTAATATCAAAAATCGCCGCTGTACCGTCGAAAGAAGCTGTAAGCAACAAATTACCGCAGCGACTGAAGCGAGATGCGATAACTTCAGCACCGTGATGGTTAAGGTTTTGCAGTTCAAAGCCTGCTTCGATGTCGTACAAACGTGCACTACAATCCATGGAAGCTGTTGCTATAATAGTCGTATGTACCGGATCAAATTCCGCCATTACCAATTCTGCAGTATGCCCGTAGAGTGTACAAAGTGATTTCCCATTTGAAGCTGACCACACTTTGGCGGTGCCATCAAAAGAACCAGTGACCACTTTGTCGCTAAAGTGGGAGTGTAAACGAGAGAGTATTAGAATCGTTGCACTCAAAAAGGTATGTAAACTTACCATTGCGGCTGATTGAAAGCCACTGAGAATACTACATTATCATGACCCTTTAGCAACTGCTCCTCGCCAGCGTCGTGAGTATTGATAATGCGACACATGCGGTCATAGCTGCCAGTCAAGCAGCGAGTTCCGCTACGATCAAAACAGACATTGGTCAATGGCAATATATGGCTCACACGACGATGTGAATAGAATTTTTTTTGGGTGGGTTCTTGCAATTTTCGTTGCAGTTTTGTAATGGCCTGACACAGCGGATCGGCGTAGTTGTTGATTATTTGTTGTAGAAGCTGTGCATCAATTGTATTTTTATTTGTAATTTGCGTTGAGTCAATTGCTAGGGAGGTCGTTGCCTTGAATTGTTGTGAGCTTGTTTTAGGCGTTTGTGAGTTTGAGTTATTACGGTCTTGTTGTGGTGATTGCTTCGTTTTTAGTTGGTCAGCCAATATGTTCTTCAGGACTCTTTCAGCTCGTGTACTAAAAATGAATTTGTTAGAAATGTTTCGTCAAGTACAAGATCGTTACTTAGGTTTTAAATCCAATAGGTCTATATGATGAAGCACCTCCTCGCTCTCGGCAATGCGGCAATTGAGCGCTAAACCTAAGATTTTAAAACTTTTAAAAGCATTTTATATAATATCACTGTTGTCAAAAGCGGTAGAAACCTATATTTACTTCGAAACATAGTAAACTAGCCTTTACCCGTCCTAGCTCCGTCCGCTCGAAGAAATTGAGACACAAAATAATGCCCCGATCAAATAGCCACGCTATGGTCTTAAGAAATCCATAAAACAATCGCGAAACTCTCCTGAAATTTTAATGCGTACAAACGCCGAACAATCCGGAGTTAAACCGGAAATGACCCATAGTAGTTCCGAATTCATATTAATATAACCTCGACTCGGGAAAAATCAAAATAAGATAGGAGTTGCATGTGATCGATCAAGCAGGAAAGGCGTGAACAGAAGTGCATACTGTAAAATTTCCATGATCAGGTGCAATAAAAAATAAATACTTGACGTGGTCGACTTGATTTAGGTCGACTTTCTCTTTCAAATTTTTCTTTCTCTTTTTAATTTTCCTACAAATTGGCGGGACAGGACCTAAATATTTGTGCCAACTCCGAACGGCAGCTCCAAGGCAGATGTATTTTCACTGAGAAGCTTCTCATATCAGAAATGCACTCGGAATATTTGCCAAACCACTGTCGAGGGGCGATTCCGATTTTGATGTAGATAGAGAAGACTTAAGGCTCATGATGGGAATACTAACTGGACACTGCCCTCTGGCGTCACAGGCTCTTAAATAAAGCCTCGTCATTAACAGCAGATGCAGGAATCATGGGCTGCAAGATGAAACGGTTGAGAACGTTCTGTGTTCGTGTCGTGCGCTCGCGGCGTAAAGGCTCCAGCTATTAGGGGCGGTAGAGTTGCAAGATGTCGGGACAACAGTTAAGCTAGGTCCTAGAGAACGTCTAGTATTTGCTAAGAGAATGGAGTTATTTTATACCATAAGTCTTGGCACCTAATAGGGGTTGTTCCGTTTGGTTGTGAAACAAAATCTGGTATCGCTATAAATATATTCAGTCTATGTGAGGTCTTTATATACCGCCCAGTTCAACCTAATCGAACCTTATCAAGCAAAACAAACCCAAAAGGGACGCGTGATAGTCTGGAAATAATTTCGAAATTATCCCTAAAATACTCGAAGATAGAGGAGGGTCTGACACTGCTCACCTCGAGCTGTGAAAATAGGGAGGGGTATAACGCTGCTCAAACTTTCACTGTTGATAAGACCTCAATCTTAGTGACCTAGATATCAACTGTTATATTGTCGGTCTAAGCTAAATAGTCTTAGAGGTATAGCGATTTAAAATTAAACTGTCTCCAGGTGGTGTAGGACTCTCCCTTTTCCATAATAAAAAAAAAAAAAAAATGTTAGATTAAACGGCTTTATTGAAAACAATACTTAAATGAAGTAATAGTAATACTAAAATCTAGAAAATAATTAGGTAGGCCCTAAGTACTAGTCATCACATTCCTCATTTATCTAGGGCGTTGATCAGACATTAAATAAAAGCGTTGGGCGCGTCAAATTTCTAAAAATGTGATGCGTAGCATAACCTTGTGAAGGTTCAGTTGGTCTTATATATGACTATCAATAGAAATTTGACGCGTCCAACGCTTTTATTTGTCTTATCAACGCCCTAGATTGATTAGGAATGTGATGACTAGTACCTAGGACCTACCTAATCATTTTCTAGCTTTTAGTGTTATTAGTATTATTATTATTTCATGTAAGTATTATTTTCAATAAAACCGTTTAATTTAAACATTTTTTTTAAATTATTTTATTTTCAAGTTTTTAGCCTTTATAAATTTTAAACATCCGAAAACAATGATTATGAATACAGCAAAGGGCTGTATAGGGAGAATGTTGCAGACCTCATATGAAGTATACCACAAAGAAGTTAAAAAAGAAATCTTCACATTACTAAGAATCAATGATTTTCCGAAAAAAAACCATAAAAACTTTATTAAGAAAAACCAAAAATTCAAACAAACCAAAAACTCCCGATAAACCAATTATTTTCAAGTCGGTGGCTTATGTACCGCAACTATCAGAGCGGTTAGCAAAATCTGACTGCTATGGAAAAGAAACGACAAAAATTGCGCATAAACCTACAAACACTTTAAAAAACATATTTAACAGAACAAAAGCGAAAATACCAATAATGGAAAAAAATATCGTAGTTTACAAGGTACCATGTAAAGGCAACAGCGATGAAACTTGCAATTATATATATATATAGGTGCGACAAAGTCCAAACTCATAACGAGAATTTCACAGCATAAGTCTGATTTTAAATTTTGCAATGAAGTTAATAATCAAAAAACAGCACTCATGGCCCACTGTGCAGACAGCGGCCACACACCAAACTTTGATGAGACTAAAATACTGCAACAAGAACAACACTATAACAAACGCTTCACACTAGAAATGTTACACATTATTAATATTCCGACTAACACACGACTGAACTATAAGAGCGACGTAGATCACAGCGCACATATCTACAAACACCTGCTCACTAAAAAACAGTACCATACTCCACGTCACACAAAGCAGACGTGTTAATGAAAGTATGTATTTATGTGATATGTAAAATGCAAAATTTGTTTATTGTTAATGTTTATTATTTTTGTTTGTCGATTTAAAAGAAAAAATCAAAGGGTATTTTAAATTTTTTAATTACTAAACACGGACCTAAAGCCAGATATAAATACACGTTTTTAGTCTTTATTTAATTGCCTATTATTTCTCTTTCTATTTAGTTCATTTAGTGACTCATTGTTACAAGGACTCTTTCCTGACAATTTGTTACAATCTAAGTCCTCAATACATAATCCTTCCAAAGATTTTACTCGACTCTGCGCCACGTATTCTTGTCCCTCTTCGAACTCCGAAGTATTTTGCTGTCACTTCTATAGGACTGTATGTAATATTTGTTCCAAATATGAACCAAATGGGAGAAGATTTTTTGAATATCTCGATCCTTGCACCATCTACCGACGATTTTTTTCATGGGTCTCTTTCTATGCTTGTATGTATTATGTGTTCCAAATATGAGCCAAATCGGACTACAAATACGATTTTTTTGAATATCTCGATCCTTGCCCCACCTAGCGGCGATTTTTTTTCATAGGTCGCTTTCTATTCTTGTATGTGTTATGTGTTCCAAATATGAACCAAATCGGTCCACAAATACGAGTTTTTGAATTATTTCGATCCATGCGCCACCTATCGAAGTTTTTTTCTTATTATTGCATTGTCATCGGGTTCTGAACTATATTCCAAGTTTCAAGCTTGTAGCTTATCGGGAAGTTACTTAAGTGTCAATTACAAAATTCGTGCCAGCTAGCCAGCCAGCTTGTCAAGTCAAGCTAAATAAAACCGTTAAAAAAAACAGCTGATTGATACCTTCAGAAAAGTGGCTATATTGGCGCAAATTTCGTTTAAATCTGTCAAGCCGTTCTGGCATTGTGACTCAAAACCATACGTCTGGACATCTCAACTTTCACAGTTATATTACGAAATGTTTTGCAACCGATTCGAATAATAAAGCAACGTGACAACTTAAGTCAGAAACTTTACCTTTAAACATGTTCTTCCTAGAAAATATTAGATTTGCACATTTCCTAATTAGACTTTAACTCTTATCGCTTCTAACCACAGAAGTAAAGGCGCATAAATTCGCACATACATACCTGGTGGATAATAACGAAGGTGGATTTTCGTCAGACTCATGATTACCAATTCCCTCAGCCCTAATACATTCGTTGGGTTTTAAAAACTTCTAGACTGAATTTTTTTCAATTAAATTGATATCTTTTTAGTAAAATCAAACAAAGACTAACCAAATGGCATAGTCACTTTCAAACTAAACTAAAATATTACAATTGTTTCCTATCGCTTGATCAATAATAATTTTAGGTGATTAGTAGGCGCGTTGCTAGGTTTTCTACAAGCGGTACCATACTTATGTGTACTCCACGGCGTATAAGTAACAATCAACAACTTTGTTGTCACCATGCTTCAGTGTAAGGTCTCAATGTGCCGAAACAGATGTGTCTGCTAATAAAATCTAATGTTGTTGTTGTAGCGGTAAGGACACTTCCGAAGGCCTTTTTCGCCTCGCGAAACCTGGCATTATCACCGACAAAATCCTCCGCGACCTTATTTACAACATGGACGTCCCAAATGTCGACCATTTTGAACATCCACGTCGATGGCACTACGCTACCGACTGTCCTACACCCCAAAATCTTGGGTGTGACGTTTGTTCAGGATCTACATTTTGGTGAGCATGCAGCCGCAATTGTACCGAAAATCCAGAGCCGTAATAAAGCTCTCAAATCCCTTGCTGGCAGTACTTGGGGAAAAGACAAAGAAACGCTCATTACCACATACAAGGCAATTGGCCAGCCGATTGCATGCTATGCGTCCCCTCTATGGTGGCCAAGCCTAAAAGCTACTCAATGGAAGAAGCTGCAGACCTGCCAAAATACTGCTCTCAGAACCGCCACGGGCTGTCTTCTTATGTCCCCAGAACACCATCTACATAATGAGGGAGAATACTCCACATCAGGGAGAGAAATGATATGCTAACCAAACAGTTCCTGTTGAATACCCAGAAACCTGGGCATCCCAACAGACATCTGATTAATGAGCCAACACCACCCAGGGGCTTAAGGAGTCATCTCCGTAAGCATTATGAGGAAATACATCACCTGAGAACTCAGCCGTATGAAGCAAAAAAACACAAGCAGGTCCTCAGTGAACTCCACAAACAGGCGTCGGACCTTTATGCCAGGAATTGCCCGGTGAATCCAGTACTCAAAGAACAGTACCCGAAACTTGCGGAAGAGGAACGCATACTCCCCAGGGAAACGCGAGTCACTCTAGCTCAACTTAGTTCTGGATACTGTAACAGGTTAAACTCTTACCTATCCAGAATCAACCCCGACATACAAAATGTATGCCCCGCTTGCAATGTGTCCCCATATGACACCAACCATATCTTTAATTGTAATATGGAACCAACGCCTCTAACACCCCTCTCATTATGGTACACCCCTGTTGAAACAGCAAGTTTCCTTGGACTCTCGTTAGAGGATATTGATGACAATTAGTGATCGGTAGCACCTATTGGATGGGGCGAAGCACTGCTACAACAACAACAACAAGGCCTTGTGAGTGTTATCGATGTTGATGGTCCTTTGCCGGATGCAGGCAAGGTATGTTCCGGTAACAAGCATCATAAACGTACTAGCTCGACCACCTCGGGAACGATTTGGTATGACCACATGAAACCTTCTAGGCCATCCCGTCCCAAACCCCCTTGCTCCATCAGGTGTTTGGGGTCGCCAGAGCCTCGGCTGTAAATGAAACCGGATTCGCCACGGTTAGGTGAGGTTGACAATTTGGTATTTTAGTCGCCTTTTACGACAGACATACCTACCGCGGGTATATTCTAAGCCCCCTAACCGACAGGGGCCAGCAAAATCTAATATTTCGAGATGTCTAAACAGTTTAACGCGTTTTATTTTTTTCAAGATTAAAACATGAAAAAAGCAATAAAATTACCTTGATCTCTAAAATGACTTGATTGTGTTTCAAAAACCTTCCTGAAGGAGTATTTCTGAATTGGCAGTCCTTTACCACATGAGATTTCGGTAAGCTCAAGTACCAGCTACAGCTTAATCGAATATTCGAATTATTCGAATGCTCTGGCAGTGCTATGAGTTAATTCGTGTTTTAGATCGGAGCAAATAGCAAAATAATAATTACCAACGATATGCGTTTTGTAACAGATCGGTAGGGAATTTCCTTCCGGGGTCATTTAGGTCACTCCAAAAAGTTTTGGGGACTATTTCATTGTAATTTGCGAGATTTATTAGGAGCATCTCGGGGTCATATCTGTATGTTTATAGGGACTTTCAGGATCATTGGCGACTATTTCGTGGTTATTTCTGCGCTATTTCGGTGTCAATTTTTGGTCATTGCTTGATGATCTTAGGGACTATTTCAGGATTCCTCCGAGGTCATTCAGGGATCACTTCGGGGTAACATCGAGATGATTTTGGAGACTAATTCGAGACTTCCGAAATAATTTCAAGACTGATTTGTGGTTATTTCAAAAAGATCATGGGGACTACTTCAGAGTACTTCCCGTGTCATTTCCCCCGAATTTTGGAATCAAAAATATGCCGAATATGTCTGGCATTTAATGGTTCTTAATGTAATCTCATAGTATGTAATACCGAAAAATCACAAAAAAACTTCCCCAATATCCCCAAAATAATGTAATCTAGAACAAAATGCTTTGGCAGTATTCCTCGGAACATATTTAGTTTCTTGTCACTCAAGTAAATATTCGTTAAAACCGTAAATTTCATCCAATGTTCAATGTACAGAGTGATTCAAAATGGCTTTTAAATACTTTGCTCACGTATTCCTGGGGCCAAGACGAACAAAGATATGAGATAAATTTTATTTGAGTTTCATTGAACTTTTTCGAGAAGTCGGCGTTTAAAGCTCTCATATCAGTCGATTCACATCTCGAGCGACTCGTAGAAATATCAAGTATATCACGTTTTAATAGTAAGGACGTGTCCTTTATTTCTAAATCTAAATGTTTTTGCGATGACCACAAATAGGTTCCCAAATTTTTTAAAAAATTTAGCTTTTTGACCATTTTTTTACTTTATTACCAAAATATGGATTTTCCCAGACGTTTTGTACGCTTCCTTGTGCCTTTTTCAGCGGAATCGAAAGGTTTGGAACATTTTACTTCAGGATGCCGTTAACCGTTTTTGAGACAAACCTTTTGAAGATTTCAATACCTACTAATCGATCAAATTAACAAAGTTTCAACAAAGAAGACATATTTGATATATACATGGCGTATACGTAATTTTTTTTAAACACCATACAAAATCGAAGTTCGATTTTGAAAATCGTTAAATCGCTGAGTTGCGATTTTGGGACCAGCTAGCCGACATTGGAACACTTCTGATTGCTAACGCCGATACGCTAATCGATGAGGATGTAAGAAGCGTTCAATCATTGGGCTATGAAGAAGTGAGAGTGGCTCTAAAACAAAAATGCGGTGGAAAATCATGTTTTAATTGCCGTGTTATTCAAGCACGAAGCTGATGAATACTCGTGGCAGTTACTTGTACTTGTTGCTACCAGTAGCTTATAAGAAATTCCAAGGGATTTTAGATCGTTATTCTCTTGGTTCATCCAAAGTCTGGTGCTTCCCTCCTCTACTCCTGTTGGTGCGTTCCGTTAAAGATACTCTCTATTCGTATAACATGACCAAGCATTAAATACGAATACGGCACGATAAGACATGGGATGAATGGGGAAGGCGACTCATCTGGGGCAGGGGACTAGTTAACTTTTTCCCGGATAGGTTGAAGCTAGGTTCAAGAGCTAAATGTAAGCAGCAAGTTTAAATTGGCTGATCACTGCAGCGGCGAAGGATGCGATTAAGGATGTGGTAGATGAAATGCTATTCAGTGCTACTACAGTTAGGAAATTAACATCTACTCCGATAAACAAGCGGCTATTAAGGCCTCGAGTTCAACTTTAGTGCAACTTTGTACAGAACTATTTTATGATTGAGACTATCAGGGCCCTGGGCCATAGTGATATCTTAGCCCGCAACGGTACAATTGAACCGGATAAAAGCTCAGCAAGCATTGGGCGGACACCATCTCCCGCAGGGTAATAAGATCCTTCTGGCCGTAAGTTGATGGCAGGAGGTCTGCACTAATGATTGGGTGCACTAAGGCTCATCTATCCATGGTCATTGCGGTTTAGACAGGGCGCTGTCCAATATGAATCCATGCGATACGTCTCAATATACGGGAAACCCCTGCTCCTGCTGCAGCTGTATGTAGGATGATGAGGTGAAATCATCGAGTCACTTTATGCAGCTTTTGCCGGAACTAGGTGAAAGTACTTTGGCTGCAACTCACTTGGATTTCCGTAAGATTTATCCAAAGCTAAGATCAGTCTCATTAGAAACTATATCATCGCTATGCAACGATTCTCTAAGTAGCTATAGCTACGTCACCGTTATTTTATTGTATGTGGTATCATAACGGATTTTCATCCTTCCAAGTGAGCTTCCCCTAACCTAACTTAACGTGTTGCTCTATCATAAAAAGTAGTACTGTAGTGATAGCCGCGGCTCAATCCAAAATCACACAAAGTCGTTGCTATCATTTTTTATAGCTGCAGGGCTGCAACCGTGAAGAAGTAGGGCCATTCGGAAGCCGTCTTCAATAACGAAAATAAATTTAGGCCAGAATTTCAATGGACCCTCACTTGTGATAATGTTAATAGCATTAAATTTCATCATCTACAACTTCTTTCTCATATATTATACTCTCGTCAACAATACACTGAAAGAAATGGTGCTAGTAAAATCGACAAATCGGTTCTGTTGTTCTTGACTTAAAGGAGCTTCGGTGAAATTGATCGAATTACGGTTAATTCGACAGAGTTCTTTGTCAAACGAACAAATTAGTCATTTCAACAGAAGAGAGATTTTCGCTCTTAAGTTAACAAAATTCTGTAAAATTGACAAATCCCTAATCAATCTAACTGATTTTTCTGTTAATACAACTGATCAACAGCGATCAACAGTCAATACATGAGCAAATTTCAAAGAGAATTTTACGCTCATTGCGCTCTCTACTTTTTACTTATGACGATGGTGCCACTTGTTAAAAAAACACCAAAATAAGAAAACCACCAAATCGAAAAAACACACAAAATGAGAAAACAACAAAAAAATAGTTTTTCAGTTATCAATACAAAACGAAAAAACCATTCTTTGAATTTACTGTGCAAAAAATTATGAGATAGCGGGACACCTATTTATCGGGTACAATTTTGCAACTTCTCCTCCAAGCGAAATGAAAAATTGCGCCCTCTTGTTGCAAAAGTTTTGTTTGAACGAACAGGATTTTTCCAAAGTTGGTAACATTTTGTTAAATTTTTATGAATTTTCACTCACGCGAACGAATCTAATAAGATAATAAAAAACATCCTGATATTTCCGACAACATAAAAGTTTGAGTTGTTTTGGAATCGTTTCAACTTAAAGTGTTACGAAAATTAAACTTGACGAATTACATGTAAAGTTACTCCAGTGGTGAATTACCTTCTAGCGATTTGATTCTTTACTTTTCTTAACTTACAAGTTCTCTTTTTAAAATGTTATGTCAAACATTTATACTACAAGTTTTGTTCGAAACAATCAAGTGTGGCAACTACATGCGAGAGAAGAAATTGAGAATGAGCTGAGCTGCAACTGAATGAATTGAGAATCAATTTTGTGTCTACTATTTTCATTACTATTTGCAAAGCGAAGTTCAAAACTATAAATTAAATAAAATATAAATTTTGGTGAAAGTGCGTTTAATAAAACAAAATAATAAAGTGCATAATGTTTAATGTGTGCCAGCATATTTGATGTAGGCCCAATTGACGTTCGGTTAGTAAGTGCCACCGTGGTGTGATGGTAGCGTGCTCCGCCTGCCACACCGTATGCCCTGGGTTCGCACCGCGGGCAAAGCAACATCAAAATTTTAGAAATAAGTTTTTCAATTAGAAGAAAATTTTTCTAAGCGGGGTCGCCCCTCGGCAGTGTTTGGCAAGCGCTCCGAGTGTATTTCTGCCATCAAAAGCTCTCAGTGAAAATTGATCTGCCTCGCAGATGGCGTTCGAAGTCGGCATAAAACATGTAGGTCACGTCCGGCCAATTTGTAGGGAAAATCAAGAGGAGCACGACGCAAATTGAAAGAGAAGCTCGGACTTAGATCTCTTCGGGGGTTACCGCGCCTTACATTTATTTGTTTATATGGCAACATAGGTACTTTCGTACAAAGTTTTCGCAACAACTTTTTTTTGTTCATTTGAATACTAAAACGGTCAGCTACCAATCAACGATTTGTGCGCAGTTGATTCAACATCTTGTTGCAATGGATAAAAATTAACAGAAATTTCGGTTCAATTGGCCCGTATTTCGGTTGATTTTACCAGTCTTTTTCTTTCAGGGTACTTTCACAAAACAGGCGCAACTGTTTTTGGTGATGTATCGTTTCTGATATCTGTGGTCACAAGTTATAATCCCTTAATTCGAGAAAAGATGATTCGCAAAAAAAAAAAAAAAAAATTTTTTAGTACTAGATAAACATTGACGATTTTAGATTTAAACAAGTAAAGGTGTTTAAGTTCAGGTGTAACGGAACATTATATACTCATCGTGAGCTTCAATTGTACATTTCATTTCAGATAAATTACTTTTCTACATAACACGTGGCACCGCCCGTTAAAAAAAAATGTCTCCCCCTTTCCGCTTACAACAAGACTTAATAGGTGAAATACCATTGATTCAAAACTATTTTTTGCTAAGTTATAGCTTATTATTCTAGTCTATGACCCTTTCAGATTTGTTTTATATCTAAGTTGCCGTGGCCTTTAACCATTCCCGTCCATTTTTACTAGAAATATTTTCTGCTATAAGAAAATTTGTGTACACAATTTCACTACGATCAGGCAGGTTCTGAAATTCACTTCCGATTGAAAATCTATTAAATTCACTGTGAATCCGAATCACCCTGTTCTGAGTTTCACTTTCACATTTTCTTTTTCACATATTTTTCTTAAATGAACTGCGGCCGAATATGAAGAAAACGAATTCACTAGAAAATATTCGGTTAGCATTCACTTTAATTTGAATTCGTGGATTTGGTGCCATAAAACATGTAAGTCAATTAAATTGCTGTAAGAATATACAAAATTAATTATTTTTACCATAAAACCAAATGATACAAGTTATTTTCTTATATTTTTAAGGGTAAACATAAAAATGTACGCCAAGAGACAGTTCTCATTCAATTTATGGAAAATCATCCAGAAATTGCAGACGGCTTCATAAAAGGTGATAAGGTGAAAGTGGATGCATTGTGGGCGGAGGTTGTGGCAGAATTAAATAACCATGGTCCACCACATAAAGACATTTCTGGCTGGAATAAGGTGCAAAATAAAATTTTCTGTGATGGTGTGTTATTTTTACATATATCTGTGTGTACAATTTTCCAGGTTTGGTTGGATTGGAGAGCTGTTGTTAGGAAAAAAGTTGCCCATAATAATAACGAGGCTGGGGCAATAGGAGGCGGCCCTTTTAATAAGCATGTATTGACGCCAACCGAAGATGCAATTGCTCGGCTATGCAAAATACACACCACCGTAGGAGGAATTCCAAAATCAAAAGACTTTGGAGCAACAGATGATGAGACACCTTCAGAGACCTCCAGCGAAGATGATAATCGGCCTTCAACAAGTGGTGCTGCTGCGTCATCCCGCTCCCGAAGATCCGAGCCCCCTGTTACTGATTGCCTTAAATCGAACATCGAACAATGCATATGAAAAACCTTGTCAATGGCTTTAAGGGAAATATAGAGGCGACAATATATGTGAGCGGCGCGGTTGAAAGTCTCTGTGAAGCAGTGACAGCATTGACAACTGCTATAAAGGAGGGCAACGCTTAGGATAAAAGGCACCATCTTCACATGGAGAGGCTACGGCAGACAGAGAACGAGCTGAAGCTTAAAGAAAACGAATTGGCGGAGTTAAAAATGAACCTGAAATACAACTCGAAAAGAAATAAAAGCGATAACAACTAAAATTTAATTTTTTTAAATCCTAAACGCCACTGATGCTGATTTAGTTTTATGACATGTTATGAAATGTTTTTTTTAACAGTGCGTTAATAAAATATCAATATTTAAACTTTTTAGTAATACTTGTGTGTATTTAAATTATTTATTTATTTCATTAAATTTTCAAGAATTTCTGGGAAGTCGGGAGGCAATATTTTCCCTGATTATTACAGCTTCGCGGTTAAGCGTAGTATCGTTGGATACTTCTTCAGCAATAGCTGATACATCTTCCACATTTTCTACGTTAATTTCAACTGTATCCTGCACATTGTAGTGTTTGCAAACGTTGTGTAAGGCACAGCAAACATTTGTTATTTGTATCACCTTTTGTGGTTGGCATTGAAGACTGCGGGCTAAGCATCGAAATCGACTTTTTAAAACACCAATAGTTCTCTCAATTATATTACGTCCGGGAGAATGTTTTCGCTTAAATGTAAGCTCTGCTGTGCCAAGTTGTGGACTCCTAAATGGTGTTAGCAAAAATGGCTGAATAAGATATCCCGCGTCACCCAAAAGCCATGAACCGCGCTCTCCACTGTCGTAGCGTCGTTGAAAATGGTCATTTGCTCTGCTCACACTCCATATCATTGCGTCATGACATGATCCGGGGTGGCGAGCGTCAACAGCTCTAATAACCATTTTGTAATCACAGCAAAAATTGGTGTTATAATTATTTTTAAGGAATATTTTAATTTTTGCCATTACTACTAACAATCAGTGCATTCATGCTAAAATATCCTTTGCGATTATAGAAGACGCTGTGGTCTATATGTGGTTTGGTTATTGGAATATGCGTTCCATCAATGCAGCCAATTACTCCAGGAATCCCAAAGTTTTGCTGAAAATGTTGTTTGGATTGCGTCACCGCATTTTCCGTCATTCGTAATTTAATCCACCTGGGACACAAGTATTTTTCCAAAATTCGCAACACTTGCTTCAGTACTTTTGCTATAGTACTTCGGCCCATCGCGATGTAGCTATCTTTGTCCACAGCTTTTTGGAAACCTCCTTCGGCTAGAAATCGCAGTGTTGCAGCCATTTCAAAATGCAGTTGGAATGGATGTGCCTTTTATATGAGGCTCAATAACATTTAACAGCATTATAAATGCATCTTTGTTAACACGATAGCTGGACACGAAACTGTAAAGAACATTGCTATATAAAGCAGAACATAACGCAAGCACTATAAACTTACACAGCTTCAGGCACATATAAAGGATTTGAGTGATCCCGCAAAATCTTTCTATTAAGAGCTTCTTCAACACGCGCCTCATTTTCCAACAAAATAAATGCAAGAGTAGTTGTAGCCCTAAATTATTGCTTAATTTTTATTTTTAAATAATTCTCAAATAATTTTTTCACTCTCCAAACGATAGCTGTCAGATGTCAAACATTCATTTTGGGGTGAAATTAAAACGAGTTCTAAAATGAACGAAACGTTCGTTTTTCAGAACACCAAATTTAAATTCACTCGTTTTAAAGATTCATTTTCATATTCACTTTCACTCGATTTTCAGAACCTGCCTGGATATGTTAATTTTTCTTCGAGTTATGGCTCCCGAAACATAGAAAATTGCTTAGTCACAAAAGGGGCGGTGCCACACCGATTTTCAAAAATTTTAGTGTTTTCCAATTTAATTTTATAATTCATTCATTCATTCATATCTTTATTAAGTCAATGGCAAAAGACCTTACTGACTAGATTTACAATATTATTATAAATTAACTTAAAACTAATTAACAATGAGTTCAAGGAATAATTGTATTTGCTCGGTAGTAAGACTCAATCAGTATCTTAAACAAAGGTCTTGACATTGTAAAGTCAAGATTCAGACTTCTAGAGATCCTATTAAACTCTTCAAGTCCTCTAATGAGAGGTGCAAAATTAAGGTAATTAGATCTCCGAACTTCAATGTAAAATATAGTATAAGAACGGTGAGTTCTATTGGGAACATTAAAACAAATGTTTCCAAGCAGAGCTGGGCAGTCGATTATACCAGCGATAATGTCGAAGATAAACATTAAATTTTGAACAGAACGTCTGGCTTCGAGCGGCAAAATGTTTGATAAGCATGCACCTAGCAGTATACGGAGGCAACGGATTATCAAAATAGAGAGGTTGAAGAGCGAATCGAATGAACTTGCGTTGAACCCTTTCGATTCTCTCCGAGCGTGTGAAGTAAATCGGATTCCAAATGACAGATCCATACTATAACTTAGATTTCAATAAAAACTATACAAAATTTTCCTAGTATATGGGTCCTTAAAGTCCTTCGCGTACCGCCTTAAAAAGGCTAAATTAGCATAAGCCTTCGGTATAATATAGTTAATATGGTTAACAAAAGTGAAAGAGGAGTCAATAATTATGCCGAGATCACGAAATTCGTTAACCGAAACAAGATCTATATTAGCGATATAGTATGTTGCCGAAAGCGCACTTATAGATTTAGTAAACGTCATATGGCAACTTTTACTTATATTAAGATGCAGATTATTATGGAGAGCCCAGGAATTAAGAGAATTTAAATCGTCCTGCAAGAGTAGTGTATCTGATGGACATGTTATCTTTCTATACAATTTTAAGTCATCTGCATAAAGTATTTTGAGTGTTTCAGATATAAACCAAAGTGATGAAGATTAAAAAAGGATTGGGCCAAGGATGCTACCTTGCGGCACTCCCGATGTTGCTAAAAACTCATATGCCTTCATATTTTCAATTTCAACAAAAGACGTTCTATTTGACAGGCATGTTTCCAGCCAAGACAGAAATGTTGAGTGGAAACCTATATTTTTAAGTTTTAACAGCAGTAGTTTGTGGGAAACTGTATCAAAAACCTTGGAAAAGTCGGAATATATGGTATCCACTTGATACCCTTCCTTGAAAACAGAAACACAGAACTGCGAAAAAACAGCAAAATTTGTAATAGTTGAACGACCTGCAACAAACCCATGCTGGCAAGGATCGATTATCCCCTTTATAGAAAAAGCTAACTTGTCTTTAACAACCTTCTCGACAAGTTTGGAGCAAGTTGACAATTTAGAGATTGGCCTATAGTTGGTGACTTCGTTTTTATTTCCCGACTTAAATATTGGAGTGATAGATGCCAATTTCCATCCATCAATGAATGTGCTCGAAGAGAAATATAGACGAAGAGAAATATAGAAGAGAAAATAAGACGCACAGAGAACTACTGCATTTTTTAAACACAAAGGAGGACAAACCTCAATGTCATTTTTCATAGAGGCTTGTAAGGAGGATATCCCATTAATAATATCTGCTTCGGATACCGACAAGTACCGAAAGAAAGTAAAAATATATTGATACAAAGCGCTTTTTCGCTAAGATATAGCTTATTATTTTCGTCTACGACCCTTTTAAAAATCTTTTATATAAAAGTGGGCGTGGTCTTTAACCGATCTCGTCCATTTTTTCTACAAATATTTCCTGCTATAGGGGAAATCCGTGTACCCAATTTTATTACGATCCATTAATTTTTCTTCGAGTTATGGCTCCCGAAACATAGAAAATTTCTTAGTCATAAAAGGGGCGGTGCCACGCCCATTTTTGAAAATTTGAAGTTTTTCCTATTTAATGTTATAAATCCACTTGGAAAATGAAATGCTATTGATATAAAGCTCTTTTTGCAAAGATATAGCTTATTTTATTCGTCCACGACTTTTTGAAAAATCGTTTATATAAAAGTGGGCGTGGTCCTTAACCGATTTCGTTAATTTTACTTCAAAGCATTCCTTATAGTAAAGGCAACCTCTCTGCCGAATTTTGTTACAATAGGTTTAGCGATTTTTGAGTTATGATTAATAATATTTGTAAAACTGATTTTATCACTAGTGGGCGGTGCCACGCCCATTTTTATGCAGAGTCTCAATAGCAAACCACACGTCAAATTTCAATATTCTAGGTGTATTATTTACTAAATAATCAGGTTTTTTGTGTTTTCCAAAATGTTATATATATAAAAAGTGGGCGTGGTTACCATCTGATTTCGCTCATTTTCAATGCCTATCTATTCTGGGTCAAGATAAGCTCGTGTATCAAATTGGGTGAAGATATCTCAATATTTACATGGACATGGCTCAATAAAATTTTGTTTCGATACTGATGATTTTGATATATGGAAGTCTATATCTATCTCGATTCCCTTATACCTGTACAACCAACCGTTATCCAATCAAAGTTAATATACTCTGTGTGCAAAGCACACTGAGTATAAAAATATTGATTTTGAATTCATTTTTATTCGAGGGCGTTTTATACTACCTTCCCGGCGGCATGATTTTAGACTTAGTCTGTTATGACTTGTGACCACTAATATTCCAGCTCTTTGTACCATCATATGGTGAGAAAGCTCGCTATGAGAAAGTTCAACTGTAGAATAAGACTGCTACTTTTCTAGGGAAATCTGTCAGTCATCATCTTTTGGGACACCTCATGTATTGCTTGTATGAAATTAGATTGTAGTTGGCTGACTTTTTGTCTGGATATTTATTCAAGGTATGGTAGATATTAAGGCCTACGTGTTAGAAGATTCTCAATTTCAAATTTTTAAGTTGTTTTGCGTAATTTTTTACATGCTGGTCATCACTGTTTGTGTATTGAGCTTTTAGTACAAAAAGCTTTAATAAAATACTGGGAAATTCTTAATATGTATGTATAATAATTGAATGCATTTTGTTTCCGTTGATTTGTGAGAGTTATTTTATATTATTCTTATTCTCATCTAACGTAGTTACATTCACCCACATTTACTTATATTAAAACCGGTAATCAACATCCTTCATGGGCTTTTAGTTGCGAATCATGGTAGCTTCAATTAGTTTATGTCCCTTGATGCGAGCGGTAGTTGCTTTAAACGTGGCAAATAAATAAAGGGGATAAGCTTGAGAAAATTGCCATAGTTAGGCTGTTATAACGGGACGAAGTTTATGTAGCTCCTAACCCTACTCAACTCGCAGAATAAAAAAAAAGCATCAGAACGTCACAGCATCCACTACATTAGCTGTGCTGGCAACTGTGAGCACATCGCGTAAAAGGGGAGACAGATTTCTAACGAAAGTCTTCTACCATATTCGTTACTGTTATTTGGAAGTGGGCAAGAGTAGCATCTCCCACTTAAATCAAACTAACGGCGGTAATATGACGTGCTATGCATCTAAAGACACACCCACAATGCTATTGGGGAGTGTTATCAATGTTGTTGGCCCTTTGCCGGATGTAGATATTGAACGTTACGGTAACAAGCACCATTAGGGTACTAGACCGACCATCTCGGGAACGATTTGGTATGACTATATTAAACCTTCTATATTCAGCTCCTGTGCAACTAAAAAGCTGCAGTTCGATCCGACAGTGTATTGAAAAACAAATTCCTTTATCAAATTCTGTCTAGTTAATGTCGTTATTGGAGCTCAATTACCACTCCAGAAGAGTAAATTGGCTTACTGTACCTATCACATGACCTGTGAAACGAGTTCATATACACCAGCGTTATATTGGCGCAATTATATTGAAAATGCACTATTGAGAGATGATCGCGATGACATCGATATATCAACTGAGTTGATTAAAAAGCTGAAGGAACAATAGCAACAACTAATTTGTTCCATGTTTCCTTACTTTACCACACTCGACTTTGGGATAGACCAAGTCCACGGCCAGTACATGGGCAAAGTTTAGGTAGTGGGTTGGAGCACCTTAATGTATCTACGGCGACGGAACTGTGACTCTGTATGTGAGCCGCACAACCGCTGCTCTTCTTCGCGCCTACGCCCACAGTTTCAATTAAGCTACAGGATCATAAGAAAATACTTAGGACAATAGGAATCAAGGTTATCGGAATTGAGATACTCAGTGTCACTATGATCGAAACGATTAACTAAGGCTCAATAAATAATATTGCAGTCTAAACGCCGATCTTCCGCGTTGAATGATACAGACGGTGACAACAATACGAAGTTTCGGAAACGCATGAAATGGTAAGAAAGCACAAGATGAACGGTGGCGTTTCTCAGGTATCATTAAAAATAGCTATATATACAAATTTTCGACTATGCATACTACAAATGTATATAATTGAAAAAATTAAAATGTAGGTGTGCTCTGCCTTGTTTTATTTTTTTAATTTCATAAATTTTTTTTTCAGTTCATGCTTAAAGGTAAAAGGCAAATCTTCCAAAAAAAATTTAAATCGATTAAAACCAAAATCGAGAAAAAATTAAGGTTTTTGCGGCTAGCGCCGAACCGGGAATCGCTAGGCTGCTTCTGATAGTGGATTCGGATTCAGAGCATCAACATGGAAAGGAGGATCCAATTTCGAACATCGAAAGCCAATATTTATGTTTTGCTATCTAATTTCGAAAAATATACACAAAATAAGTAAGGAAGTCTACGTTCGGGTGAAACCGAACATTACATACCCAGCTGTACACTTGAAATGCTGTTGTTGTTTGTTTTGTGTGCTTAATAGTGTTACAAGGCTGCGAAATAATACATATACATATGGTTCTATTCTGAACTAATTTTTCTTTGAGTTATTGCTCCCGGCACATAGAAAATTGCTTAGTCATAAAAGGGGCGGTGCCACGCCCATTTTTTTTAAATTTGAAGTTTTTCCTATTTATTGTTATGAATCCACTTGGGAAATGAAACACCACTGATATAAAGCTCTTTTTCGCAAAGATATAGCTTATTTTATTCGTCCACGACCCTTTTCAAAATCGGTTATATAAAAGTGGGCGTGGTCCTTAACCGATTTCGTTAATTTTTCTTCAAAGCATCCCTTATAGTAAAGGCAACCTCTCTGCCGAATTTTGTTACGATAGTTTTAACGATTTTTGATTTATGATTAATAATATTTGCACCATTTTAACCATTTTTTCAAATTTTTATCACGAGTCTCAATGTCAGTCCACACGTCAAATTTCAACATTCTAGGTGCATTGTTTACTAAATAATCAGGGTTTTTTGTGTTTTCCAAAATGTTATATATGTGTATAAAAAGTGGGCGTGGTAATCATCCGATTGCGCTCATTTTCAATACCTTTTTACTCTGGGTCCAGATAAGCTTGTGTACCAAATTTGTGAAGATTTTTCAATATTTATCCAAGTTATCGTGTTTACGGATAAACGGGTAGACGGACGGAAATGGCTCAATCAAATTTTGTTTTCGATAATTATTTTGATATATGGAAGTCTATATCTATCTCGATTTCTTTATACCTGTACAACCAACCGTTATCCAATCAATGTCATAATACCCTGTGTACAAGTACAGCTGGGTATCGTATAGTGTTAATAACTTCCTCAGCCTCAATATGATAAGCGATCACCATGGCGTATGAGTAACTATTTTCTACTACCCACAAAACGTTCACCATACGAGTTGTACACCTGCATTGTTTGGAATACACAGGAAGAAGTTAGCCATATAATAAATATGTACTCATGACCACAAGGTATTATGCAGTATTGTTACTGTGTCATTAACAAAGTGTCTGTAGCAACTTATTCAATTTGAGCAAAAAACCACTTACATCTACTCATATACACCTAATATAGAAGCTGATGTCGGAAGTAAATGTGCAGTAATATTGATATAGATATGACACACTTCTTATCGACACAATCGGTAGACAAACGGAGGAAGACAATTAACAATTTTATTAAACGCACAATAATATTCTTGCAGACCTTGCAGATGTGTACCCACACAAAACGATGATGTTACAGGCACACATATAAACATACAAAAGACTATCGAGAACAGCTTGAAATCATCCTTTCAATGCCATGAAAATGCGGATGACCATTTTGTTTACTCGACTTGCATACATATTTACGTTTGTTTGTATTATATCCAAACGAGTTTCAAACTCACGCGACAAGAGGGCCAACATAAAGAGTGAAACAGCATACATGGCTGGCGACAATGACTTTGAAGATGAGTAGCTAAAGTAGCGAAATACAATATTACCAATTAAACTATGCAACATTTTCAAAGTCATTGCGTGTGGGCGGAAAGGTTGAGGCCATAGAATCATTTTGCACAAAAAAAAAAAAAATTATGATATCGTTTTGTATTTTCTACTCACCCTGTTCTTTAAATACTTTTTAAATATTTTTACGAAATTTTTTTTTAGAAATTATTAAAACTATTTCTTACCATTCATATATACTAGCTTCTCGCACGTCTCGAATACAATACATTTCAACCGTTTCCTCCCTCATTTCATCCAACATCCACAGAGGTGATAGTACCTTGCCTTGGGGCGTGCCACTGCTTACAGATTTCATGGCTCCTCCATCAGCCAAAAAATTAATAGAGTTGGGCGAAACAGGAGGAGGAAGACGTGAACACCCTTGGTGCCGCCAGTTGACATCAGTTATATCAAAACGGGAATAGCTGGCGTGATTTGCTACGAAACAGCCAAAATCGCGTCGGCGGTTAAGCGCCAATCAATAACGATGATATAGCTCGAACTACAACTCAACATGCAGACGATGTAATTTAATGAAATTAGGACTATCCGTGAACGGTCGCTTCGAGATATTGTTGAAGCCCTGTCAGTAGCTAGGAAAGCATTTAATTGTTCCCAGGCTTTTTTACGTTCGTACCTGTCATATGTAGTACATTAAAAGATAGACGGCAAGTGAATAAGCCTGTAGCCTTTGGAGCACAAATGGCTGATCTTTACTGATTTCGGTAGGAATTGACTCGATCCTTCATCAAGGTGTGAGGAGCTTGAATTAGTCTTGGATCATTTGTAGCATGGCAGAAAATATTTCATCAGGCCATGGCGATTTACCTCTAGAAAAAGTTGTTATTGCAACGGAAACGAAATACACGTAAAATGCGCGCCTTTAGCAACTCTTCCACTCTTTGTGTCCAATTCCCATTATACTTCTTTACAAGTCCCTGACTTTTCAAAAACTTGCTTTGCTAGCTTTCCATTTGTATATTCTCGCTAGAGGTCTATATTTTTCTATATCTCACTCTCCCCTTGCGACCCTTCCCCCACCTCTTCCAATGACTCTCCTTCTACATCTCACACTCTCAATTCCTATCCCTTTCTTCTTCCTCTCCCTTTGCTTTCCTATGTCTTTTGCTTCGTCCCAGAATCTGTCCCTATTCCGCCCCTGTACATCTTCGGTTCTGTTTACCTCTCCATCTCCCTGTTTCCAAAAATGACGCTTAGAAAAAAAAAACTTTTATTGGAATTGGTCGCTCCCTTATCCACTTCCCGTTAAAAAGGCTACCCCTTTCTTTGATAATAAACGAATCGGTAACTTTCCAATAGCAAATCTATAATACGCCGACAAAAAATTGGTAACATGCCGATAACAAATCTATAACTTTCTGACAGTAAATCGATAACTTTTCTTGACCTCTCCGATAACACACAATAAACCAATAACTCATTGATAGGAAATGGATAACACGCCATAACCCTTCATTAACAAACAGTAAACACTTCGATAAAAAATGTATACAACACCGTCCGGTTTCGGCCCCCTTTTCGGCTTTGACTTCCATCCTTTCATTTTCTCTCTCTTTATTTTATTTCCTCCTTTACTTTGCTTTCCTTTTCCTGCTTTTATTTGCTGTCTGATTTCGGTCTTATTAATTCCACCTGGTACATTGTTCCCAGGCTATGCTACAGTGTAATGACTACTCTCATTTACATTACGCCTACAATCTTCATTCCACCACATCGTGAGCAAAGAAGTTCGTAAGTTATGCCATGACCATGGAATTAATTTTTATATAGGGAGGGTTCACCATAAACCAAAAAATTTAATTATGTACTGAGTGTCGTCCGAAAAAATCGAATTTTCTATTCGGAGTTCGTAATAGGTGCTACCGACTTTCGCAAGCAATGATTTTTTTTTTTTTCTTCTAATTGAAAAACCTTTTTTCTAAAATTTTGATGTTGCTTTGTCCGTGGCGTGAAGCTAAGATCTACGGTGTGGTCGCACGGAGCACGCTACCATCACACCACGGCGGCCGCCATTACGAACATAGCGTTAACAATTGCACCGAGGCTCAGTTCTAGGAGCAGCTTGAGCGCAGACCTACGACCGTATTAGTATGGGGTCAAGAATTACGGGCTGAATAGTCTACCTGATTCCGTAGCGGCACTTCGAAGGGGCTTTTAGAACCACAATAGAGGTGGATTGTTGGCACAAGGGTGCTCAAATAGCGGACGAGGTGATACACGTGTGCACAGATGGTTCCAAAAAAGTGGAAACAGTACGGTTTGCGGTATATTGTACTAATGCGGAAACAAACAG
Source organism: Eurosta solidaginis (assembly GCF_040869045.1). Lineage (NCBI taxonomy): Eukaryota > Metazoa > Arthropoda > Insecta > Diptera > Tephritidae > Eurosta > Eurosta solidaginis. The sequence goes on along the minus strand of NC_090319.1, from coordinate 316,192,090 downwards.
ATCCTACAAGCTGCTAGGTCACTGTAGTGTTTTTCAAGCGAGGTTGTAGCCGTAAAAAAAGCAATAAAAATACTGGAAAAACAGCTTAAACTGCAGCCGCGCCAACTTTAACATTGACAGCCAAGCAGCAATTAAGGCAATAATCTCGCATTGCATAGCATCTAAAGGCGTGTAAGAGTGTAAACAGTTACTGAAAAGAATCGGAATAGGGAGAAGCATACATCAATATCGGGTTCCAGGGCATATGGGGATAGATTGGAATGAAAAAGTGGGTGAACTACATAGCTTAAAACGGCACATCTCTAGAAGCTTGCTTCGTAGACGTTCCAATTAGATTGGGAGAGATTAAAAGAAGGCGAGAGTTGCACATGATTAACTATGCGGCAAAGGCGTCGAGACAAGCGTGGGGCTGTAAAGTGTCGAAGATCATGTGTAGGTCTTACAACCTTAGACTAACAAAGTTACTTCTATCATTAAAAAGAGAGAACTGTAGACTCATGACGGGTATTCTGACTGGATACTGTCTTCTGGCGTCACATGCTTTTAAATTAGGCTTGGTCAGTGATAGCAGATGTAGGAGGTGCGGTTTGGAGGAGGTAACGATGGAGCACGTTCTGTGCTCGTGCCCTGCGCTTGCCAGCCTAAGACTCCAGCTATTAGGAGTGATACAGGTGTCAGATCTAGAAGCAGTAAGAGGCACAGGTCCTAGAAAACTTCTAGTACTTGCCAAGAGGACAGAGGTTTTTATAACATAGGTCCTGGTTTTGCTACGGGTTTCCAGTTTGACCATTAAACAAATTCCTGGTAATACTGCGGACTCATTCAGTCTATTCACGGACCGGCCAGTTCGACCCAACCAAACCTAATCCCTTATGTCTTTGGCTTCAGAACATTTAAACTCTCAAAGAACTTTTCAATTTTGTTTAAGTAGCTCACAAGAAATTAGGTAGAATAGTTCTGAGAAAACTAGCAGTTTAAAATGTTCTTATATAATGTAATGTCCGTTACATGCATATTTATCTACAAATAATACATACATAAGTAAGTGAAAAGAGAGGGAGTGTGCAAACGCTAGTTGATGACAAAAGTACATTTAAGATAGTATGAATTTGAGTGAATGAATATCATCTCTATTTAAGTACAAGTAAAACGTGGAGGGTAACGAATTGTGAAAGTGTGAAGGACTAAGGAAGAGCTGGAACGATGTACGATGAGCTCAATGATAAAGTAGCTTTATAATCTTGCCACAACTTTTACTATTTTGTAATAAAAGCTTTGTTGTATTTAAGACGTTTTTTGTTGTTGTAACTAATGTTATGGGTGGTAGTTGTCTTTTATTAAAACTTCTCATTTTTTCAATTTTATACTTTTCAGCTCTGTAATCATTTTCACTTACTACACATGAACTTATAGATTTTATTCGCTTTTGTTAGAGATGCTTTATTTATGATTGTGTTACACCTTGCTTAAGAAATGCACACAGAATCCTATGAACATACTCGTATAGAGGAAAGCGATATGTTTTGTACGACACCTGCATATGTGCACATAAATTCAATTACATTGCAACTAAGAGGGTAGACAGACGACAACACTACTACCCATTTAGGAACCGCATAGTTTGATCCACATTTGAACTTCAAAAATTTTAATATTTACTACCGATTTGAAACCGGAATTATTTCGGATTTATTTTCCTGTAGTTCTGTACCATGTGAAATTGTTCTTGCCATAATTTCCGGATCGTTCCGGAACTTTTACAGAATGGTATGGGAACTTTTTGGGATAAGTTTCAGAATATTGACATCAGTACCGAACAAGTGGCTTTTCTGGAACCGGTCTTTTCGTTAATTAACTTTTTTAAATCTAAAAATTAACTGGGATTTTGGACTGCTGAATTCTTCTGTATCGGTAACAATTTAGAAAACTAATATTTTTTTACAACCAGTGCCCTTTTCGTTCGCCGGTAACTTTTTGGCAGCCAGTGACATTCTCTAATGATTACTCTTTTTGGAACCCATCCCTATTGCGATATCCCGAAATAGTGGCGAAATAGTCCCGAAATAGTTCCAGAATGAATAGTTCCAAATGAAGTCGAATGATTTTCGAAACCATTCCAAAGTCATCTTGAAAGGATTTGAAGCTATACTTGAGACGATGGTGAAATAACTCTAAAGAAGCTTGCACTCTTATCTTGAGGGTCCTCAAATTAACCTAAAAAGATACGGAAAGGATCCTGATGAGGTTCTAAGAATCTGTCGTAAGACTTTAAATAGCGAAATGATTTCGGTACTGAACTTAAAGTCATGCTTAACTTTTGTAATCACCAATGGCATAACAGATATATGTATGGTCCGACATTATCGTGGGAGTATCATATCCATCTTTTCCTTTTTTTTTTATTTTTTCTTTCTGAAAAATATTTGTGGTTCTGATATAGATTGGCGCTGTTCTGAAATACAATTGAGTTTTTCTGAAATACTCTCTTACGTGGTAATAGTCTCAAGCTGCTGAGTTTCGACCTCTAATTAATGATGAGTCTAGCTAGCCATTATTCCTTCAATCATCTTTTTAACCAACTTAGCCACGATTACCGTTAATTGGTTCCCAAGATAATTTTATTTTTCCGAATTGGCGGTTCGTCTGTCTAGGTAATAAATATCATGATAACTTGAACGACCACAAAATCCATAGCTTCTAGCTTAGCTTGTGACATTATCTCTTTGTTTTCGAGTTCATATAACTACCATATGCATATGCATATGTATATGTAATGATACCCGGATGTGACTGAATATCAGTGGAGATTGAAATGCGTATTTTTGAACCGGAAGTTTTAGCTATCGAAAAGATAACCAAAAGACACACATATTAGTGACATAAGTAGAAAAGTAGTTTTCCTAAGGTAGCTTACTTAGTGTGGCGTCATAAATTTGGTATTATGGGAACCGCATATATAATGCTCTATTGGATACAAACGTAAGTCCTTTCCCCATGAATCGATTTCCTGGGCCCGTATTAAATTTTACGATGCGTAATCGAAATTCATTTTTCTATCACAAAGCTCTTAAATCATTGTGAATTTATACAAGTGACGAATGTTTGAAAAAAAAAAAAAACGTTCGCAATAGTAAACAGTCTGGATCATCTGTTAAATCGCTGTTCGATTACTTAAATCAAATGCTCAATACAAAAGCAAATTTTAAAATGTTAGTTTATCCGACTGCTCATATTTTCTAAATTAATTCGATTTTAAAAATTAATCCTATTTTCTGTAGACACATTTAAAAGAAAAGTTGCTTTGAAACACAAATGGGCAATTCATGGCACTTCAATTCATTAACTGAGAGCAGAAAACAAACCTTTCTTCCATTCTATGGCCATTCGCGACAACCGTTCTCCCTTTCAGCTATAATTTGGCAGGTAGGTATAGGAATGGAGGAATAGAAAGTTTTTCACTTCACAATGTCTTAAATAACAGATCGGATTAATGACATCTGTGAACTCGCGACAAATAGTACTCGTTAGATCCATAATTTACTACAATTTTAAGAAACAGTTTGTCAGTTGCAATGCTACAGTTTTGAAATTATTTCTTAGACATTTTTATCCTAAAATTATTTATCGGATAGAGGTGTTTCTAATCGCGTCAAAAGATAATACACGATTTGGCATCGGTTTCAAGAGCAAAACCAATTCTTCCCCTTCTTACCTCCTCAGTATTTTGTCTGCAGTACCACTTGCAGCAGCATAAATCTTTTTTCACGGTCGATACATGCTCATACATGATCAGACATATATACATATGAATATATTTTGCTTCTACTTCATACTCGGCGGCCATCGTGGTGTGATGGTAGCGTGCTCCGCCTACCACAACGAATGCCCTGGGTTCACACCCCGAGCAAGCCAACATCAAAATTTTAGAAATAAGGTTTTTCAATTAGAAGAAAATTTGTCTAAGCGGGGTCGCCCCTCGGCAGTGTTTAGTGTTTGGCAAGCACTCCGAGTGTATTTCTGCCATGAAACGCTCTCAGTGAAAGCTGATCTGCCTCGCAGATGGCGTTTGGAGTCGGAATAAAACAAGTAGGTCCCGTCCCGCCAATTTGTTGGAAAATTAAAAAGGAGCACGACGCAAATTGGAAGAGAAGTTCGGCCTAAAATCTCTTCGGAGTTTATCGCGCCTTCCATTTTTTTTTATTTACTCCATACTTTGACACTGGGTATTAATACTGTAACGAATTTAGGGAAATTCCGCTTATTTGCAACCTTCTGCTTACGTTCGTATCGCTAAACTGTTGAATAATACACTCCAATATTCTGTATTACAAAATGGTCTTTATTAGACTACTTTGAAAGTACTTCGCAATTAAACTTCACTTCGCAACTGATAGCGTGCTTAAATCAAACTGATTGCTGCTTACTCAGCTTTCGCTCCTTTTATACTCTCTAGGCGTTTCTTCTTCAAGAATTTACTACTTAGTTACCAGCTATAAACTTACTGGCTATAAACTACAGATGCACGTTTATAACCTCTCGCATAGCCATAGGCGCGTGTATATGTGAGTAATACTTCCACCATTGATTGCATACTTTTGTGAGTATCTCAGATATATGCATGTGAATTTGTAGTTTATAGTCTCTCGCATAGCAATATGCGTATGTATATGTGAGAACTACTTTGCTGAAGATTGCATACTTTTGTGAGTATCTCTCCGCTGCTTGTATGTACACATGTGTATACATTATTGATTGGTCGGATATCTATGCTTGCACTGATGTTGATTCGGCAATCTCTATATTTTACAGTCAGCTTAATGACTTCTTTGATACCTGCATTCCTACTCGCTATACCCTATGTCCGAATAAGCCCCCTTGGTTTTCAAGACAACTTATGGAAAAGCAATATATAAATTGGCAAACTTCTTTAAAAACACAACATTAACACAGCATTCAAAACATCGAACAATATAGGGCGTAAACTAAGAACTAACACTAACTCAGAGGATCCGTTTAGCAGCCACGGTGTATACAAGCTTACCTGCGGATGCCAGCATAGTTACATAGGACAAACAGGACGGCAAATAAGAACGAGGTTCAGAGAACATATCAGAGATTACAACAAACAAATACGGAATCCAAACATTATACCCGAGTCTAACTTCGCGAATCACATGGTCGAGAATGAATGTTCCTCAGCAAACATCAATAAAACAGTTAGGGTTCTTTACATACAAGCAAAAGGCCGACGTCTTAACGTACTCGAAAACATGGAAATCTACAAACAGAAAGCATTCGACGGTAGAATAATAAACGAACAGATAAACACAATTTCTAACACAATATTCGAGCCTTTAAGACTTGTTAACAAGAAACAAAATAATCACACAGGTACAACAGACAAACACACAACAACAAATAAGCACAAAACAATTAACACGCCAAAACAGCAAACCCACAAAGAAGGTCAAACGACTAAAATCACGGATTTTTACCTGCTACAGTCAGCCACACAAATTGATTAGTAAACCACCCTCTGTTCTGAATGAACACACAGCTCATACACATAACTAAATATATACAAGCATCAATCTTGACAATACCTGCTCATGTACCTACGAGCTATAAATTCAGGACAAACGACAACAATAGATCAGAACGAAAATCGACACTGATGATGGCACAATGCCGAAACCGGTTTGTCTCAAAACCAAATTTGACAAGGGATGACGGAAAATCGTTCCAATATGCAACTTATCAGACTTAATAACATTAAGTCTAGGCTTTATAAGAGATTCAAGAAATCTGGAGCATCAGCAGACCTCTCTAAATATCTAATAGCTCGTACTAAATTTCACCGTCTTAATCAGCTTTGTTATAAAAATTACTTGAGTTGTTGTAAAGCCCAATTTTTTAAAAACCCCAAAATATTACAGTTTCGTAAATTCAAAGCGGAAAAATTCTGGGTATCCTTCCTCATTAACCTTTGGATGTAAAAAAGCTTGCACTGATGACGACGTTGCTGAACTATTTTCTAAGTTCTTTAAGTCCACGTATTCATCCAGTGATTTTCATTCCGGTCAATACCCCTATCGCTTAGATAGTTCGAATTCCATTAGGAGTCCTGCTATTGATGGTAATATTGTTCTTCAGAGTCTTCAATCTTTGAAGCCCACTTTTTCTCCGGGACCGGACGGTGTTCCTAGTTGCATGATTAGGTACTGCGCCGAAAACATGTATGAGCCTATTTTAAAATTATTTGAGCTATCTCTGGGATCTGCGTCATTCCTGCCACTTTGCAAACAGTCTTTTATTATACCCCTGCATAAAAAAGGCAGTAGGTCAAAAGTTGAAAACTGCAGGTGTATTACTAAACTTTCAGTAATTCCTAAAGTCTTTGAACAGATTGTTACCACTCAACTCCAATATCGGTGTTCTGGTCTTTTATCTCCATGCCAACACGGTTTCATTCGTCAAAGGTCAACCACTAAAAATTTGCATGTATTCACCTCAATAGTTATGGAAGGCTTTTTAGCCAACAAGCGAACGGATGTCATCTACACGGACTTCAGCAAAGCATTAGATACCGTCGACCATGAGTTACTAATTCATAAGCTTGATTTACTGGGCTTTCCGTTTCACCTGTTAATGTGGCTGAAAAGCTATCTTTCTAACCGGACCCAAAAAGTCCTGTTTCAAGTGCAATCTGTCGGAATCGTTCGGAGTTTCCTCCGGTGTACCCCAGGGAAGTCATGTAGTTCCTTTGCTCTTTACCCTTTTCATTAATGACTTGCCACAGGCAATATTATATTCCCATGTATGCGGATGATGTAAAACTTTGCTACACTTACTGTCCTACCGATTTGAGTTCCTTGGATCTTCTTCAGGCCGACTTGGACTCGTTCCAATGTTGGTGCACAACAAATTTACTAGCTTTAAATTGCTCTAAATGTAATCATATGACATTTCACCGAGTGAAGCAAGCATTGAAACCTTATGTAATAAATGGTACGCCTTTGGAGCGTATATCTATTGCAAATGTTCTAGGTGTCCTTTTTGATCCGAAATTGAATTTTAACATGCATATTTCATCTGTTGCCAACAAAGCGTTGGGTTTACTAGGATTTGTTAAAAGATGGGCTAAAGAGTACGATGATCCGTACCTCACTAAGGTTCTTTAAACATCGCTGGTTCGTCCAATACTCGAGTATTGCTCATGCGTTTGGTCCCCTGTTTCTCAAAAGCATATAAAGCGTCTTGAGTCAGTGCGAAAGCAATTTTTGATATTCGCATTGCGCGGCCTTAATTGGGACTCAAGTCTCCACCTTCCTCCATACAGAAGTACACTTCTTCTTATTAACTTACCCACTCTGGAAAATTGGAGAATATTACTAGGGGTATTGTTCATCCATAAGCTCATTATTGGAGAAATTGATTCTGCGGTCCTTCTCATCCGCTTGTTTTTGCGGTTCCCCCTAGAGTATCCAGACACTACGTTCCTTTTTATTTACCCCTTTGTCAAGGAAACTTTGCTAAAAATAATCATCTTCTTATCTGGTGCGCGCACTACAATGACTCGTATAGCTGTATCAGTCTTGAAAGTACTTTTGCCACTATACGCAATGCAATACTTGCCTCACTAATTTAAAAGATACAAGCTAATTTAATTTAATTTGCCGGCATTTATTTCTTCCGTAAAAAACAGGCACTATCTCGTTTAAGGATGGAGGAACATTTATCAACATGTATCATTAAGAAGGAACAAGGCAGTACTGTGTTGATTGGAATCTGGTGCTTTCCAACAACGTTAAAAACATGCTTTCTCATGAGTCACTGACCGGAATCGTATGCATTCAGGCAGTATAATCTCATGGGTCAGGCATCGAGCTGATTGGAATCCGGTGCATTCCAACAACACAGGTCATGTTACTTTTTTATGCATTGTGATGGCGTATCCTCATTACACTACTCTTATCACTGCCGGATTCCCATGACATGCTGATTGGGATCTTGTTGCATTCCAACAGCAAGATTGGAATCCACTGTATAAGATCTCGGTATAAGATCTTATTTCTGCTCATATTTCTGATTATTATTATATTCTGAAATTAAAGTGTAATGTTCAATAATATATCTTTGTTTGTAATATAACATTGAAATCTCGATGTATCTTAAATGTTTAACTTTTAAGTTGTATTTGATTTGTTTATATAAATACAAGTGACTGTTTAGTATCGGCTTAGAGATGATAGTATCCCTTAGTGTTGCTAATATTCGTCACAATACTATATACTTAACGTGAGTTCCTGCCATCGTATGGCTCAGCTAATGGTGTCGGATTTAATTACGTAGATCAGCGACCCAATGAAGGCTCCATGCTCCCTGCCAAATACTTCAATGCACGATCATTGGTACCATACATCTTGTAATCGGGTGAAGAATCACAAGGTCTTACCTGTGTAAGATACAAGGTCTATCTAAAGCCGTTTCTATTTTATGGGCAATGGCATCCGGTTGCACGACAACTCCACCGTGAGTTCCAATACCATTCAAACCTAAGCATAAATAAATCACTACATCATATTCTGACTCTTAAGACGAGATCAGATTCAAAAAGGTTTCCACTATTTCATTAAAAGTTTTAAGGAATGTGGACAACCTTTTCTGCACAACCCCACCGGGTTAGGGGATTAGAATATACCCCCGGTTGGTATGCCTGTCGTAAGAGGCCACTAATATACCAAATAGATTCAAGGGGTTGTGTAGCGCAACCCTTTCAAGGGGTTGCCAGCGCAATATATACCTTCTCTAACCCAATTGTCAACCTCTAGGGATGAGATGGCGGTATGGCCTAGAAGTCGGATGTGGTCATACCAAATCCTTTCCGTGATGGTCGGGCTTGGTACCGGAACGTACCGGATCTGCATCCGTCAAAGGACCATCACAATCGATAACATTCCCCAAGGCCTTCGAGAAGTGTCCTTACCGCTACAACAACAACAATAACACCCTTTTCTGAGCACCAAGAGTAACAACAGAAATTGTATACTCAGCATTACATCTAACGGATGTCATTAGAAACTTTTCGTCACATCGAATCGAAATATCCGTTCGCGTCTACGACATAATGTCTCAGCTACTAATCACATGTAAAAAATCCGATGCCACCGTTCAGCATAGTCCAACGCAATTTAAAACATACACCACTCTTTCAGTTATCAATTGTTATCCACAAATGATAGGCATCTGATTTGTCCTCATTGACTCAACAGGTATACTCCGTTTGAAGTGAAATTCAGAAACATGTCCGAGCTATCATCGCCGTTCAATAACAAAACAATTGTATAAAGCAATATAAGCATGTTTCGCTAATTACAGATAATAATTTCTTCTGTCCATAATCAAAAATCGTACAGAATAGATATTAAAACTAAATAGCACACATAATTAGTACACTATATAAAAACTAAAAATCAATGGAAGTCTTGAAAGTAGAGATAATAATTTTTCAAATTTGTTCGAGAAGAAATTTCTAGCGAGTAGGCCTGATTTTATTCACCACGGGCTACAAAGCGACTGATTAAACCTAATGCCTGTAGACGCCGTGTTGAATAAAATCACCCCTAGTTATCGGCTTCTCGCGAGATTGTCGAATTTCGAAATACTCGTTAAGCGCACGAGCTGCTCAGCATTCAGTTTTATCACTGCAGTAGCAACATTATATTAAACACAAAAAACTAATTTAACAAAAAGTGCGTATACTACCATACTACTACAGGCAGGCGAAATGCTGGTATTTGGTGAATTGAGAATCTTGCGGGAAGGGGGTCTTCAATATCTCGAGTCTCGAAAGTATCGCTCGTATTTGAAATGGTAAGCTCTACTCGACAGAGAGATATCAATATTTAGACTCTTTGAGAGCTTATTAGATTCGAAAAGTCCGCGAAGAATTAAGTCAAACCGAAACTACTTGGCATTAGTAGCACAAAAATCAGAAGAAGCGTAAGCATTTGTGATGCACATTAAATGATATGTTTTCAAGAATAGCTGGCAAATTGCTGACAACGAGACCATACACGAGCATGAGCAGCTGAACATAAACCAGCGCGTTAGAGGGCTTAGAATATACACACGGTAGGTAAGCCTGTCGCAAGAGGCGACTAAAAAGGCGAGCATTTGGGGAGTATCTTTATCGTTAATACAACAACAAAAACTAGGCATCTGATTTGTCCTCATTTACTCAACAGATATACTCCGCACAATTAAGGGATGTGATCAAACTTTTCATTGACCGTCCGCAGAAGAATCAATTTAAAAATTTCTCCATAGCTTAGAATAGGTAAAGAGACCGCTTAGCCCTTGGTGATATGGCCTCCAAGGAAAACTTTATTGCCAACTTTTTTTTCAAGAAAATACCGTATAGCCTCGAAGAGAATTTTTCATTGGCAACTTCGAGAGCTAAAGACACCGCATAGCTCCGAAGAGAATAGTCAACTGTAGCAGTCAACTTCCCCAAAAGTGAACTCTCCTTGCATTTGAGGTGACCTGCTACAAGTATCAATGATACAATATATACAGATCACAACTGCTTTTCCTCCTCCCCGTGCGCACAGTTTTTAATAACGACCGCGATAGGGTCACGGAGGTGGTCTAAATTGCTCCCTTTCGAGTAAAATCACCAGTCATGAATTAATTAACTCATGGACCAACCCCCAACCTGCAGGGAATACTTTGAAAGTGGGTATAGAAGAAAATAATCAACATTACTGTGCTCTCATCCCCTTTGTAGTATATACTCATACCATTTTTTGTTGTTGCTGAAAGTGAGTATTGCCGCTGATAGGGATTACATTATAGTTTTGTATAATCCATGACCAAGTTGGCAAGTATGACCAAGACGTACATATATCTAGTGGTTTCTTTTATGGCTGCTGCAAAGCTTTCTTGTAGCCGTCATCTCCGCCGCCGGCACTGTCGGTGTCGTTGTCATTGTCATTTTTACTGCTTCCATTATTCTATGTCACTTTCTTAAGCCTTTATCGTATTTTTTGGTGCTTCTTATGCTTTGTCGGTCACTGTCTCCTTTTCTTGTTAGCTGAAAACCAGATGTCTGCTACGGAGTTGGTTGTGTCGTATGAAATAACCACAACAACAAAATATTGAATGGTGACAAGATATCACAAAACTTTCAATGCAAATTGTTGCAAAATTAATTCAGTAAAATAGTTAAGTTTTTTGATCTTGGTATTTAATTTACATTCTTGAATGGAATTTCTTAAGTAAGGTAAATTGTTTAAGAAAGAGGTAATTAGATTGTTAAAAGTTTATGAAAATATTACATTTTATTGATGATGAGTGGTCAATGTTTTATATTAGAGAATTATTTCTTTGTGCAGGGACTTAAGAAGTCATCTCCGCAAGCATTATGAGGAAACACGGCACCTGAGTACTCTACTGTATGTAGAAGAAAAACACATAAATGTCCTCAGTGATATCCACAAAAAGGCGTCGGACTTCTATGCCACGAATCGGCCGGTGGACCCCGTTCTTACAGTTAAATATCCTGAACTCGCAGGAAAGGAAAGCAATCTCACTAGGCAGACGCGCGTCACTCTAGCTCAACTTCGGTCTGAATACTGTAACTGGTTAAACTCTTACCTATCCAGAATCAACCCCGACATACATAGTGTTTGTCTTGCTTACAACGTGTCCCCACATGTTACAAAACATTTCTTTAACTGCAATGTGGAACCAACGCCTCTTACACCCCTCTCTCTCCAGTCCCCCCTGTTGACACTGCCGTTAAAGGATATTGATGAGTGATAAATATTCCACACAATTAGGACTAAAAACATATGGATCTAGTGCGCACCTAATGGTGTATAAGGGAATAGCAACAAAAATGCAATACTTAGGGACCAACTGCAAAGCGAGCAACGTTGAATTCATATAGCTTTTACATATAGCCTTTACACCACTGTGAAGTATGAATATTGGAGATTTCGAGTTCAATACCGAGAAGCTAGCTGATGTAGAAATGAAATTCAGAAACATGGCCTAGTCACCATCGCCGTTTGTAAACTTTGTAATTTTTCTCTAATATCAAAGAAAAAAGATATATGAAAGTGTAGATACTATTGAGGCGTATGTTAGCAATTTCGATGTGACACTGTGCTGCTAGTAAATAAATGCACAACAACAGCAAAGCAAGCAACCACACATATACACCCAAACAGCGAAGAGATTATTTCACGTACACACATGTAGTCATCACCTAAGAGCAACAGTTATTAATCACACATATACACGCATATAATTAGAAGACAAATGCAAATACCAGATACATAAAGAGAAATAAATAAGCAGCAGTTCTAGAAGGCTTTTCGTGAAAAGTCTATACCCTAGGAGAAGTAGGCGAACGAGGCAACAGAGAGTATAAAAGGAGCTCAACCTGAGGAAGAATCAATCATTTTTAAACTTGCTAGTAGTGAAGTACGAGACAGTTGTAATTGTGAAGTACTACTGCTACAGTAGAGTTGTAAATAAAGACCATTTTGCCATACTGAATATTGAAATTATTTATTCGACAGTTCAGCGATTCGAATGTTGACAGCAGGAGCATAATGGTCAGAAATTCCGAAGACTCGTAACACTATAGTTTACTAATAAATAGAAAAAGCCAATAGACTTCATAATAAGCATTTTAAAAATACTCATAAATTAAGCTTCGTATCATTTCTTAATTCAATGACTTACATTAAAAAAATGTTCATTGTATCTAAGTACATAATTAAACCATTCCCTATTACATATTTTTTATTTCGCAGCCATCTTACGCCGTCAATACGTAGTTACAAGCAATATTTGATTTTTTACCTCTTTTTCTCAGCTATTTATTGACCTTCGTTATGTGAAGTGCCAAAAAAGTAACCTAGACCTTTTGCAGTTGCTATGTGGAGAGACACTCACAACAAAATTGGACATTTAAAGGATTTATAGCGCTTACAAGTGTCTATGCATAGAAAGTTATTTTAGTGTTTTCAAACATAAAACCATTTTCCATGCTCTGCGCTTTTATTCTTCATAATAGATAGCTCATACCCATATTCAATAAACATGATATATGAGCCTACACATACATAAATACATATACTTACATCTAAGGATATATCCTTTTGGGTATTCATAATAATAACGAACTGGTTGTAAATAATGATTCAATTTAGTAAGACGTAAAACGATTTTGTAAACAATAAAATTCTTTTTAATGGATTTAAATTTACGTCCAATAAATTTGGATTGAATCGTGTGTTAGGGCACTTAAGTTAGTGTAAATATACATCAGCAAATATCCTTAAGTGGATATGTGTAACATTAAGAGTTACAATCACACGCTTGTGTGCATTTTTGCAACTGAAAAGTTTTAGGCCGAGTTTCTCAACCAATTTGAGGTGCGCTACTTTTAATTTGACTACGCTATGCATAGCGCACATTATATTAATAGCATTTGAACAACGATTTACTCACCTTTTAACCGATTCTCATAATTTTTTCTTTGAAATGTTTAATTTTATTTAAATTTATAAACAATAGCATATATTAAAAACAATTTTTTTTAGTATGTAGTAAAAATTAATGACTTTTTTTCAAAAATTAATATTTCAAGAAAAGCTTATTTTTTTTTTGCCTAATTTTTTTCTATACTGAGTAAACAGCATATATTTCAACTTGGCTAAAAGCCCATTAGCCAAAATTCGTTGTTTCCGAAATATGATTTTTTGAATGTTTTTTTCGCCATATATTGATGCAATACATACCAGCATACAACGAGATCAATGCCAAATGCTTAAAATTAATAAAAATATCACATTTATCATTGAAAACATTCCGTTGTTGTTATTTTTCAGAATTACAGTGATTTTGTAGTAAATCGGCGGCATATTTGTACATCATTTTTAAATTTATATAAAAGTAAATATAATAACGAACATTTCAAAGAAAAAATCATGAGAATCGGTTTATTGCTGACAAAGTTATTGACAGTTGGAACAAGTAAGGAAGAGACTGTCTTCGGCTGTGCCGAAGACTTCATACCTTTCATGAATGTGGCTGAACAATAATCTTATCCCATTCGTAATCTCCAAATAATCGGCTGTATAAGATAAGAAATATATAGTGAACAGGTGAACATACCTAAACGATGCAAAGTTTCACGTTTTTTGTGGTCTGCATGTAAAAACTATGACTACGAATCACGTATTTCAACAATATATGACGTAAACGTAAGTATTTGATGAAATTTGATGAAATTTGAAGCTTCTAGCCGTAAAAAAGGGGCAGAAAATGCGAAAAGTTTCTTATCTGAACAATCGGTTGTATGAGATATATACTATATATACCCCCTTAAGACAACAATATATGCTATATACGTAAGCATTCGTTGAAATTTGAAGCCTCTAGCTCTTAAAATGAGGTATAATTACGAAAAGTTTCTTATCTGAACAATCGGTTGTGGGGGATATATACTATATATAGACCGATCTCATCCATTTTTTCAGACAACAATATGTGTAATATACGAAAGCATATGGTGATGTTTGAAGCTTCAATCTGATAAATTGAGGAAGATATGACAAAAATCCTCTTTTCCGGTTGTATGGAGGATAGCATATATAGTGATGCGATCCGGCCGGTTCCGAGAAATGTCCAATCGGACACCTAAATACAACCGCACCGCTCACCTAATTTTATCAAGATATCTCAAAAATTGAGGGACTAGTTTGCATACAAACAGATAGACGGAGACGGACATACGGACATGGCTAAATCAACTCAGCTCTTCATCCTGATTATTTCAGTATACTTAATGGTGGGTCTATCTATTTTCCTTTAAGGACTTACAATTTTGAGATTCGTACCAAAGTTAATATACCATTTCATTTTCATGAAAGGTAAAAAATTGGTGAATAAAATATCGATTACATTTTATGGAATTCAATAGCCGATAAATCCGAAAGAAAAATTTTTATGAGGCAAAAAAAAAAACGCGTGTTTCATTATTTTGACCAAAGAACAACATATTAAAATTTCATCAAAATCAAAAATCATGTTCTGCGCGGGCCGGGTGTCTTCAAAATTAAAATTGCAAATTGCTATTCTTCTCGAAACAATTATACAGACAGAACATTGTGTTGTTGGGATAAACAGATATAAGCAAAGAAACAAATATCAGCAGGTTGCGATAGTAATAGGCGTGATTACCAAATACTCGTACACTATGGATACATTCAGCTTATATTAGGTCTTTATGGACCAGCCAGTTCAACCTAACCAAGTACTCGCAAAGTTCGATATGTAAACATACAGATGTACATACGTCTAGAAAGCTTAGTTATTTTAAATTGACTAGAGTCCGCCCAGGGATTGAAGTTAAGTCACAACAAAGGTAACTTTACATCTTTCTAGTAACAATGGATACCGACAAGTTACTACTTTATTATCGGCTAATTATCGAGGGCGATATTATCCTACATTTTTCGGTTTGTTATCGGCTTGTTATCTCCTCTTGTTTCTCTACTATGAAAATGGAAGACAGTCACTTAAAGCACCGTTTTCGCACTACCTTCGAACTGGTGCTATTCGGATGCAGAGTGTAACAGTTGGTAGCCACACTTGTGCCAACAGCGCTTAAGTCTGAGCTGCATTAATTTAAATTATTTACTCAAAAGCAGTAACTATTTCAGAACCATCTATTACTGAACTAGTTACGAATGCATTCAAAAGGCCTGCAAAAAGTGACAATTGCCATTTCGTAGAACATCACATTGTAAAAAGTTTCTATTGAAAGCACTGTGAGGGGACAGAATTAGAACTAGTAGCGTCTATTAATGAGAAAATTCTGAATTAGTTCGTATTGGCTTCTTATCGGCTTGTAATCGACGTGTTACAGAAATGTCAACAAATTCGAATTGAGGTTTTAACATTATCTGTTTCATAAAAAACCGATGAGTCGTCGGTAATAAATCTATAATACGCCGATAACAAATTGGTAACACTCGATAAGAAGAAATCGATATCTTTTAGATTTTACATCTATAACTTTTTGATAACAAGTGGATAACTTTTCGGTTACAAATCGATAACATGTCATGTAACAAATTGGCCGCACTCCGAAAACAAATCAATAACTTCTCGATAACATCTATAACTTTTTGATTGTATATCGATAAATTTTTTATAGCATATCGATAACTTTTCGATAAATAGTCGAAGAATGTTCGATAATAAATCATTAACTTTTGGATAATATATCGAAAACTTTTTGTTAACAAATCGATAACACGCTGATAGCAAGTTGGTGTCACTCTGATAGCTAATTGATAAGAAATAAATAACTTTTTGCTAAATAATCTATAACTCTTCGATAACCTTTGTTATCGATAGCAAATTTATAAAACTTCTATAAAAAATCGATAACTAGAATTCAAACCGCTTTCCTCATATCAACTTTATCACGTAAGTTGTTGTCATAATACGTAACAATGAAGTGACGCTCACATCATGTATTCTACACTACGCCTACAATTTACATTGTGTATTTTCCCATATACCATATCACTTCCAAATGCTAATCTTACGCTCAGGCTTACCTAACGGTAACATTTCAGATTCTCCCATACCGCGAGAAAAGATTTGTACAATTAAATTCATCGAAATCGATGGCATGCATAGCACCATGGTCCCGCATGTCTCATCAGTGCAGTCAAGATAGGCAAACGTTTCGGTGCGGCGAAGCAAAGAAAGACACGGTGTGAACCAGAAAAGTTGCCACCAGGAAGTTGATCACAAAAGAGAAAGCTGATGATTTTTCGAATCAGCTCTGAAAACAGCTCTCAGAGATCAATTTGCGACGTTACGATATAACCAAGCAGTGGGAGTACATTTTTCACTCATTATATGCCCCCGCTGCAGACGTGGCATGGTAGAGACATAACGAAAAAGCTGGTCTTAGGGAAATGATTTCAACAAAAGAATCTTTCCTTTTGGGTCTGGCCACCACTCCTCTTTTCACAGACATGGATTCATAACTGTAAAGTATTTGGCCTTTTTAAGAAACATTGTTATCAGCAAAAACCATGTGACTAAAAATTCAATAGACAACGCTCCTCCTAATAAGTGCTATTTTCCATTGAGTATAACTTGAAAAAGAATGTACTCTCACAATGAACAAAGATCAGATTATATTTCTCTCATGATACCTGTATTGAGGTATAGATCGCAATCACGAACGGAATCCGAAGAAGATGGAATAGCCCTTAGACAAAGTTTAATAATGAGGTTTACGAAGATAGAAACATATTACAGCGAATAAAAGACCAAAGTCTTCGTTTCGATCATGTTTCAAGTAAGAGTAAAAATATCTGAGTCCCAGAAAATGTTCCTATGACGGAATTTTGCAGCAAAAGAATAAGGAAGACCTTTACGGAGTCGGAGGAAGATTTTATATGCCTTAGTGTTCCAAACTGTGGTCAGTTATAACGAACAAGGAATGGTTTGGCAAGCTTGGTTGGTTGGTTGGTTGGAGTGGCGAGTCCCAATTGACTCCAATTAGCGCTCATGCGCCGTTTTGATACCACAAATTCGTGAGTTAACCAATGAAAGGGTGTTGTAAGAATACTAATGAACATTTTAACGTGCTTCAGGGAAAAACCCGTCCCCCTATGTCCATCCCGTGGAGTTTATGAATTTAAGAAGCTCCCCCGCCCTAACTGGGGAGGCTTTCGAAAAAGGGCTTTCCAAGAAACTTTATTCTGCTTCGACAGTGTGCTGGGCATTCGAACAGCAGATGCTCAAACGTTTCCTCTGCCTCCGGACGCTTGCAGCTGCGACAGGAGGTATTGTGTTCCAGTCCCATGCGTGCCGCATGTACCCCAATTGTCCAATGCCCCGTGAGCACCGCAACTACTCTGGATATATCCCTTCTGTTCATCTCAAGGACAGCTCCCGATCATTTTTCGTTATATAGTGGCCACATGCTCTTGGAAACTCTACAGTTCCGCAGCCGATTCCACCTATTGTTGGCCTCCCCCAACCAGTGCTGGGAGATGCGACCCTTGATAAGTCCCAGGGGTGCAAGGACCTCCTTCGCTCCTGAGACATCAAGAGCCGCTCCACGCCGTGCCAGCTCATCCGACATCTCGTTACCCTATATGTTTCGATGCCCCGGCACACATATCAGGGTAACGATCTGCCGGCTCGCCAGAATCATGGCGCTCTTCCTACACTGCCCAACCAGGTCTGATGATATCGTCTCTGACCCGAGTGCCCCAAGAGTCGCCTGGCTATCGGAGACAAGCTCTCTATCTCAATTTTCTCGCACACAACTGTAAACTCCTACTCGACATGCACCTACAAATACCTGTACTTATAAACATACATACATACGGAGATATGCAGGAAAAAATTAAGCATTATAAAATTATTATTACCTTTTTATTTTTATGCGTGTATGTATTACTTGTATTATTGCATCGAGGCCTTAAAAGTGTGATATATTATGGGATGAACGTTATATCTCTTATGTAAACGGCTCCTTAAATGGGTCAACCACACACATACATAACTACATACACATATTATACATATATTAAATTAACAGCTTTTAAAATGGATAAACGCTTCGCCCAAACTGAATCATGGCACTTTTATCACAACACATTTATTTTATTTATGAAATTCACGCAAAACCGGCAGAGATTAATAATTCCCATGAAGTAGCCTGTCAAGCTGACCTTTTAAATTTGCATGAGAGTAAGTATACATACATACGTACATATGCATATTAACATAAGCTTCAAGTTGAGGGGCGGTTTGGTCAATATAAACCTCACTTAGACCGAATGTGTCTTAAGTGCTACTCAAATTTATTTTAAGACCAAACGGAAAAATCTCAATTATATAACAAGACATATCTTAATATATAAAAAACACGTGTCGCAACATTTTTGGGCGCGATGGACTCCTAAACTACTGAACCGATTTTGAATTTGTTTTGCACCCGTGTGTAGTTTGATCTATATTCAGAGATAGGGTAGGTTATATCTCAGTTCATAGTCGCAATGTTATTTTATTGCAATTTTTTTTATTTGTTTATACGTAATATTAAAATGTTACGTATACGCAGTGGCACTCATATTTTCAGGTTTTGCGGATACACTTCCGTGTAATTGCTTGGTGTTTAATTAAACAACCTGCTTATCAATAAAAAATATTATAGCGAATGATATCAAGTATAGCACATCACCAGGCCCGCCGAGAAGGCGGGGAAGGGGAGGGGGGATTAGCGCCGGGCCCGGGGTTTCTGAGGGGGCCCGCAATTTAGAGGTGCTATGACATTTTTTTAATACAGGGGAGTCTTTAGTTGTTCCATGTGCAATTTTTAAGCCGAATTTCAAAAGCAACGAAAATCTACATTTCGTTTTAATATTATAGTGACGTGTGAAAAGTAAAAATCTATATATATAAAAAGAAAGGCTAAGGTGTTGGAACAGATGCGTCGGTCGATTTTGTTCAAACTTTCACACAAGTTGCGTAAACCTCACGCTACAGGTACAGGGTCTCGAGATATAGGCCAGCACGTGGGCCAGTGAATGCCTAGACAGTGTTTATACAATATGGATATCAAATGAAAGCTGTTGATGAGTGCTTTGGTACAGAGTAATATATTATCCAGAGACGGACTGGGACTGAGACTCGGAGTGGGACTGGGACTGGAATAAAATACATACCACCCTCTGGGACAGGCAATAAGATGCAGAAGAATGAGAAGAAATTGAGAGAAGAGAAAAGAGAGAAGGATATTGAGAAAGAGATAGAATGAGGCGAAGATGGAGATAGATGAAGCGAAAAAGACGGAGGGAGGAGTGAATAAAAGAATTAGGAAAAAGTGAAGAAGGGGGCGGGGGGCCGAGTCAGACGGAAGCTTATTAAAATGTATGCAGATGGGCCAAATTTAGGGCAGGACACCGTCTGCCGGGCCATCTAGTAATAATATAAAATTAAGTAAAATAAACTAAGACAAAATCAAATAAAATAATATAAAATAGAATAAAATAAAATAAGATAAAATAAAATTTAAATAGAATAAAATATAATAAAATAAAATAAAAAACTAAATAAAATAAAATAAAATAAAATAAAACAAAATAAAATAAAATGATATAAAATAAATTAAAATAAAATAAAACAAAATAAAATAAAATAAAATATAGTAATTTAAAATAAAATAAAATAAAGTAAAATAAAATAAAATAAAATAAAAGAATTGAACAAGTCTCCGTTTGCCTTAGAACCGTTTCAGAAAATCTAACAGCAAGTGAAAATTTCATTGGATTTTTTTCAACTCCTGACACTAAGGCAACAACTTTATTCAACCTCGTCAAATTTTCGACAAATACCAACTACCATCTTCCAAACTCAGGGGTCAGTGTTACGATGGGGCAGCGAATGTTTCAGGCAGGATTTCAGAATTACAAAAACAGATTCTTGAAGCAGAACCACGAGCCTTATTCATGCATTGCAATGCACATAACTTGAATCTAGTTGTTCAAGACGCAATCGAGAAAATTCTACACGCAAGAAAATTTATTTGGACAAGAAAAGAACTAATAAATTTGGTCAGAGACTCGCCAAAACGCGTTTCACAATTCAAGGAGTGGCATATTGGCGCGGAGGAATGGAGCCACAAAGATCTACCCGCGCTTGCAGCCTATTGTTCGACTAGGTATAGAAAAGAAATTAAAAATTTTATCTTATCAGGATTGAGGTATATATATATTTTTATACACAGCGTGCTTTGCACGCAGAGTATATTAACTTTGATTGGATAAAAGTTGGTTGTACAGGTATAAAGGAATCGAGATAGGTATAGATTTCCATATATCAAAATTATTAGTATCGAAAAAAAATTTGTTTCAGCCATGTCCGCCCATCCGTTAGCACGATAACTTGAGTGAATATTGAGATATTTTCACCAAATTTAGTACACTAGCTTATCGGGACTCAGAATAGATTGGTATTGAAAATGACCGAAATCGGATGATATATATGGGGTATTCCATCCCATTTCGACCAATTTTGAACCCGAGCCGTTTAGAATTGGCTGAAAGTTTTTCTTCTTTTTCTAGCTTACGAAAGACGTTTTTCAGAATTTTTTCAAATTTTTTCATCCAACTCAAAAAAAGTTATGAATTTAAAAAAAAACACCGTTTTTGTTTTCAAAATGTTATAACTTTTTCAAAAATTGACCGTTTGGGATCTTTTTTTTAATTTGTTTTTAAATGTACTTTTCGGAAAAAAACAAAAAATGTTTAAAGACTTGTCCTGTCTAACCTAAAAGAATTATACCAAAGTTTTCGGGAAGTAAACGCTGCAGAGAAAATTGGATTTTCGAAATTTGCTTCTTTGCGACCTAAACATCATCGTGTGTTAGCAGGGGCAAGTGTATGTACGATCCATCAAAACGTTAAATTGATGATGCTTGGTTAATATCAAATTTATTAATAACTAGCCTTTACCCGCGGCCCCGTCCGCAAGGAGAAAATAAAATATATGTGCTATTCACGTTAGCCTGTTTATCAAGTTGTCTGTTTAAAAATTTTTTCTGTCAATGTATTTTATTTTTTAATACAGTAAAAAAAAAGAACTAACTGAGCTGATGGGCACGCTTACATGAATAGTATAATACACTTTTTACGAATTAAAAAAAATACATTTTGTTTCTAAGTTAAATTAATTGATATGACAGGGGTGAAAGAATTACTACTCATAGAACAAAGGAGTGAAACTACAATTAGCTAAAACCAAAAAGAAGTTTTTAAATAAAAGCAGTGTTGCTTTTTCGGGTATTTAGTTGGTTAAAATATTAAAAAAATTTTAATTATAGTTGTAATAGTTCGTTACAGGATTCATTTAAAAATAGAACGAAAAAGCTGTGATATATTAAAGATAAAACATACCGAATTTTAATTACGAGTAATTTGCCGTAAATCCACGGCCATGTGTGCTGAATTACTGGTTTCGAAGAGACCTAAAATGATCCCGGAAGTGTCCCTAAATGACACCAAATAGTCACGAAATGATGCCGACGGGATCCTGGACAAATCTCGAAAACTATCCAGAAATGATGCCGGAAGGGTCCCAAAATAATCCCGAAGTAGTCACGAAAAGTCCCGAAATGACCCTGATGGGATCCCGGACGGATCCCGAAAACCATCCAGATTTGATTCTTCAACGGTCCGCAAATGATCCCGATATAGTCCGAAAAAGTCCCGAAAAAACTCTGACGGGATCCCGGACAAATCCCGAAAATCGCCCAGAAATTATCCAGGAGGAGTCCCAAAATGATTCCGAAATAGTAGTCACGAAAAAGGCCCGAAATGACCCTGACGGGATCCCGAAAACCATCCAGAAATGACTCTGGAGGGATCCCCAAATGACCCCGGAAAAGTCCACAAACCATCCAGAATTGATCTCTGAAGGTTCCGCAAATGATCCCGAAATAGTCCCGAAAGTCACGAAAAACTCAGACCCATCCCGAAAATCATGAAGAAATTATCCTGGAAGGGTCCCAAAATTACCCCGAAATAACTCCGACGGGATCCCGGACAGATCCCGAAAATCATCCAGAACTGAGCTCTGAAACGTCCGCAAATAATCCAGAAATAGTCCGGAAAAAGTCCCGAAAAAACTCCGTCGGGATCTCGAACAGATCCCGAAAATCACCCAGAAATTTTGCCTGAGGGGTCCCAAAATGATTCCGAAATAGTCCCGAAAAAGTCCCGAAATGACCTTGAGGGGATCCCAGACCGATACCGAAAACCATCCAGAATTGATCTCTAAAGGGTCCGCAATTTATCCCAGATAAAGTCGCGAAAAAACTACGAAAATATCCCGAACAGATCCCGAAAATCATAGAGAAATTATCCCGGAAGGGTCTCAAAATGATCCCGAAATAGTCCCGAAAAGGCGCGAAATAACCCTGACGGGATCCCGGACGGATCCCGAAAACCACCCAGAAATGATCTTTAAGGGCAACTTACCTCGAAACAGTCGTGAAAGTCCCGAAATTACCCCGACGGGATCCCGAAAACCATCCAGAAATTATCCCTGAAAGATCCCCAAATGATCCAAGAACAGTCTCGAAATTCCCTGACATTTTCCCGAAAAAGTGAAAAAATAAACCCGACGGGATCTCGGACGGATCCCGAAAACGATCCAGAAATGATGCCGGAAGGGACCCCAAATGATCCCGAAAAATTCCCGAAATTCCCCCGATGGGATCCCGGACGGATCCCGGATCATCCAGAAATGATGCCGGTTGGTACCCCAAAATGATCCCGAAATAGGCCAGAAATGACCCCGTCGGGATCCCGGACGGATCCCCAAAAGTATACAGAAATGATGCTGGAAGGTGAAATGATCCCCTTAAAGAAAGATGAAAAATGAAATGATCCCCTTATAGTTCCGAAATTATCCTGACGGGATTCCCGACGGATCCCGGAAACTATCCAGAAATGATGCCGGAAAGGTTCCCAAGTTATCCCCACATAGTCCCGAAATTACCCTGACGGTATCCCGGACGGATCACGAAAACCATCCGGAAATGATGGCGAAAGGGTCCCCAAATGATCCCGCATTAGTCGCGGGTTCCGAAATGACCCTGACGGGA
Organism: Eurosta solidaginis; assembly: GCF_040869045.1. Classification (NCBI taxonomy): domain Eukaryota; kingdom Metazoa; phylum Arthropoda; class Insecta; order Diptera; family Tephritidae; genus Eurosta; species Eurosta solidaginis. The sequence continues at coordinate 316,168,362 of NC_090319.1, read as the reverse complement.
TCCCCGAAGGATCCCGGAAACTATCCAGAAATGATACCGGAAAGGTTCCCAAGTTATCCCCAAATAGTTCCGAAATTACCCTGACGGTATCCCGGACGGATACCGAAAACCATCTAGAAAAGTGGCCGGAGGATACCCCAAATGATCCCGAAAAAGTCCTGAAATGATCCAGACGGGATCCCGGACGAATCCCGAAAACTATCCATCTACGTACCCCAAATGATCCCGAAATAGTCCCGAAATGACCCCGCCGGGATCACGGGCGGATCCCGAAAAAGTCCTGAAATGACCCCGACGGGATCCCGTACGGATCCCGAAAATCATCCAGAAATGATGAAGGTAGGTACCCAAATGATCCCGAAATAGTCCCGAAATGATCCCGGACGGATCCCGAAAACCAACCAGAAATGATGCCGGTAGGTACCCCAAATGGTCCCGATATGACCCCGTCGGGATCCCGAACGGATCCCTAAAACTATCCAGAAATGATGCCGGAAAGGTCCCCAAATAACCCCCTAATAGTCCCGAAATTACGCGGACGGAATCCCGGACGGATCCGGAAACTATCCAGAAATGATGCCGGAGGAGACCCCAAATGATCCCGCTAAAGTCCCAAAATGACCCCGACAGGATCCCGGACGGATCCCGTAAACCATCCAGAAATGATGCCGGTAGGTACACCAAATGGTCCCGATATGACCCCGTCGGGATCCCGAACGGATCCCTAAAACTATCCAGAAATGGTGCCGAAAGGGTCCCCAAATGATCCTGTATTAGTCGAGAAAAAGTTCCGAAATGACTCCGACGGGATCCCGGACGGATCCCGAAAACCATCTAGAAATGATGCCGGAAGAGACCCCAAATGATCCCGCAAAGGTCCCAAAATGACCCCGACAGGATCCCGGACGGATCCCGAAAACCATCCAGAAATGATGCCGGAGGAGACCCCAAATGATCCTGCTAAAATCCCAAAATGACCCGACAGGGTCCCGGACGGATCCCGTAAACCATCCAGAAATGATGCCGGAAGAGACCCCAAATGATCTCGCAAAAGTCCCAAAATGACCCCGACAGGATCCCGGACGGATCTCGTAAACCATCCAGAAATGATGCCGGAAGAGACCCCAAATGATCCCGCAAAAGTCCCAAAATGACCCCGACAGGATCCCGGACGGATCCCGAAAACCATCCAGAAATGATGCCGGGAGATACCCCAAATGATCCCGCAAAAGTCCCAAAATGACCCCGGCAGGATCCCGGACGGATCTCCTAAACCATCCAGAAATGATGCCGGAAGAGACCCCAAATGATCCCGCAAATGTCCCAAAATGACCCCGACAGGATCCCGGACGGATCCCGTAAACCATCCAGAAATGATGCCGGAAGAAAACCGAAATGATCCCGCAAAAGGCCCAAAATGACCCCGACAGGTTCCCGGACGGATCCCGTAAACCATCCAGAAATGATGCCGGAAGAGACCCCAAATGATCCCGCAAAAGTCCCAAAATGACCCCGACAGGATCCCGGACGGATCCCGTAAACCATCCAGAAATGATGCCGGAAGAAAACCGAAATGATCCCGCAAAAGGCCCAAAATGACCCCGACAGGTTCCCGGATGGATCCCGTAAACCATCCAGAAATGATGCCGGAAGAGACCCCAAATGATCCCGCAAAAGTCCCAAAATGACCCCGACAGGATCCCGGACGGATCCCGAACGCCATCCAGAAATGATGCCGGAAGAGACCCCAAATGATCCGGAAAAAGTCCCAAAATGACCCCGACAGGATCCCGGACGGATCCCGAAAACCATCCAGAAATGATGCCGGAATGGACCCCAAATGGTCCCGAAATGACACCGACAGGATCCCAGACGGATCCCGTAAACCATCCAGAAATGATGCCGGAAGAGACCCCAAATGATCCCGAAAAAGTCCCAAAATGACCCCGACAGGATCCCGGACGGATCCCGTAAACCATCCAGAAATGATGCCGGAAGAGACCCCAAATGATCCCGCAAAAGTCCCAAAATGACCCCGACAGGATCCCGGGCGGATCCCGTAAACCATCCAGAAATGATGCCGGAGGAGACCCCAAATGATCCCGCAAAAGTCTCAAAATGACCCCGACAGGATCCCGGACGGATCCCGAACACCATCCAGAAATGATGCTGGAAGAGACCCCAAATGATCCCGCAAAAGTCCCAAAATGACCCCGACAGGATCCCGGACGGATCCCGTAAACCATCCAGAAATGATGCCGGAAGAGCCCCAAATGATCCCCCAAAAGTCCCAAAATGACGCCGACGGGATCCCGGACGGATCCCGTAAACCATCCAGAAATGTTGCCGAAAGGTTCCCCAAATCATCCTGTATTAGTCGAGAAAAAGTTCCGAAATGACCCCGACGGGATCCCGGATGGATCCCGAAAACCATCTAGAAATGATGCCGGAAGGTACCCCAAATGATGCCGTAATAGTCCCGAAATGACATCGACGGGATCCCGGACGGATCCCGAAAACCATCCAGAAATGATGCTGGAAGAGACCCCAAATGATCCCGCAAAAGTCCCAAAATGACCCCGACAGGATCCCGGACGGATCCCGTAAACCATCCAGAAAAGATGCCGGAAGAGACCCCAAATGATCCCGCAAAAGTCCCAAAATGACGCCGACAGGATCCCGGACGGATCCCGAAAACCATCCAGAAATGATGCCGGTATGGACCCCAAATGGTCCCTAAATGTCACCGACGGGATCCCGGACGGATACCGAAAACCATCCAGAAATGATGCCGGCAGGTACCCCAAATTATCCCGAAATAGTCCCGAAATGACCCTGACGGGATCGCGGACGGATTCCGAAAACCATCCAGAAATGATGCCGGAGGAGACCCCAAATGATCCCGCTAAAGTCCCAAAATGACCCCGACAGGGTCCCGGACGGATCCCGTAAACCATCCAGAAATGATGCCGGAAGAGACCCCAAATGATCCCGCAAAAGTCCCAAAATGACCCCGACAGGATCCCGGACGGATCCCGTAAACCATCCAGAAATGATGTCGGAAGAGACCCCAAATGATCCCGCAAAAGTCCCAAAATGACCCCGACAGGATCCCGGACGGATCCCGAAAACCATCCAGAAATGATGCCGGGAGAGACCCCAAATGATCCCGCAAAAGTCCCAAAATGACCCCGACAGGATCCCGGACGGATCCCGTAAGCCATCCTGAAATGATGCCGGAGGAGACCCCAAATGATCCCGCTAAAGTCCCAAAATGACCCCGACAGGGTCCCGGACGGATCCCGTAAACCATCCAGAAATGATGCCGGAGGAGACCCCAAATGATCCCGCAAAAGTCTCAAAATGACCCCGACAGGATCCCGGACGGATCCCGAACACCATCCAGAAATGATGCTGGAAGAGACCCCAAATGATCCCGCAAAAGTGCCAAAATGACCCCGACAGGATCCCGGACGGATCCCGTAAACCATCCAGAAATGATGCCGGAAGAGACCCCAAATGATCCCGCAAAAGTCCCAAAATGACGCCGACGGGATCCCGGACGGATCCCGTAAACCATCCAGAAATGATGCCGAAAGGTTCCCCAAATCATCCTGTATTAGTCGAGAAAAAGTTCCGAAATGACCCCGACGGGATCCCGGATGGATCCCGAAAACCATCTAGAAATGATGCCGGAAGGTACCCCAAATGATGCCGTAATAGTCCCGAAATGACATCGACGGGATCCCGGACGGATCCCGAAAACCATCCAGAAATGATGCCGGAAGAGACCCCAAATGATCCCGCAAAAGACCCAAAATAACCCCGACAGGATCTCGGACGGATCCCGAAAACCATCCAGAAATGATGCCGGAATGGACCCCAAATGGTCCCGAAATGACACCGACGAGATCCCGGACGGATCCCGAAAACCATCCAGAAATGATGCCGGAAGAGACCCCAAATGATCCCGCAAAAGTCCCAAAATGAACCCGACAGGATCCCGGACGGATCCCGAAAACCATCCAGAAATGATGCCGGAATGGACCCCAAATGGTCCCGAAATGACACCGACGGGATCCCGGACGGATCCCGTAAACCATCCAGAAATGATGCCGGAAGATACCCCTAATGATCCCGAAATAGCCCCGAAATTGTCCCGACGGGATCCCGGACGGATCCCTAAAAAGTCCCGAAATTACCCCGGCGTAATCCCGGACCGATCCCGAAAACCATCCATAAATGATCCCGGAGGGTCTCGATATGACCCTTACGGGATTACAAATAAGGTGAAGCTAATTATAAAACCATGTTAATAAGGCAGCAGGCGCATTGGAGCGAATAAAAAGTTACATAGAAACATACAGGTAAAGCTAATAAAAGCGTGCTAATAAAAACAATTGATGGAGGGCGGATTGCGGGAGTAGAGGAGAGGACCACTGATCGTTCCTCCAAAATTGTCTAGATCTCGTTCTGTATGTACCAGATACCATAAACTATTGATTTAGGAGAAAATTTATATTGAGTTATAACAATTTATAGATTTTACACCAGAGGGGAAGATAAAGGGGGGGGGGGCGGGCGGAGGATGTCACTGCTTACTTTGTAAGCCCTCGACTTATTTGACCCCTTGAGTCTGTGATATTGGTGAAGGCCAGTACACGTAAAGTTATAATGTGAAAAATTATTGAAAAATAATTTCTCGAAGGGGTCGTGGGACCCCCACCCCTCTTTCCATGCTCGAAAAAAATTTCGCTAGTAGACTACTGTCTGTGTCCCAAATTTCATCAAAATCCGTGTAGCCATTCTGGCGTGATTCAGTCGCAAAGACGAAAAAATATAATAATTAAATTATAACTGTTCCTAGGGGGCGGGTACCACGCCCCTTTTCAAAAATATATAGTTAGTAGATCCTTCTAGACTATTGGCTATATGTGTGCAAAATTTCATCCAAATCGGTCCAGCCGTTCTTGCGTGATTGAGTCACAAAGACAAACGTCTGGACAAACATCCAAACATCCAAACATCCAAACATCTTCACATCCAAACTTTGCCATTTATAATATACTAGCCTTTACCCGCGGCCCCGTCCGCAAGGAGAAAATGAAATATGTGGGCTATTCACGTTAGCCTGCTTATAAAGTTATCTGTTTAAAATTTTTTTTCTGTCTAATGCATTTTATTTTTGTAATTGAGTAAAAAAAGAACTTTATGAGCTGATAACCTGATAGGATCCCAAAATGATAACGAAATTATCCAGAACCCCGACGCTATCGCGGACGGATCCCGAAAACCATCCAGAAACGCCCCGGAAGTCTTTCCAAAAGTTCCCGAAGTAGTCCCAAAAAACCCGAAATGACAACGACACGATTCTAGACTTATCCAGATAACCACACAGAAATGATGCCTGAAGGGTACCAAATTGATCCCGAAATAGTCCCGAAAAAGTTCCGAAATTACCCTGACGGGCTTCCGGACGGATCTCAGAAACCATCCAGAAAATATCCAGGAAGGGTCCCTAAATTATCCCGACTAACTCCAGAAAAAGTTCCGAAATGGCTCCGAGGGGATCCACGATGGATCGCGAAAACCATACAGAAATGATTCCGGAAGGATTCCAAAATGATCCCGAAATAGTCCGGAATTGACCCAGATGGGATCCCGCACAGATCCAGAAATGATCCCGGAAGGGTGCAAAAAATATCCCGGAAAAGTAACAAAAAATCCCGAAATGGCTCCTACGGCATCCCGGACGGATCCAGAAATGATCTCGGAAGGGTCCCCAAATGATCCCAAAATGGTCCCGAATTGACCCTGATGGATCCGGCAAACCATCAAGAAATTATGCCGAAAGGGTCCCAAAATGATCCCGAAATAATACAGAAAAAGTCACGAAAAGACCCCTAGAGGATCCCCAAATGATCCCGTATTAGCCCCGAAAAGGTCCCGAAATAACCCCGACGGGATGCCGGACAAATCCCGAAAACCATCCAGAAATGATGCCGGAAGGAATCCCAAATGATTCCGTAAAAGTCCCGCATTGATTCCGACGGGATCCCGAACAGATACCGAAAATCATCCAGAAGTGATGCCGGAAAGGTCCTCAAATGATCACCTAATAGTCCCGAAATGACCCTTAAGGGGTCATGGACGGATCCCATATACCATCCAGAAATGATCTCGATATATTCCCGAAGAAGTCCCGAAATGACCCTGACGGGATCTCGAACGCACCCCTAAATGACCCTGACGGGATCCCGGACAGATCCCGAAATCCATCCAGAAATGATCTTGGGAGGGACCCCAAATGATCCCGAAAAAGTCCCGCAATGATTCCGAGGGGATCCTGATCGGATACCGATAACCATCCAGAAGTGATGCCGGAAAGGTCCTCAAATGATCACCTAATACCAAAATGACCCTGACGGCATCCCGGACTGATCCCAAAATCCATCCAGAAATGATCTTGGGAAGGTCCCAAAAGTATCCCGAAATAGTCTCGGAAAAGTTCAGAAATTACCCTGACGGGTTCCCGGACGAATCCTGAAAGCCATCTCTAAATGATCCCGAAAAAGTCCCGAAATGACCCTGACTGGACCCCGAAAGGATCCCGAAAACTATCCAGAAATTATACCGAAAGGGTCCGCAAATGATCCCGTATTAGTCGAGAAAAAGTCCCCAAATGACCCCGACATACTCCAGAAAAGGTTCCGAAATGGCTCCGAGGGAATCAACGACGGATCGAGAAAACCATACAGAAATGATTCCGGAAGGATCCCAAAATGATCCCAAAATAGTCCGGAAATGACCCAGATGGGATCCCGCACAGATCCAGAAATGATCCCGGAAGGGTCCAAAAACTATCCCGGAAAAGTAACAAAAAATCCCGAAATGGCTCCTACGGCATCCCGGACGGATCCAGAAATGATCTCGGAAGGGTCCCCAAATGATCCCAAAATGGTCCCGAAATGACCCTGATGGATCCGGCAAACCATCAAGAAATTATGCCGGAAGGGTGCCCAAATGATCCCGAAATAAAACAGAAAAAGTCACGAAACGACCCCTAGAGGATCCCCAAATGATCCCGTATTAGCCCCAAAAAAGTCCCAAAATGACCCTGACGGGATCCCGAAAGGATTCCGAAAACAATACAGAAATGATGCCGGAAAGGTCCTCAAATGATCCCCTAATAGTCCCGAAATGACCGTGACGGGATCCCGACAACTATCCAGAAATGATGCCGAAAGGGTCCGCAAATGATCCCGTATTAATCGAAAAAAAGTCCCGAAAGGACCACGACGGGATCCCGGACGAATCCCAAAAACCATCCAGAAATGATGCCGGTAGGTATCCCAAATGATCCCGAAATAGTCCCGAAATGACCTCGTCGGCATCCCGGACGGATCCCGAAAATTATCCAGAAATGATGCCGGAAAGGTTCCCAAATGATCCCCTAATAGTCCCGAAATTACCCTAATGGGATCCCGGACGGATCCCGAAAACCATCCAGAAATGATGCCGAAAGGGTTCCCAAATGATCCCGTATTAGTCGCGAAAAAGTCCCGAAATGACCCCGACGGGATCCCGGACGGATCCCGAAAACCATCCAGAAATGATGCCGAAAGGGTTCCCAAATGATCCCGTATTAGTCGCGAAAAAGTCCCGAAATTACCCCGACGGGATCCCGGACGGATCCCGAAAGCCATCCAGAAATGATGCCGGATGAGCCCCAAAATGATCCCGAAAAAGTCCCCAAATGACCCCGACGAGATCCCGGACGGATCCCGAAAACCATCCAGAAATGATGCCGGAAGAGCCCCCAAATGATCCCGAAAAAGTCCCCAAATGACCCCGACGATATCCCGGACGGATCCCGAAAACCATCCAGAAATGATGCCGGAAGAGCCCTCAAATGATCCCGAAAAAGTCCCCATATGACCCCGACGAGATCCCACACGGATCCCGAAAACCATCCAGAAATGATGCCGGAAGGGTCCCCAAATGATCGCGAAATAGTCCCGAAATGATTCCGGAATAGTCCCGAAAATGTTCCAAAATGACCCCGACGGGATCCCGGACGGATCCCGTAAACTATACAGAAATGATCCCGGAAGGGTCCCAAAATGATCCCGAAATAGTCCCGAAAAAGTCCCGAAATTACCCCGGCGTAATCCCGGACCGATCCCGAAAACCATCCAGAAATGATCCCGGAAGGGTCTCGATATGACCCTTACGGGATTACAAATAAGGTGAAGCTAATTATAAAACCATGTTAATAAGGCAGCAGGCGCATTGGAGCGAATAAAAAGTTAGATAGAAACATACAGGTAAAGCTAATAAAAGCGTGCTAATAAAAACAATTGATGGAGGGCGGATGGCGGGAGTAGAGGAGAGGACCACTGATCGTTCCTCCAAAATTGTCTAGATCTCGTTCTGTATGTACCAGATACCAAAAACTATTGATTTAGGAGAAAATTTAGATTGAGTTATAACAATTTATGGATTTTACACCAGAGGGGGAGATAAAGGGGGGCGGGCGGAGGGTGTCACTGCTTACTTTGTAAGCCCTCGACTTATTTGACCCCTTGAGTCTGTGATATTGGTGAAGGCCAGTATACGTAAAGTTATAATGTGTAAAAATTTTGAAAAATAATTTCTCGAAGGGTCGTGGGACCCTCACCCCTCTTTCCATGTTCGAAAAAAATTTCGCTAGTAGACTACTGTCTGTGTCCCAAATTTCATCAAAATCCGTGTAGCCATTCTGGCTTGATTCAGTCGCAAAGACGAAAAAATATAATAATTAAATTATAACTGTTCCTAGGGGACGGGGACCACGCCCCTTTTGAAAAATATATAGCTAGTAGATCCTTCTAGACTATTGGCTATATGTGTGCAAAATTTCATCCAAATCGGTCCAGCCGTTCTTTCGTTATTGAGTCACAAAGACAAACGTCTGGACAAACATCCAAACATCCAAACATCTAAACATCCAAACATCCAAACATCCAAACATCTTAACATCCAAACTTTCCCATTTATAATATATATTAGATTAGATTATAAATGCGTAAATTTTCATTTAACTTAATAATTTCAGGTGCAAATATTAATTCTTTAACGAGAAATGCAGAAAAGCCCGTTCAACACTATAGCGATTGCTTGAGCATGATTATGTGTGAAACTCGATCGTTTCAATGTTATTTGGGTAGATGTAATAACTGTCCAGGTAGATGAATTGATTAATATTTTACAGATATGTTTTGAGAACCACGAAATTGAGAATATTACCTATAAGTATTGGATATCAAAGCCGAGAAGCAGTTTAGAAACTTTTATTAAGCCCAAAGAAGAATTTGTTGAAGATTTTTGTGGTGCATTAAAAACTCTTCTACCTCACTCATTCATCACCAAAGAACAAGCTAAATTTTTAAAAACGTCGAAAGAAACATTAAAACCAAATGAATTTATTATTATTTGTGATTTTGCAAAAAATTACGCATTCGTAGTGCAAAATGCGGCATCTGGTTTTCACTGGAACAATAACCAGGCAACAGTTTTTCCGGTAGTAATTTATTATAAAGTAAATGGCAAACTTGAACATAAAAGCTTAGCAATTATTTCAGATTGTAATAATTATGATGCCATTGCTGTTCATGTTTTTATTAAAATAATTACTGATTATGTGAAGAGTTTTCCTGAACGTTGTGACAAGATTTATTATTTTTCTGATGGTGCTCCTCAACAATTTAAAAACTTCAAAAACTTTGTAAATTTATATTATCATGAAGATGATTTTGACATTCCTGCCGAATGGCACTTTTTTGCGACTGCTCATGGCAAAGGTCCGTGTGATGGTATTGGTGGCATCACCAAACGATATGCAGCAAGAGCAAGTCTCCAACTTGCGGTTGATAATCAAATAACGACACCTGAAGGACTTTTTAAATGGACTTCTGATCCGGACAACTTGCCAAATATTACAGTCAAGTTTTCCCCAGAAGATGATTATAATACAGCAGTAAAAGATTTGAATGAAAGATTTTTGAAAACAAAATCGATTGCAGGAACTCAACAATTACATTGCATAATTCCTGACAAAAATGGTTGTTTGTATGTTAAAAACTTTTGAAATTCAGAAGAACAAAGAATTTGTAAAATATTTAAACGCCAGAAAATATATTCATAATTTGTTACATTATTTTTAGAAAACTTACATGTTTACTGTGTCAGTCATTAATCCTGGTTATTTTAATCGTAGATTACCATAATATATAAAGAAAAGAATACTTAAAAATCATTTTCTTACATTTTTATGTTATATAAATAAAATTGATAAAAACAATTTTTATTTTTAAAAATCTTTGTTCAATTAAATAAAAAAAATATAAAAAAAAAATCGGCCCACTCCGGGATTAGCGGGGATGATTGCAGAATTGATTGAAGTTTTTTATGAGAAAAAAAAAAATGGCGAAATTCGTAAAATCTCGAAAAACTGAAAAATTAAAAAAAAAACTTTAAACATTTTTTTGTATTTTTTCTGAAAAGTACATTTAAAAACAAATTTAAAAAAAAAGAGATCCCAAACGGTCAATTATTGAAAAAGTTATAGCATTTTGAAAACAAAAACGGTGTTTTTTTAAAAATTCATAACTTTTTTTGAGCTGCATGAAAAAATTTGAAAAAATTCTGAAAAACGTCTTTCGTAAGCTAGAAAAAGAAGAAAAACTTTCAGCCAATTCTAAAGGGGTCGGGTTCAAAATTGGTCGAAATGGGATGGAATACCCCATATATACAATTTTGGAAAACACAAAAAACCTGATAATTTTACAAATATTATTAATCATAAATCAAAAATCGTTGAATCGTCGACTACAGAGAGGTTGCCTTTAGTATATGGAATTATTTGAAGAAACATTAACGACATCGGTTAAGGACCACGCCCACTTTTATATAAAAGATATTTAAAAGGGTCGTGGACGAATAATATAAGCTATATCTTATCGAAAAGAAGCTTTGTATCAATAGAATTTTACTTTCTAAATTTAATTATAACATTAAATTGGGAAACACTAAAATTTTTGAAAATGGGTGTGGCACCGCCCCTTTTGTGACTAAGCAATTTTCTATGTTTTGGAGCCATAACTCGAAGAAAAATTAACGGATCGTAATAAAATTGTGTACACATATTTTCCTTATAGCAGAAAACATTTCTAGTAAAAATGAACGGGGTCGGTTAAAGACCACGGCAACTTAGATATAATACAAGTTTAAAAGGGTCGTAGGCTAGAATAATAAGCTATAACTTAGCAAAAAATAGTTTTGAATCAATGATATTTCACTTGTCAAGTTTTATTGTAAGAGGAATTGTTGAGAAATTTTTTTAATCGGGCGGTGGCACGTGTTATGTAGAAAAGTAATTTATCTGAAATGAAATGTACAATTGAAGCTCACGCTGAGTATATAATGTTCGGTTAAACCCGAACGTAGATACATTTACTTGTTTTTTATTTTGTTTTTTACATGGGTGGTAAGAATGAAATCTCTGAAGGTCGTAAAGGCAAACTATGCAGAGTTGATGTAATTTTTCTACGACCTATCTGTAGTAAGGAAATTGACAGCACCGTATCAGCGAAAGCGTCAGGGTATTACGACTACATGGATTCATTTGAGTGTGCATTTTATTTAATTATGATGATTGAAATTTTCGATCGTGTGGAAATTTTGAAGAAGGAATTGCAAAAGTCGAATCTCTGCGTCATTGAATCATACGAAAAGATTGAAGCAGTGTCAGATGTTCTTGATGCTTCTCGTGATTCTAAATTTGAAGATATTTGGACAAAAGTGTTCAAATAGTTGCTGACCTCGAACTGAATGAACCTCATATTCCACGGCAACGAAAAATTCCAAAGCGTCTTGAGCAAGGTACAGCTGAAGTCTCGCAGTTCACATCACCAGAAGATTTTTTAGAAAATCATACTTTGAAGTTTTCGATCAATTGATTGCGTCGCTTAAAAGTAGATTCGAAAATGATTAAGCGCGATTTTTCAAATTGCCGGAACAATTCACAGTGGGTCAGTCTGCATATATTGATAATATTGTAAAATTTTATAAAGACGATTTTGACAAAGAAAGTTTACTGAGCGACAGAGACATGTTTTTTTCTGAAAAGGCAAATGAGAATTGACTAGAGGGCCTATTCCGGAGTATGTGCGTTTCGTTCGTTTGCTCCTGACAATACCGGGGTCATCTTGCTCAAATGAACGGAGCATTTCTGTACTTTGTCGACTCAAAACATATTTGCGATCAACAATGTTGCAGAATAAATTTAATAATATTGCTAGTCTACATGTTTACCACGCCAGGACTGATGAACTTTATTTGGAAACATTGTTGAATAAGTTTATTTCGCAAAATTCCAAACGATCTAATGTATTTGCATTGTGTAAGTAACATTTTTTGAAAGTACTGAATCCTCGTGATATCCAAATATATTGAAATGCTTTTTCAAGAGTGTACTTTCTGCATCGAAAAAATAATAAAATGTGCCGACGAAAATAATTGCTACTGTGGTACTTTTAATAGCCCATTTATATACAACTTCGCGTTTGCTTTGTCGTTAAGTGAGTTTCGACAAATCGCAAATGAAAAGTGTGCTTGCTACAGTGAGCGTGGAAATCCTTTGTTTTTGTTGAGAATTATTGAAAACTATATTATTATGTTGCCTGACGAAGTTAATAAAATTATAACAAGTAAGTATTTTCAATTAGATACGTTTATACACATCAGCTGATTAACAACGCACTCAAAAAGATGGGAGTTGCACATATTTATATTTTGCTTTCACTTACGGGTTGCTGAATTTTGTTTATGTGAACAAATTCATTTAAATGAGTGTAGCCATAGTAAGCTGGTGACAAGCACTCAACGCCAAAATAATTGTTTCCGACTATGACCACGCCCACTTTTTCGATATCGAAAATTACGAAAAATGAAAAAGTGCCATAATTCTATACCAAATATGAAAAAAGAGATGAAATATGGTATCTGAATTGGTTTATTGACGCAAAATATAACTTTAGAAAAAACTTTGTAAAATGGGTGTGATACCTACCATATTAAGTAGAAGAAAATGACAAAAGTTCTGCAGGGCCAAATCAAACGCCCTTGGAATCTTGGCAGGAATACTGTTCCTGGTATTACATATATAAATAAATTAGCGGTGCCCAAAAGATAATGTTCTGGGTCACCCTGGTCCACATTTTGGTCGATAACTCGAAAACGCCTTCACATATACAACTAAGGGCCATTTCCTTTTAAAACCCACACTAATACCTTTAATTTGATACCCATATCGTACAAACACATTCTGGAGTCAACCCTGGTCCACCCTTATGGCGATGTCTCAAAAAGGCGTCCATCTATAGAACTAAGGCCCACTACGTTTTAAATAATCATTAACACCTTTCATTTGATACCCATATCGTACAAACACATTCTAGAGTCACCCCTGGTCCACCCTTATGGCGATGTCTCAAAAAGGCGTCCATCTATAGAACTAAGGCCCACTACGTTTTAAATAATCATTAACACCTTTCATTTGATACCCATATCGTACAAACACATTCTAGAGTCACCCTGGCCCACCCTAATGGCGACATCTCGAAAAGGCGTCCACCTATAGACCTAATGCCCACTCCCTCTTAAAATGCTCAGTAACACCTTTCGTTTGATACCCATATCGTACAAACATTCTAGAGTCACCCTTGGTCCACCTTTATGGCGATATCTCGAAAAGGCGTCCACCTATAGAACTAAGGATTACTCTCTTTTAAAATACTCATTACCACCTTTCATTTGATACCCATATCGTACAAACACATTCTAGAGTCACCCCTGGCCCACCCTAATGGCGATATCTCGAAAAGGCGTCCACCAAAGACCTAATGCCCACTCCCTCTTAAAATGCTCAGTAACACCTTTCGTTTGATACCCATATCGCACAAACACATTCTGGAGTCACCCCTGGCCCACCCTAATGACGATATCTCGAAAAGGCGTCCACCTATAGACCTCATGCCCACTCCCTCTTAAAATGCTCAGTAACACCTTTCGTTTGATACCCATATCGTACAAACATTCTAGAGTCACCCTTGGTCCACCTTTATGGCGATATCTCGAAAAGGCGTCCACCTATAGAACTAAGGATTACTCCCTTTTAAAATACTCATTACCATTTTTCATTTGACACCCATATCATACAAACAAATTCTAGAGTCACACCTGGCCCACCCTAATGGCGACATTTCGAAAAGGCGTCCACCTATAGACCTAATGCCCACTCCCTCTTAAAATGCTCAGTAACACTTTTCGTTTGATACCCATATCGTACAAACATTCTAGAGTCACCCCTGGCCCACCCTAATGGCGATATCTCGAAAAGGCGTCCACCTATAGACCTAATGCCCACTCCCTCTTAAAATGCTCAGTAACACCTTTCATTTGATTCCCATATCGTACAAACACATTCTAGAGACACCCTTGGTCCACCTTTATGGCGATATCTCGAAACGGCGTCCACCTATGGAACTAAGGATCACTCCTTTTCAAAATACTCATTAACAGCTTTCATTTGATACCCATATCGTACAAAAATATTCTAGAGTCACCCCTGGTCCACCTTTATGGCGATTTCTCGAAAAGGCGTTCACCTATAGAACTAAAGCCCATTCCCTTTTAAAATACTCATTACCACCTTTCATTTGATACCCATATCGTACAAACAAATTCTAGAGTCAGCCCTGGTCCACCTTTATGGCGATATCCCTAAATGGCGTCCATCCATAGAGCTATGGCCTACTCTCTCTTAAAATACTCTTTAATACCTTCCATTTGATACACATGTCATACAACCACATTCCAGGGTTACCCTAGGTTCATTTTCCTACATGGTGATTTTCCTTATTTTATCTCCATAGCTCTCAACTGAGTATGTAATGTTCGGTTACACCCGCGAACTTAGCCTTCCTTACTTGTTTATACAAAATTCAATTAAAAATAAGTGCAGAAATATATTTCAAATAAACACAGTTTCGAATTTAATAAAAACTAAAGATTCGATAAAATCAGCTAACAGTAGTTGTCATAATATAGATACGAAAAAAAGCTTTTTGTCAACTGAGGTATTTAAAGAACTTAAAGAGTTTCCTGACTAAAAACAGTTTTTGGATAAAGAAGCAGAATATAACTCTAGTTTGGTTCAAATTCGCATCCGGAAACTTTTGGTACATTTTTTTCCTTGTTTGGTACAAATTGAAAAAATCCATTTATCATCCCTGATGTGTGTACAATGTACATTGTACATATATATGGAAGCTAGCGCGCAAATCAAGGAATGTATGTATCTCTTTTTCACACTTCACTGTCTTTATGATTGTATGCTGCAACACATTGCCTAGAAAAAAATACATAGGCATGTGTACCATATTATGGGAAGTTTATTACCAAGGTCCAACAAGGTTACAAAATTTTTACAAATATATTTTTCTTCCCAGAGGAGCAGCTTTCGTTGCGCCAAAATGCTGCACCAACCACCTACAAAGAGATATTTTGAAATTAATTCAAGAATTCTGCTTGAAAATAATGGGTATGTTCGAAGTTTTATGACTTCTATGGAGCGAATAACTATGGGGTTGTAATCCGACAAACGCCCTTAATGAACACCCCGACTACAGGCGAGGTAGCAGTATTGATAGTTGACGAAAATTCTGTTCCCCGCCATATTGTGTTACAGTCCCACGATAACACTCTCCATCCAGGGGCGGATTAAAGATTTACGAGGCCCGGGACTAAAATGAATATGGGGCCCACTTAAGGGGAGCAAAATATGATATTTTTTTTAAATAATTAAAAAATAATTATTTTTATAATTTATTCTCGCAAATATTTTTTCTTTGGTACTTATACATATATTAAAAACTATAAATTATTATACAATTAAAAATATTTTTTTCTTGATTTTGCTCTGGCAAAGTCACTTATCAAATCATCAAAATCAATCGATCGAAGTAAATCAACTTCAATGCTTAACCTCATCAATGCGGACAACCGTTCATCTAACATAGTTGATCGATACACAATTTTTATTCTTACATTTTGAGCTGAAATAAATTCTGAGATGGGGCGTTCTTCAATCAAATTCTGAGATAGGACGTTCTCGAAAAAATTCTGATGTAGGGTGTTTTTAAAAACAGTTTTGAGGTGGGGCGTTTTTGAAAAGCGTTTTGAAATAGAGTCATATTGGACTCAGCAGTCGATTTACTTAAGTAGGTACCTAATGTTATTTGAATTGTTATCTTTTTCCGTTTTCTTTCAAAGTTGTTCATTAATAAATCATTTATAACGCTAACGATAAACTATAACTAAACTATACCCAGATAGCAAGAACTCAATAGATTTACTTTTTGCGGCATAACGAAGTAAGCCGGGTACTTGCTATTATTATAATAATCTAATTAAAAATTGGGAGACTTGTCTCTGCTAAGAACTAAGAAAAATCTTTAAAAACCATTCAAAAAAAAAAAAAAAAATAATTCAATACAATGCGAAAGATTTATTTCATAGTGTGGAATGATAAAGTCACTAGAGACATTCGCATTTAATTTACAAATGGATAATCCATTTTAATAGTATTTATGACAAAATTTCGCTATTTAGTTAGTTATTATTTTTGTGCAATTATGCGAAAATAGCAGCGCTTTCAGAAGCTTTCACATTACTGCCAATTAGCGACTATTGCATGAATTCCTAAATAACTGCACATAACACATCATTCAATAAGTACCACCCCTGAATTTTTTAGCAGATAGCAACCTACCGAGGAATACATTTTCCACTTATGAACAATCACTCATTGGTGCAACAAAGTACTCTCTTCTTGACAGTAACTGAAGGCAATGGGTGAGTCAACGTTTTGCTCCACTTCGTTTTCACCAGCGCCGGACGGGCGCAGGTATTCTCTCTCGCCTGCTGACAATGGTGGATGTCGGTAGAAATGAGTTTTTAGTATCCAGTTGTCTACTCAGTCTAAACCAGCTAACCTTTTACCATTGATAAACTCAATTCCAAATTTATTTTTGAAGATTCTTTCGCACTTATTCAAGTCATTTCGTACAACCAATATATCTTGCCGTCTCACTAAATAAATCTGAATTTCAATATATGTGATAGAACACAAATTTAGCAGGCTCGAAAATATGATTTTAGAGTCCTCAGTATTGTTTGGTTATTTAGCCGGCATTTATACTTCAGAACCAAAGTCTCACGTGGCGTTAGTGAAGCAGATTTATAGAAAATGATCCACGTACTCATTGTTCTTTAGCAGGAAGTTTAAAATGCTATACAATTAAATTTTGACCCAAAGTCTGGTTTGGAATAAAAGTTTTTCATATATCTCATTCACTTCATATCTACCCGATTACGAATAAATGAAAGCAGATTTTTGGGTGTCGAGGCAGTTTTTCTCAGAAACAGAAAATATTCTTCTTTGTCATTCTCTTGGAGAATGATGGACAATAAGGGCAAAACTTACTGCTGTTGAACATTGGACTGTCCCCCGACCTAGACAACTGCGAGTTTATTCGCATTTAATTACAATAACGTCTTAAAATGGGTATAATTTAGCCCCGATGGGATATTTTGATCCCAATTGCGGTTGAGTGCGCGAAGCAAATTTTATTAAAAAGATGTCCTATCGCCATTATTGGGCGATACTGAGCATAAGATATAATGTCAACTACATCAAAGATCAGAAATTATACTTATAGCGAATCGGCATGACCACATATTCAGTCAAGAAATGTTATGCCTGCAGTAATTCCTCACACTTTTGGACCGTATTAGCGTGACCATATTGAACCGGTCGCATGAGGAGTCGTTTTAGTTGCTGGTGGTGCTATATCTTTTGGTTATGGTTTAGTTTCAGGCAACGGATTGTCCAATTGAAAAACACTCTGCAACATCTTCGGGTAGTTCTTTGCAGTACAAAAACAACAAAAGCTGCATACCACGATGTCTGGTATCGTTATTGAAATTTTGCAGTTGCTTTGTGAAAAGATTATACAAACTTACGAGATAGCTAAATAAACCGACCAAACGACATTATTTTAATAAAAGAAAAGAACACGAGTAGTGATCGGTGGAGATGTTTACTGAAAACTATGGGATGCACTGGATGGACAATTACGTATTGGACTTTGATTCGTTAGAACCGAAATTACCATTGATAGATGATCTTTGGGGAACCCAATAATTTCGGTAAATCGTCTTCCATCCATTTTCGGCTGGAAGATTTCGCTATGTTGCTAGAGAGTGTGTCCGCCGAATGCCGAATGTTTGGTAAGCGGGCTCGACAGCTATCTGTGAACACATTCAGGCCAAGAGTTTCATATGATAGTTTCTCGGTAACCAAATGAACCTTATCTTAAAATATATGATACTCGTAACGAGGTCAGATACTTATTGACTACGCTGGACCGCACTATAGTTGAGCTAAAAATTAGCCGCTTGACGATCCGGGTCGATGTTATGTTATCTAACCGTAGCACCATCCCTTCGTTCACCGCATATGGACTGCGCTACTTTTCAGAGACAAATCTTGGACAACCCGACCTGAGAAGAGCAAACAAATATTATCGTCATGCTTTAGACAGCATGCATTAAATACCGCGGTAAGCTTGGATCTTTCGAATACTATTCTTCGCGACTTGGGTCCCACCGAAGAAGTTCAAATGCCAGTATTATACAAATCTTTGTTTGCTACTTGCCTAGCTATCAATCCTTTATTATTAATTAATATTGGACATACATATATCCGATATGAATCCGACAGAGTTAAATTCTTTGAAGATCTTGCCCAAGATTTGGATCTTCACAGCCCCTAAATTAGTTTATATTGTGTGGGGATACGGAAAGCTAATGAAATGGGTATTACTAAAGAATAGTTTTTAAAAGTAGGAGGGAGAGGAATATGAGAAGGAAAATCCCAGTATGGAGAGATGGATATAGGAGAGGGAGGGGGAGAGAGATGCTGAGAGCGCCTTGGATGAAGAAGGAGAGGGAGATAAATGCTGAAAGCGACTTGGATGAAGAAGGAGAGGAGAACATGTTCAAATAAAATGGCAGGTAGAAAAATGATCGGACAGAATAAAAACTGCCAGGCCACTGGGCTCAAAGTAACACGTTTCACACCATTTGAATGAACTAAGCTAGGTTTAAAGAAATGCTAAAGGGAACTTTAGCTGTAATGTACTCAAAACATCTGCAGGTAAATCAATCGTATCAATTGTCTTGCTCCAGAACAGTCAGGTCGCAGACACTAATCTAACGATCTGTCGACAGCCAGATCGCTCTAAAGGCGTTCGAGTCCAATGTGATAAAGTCAATATCGTGCGAAGTTGTCGAGGCCTCGCTGACGCGTCAATAAGAAAGCAAGTGGTTAGTTGAAGACTACTAGAAAATTATCTGGGCCTGTATTATGTGATCCTGTAGGTGATCGAAAGTCATTTTTAAAACACAATAGCTCTGAAACTATTGATCGGATAAATGACATATGCGAACTAGAGACAGATAGTACTTGTCAGATCCATAGCTTTTTATAATTTTTAGAAATAGGTTTACAACAGCGCGTGGCTGTAAAGTGTCGAAGATTATGTGAACGTCTTACAACCGTAGATTAAGAAAGTGGCTTCTATCATTAAAAAGAGAGGGCAGTAGACTCATGGCGGGTATTCTGAATAGACACTGTCATCTGGCTTGTTCAGTGATAGCAGATGTAGGAATTGCGGGTTGGAGCAGGAAACGATCGAGCACGTTCTGTGCTCGTACCCTACGCTTGCCAGGCTAAGACTCAAGCTATTATGAGTGATACAGCTGTCAGATCTAGAAGCAGCAAGTCCAACAAAGCTTCTAGTATTTGCCAAGAGGAGGGAGTTATTTTATAGCATAGGTCCTGGTTTTTGATAGGGTTTTCAGTTCGGTTGGTAACATTGCAGACTGATTCAGTCCATGTCAGGTCCTCATGGACCGGCCAGTTCAACCTAACCTAACCCAGTAATAAATGTAATTATAAGTGACTGCGACTTGGCGGACACCGTGGTGTGATGGTACCGTGCTCCGCCTACCGCACCGACGACGCTGGGTTTACGCCCCGTGCAAGGCAACATCAAAATCTTAGAAACAAGTTTTTCTAATTAGAAGCAAATTTTTCTATGCGGGATCGCCCCTCGGCAGTGTTTGGCAGGTAGGTAGGTTGAACTGGCCGGTCCATGAGGACCTCACATAGACTGATTGAGTCCGTAGTGTTGTGTTTGGCAGGTACTCCGAGTATATTTCTACCATGAAAAGCTCTCAGCGAAAAGATGAGCTGTCTTGCAGATGCCGTTCGGAGTCGGTATAAAACAAGCAGGTCCCGTCCGGACAATTTGTAGGAAACATTAAAAAGGAGCACGGCGCAAATTGGAAGGGTAGCTCGGTCTAAAATCTCTTCGGACGTTATCGCACCTTACATTTATTTATTTTTAAGTGACTGCGTCGCAAATTGTTATAAACAATCGTCGACTAGGCTACAAATCAAGCAAGGGCCAGAACTTATAGAGCTGTCTTTTAAATCGATTTTCTGCAAATATATATTTATATTAAAATTTATATAGTTTCGCATAGAAAGTGTGATGCAAAATTCACATTTCACAATTTTATAATTGCTAAATTTGTTACATTTTATATAATGCAAAATACCACTGAGCCTGCGACAGCAGCTAGGCAACCGGCGACTATGACTGTTTTAAAAAGGGCAATCAAAAGGAGTTAAGTGACAGAGTAAGGGATAACACCATACGGTCGTGAATCAGCAACTGGTTAGCCAACAATTTAGAGCTCTATGATGAAAGCACAAGCGGCGCTATTTTATGAAATTGCTTGTAAAATCGCTTCAGGAGCAGTAAAATGAGCATAATTGGGACGCGACTGCGACTACACAGCCACGGACGGGCCATATAGCGGACGAACACCTTTTATATTAAGAGGCATGGCATCGCGCTCGGCATGGATGGTAAATGTTAAATGTATATTAAATCTTAATTGAATGTGAAGCTGCGGGCACGTTTATTGTAATTGTGTGGTGGTTCACACTGAGGACATGTTATGGCTGAGTGTGCGCAACTTTCAAATGTGCGCTTGTATGTGTGTTCCTTTTCTATGCATATGTATTTTGTTTAAGTGATTGCTAATTTGCGTAGGGATTTGGTAATACTCGAATACTTTTATTGGCAATTAATAACTTGCAAATTCAAATTTGGCTCTATTGATTTTGTATGTAAAATGCGTATTAGGTATTTAGTTCGTTATTCACATAGTATTCACATAGGGCGGCCACCGTGGTGTGATGGTAGCGTGCTCCGCCTATCACACCGTATGCCCTGGGTTCAACTCCCGGGCAAAGCAACATCAAAATTTTAGAAATAAGATTTTTCAATTAGAAGAAAATTTTTCTAAGCGGGGTCGCCCCTCGGCAGTGTCTGGCAAGCGCTCCGATTGTATTTCTGCCATGAAAAGCTCTCAGTGAAAACTCATCTGCCTTGCAGATGCCGTTCGGAGTCGGCATAAAACATGTAGGTCCCGTCCGGCCAATTTGTAGGGAAAAATCAAGAGGAGCACGACGCAAATTGGAAGAGAAGCTCGGCCTTAGATCTCTTCGGAGGTTATCGCGCCTTACATTTATTTTATTTATTCACATAGTAAATGGTTTAGTTAGAATGAAAAGTCTATTGGGAAATACTAATGGGAAAGCTCTATCCTCCACTTGTCGAATGTTTAACGAATTAAATTTTCTAAATATAATTTAGTACTGATTTGGTTTTATTTACAGTTGGGACACAGGACACAGAAAAAGCTGGACACCAAAGAAGATTATATTTAAATAAGTCTTTGTTAATTAAGGCATGGTGCAACAAAAATAAAGACATATTCACTGTAGTTATTGTTGTGGCTACAAATACACTCCCCTTAGATACGGTACGTTCTAGTAACAAGCACCGTTCAGGTACAAGCCCTATCATTTCGGGAACGATTTAATATTACTACGTTGGATCTTCAACCCATAGTTCCACTATGAACTTGGGGTCGCTTAAGCCTCGCCTGCCGAATATGTGTATGATACAGGACTCCCTTCGAATAGGTGAGGTTGAGAAAAGGGTTGCGGAAGCTGTGAAACTATAAAGCTTTGTATTGCTCTTATCAACCTATTGAACACCTAGAGGTAAAGGCTGATGACGTTAGTTCATATTTGAATGGAATTTGTGTTGTTATTTATGGTGATTACTCTGAAACTAGCCCGGGGAGAACTTAACCAGTTCACTTGCTTGGGAGTTTTCCTAGATATTGATGGTTCAATAAAGACCTCACATATATTAAACGTGCCCATAGTGTTAGATATTGATGGGACATTCGGCAATGTCTTGGGGAACAGCTGATGGTATAAACTTTAATGCGGCACAACCAATCTTGATAAGATGGATCATATGCTCACTAAGTTGCAGGAGTAGTACTCTGAAATAGGTTCTTTCTGAACTAGCGTAATGTGTGAATCGGAGAACTGCGGGCTACTATCACCTCTTCTGAAGAGGCTGGTTATATACCAGTGAGGAATTAACGGGGAAGGGGAAGCTGGTTGATAGTACTCTACTCTTGTGTATACTTTGCTCATTGCCAGCTACGAACTCTAAGATTGAAAAATCTATTATTTTAAGCATGCATCCCTGAACTGCATCTCTCTTACATATGACTTTACAAAGTCTCGCTGTCTCGGTTGAGTATTCTATTTTCGCAAAAAAATGTTTCAACGAATCCCTATTCGACTTGTTGATTTCACGTTTATAGATCCTCAACAGAACACTAACTTGTCGCAGAACTCTTCGCTTTTTGCACCTTTTTCCAGCTTAAACAATTCCCTCACCTACCCTCTAAGAAAGTTAAGCTCCTACTACACAAAGGTGCCTCTAGTTTTCCCGTGGTTATTTTTAGCATACAATCTCTGCTTTACCAAGTTTTCAGCCCTTTTGATAAAAGCTTGTTGAATTCATTCAACTCATCTACAGTGGTGCTATTTGGATTGCCCAAGGCTTGCTGCTACACATTTCTGAAATGTTTATCAGTTTATTGTCCTAATGTTTCTAACCTTTTCCATCCTCTATAGTGTATACTGAAACTGATGTATGCATGGTTTGATTACTATGTTCTTTCAAGGACCCTCCAATTATACCCTGATATCATGCTCAGAACTCAATACGATATCAGGCACATTACTTGACGTTGGCCCAACATATGGTGGCTGCTCAAAAAAGACACCCAGCTTTGTCCTTCATATCGATTCCACCAAATACACTGTGAGGCTGCCACTTTATGAGCCATCAGGTTGCCAGGCTAGGAGATAGCTAATTCTCATATCTATTACCACCACCGCTAGCTTTTCTCAAGTAAAATATCTAACACGTGTACAGATGTACAGAAAACTTTCCTCCAATTGACGGAAATGGCTCTTGTTTCAGCGAAACATCGAATAAATCCTCTTAAAGAGTCGGGGGAGCTCGATCGACGCAATTTTATTTTGGTTTGGAGGTTTATTTGTAAGTATCGCAGCGCCATTGAGCTCTTTGTCTGTCTTCAACATCTGTGCCGCTGCGTCCACTCTACAGTTTTTCTCCACTTTTCAGACTACGGAGGTCACTTTTAATGATTGTTGGTATGGCTCGCAGCACCATTTAGCATTTTGTACCCCTACTGCATATGCGACACTGCGACATCTCTAAAATTTCTTTCCACGAGATCCAGGTTCCCGAGGTCAATGAGCAGTTTATCCCTATCCAATACCACCGCAACTGCGTCTACGCTCTCAATATGCCACTTGTCCAAAATGTACAACTACTAACTATTAGAACGATTGCACCACATTTCATTGGCATTTCATAAATGGCTATGATTTACGCCAATAATCATCAAACGAAATTAATTCCATAGCCTACTGCAAAGCTTATGGCTAAAAAAGGACATCTGAAAGGAACGCTCGTAACGCAGGAAACGCCCATACACAAAATGTGCTGCAACAAAAGTTTTGCTTTTTCAAGTTTTTGCTGTAGTTTTTCCTTAGATTTTATCTTTTTCTTTTAATAAATTTTATAACTTCCTGGAAAAATCTGTAAACGACAGAAAGATCTTGAGAGCGCTTACATGATTTATGTATGTTAGTTTGACTTTATGCGATGATATGGCAATAATTTCAAGATATATATGTTCACATGTTTGTATGTAGTTTTCATGTAAATAAATGATTAAAAAAAAAAAAAAAGTAATATCTCAATATGCTTTAAAGTGTCTCGAAATTAATTATTGATTAACGCGCTCTGAGATGTCTTTATACAACAAGTATGTTTTTCATCTGAATTAAAATAGAAGTAATAATAAATAACAGAAGTAAGGAAGCCTAAGTTCGGATACAACCAAACATTGTATATCCAGCGGTGTACTGTACCATACAGTTCCTTTCTAGCATTTCCTTGAAACTAAGTAAAAGTCGGTGTGACTATTAACTTATGTATTTTCCTAACTTTTGTTAGAAATATTCATGTGTATCGTATTTTGTCACTGGAAATAGGTTATCACTATAATAAAGTATTTCACAAAAAGCGTGTTTAAATGAAACTGATTGACTATACCTCAGCTTGCGCTGCTTTTATACACTCTGTTGCATCGTTCGCATATTTCTCCTAAGGTCTAGACTTTTCACGAACATGTCTTCTGGAACAGTTGTGTCTCATACTTGGTTTTTTAACTAACTATATGCGTTCATATGTGTGAGTAACAATTTCTGTGAAATAATATATCTGCTTCAAGCTGCTGGTTATGTGTATGCTTGGCTGCTTGCTTTAATACATAGGTTGGCAAATTAAAACGTGAGGGAGTATTGGTAAATGGGAGAGCAATTATGCTAGAGTGGTGTAAAAAAGGAAATGTACTTAATAAAAAAAAATGGAACACTCAGCTATTGGAAACTGTTTTTTTTTTAACTTTTGAGACTGATCTTGAAATATTATCGTCTTTTCATCTTATACGTTTTTTAAACATATCGGCTGACATTACAGTTATTTCCATCCTGCCAAAGATTATATCAGATATCTTTGTATTTTTAAATTTGGAATTACATTCTCCCGAGCTGAGAATCGAACTAGAGTCATAAAATTTCGAATCCCGCATGCCGTAATAGCCTACACCTTTATTTTTATCAAACCCTTTATGGAAATAATTATATTGTCTTCTAAATTATATTGCCCGGATCCCCT
The DNA here is from genome assembly GCF_040869045.1 of Eurosta solidaginis. Classification (NCBI taxonomy): domain Eukaryota; kingdom Metazoa; phylum Arthropoda; class Insecta; order Diptera; family Tephritidae; genus Eurosta; species Eurosta solidaginis. The sequence continues at coordinate 316,142,977 of NC_090319.1, read as the reverse complement.
TTATAGAAGCGTAGAAGTTAACACAAGAGACATTGTGCGTTACCAAAGGCATCTGAAATCATAAAAAGTTTTTGTCATTCATTTTTAATCGCGCATAAACTGCTACCTCATAAAATGTAAGGAACTAAGCGACTGCCTATGTTATCACGTTGCTGTCTGTGAAAATACTGATATGAAAATTATGTTTTTACGCCACATTGGCGCAATTGCTTTTTCACTCTCAACAACGACTGAAATAAAGAGCGTAGGAATACGTGTGATGAGAATACTACTCATGTGAGTAAGCTTTGCCCATCTATGCTTTAAGGCCTTGTTGTGAATTTATTTAGTGGCAGCATAGTGATGTATGGAACCCTTAATATTCGCCACAATACTTTGATAGTCAAAAGACATTGGTGGATTATATACTTGTCATAAAATTGAAATGGTACATTAGTTTGGTTCGATTATCGAAATTTTTAAGTCATTAATGGAGTTGAGATATACACATCAATAAATATACCGAAATCATCAGGATGACTTCCCACCCCCAAGTTCCATGAGGAGCTTGGGTTCGCCAGAGCACCGGCTAGTAATGAAACAGGATTCACCACGGATAGGTGAGGTTGAAAATTGGGTGTGGAGAAGCTATGTATTGCGCTGGCAACCTGAAAGGGCTGCGCTGCACAAACCCCTTGAATCCGGTATTTTAGTCGCCTCTTAAGACAAGCACACCTACCGCGGGTATATTCTAACCCCCCGTTTGGGAACCGCAGGCTACTTTGTTCCATCGTAATAACTACTTGGGAGCCTCTGCGATATCGTCATACGTCGGAAGTCATTCAACTCCTTCAACATAACATCATATTTAATACATAATAACTGCATAGCCTACTAAAGCTGTTGAGCGCTCACTAGCATGCATTTGCCTAATAACAAGCGTACATACATATTTACATATGTATGTATGTATGCCTATCCCTATGTACATACAAAGCGAATGCAAGTTCAATGCCAGCAGCATCATACGATTCTACCGCTACGCATTCAATTGTTACAGTCCACTTATTGGTTCCAATATTTTCTATTATTTTATTTTTTCTTGATTTCATTGTTCTCTAATTTCCTTTGTTAAACTCTTTACCAATGTAATTTATTTAATAAGTAAATAGACACCTTTTTGGTAATTGAAGTATTAAAGTAAAGTCAGTAAATTTTTGCGCTCATATGCATACCGACGCGATATTACCGTCGGTAAATCAATAAAGAGTTTAAAATCGCACACGGGCTAAGTATTGTGTTTATTGTTCGTTACCATTAGAAAAGTTGGTCCTTACGAGCCGGATTGTGCGGGCTCCGGTCTCTAATATCGATATTTGACAACTGATTCGCGTGGGAATCAATCAAGTGCGAACGATAAAAAATAACAAAAACTGTGTGTTTGCAAAAAATTAAATATTTCATTTGCAGAAAATCAATTAAAATCTTGTGAATCGAATCAAGACAAACTTTACCGGTTATGTCAAAAAACTACAGATATAGTGTAGTCGAGAAAAAAAAAATTAAACATTTCATTTTGGAACAAATTATCTAAAAACTAAACTGTGAAAGTGGCGATACTTTCTTATATCTAAATCATAATAAAACAAATACAAAAGCTGTGTGTTTTATTTGAGAAAAAATTTTACATTTCATTTGTAAATACCTAGTTCATTTGCAAAAAAAAAAAAAAAAATTAAGACGTTGCAACTTAGCGCCGTTAATTTGAGAAAAACAAACTAACTGCAAATAGTGAAATACCTACTTGAAATTTTTATAAAATATTTAAATTAACAAAATGAATGTTTTGACGAGAAGGCGTGGTTGGGCTAAGGCAACCATATCCCGTGCATATGAACGTTCTCCGGTAGTTATCAAGGTTGGCCCTGGTTCAGGGATTTATTTACGGGTGCCATCGATCAAAAGAATAATCTAACACCGACACAAAAATTTCATTATTTGAAGTCCTACCTAGCTGGTGAAGCATTTGGCGCTGACATATGCAAATTATTTGGAGGATCGTCTGACACAGCGGTATGATCGTAAACCGCTTAACGTACAATCGTTTATTCAATTCTTTGCGGAAAATAACTGACGGAGCAGATGAAGTAATTCGAGGACTTAATGCTCTCAACTCCAACCAACGTGATCCATGGCTTATCCATATACTTTTGGGCAAGGTGGATGACGAAACAAAGAAGGATTGGGCAGAATCCAGCGACGCTATAACGGAACGGACATTTGAAGAGTTGCTGCAATTTTTAGTTCGCCGATGTGATTCCCTGGAATCATGCCAACATAGTACTCATTCAACAGGTCGGCGGGCTGCCGTAGCACATTTTGCAAATTCATCAAAAGTGAAGCACAATAATCAGTGTGTAATGCAATGCACAGATGTACACACCCTAACTCATTGCCCTAAGTTTAAAGCACTTAATGTTAATGCCAGACGAGTGACTGTGAAAAATAAGAAATTGTTCTTTAATTGCCTAGGTAGCTCCCACCAGTTTAACAAGTGTTTGAGCTCTGTGAAATGCCGAGTTTGTTCTTCCGCCCATCATACTTTATTACATTTTGAAAATAATGCCAAGCCCAAAGATTTAGAATGACAAATGTTGAAAATGCAACAAGTAGCAAATATAGTGCAGTTCAACCTATTGTGAGTAATCATACAATTCAAAAAGTCAAAATCTTGTCGCAAACAATTTTACCTACCATTCTTGCTAGGGTGAGTGCTAAATGGGGCACTGTGGTAAACTGTCGAATGCTGATTGACACCGGGTCAACAGCTTCATTCGTTACAGAAGCATTTGTTCAGTTGGTAGGCGTAGAGCGCAAACATGCCCGTGTTCCAATTGTAGGGCTATCGTCGAAAAGCGTCGGCAATACTCGAGGTCGTGTAGTTCTTACACTACTCTCTGCAAATAACGAAAATAATGTTAAGGTTGAAGCGCTTATTTTTCAGAAGCTGACTCCAATACTACCACCTCAATCAATTAATTTATGCGAGCAAACCCGTAAGCAAATAAATCAATTATCATTAGCAGATCCAACTTTCGGAATTCCTGGTCCAATCGACACGATTCTTGGTTCTGATCAACTTTGGAAGATTTTAACGGGTGAAAAGATACAATTAAACAATCAAACTTTGACTGCTTTAAATAGTTCATTCGGTTGGGTAATCACTGGGTCATGTTTATCTGAGGCGGTGTGTCCAAGCCAGGTGTCAGTAATTCAAGCGTTGGAAGATGTAGATTACCTGGTTCGATCACTTTTAGAAATGGATAGTTTACAATCATCGAAGAGTAAAATCACCGATCACGATGCGGTAGAAAAGTGTTTTTCTTCAACAGTGCAACGAGCTGAGAATGGGACATATGTGGTCAAATATCCATTTAAAGCCGATATCAAACCCATCGATGACACTTTGCCGCAAGCTATTTCACGCCTTATAGTATGGATGCCAAACTGCAACGTCAACCTGCGCTAAAACAAAAATACACAGCATTTTTACATGAATATCTTGAGTTGGGACACATGGAATTGATTCCAGAGCAGCATATTAATGTGAGTACTTCAAAACGTTTTTATTAAGCACATCATCCCGTAATTAAGGCTGACAGTTCAACAACCAAATGCCGGGTAGTTTTTGATGGTTCGCTTAAAGATTCCTTTGGGTATTCATTGAATGAGCGGTTACATATTGGTCCACGGATTCAACGCGATTTGTTTGGTGTCTTTTTACGTTTCCGCCAGTATCGGTATGTGTTCGCAACCGATATTGAGAAAATGTTCCGCGGCATAAGGGTGCATCCAGAACAAACTGATTATCAACGCATTGTACTGAGGCATGAACAAACAGCTAAACTTCAACATTACCGATTGCTAACTGTTACTTATGGGCTTGCGCCGTCTCCTTTTCTGGCTGTGAGAGTTTTAAAACAAATTGTAGAAGACTACAAAGCAGAATATCCCAATGATTCACGCGTTCTTGAGCACGACGCATACGTAGATGACATACCCACTGGATGCGACACCGTCGAAAATCTGATAGCTCTGAAGAACGAACTTATAGAACTCTTATCAAAAGCTAATTTCAACTTGAGAAAGTGGCCTCTGCTTGAGACTTTACCAAAAGCAATCTGCGAATTTAATCCAATTGCCATACACTCTCAAACATCTGAAACATCTGTAAAAATTCTGGGGCTACATTGGAATCCGTCTAGCGATCAGCTATTTTTGAATATTGGTGATCCTGTGATTGAGCCGAAACCTACGAAGCGAATGGTGTTGTCAGAAACTTCGAAGATTGACGATCCATTAGGTATGGTTGCACCTATTGTGGTTCTTTTTAAAGTTTTATTCCAGGAGTCCTGGTGTTACGGCCTTGGTTGGGATGACCCACTACCGGAGGCCTTATGCAAACGATGGTGCAATTATATGGGGGAGCTCCATCATTTAAAATATTACAGATACCACGATACATTTCATATCCTTCAAAGCCTGTGGAACTTCTTGGATTTTCAGATGCATCAACCGTGGCATGCGCGGCTGTTGTATATGTCGCGTGCACACTGAAGGCTCCTACGCTATAAAATTGATAGCAGCAAAAATGCGTGTGGCGCCGCTGAAACCAATATCGGTTCCAAGGCTTGAATTGAACGCCGAATTGTTGCTAACGAAGCTGATCACTCTCGTCAAGGAGTCGTTAACTTTAACAATCTCAAATATTGTTTGTTGGACGGATTCGGATATAGTTCTTCATTGGCTTTCCGCTCCACCGAGGAAATGGGCTACGTTTGTTAGCAACAGAACCGCAGAAATTTTAGACGTAATTCCTCGAAGCCAATGGAGACATGTTCGATCCGAAAACAACCCTGCTGACTGTGCCTCTCGTAGTATTCTGCCTACAGAGCTAATTGAGCATACGCTTTGGTGGTCAGGGCCCAGCTGGTTAGCACTCCCTGAACCATCGTGGCCTTCTAACACTAAATTCAATATATCGTCATCGAACCCGTTGGTTGCGATTGGCACGTATAGTCGCATATTGCATAAGATTTATCAACAAAGCACGCCGTCGTCGAGAGGGTTACAGTGACTCGTTTTTATCTACATACGAGCTCCAACAAGCTAGAATCCAATTACTAAAAGGCGCGCAAGCTCATGCATTATTTAAAGACATTGATCAATTACAAAATTTACAACAACTACATTGCAAATCTACGCTGATCCGGTATTCACCATTCATAGACGAATCAGGTGTACTTCGGGTTGGTGGTCGCATAAAACATGCAGATATAAATTACAATATAAAGTTTCCGATTATACTACCTAAAGACGCCAAAATTTCGCTACTCATCGTAAGACATACGCACGAAATCAATATGCACGCAGGTGTCGAAGCGACGTTCGCTCTTGTTCGTCAACAGTTTTGGATTTTGGGCTGCAGAAACTTAGTAAGGAAGGTCATATTTGGTTGCAAAACATGTTTCTTGCAAAGAAGAACAACCAGCACTCAACTTATGGGTAATCTACCATCAGCAAGAGTTCAGCCCAGTCGGTGTTTTCTACATTGCGGACTTGACTACGCTGGCCCTGTACGCATAAAGTATTCAAAAACGCGAAATCCAAAAATTGGTAAAGCTTGGTTTGCCATATTCGTCTGTCTGTCTACTAAAGCCCTACACATCGAATTGGTGAGTGATTTAACAACCGATGCCTTTTTAGCTTCTTTTCGCAGATTTATTGCTCTCAGTATTTCATAAAGATCGGGCAGAGGTGGCTCAATCCTTAGCAAACGAAGGCGTTAATTGGTATTTCATCCCACCCTTAGCACCTCATTTTGGAGGATATTGGGAAACTGGAGTACGATCTATAAAATTACATTTGAGAAGAGTGATTGGAGACAGCTTACTTACGTTCGAAGAATACAGCACGGTACTATGTCAAATCGAAGCTATTTTAAATTCACGACCTCTGTGCAGCATTTCTGATACAGATCTCGATCCTCTTACTCCGGCACATTTTTTAATTGGCGAACCGTATACATGTATGCCTGAGCCATCTGCTTTAACTACAAATTTTAACTTAAAGCAACATTGGCGCCATCTGCAGGCTATGGTTCAAGGCTTTTGGAAACGCTAGCATACTGATTACTTAACCTCTTTATAACAGAGGAATAAATGGCAACAGTCCACTACTAATCTTGAAATCGGCAAACTGGTCGTATTGAAAGAACCTAATCTCCCACCATCAAAGTGGATTTTAGGACGCATCGTCGAGGTGCACAAAGGAGATGATGATCTAGTACGTGTGGTTACCATCAAAACGAGCAAAGGAGAATACAAGCGTCCAATTTCAAAGGTAGCGACATTGCCTTTCTGAACGCGTCGTTCAGGGGTGGCGGTATGTTTCGGAACCGCAGACTACTTTCTTCCATCGTAATAACTACTTGGGAACCTCTGCGATATCGTCATACGTCGGAAGTCATTCAACTCCTTCAACATAACATCATATTTAATACATAATAACTGCATAGCCTACTAAAGTTGTTGAGCGCTCACTAGCATGCATTTGCCTAATAACAAGCGTACATACATATTTACATATGTATGTATGTATGCCTATCCCTATGTACATACAAAGCGAATGCAAGTTCAATGCCAGCAGCATCATACGATTCTACCGCTACGCATTCAATTGTTACAGTCCACTTATTGGTTCCAATATTTTCTATTATTTTATTTTTTCTTGATTTTATTGTTCTCTAATTTCCTTTGTTAAACTCTTTACCTATGTAATTTATTTAATAAGTAAATAGACACCTTTTTGGTAATTGAAGTATTAAAGTAAATTCAGTAAATTTTTGCGCTCATATGCATACCGACGCGATATTACCGTCGGTAAATCAATAAAGAGTTTAAAATCAGCAGAAAATACTAAGAGTTTTATTTTAAACGGACTTAGTGAAATCGGTTGCTGGAAATTAGCACACGGGCTAAGTATTGTGTTTAATGGCCGGTCCACCCCCTAACCCGCTGGGGGTAGCCATGCCCGTCTGTCTGGCTGTCTGTTTGAACGCAAAATATTTCCTCAATTTTTGAGATATCTTGCTAAAATTTGTTGGGCGGGTATATTTTGATGTGCGATTAATAATTAGTCGGAAATGATGGGATCGGACCACTAAAACATGTATGTCCCATACAACTGATTGTTCAGATAAGAGGTAATTTCAGCTAAAAACATTAAATTTTACCAGATGCTAACTGTTTAGATTTTATGATTTGTTCACATTTCATTAGATTTTTGTTCAGCTACATTAATGAAAGGGATGAGGTTTTCGGCAGTTTCTCCTCACTTGTTTAATAATAATTTTTAGTTCTGTACTTCGGAGTTTATTTTGAAATTTCTTCATTTATCATGAAGTTTTTGATTCCAGGTTCAAATTCGAGCTAAAGGTCAAAACCATGATGTCATAATAAAGGTGACGTCACCAACATAACCTCTCTTTTTCGGCAGCTCTAAATGCCAGTATTTACGTGTATTTCAAAAGTAATAAATTTGGATTGCTTAATTTTTGGTATAAATTCTTCAAATAAATAAGGTTTCTGCAAAATTTTGCCTATATTCTGTTAGGGAATACAAAGTGTAACGTAACTTTTTGGCTGAACAATTCTAGTAACGGCTTATATAGTTATAATATTTCTAAACGTATAGTAAAATCTGCTACGATCGTAGTAGCACTCTAAAGCAGTTTTGTATGATAGACAACCCTATAAATTATGTATGCCGAACTTGTCAGAATAAGGAAAAACGTCAAGATGAGAACACCTGAATATTAATTTCATCATGGGCCAGAACAATAATTTTTAAAATAATTATTGTTGTTTTTTTTTTTTTTTTGAATTTTTCTATACATAATTAGAAAACTTGTTTTTTTTTTTTTAATTGGGAATGGAAGATAGAAAATTTTTCAGACACCCGCCATAGCTGGGCTGATAGATGAATTTGTAAAATTTTTGATGCTTTTTTTATTATTTTTTTCTGTTTTTTCCATTTTATTTTATTCTGATCGATAAAAAGAAATTGTTTCTTGTCCGGACTAATAGCCGATTTCTTTTTATTTCGCCTCATGTTTTTTAAGGTTTTTTATTTCGCTCGAAAAAATTTTTTTTAGAAAATAAAAGTTTTTGAGTTTTCTGTTATGCCTCGGAAACTAAGCGTAACGCTTGAGCAAGGCGAATTCAGTACCAGTTGTTATTATCCCAACAGCTGATTTATTCTTCTTGACAATTTTCGATACAACGCCTTGTACAACAATATGTCAGTTAATCGACCTCAATGAAAATTTTCCTTTGACTTGACATTCTTCAGCACCGCGAATTGGTTGAATTCGCGTTGCAACCACCTGGTGTAGTCTCGCCCTGATTCTTGAGTCTTTTATTTTGCTCGAAAAATAGCTTTCATTTCTTTAGTTTTTTATTTGATTTTTCTATTTCGTCTCGAAAATAATAATAATTTTTAAGTCCTTTATGTCGTTATAAATTTTTCCCGAAGTTTTTATTTCGCTCGAAAAATAACTGTTAATTTTTCAATTCGTCGGAAAAATAGCAACTTTATTTGGGTTTTTTGTTCCGCCTCAAAAAGTAATGACATTTATTTGGAAAATAATATTTGTTTTTAGAGTATTTCTTTTTCATTCGTTGTGTTCTGCGCCATCTTTTCCGTGGTTGTAATGTGTGGATATTAATAACAATTGCTATACGTTTTTCGCAAAACTACAAAGCAGTATTCTTGAAGAAGGTGCAAAAAGCACCGAATTTAGTAAAATAATAGTACAAAGTGGTTTTCCACTTCAAATCAAAAACTATGTTGAATATCTAATTATACATAATTATTTTTTAGTTTTTCGATTAATAATTTCGCCTAGGAAAATAATAGTGATTTTTTTAGTTTTTAATTTCGTTCGAAGATAATAGTTATTTTGGAGTTTTTTATTTTGCTCGGAAAAACAATTTTTTTTTCAGTTTTTAGTTTGATTTTTTTATTTCGGTCGAAAAATAATTGTTCTATTATAGGAAGTTTATTTCGCTCGGAAAAAAATAGTAGCTGTTTTTTTGAGTTTTTCATTCCCATAATTTTTTGAGTTTTCTATTTGCTAGGAATTTTCCTTTGGAATTTTCTGCTTCGTTCAGAAAATTTCAGGGCCCGTATTGTCCTATACGATCACGTATGGAAAATTATTTTCACTCAAACGGTGCATGAGACATTATTCAACTATTTATAATGTTATGTTTTATTTTTAAATTTTTATATAATTTATTTATTTTTATTATTATTATTATTTTTTTATTTTTAATAACTGTACTCATTTTATTATATTTTTTTTTATTCGGATTAATTTAATTTATTTTTTTTTGCATTAATAATTCCAACCAAATAATATACAAATAAATTACAACCATCAAAACCTCAAAAAGAAACAAACTTCCACTTAAACCTAAATTATTAAATCTTACAGTTTATATCACAGTCCTAATTGTTCTAATAAAAAACGTGTTAAATTTTGATGGTATAATTAAGAACATTTAGGACCTCCTCTTCTTGCTATCATAATGTAACACGCTTTTATTAGAACAACTAGGACTCTGATATAAACTGTAAGATTTAATAATTTAGGTGTAAAGTTTTAATGCTAAAAATATATAATTATGTACAATATGGAATTTTTTTGTCGCAGACGAAGAAGCCTAATTATCGCTAAAAGTTACAATGAACTTATAAAGTGTTATATTTCTTTACAGTCAATTTATTTTTACTTTATAGTTAATTTTATTAAGCAATAATAAAAGCTTATTTATAAAAAGTTTTTTTTATTTATTGTATTTTTTACCTTTTAGTTCGTTTTATTTACAAGTAATGAAAGCTTGTTCTTAGAAAATCTTTTTTCTTAAATTTAATTTAAATATAAATTTTTTTAAATTTTTAGTAGGGTAAAATATTGTTTAAATTAATTATGTAATCTTTACTTAGTTATTTGTAACGTTTCTCACCCTATCCATTTCTTTTAATTTATCAACATTGCAAGGTTTCTTCGAAGTCAACTTTGAACAGTCAAGTTCTTCGATTCGAGTGTTAACTAACTTAAACTCATATTTTATTGTGACTTTGCCTATGTCGCGTTCAGTTTACACCTACTCATTGCACATCTCTGCTCTCTTTTAAAATAAAATTCCAACTTTCGCTTAGCTAAAATTCCATCGCCAAAAATCTGTAAAACAAAATCAAGTGCGCAGAAAAATATGCAACATTGAGCGATAACAGGCTAACTTCTACGTTCATTGAATACACAAACAAAGCAAAGTTACCTGCGTTCTTGAGGACTTAGGCTTTTATGCCAAGGTGAGCACACATTTTTACCCTAAACTTTGTTATCGATTAATTTATCGAATTCTTGCAAATATTACATTGTCATCGGAGTTATACATGTGCGCAAAATTTCAGCTCAATCGGACACCGGGAAGTGTATCAAATTTAACTTGCAATATTTGATTACAAACAACAGCCATGCGAAACTAAATAAAAGCTTATAAAAACCGCAAATAAATACCAACATTTTCAAAGAGATATGAAAACAGAGATAAAGTGAAACCATGAATGACATCAAAAAAAGGCCGACTCTACTTAAAACTTACGTAGGAATTGATTTTTAGACGTCCAAGTTCAATCTTTATAGGTGTTGAGCAATCAGGTTACGTGCAAAGCTCATTAAACAAGTCAAGTCTATGCTAACTATGAAAAACGAGCGCTTAAAAGTATGCAATAATATTATTTTAGATGATTCATATTGTTAGGAATATTAGCAACACTAAGGGGTACTGTCATCTCTAAGCGATGCTAAGCAGTGACTTGTATGCACATCAATAGATCAGTCATTATGTCTACACATATGTACGTACACGCAGCGGGGAAGAGACGCACAAACACATGCAGATATCTTATCTGAGATGCTCCAAAAAGTATGCAATTATAATTGTGGAAGTGTCGCTCACAAATACACGTGCATATGAGAAGCTATGCACGTGCATCTGTAGTTATAATTATATACCAGTAACTAAGAAAATTCTGGAAGAGCCTAGAAGTATGCAAACGAGAAATCACAGAGTACAAAAGGCAGCAACAATCAGTTTGATTTAAGACGCTATCTGGCGAGCAATATAAGTGTTATTTTGAAAGTAGTCTAATAAAGGCCATTTTGCATTATTGAAGTTATTTATTCAACAGTTTAGTGATTCGCGAACGTTAGTAGAAGGTTGAAAATAAGAAGAATTGCAGTAAATTCGTTACAATATTTTCTAAGAGCCAGAGCGATTATAGCACTTAAAATGTAGGCGCAGCCACCACAGCAAAATGCCCAACAAACTCGCGCAGTATTGTATTTGTGATGCCGGTTCCCGTCATTGCTAGTTGTGTGTACGTCGCGAAGCTTTGAACACGATAGCAAAATTGCGTGTGAAAATTGTGTGAAATTATATTAAAGAATAAAATTATTATAAAATAAATATCATTAGGAGTGAATTAAGATCAAATTGTGTACTTCAAAGTGTAAAAAATTTCCGTGTGTGCTATTTTTATAAGAAAATTGTAAAGTTTACAAGCCGCGATAATACAACAAGTGGCCGCTGAAGCAAGCACGTTCCCGAAGTGTCAAAAAAGTACATATGTACATACATGCGTGTGCGGGAGTATGTATTTAGGTATGTGCATTTTACTGTTTCATCAGCAATGTTAAATTCTGTGATTTTCCTCCTTGGTAGTATTTTTTCTAATATTGCAAGGTGGGTAGCTTTCTAAATCACTTTTTAAAAGCAGCTTAACTTTGATATGCAGGTAATTTTGCATAAATGGTAATCTTTCGATGCTGTCTTAAATTGAAAATAATTTGATACCTTGATGCAATGCGCATACCTACATACACACATACATGCTTGTGGTCATATACAACTTTTGGTATACTGTTAAAAAGGTGTCATGGTGCAAAGTAAGAAGATAAGGTGGCTAAAGGTGTTTCTTTGTAATAAAATAGTAAGTGAGCAATAAACGAGTGAAAAATGTATGTAAGTGTGCAAGTACGTAAGTTAAGTGAAAGTGGCTAAATAAAATCCATTTTTTTAAAAACTTAAATGAAATATAATGAAAAACAAGTAAGGAAGGCTAAGTTCGGGTGTAACCGAACATAACATACTCAGTTGAGAGCTATGGAGACAAAATAAGGAAAATCAATCTGGGGTAACCCTGGAATGTGGTTGTATAACATGTGTATCAAATGAAAGGTATTAAAGAGTATTTTAAGAGAGAGTAGGCCATAGTTCTATGGATGAACGCCATTTAGGGATATCGCCATAAAGGTGGACCAGGGGTGACTCTAGAATATGTTTGTACGATATGGGTATCAAATGAAAGCTGTTAATGAGTATTTTGAAAAGGAGTGATCCTTAGTTCCATAGGTGGACGCCGTTTCGAGATATCGCCATAAAGGTGGACCAGGGGTGTCTCTAGAATGTGTTTGTACGATATGGGAATCAAATGAAAGGTGTTACTGAGCATTTTAAGAGGGAGTGGGCATTAGGTCTATAGGTGGACGCCTTTTCGAGATATCGCCATTAGGGTGGGCCAGGGGTGACTCTAGAATGTTTGTACGGTATGGGTATCAAACGAAAGGTGTTACTGAGCATTTTAAGAGGGAGTGGGCATGAGGTCTATAGGTGGACGCCTTTTCGAGATATCGTCATTAGGGTGGGCCAGGGGTGACTCTAGAATGTGTTTGTACGATATGTGCATCAAACGAAAGGTGTTACTGAGCATTTTAAGAGGGAGTGGGCATTAGGTCTATAGGTGGACTCCCTTTCGAGATATCGCCATTAGGGTGGGCCAGGGGTGACTCTAGAATGTTTGTACGATATGGGTATCAAACGAAAGGTGTTACTGAGCATTTTAAGAGGGAGTGGGCATGAGGTCTATAGGTGGACGCCTTTTCGAGATATCGTCATTAGGGTGGGCCAGGGGTGACTCTAGAATGTGTTTGTACGATATGTGCATCAAACGAAAGGTGTTACTGAGCATTTTAAGAGGGAGTGGGCATTAGGTCTATAGGTGGACTCCCTTTCGAGATATCGCCATTAGAGTGGGCCAGGGGTGACTCTAGAATGTTTGTACGATATGGGTATCAAACGAAAGGTGTTACTGAGCATTTTAAGAGGGAGTGGGCGTTAGGTCTATAGGTGGACGCCTTTTCGAGATATCGCCATTAGGGTGGGCCAGGTGTGACTCTAGAATGTGTTTGTACGATATGGGTATCAAATGAAAGGTGGTAAGGAGTATTTTAAAAGGGAGTAATCCTTAGTTCTATAGGTGGACGCCTTTTCGAGATATCGCCATAAAGGTGGACCAAGGGTGACTCTAGAATGTTTGTACGATATGGGTATCAAACGAAAGGTGTTACTGAGCATTTTAAGAGGGAGTGGGCATTAGGTCTATAGGTGGACGCCTTTTCGAGATATCCCCATTAGGGTGGGCCAGGGTGACTCTAGAATGTGTTTGTACGATATGGGTATCAAATGAAAGGTGGTAATGAGTATTTTAAAAGGGAGTAATCCTTAGTTCTATAGGTGGACGCCTTTTCGAGATATCGCCATAAAGGTGGACCAAGGGTGACTCTAGAATGTTTGTACGGTATGGGTATCAAACGAAAGGTGTTACTGAGCATTTTAAGAGGGAGTGGGCATTAGGTCTATAGGTGGACGCCTTTTCGAGATATCGTCATTAGGGTGGGCCAGGGGTGACTCTAGAATGTGTTTGTACGATATGTGCATCAAACGAAAGGTGTTACTGAGCATTTTAAGAGGGAGTGGGCATTAGGTCTATAGGTGGACGCCTTTTCGAGATATCGCCATTAGGGTGGGCCAGGGGTGACTCTAGAATGTTTGTACGGTATGGGTATCAAACGAAAGGTGTTACTGAGCATTTTAAGAGGGAGTGGGCATGAGGTCTATAGGTGGACGCCTTTTCGAGATATCGTCATTAGGGTGGGCCAGGGGTGACTCTAGAATGTGTTTGTACGATATGTGCATCAAACGAAAGGTGTTACTGAGCATTTTAAGAGGGAGTGGGCATTAGGTCTATAGGTGGACTCCCTTTCGAGATATCGCCATTAGGGTGGGCCAGGGGTGACTCTAGAATGTTTGTACGATATGGGTATCAAACGAAAGGTGTTACTGAGCATTTTAAGAGGGAGTGGGCATTAGGTCTATAGGTGGACGCCTTTTCGAGATATCGCCATTAGGGTGGGCCAGGGGTGACTCTAGAATGTGTTTGTACGATATGGGTATCAAATGAAAGGTGGTAAGGAGTATTTTAAAAGGGAGTAATCCTTAGTTCTATAGGTGGACGCCTTTTCGAGATATCGCCATAAAGGTGGACCAAGGGTGACTCTAGAATATTTGTACGATATGGGTATCAAACGAAAGGTGTTACTGAGCATTTTAAGAGGGAGTGGGCATTAGGTCTATAGGTGGACGCCTTTTCGAGATATCCCCATTAGGGTGGGCCAGGGTGACTCTAGAATGTGTTTGTACGATATGGGTATCAAATGAAAGGTGGTAATGAGTATTTTAAAAGGGAGTAATCCTTAGTTCTATAGGTGGACGCCTTTTCGAGATATCGCCATAAAGGTGGACCAAGGGTGACTCTAGAATGTTTGTACGGTATGGGTATGAAACGAAAGGTGTTACTGAGCATTTTAAGAGGGAGTGGGCATTAGGTCTATAGGTGGACGCCTTTTCGAGATATCGCCATTAGGGTGGGCCAGGGTGACTCTAGAATGTGTTTGTACGATATGGGTATCAAATGAAAGGTGGTAATGAGTATTTTAAAAGGGAGTAATCCTTAGTTCTATAGGTGGACGCCTTTTCGAGATATCGCCATTAGGGTGGGCCAGGTGTGACTCTAGAATGTTTGTACGATATGGGTATCAAACGAAAGGTGTTACTGAGCATTTTAAGAGGGAGTGGGCATTAGGTCTATAGGTGGACGCCTTTTCGAGATATCGCCATTAGGGTGGGCCAGGGTGACTCTAGAATGTGTTTGTACGATATGGGTATCAAATGAAAGGTGGTAAGGAGTATTTTAAAAGGGAGTAATCCTTAGTTCTATAGGTGGACGCCTTTTCGAGATATCGCCATAAAGGTGGACCAAGGGTGACTCTAGAATGTTTGTACGATATGGGTATCAAACGAAAGGTGTTACTGAGCATTTTAAGAGGGAGTGGGCATTAGGTCTATAGGTGGACGCCTTTTCGAGATATCCCCATTAGGGTGGGCCAGGGTGACTCTAGAATGTGTTTGTACGATGTGGGTATCAAATGAAAGGTGGTAATGAGTATTTTAAAAGGGAGTAATCCTTAGTTCTATAGGTGGACGCATTTTCGAGATATCGCTATAAAGGTGGACCAAGGGTGACTCTAGAATGTTTGTACGGTATGGGTATCAAACGAAAGGTGTTACTGAGCATTTTAAGAGGGAGTGGGCATTAGGTCTATAGGTGGACGCCTTTTCGAGATATCGCCATTAAGGTGGGCCAGGGGTGACTCTAGAATGTGTTTGTACGATATGGGTATCAAATGAAAGGTGGTAAGGAGTATTTTAAAAGGGAGTAATCCTTAGTTCTATAGGTGGACGCCTTTTCGAGATATCGCCATAAAGGTGGACCAAGGGTGACTCTAGAATGTTTGTACGATATGGGTATCAAACGAAAGGTGTTACTGAGCATTTTAAGAGGGAGTGGGCATTAGGTCTATAGGTGGACGCCTTTTCGAGATATCGCCATTAGGGTGGGCCAGGGTGACTCCAGAATGTGTTTGTACGATATGGGTATCAAATGAAAGGTGGTAATGAGTATTTTAAAAGGGAGTAATCCTTAGTTCTATAGGTGGACGCCTTTTCGAAATATCGCCATTAGGGTGGGCCAGGTGTGACTCTAGAATGTTTGTACGATATGGGTATCAAACGAAAGGTGTTACTGAGTATTTTAAGAGGGAGTGGGCATTAGCTCTATAGGTGGACGCCTTTTCGAGATATCGCCATAAGGGTGGGCCAGGGGTGACTCTAGAATGTTTGTACGATATGTGTATCAAACGAAAGGTGTTACTGAGCATTTTAAGAGGGAGTGGACACTAGGTCTATAGGTGGACGCGTTTTCGAGATATCGCCATTAGGGTGGGCCAGGGGTGACTCTAGAATGTTTGTACGATATGGGTATCAAACGAAAGGTGTTACTGAGCATTTTAAGAGGGAGTGGGCATTAGGTCTATAGGTGGACGCCTTTTCGAGATATCGCCATTAGGGTGGGCCAGGGGTGACTCTAGAATGTTTGTACGATATGGGTATCAAACGAAAGGTGTTACTGAGCATTTTAAGAGGGAGTGGGCATTAGGTCTATAGGTGGACGCCTTTTCGAGATATCGCCATAAAGGTGGACCAGGGGTTACTCTAGAATGTGTTTGTACGATATGGATATCAAATTAAAGGTATTAATGAGGGTTTTAAAAGCGAGTGGCCCTTAGATGTATATGTGAAGGCGTTCTCGCGATATCGACCAAAATGTGGACCAGGTGATCCAGAAAATCATCTGTCGGGTACTGCTAATTTATTTATATATGCAATACCACTAACAGTATTCCTGCCAAGATTCCAAGGGCTGTTGATTTCGCCTTGTAGAACTTTTTCATTTTCTTCTACTTAATATGGTAGGTGTCACACCCATTTTACAAAGTTTTTTCCAAAATTATATTTTGCGTCAATAAACCAATCCAGTTACCATGTTTCATCCCTTTTTTCGTATTTGGTATAGAATTATGGCATTTTTTTCATTTTTCGTAATTTTCGATATCGATAAAGTGGGCGTGGTTATGGTCAGATTTCGCCCATTTTTTATACCAAGAAAAAGTGAGTTCAGGTAAGTACGTGGGCTAAGTTTAGTAAAGATATATCGGATTTTGCTCAAGTTATTGTGTTAACGGCCGAGCGGAAGGACAGACGGTGGACTGTGTATAAAAACTGGGCGTGGCTTCCACCGATTTCGCCCATTTCACAGAGAACAGTTACCGTCATAGAATCTATGCTCCTACCAAATTTGAGAAGGATTGGTAAATTTTTGTTCGACTTATGGCAATAAAAGTATTCTAGACAAACTAAATGAAAATGGGCGGAGCCACGCCCATTTTGAAATTTTCTTTTATTTTTGTATTTTGTTGCATCATATTATTACTGGAGTTGAATTTTGACTTAATTTATTTATATACAGTAAAGATATTAAATTTTTTGTTAAAATTTGAATTTAAAAAAATTTTTTTTTAAAAAGTGGGCGTGTTCTTCATCCAATTTTGCTAATTTTTATTTAGCACATATAGAGTAATAGTAGTAACGTTCCTGCCAAATTTCATCATGATATCTTCAACGACTGCCAAATTACAGCTTGCAAAACTTTTAAATTACCTTCTTGTAAAAGTGGGCGGTACCACGCCCATTGTCCAAAATCTTACTAATTTTCTATTCTGCGTCATAACGTTAACCCATCTACCAAGTTTCGTCGCTTTATCTGTCTTTTGTAATGAATTATCGCACTTTTTCGGTTTTTCGAAATTTTCGATATCGAAAAAGTGGGCGTGGTTATAGTCCGATATCGTTCATTTTAAATAGCGATCTGAGATGAGTGCTCAGGAACCTACATACCAAATTTCATCAAGATACCTCAAAATTTACTCAAATTATCGTGTTAACGGACGGACGGACGGACGGACGGACGGACATGGCTCAATCAAATTTTTTTTCGATCCTGATTATTTTGATATATGGAAGTCTATATCTATCTCGATTCCTTTATATATGTACAACCAACCGTTATCCAATCAAACTTAATATACTCTGTGAGCTCTGCTCAACTGAGTATAAAGAAGTGGAAGTCACGAGCGTAGGGAGGGTAGGTTGAACTATATTCAAGTAAGGTGAGTAGTTTTTGTTTCTAATAGTTACTTAAGCAACTAACTTTTTATGTTATTTTAAGGAAATACTGCCAAAATCTCATTTCTTACGGTACTTAGTTTTGGGACGAGTATTTAGTGCTACAAAAATACCAAAATCACTCTATAGAGTTACCTCAAAAGTGTTTCAATTTATGAAAACTATTGATTTTGTCGACAAATCATTCGAGTTAGCATAGATTCACAACTCTTATGTATGTAAGTATATAGACCTGGTTGTGTTAATTCTCTTTTGATATACTGCTTAGGAAGTTGGTATTACTCCATCGATATGAGCTTTTCCAGGAACTCAAACTGCTAGTCCTTAAGAAAATATTTCCGGACTTTTAACTCTTTCATCCGAAAGAAATTATTAAATTCGGACTTTTCTTTCATAAATTCGAAAATAAAAGTTAAATCCGCAAATTTATTTTTTAAGGATAGTATAAAAGTTCGGCCCTATAACTATGCAACGACTCATCGAAATTACAGGAATTTTTTCGTACAGAGCCCTTGTAAGAATTTTAAATGTATGCTAACATTTATTTGAAGCAATTTCTAATTTCTAATTTATTTAATAATTTGGGAAAAATTAAAACAACGTGACATCAGGACGGATAAAGCAGGAATTACCCACCGACGTGTGCAGTACGTACGGACGTTTGTCGTACGAAACACGTTTGACCGAACCCTCAAGCCCGTAGGAATCAATGTGTGCGTCTGTGTACATGTACATAACATATTTGTGTGTGTATTGTTTACAGATAAGCACTGTTGCCATTGACCAGTTTGCATGCATGCTTATGGAAACATCAACTTTTTCCAATTTAATTTTTGATGTTGTAAAAGGCTGGAATTAATATTAAATAAATATAAATAGATTACATATTTATAATCTGCACTTTTACATAATTATTTCGAATTATTTTCACAATTTTTTAAACTTTAATTAGGTGTTTTTGCATAAAACTGTAAACGGTCAAAAATTAGCGCACAAAAGTTTACTAGGCAACTCTGTCTAGTGAGAGAGCGATCAGCTGACACGTTCTTACGGAAAAAAAATCAAAATTGTTTTGATTTCTACGTTCCGGGCTACGTACGTACGGGCGTTGCACGTCGGTGAGTTTTCGTTTACATTGCACACTCATAAGATAGGTCGTGTCAGCTGACACGTTTTTGGTACGTACGTTCGTAAGTAACTGCCGCATAAGGCGACAGCTGTTTCCATCATACCTTGTAAATCTCTTCAAACGATGATTGAAGTGTTACAAACGCATTCAGCCACGTCATGCCTTATGGCTGGTTTTCATTATGTCAAATTTCACGTCAAACGTTGCCATTTTAATGAAAACGGGTTTTCATATAGTGTCATTTGTGTTTGTCGTCACTTTTGACTACGCTGTGTCAATTAAAATGTCAGCTAAATGAAAACGGCCCCTTAGTTGTTGTAAACTTTATCCCAATTACCTTCCTTCTCGTTTAAACAGAAAGCGGTTTATCAAATTCCAAAACAATATCTCATTTGGATATAATTTTAACGGGGAAAAAGAGCTGCAAGTTTTCTGTAAAAAAATATAAGATTTCAATTCCAGATATTTAAGAAAATGGATTGATAAGAAATTCGTTCCATTTGGATGAGTCATTCCTTAGTAATAGAGCCAGAGTTATTCTGTCCTTAAAATATGAAAGTCCTGATTTAACCTTTACTTTGGGACTCATAAAATAAAAGTCGGGACTAAACTTTTTGTGTGGATTTCTTTGTACAAAATTCGAAAAAATAAAAAGATGCATCGCTATGAAAATGCTATGGATATCATTAACATATATTTGTGACTGATTACCTCCTGTTGTTGTTGTTGTTGTTGTAGCGATAAGGTTGCTCCTTGAAGGCTTTGGGGAGTGTTATCGATGTGATGGTCCTTTTCCGGATACAGATCCGGTACGCTCCGGTACCATAGCACCATTAAGGTGCTAGACCGACCATCTCGGGAACGATTTGTGTGGCCACATTAAACCTTCATGCCATTCCCTCCCTCCCCACCCCCAAGTTCCATGAGGAGCTTGGGGTCGCCAGAGCCTCGTCTGTTAGTGAAACAGGATTCGCCGCGGATAGGTGAAGTTGACAATTGGGTTTGGAGAAGCTATATATTGTGCTGGCAACCTGAAGGGTTGCGCTACACAGCCCCTTCAATCTGGTATTTTAGTCGCCTCTTACGACAGGCATACACTCAGAGAAAAACGCCGTTCTAAAATCCAGCACCACCGGACTCAATTCAAGATTTTCATGTTTTTACTTTTTTGTTCTTGAAACACTGCCGACCTATTCTCAAAACAACAACCTTGTTCTTGAACTGATAACCATTTTCTTGAAAAGAGAACGGCTGGTCTTAAAATATGAACAAATGTTCTATTTATGAGAACAATGTTCTTAAATTACGTTCAAGTAAAAAGAAACGGTAAAATTTGTATGTACTACAGTGTTAAATACAACATTTGGAGCAAGCTATTAAACAGTCGTTGTGGCCCAGCGGTTATGATGTTGTGGTTGCGATCGCGCGGCGCGAGTTGGATCACCGTCAAATTATACAATTTTTTAAATCAATTTTTTAACTTTTATTTTTCGTTCAATTATTTTTCCATTCACTTTTTCCATAATTCTCAAACTTGTTATGAAATGTTTTAAGTATATATGCAGATTACATCTTCAAATAAGGATAATTTCTTAATAAGAGAAACATAAGAAAAAATGCATATTATGCACTTTTCTTAAATTTTTGGACTATAATAAAAATTTTTTTGTTATAAATAGTTTTTATTTATGACAAAAAAATTATTATTAATAAAAAATACTTTCCCCTCCCATCAATTTTCAATCCCAAACCGTTCTTGAATTGAGAACGAAAACTGTTAAATCGACCACAAGTCGTTCTCGAAGCGTGAGAACGAAAAATCTTATTTTAACCACAAATAGTGCTTGAAATGAACACAGAAGGTTCACACATCAATGCCAAACTGGTCATAAAATATGAACGGTGTGCTTGGAAAAACTATTCTTAAAACAAGCCCATCGGTCACGAGTTAAGAAAAAACGTACTTAACAAACTTTTGTCAACGAATGTTCTTAATTTTGAACTTGTTTCGTTCGTTTTAGAACGATTTTTTCTCTGAGTGTACCTACCGCGGGTATATTCTGATCCCCTAACCCGCTGGGGGACTGATTACCTCCTAAACGATTGGACTGATTTTTATGATATATTGTGTGTGTGCTCAAGGGGATTTGAGGATGCTTTAGATTCACAATTTGGTCCAGGAAGTGAACCAGGGACCGATCTGTTCTAAACAATCTAATTTAAGGTGCGATTCGCTAGAAACTCTTTGGTCAAGAAAGTATTTGAGAAACTGTGCATTTCGGGCAGTGGACCAGAGGCCGGCCTCTTCTAAATTAAAATATTGTAGTGCTCGGTTTGCTTGAAAGTCGGAACAGGGGTACCTCTTCGGCCAAGATAATATTTCAGAAACTTTTCATTCCGAAAATAGGGCCGACCTATTCTAAAAAAAATATAGATTTGGTGCGACTTGCTTGAATTTGGGTACAGGGGTACCCCCTTGACTTTGTTATTATTTAAGAAACCTTTCTTTCCGGGAAGTGAACCAGTGGCCTACCTGTTCGAATGAAAAACCTGTTGGTAACTTTATAACCCAAGATCGGACAACCAATTTTGAAAACGAGCCGGACCCATGCGCATCTTGCGCAACCAATATAACAGTCCTTATCAAATATCAACAGAAATCGGCTGTTCTATCAATCAATTAAAACTTACAGCTTGCGCTGCCATCTAGCGTATGATAGCAACTGCCGGCAATGCAGTGTAACTATTCACAATAAGAGCTTACGATTTCTTCCCGAACACATGCGAGATTTTCGAGACCCGAGAAATCGAGAACTCGACTTCTCACGAGATTCTCGTGTCTCGAAGTACACGTGAATCTCGCGAGCTTCTCGACATAAACATAGTTGCTGTATGGACAGTATTTATACACTTGGTTTTTTACATGTGAATTTTTTATACTCAGTTGAGCAGAGCTCACAGAGTATATTAAGTTTGATTGGATAACGGTTGGTTGTACATATATAAAGGAATCGAGATAGATATAGACTTCCATATATCAAAATAATCAGGATCGAAAAAAAATTTGATTGAGCCATGTCCGTCCGTCCGTCCGTTAACACGATAACTTGAGTAAATTTTGAGGTATCTTGATGAAATTTGGTACGTAGGTTTCTGAGCACTCATCTCAGATCGCTATTTAAAATGAACGATATCGGACTATAACCACGCCCACTTTTTCGATATCGAAAATTTCGAAAAACCGAAAAAGTGTGATAATGCATTACAAAAGACAGCTAAAGCGACGAAACTTGGTAGATGAGTTGAACTTATGACGAAGAATAGAAAATTAGTAAAATTTTGGACAATGGGCGTGGCACCGCCCACTTTTAAAAGAAGGTAATTTAAAATTTTTGCAAGCTGTAATTTGGTAGCTGTTGAAGATATCAGGATGAAATTTGGCAGGAACGTTACTCCTATTACTGTATGTATGCTTAATAAAAATTAGCAAAATCGGAGAAGGACCACGCCCACTTTTAAAAGAAATTTTTTTTAAAGTAAAATTTTAACAAAATATTTAATATCTTTACAGTATATAAGTAAATTATGTCAACATTCAACTCCAGTAATGATATGGTGCAACAAAATACAAAAATAAAAGAAAATTTCAAAATGGCCGTGGCTCCGCCCTTTTTCATTTAATTTGTCTAGGATACTTTTAACGCCATAAGTCGAACAAAAATTAGCCAATCCTTTTGAAATTTGGTAGGGGCATAGATTTTATGACGCTAACTATTTTCTGTGAAAATGGGCGAAATCGGTTGATTCCAGTTTTTATACACAGTCGTCCGTCTGTCCTTCCGCATGGCCGTTAACACGATAACTTGAGCAAAAATCAACATATCTTTAATGAACTTAGTTCACGTGCTTACTTGAACTCACTTTATCTTGGTATGAAAAATGAACGAAATCCGACTATGACCACGCCCACTTTTTCGATATCGAAAATTACGAAAAATGAAAAAATGCCATAATTCTATACCAAATACGAAAAAAGGGATGAAACATGGTAAGGTAATTGGATTGTTTTATTGACGCGAAATATAACTTTAGAAAAAACTGTATAAAATGGTTGTGACACCTACCATATTAAGTAGAAGAAAATGAAAAAGTTCTGCAGGGCGAAATAAAAAACCCTTAAAATCTTGGCAGGTATTACATATATAAATAAATGAGCGGTATCCAACAGATGATGTTCTGGGTCACCCTGGTCCACATTTTGGTCGATATCTGGAAAACGCCTTCACACCACTCCCTTTTAAAACTCTCATTAATACCTTTAATTTGATACCCATATTGTACAAACTCATTCTAGAGTCACCCCTGGTCCACCTTTATGGCGATATCTCGAAAAGGCGTCCACCTATAGAACTAAGCCCCACGCCCTTTTAAAATTCTCATTAACACCTTTCATTTGATACCCATATCGTACAAACATATTCTAAAGTCACCCCTGGTCCACCTTTATGGCGATATCTCGAAAAGGCGAACACCTATAGAACGAAGGCCCACTCCCTTTTAAAAATACTCATTAACACCTTTCATTTGATACCCATATCGTACAAAGAAAATATAGAGTCACCCCTGGTCCACCCTTATTGCAATACCTCGAAAAGGCGTCCACCTATAGAACTAAGGTCCACTCCCTTTTAAAATACTCATTAACTCCTTTCGTTTGATACCCATATTGCACAAACGAATTCTAGAGTCACCCCTGGCCCACCTTTATGGCGATATCTCGAAAGGGCGTCCACCTATGGAACTAAGGATTACTCCCTTTTAAAATACTCATTAACACCTTTCTTTTGATACCCATATTGTACAAACAAATTCTAGGGTCACCCCTGCTCCACCTTTATGGCAATATCTCGAAACGGCGTCCACCTATGGAACTAAGGATTACTCCCATTTTAAAATACTCATTAACACCTTTCTTTTGATACCCATATTGTACAAACAACTTCTAGGGTCACCCCTGGTCCACCTTTATGGCGATATCTCGAAAATGCGACCACCTATACAACAACCACCACTCCCTTTTATAACCCTCATTAATACCGTTAATTTGATACCCATATCGTACAAACATATTCTAGAGTCACCCCTGGTCCACCTTTATAGCGATATTTCGAAACGGCGTCCACCTATAGAACTATGGCCCACTCCCTCATAAAATACTCTTTAATGCCTTTCATTTGATATACATTCCAGGGTTTCCTCCCTCGGTTCATTTTCCTACATTGTTATTTTCCCTTATGCTGTCACCATAGCTCTCAACTGTGTATGTAATGTTCGGTTACACCCGAACTTAACCTTCCTTACTTGTTTTTTATTATATTGCTTTTCAATGACATTTAACTCAAAACATATTTATTATACATATAATTTTGTTCACAATATTTTACTTATTTAACGAGACACGGAGAACTCGGCTTCTCGCGACCCACACAGCATTTAGATGATAAATTTTTGAACTTTCCTTCATATCAACAACATTTGATTACTCCTTGCGACTAAATAACTACTGAGTTTTCATACAGTTGAACAAAATAAATAATAAAATAAGATTACTTTTAATGATCAAAAACTGCAAATCATTTTTCGATCACTTTTGCAAATCATTTTCGAATAACTTTGATGAACAAATTTCAAGATTTTATAAAAATTAACATATAGAATAATAAAACTTGTTTGCTTTTGATGATCAATAACTGAGAACAATTTTTCAATCACAATTTGGAATCATTTTTGAATTCAATTTCTTTACCTTCGGTGATCAGAAATTTAAAATCATTTTTCAATCAACTTTCTTAATCTTTTCAGACTACCTTTCTTGAATAAATGATTAATTTTATACTTGTTAAATCTACACTTCTCATTGAAAATCTGATTTTTCTTCATTAGCTCACATTTTTTCAATCATAAAATCTAAAAAAATTTCAAATATACAAAACATATTCAAGACTAAAAGTAATATAAATGCTGCTCCTAACGTAAGATGTCTTCTAGCATTTCTCTAGATGCGGCTTCCCAGAAAAGACATACTGGATGGAACCGATGTACGGGAGTTGTAAGCTGTTTGAACCGCTGGTAAGTTAAGCTTGATCGACACGCCTGGACCCGGCTTCAACATCCCCCATGAGCTATAATTGTTAAAAACATCAAGTTATATTTAAACAATGATATGAGACATAGTAAAATCGTGATTTTTAAAGAGACATCGTTACCATAATCTAAGATGTTGATCATAGATGATGTTGGATGTTGTAGTCGTGTGTGTGTACAACGGTCAAGTTAATTACTACCTGCGGTTCAAAAAGCTTTCTTCCGAGCTTCCGGATGCTTTCACCCCCTGATGAAATATGATCTTTATATAGTATTTAGTTATGTATTAAATATAATGGAAAAATGAATCACAATCGTATTCACAAATGATTCCAAACCATTATTTAATATGATTGAAAATGTTCTTAAATGTGATCAAAAAATGACTGTGAAAAATGATCAAATGTTATTCCAAAAGAAGTAAAGTACAATCTTCCAATAATATCAAGTATGATACAAAAATGAATAAAAACTGTTTAGAAATATGAATCATAAATGATTATTCAAGAATAATCACATTTAAGGTACACTTTTCTCCCGACGGAACATTGCATTTCGAATAAAAAATACTTTTAAATTTGAATGTTTTCAATTATCTGGGGGTATGATATTTGAATATTTTTTGATAAAAATTTTCAAAAAATGCTGGCTGGGGAGATTCACGAATCTCGAAATACTCATAATTCTCGCGAGCTTCTCGACTTTCAATTCAGTCGCTGCATTGGCAGTATTCTATATATTTCGGTGTTTTTTAGTTGGGGTTTTGTGGAATTTTCGCTTGTGCTCCAGAAGAAATCGTAAGCTCTATATAAAACAGCCAATGAATCGATACCCAATTGTCAGCGCGAGGCGAATCCTGTTACAAATATGCATGTATCATACACATATTTAGCAGGCGAGGCTCTGGCGACACCAAGCTCCTCATGGAATTAGAGTGTGGGGGCGGGATGACCTTGAAGGTTTAATGTGGTCATGTTTATCGTTGATAGTCGAGATAGTATATTAATGGTGCTTTGTTACCGGAACGTACATGATCTATATGCGGCAAAGGACCATCAACATCCATAACACTCCCAAAAACTTTCGTGGAGTGTTCGTTAAAACAACAAGAGCTATATAAAAAGATACAGGTAGAAAAAAAGAAAAAGGAAAATAAGAGATATGAGTGGGAGTTGGTGAGAAAGAGATAGTGCGGAGAGAAGTAGAAAAATGGAGAGAGGATAAGGAAAGATAGTGTAGTTGGAAATGGAGATACAAGTGGGAAAAAAGCGAGGCGAAGGTAGGAAAGAGAGGAAGTATTAGAAGGAAGTGGAAAGAAAAAAGTAGGAGATGGAGGAAGAACAAGAAAAAGGAGGGTGGAGGAGAAATTGAAAAAGTGAAAGGTGGAACAAACGGAGGAGTGATAGGGATCAAACATTAAGATGTGGGGAGTGAGGCAAGAATATACAAACATTTTTTTGCAGAAGCCAAAATGTGATAATGTCCCTTCACCTGGGTGAGTAAATACGTCGTAAGGGGGAAATATTAGTGGGACGGGGAATGCCTCAATTATATATAGATATCTTTAATATAAAATTTAATGTAATTTAAAAATGTTTACCTGAGACTGAGAATGGGAGTAAGAATAGGTTTGGAAATGATCAATGGAATAAGGAATGGAAAAAAATAAGAAGAAAAGTAGAGAAAAAGGTAGCAGAAAACGGGATAGAGAGTGAGGAGAGGAAGCGAGATTCGCTTTTTAATTGTAGGAAAACCAATTTTCGAGCAAAACATTTTCTGGCGCGTACTCTAGTATACATATACATTTATATATATGTATTAGAGCGGGTCAAATTGCGTGGATGGAATTTTTTTTCATCAGGAGTATAGCAAAAACGTAATCTACAGATGATCCGAAGAAAAATTGCTGAAGACACCATAGCTCTAGGTCCGATTTCGAGTCCCCCACTTTTACAAAATAAATATTTTGCCGTATGAATGTAGGGTTTGGCCAACAAATCTTCATAGTTCTGATAGAATTATAGGAAAAATATCATATTGGGCTTACTTTAAAGGTATTTTACGTACATTTCAGAATCTGTGTTAATATCTATAGTGTTTTTTTTAATTTTAGTAGAGATATCAAGCTTAAATTATGAGAAATTAGCCTAAAATGAACTTTTAACTACTATGTTATCATTTTTAACAAATTTCTTATAGACATTTTTGTTTTTTCTTTACAGCTAGAAAAGTTCAGAACATTTCCAACAACTTTTATTCAGACAGTTTTTCTTTTTTCGAATTCGTTTTAGTAGACAAAAATTTTCAAAAAAAAAAAAACATATTTTAAAGTAATAAGCAAAAACAACAATTTTTATAATTTCAACGAATAAACTTTGATAAAAGTACACTGCCGTATACAACAGAATTATAGTATTTTACATTAAAATATATTGGCACATAAATTCCAATAATATAAACTGCTAGAGTTTTAAAATTTTCCGATGGTGTATTTATTAGTTGTTGTATATAGACGTAATACCCTGCTTGCTTTGGTTAGCCATCGAGAATGTACAACTGTTCCTGGTTTTATGTTAGCTAAATCAACTGAAACAGCACCATTTGAAATTGCTTTGGCCATTTGATAAAAATATTTAACATTTGTAGATAACTCTCATTCTTGTTCATAATTGATCATACAAGGCATATTTTCCAATGCTATTGGTTCAAAATCACTTACAACCTGAAAAATAAATTTTTTAGATCAATTAAAATTAGTATAATTTTCCTATTTTGATTGGATTGAAAAAATATTATAAAATCATTTTAACAAATGCATACCTGAAATTTTTCACAGTTGTTGTTGTATATTTTTCCACTTGCTGCTCTTGGTCCACTCGTGACTGTTTTATCTAATGCTCTGAATAAATGACCAAATGGTAATTTATTGGAATGAAGCACACATATAAATTAGTGCAGTGGTCTATTTAAATGTTTTTCAAAAAGTCTTATAACACCATTTTCTATTCCAGTATTAGCTGGTTCTCCATCCCTGCATATGCCAATTAATTGATGAAGGTCAAGATGTTATGGCTGTTCCCAACAAACATTTAGGTTAGAAAACGATTAGAAGACGAATCGAATTCTAATGTATTTCTCTAAGGTAGAAGGTTAGAGGACGATTTGCGAAACTGTCGCGAATTACAGCATTTTCGACAAAAAGAGGACTTCGTCTCGATATCGAGAAAAGGGTTAGAATTCTAATCGAATTCTAACGTCAAATTCTAATGAGTTTCTAATGAGAATTTTGAAGTGATGCGCAATTAAGTTCAATTATTTAAAATCGGCGAAATTTTCATTGTTTCATTATATCAAATACGTTTATTTGGTTATAATCGTATGTATTAAGATTGAACATATTTCAAAGGCTTTTTCTATTATAATAAATTAAAACCGTACTTAAAGATTGAGCTCAGGGTTGGTTTGAGGTACGCATGAGGAAGCGTTTTCTTCATGCCATTCAAATAGGACTTCAATAATCTGCTCGCTTTCCTTTTTTAACTTTTTTTGTTTCATTTTCACTTACTAGGATTTATTATTGTATATAAAAAATATTATTTCGCAACTTCTAATATTTCCACTATTTTTATTTTGTTTGTATAACACTAAGAATGAGTGACCATGTCGTGCAAATAATCGATAACTGTGACAATAATCATAACATCGCATTTCTATTGTTATTCGAATCGTTTCACGGCCGAATTCTAACCTAGTTTTCGATTCGAAATGCATTAGAGAACTACCTTAGAATTATAATGTAAAATTACAATATTTCTCTAACGTGAAAAACAACCACGAATGGAGAGCAAAAAAGATTTTTAAAAATAATAACATAATATTACTTTTATATCGAAAAATACGTTAAAATGGTCAATTCTAAGTAAACAAATAATTTTTTAAATAAATTGCATTAAAATTATAAAAATTGTGTTCTTTTTTGCTTTTTACTTGAAAATATAGTTTTTTTTTTAACATTTTTTCTACTAAAACGAATTCGAAAAAAGAAAAACTGCCTTAATGTAAGTTGTTGGAAATGTTCTGAACTTATTTTAGCTGTAAAGAAAAAAATTTTCCATAAGAAATTTGTTAAAAATGATAATATAATAATTAAAAGTTCATTTTAGGCAAATTTCTCATAATTTAAGCTTGATATTTCTACTAAAATTCAAAAACACTATAGATATTAATACAGATTCGGAAATGTACGTAAAATAGCTTTAAATTAAGCCCAATATGATATTTTTTCAATAATTCCATCAGATGCTATGAAGATTTTTTGGCCAAACCCTACATTCATATGGCAAAATATCTATTTTGTAAAAGTGGGGGACTTGAAATCGGACCCAGAGCTATGGTGTCATCAGCAATTTTTCTTAGAATCATCTGTAGATTACGTTTTTGCTATACTCCTGATGGAAAAAAAATTTTACCCGCTATAATATATATATATTTCAGCTAAATTTATTTATCATTATGCATATTTAAAAGAAAATTTCACCCTGCGATGGACGTGAAATATGATTTCAATGAATATTTATTACCAGGCATGACTTTCACCTGCGTCCAAAACTGAACAAAGTTGCGCATTTAATTGGCAATTTACAACATTAAGTGAAAATCCAAAAAAATACAAAAAACAAATAAAACAACGATGAAAACAAGTAACTTTTACGCTAATCGCTCAACCGTTTATAATGCTTACATGTGCGCATAAAAATAAATGAAGTGTTGATGTGGCCCCCAAACGTCAATCCCCAGAGAAAAATGTTAGCGCATTTGTGGTTGCCAAAAAAAAAAAAAGACAACATTTATTATACCCACATTGTTTGTGGCTCATTTATCTGCCAATCAGCGCAGTTTTTCCCGCTGTTAAGTGTATGCAAATATGACATTATATGTTGACTTTCCGCCGTTCATTTTGGCTCCATTCGTAATGACTAAACGTTAGTTATAGTTTCTGATATTGCCTTAGAATTTTCGGAAACATAGCGGCATCAGATTTATTTGAAATCCCAGACCAGTGCTGACAAATTTTCCAAATTTTAAATTACCATAAAAAAGAAGTTCTATCTTAGAATTCAAAAAGAGGATAGATTTTTATTTATTGGTCTGTTAATTATTTGAATTTGTTGCACAGTGTTAGTTGCCTGGGATTATGAATAGTCCATACAAGTCATTTTTCATTAAAGAGCATTTTAAATTTGTAGCATCTACAATTCTTATTAGATATAATAAATTTGGAGAGGTTTAATGCATTTGTTGATATACAAGAAAGCATCCCCACCGTAACAAAACTCAAAGTGAAGGAGGGTTGTAATCGCCAGCCTACTCTTTCTTAATAGTACCAAGCCATCACTGCTCAAAGCTTGGTGCAGGAGGATGGCCATTATTATATGCTTGGCTATTTAGTAATCATAAATATTAATAAGTGGGCCTGAAAAAGTTATTGAATAGGCAAACACATTTTTATACTCAACTGAGCAGAGCTCACAGAGTATATTAATTT
The DNA here is from genome assembly GCF_040869045.1 of Eurosta solidaginis. NCBI lineage: Eukaryota > Metazoa > Arthropoda > Insecta > Diptera > Tephritidae > Eurosta > Eurosta solidaginis. The sequence continues at coordinate 316,112,067 of NC_090319.1, read as the reverse complement.
TGTTCGCATAACGGTACCCCGATTAGCAATGAATTATGGCACTTTTTCGAAAAACCGAAAAAGTGCCATAATTCATTGCTAAAGACCATTCAGCCATTACAGCGGTTTTTTGTTTGTCTTCATTAATCCTACTTCTATTCTGGTTCGTGCCAATTGATATTCACAACACTGCGACATCTGTTGCAGAATGGATGTGAAAACTGGACTTGTTTGATGGCAATGCTGCCATAGTGTCATATTTTATTGACACTTTTTTCCCCGTGCTCTGGGATGTATTAACAATTTTTGTTGTTATATCGGCCTACTGATTTGTAAGATCGCGGGTTCGAATCGAGCTCAAGGCCTAACAATAAGTTTTTATCATTATTATTGTTATGATAAATTTTTTCTTAATTGAAAAAATTTTTAAATTAGAATAGAAGAAAGAAAAAATTTAGACAACTGCCAAAGCTCGTTGTATATATCCATTTCGGGAACTGCTAAATTCCTTCATCGGCAACGTTTAGGCGCCGCTGCTATATCCATTCAGCCATACAGTTTTTATACACAGTCGACCGTCCGTCTTTCCGCTCGGCCGTTAACATGATAACTTCAGCAAAAATCGATATATCTTTACTAAACTTAGTTCACGTATTTATCTGAACTCACTTTATCTTGGTATTAAAAATGGGCGAAATCCGACTATGACCACGCCCACTTTTTCGATATCGAAAATTTCGAAAAATTAAAAAATGCCATATTTTATACCAAATACGACAAAAGGAATGAAACATGGTGATTGGATTCGTTTTTTGACACAAAATATAACTTTAGAAAAAACTTTGTAAATTGGGTGTGAACACGAAAAAGTTCTGCACGGCGAAATCTAAAGCCCTTGGAATCATGATAGGAATACTGTTCGTGGTATTACATATATAAGTAAATTAGCGGTACCCGACAGATGATGTTCTGGGTCACCCTGGTCCACATTTTGGTCGATATCTCGAACACGCCTTAACATATACAACTAAGGGTCACTCCCTTTTAAACCCTCATTAATACCTTTAATTTGATACCCATATCATACAAACAAATTCTAAAGTCACCCCTGGTCCACCTTTATGGCGATATCCCAAAAAGGCGTCCACCTATATAAATAAGGCCCACTCCCTTTTAAAATACTCATTAACACCTTTCATTTGATACCCATATCGTACAAACAAATTCTAGAGTCACCCCTGGTCCACCTTTATATCGATATTTCGAAAAGGCGTCCACCTATAGAACTATGGCCCACTCCCTTTTAAATACTCTTTAATACCTTTCATTTGATACAAATTTCATACAAACACATTCAAGGGTTACCCTTAGTTCATTTTCTAATGGTGATTTTTCTTATTTGACAAAGGATGAAGGAAAATCGTTCCAAAAAACGTCAGCCTTGGTCTACAATTTCGGACTCTTATCGGACTTATAATTAAGAGCGCTTCGAAAATTTTTCACGGGTGATTTAAAAAAAAATGATAAAGAAATGCGTTCAAATTTAACCAAAATTTTCATATTTAAAATGAATATTCAATTAAAACGAACTGATAGCTGAAGAAAGATAGCAAAGGCAAGTTGCTCCACTTTTTATACCCAGCGTGCCTTGCACACAGAGTATATTAACTTTGATTAGATAACGGTTGGTTGTACAGGTATAAAGGAATCGAGATAGATATAGACTTCCATATATCAAAATCATCAGGATGGAAAAAAAAATTGATTGAGCCATTTCCGTCCGTCCGTCCGTTAACACGATAAGTTATGTAAATTTTGAGGTATCTTGATGAAATGTGGTATGTAGGTTCCTGGGCACTCTTCTCAGATCGCTAAAATGAACGATATCGGACTATAACCACGCCCTCTTTTTCAATATCGAAAATTTCGAAAAACCGAAAAAATGCGATAATTCATTACCAAAGACGGATGAAGCGATGAAACTTGGTAGGTGGGTTGACCTTATTACGCAGAATAGAAAATTCTTAAAAGTTTGGACAACGGGCGTGGCACCGCCCACTTTTAAAAGAAGGTAATTTAAAAGTTTTGTAAGCTGTAATTTGGCAGTCGTTGAAGATATCATATTGAAATTTGGCAGGAACGTTACTACTATTACTATATATGTGCTAAATGAAACTTAGCAAAATCGGATGAAGAACACGCCCACATAAAAAAATTTTTTTTTAAGTCAAATTTTAGCAAAAAATTAAATATCTTTACAGTATCTTATATACTTAAATTATTAATTATAAATTATGTCAACATTCAACTCCAGTAATAATATGGTGCAACAAAATACAAAAATAAAAGAAAATTACAAAATGGGCGTGGGCTCCACCCTTTTTCATTTAGTTTGTCTAGAATACTTTTAGTACCATAAGTCGAACAAAAATATACCAATCCTTGTCAAATTTGGTAGGGGCATAGATTCTATGACGGTAAAAATGGGCGAAATCGGTTGAAGCCACGCCCAGTTTTTATACACAGTCGACCGTCTGTCCTTCCGCTCGGCCGTTAACACGATAACTTGAGCAAAAATCGATACATCTTTACTAAACTTAGTTCACATACTTATCTGAACTCACTTTATCTTGGTATAAAAAATGGCCGAAATCCGATTATGACCACGCCCACTTTTTCGATATCGAAAATTACGAAAAATTAAAAAAACGCCATATTTTTATACCAAATATAAAAAAGGAATGAAACATGGTACATAATTGGATTGGTTTATTGCGCAAAATATAACTTTAGAAAAAACTTTTTAAAACGGGTGTGACACCTACCATATTAAGTACAAGAAAATGGAAAAGTTATGCAGGGCGAAATCAAAAACACTTGGAATCTTGGCAGGAATACTGTTCGTGGTATTCATATATAAATAAATTAGTGGTACCCGACAGATGATGTTCTGGGTCACCCTAGTCCACATTTTGGTCGATATCTCGAAAACGCCTTCACATATACAACTAACCGCCATTCCCTTTTAAAACCCTCATCAATACCTTTAGTTTGATACCCATATCATACAGACACATTATGGAGTCACCCCGGGTCGACCTTTATAGCGATATCCCGAAATGGCGTCCACCTATAGAACTATGGCCCACTCCCTTTTAAAATACTCTTTAATACCTTCCATTTGATACCCATGTCATACAAACACATTCCATTGTTACCCTAGGTTCATTTTGCTAAATGGTGATTTCCCCTTATTTTGTCTCCAAAGCCCGTAGCTGAGTATGTAATGTTCGGTTACTTAGCCTTCCTTACTTGTTAGTATTAACATTTGTATGTATCCCTAAAAAGACAATTTTGTCTCCAAAGCTCTCAGCTGAGTATGTAATGTTCGGTTACACCCAAACTTAGCCTTCCTTACTTGTTTTATTTTCCATTTGAATACCTAAAAGGTAATTATCTTTTGTGTGTATGTTTTCACTCACTCCAAAACTGCCCGCTTCTTATGCTGAAAATTTGAATTATTACACTCTGCTTCAGAGAGCGGCTACACCTTTATCAGTTTTAGCTCAAAAAGTTGCAATTGAAGTTAAGAAACTTGAAATTGAAATTCAGAATTGGCATTTGAAGTTTAGAAAATTACAACTGAAGTTCAGGAACTTCACTGAAGCTCAACAATTTACAATCGAAGTTCAGAATGTTACAACTGAAGTTCAGAACTTTCAATTGAACTTCAATTGTAATACTCTTAACTTAAATTGTAGTTTTCGGAACTACAATCGTAATTTTCTAAACTACAAATGGAAATTCTGAATATCAATTTTAATAATCAATTTAAAAATCTGTACATGGTTGCATAAAGACCCCGAAACAGTCTTGAAACTATCCAAATTGTGGTTTAAATTATTTCGAAATTATGCCGAACTCTACCATATACAAAGCTCATACAATATTTCCAAAGAGCATCTGTGAATATCTGAATACCCAAACCGCGATCCATTCCAGTTCCGCAGCGAAAGTGCTGTAAAAGGCGTATTTGTTTCTACCCATCACAGGTCTGCCATCATCAGTTTGTCAACCTCAATGACTGCTTCATGCCAAAGTTCCCGATCTTTTTCATAAAGTTTAATTATGATTTACAGGAGATACATCTAGTATCAGTTCTTTTGCCTGTAGGATGTGTACGCTACATGTATAATTATATATCGTCACTGTAACTGTAGCCATAACGACACTCACCGGCGGTTTTGGCGAATGTTTGGGTGTTGATGATCCTTTGTCGGATATATATCCGGTACGCTCCGCAAACTAGTATCATTAAGGTACCAGCGCGAATACCTCGGGAACCACTTAATATACCACCTTGAACTCTCAAGGTCCTCCCAAAATTTATAATTATACTTTGTTAAGACATATCAGCTATTTTTTGAACTACCGTAAACCTCTAGATCGAACCAGAATTTACAGTCAAAAGCCATGCTAATATTGGAGAGAGGGTAAAATAAGGGAAGCCATACCGAATTATCAGAGAAAAGAAGCTAACTAGGTTCAAAGGATATGGGGTCATAGTGAGGGAAAGAGAATGATAGAAAGCGATTTAGTGTAAAAGGGGGAAAGGAAGTTAGAGAAGAGGTAAAGGTAAAGTAAAAGGTAAAGTTCGACAAAAAGGATGGACCAAGAAATGATTCTTAGTTCTGCTCTGCAATGTTTCTTGAGGACAATGAACCGAACCTTTCTTTTGAGGAGTAAGTAAAGTAAAGATATTTGCATTTCGTGAAAAAATTACGATGTTGTTGTCAAACTTTGCTCTGTAGTCTATTTAAGCCACAGTCATATATTCGTGAATATTTCGCATTCTGCATAAATGGGCCACGCCGAAATTTACTCGGAGGCCCTGGATAAGACTAAGCCTTTCTAACTCCTTCATCCATCGAAAGATCCCTGGGGAAATCTACTGATGTTTCAGTAGATTTTGAACTGGTTTAAGTCTTTAAAAGGGGATTCTTTATAACTAGTTTTGCGACCTGTTTCAAATCTATTCTACCTACGTACGAGGTTACCAAATATATTTGCCTTGAATTAATTCAATTAATAAAGAAATAAAAATCTTCCGTAACATTTAAATGAAAGAGACATCCTAAAGCTTCATAAATAGTTTCCACTGAAGAGATCTGCTGATAGGAGCTTTTTTGAAAAAACTTCGAGGTAATACATTTTCTAACTACAATCAACTTGAACAACTTTAAACGTTCGCAAATTAGCGATAATAGCCAGTTGTGCAGAAATAACGCTAAAGTATGTACATTAGGGTGGTACTCAGAAATCGATTAAACGATTGTTACCAGTCTCTTTCCTTCGGTTGATAATACATAGGTCAAAAATGTAACATATGCATATTAGCCCCGATTGGAGACGGTTAGGGGGTGTCGCACACAAGTCAAAGGTAGGATAGCTCTATGGCGACCCAAAATCGTTTACTTGATTTATAAGGACTGCCCTAATGTACATACCGTTATATACATGCAAATGTGTGTAATGCATATAAAAGTATAAATGAAGCTGCAGTATCGCGAAAATTGCATTAAACAAGTTTTATGAGAAAAACTTTGCGTTTGTGTTTGTGTAGGTGAAAGCGCAAGTCATGATTACCTGGTTGACTCCGGAGTGCTACACGAGCGTGGTTGTTTGGTGGTCGGTCTCCTTTGTGTTGGGCAAAGAAGTGCTTTATCGCAACAAACTAGCGGCTAGCGGTTTATAGGAGTAACTATGTATGTAGAAACATAAAAGTCATAGCGAATTTTTTGTGTGTCTTTATTTGGTTTTTTCATGAAATCCTGCTGAAAACAGTGGCAGTTAAAGTTGATAGCTAAGTCATACATTCACACATACATACACATATGCACGTGTGCATACAAGAATAAATGTTTATGAAAAAGTAAAATCGCTATTTTTTCAAATTAAAGTGGGGACTGCTACACAAAAGAAACGAAATACAAGTAAGCCGCCCCAACAATTACTTTTATTTTGTCATGATATTTGTTTGTATGCTTTAATTAAATGGGTCTTACTTCTTGTAAAAAAGTTGGTGTGAACATATATTTATTAAGCGTTTTTTTTTTGGTAAGTGATAATTGTTTTTCGATGATTTGAGACAGAGTTCAATATACATATTTAGAAATTCGCAACTTTAGAGATATATAGATAGTCGAAACGTGTAAAAAACCGCTCTAAAGAATCAACGATTATGTTTATGTCTTACAACCTTGGACTAAGAAAGTTACTTCTATTATTAAAAAGAGAGGACCGTAGATTCATGGTGTGTATTCTGACTGGACTATGCCTGCTGGCGTCTTATACTTTAGAACTAGGCCCTGTCAGTGATTGCAGATCTAGGAAGTGCGGATTGAAGAAGAAAACGGTCGAGCACGTGTTGTGCTGTTGTTGTTGTTGTTGTTGTTGTAGCGATAAGGTTGCCCCCCGAAGGGTTTGGGGAGTGTTATCGATGTGATGGTCCTTTGCCGGAGCACAGCATCATTAAGGTGCTAACCCGAGCATCTCGGGAACGATTTATGCTGCACCATTAAACCTTCAGGCCATCCCTCCCTCCCCACCCCCAAGTTCCATGAGCAGCTTAGGGTTGCCAGAGCCTCGTCTGTTAGTGAAAGAGGTTTTGCCGCGGATAGGCGAGGTTGACAATTGGGTTTGGAGAAGCTATATATTTCGCTGGCATCCCCGAAGGATTGCGCTACACAGCCCCTTGAATCTGGTATTTTAGTCGCCTTTTACGACAGGCATACCTACCGCGGGTATATTCTGACACCCTAACCCGCTGGGGGGACGTGTTGTGCTCGTGCATTGCGCTTGTCATGCTGAGACTCCTACTATAAGGAGTGATACAGCTATCAGATTTAGAAGCAGCAAGTAGCATAGGTCCTAGAAAGCTTTTTATCGATATCTGTTTCAAAGAAAACCGATGAGTCGTCAATAACATATCTGATAAGAAATCGAGAACTATTCGATAACAATTCGACAAAGTTTCGATAGCAAATCGCAAATACCTATAAAAATCCATAACTTTTCTATGACAAATCGATAATTTTTCGATAACATATCGATAAATTTTTGAAATCAAGTGGTAAACATTTCGATAACAAATCGATTGCTTTTCGATTAGTTTTTGATAACATATCTACACATTTTTGATACATAGTGGTTAACATTTCGATAACAAATCGATTGTTTTTCGATAATTTTTTGATAACAAATCTATAAATTTTCGACAAAAAAATTATAGATTTTATAACGATAACACGCGGATGACAGGGATTCAAGCGGAACCCTTTCAATTGGTTGCCAAAGCAATTTATAGCTTCTCCAAACCAATTGTCATCCTCACCTACCCCTAGTGAATCCTTTTCCTTTAGTAGGCGTGGCTCTGCTGACCTCAAGATCCTCGTGGAACTAGGGGAGAAGGGGGTCAAGATGGCCTTGAAGGTTGAATGTGGTCGTATTGAATCGTTCCCGAGATGATTGGTCTTGTACCTTAATGGTGCTTTTACCAGAATCAGGCAGAGGACTATCAACAAGAGAACAACAAGAATGCGGCAGACAAATTTGTAACACTTTCATAGCAAATCGATAACGTTGAGATACAAAATTTTTTGACATCATAACAATCATATTTAGATAGATAGTCGATAGCTCTCCGATAACAAATCAGAAAAAAAAAATTCAATGCCAAACCGATAACTAATCGACAAAAAATCGATGTCATTGATTACCTTTACTATCGATTGCAAGTTTACAAAACTTCGATAACAAATTGATAACTCGACCTTATCGACAACAGACTTTAACTAACCGATAGTTCGCCGATGAGAAATTAATTAATTATTTCATTAACTCTCATGTGAAATTGATATTACTTTGTTTAAACATTATTCCTAACGACGTACATATAAAATAACAGTTAACAACACGATTATGGGATGTCTTGCAAAACATAAAGCTTTTACACAAGAACAAAAGTAATATGAAATTTCCAATTAGTATATGTCACCAAAGATTTCAACAAACTACTTCTGGAATGGGCATGTAATACGGAATTCATTATTACATCTTCAGTTCAAGCATTTGAATCAGGGTAAAATAACAATGCAATATGTACCCGTATACTTACCCCCTTTTCTTATTATTCGCAATGCTGTACATCCCATGCTGTACATCCCATTTTACAAGGCCTAGCAATGGCACTCCATTTAACAGTTAACAACCGACAAATGTCGCATAAATTAACATAATCATGGTGCGAGACATACGTAAGACTTACCTAATATAAACTGTCTTTGAATTTGTTCACCGTTAATTTGCATTTCTTGCTGGATCTATTGCCATCAAACCACATATCAATTTCAAACCAAATTTTGGCGCACATTTTTTGATGTTGGGTGCTAAACGAAGCATACACACATACATAAAGACAGGTTCATGTCTGTATAGGTATAAAGCCATTGTTAACATGCATATAAATATAGTCATTATATACATGCATATTATTAGCTTAGCTTGTCTGTATACATTTACATTTGTAAGTATTTACTTACATTAAATTAAATCTCGTGCTGATGCTGCGTCTTGAAATCTGTGGCGGACCGTAATAGCGCACATGGAAACGAAAACTAAGATTTAAGGCCCGGTTTTTAATCAGTTGGTTAAGCTAAGCTTAAACTAAGTTTGCTTAAACTCTAGTCAAATTCAAACTCCAGTTAAACTACTGAGCTGTTTTTCTGTCATGGTTTAAGGCTGCTTTTGGGATAGGCTTTTTTGTACGGCAACATTGTTTTTTATTATCTAGATAATTTATAGATACGGCAACAGCTGGATTTTGTTTACCCAACAAACGTGGAAAAAATATTTCTCCAGCGAAATATATACAGCAGAATCACGAGAAAGTTATTCGCTCGGCTAAGTTGACCGACTTCAGCCTCCATGTCCCACTCTAAAAAGTTAAGTATCTTTTCTGAGCTTAAACATTTTTGCAAATCCAATTTGTTTGGCAATAAAAGCAAGTGCGGTTTGTGTTATTGTATAAGGTGGGTGGTGTTGACGTCAGCATTGATGACATTGAAAATTGGAACGATGATCAAATTACGGAAGATGACGACGGTTGCAAAGCGTCCGATAATAATAACAAAGAATCAGCTATCGAGCAAGATATGCAACGACAGAAAGTGAGATTTTCGGAAGCAGTTGGAGGCATCAATACCTTGAATAAGTGGTATGAGATCAATAATGATCCAAATAAGATATCAGATCTTATTAATATGCGGGCTAAAATTGTCAAAAGCTATTGCACAAAAGAAAAAAAAAAAACAAACAAGTCTCGACTGCTCTCCTTAAACTAGCTTACAAATTAATGAATACAAATCGACGTGCCATACCAAAAATAACACTTTCAAATATTTTTTTTCATTGTAAAAAAATTTCAAAATGTTACTTTTCGTATGGCACGTCGATATTTATAATGTGAATAAATTAATATGTATGGTCTGTGAACTTGAAATCACCCAGTACAAATTAAATCTAAGTTTATGCTCTGTAATGATTAAAACTATGTCATTTAAATAAATTCAATGTGTTATATCCCAAAAACTATGTTTATTTCTATATTTTTTCACATTTGAAAACCGCTTGGAAAAGTTAATATTTCGGAAAAGTAAAATACCCTTGGGACATTTGGGTTAACTTTTTTGCGATTCTACTGTATCTAGTTCAGGAGGCGATATCCAACATCACTATTTAATTATTATTAAACCAGATAGTTCTCGAGTTGATATACAACTTCATTTTCCAAGCACTATCCAACCTTTGAGAAATTTTATAAAAAGGTGATCTCCAACGTTATTATCATTATCAAATTATTATCCAATCTTTGAGAGATTTTGGGAAATGTACAGTTCTCAAATGCATACCCAACACATTGCTCCAGTTGATATCCTATATTGGATATCGAGTTGAGGTGCAGTTGAAAAAAAATCTCCAAGGTGGTACCACCAATTGCTGTTTATTGTGAGCAATAAACACTTGGTTGATAGCAGTAATGAAGCGTAATTAATCAAAAATAAATTAAATATATTTTATTTTATTTTCGTGAAAATACTGTAGTATGGAGTCTTACATCTGAGTACAGTTAGAGAACCACAAGTTAGGAATTAAATTTTTTCAACTTAAGCAATAGCATTTTTTGCTTTATAAAATATGTCCTCTTTTGCTGAGATTCTCGAGTTGAGTCACTGTTTCGAAATAACTCTTGAGATTTTAGAAATATTCCTAGTTATTATTGTATTGAAGCCCAAATGCTTGTTGGGTATATTCGATGCCATTTCGAACGAACGCAAATAACTGATAGGTTAACTAGGGTTTAACCCTGCCAGTGTACTGAAAAACTGCAGAATATGTTTAAGCGTAGTTTAACTGACAAACTGACTTGAACTTGTGCTGAAAAACGGGGCCTAAGTAGTTTTGATATATAAAACAAAAACGTGAGTACAATTGTACATCTAAATAGCTAATATTTTTATGTTAATTGTTTCTCGTCCATGAGATGGAGTTATACCACAACAGCGTTAACTTTTCCAGAAACAAATCAATTCGGGCTTCGTAAGAAAATCTTCGTCGGCTTCTTATCGGTAGCAACCGGTAGCGACAGGTTATTGATTCATTATCGGCTTATTAGCGAGCGCGAATTATTATCGTCGACATATTGATTGTTTATCGGCGAGTTGCATTAGCTTCTTATTGATTTCCTATCAGCTGTTATTAACAGGTTACAGATGTGCTATCAATTTAATTTAAAAATTTCATCGGTATCTGATTCATAATAAAGACGATTAATCATCGGTAACAAACCGATAGGAGGAAAAGAAATCGATCACCTTTCTATATCGAATCGATACCTTATTTATAAAAAATCGTTATATTTTCATCGGCTTCTGAATTCAGTTTGGAATTTCAAGTCTCTATCTCATCGAGAAGTTACTTAAAAGCCGGTTTCAAATTTCCAAATTCTCATCTAAATATTTCGATCAGTGCGCCACCTAACGGTTTTTTTCATTGTCACGGTGTCTTTACCCTATCTGTGAAGTTTCACGTTTGCAGCTCAATGAAAAGTTACTTAAAAATTGATCTAAAAATTCCAAATTTCCAAACTTGTTGCGCCAACACTTTGACGTATTGAGACATAAGATGCACTCAATATGCTGAGGGGCTCCTTATTTTTTCAGACATTTCCTTAACAGGCAAGAGGCGTTGGATAAATGAATAATTCAGCAGGGCAAGCAGATTATGTACATAGATGAGATGATACCACTATCAAGGCGACCAAATGTTCACCAGGTTTAGTATGGAAACGCACGGAGAGAGAGAGCGCAGCTGAACATTCCGGCAACCTTTGAACAGATGGAAAGCCATCGGTATTAGACTGCCCTATTTAGTATTGGTTTGCGTAAAAGCACCATGTCATTCGGGACTTAAGCTGGTGGTTGGTAATAATGGGTCTGTAAGGAGATATTCACCATACCTATAAACAGGCCTTTAGCTTTAATACAAATGCATCTGGCATCGCTATTGATTGACAACACAGATGTGTTGCAGCCAATATTGAGCACAGAAAAATCATTAAAAGAATTGACTCGCACACTTAGCGCGCAGAAGTAATTTCGTTGTAATAAAATATTTATATATATTTAAAATATAAAGTTTAAACGCGAGTTTTATTTAAAGCAGCAGTATTGCAAATATAAAATCGATGTAGGTGACCTCCGATGCATTCCACCAACATAGGCACCCACATAGCTACCATTTGGAGCCGGCGTCCTCCACGACGAACTTTGGGCTTGGAAGATAAAGCAACCAGGAAATTCTGTCTGGTTTGCTAATACGGAGACTACATAAACGGTGAATTGCATACGAATATGTGCGATATGGCGACCGTGACGGTGGTACAGGGGCGGTGACAAAAAACTACACACATTTTTAAAACCCAACCTACAAAAACCAAATATACCATCACATTTACCCTTGCCCGAAAATTAAATTGAAATTTGGATGTGGGCATACAATTTTAAGGGTGAGTTGGAAGAGTTAACCACGTTAACGTCTAATGTATCCCAAATAACGGCCATTACTTTCCAATAGCAATTCGATAACTTTTTGATAAGACATCGTTAATCTTTTTTATAACATATCGGTAACTTTTTGATAGCAAATCGATAGCTTTCTCATAATAAATCGCAAATATTTCGAAAACGCATCGCTGAATTTTTGATAGTAGAGCAATAAATTTTCCATAATAAATTGATTACTTTTATCGATACTCATAACTCATAGATAACGGCCCTAATTGTCCAATTTTCACTGAAAGAAAAAACTGGTAAAATCAACCGAAATACGGATCAATTCAACCGAAATTTCTGTCAATTTTTATCCATCGCAACGAGATGTTGAATCAACTGCGCACAAATCGTTGATTCGTAATTGACCGTTTTAGTTGTCAAATCAACAAAAAAAGTTGTAAATAAATGTAAGGCGCGATAACCTCCGAAGAGTTTTTAGGCCGAGCTTCTCTTCCAATTTGCATCGTGCTCCTCATGATTTTCCCTACAAATTGGCCGGACGGGACCTACATGTTTTATGCCGACTCCGAACGGCATCTGCAAGGCAGATGAGTTTTCACTGAGAGCTTTTCATGGCAGAAGAAGTACACTCGGGGCGCTTGCCAAACACTGCCGAGGAACGACCCTGCTTAGAAAAATTTTCTTCTAATTGAAAAACCTTATTTCTAAAATTTGATGTTGCTTTGCCCGGGGTGCGAACCCAGGGCATACGGTGTGGCAGGCGGAGCACGCTACCATCACACCATTGTGGCACTTACTAACCGAACGTCAATTGGGCTACATCAAATATGCTGGCACACATTAAACATTATACACTTTATTATTTTGTTTTATTAAACGCACTTTCACCAAATTGTATATTTTATAATTTATTTAATTTATAGTTTAGAACTTCGCTTTGCAAATAGAAATGAAAATAGTAGTCAAAAAACTGATTCTCAATCCTTTCAGTTGCAGCTCAGCTCATTCTCAATTTATTCTCTCACATGTAGTTGCCACACTTGGTTGTTTCGAACAAAACTTGTATTATAAATGTTTGACGTAACATTTTAAAAAGAGAACTTGTAGTTATAGAAAAGTAAAGAATCAAATCGCAGGAATAAAATTCACCACTGGAGTAACTTTACATGTAATTCGGCAAGTTTAATTTTCGTAACACTTTAAGTTGAAACGATTCCAAAACAATTCAAACTTTTATGTTGTCGGAAACATTAACATTAAAAAAGGATGTTTTTAGTATCTTATTAAATTCGTTCGCGTGAGTGAAAATTCGTTAAAAATTGAACAAAATGTTACTAACTTTGGAAAAATTCTGTTCGTTCAAGCAGAACTTTTGCAACAAGAAAGCGCAATTTTGCATTTCGCTTGGAGGGGAAGTTGCAAAATTGTGCCCGATAAATAGGTGTCCCGGTATCTCATAATTTTTTGCACAGTAAATTGAAAAAAGGGTTTTTCGTTTTGTATTGATAACTGAAAAACAATTTTTTTGTTGTTTTCCCATTTTGTGTGTTTTTTCGATTTGATGGTTTTCTTATTTTGGTGTTTTTTTTTAACAAATGGCACCATCATCATAAGTACAAAGTAGAGAGCGAAGTGAGCGTAGAATTCTCTTTGAAATTTGCTTATGTATTGACAGTTGATCGCCGTTGAAATGACCTGTAAGATCAGTTGTGTTAACAGAAAAATCAGTTAGATTGACCAAGAATCTGTCAATTTTAAAGAATTTTGTTAACTTAAGAGCGACAATTTCTCTTCTGTTGAAATGACTAAACTAATTTGTTCGTTTGACAAAGAACTCGGTAAAATTAACCATAATTCGATCAATTTCACCGAATCTCCGTTAAGTCAACAACAACAGAACCGATTTGTTGATTTTACTAACACCATTTCTTTCAGTGTAATAGTGTTTCTTCTTACCAGTGGTTTCCCCTTTCTTCCTCCCTCTCTCTCTATCGCTACCTACCCTATCTTCCTCTCCCTCTTCAACCCCTGCTCTAGAACCCCTTCTCTTCATCCCTTTCCCGCTGACACTGCCTGGACTTGCCATTGTCCTCCTAAGTGTCATATTCATGACTAAATTACAACTAAATATTTTTAGCAAAAGAACTTAATCAAAGCTTTTACAAAATTTATTCTACTAAATAAAATAGTTGCTATAAAAGTCGTTTGTGTGTTTAACTAAATTGGCACTTACATCCTTCGTGAAGTTTATCTCCACACATATGACAGTTACATATACATAAATTGAGTTTACAGGGTATCAAGTTAGGAAATTAAATAAATTAAAAAGTTGATATGATATTGAGAAAACAAGAATAAGAAATGTTATATATGTGTGTGAGAAAACCTTTTGAGAATACATGCGCACGCTGCACACGCATGGAAACAAGATACGGGTGTATGTATGTGTATACATGCATATATGTGTTGGCGAGTGAACATGCGGGTGGTGCATTCAAGTGCACGATAACCGCCATTCAAGTGTATGCCTGTTGTGCGCATGCATACATATTTACATTTACTATATATATATATAACTATACAACAATACATACTATATTTGTATGCACATTTTGTTGCATCCCCTGCAATGAAACACTCCAAGCTAGTCACCAAACTTTAACTACAATGTAAGTAATCAGGTACTAATCCATTTTTGCGCTATCTATATAAAAGGTCGGCATTGTGTGGTAGTAGCATTGTCCGCCTACCACACCTAAGTTTCTGTGTTCAAGTCCTGGAAACGCAAAGTTTTTTCATATAGTACACGTGAAATCCGATGTGCAAACATAAAGGTGTACGTCTAGGATAATATTGTTTTAAGGTTTACTAGAGCTCACCTAGGGATTGAAGTAAACCCACAACAGAGGTAACTTTACCAGAAATAAATAGTTTCAGGCTTTTTGATAAGAGCATCGTCAGCTACTTATCGGGAACAACCGATACCGACAAGCTGTGTTTTTTTTTATGAGTTTGTTATTAATAGCGAATAATTACATTCGTGATTTCGACTTGTTATCGGCATGTCAATGTGTTCTTTTTGTATTCTTAACGGCTTACTGTCGTAGGGATATGTGTGTCATCGATTTTATATTGAAGTTTTGAAGGTATGTGCTTTATAAAAAACCGGTGAGTTGAAGTCAACAAATCGATAACGTGTCGATAACAAGTTGATAGCACTCCGATATGCAATCGATAACAAGTCGGACTATTTTTGATAACACGCCGATAAAAAATTGCTAACACTAGGACTAGAAATCTATATGTTTCTGAAAACATTTTGATATCCTTTCGATTGCAAACTGATACTTCGTCGATTAAAAATCATTTTAATTAAATTAATTATTCAGTTTTTCCATCATAGAAAAACATAATTATTTCTTAAAGAACGTCTATAACTCATCAAATTTTACAACTGTAAATTTTTTGGTTTTAAATTAATTAGGTTTAATTTAATTTAATTTAAATTATTTTAGTTTAATTCAAGTTTACTCAACTTAATTTAATTTCAGTTAATTTACTTAAATTTAATTTAAATAAATTTTATTTCATTTTTTTTCATTTCGATTGATTTTATTTTATTTTGTTTTGTTTTATTTTATTTTATTTTAATTTATTCTATTTTATTTTATTTTATTTTTTATTTTAATTTATTTAATTTTTATTTTATTTTATTTTATTTTATTTTATTGTATTTTATTTTATTAGATTTTATTTTATGTAACCTTCTTTTATTTTCTTTTTTTTATTTTTTGTTTTTTAATTTAATATTAGTTTGTTTTGCTTTGCTTGATTTTAATTAATTTTACCTTATTTTAATCTATTTTACATTTAATTCTTTTCATTTAATTAAAGTTTGTTTTTTATTTTATTTTTTATTTTATCTTACTTTATTTTACTTAACTTTTTTTTTTAATTTTTTCATTTATTTTTAATTTTATTCGTTATTTTTATACTCCAGCTAAGCAGAGCTCACAGAGTATATTAATTATGTTCGCATAACGGTACCCCGTAACGGCATAAACTAATCGAGATAGATAAAGACTTCTATATTTCAAATTATCATGGCGAAAAAAGAAATTCATTTAGCCATGTCCGTCCGTCCGCCCGTCTGTCCGTGAACACAATAATTTGAGTAAATATTGAGGTATCTTAATTAAATTTGGTATGTAAGTTCCTGGGCACTCATCTCAGATCGCTATTTAAAATGAACGAAATCGGGCTATAACCACGCCCACTTTTTCAATATCGAAAATTTCGAAAAACCGAAAAAGTGCGGTAATTCATTACTAAAAACGGATAAAGCGATGAAACTTGGTAGGTGAGTTGACCTTATGGCGCAGAATATAAAATTAGTAAAATTTTTGACAATGGGCGTGGCACCGCCCACTTTTAAGAGAAGGTAATTCAAAAGTTTTGCAAGCTGTAATTTGGAAGGCGTTTAAGATATCATAATGTAATTTTGACAGGAACGTTACTCCTATTACTATATGTATGCTTAATAAAAATTAGCAGAATCCGATGACGAACACGCCCACTTAAAAAAAAAAAATTTAAGTAAAATTTTAACAACAAATTGAATATCTTTACAGTATATAATTAAATTATGTTAACATTAAACTCCAGTGATGATATGGTACAACAAAACACAAAAATAAAAGATAATTTCAAAATGGGCGCGGCTCCGCCCTTTTTCATTTAGTTTGTCCAGAATACGTTTAATGCCATAAGTCGCACAAAAATTCGCCAATCCTTGTCAAATTTGGTAGGGGCATAGATTCTATGACGATAACTGGTTTCTGTGAAAATGGGCGAAATCGGTTGAAACCACGCCCAGTTTTTATACACAGTCGACCGTCTGTTCTTCCGCATGGCCGTTAACACGATAACTTGAGTAAAAATTGATATATCTTTACTAAACTTAGTTCACGTACTTATCTGAACTCACTTTATCTTGGAATTAAAAATGGGCGAAATCCGACTATGACCGCGCCAACTTTTTCGATATCGAAAATTTCGAAAAATTAAAAAAAAGCCATTATTCTATACCAAATACGAAAAAAGGGATGAAACATGGTGATTGGATTGGTTTTTTGGGTCAAAATATAACTTTAGAAAAAACTTTGTAAAATGGGTGTGACATCTAATTAAGCAAAAGAAGAAAATGAAAAAAGTTCTGCTGGGCGAAATCAAAAGCCCTTGGAATCATGGCAGGAAAACTGTTCGTGGTATTACATATATAAATAAATTAGAGGTACAAACGCATTCTAGAGTCACTCCTGGCCCACCTTTATGGCGATATCTCTAAAAGTCGTCCACCTATAGAACTAAGGCCCACTACCTTTTAAAACACACTTTAATACCTTCTATTTGATACCCATCTCATACAAACACATTCTAGGGTTCATTTCCCTACATGGTGATTTTCCCTTATTTGACAAAGCATGAATGAAAATCCTTCCAAAAAACGTCATCCTTGGTCTACAATTTCGGACTCTTATCGGACCCATAATTAAGAGCGCTTTGAAAATATTTTAGGGGTGATTTAAAACAACTAAGGAAGGTTAAGTTCGAGTGTAACCGAACATTACATACTCAGTTGAGAGCTATGGTGACAACATAAGGGAAAATAACCATGTAGGAAAATGAACCGAGGGTAACCCTGGAATGTGGCATTAAAGAGTATTTTATGAGGGAGTGGGCCATAGTTCTATATTTAAAAGGGAGTAATCCTTAGTTCCATAGGTGGACGCCGTTTCGAGATATCTCCATAAAGGTGGACCAGGGGTGACCCTAGAATTTGTTTGTACAATATGGGTATCAAAAAAAAAAAGGTGCTAATGAGTATTTTAAAAGGGAGTGATCCTTAGTTCCATAGGTGGACGGCGTTTCGAGATATCGCCATAAAGGTAGACCAGGAGTGACTCTAGAATGCGTTTGTACGATATGGGTATCAAATTAAAGGTATTAATGAGGGTTTTAAAAGGGAGTGGTGGTAGTTGTATAGGTGGTCGCCTTTTGGAGATATCGCCATAAAGGTGGACCAGGGGTGATTCTAGAATGCGTTTGTACGATATGGGTATCAAATTAAAGGTATTAATGAGGGTTTTAAAAGGGAGTGGTGGTAGTTGTATAGGTGGTCGCCTTTTGGAGATATCGCCATAAAGGTGGACCAGGGGTGATTCTAGAATGCGTTTGTACGATATGGGTATCAAATTAAAGGTATTAATGAGGGTTTTAAAAGGGAGTGATGGTAGTTGTATAGGTGGTCGTCTTTTCGAGATATCGCCATAAAGGTGGACCAGGGGTGACTCTAGAATGCGTTTGTACGATATGGGTATCAAATTAAAGGTATTAATGAGGGTTTTAAAAGGGAGTGGTGGTAGTTGTATAGGTGGTCGCCTTTTGGAGATATCGCCATAAAGGTGGACCAGGGGTGAATCTAGAATGCGTTTGTACGATATGGGTATCAAATTAAAGGTATTAATGAGGGTTTTAAAAGGGAGTGGTGGTAGTTGTATAGGTGGTCGCCTTTTCGAGATATCGCCATAAAGGTGGACCAGGGGTTACTCTAGAATGCGTTTGTACGATATGGGTATCAAATTAAAGGTATTAATGAGGGTTTTAAAAGGGAGTGGTGGTAGTTGTATAGGTGGTCGCCTTTTCGAGATATCGCCATAAAGGTGGACCAGGGGTTACTCTAGAATGCGTTTGTACGATATGGGTATCAAATTAAAGGTATTAATGAGGGTTTTAAAAGGGAGTGGCCTTTAGTTAAATATGTGAAGGCGTTTTCGAGATATCAACCACAATGTGGACCAGAGTGACCCAGAACATCATCTGTCGGGTACCGCTAATTTATTTATATATGTAATACCTGCCAAGATTTCAAGGGTTTTTTATTTCGCCCTGCAGAACTTTTTCAGTTTCTTCTACTTAATATGGTAGGTGTCACAACCATTTTACAAAGTTTTTTCTAAAGTTACATTTCGCGTCAACAAACCAATCCAATTACCATGTTTCATCCCTTTTTTCGTATTTGGTATAGAATTATGGCATTTTTTTCATTTTTCGTAATTTTCGATATCGAAAAAGTGGGCGTGGTCATAGTCGGATTTCGTTCATTTTTTATACCAAGATAAAGTGTGTTCAGATAAGTACGTGAACTAAGTTCAGTAAAGATATATCGATTTTTGCGCTAGTTATCGTGTTAACGGCCGAGCGGAAGGACAGACGGTCGACTGTGTATAAAAACTGGGCGTGGCTTCAACCGATTTTGCCCATTTTCACAGAAAACAGTTAACGTTATAAAATATATGCCCCTACCAAATTTCAAAAGGATTGGTAAATTTTTGTTCGACTTATGCCATTAAAAGTATCCTAGACAAATTAAATGAAAAAGGGCGGAGCCACGCCCATTTTGAAATTTTCTTTTATTTTTGTATTTTGTTGCACCATATCATTATTGGAGTTGAATGTTGACATAATTTACTTATATACTGTAAAGATATTAAATTTTTTGTTAAAATTATACTTTAAAAAAATTATTTTTTTAAAAGTGGGCGTGGTCCTTTTCCGATTTTGCTAATTTTTATTAAGCGTACATATAGTAATAGGAGCAACGTTTCTGCCAAATTTCATCATGAAATCTTTAACGACTGCCAAATTACAGCTTGCAAAACTTTTAAATTACCTTCTTTTCAAAGTGGGCGGTGCCACGTCCCCGTCCAAAATTTTAATAATTTTCTATTCTGCGTCATAAGTTCAACTCACCTACCAAATGTCATCGCTTTATCTATCTTTGGTAATGAATTATAACACTTTTTCGGTTTTTCGAAATTTTCGATATCGAAAAAGTGGGCGTGGTTATAGTCCGATATCGTTCGTTTTAAATAGCAATCTGAGATGAGTGCTCAGGAACCTATATACCAAATTTCATCAAGATACCTCAAAATTTACTCAAGTTATCGTGTTAACGGACGGACGGACATGGGTCAATCAAATTTTTTTTCGATCCTGATGATTTTGATATATGCAAGTCTATATCTATCTCGATACCTGTACAACCAACCGTTATCCAATTAATATACTCTGTGAGCTCTGCTCAACTGAGTATAAAAAAATGATAAAGAAATGCGTGCAAATTTTCATATTTAAAAAAATATTCAAATAAAACGAATTGATAGCTGGAAAAAGATAATAACCGGGGACTTCCTTGGGGTTCTCCAGAGGTCATTTGGGGATTCTTCCGGGATGCTTTTGGACACTCCCTCGGGGTCATTTGGGGTCATTCCGGAAGGTTTTGGGGATTTCCTCGAGGTCGTCCCGGGGTCATTGGAGATAATGCGGGGATGGTTTTTACAACTCCCTCGGGATCATTTCGGGACCTTTCCCCCATCATTTGTGTATAGTTTTTGGGATCCGTCCGCGATCCCGTGAGGGTTATTTCGGGAGTATTCCGGGATCATATGGGGTAGAGGTTTACGCCGATCGCTTTATCGGCGGCGGCGGCGTACGCTCTATTATAAACCGGCGGCGGCGGCGTGAGCGGCGCACCGACGTACGCCGGTGTTCTTACTTTTCTTGATTTTTCTATTTAAAAAAAATACTTAGGCAAGGTTTTGTTTGTATGTATTTAAGGAAATTAACGTTTTGGCCATTTCGGTTTTTGCCCCAAAATCTCGCAGATCGTTCAAAAATTTTCAGGAGTAGCTCCGTGCGGAGGGATTGTCCCTCGTTCAATTACTCCAGAGAGGCTTCGAGCGGTATTTGGGATTGGTACTGCTGCGTCTGCTGAAGAGAAATGGAGATACATAAAATGGTCACACTTTTGTCTGTATATCTGGTGCAAAGCGTAGTTTCACCTGGCGTTAACTCCTAATAATCGTCGCAAACACAATTTCTTTAAATCATTTGTG
Source organism: Eurosta solidaginis (assembly GCF_040869045.1). Classification (NCBI taxonomy): domain Eukaryota; kingdom Metazoa; phylum Arthropoda; class Insecta; order Diptera; family Tephritidae; genus Eurosta; species Eurosta solidaginis. The sequence goes on along the minus strand of NC_090319.1, from coordinate 316,091,000 downwards.
GCTCCTTGGCGGTCACACACAAAGGCGACTTAGCAACCGTAAGTCTAATGGTCTATTAATACTCAGGACTCTCGTGACACATGGCGCCTCCGGTTTTTTCGGCTGTTTTTAAGAGTTACAATTCCCGATGTGCTAACAGTTGCAATCCCGACCACCAGTCGCTACCACGCCTCCTGCCCTCACACCATATGCCAGCAGAGAAGCTATAGGACTGCGACTTCGAACTCATACCTTCGTCGACGTCACTTTCCTAGAAGCTCTAGGTGTTGCTCCGAAGACTTTATAACGGATGTTTTTGTCCCGCTATGCTGCCTAGCTACAACAGAGAAACACCTTGAAACGTTAGGGAGTGACTATTCGGCCATGGATGCCGCCTTCGAAATCATAAGCAGTCTAATAATGTTTTCACACAGAAACTTAATGATCTCATTTCACCTTCTAATGAAATCGTAAATTTTTTGCTTTCACACATAAGTAACTGCTCGATTAGTATGAAGGATGAAATGTCAAGCGAATAAAATGAAAATGCTATATGACAGACAATGACATTTACTTTGACAAATGACATTTTAAGCACTGAACAGACCAAAAACTAAGAAACTGAACGCTCCCAACAGAGTTGCATTGTGCTTTTGACTGCATTAGGCATTCGATTAGTCACTAATGAGATAATTATAGATTCGAATTTTGTAAGGAAAATTGAGCTCAATAAGCGTCTTAATGTAGAAAACTGCCTTTATTATTCATTAAGCCGTCTGTGCGAAAACAGTATAAGTGGATGTCATTGCGTAACTCATGGGTGAAAATCGTATAATCCTCGGCGTATCTATATAATTAAAATTTTACAAGAACCCTGGATAAAATTTTTAAAATGTAGACCAAAGTTTGCAGACGTTTGTGTTCACAACATTAATTTCGATAGTCTTCGTTAAATCAAAACGATATTTAAGAATGAAAGTCGACCGATTTTAAGTTGAAAGATGTTAACTGCTGTTTTCAGGCCTTTTGCTATAAGAGCTCATTATGGATGACCGCGTAGCTTCAGTTTTCAGACTAATGCTACTGTCCACTACGTTAGGGTAGTATCACACACGGTCATTAGTTCGACTGTCTTGGGAAAGCTTTTGTTTCACCCCTTTGAGTGTTCTTGCGAAGAACAAAGCCTCACCTGGTAAATATATGTATGTGCCTACGTATTCACATTTGTAAAAAGCCGTAACGTGTAAGTCATATTTAAACTTGGTTGATAGGCCATAATCAATGTGATTCACTCCAAGGGACTAGTTTTGGATAGGGATTTTGCCTCACTGATTTAGCTTATTCTTTCAGCCAATCGCAATATAAAATTCTTTAAAAGATCGGCACCTTTTTTGGGTAATTTGCTTTTTTAACAACCTGTGCACAATCGCCTTACGTCATTTTATTTGAATTCATTATTCATTATTAATTTTTTGAAAAAAAAAAAAAAAAAAAATATTCAAACTGAGCATATAAATGTATTATATAACTTTTCTTTTGGTGTTTTGTTTTAATAACTTGGTAAATTGGGTGATGCAAAGACGGTGTTAAGCTGACATCAAAAGCGCCTGTTTTTTCAAATAACTTTTGAGAATTTGCTAAGAGTTAAATTTCGCAATTAGTTTCTGGCAGTGATGCGCATCCCTTGATACCGATCCGACAAATTTTCGACATGAACAATAAATGGCCTGAACAGTCTTAAACGAGTAGAAAATATAGTAACGCGCCGGACGACGCCGCCGCCGCCGCCGCCGCGCCGATATTTTTGACATTCGGCGGCGGCGTGCGAAAAACGACCCAAATCGGCGGCGTATATCTCTAATATGGTAGATCCTTCCGGGGTCCCTCCGGAATCATTTCTGGATGGTTTTCGGGATCTCGTCCGCGTCATTTCGGGACTATTTTGGGGTAATTTGGGAACCCTTCCGGTATAATTTCTCGATGATTTTCGGCATCCGTCCGGGTATCCGTAATTTTCCGGGACTATTTTGGGATAATTATGGGACCCACTGGGATAATTTCTGGATACTTTTCGGCATCCGTCCGGGGTCCCATCGGGGTTATTTCGGGGCTTTTTTGCGAGTATTCCGGGATCATTTGGGGATCCTTCGTGGATCATCTCTGGATTGTTTTCGGGATTTGTACGGGATCCAGTCAGGGTAATTTCGGGACTATTTCGGGATCATGTGGGGTCCCTTCAGGGATCCTTTCTGGACTGTTTACGGATTATTTCGGTATCATTTCTGGATGATTTTCGGGATCCATCCGGGATCCGGTCAGGGTAATTTCGGGATCATTTTGGAACTCTTCCGGCATCGTTTCTGGGTGATTTTCGGGATTCGTCCTAGATCCCGTCGGGGTCATTTCGGAGCATTTTTGGGACTATTTCGGGATCATTTAGGGACCCTTCCGGCATCATTTCTGGATGGTTTTCGGGCGTCGTCCGGGATCCCGTCAGGGTCATTTCGGGACTCATTCGCGATAATTTGGGGTCCCTTCAGGGATCCTTTCTGGACTGTTTACGGAATGCCGGCGGGGTCATTTCGTGACCTTTCTGCATTATTTCGGGATCATTTCTGGATGATTTTCGGGATCTATCCGGCATCCGGTCAGGGTTATTTCGGGACTATTTCGGGATCATTTTGGGACTCTTCCGGCATCGCTTCTGGATGATTTTCGGGATTCGTCCTGGATCCCGTTGGGGACATTTTGTGACTTTTTCCGGACTACTTCAAGATCATTTGATGACCCTTCTGAGATCATTTCAGGATCTGTCCGGGACCCTGCCAATGTCATTTCGGAACTTTCTCGAGACTATTTCGGGATCATTTTGGTACCCTTCAGGAATCATTTCCGTGTGGTTCTCTGGATCAGTCTAGAATCGTGTCGATGTCATTTCGGGACTTTTTTGGGACCACTTGGAGACCCTTCTGGGACCACTTGTGGATGGTTTTTGGGATCCGTCCGCGATACCGTCGGGGTCATTTCGTGGCTTTTTCTGGATAATTTCGATCATTAGGGGATCCTATTACAATAATAAAATATATTAGACACACACTTTTTTTAAGCAAATAACTTGATAAGCAGGTTAATGCGAATAGCCCATATATTTTATTTTTTCCTTGCGGACGAGGCCGCGGGTAAAGGCTAGTTGCTTATATTTCAGGAATTTCAATAATACAATAAAAATTCTTCTTAATTTAATTTAAAGCTATACAAAAACAATATTTTCTTTATTTACTCGGCCCATTATAGCTTAAGGAAATTTTCTGTGGAAAGTGTCTGCTAAAATTTTAACGTCTTTATACATAGAAAATACAAAAGGCTAATTAAGCTTTTGAAAATTATATTTCCATATCAATTTTGCCTACAATAGGAGCTTAATAAACCTATTAAATTTGTATGAATACGCAATCAAGTATAGTGAAAGTTTGAAACCAGTTGAACCAACAGTTTTTGTTCTACCAAAGTAGCAAATTAAAGATTGTTATGGATATATATATATATATACAAACACCTTGAAATTATATTTCAAAAGAATGTTTCCTTGCAAATATTTGCACTTTCTTATTTCTATCTTTTCAAACTGATATAAACATGTACTGTCACAAAATCAAAGTCTGTAGCAGTGCACTAAATTTTGAGCAATTTTGAGTTTCAATCGCTACAAATAAAACAACCCATTTGTTTTTGTTGTTGTTGTACCAATAAAGACACCCCGATGCTTTTGAGGAGTTTTATCGATTTGATGGGCCTTTTCCGGATATAAACCCATTCGTACCAGTAACAAGCATCAATAAGGTACAAGCCCGACCATCTCGGGAATGATTTGATATGACCACATTGAACCTTCTGGGCCATCCCGCCCAATTTGGTATTTTTGTCCCCTCTTACGGCAGACGCTTTTGTTTTTTCAAAACATGTCCAAATATAGTTGACAAATCAAATAAAAGGTAAATTTCCTAACTCTTTAAAACCACTATTCGATATCTTCCAATATATATTGTTAACTCTTTCAGTAAGTTGGAGTGGCCGAAGCAGTTGTTTGCATACCCCTTTTTCAAAATTAGCGAATGGACATTTGAACTCGTTATAACAGGATTTTATTTCCTAAAATTTTAGAGCTGTAGCTTTATAGAGTAAAATAAGTATGTAAAACAAACACAATTGTTTATAAAGTGCAGAGATATCACGTTATAAGTGTCCGAAACCCGTATTCTTATATTATTTTGTAGAAAGTGGGCGTTGACCAAACCACGAAATTTTTTTCCAGATCATGCTCTCTCTGCAAAGGGAAGACGCCTACCGAATCTCATCATTATAACTTCAACATCTCATCATTATAAAAACATCTCGGAATTACCCAAATGACCCCGAGAGAGTGGCCAAAAATATCCTGGAACGATCCCCAAATGACCCCGGGAGGACCGCGAGAAAGACCCCAAAACTATCCCGAAATAGCAACTAAATTTCCCCGAGGGAATCCCTAAAACCAACCCGGAATGACCCCCAAATGACCACGAGGGAGTCCCTGAAACCATACCGAAATTACCCCCAAATGATTCCGAGGGAGTTTCCAAAAACAACCCGGAACGACCACCAAATGAGCCCGACGGAGTGCCCAAAAACATCCTGGAATGACCTCCAAATGACCCCGAGGGAGTCCCTAAAACCATCCCGGAATGACCCCCAAATTACCCCGAGGGAGTCCCCAAAACCATACCGAAATGACCCCTAAAAGTCCCCGAAAAGATAAAAAAAAAAGACCCCGGGGGACTCCGAGGGAGTCTCAAAAACCATCTCGAAATTACTTCCAAAAGACCCAGAAGGATCCCGAGGGAGACCTTGGAATGACCCTCAAAATACCCCGAGAGGACCCCTAGGGAATCCCCGAAGTGACCCAAAAATTTACCCCAAAAGACCCCGGGAAGATCCCCAGGTTGTCCTAGAAATTACCCCCAAAAAACCCCGCGAATACTCCCCAAAATGATCTAAATTTTACCCTAAGAAGCTTCAGTACTACACTCGAATTGTTTACCCATAAGGGTATATTTTCAGAGCACCTCGAGGGTTTATTTTTGAATAACTGACTAAAACGTGAAATTTTATTGTTATTCCATATTTTAATACTCAGCTGAGCAGAGCTCACATAACGGCACCCCGTAACGGTATAAAGTAATCGAGATAGGTATAGACTTCTATATATCAAAATGATCTGGACGAAAAAAGAAATTCATTTAGCCATGTCCGTCCGTCCGTCTGTCCGTGAACACGATAATTTGAGTAAATTTTGAGGTATCTTAATGAAATTTGGTCCTTGGTCATTGAACAAAAATTTGCCAATCCTTGTGAAATTTGGTAGGGGCATAGATTCTATGACGATAACTGGTTTCTGTTAAAATGGGCGAAATCGTTGAAACCACGCCCAGTTTTTATACACAGTCGACCGTCTGTTCTTCCGCTCGGCCGTTAGTACGATAACTTTATATATCTTTACTAAACTTAGTTCACGTACTTATCTGAACTCACTTTATCTTGGCATTAAAAATTTCGAGAAATGAAAAAAAAAATGCTATAATATATATATTAAACAAAATAAATGCTATAATATATATATAATATATACCAAATAAGAAAAAAGGGATGAAACATGGTGATTGGATTGGTTTTTTGACGCAAAATATAACTTAAGAAAAAACTTGTCAAATGGGTGTGACACATATGGTAGGTGTCGTAGAAGAGTGTAAGTAGAAGAAAATGAAAAAGTTCTGTGGGCGGAAATCAAAAGCCCTTCGAATCATGGCAGGAATACTGTTCGTGGTACTACATATAGAAATAAATTAGCGGTACCAGACAGATGATGTTCTGTGTCACCCTGGTCCACATTTTAGTCGATATATCGAAAACGCCTTCACATAAACAACTAACGGTCATTCCCTTTTAAAACCCTCATCAATACCTTTCATTTGATACCCATATCACAGACACATTATAGAGTCACCCCTGGTCCACCTCTATGGCGATATCTCGAAAAGGTGTCCACCTATAGAACTATGGCCCGCTCCCTTTTAAAATACTCTTTAATGCTTTCTATTTGATACCCATCTCATACAAACACATTCCAGGGTTATCATAGGTTCATTTTCCTACGTGGTGATTTTCCCTTATATTGTCTACAAAGCTCTCAGTTGAGTATGTAATGTTCGGTTACACCCGAACTTAGCCTTCCTTACTTGTTTTTATAAACACTTTGGGTAACAGTAAAAAAAAATCATGCATTTGCTCATGTTTGATCTGGGTCTTTATTTCCAACAAAACAGAAGTGTAAACATCTCTTCGTGCACATGCCTGCATAATAATTGTGTATAAGTATGTTCAAAAAGTATGCAATGGTACTGTTTTATATGATCCATATATTAAAGGATCCATAGCGATTATAGCACTTTGAATACAGCGACTAAAGCAAAATGTGCAACAAACTCGCGCTGTATTGTTTTGTGATGCCGGTTCCCGCCATTGCTAGTTGTGTGTACGTCGCGAAGCTTTGAACACGTCAGCAAAATCGCGATTGAAAATTGTGTGAAAAAATATTAACGAATAATTTATCTATCTATAAATCTTATAAAATAAAGTCGCTAAATGCCATGTATGCACATAACTTCACACAGAATGCTCCGATTTTAAAACGGTTTTTTGCATTTGAAAGCTTAGCTACGTGAGATGGTACAGTTAAAATAATTTGAAGATATATGTTATAGGGGCGTGGCAAATTGCCAAAATATAATAAAAAATCATACAATTTTTGTTTACACAGCTATAACTCATTAAGGGATGGATGGATTTAAAAAATTCTACTTTTCAGTGAAACTTTGAAATATTTACCTTCGATCTGCATCAAAAAAATACTTGATTCCTTTCTTATATCAGCCAAATTGTTTAAACAAAAGTAATTTTTTACCAAAAAATTCGTGTGTGTGATTGTTCGGTGTCAACTTTGCGAGCAAATTGCTTTTGAGTGAGGCCTGATGCGACACATACGTACATACATAGAATTCGCTGCGTTATTTAACTTCGGGTGTACATTTATATGTATGGATGTATGTATGTATTTTCATATAATATCAGCTTGACATATTTATACGTTGTTGCCAAGTTAATGCAACATAAATGGTTAAGAATGTATACATCTCTTGAAAAATACTGTTTCGGTTAAAATATTGAACATTTCCTTAAAATTCTTAAACAAAAGTTAAATTTTTTGGTATTTTTGCATGTATCACTATCACTATCAGTACATAGTATAAAACAAAGTCGCTTTTTCTGTCCCTATGTCCCTTTGAATGCTTAAACCATTGTTTACTATAAAGTTTGGCAGCTTAAATAGAGCTTATGTTGCGAAGAGAGTGGAAGGCAGTGGACTAGGCAGTCGAATGTCATACAATGAAGGAATTGATGTTCGGAGTTTTTTCAAAATTTGCCCGAAATCCTGAATCACAAAACGGAGTGTAGTTAAGTACGAAAATGAAAAAATGTAGTTAGGTTTTGTTACTTTTTAAGCAGGAGATTTTCATTTTAAAAATGTAATATACAAACCAATGTTAATTCTATTACTTTTTTAATAGGAGATTTTCATTTTAAAAATGTAATATATAAACCAATGTTCCTTCTATTACTCATTTTATCTATGGAACTTCACATGCACTTTATAAAAACGTGCTTTTTATTTTTACAAACTTATTCCTCAATGAAATAAATGAAACACATATTAATGTAAGCATTAATCATGTTTCTTACTTCTTAAATGTTCTTCTTAAATATTGTCACGGATATTAGCATCACTAAGCTATACCATCACTAAGGCGATGCTAAGGCCATGCAAGCGATATTTACGTCAATAATCAAATCATGTATACACATATATAAGGCAGCCGAGAGATGTCACACACAGATGCATTTTCTTATACGCCTATGTGTGCGCGAGAGACTGTAAACTACAAACATTCACATCAATAATTCAATCATTATGTCTACATAAACGAATAAATAATTGCGTCTACATATATGTACCATGTACGTATACGAGCAACGGAGAGTCAATGCACTAACACATGCATATATCTGAGATACTCCTATAAGTATGCAATGAGAAAAACTATAAAATTGTGCAATTTTAGTTATAGCTGAGAAGTTTGAGAGCTCATGGACAATGCTAGTAGATTCCAGAAAATGCGAACGAGGAAACCAAAGAGTATAAAAGGCGACAGATCTAGAGGTGCTGTAATTTAGTTTGATTTGAGTTGTCCAGCAGTTACGACTAAGACGATATCTAGCGAGCAATAGCAGTATTATTTTGAAAGTCAGTTTCATTTAAGCTATCAGTTTGGTTATTAAGCTATTCGTTGCACAGTTTGAGTGTATTGTGAAGTATTTTAATAAAGGCCATTTTTCCATTATTCAATATTGGAGTTATTTGTTCAACAGTTTAGTGATTCGAACTCAGCAGAAGATTGCAAATAAGAGGATTTGCAGTAAATTCGTTACAATTGGTGTCAGAAGAGGAATTGTTGAATAAATTCCAGAGGACTACAAGGACATGGCAAAGTTCAGTGAATTGAAGATCCAGCAACTGAAGAAGGAGTTGGAGAGCCGTGGATTGAATACAACCGGCAATAAGATCGAACTTCAAGCACGGCTACGAGAGGTAATGGAGTTGGAAGGAATTGATGTGGACGAGTATGTCTTTTATCCCGATGTGGAATAGCCAGCGAATAAATTGGAAGAGAAGATAGAGACTCCGAATCCATTGGCGAGTGTAGACACTAACGCATTACTAGCAGTGCTGAAGCAAATGTCGTCACAAATATCAACTGATATATCAACACAGCTCGAAGTGCAAAAGACAGATATAACATCTAAACTGGAATCGCAGGAGACACGCATAACATCTAAGATGGAAAAACAACTAGAATCACAGGAGAACCGTATAACATCGAAGATTGAGGCACAAGAAACGCGTATGTCAGAAATGTAGACACAGATAACATCTAAGATGGAAACACAATTGGAAGAACAGAAGACATATTTGGCATCTCAACTGGAAGCAGAAGAGGCACGTATATCTGAAATGTCGGCACAAATTTCGGAACAGGTATCATCGCAGCTCTTTGTGAAACTGGAAGAGCAGGATGCAAAAATTTTACAACTCGAGGACAAAATTGATGCCGAAATAGAAGCGTTAAAAGGTCGTATGGAACAGTTACAACTAAACCGCTCAGCTGTTTCAGCAAACAATCCAAAGGTAAAAACACCATCATTTGACGGTTCTGTTCCTTTCCAGGTCTTCAAGCAACAGTTTGAGAAGACCGCAGCAGTGAACAACTGGAATGCGGAAGATAAAGTTGCTGCACTGTTCGTGGCATTGAAGGGGCCAGCAGCGGAAATCCTACAGACGATTCCGGAAGGAGAGCGGAACAATTATGAAGCGTTGATGGCTGCTGTAGAACGACGTTATGGAAGCGAGCATAGAAAACAGATATTCCAAATTGAGTTGCAAAACCGCTACCAAAAAGCAAATGAGACATTGCAGGAGTTTGCTTCATATATTGAAAGATTGGCTCATCTTGCAAATGCGGACGCACCCGTGGAATACACTGAAAGGGTAAAAATCCAGAGTTTCATAAATGGCATACGGGACGTGGAAACGAAGCGAGCTACATACGCAAACCCAAAGCTGACATTTGCTGAAACGGTATCACATGCATTGACTCAGGAAACGGCCTCACTATTGAGTAAACCAGCATACAAAGCTCATCGTGTGGAAGTGGAAAGACCAGATTGGGTAGACACAATTTTGGAAGCACTGAAGGGATCACAACAGAAAAATGCCGGAGTTATTAAATGTTTCAAGTGCGGCAACCCAGGTCATATTGCACGACAGTGCAGCAGCGGTCCCAATAGCTCCAACAATGTGGGTGGTCGTAAACGCAGAGCAGAAGGTGATGAGAAAATCTCCAAGACAACTCAATCGTTAAACTAAATCGAGTCAGCCGCAAGGGGCGACAGCTGGCTCCCGCAATGAATGCCCCATAATCTCTATCTCGCAGATTGGAAGAAGATCGAGCAATCTTACTGTTGGAGGACATGTGGACGGAAAGAAACGTTTACTGACTGTAGATACGGGTGCATCTCATTCCATCATTCGAGCGGATTTAGTCAACAAAAAGATAAGACCATTGCTTGGAGCAAGATTACGTACAGCCACGGGAGAGGACACCTAGGTAATTGGAGAAGTAGAATGTGAAGTCGCAATTGGGAACGTCACGGTAGTACACAATTTTATAGTGGCAGAAATTGTTGATGAAATCATAATTGGAGTGGACTTCTTAATCGACCAGGGCATCAAGATCGACATGCAAAGCAAGACGATGCGATATAAAAACATGGATGTACCACTTAATTTCGGCTACGAGAGAGGCTACAGCAGTAAACGAGTGCTGGTGGAAGAGAGTCAGCAAATACCACCAAAATCCGAAGCAGTCATCTGGGCAAAGGTTGATGGAGATTGTGGGACAAACAAATTGTGGGTTGTCGAAGCAGCAAACAAATCAGCACTAAACATACTTGTAGGAAAAACCCTGGCTATGACAAAACAAGATGGACGTATTCCGGTAAGAGTACTCAATGAGTTCAAGTCACCACTCAAACTGACTAAAGGAGCTATTTTGGGAAGATGCCAAGAGGCTGAAGTAGTTATTAACTGTGAACAGCTCCAGGAACACGATTCAGCTAGTAATACTGATCTTTCAAATGACATCACGGCATGGACGCAGGGGCTAGAGGAAGCATATCAGAGTAAGGCAAAACAACTGCTCCTAAAGTACGCGAACATATTTGACCAGGATGATTCTAAACCAGGCCGCACCAACGTTGTGAAACATCATATTGACTCTGGAGATGCGAGGCCGATCCGTCAAGCTCCACGTAGTGTTCCACTGGCGAAGCGGGAAGTTGTGAGTCAAATCATTCAAGAAATGAGCGACAGCGGCGTCATCGAACCATCAGCTAGTCCATGGAGCTCACCGGTAGTACTTGTAAAAAAGAAGGATGAAAAAATGAGGTTTTGCGTGGACTACCGGAAGTTGAATGACGTTACGAAAAAGGATAGCTACCCATTGCCAAGAATTGACGACACTCTGGACTCGCTATCTGGTACGAAATGGTTTTCCACGCTGGACTTGAAAAGCGGCTACTGGCAAGTGGAGGTGAAGGAGGAAGATAAAGAGAAAACAGCCTTCAGTGCCGGTGATGGTCTTTGGCAATTTACAGTGATGCCTTTTGGACTTTGTAATGCACCAGCTACTTTTGAGAGACTCATGGACCAGGTACTGAAAGGACTACATTGGAAAACATGCTTGGGGTACCTGGACGACATCATCGTATTGGGCAAGAGTTTTGATGAACATCTTAAGAACTTGGAGGAAGTTTTCCAAAGAATAGCTGGCGCTGGTTTGAAGTTAAGTCCCAAAAAAGTGTGCTCTGTTTAGAAAGGAAGTAAATTATTTAGGTCACAAGGTAACGACAGAGGGCATCTGCACTGCGAACGAAAAGATAGAGGCTGTAAAGGATTGGCCAAGACCACAGAACCTACATGAATTAAGAATTTTCCTTGGGCTGTGCACATATTACCGTCGATTTGTACCAAATTTTTCCAGCGTAGCCCATAGCCTCAATGTGCTTACAAGAAAAAATAAAGCTTTTGAATGGAAGAAGGAGCAAGAAGTGGCTTTCCAAACATTGAAGGAGCATTTGTGCACTGCCCCAATGTTAACATATCCGATTCCAGGAGCAACATTTATTCTAGATACAGATGCGAGTGGATATGCTATAGGAGGCGTTTTATCACAACTGGTCTATGGACAGGAGAAGGTATTTGCATATTACAGCCGTTCGATTGGAAAACCAGAGAGGAACTACTGTGTTACGCGGAGAGTTGGCATTGGTAAAGTGCATTAAACATTTTCACAAATACCTCTACGGCCAGCGATTCCGTGTCAGGACAGATCACGCAGCGTTGAAATGGCTTCTGCAGTTCCGTAATCCGGAAGGACAATTGGCACGGTGGATCGAGCGGCTATGACTTCTCCATTGAGTATCGAAAAGGTAGTACCCATGGAAATGCCGATGCAGTGTCACGAAGGCCATGTAGTTTGGAATGCAAGCACTGTTCAAAGGCCGAGGCTAAAGAAAACATTATAGATGTCCGGCTAATGACTATAACGTGTACGGATGAATGGGACAAGGAACAACTAAGAAAGTGTCAGCTAGAGGATACAGATCTGTCACATGTTATGCAAGAGCTCGAATGAAACGAAAGACCAAGCAGAGAGGAGATGTCAGCAGAGAGTCCCATTGCGAAGTCATATTGGGAACAGTGGAACAGTTTAGAATTGATATCCGGTTGCTTGCATCGAGTATGGGAGAGTGAGGATGGTAAATGCAAGAAGAAACTGATAGTTGTTCCCAGGAAGAGGATTCCTGACGTGCTCAGCGAGCTGCACAATGGTCCAAGTGGAGGTCATCTTGGAATCACGAAGACACTCGAGAAAATTAAGCAGAGATTCTATTGGGTTGGTTGCCATCAGTCGGTCGCCGAGTGGATTGCCAATTGCGAGATATGCAACAGAGCGAAAGGGCCCAAAACCCGAAGTCATGGCCAGATGAAGCAGTATATTTCAGGTGCACCATTTGAAAGGATCGCCATGGATGTCACAGGTCCATTTCCTACTAGCAACCGCGGAAACAAATACGTACTGGTGGTTATGGATTATTTCAGTAATTGGCCAGAGGTATACCCAATCCCAAACCAAGAAGCAGAAACAGTAGCAGAAGTGGTTAAAAACGAATGGGTTGCAAGGTATGGTGTACCAATGGAGTTACATTCTGACCAAGGCAGGAATTTTAAATCAGCTGTGTTCCAAGAAATGTGCAAGAAGTTGGGCATTCGAAAAACATGGACAACTGCATTGCATCCTCAGTCCGATGGTATGGTGGAACGTTTCAATAGAACATTGGAGGAGCATTTAAGGAAAGTAGTAGACACGTACCATAAGGACTGGGATACACACATATCATTATTCTTGATGGCCTATCGATCGGTAGTACATGACACAACGGGCCAAACTCCCGCAAAGGTAATTTTTGGCAATGACCTTCTACTGCCAGCTGATTTGAAGTTTGGGATAGATGCCGATGCGGAGAGGAATGTCAAGAAATCCACTAGTGTCTTGGAAGAAGAGCTGAGAGAGATACACGATCTGGTAAGGCAACGAGCAAAGATTATGAGTGACAAGATGAAAGCGAGGTATGATAAAGCAATTAATTCGGAAGGGTTTCAGGAAGGAGATTTGATGCTGCTATACAACCCACAAGGAAAAAAAGGTTTGTCCCCGAAATTGCAGTGTAACTGGGAAGGCCCATACAAAGTTGTAAAACGGATCAACGATGTAGTATACCGCATACAAACCACTACCAAACCACGAACCAAAATGAAAGTGGTTCATTTGGAGAGATTAGCAGCGTTTAGATCGAGAGATTTGTCTGATCGGGACGATCAGACTTAGGTGGAGGGCAGTGTCACGGATATTAGCATCACTAAGCTATACCATCACTAAGGCGATGCTAAGCGATATTTACGTCAATAATCAAATCATGTATACACATATATAAGGCAGCCGAGAGATGTCACACACAGATGCATTTACTTATACGCCTATGTGTGCGCGAGAGACTGTAAACTACAAACATTCACATCAATAATTCAATCATTATGTATCTACATAAACGAATAAATAATTGCGTCTACATATATGTACCATGTAAGTATACGAGCAACGGAGAGTCGATGCACTAACACATGCATATATCTGAGATACTCCTATAAGTATGCAATGAGAAAAACTATAAAATTGTGCAATTTTAGTTATAGCTGAGAAGTTTGAGAGCTCATGGACAATGCTAGTAGATTCCAGAAAATGCGAACGAGGAAACCAAAGAGTATAAAAGGCGACAGATGTAGAGGTGCTGTAATTTAGTTTGATTTGATTGTCCAGCAGTTACGACTAAGACGATATCTAGCGAGCAATAGCAGTATTATTTTGAAAGTCAGTTTCATTTAAGCTATCAGTTTGGTTATTGAGCTATTCGTTGCACAGTTTGAGTGTATTGTGAAGTATTTTAATAAAGGCAATTTTGCATTATTCAATATTGGAGTTATTTATTCAACGGTTTAGTGATTCGAACTCAGCAGAAGATTGCAAATAAGAGGATTTGCAGTAAATTCGTTACAATATTATAAATGTGTTAAAAGTAGCAGGCCTAACATAATATTGACAAATCTGATATGTCAAACTAATTTTTTATAATAATAATGATTTCATAAGTTGCATGCATTTTATACATATGCATTATATTTAAAAATTTCTCTAACTATTCGTTTTGTGCTGATTAATTTTGCTTATGCATAACTTTCTCGGCTATATAAGCTAACAATTCTAGGGGCCGTTTTCACCATCTTCGGTGAACGCTAACAAGCACTTTATTTGAAAAAATCGTTCAGTGATTCGTCAAATAAGGGTTACTTTAAAATAACGGACGTTAAAAGTTCCCCTGTCACATGAGGAAAAATGAAATACAACTATTTTTATAACATGAAGATAGATAGAAAATTTATTAGGGATTGCACTGCGACCGTTGACCTATTGTGCCCTCATCAGATGGCGTCGCGTTCCAGGAGGATATGTTCCACCGTCTCTCCTGATCGATCACGAAATCGACATGATTACAAAATTATGTTTTTTATTTAGTTGAACGGGGATAGAAAATCGATTTTTTTCTAAAATGCAAGAAACTTCAAGAAGAAGTTTTTAATTATTTGTGTGTTGCTTTGACATTGGCGTCGCGTTGCTTATGGATTGAAGCAATTATAGCACGTGTATTCAAAGTCAGATGTAGACGCAACGCAAGTGCCTAAACGACGCAAAAGTCACCTTAAGCGTATTTGCTTTAGGTGTTATTTATCAATATTAATTAAAAATGTTAGATCTCCTAAAAAGTTGGACTTGGGCAAGATACGCAAGAGGCGTAGCTTCGTAGACGCCTGCAAAATATGGCATGCAGCTAAGATCTCTCTACACCTCAAGATTGCTTATGCCGTGCCTAATACGCGTCTATGAAGCTACGCCTCGTGTCCATCTTCTCTTAGATTATATTTCAAAGAAATTTTTTTTAGCTTTGAACTTTGTTCATAATATTTATGTACATGTCTACTACTATGGCAGTCGCTTGCATACTACTATTTCATTATTTAAAAAAAAAATTTAGTTCGGAAAAATGCAACCTTATCACGTGCATTCTCAATCACGGTTGCCACACCATGTTGTCATTGGGGACAAAAATTTATCGAAAAAAGGACCAGACCTCAAAAAAAAAGGACCAAATTTTAGTTTTATTTTATTGGTGTACAAACAATTCGTAAGGTTGTAAAAAGCGAAAATTGTAAGATGTTTCAGGGGTGACCTTGGAGGACACACTTGGCTTTAGTTCAAACTGCACAAACAAAAATAAAGTGTACCTTTAGGTATGACAATTTCAAATTTTTAGGATAAGGCTATGTCTTTCACCAATCTAACGTTGTGAACCTAGTTTTGCTTGATTGCAATGAAATAAAATGTATAGCGCAGTTATGTTTTAGTAAGGAACGGTTAAAAAATTTGCGTTATGGCAAACTCAATAAATCGTAAATGAAACTAAGCATTTGTGTTAATATTATTTTTATAGATGCTTTCATTTACATTCCCCGTTTAAACTTCATACCAGAGCCTAGATTCAGTAAGTGTGAGTTTTGAACTCAGACTAAAAATTAAGCGTCTTAAAAGTTTCAACTGTATAATAATTGAATACCGATCGAAATATCTAAACACTAAAACAAGTCTTTTTCTGATAAGTGCGTTGTTTCATCAAAAATTAATGACAATGTGTTTGTGCGAACATTCAACACTTCATTTTTAATGCCTCGCCTAAATTATCTCCCAAGTGAAATGTCATTGTTCTGCTACATTTTATTGATAGAGCAATTTTCGTGGTAAGAATTACATTGGAGTAAATTGAAAATTATATGTGGGTAATAGATTTGCGGCAATTTTTTAGCAGTGTTTTGAATTTTTGTTTCAGTGAAAAAAAAAAATAAATAAAAGTACCAAAATCGTGCCGAAAAAGAACCAAAATTGAGAAAAAGGGACCAGCGGACCATATAGGGGTGGAAGGGAACGGACTTAAGTGGCAACCGTGTTCTCAAATGCAAGCTTCCACATAAAATACATATACATATAATTACTTCGACATTACGAAATACCATGTCGCGTTGTGAGGCTAAAGCTGGAGACATTGGTGCTTTATCGGTAACCGTATCGGTAACCTTTTAACAGCTGATTCGACCAATCTTATGAGAATAAATGCAACCGATTATTGGTGCCGCTAAGGTCATAACCGTATCGTAGGCAACCAATTGGTTTTTGGTTTACCGTCGTAACGATAAACAGCTGATTTCGTTAGGGATACGACTACAGCGATACGACATACGGCACCAATGACTCCCGCTTAAAGGCCCCATTACTGATACTTAGCATAGACTTGACTTAGCTTGAGAACTGTCACT
The DNA here is from genome assembly GCF_040869045.1 of Eurosta solidaginis. Taxonomy (NCBI): domain Eukaryota; kingdom Metazoa; phylum Arthropoda; class Insecta; order Diptera; family Tephritidae; genus Eurosta; species Eurosta solidaginis. Next base: position 316,074,271 of record NC_090319.1, on the reverse strand, counting down.
TACAGTTCTGTTAAATAAATGAAATTGTTAAAATAAAGTTCAAAAATAAATGATAAAAACTTTAATATAAATAAAAAGATTCTTTTAATAACAACAAAAACGCCTTATATATCTATATATATAAAAAGAAGTGTACATTTTGATTGTCACTCCATAACTCGAGAACGGATAGAAAGATTGCCCTGAAATTTTTAGGAAAGATACAGGAAGGAGAGATGATGTTTAGTTGATTTTGAAATCCCAAATCGGTTTAGCCATTCTTGAGTTATGATTTTTTTTTAGAATCTAATATATAAAATTCTTCTTAACTCCTCCGAAACGGCTCAACCGATTCTCATGAAATTTTGTGAGCAAATTGGGTAGGTCTGAGAATCGGCTAACGTCTACCTTTTTTTCGCTACGTGCCTAGGGTCTTGGGATCAAAACGTGGACCAGGATACCCCTAGAATGTGTTTATATAATATGGATATCAAATGAAAAGCTGTTGATTAGTACTATAGTACAGGATAATTTTCATACAACTGGGAGGCTAGGGTCTCGAGATATAGCCCAAAACGTGGACCCGGGTACCCCAAGAATGTGTTTTTACATTATGAGTATCAAATTGAAGCTGTTGATGTATGCTTTAGTACAGAGTAAGTTTTACACCGCTGGGTGACTACGGTCTCGAGATATAAGGCAAAACATGGACCCGGATACACCTAGAATGTGTTTTTACATTATGGGTATCAAATTGAAGTTTGTATTATGGATATCAAATAAAAGCTGTTGCTGAGAGCTCTAGAGTTCATTATGATATTCGATTTAGTCGCATCAACATGACAAAACTGATAACTATGCATGCGAAGCCGAAACAAAGAATTAGTAATACCCACATACCTATTTACATACGTCCTATTCGATTTGCCTGAAATTTCGTATATAAATTTGCCTATATTAGTATTTATGATGCTTTTTTCCGGGAAGTATACCAGAGACGGACTGGGACTGGGATTAGGACTAGGACTGGGACTGAGACTGAGACTCGGAGTAGGACTGGAACAAAATACATACCACCCTCTGGGACTGGCAATAAGAGATGAAGAAGAAGGAGAAAAACTTGAGAGAAGAGAACAGAGAGAAGGAGACTGAGAAAGAGATAGAATGAGATGAAGATGGAGATGAAGCGAAAAAGACGAAGGGAGGAGTGAATAAAAAGATTAGGAAAAAGTGTAGAGGGGTAGGGAAGAGTTAGACGGAAAAAGCTTATTAAAATGTATGCAGATAGGCCAAATTTAGGGCAGAACAACGTCTGCCGGGTCTGCTAGTTCTATATATATATATCAATTGGTAAGGATTATCTCACTTTAAAATTTAAGCTAAATAATCTAAAGTTTTTTTTTGAAACTGAGTCGAGAACTGTGCGTGTGAATGTGCGAATTTTACCGATCAGCTGTTAGTTGCGCTACTTGGTAAAATTTACTATGGCTTAAACCTTTAAAACTACGCAACGGATTTTAATGCGCTTTTTTTTTAATAGATAGAGTGATTGAAGAGGAAGGTTTGTATGTATAATGACGTCCATTAAATAGTGGAGAAATACTGTTATTTTTGAAGTTTCTAATATGATGTAAGTATAAATATAAAAGAAAGTGGTGTTAGTTACACTCTTTATAACTCAAGAACGGATGAACAGATTTGGCCGAAAATTGGTGGAGGGGTAGCTAAGAACCAGGAGGCAGACATAGGATACTCTTTATCCCATTCTCGCTAGGGTCTTGAGATCAAAACGTAGACCTGGGTAATCTTGGGATATGTTTGTACAATATGCGTATCAAATGGAAGCTGTTTATGAGTACTTTGATACGGGGTATTTTTCGTACCCGTGGGTGACTAGGGTCTCGAGATATAGGCCAAAACGTGGACACGGACACCCCTAGAATGTGTGTGTAATATGGATATCAAATGAAAGCTGTTGCTGAGAGCTTTAAAGTAATTTTCATTGTGATATTCGATTTAGCCGCATCAACCTGGCAAATCTGATAAATATGCATGCGAAGCCGAAATAAAGACATGAATTAATAATACCCACATACTTATTTACATACGTATATAAATTTGCCTATACATGTTATTATTTACGATCCTTTTTTCCGGGAAGTAGACCAGAGACGGGTTGGGAATGGGATTAGGACTAGGACTGGGACTGAGACTCGGAGTGGAACTGGAACAAAATGCATACCACCCTCTGGGACTGGCAATAAGGGATTAAGAAGAGTGGAAAAAACTTAAGAGAAGGGAAAAGAGGGAAGGAGAAGGAGACTAGATAGGGAAGAGCTAGAGTGAGACGAATATAGAGATAGATGAAGCGAAAAATACCGAGGGAGGAGTGAATAAAAGGATAAAGAAAAATTGAAGAGGGGAGAGGGCAGAGTTAAATGGAAAAAGCTTATTAAAATGTATCCAGATAGATCAAATTTAGGGCAGAACAACGTCTGACGGGTCTGCTAGTAATTATTATAAAATAAATATCATTAAAAGTGAATTAAGATCAAAATGTGTATGTCAAAGTGTAAAAAATGTTCGTGAGTGATATTTTTGAAAGAAAATTTTAAAGTTTACAAGCCGCGAAAATACAACAAGTGGCCGCTTAAGCAAAAACGTCCCGAAGTGCTGAAAAAGTATATGTAACCGATTGCACGAGTATGTATTTAGGTATGTACATTAGACTGTTTAATTGGCAGTCTTAAATTCTGCGATTTGTCTCCTTGGTAATATTTTTTTCTAATATCACAAGGTGAATAGCTTTCTAAAATAACTTTTTAGCGCAACCCAACTATGATATGCAGGTGAAAAAATGAGTAAATGAAATGAAAATAGAAGTGAAGTCATGAGTGAAAACAGAGAGGGTTGATTTGTATTCACGTACGGTGAGTAATTGATTTTTGTTTCTAAAAGTTTTCTAGCAACTACCTTATATTTAATTTTAAAGAAGTGCCGTCGAAATCCTATATGTAACTGCACATATTTGTAGGACGAATATTGAATCCTACAAAAGTACCTAAACTATCTTATAAAGTTATTTAAAAAAATTCAAGGTTCGATTCGAGCTCAAGGCCAGCACAATAATTTTTTTTTCTAATGATAATTAATGTCTTTTATAATTTTTTCATAATAGAAAAATTTTATGTTGTTTTTGGAATAGTAAGTAGAAAATTTTTAGTCAAACAAACTACCGCTGTATAGCTAAATGGTTAGCACAGCGTGCCTAAAGCGTACCGATGATGAAGGCTTAGCACCCTTCGAAATGGATCTATCTGCGCAGCTATGGCAGGTTTTCTAAAAAAAAAAAAAATTTTTTTAATTATAGAAAAATTAAAGAACCAATAATTATCATTAGAAAAAAAATTATTATTCTGGCCTTGAGGTTGAATCGAACCTTGAATCATTCATCAATAGGCCGATAAAACAAAAACAGTTATTTAACATTTTTTTCTTTTTATGAAAACTTTGGCATGTATTGCATTTTGTAATGATATGACGACTTAGCGTAGATTCACAGCTCTTATGTATCAGACTTGATTTAGTTTTTTCTGAATTCGACTGAATCTATTACGATTATTGTCTCGAATATTTTCATAAATTTTCCTGGGGATTTGTATGTCCCTCAGTAAGAAGCATAAAAAAAACTCAATAGTTGCAATTGCTTACGGGTTTATTACAAACCATTTTCGATTGTAAATTTCTTTGCTAAGGGGATTCACGACTTACCCAGAATGTAAGCGTAAGCGTGGACATAGTCGTACTCCAACCCGATTCCGAATCCGGTATCAAACTCCCAACCGAAGCCGAATCCGGCTACGAGTCCGGAACCGAAATAGGCGTGATATGTAAACGTACAGGTGTACTTCTAAGTAATTAATATTTCTAAGTTAAGAGCTCACTTAAGGGTTGAAGTTAAACCATCAATAAAAGCTGCGTAGACATCTTTTCGTGCACTAGCCTGCACAAAAATTGTGTATATGCACAGAGACTTTAATTTATATGAATAAGACTTGCTTGCTTCGAGTTGCTGTGTAATTTCACTCATATAAATCCTACCACGTACCTTGCTTCCACATTAAGCATTACAGTGAAGTGACAACACTTAACGCTGTCATTATTTATCACTCCATGTAGCATACCAATACTACACACTACCCCTATGCTTACATATTTCCTACAAAGTACTCCATACCAATATTACATATTACAATATTACATATTACGCCTGCATTTACATTTTTTATGTATCCACCATATAGGATGCCTTTTACATATACTACGCTTACGTTTACGCTTACATTTACATATTACGCTTATATTCACGATACCCCAATACCCTGAACAAAGATGTTTACACATCAAAAATCTCAAATAAATGCCAATAACATCTGTTCAGTGATGCCAGAACTTTTTCAGAAAAAAGGCTAAATTGACAAAACTAAAAAGTTAAAAAAAGGCTAAACAAAAATTTTTAAGGCTAAGACAAAAAGCTAAAAGTTTATGGCCACTTTCCGTGCGTTTTATTAATTTTTTTCATAAAAGATATAACAGAATCAAAAATTTAAATACATTTTTACTCCAATTTCATAAGAATAAAAAATAAAATATTTAGCAGATGCTATCTGTGTTTTAGTTTAAAAGGGATACATGATAAATAAAAGTCCACTATAGTCTATAAGTTTTCGTAATATGTTTGAGGCAAATGGTTTTTTATTTGCAAAATAAGAACGTCGATAAATCTATTTTCAATAAAAAAAATCTACTTTTTGTCCTTTTAAAAAACCCACGAAAGATGTAAACTGTACATTCCACACTGTCTGAGAACCTCTGGCAAAAGAATTTTGGGAGGTAATATTTTCATGACACGTTCTGGGCTGGCCGAACCACTGCCGATGAGTGACCCCCGGTTAAACAAAGTTTTGAAATAGGTTATTATGAATATGAATAAAGGAACTTGAAGTCAGACAGTGTCTTACTATAAGTCCAAACAATTTTATATGTGCAATAAATCTTATAATAACGGTATACTATAGTACACCAATCCTTCAACCTCGTTTTATAACAGCTTGTGTAAGCTTGGTATGGTTAATCCTAATACAGAAAGTAGCTTCTTTTAATAAGGCCTTATGTAAGTAAGCCTTATTTTTGCTGTTTCATAAGCCTTATAAGTTGTTATATTCTATATTCTGGCTTACAATAATTCCTTACGTAAGTTTTACTTTATATGAGCTATAAGCCTTACACACGACGGTATCCTTCAAATAAATATTGTGACGAATATTAGCAACACTAAAGGATACTACCATCTCTAAGCCAATACTAAACAGTGACTTGTATGCACATCAACAAATCAATCATTATGTCTATACATATGCCCATACAAGCAGCGGAGAGAAACGCACAAACACATGCATATATCTGAGATACTCCCAAAAGTAGGCAATCATCTGTGGAAGTATCACTCATATATACACGCGCATATGGCTATGCGAGAAGCTATAATAATCGTGCATCTGTAGTTATAGCTGAGAAATTTATAGCTGGTAAACGAGTAGTAAATTCTAGAAATAGAAACGCCTAGAAGTATGCGAACGAGACATCACAAAGTATAAAAGAAGTTAAAGCTGAGTAATCAGAATCAGTTTGATTTAGGCACGCTATCTGTTGACAAGTAGAAGTGATATTGTGAAAGTAGTCTAATAAAGACCATTTTGTCATACAGAATATTTGAGTTATTTATTCAACAATTTAGCGATACGAACGTTAGTAGAAGGTGCAAAATAAGTGGAGTTTCCCTAAATTCGTAACAATATCTATTTTTAACTCGGGACGTTCAATTTTAGCAAAGAAAATTAAACTTGATACTTCCCAAACATGTGATAACTTGGAGATAAATTGGAAGCAAAAACAATTTTTGCTTATCCAGAGAACAATCAAAATTTACTTTAATAATTGCAGAATGAGCGGTCAGTGCAGCAAGAAACAGCGGAGTTAGCTTGTAGCTCGAAATGGGTAGAAAAAGGAACTACTGGCATAAGAAGTTTTACCTTCGACCTACAACAATATTTGCTTCTTTCCTGCGCATCTTTTTAAGTTTCTATAAAGGCAATTGTGGACTTTTAATTTAGCGATTTCACAGCAATATCTCAATATAGCTACATGTGGCACGAACGATTATCAGGGCGCGTTGAAAATCAGATCTTGTTCATTCGAACATCTTAAGAACCTTCAGGGAGTGAGCCATGTTGTCTTCCACGGTGATAATTAGGCTCATTTGTGTGCGGAATGTTCACATCAGTAAATCACATTCACAATAATATTTATATTATCGACCACAAGTTTATGGAACCAGGCCACAACCACATGGAGTGTGGCTTATTGAAGGAAGAAAGAAAATCACAAATGCCACAATACACCATCCCCAAGATTGGTATTATTTTGTTGGGTGTGCAGGTACAGAAATCGTTTTTAGTGTTATAGAAATGGATACAGTTAATTTCTATACATTTTCAAATATACTAAAATCGAAATATAATTGGAGACTTAGTAATGAAGATAGCGAAAGATTTCTTTGCAAAAATTTTAAATGGTTACGATATAAAAACGCAATTTCCCCAAAATTTACTATAAAACTAGTTTTAATGAAATTGAGCCTTTCAAAGTTTTAAATATTCTAAATGGAGGTTCAAATACAATTTATTTGAAAAAATTTCATTGCCTAATGCAAGGGTTATAATGAAACTTAGCTCAATAAATAAACATAAACATAGATATGAGAGCAATTCCCCGAATTTTTCCTTTCACTTTTTCTTATTTATGGAGTGAGCTTTTATGTTAAAACTTGTATTTATTGTTAAATAAAACTAACAAATGAAATATTTAACTCGATAGTGTATATTTCCGTTTTGAGTTGAGTCGTTAGGTTTGTGCGTTTACTGTTTGCAATAAAAACCTATGTGGATATAAGTTAGCCTGATATTTAAATAAAATCTGCAATAAAGGCTTAAGTCGATGTAAGATGTAAGTGTACATGTTTTAAAATTTGCAACAACCTACTAAGTTATTTAAGTGCAAAAATTTCTTGTAATACACATACGTTTTAAAAAAGATTTGGTGGAACTTATTATCCTACTTTAGGCCATCTGATTCACGAAATTTTGATTGAGTATCTGTTTTAAATTTTTTCAAATATGCATTTAAACCTTAAATATCAATTTGCGGCAAACTAAAATATAAGACTTAAGCGGTTATTGGAAAACATCACAGATATATTGCGCTGGCAACTTGAAAGTGTTGCGGTAAACAACCCCTTGAATCTATTTGGTATTTTAGTCCCCTCTTACGACAGGCATACCTACCGCGGGTATATTCTAACCCCCTAACCCGTTTTGGCAATACAGAAAGTAGTTTCTTTAGTAGTAGTAAGTAAGTGTTGTTGGTTAATAAGCTTTATAACAAAGTTGTTATATTCTATCTTATGGCTTATAATAATTCCTTACGTAAGTTTTACTTTATATGAGCTATAAGCCTTACGCACTGCCTATTGACAGTACAGAAAAACAAGGAGTTAGTTATCCCATTCGAGTGGATGCGATTTGCAACGGGTCCAGTCCGTCGTTTTACGCAGCATATATGTATGTATTACATAGCTTTTTTTTCTAAATGTGGACTTAGAAACCCACTTCAGTGTTTCTGAAATCAAAAACTCAATATTGCTCGGAAGCGGTTTGGAAGCAGATGAAACAGTCATAGAATCGTGTGGCAAACACACGGAACGAAAATAGTATTAGGTTGATGTTGTCTTAATAAAGTTACTATGCCTCGATTTCTGCCTACCATAATGCCAACGTAAAGAAACGGACAATTTCTTAGCCCCTCCAATTTTTTAAATCTAGCCTAAATTCATTCTTAATGTTCTTAAAATTGAATCTACATAAAAAGCTATGAAAAAAGCTAAAAAGAGCTAAAAAAATTATAAAAAAAGCTGAATAAAAGCTTAAAGCTAAATCGCAACTTTTCAAGGTATACGGAGAAAAAAGCTGAATCTAGCTTGAAAAAAGGTAAAATGTCAACAATGCATCCATCATAATGTGTAAATTCTCTGATGCTAATTACGCATACCGAGCGCTTAAAAGTATGCAATAATAATATATTATTTGATCCATTTATTACAGGATCCATAGTGATTATAGCACTTTGAATGCAGAGCAGTAACCGAAGCAAAATGCGCAATAAACAAGCGCAGTATTCGTGATGCCGTTTCCGCCATTGCTAGTTGTGTGTACGCCGCGAAGCTTTGACCACGATAGCAAAATCGCGAGTGAAAATTGTGTGAAAAAATATTAAAGAATGATAATTATTATAAAATAAATATAATTAAAAGTGAATTAAGATCAAAACGTGTATATCAAAGGTTTACAAAATTTCCGTGTGTGCTATTTTTATAAGAAAATTGTAAAGTTTACAAGCCGCGATAAAGCAACACGTGGCCGCTGACGCAAGAACGTTCCTGACGTGCTGAAAAAGTAAACACATATGGATGTAAGTTAGAGTTGGGTCGTTTCGTTCTGAACTTGTTCAATTGACCGGGTCTCTCAACTGAACAAGTGAACTAGATCTTCGATTTCGGTTCTTTTTGTTCCTTTAGTTCGCTTTATCTAATGTTATTCTTTCTCTCTTCTCGTTCGCGAACATTGTAAATTCATACATACATACGCAGAAATTCACAGTGAGCACGAATGTCGATGATGCCACTTACACTAAAGATATGTGTGGTCATCTTTGTGTGTGGCACTGCTACAACAATATATGTATGGACTTTTTATGAAAAACATGCTTTGTAAGAAACTAATTATTACATTTATTAAACTTGAAAAGTTCATATTTACAAGTTGTGTCTGTACTCTTTCAATTTCTTGGATCTTCCGAAATTTGTAACTTTTTTTGAAGTTAATTATACATATATATATTAACTTATTTATTCATTACTCACTGAAATATACCTACACAAAGCATTGCTGCATACACACCCCCATCTATACTTGTTGGCTTTTTTCGCGGGTGCGAGCAGCAGTGATCAAATTTGCTTGAAAAAAAAAAAGAACAGATGAACAAAAAGACCAACTTGTTCGTTCATCAGAAAAAGAACGAAAGATTCGAATCTCTGAAATGAACGAAAAAGCACAACTCTAATGTAAGTGCATGTGCGCTAGGATGTATTTGGTTATGTACATTAGACTGTTTAATTAGTCATGTTAAATTCCTCCTTGGTAGATTTTTTTTCTAATATCGCAAGATAGAATGCTTTCTACATCGCTTCAGTGCAGCCCAATTTTGATATGCAGGTAATTTTGAATTATTGAGAATCTGGTGAGCTGAGGCTGCTTTTAGTTGAAAATCTATATCTATATAAATCTTATAAAATAAAGTCGCTAAATGCCATGTATGCACATAACTTCACACAGAATGCTCCGATTTTAAAACGGTTTTTTGCATTTGAAAGCTTAGCTACGTGAGATGGTACAGTTAATATAATTTGAAGGTACACTATGGAGCAAAAGTGGACACTTAATAATCAATTTTGCAGGTTATGTCATGCACAAGACGTAATGTTATAATATGATAGAAATCAACCAGGTTATTAGCATTGCCATAGTTTTTGGAGGAGGGGTAGCTTAGAACCAGGAGACAGACATTGGATCCTTTTTATCGGGTTCTGGATAGGGTCTTGAGATCACAACGTGGACCTGGGTAATCCTGGGATATGTTTGTAAAATGTGGGCATCAAATGGAAGCTGTTTATGGGTACTTTGATACGGGGTTTTTCGTACCCGTGGGTGACTAGGGTCTCGAGATATAGGCCAAAATGTGGGCCCGGGTACCCCTAGAATGTGTTTATAGAATATGGATAACAAATGAAAGCTGTTGATGAGTGCTTTAGTACAGGGTAGTATTCATATCTATTGGTGACTAGGGTCTCGAGATTGAGGCCAAAACGTGGACCCTGATACCCCTAGAAAGTGTTTATACAAGAAGGATAACAAATGAAAGCTGTTGATGAGTGCTTTAGTACAGGGTAATTTTCATATCTGTTCGTGACTAGGGTCTTGAGATTGAGGCCAAAACGTGGACCCTGATACCCCTAGAAAGTGTTTATACAAGAAGGATAACAAATGAAAGCTGTTGATGAGTGCTTTAGTACAGGGTAATTTTCATATCTGTTTGTGACTAGTGTCTTGAGATATAGGCCAAAACGTGGACCAGGGTAATACTAGGATGTGTTTTTACATTATGGGTATCAAATTGAAGCTGTTGATGAGTGCTTTAGTGCAGGGTAGTTTTCATACCTATAGGTGACTAGGGTCTCGAGATATAGGCCAAAACGTGGACCAGGGTAACACTAGGATGTGTTTTTACGTTATGGGTATCAAATTGAAGCTTTTGATGTGTGCTTTAGTACAGAGTAATTTATACCGCTGGGTGACTAGGGTCTCGAGATATAGGCCAAAACGTGGACCCGGATATACCTAGAATGTGTGTGTAATATGGATATCAAATGAAAGCTGTTTCTCAGAGCTTTAAAGTAATTTTCATTGTGATATTCGATTTAGTGGCATCAACCTGGCAAAACTGATAAATATGCATACGAAGCCGAAAAAAAGCATGAACTGATAATACCCACATACCTATTTACATACGTCCTATTCGATTTGTCTGAAATTTGGTATATAAATTTGCCTATATTAGTATTTACGACCCTTTTTTCGGGGAAGTAGACCAGAGACGCGCTGGGAATACGATTAGGACTAGGATTGGGACTGAGACTCGGAGTGGGACTGAAACAAAATACATACCACCCTCTGGGACTGGCAATAAGGGATGAAGAAGAATGGGAAAAACTTGAGAGAATAGAAAAGAGGGAAGGATAAGGAGACTGAGAAAAAGATATAGTGAGACGAAAATAGAGATAGATGAAGCGAAAAAGACGGAGGGAGGAGTGAATAAAATGATTAAGAAGAAGTGAAGAGGGGAGGGCAGAGTTAGAGAGAAAAAGCTTATTAAAATGTATGCAGGTAGACCAAATTTAGGACAGAACAACGTCTGACGGGTCTGCTAGTAATATTATATATCAATGCAATGCGCATACCTACATATTAGAGATATACGCCGCCGATAAACGCCGCCGCCGCCGCCGCCGATTAGGGTTTATTTTCGCACGCCGCCGCCGAATGTCAAAAATATCGGCGAGGCGCCCGGCGCGTTAGTATATTTTCTACTGTTGTTGTTGTAGCAATGCTCGCCCCACCTAATAGCCGCGACCGATCACAAATTGTCATCAATATCCTCTAACGGGAGTCCAAGGAAACTTGCCGTTTCAACAGGGGTGGACCATAAGGAAAAGGGTGTTAGAGGCGTTGGTTCCACATTGCAATTAAAGAGATGGTTGGTGTCATGTGGGGACACATTGCAAGCGGGGCATACATTTTGTATGTAGGGGTTGATTCTGGATAGGTAAGAGTTTAACCTGTTACAGTATCCAGAACGAAGTTGAGCAAGAGTGACACGCGTTTCCCTGGGGAGTATGGGTTCCTCTTCCGCGAGTTTTGGATACTTTTCTTTAAGTACTGGATTCATCGGGCAATTCCCGGCATAAAGGTCCGACGCCTGTTTATGGAGTTCACCAAGGACCTACTTGTGTTGGTTCGCTTCATACGGCTGGGTTCTCAGGTGCCGTATTTCCTCAAAATGCTTACAGAGATGACTCCTTAAGCCCCTAGGCGGTGCTGGTTCATCAATCAGATGTCTGTTGGTATGCTCAGGTTTCTGGGTATTCAACAGGAACTGTTTGGTCAGCATCTCATTTCTTTCCCTGATGGGGAGTATTCTCGCCTCATTATGCAGATGGTGTTCTGGGGACATAAGAAGACAGCCCGTAGCGATTCTGAGAGCAGTATTTTGGCAGGCCTCTAGTTTCTTCCAGTGGGTAATTTTTAGGCTTGGCGACCATATGGGTGACGCGTAGCACGTAATCGGCTGGCTAATTGCTTTGTATGTAGTCATGAGCGTTTCTTTATCTTTTCCCCAGGTACTTCCAGCGAGGGATTTGAGGATTTTGTTACGGCTCTGAATTCTCGGAACAATTGCGGCTACGTGCTCACGAAAATGTAGATCCTGATCAAACGTCACACCCAATATTTTGGGGTCGGACAGTCGGTAGCGTAGTGCCATCGACGTGTATGTTCAAAATGGTCGACATTTGGGACGTCCGTGTTGTAAATAAGGTCGCGGAAGATTTAGTCGGTGATAATGTCAGGTTTCGCGAGGCGAAAAAACTGGAGAGATCAGGGAGGTAGCCGTTTAGTTTATTGCATAGCGCATCGATCTTTGGGCCTGGGCCTGTGGCCATTATTGTGCAGTCATCGGTGTAGGAAACGATTGTGACTCCTTCCGGTGGTGAAGGTAGCTTAGATATGTAGAAATTAAACAAAAGTGGGGATAGGACACCACCCTGTGGCACCCCTTGTTTAATTCTCCTTCGTTTTGATGTTTCGTTTCCAAATTGCACCGATGCCTGCCGACCGCCCAGATAATTTGCGGTCCACCTTTTAAGACATGGGGAAGGGTAGACCCTGCCAGGTCTTGCAGTAACGAGTCATGGTTGACCGTATCAAAAGCTTTTGATAGGTCTAACGCTACGAGTACTGTTCTATGGTGGGGGTATTGATTTAAACCGCAATTTATCTGGGTGCTAATGGCATTTAGCGCGGTGGTAGTGCTATGAAGATTTCTGAAGCCATGCTGATGATGGGCTAGCTGCAAATTTGCTTGGAAATAGGGGAGCAAAATGGCTTCAAGCGTCTTTGCTACTGGCGATAGGAGAGATATCGGACGATACGACTCTCCTATGTTAGCTGGTTTCCCAAGCTTTAGTAGCGGGACCACCTTGGCCATTTTCCATTTCTCGGGTATGACAAAGGTGGAAAGAGACAGGTTGAAGACATGCGCTAAATATTTGAAACCCCCTTTCCCTAGGCTTTTAAGCATCGGCATGGCTATGCCGTCTGGGCCCATTGCTTTGGATGGTTTAGCGCGACCAATGGCGTCCTCAACCTCTTTAGCGGTGATGGTGATTGGTGACGCGCTGAATTTGTGTTTATGTGCCTGTCTATTGGCTCTCCGTCTATCTTTGTCGACCGTGGGATGCATTATATATTGTCGGCAGAAAGCGCTCGCGCATTTTTTCGCATCCGACAGCACTTTGTCGCCAAAGGCGATGGAAACTTTGTCTTTGTGCTTAGTCGGATTCGATAGGGACTTTACGGTAGACCAAAGTTTACCCACACCGGTAGAGAGGTTACAACCTCTTAGGTGCTCCTCCCATTTCGCCCGCTTGCGTTCGTCCACAAGCAATCTGATGCGTTGGTCTATATCCCTTATTTGGGGATCGCCTGGATTAAGCTGTCTTATAAGGTCACGTTCTCTCGCTAAGTTTGCGGCCTCCGCCGGGAAGTGGGGCCGGATTTCGGGAATTCTCCCGGCGGGAATGAAACGTGCCGAGGCGGATTCAATGACCTTACGGAAGGCACGCTCCCCTTGGCGGGCATCAGTCGCGATAAGGAGGGCAGCAAAGCGGTTGTCTGTAAAAGATTTATATTCTTCCCACTTTCCTTTTTTGAAGTTTATGAAAGTGCGTTTTTCGGTGACGATGAAGTCGGCGGTAGGTAGGTAGGTTGAACTATCCGGTCCATGAGGGCCTCACATAGACTGATTGAGTCCGTAATGTTACCAGAAGTTTGTTTTAACGACCAAACTGAAAAACCCTATCAAAAACCAGGACCTATGTTATAAAATAACTCCGTCCTCTTGGCAAATACTAGAAGCTTCCTAGGACTTAAGCCACTTCCTGCTTCTAGATCTGACAGCTGTATCACTCCTAATAGCTGGAGTCTTAGCCTGGCAAGTGCAGGGCACGAGCACAGAACGTGCTCGACCGTTTCCTCCTCCAACCCGCACTTCCTACATCTGCTATTACTGACCAAGCCTAGTTTAAAGGCATGTGACGCCAGAAGGCAGTGTCCAGTCAGAATACCCGTCATGAGTCTACAGTCCTCTCTTTTTAATGAGAGGACCAACTGTGTTAGTCTAAGGTTGTAAGACCTACACATAATCTTCGACACTTTACAGCCCCGCGCTTGAACCCACGCCTTTCCCGCTTGGTCGATCATGTGCACCTCTCGGCTTCGCTTAATCTCGGCGGTACGCTCGAGCGAAATAAGTATGGGCAGGTGGTCGGATGCCAATGTTACCATCGGCTGCCAGTTGACGCAGTTTACGAGTTCTGCGCTCACGATTGAGATATCTGCCGAGCTGTGACAGCTTCCTACCATACGTGTGGGGGCGTCTCCGTTTATTGTGCAGAACGTCGTTTCCGCCCGCAAGTTTGAATGCCATAGATAATGATGGGCATTGAAATCGCCTAAGATAATGCGATTGTTGCCAGTGAGTAAGGCCCTGATATTAGAGCGGTATCCACTGGGGCAACATGTGGCAGGAGGGATGTAGATGTTGATGATTTCTAGGTTTGCATCGCCTGACCGGACAGATACGCCTTGACGTTCTGTGGTCGATGCCAGGATCAAATATATAATATTGCACAGAGTGGTGTATGATAAACGCGAGGCCGCCTCCATTTCCGCTCTCGCGGTCTTTCCTGTTGACATTATACCCAGAGCAGTTCTGCAATGCAGATCTTGCTGTGAGGTTAGTCTCTTGAATCGCAGCAATGCGGATGTTGTGCCGCTTCATGAAATCGACTATCTCCGTAATCTTCCCAGTTAGTCCATTACAGTTTAACTGCAGAATTCTGAAGTGAAGAGGGGAGACGCCGCCACTCTGGGGGTAAGTGACGGGTGACTACGCCTGGGTTGTGGAAGGTCAGGACGCAATTGCTGTTGTGGCCCTGGGACTGGGCGTCCTTGGGTAAGCATTGGGGTACCCGGATGATTTGGGTTTGCGACCTGGCAACATGGCGCGATGAAACCCGTCGGGGGGTTGCCGTCGCGGAGACCAGAACATCTAGGAAAGTGGCACCACCCAAGGCAGGAGCTGCATTGGGCGGATGTCGCAAACATATATATTCTGTGCTGGCAAATGGTGCAAACGGAGGTAGGGAATAAGAGTCTGTTTCCCTGACCTACACGATTGCTGCCGGAAAAGAGGGGGGAGAAGACGGGAAAGGGCTGATGCGCAGCATTGCTACCGACTCTACTACGAAGGTATTAGTTATGAGTGGTAGCAGCTGTTAGAGTTGTTGGCGCCGTGGGGCGCGAGTAGCAGCGGGTACCTGTTGTGGCTTGCTGAGCAGCGGGGCTGCTGGAAGGTAGTGGGGGGGGGGGGGGGGGGGGGCTTAGGCGTAGACTACGGAACGCCCTTGGGCGTGAACAGCAAGGAGCCAGAAAAGATTTATAAAAGTTACGTTGACGTCGGGTTTTGGGATCAAGCCCAGAACAACCTGTCCGATGCAACCACCCTTACACGAGACACACTGAACAGAGTATGACCATCCTAAAAAGATTCTTTTCCGGCAGATGCAGCAAAACCATTTCTCAGGACCGGGGTCAGGAGACGGACCCGGATTGGATTCGATGCCTTCCCGGAGTAAGAGAATATGGAGCAGTCCTGCTGCAAGGAGCTGCTGGGAGGATGACAATTTGTGGGAGGGACGCAACAAATTAAATGGGGTCACACTGAAATGACAGTCCTTGGTCGGGAAAAATCCCGAGTCGCTCCGGTACATAGAACCGACTGCCTTGGGAAGCAGTTCTACTCGTTTAAGACTGTTTAGGCCATTTATTGTTCAAGTCGAAAATTGGTCGGATATGGTCCAAAGTGGTATCAACGGATGCGCATCACTGCCAGTTATAAGAAACTAATTGCGTAATTTAACCCTTTCTAACTGTTCAAAAGTTATTTAAAGAAACAGGCGTTTTCGATGTCAGCTTAACACGGACTTTGCATCACTCAATTCACCAAGATATTAAAACAAAACACTAAAAGAAACGTTATATAATAAA
Source organism: Eurosta solidaginis (assembly GCF_040869045.1). Classification (NCBI taxonomy): domain Eukaryota; kingdom Metazoa; phylum Arthropoda; class Insecta; order Diptera; family Tephritidae; genus Eurosta; species Eurosta solidaginis. The sequence continues at coordinate 316,058,174 of NC_090319.1, read as the reverse complement.
TTTATATGATCACTTTGCATATTTTTTCCAAAAATGAATTCAAATAAAATAACCCAAGGCGTTTCAAACTGTTTTCAAATTGTCCTCAAGTTGTTAAAAAAAAGCAAAAAAAGAGCCGATTTTTTTTAAATTTTATATTGCGATTGGCTTAAAGAATAAGCCAAGTCAGTGATGCAAAATCCTTTAGTAGCTTCTAGGGGCATAAACGCTCCTTTGAAATGATTCTTACCTCATACTTAAGTTGAGGATATATGTAGGTATGAGAAAGTTTTGGAAAATCATCTAGGCTTACATTCAAAAATCTGTTTTCTTTTTGCGAAACTATACAATAGCGACTGAAATGTTAATTTTGATTTTCACACTTCATCCATCAACACCCAAGTCTCCCGGTTTGAGAAAGTTGGCGGCCCTATCCAAAACTAGTCCCTTGGAGTGAATCACATTGGTTATAGCCTATCAACCAAGTTTAAATATCACCTACACGTTACGGCTCCTTTTACAAATGTGAATACGTAGGCACATATATGTATTTACCAGGTGAGGCTTTGTCCTTCGCAAGAACACTCAAAGTGGTGAAGTAAAAGCTTTCCCAAGACAGTCGAACTAATGACGGTGTGTGCTACTACCCTAACGTATTGGACAGTCGAACTAGTCATAAAGCCGGAAAACAGCAGTAAACATCTTTCAACTTAAAATCGGTCGACTTTCATTCTAAAAGATCGTTTTGATTTAACGAAGACTATTTAAATCAATGATATGAACACAAACGTCTAAAAAATTTGGTCTACATTTTAAAAGTTTTATCCAGGGTCCTTGTAAAATTTTAATTATGTAGATGCGCCGAGGATTATTCAATTTTCACCCATTACGCAATGACGGCATCCTTGGCCGAACTCCCTAACGTTTCAATTTATTTCTCTGGTGTAGCTCGGCAGCATAGCGCGACAAAAGCATCCATTGGATCTTCGGAGCTACACCTAGAGCTTCTAGGAAAATGACGTCGACGAAGGTATGAGTTCGAAGTCGCAGTCCTATAGCTTCTGTGCTGGCATATGGTGTGAGGGTCAGGAGGCCTGGTAGCGACTGGTGGTCGGGATTGCTACGTTCGAACATCGGGAATTGTAGCTCTTAAAAACAGCCGAAACAACTGGAGGCGCCCTGTGCCACGATAGTCATGAGTATTAATATACCGTTAATAGCAACCGTAAGTCACCTTTGTGCGTGGCCGCCAAGGAGCCACAAATGATTTAAAGAAATTGTGTTTGCGACGATTATTAGAAGTTAACCCTAGATGAAGCTACGCTTTGCACGGGATATGCAGACAAAAGTGTGGTTATTTTATGTATCTCTATTTCTTTTCAGCAGACGCAGCCGTACCAATTCCAAAGACCGGGGCTAGGTTCGAAGCCTCTCTGGAGCAAGTGAACGAGGGACAATCCCTCCGCAAGGAGCTACTCCTGAAAATGTTTGAACAGTGTGCGAGATCTTGAGGCAAAAACCTCGGATCTTTCCGAAATGGCCAACACGTTGATTCCCTTAAATACATACAAACAAAACGTTTCCTAAATACTATTTTTTTAAATCGCCGCCGGTATATAATAGAGCTTACGCCGCCGCCACCGATAAAGTGATCGGCGTAAACCTCTACTACATATGTGCATGCATGTGTGTATACAAAAGCATTGGAATACTCTTATTCTTTAGTGTAATAGTGCAAAGTATGAAAAGAAGGTGGCAAAAGGTGTTTCGTTGTAACAAAATAGTAAACAGGCGAATGAACAATGTATGTGACTGCGCGAACTAATTAAAATCGATTCGAAAAATGAATAAATGAAATGAAAACGATTGAAAAAAGAAGTGGAATTCAAGCTAGTAAAAAGAGATGGCTGATTTATATTCAAGTAAGGTGAGTAGTTTTAATAGTTAAACTTTTTTCTAATAGTTTTCTAAGCAGCCATCTTTTAATTAATTTTAAAGAAATTTTGCCCAAAACCCATCTGCTACGCCCTATATTTTTGGGATGAATATTGAGTGCTACGAAAGTAGCAAACCATATTATGATCTCAAAAGTTGTTCAACTTTGCCACGTATTGGGCGTTGTGATGACCGGTAGACTTAGGTTAGATTCACGGTTCCAACATATGTATGTATATAACCTGATTTCTTCTCCTGAATTCAAAAAAGGGCCATCAGTATGAAGCATTAAACAATCTAAATTGTTGCAATCCAAAGCTTTTTATTATTTACAATTTTTGATGTGGAAATACTTTTGCGAACGAAACTCATGCCTTTCCCTAAACGCACGCAGCATAGTCGAACCCGAATCCGTTATCGAAAATGGAACGGATCCCCAAATCGAACCCTCATCCAAATTCGAAATCGGAACCACACCGGAATACAGAACTAAAAATGGAATCAAGATCAAAAATGGAACCGAAATGAAAACGGAAATTGAGGCCGGGTTCAGATTGAAGGGAAACTGCAATCGATTATGAAACTAGAATCGATATCTGTCGCCTTCACGCCAACCCTTCAAAAAGTTGTGTTCTGTTGTAAAATCAGCTTAGCCTCAATAGAGGGCATCATTATATTTTCTCAACAACCTACCTCTAAAAATTGCCAAAAATGCAACATTACTTGCCCTCGTTGCCATTGACGGTGCAGAAAACAGCCCTGTCAATTAGCTGATGAATCACACGAAGCTGAAGCGAATGTTATGAATCAGACGAAGCTGAAGCGAATGCTGTATATGTACGTATGTGTCGCATCATGCCTCACGCAAAAGCAATTTGCGATCACAGTTGACAGCGAACAACCACACGAACTGCATTTTTTTGAAAAATGGTTAAAATGTTTGTTCTTTTCAAGTCATGCAGGGTGGTACTGAACAGTTTAAGCGGCTACAATTTCACAGGGCGAAGTGAGAATCTTAAAAATGTTTGCCCCTGAAAGTGGCGACGTTTTCGTGTAGAAAAGAAATCACCATAAAAGGAAACCAAAATCGGAACCTAGTCGGCCCGAACTCGGAACCGATAATGCCACTCAAATATGAAACCACACCTGACCGAAAAAGGAACTGAAAAAGGAAGCCAGCATCGCAAACGATATTTCGAGCTATGTTTTAGAAATTATTTTCAGTTTGGATGTGTTAACATCGTTTCTCACGATATGAAGGAATTCAGAATGTGTGCATAGTGTTTGGAAAAAGCATGCTTTGAACCTATATATATGGGAAAATAAACATAGCTTGTGAACCGGTGGATAATTCTTAATAGTGCCAGGTAGCATAGTTCGTCTTTCCTCTCCTATTTGTTTTGTGCAATTCTCCACACTCTTTTTTGTCCCTGCTTGTTAGAGCTGTCGCCACTTTTCCGAATTTACTGTCTCCTTGCTTGCTTTGCTTTCCAACGTCAACTCATCCCTTTGAGGGCTATCGACTATCCTGGCGTGCTATCATATTCTAACTTTCCCTTAATATTTATAGTCGTCATAAATATGTATTTTGGGTAGTTTCCGAGGTGTGGTGGTAGCGCGCTACACCTACCACATCAAAGGTCCTGGGATCAAGTCCAGGGCAAAGCTACATGAAAAAGTTTAGAAAAAAGTTGTTTCAAAAAGAAAACAAAATTTCTGAGCGGGGTCGGTAAAAGCTTTCAGTGTATGTTTGCCGAAAAAAACTTCTCAGTCAAAATCCAGCTTTCTTGAATCTGCCAACTTACAACTACATGGCTGATAAGGCGGGCTCAGCCTTGAATATGAGGAAAGATAATCGTAGGTTGCAGTAACTACCCTAACTGTGGTAATGCTACCGTTATTTTGCGAATTGACATGGTGTGAAATAGCGCTGAATGCGTATCCCGGTTTCGGGTCAACAAATTAATACAGTAACAGGGTGGGAATAAAGCGGCGTATACGTATACAGACTTAAGCCCTAGTTTATTAAACACCGTGCTACCATGAAATTACTGTGATCTGATTTCAAGAGAAGTAGAACCTACACTGAAAGAAATGGTGCTAGTAAAATCAACAAATTGGTTCTGGTGTTCTTAACTTTAGGGAGATTCGGTCAAATTGATCGAATTATGATTAATTCGACCGAGTTCTTTGTCAAACGAACAAATGAGTTTAGTCATTTTAACAGAAGAGAAATTGTCGCTCTTAAAATAAGAAAATTCTGTAAAATTGACAGATTCCTGGTCAATCAACCTGATTTTTTTGTTAACACAACTGATCTTATAGGTCATTTCAACAGCGATCAACTGTCAATACATGAGCAAATTTCAAAGAGAATTTTACGTTCACTGCGCTCTATACTTTGTACTTATGACGATGGTGCCACTTGCTAAAAAAAAATACCAAAATAAGAAAACCACCAAATCGAAAAAACACAAAATGGGAAAACTACAAAAACTAGTTTTTCAGTTATCAATACAAAACGGAAAACCCTTTTTTGACCACCTATTTATCTGGTACAATTTTGCAACTTCTCCTCCAAGCAAAATGCAAAATTCCGTAAAATTAAACTTGCCCAATTACATGTAAAGTTACTCCAGTGGTGAATTACCTTCTAGCAATTTGATTCTTTACTTTTCCATAACTTACGAGTTCTCTTTTTAAAATGTTACGTCAAGCATTTATACTACAAGTTTTGTTCGAAACAATCAAGTCTGGCAACTACATGCGAGAGAAGAAATTGAGAATGAGCTGAGATGCAACTGAAAGAATTGAGAATCAGTTTTGTGACTACTATTTTCATTTCTATTTGCAAAGCGAAGTTCAAAACTATAAATTAAATAAATTATAAAATATAAAATTTGGTGAAAGTGCATTTAATAAAACAAAATAATAAAGTGTATAATGTTTAATGTGTGCCAGCATATTTGATGTAAGCCCAATTGACGTTCTGTTAGTAAGTGCCACCGCGGTGTGATGGTATCGTGCTCCGCCTGCCACACCGGAGTTCGCACCCCGGGCAAAGCAACATCAAAAATTTAGAAATAAGGTTTTCCAATTAGAAGACAATTTTTCTAAGCGGGGTCGCCCCTCGGCAGTGTTTGGCAAGCGCTCCGAGTGTATTTCTGCCATGAAAAGCTCTCAGTGAAAACTCATCTGCCTTGCAGATGCCGTTCGGAGTCGGCATAAAACATGTAGGTCCCGTCCGGCCAATTTGTAGGGAAAATCAAGAGGCGCACGACGCAAATTGGAAGAGAAGCTCGGCCTTAGTTCTCTTCGGAGGTTATTGCGCCTTACATTTATTTATTTATTTATTTATTTATGTATATGGCAACATAGGTAATTTCGTACAAAGCTGTCGCAACAACTTTTTTTGTTCATTTGACTACTATAACGGTCAATTACGAATCAACGATTTGTGCGCAGTTGATTCAACATCTTGTTGCGATGGATAAAAATGAACAAAAATTTCGGTTGAATTGACCCGTGTTTCGGTTGATTTTACCTGTAATTTTCTTTCAGTGTAGTGCTTAGCTCACTTACCGATGGAAAACTTGACGGTAGTACGGGCTAGAGGGTAGAGTCGTAGTACAGGTTAAAGTCCCACATTGAATTTTTTTTTTGCTCCTCTGATAGAAAGCAATAAGCACGGCCCACAAAACCGCACGGATTGGAGGTTGATGAGTTCTTAATCTCCGATCAACCGCAACACTCCTAAGTATGCCGTGGAACAGCAGCCGCTACACCACTCTGTTACAAGGCCCTCAATTGGAAGTTATCGTCGACAATCGTCTTTTCTTCTTCAGTTACAGCACCAAGTCAGTTGCCGACAACTTCTGGGTTTGACTACCTCTTATAAACTAGTCCACCGTTTATCGGACGGAAGCCAACTGGTCGGACGCTGATGCAGAAGCTTATTTCTATGCTAACTGTTGTGATTTTTATATTGCGGAGGGCAATTCGAATAAGGTTAGTCTAGAGATATTTTAAAACTAGCTGAATGGTCTACAGGGCTATGTTTTGTATTGATTACAGACAATTGCAGCTGTTGCTTCACTGCGAAAATCCTTACATACTTTCGATTTTCATTTACTTCTTTTATTTTCACATTAGCTTACACGAGTCCTTGTTTGAATATATTTCATGCTTTTCATGTTTTTTTCGGTGTTTGTTTATGTTTTTGCTTTTGTTGTGTTGGTTGAAAAGCTGGTGAACGTGAATTAAGCGCCAATTAAAATGTCACTATAGATTTGAAATCAATCGTGATATGAACCAACAGGGACGACAAAAGAAAGCAACAACAACAAAAATCACAAGACCAAAAACAGCAACATCAACAACAGACATGAGTGAAAATTTTCATTACATGCGACATCGACGTTTTTTCACCATTTTATGTTTGTATTTGCAGTTAAGAACACTCCATCAAGCAACACTCGTAGTTGTGTGTGTACATACACACATAAATAATATAATGAACTTAAATGCATGCATAAATACTCGTTTGTTTGCTTGTACTTACACGAATAAATCTGTTTTCCCCCTTTAAATTGAATTATTTAAGTGAAAATATTCAAATATGCAAACATTTTGTAATATAGCATAGCTATATATATATATATATATATATATACAATATATAAAAAAATCACTTGTCCTTATGTTTGGGGCCAATGGACTCCTAAACTACTGAACCGATTTCGAATTTCTTTTGCACCCCGTGTTTAGTTTGATCTAACTTGAAATATAGGATAGGTTATATCTCAGTTTATAGTCGCAATATTATTTTATTGCAATTTTTTTATTTGTTTATACGTAATAATAAAATTTTACGTATACGCACCGGCACTCACATTTCCAGGGGTGCGGATATACTTCCGTGTAATTGGTTGGTGTTTAATTAAACAACGTGCTTATCAATAAAAAATATTATTGCGAATGATATCAAGTATAGCACATCACCAGGCCCGCCGAGAGGGTGCGGCGGGGGGTTTCTGAGGGGGCCCGCGATTTAGAGGTACTATGACATTTTTTTTAATTCAGGAGAGTCTTTAGTTGTTCCATGTGCAATTTTTAACCCGAATTTCAAAAGCAACGAAAATCTGCATATCGTTTTAATATTATAGTGAAGTATGAAAAATAAAAATCTATATATCTATATATGTATCTCTATATATATATGTGGGGATTCTTACCTTTTTACACCCCCTTTTATTCCCAGTAATGCTTAAGAATTGTTATTTAAACACAAACAGTTTATTATAATATATTTAGATTAAGTTAGAATTAAGATAAAGTTAAGTTAAGTTGATTAGAAATAAGTTTTAATTTAAGTAATTAAGTTCACTTTTCGAACTACCGGCGCGGTATTGGAGGCGTTTTACTTGTCGTGACGCGGATCTAATTGCAACTGAAAACGTTTGAATATATCGGTTACCTTCGCAGCGACGCAAAAGGGTTGCGCAAGTGACTGATCAGTGTTGTAATTAATGGGACGCATGTAGGCTTTGCCAGTTATTGTTATCTGAAGTTGACAAACAGATGTCGTTGTTCTATCAACTACAGTCGCCGCTTTAACTATTATCCTACAACTCGGCTATTCTGACTATCGTTCGGCCTCGGACGATGGCTCCCACCTCTTCATCTGCTCAGCCACAGTTGAGGTAGATCTCGGCCCTTCATGTTCACCAACTTTACTGACCTCGTACCTACCGTGCCGTAAAATTTTGGTCACCATATAAGGACCTAAAAACTTTGGTCTCAATTTAAGACCTGTTCCAAACTGCGTCCGCTTTATGGCTACTAAATCATCGATACGGTACTTTGTATCGGCGCGTCTGTTATGATTAAATGTTTTCCGGTTCTCAGCCTGAATTTTCTCAATATTCTCTTTGGCTTGCCTACGTACATCCTCTCTTTCGTCCTCAAATTGCTTAATGGCTTCCTCCTCTAACATTTCCTGCAAATCTGGAATTCCTTGAATACGCATTTCAACGCCTGTCAACAGCTTGAATGGTGAAACTTTCGTACTCCTAGGCGCAGTGTTATTTATCGTTTTCTGAACATTCTCTATATGTTTGTACCAGGAGCTCGGACTATCACCACACATTTTGGCTAACATTGGTACTACAATTTTATGCATCCGTTCTACTTGACCGTTTCCTCTTGGAACCCCAGTCGCTATTAGAAGGTGCTGTATATTCTCCTCTCCGCAATACTTTTTAAATGAATTTGACGTGAACGCTGCCCCTCTATCTGAAATAATCCGCCTAGGATTACCAAAAACCGCTGCTTGTTTTTTCAACCTATCAAGGACTTCATCGGCTCCTGTTGTTTTTGTTGGGTAAAGCCATACAAACTTAGAGAAACCATCTACCACTACAAGTATGTAGCAATAGCGTTTGTTTGTTGCTTCCATTGGCCCGACATGGTCTACGTGATAAGTTCCTAACGGGATGTCTTCCTTCTGTATTGGTGAAAGAAATCCTTCTTTTTTACCCCGCTTGCTCTCAGAGACTATGCATTCTATGCAACTTTTTACTACTTTTGCTGCTTTCGAAGGTAAATTTGGAATATAAAAGTGTTTCTCTACTGCTTCTTGCGTACGCTTGGCTGCAAAATGCCCTTGCTTATGCGCTAGCCTTATTATCTCACCTTCCATTGAGCTTGGCACAACAACAAGTTCCTTGACTGGATCCTTAAAAAGTATGCCCTGCTTAATGTAAAAATCCTCATACTCCTCTTGCCCTGCGACCTTTAACACGGCCCTAATCCATTCGTCACCTAACTGTGCTTGCCGCAGTCTATGTTGCAAGGAATCTTCTAACATTAGACATGAAACTCTGCTTAATGCGTCCACGTGACGCATTTTGGAACCGGCTCTATGCTCAATTTCGTAATCGAAATCTTGTAAAAATAATGCCCACCTCGAAATCCTTGCTGGTACATCCTTCTTACCCATTGTCATGGCGAACGCGTTGCAGTCTGTGACAATCTTGAATTTCATACCCAAGAGATATATGCGCCACTTCTTCAAAGCCTCTACAATAGCTAGAACTTCAAGCTCGTAGGAATGATAACGCACTTCTGCTGGCTTTGTTTTACGGCTCATATATTGTACAGGATGAAACTCTTGATCGTCACTGCACTTTTGTAAAAGGACCGCACCATACCCATACTTCGATGCGTCTGCATGCACCTCCGTCAGAGATTTCGGGTTATACAAACTAAGGACGGGTGCATTAGCTAATGACATTTTAAGTTGCTGGAATGCTGAAACTTCCAAATCGCCCAAGCAAACTTTTCTATCCTGCCGAAGAAGATCCGATAGTGGCTTAGCTATTGTTGCGTAACCAGGAATAAAACGTCTAAAATAAGAGGTTAAACCCAAAAATCGCTGAATTGATTTACGATCTTGAGGTAATGGGAAGTTATCTACAGCACGCGTTTTCTCTATCGAAGGTTTGATAGTCCCGTTCTCTATAACATAGCCCAAAAATTCCACCTTTCTCTGTAGAAACTGACACTTCTTCCACTTTATTTGTAAGTTATATGTCTCAGCTCTTTTTAATACCCTTACCAATTTCTCTATACCCTCGTCTATATTTTTTGAAGGAATGATTATATCATCCATATATGTGATTAATGTACCATCTTGAACCAAATCCCTCAGAACTGCAAAGATGTACCGCGAAAATACTGCTGGCGAGTTCGAAATACCGAAAGGTACGTATCGAGACTCGTACTGACCACAATGAGTCACAAATGATGTGTATTTGCGCGAATTAACCTCAACAGGTACGTGAAAGAAACCATTAGCCAGGTCAAGCGTTGTAAAAACTGACGAATTTTGTAATTTATCGACTACGTCGTCTATGAGAGGCATAGGAAAATTATCTCTCATGATCTTTTTGTTAAGACGCCTATAGTCACAGCAAAGTCGCTTACTCCCGTCTTTCTTTTTCACTAAAACGATTGGGGACGCATACTCTGACGTGCTTTGCTGAATTATACCCTTCTCGAGCCATTCCTGTACTTGGTTATCTACCTCACATTTCTCACTATAAGCAATTCTTCTTGGTCCCTGATAGACTGGTATATCATCTACCAACGTAATCTTCATCTCTACTGGTGATTCGTGTTGCATTTTTGGAGAATAATTATTTACCAAATTTTCTACTATCGCTGACGTATTTTTATCGAGATGTTCTAGATTAGGGTTTGCCAGCTCCCTGTCGCTAATATCTTCAGCTATGCACAGACTTTCAAACTCTTGGAGAACTTCAAGCCTCTGCTCGTTTTTAGCTGTATTGCAGACTCCCATTTCTACTACCTCAGTACTTTGTTTTTTCCGAAAAACTACCTCATCTTCAGTTACTAACAAGTCCACTAATTTTAGTACGTTATTTCCTATAACTGCTGCATAAATAATATCTTCTTTCTTAACGACATGGAAGCTAACATCCAGTCTCAAGCCATCGATCTCAACGTCCATCGCAAAACTTCCTATAGTTGCGATTGTCCCTTCGCCCACACCCATCAACCTTCTTATATCCAGTTCTAGTTTAATGTTTCCGAACTTTTTCCATACATCTTCCCTTACTAAAGACAAATCACTGCCCGTATCCAAAAGTGCTCCAAAGGTGACCCCTTTGTAGGAAATGTCTTTAAAAATCGAACAATTTCCTTTACCAAAAACCTTACGGCACCATTCACTACTCATTATGTTAGCCTTTTCTTTTCGACTTTAGATTCTTGTTTAACTTCTTTGTTAACCGATGTGCATGCTGCAGCACGGTGTCCAGCCTTACCACATTTAAAACAGTTGTTCGATGATTTCTGACAATCCTTAGCGAGATGTCCAATCTTGCTACATTTAAAACATTTTTTATCCTTTTTGGCTTCGTCGGAAGTTGTCTGGTGGCTGCCTGAGTGTTGGTATTCACCTGCCTTAAAAATCGGTTTACCCACCTGAATTTTTTCATATACGTGTATTTGCTCTTTAAGTTCCTGCAGGGTGCGTGCTTGGTATAAGTTACTTTTACCCATCTTTGAATCAGGGATCCCTTCAATAAAATATTCTATTAGACTCCTCTCGTCTAATCTAATTGGCGCACCTATTTCCATTAAGCTGTACAAATATTCCCTATAATCTTCATTTGCTCGCTTACGACGATTCCTTAATGCCCGATGAACATCTATAGAGGAAACATGCACCCCAAATTCCTGACGCAGTGCTTCTTTAAGCATGCTCCAATTCACGACATTACGTTGACTCCTAATAAACATCTTGGCTGCTCCCTTTAACAACTGTTTAGAATAAATGTATTTCTGCAGTTCGTCCCAACTAACAGCCGTAGCATTGCTTTCAAATTCTAAAAGCCACTCTTCGATTGATTGGTTACTATTGCCACTGAATGAGGTCAGTGAATCTTCAATATCACGCAAAGTAAAATTGGACCGCCCTAAAACTACCTGAGGAGCCGTGCTAACACATGAATGAGCTGAGTCACCATCGCCCGAATCCGAATCGTTATCCATAACTCCTAAACCGTAATGTTCGCAAAGCCTATCTTGCAGAGTCGTCTTTCGACCCGTGATCGAGCACCCTAGTTCTGCTAACTTTTCCTTAAGCCCGACTACCGTTAAATTAAGAATTTCCTCGCGCTCCATTACGACCGGCAGTCAAAAAAAAAATTCAAAAATTTTAAAATTGGTTTTAAATTTAAAAATTAGTTTAGTCAAATTACTAATCTACTTTATAACTAAATACTATTAGTGTAGAATTAATGAAACTTATTTAATTAATTGGTACAAAAGCAATTTTTGAACAACAAAAGTTATAAATATCCAGAGACTACTGCGGTAAAAACGAACAGTAAAGCTTCGCTAAGTGATACAATCAATTTTAAATTCTGGAATGATTATTCTATTTCTTTTTCTTGTATTATTTAACCTTTAACATAAATCTTCTGTTTTCGCTTCTTTTACAAATCTTTACAAAATTTTATTTTATTTTATTTTTAATAAATTCAAATTAGTCTTCGCTTTTGGTACAATTTAGTATTTAAAAACAAACAAATTATATAACTTTTCCAAAACTAAGAACTGCTTTAAAATTTTAACATTGTAATAACATGCATTATTTATTCTTACGTAACTTCGGGTATATGTTCTTGTCCGCAACTGTATTTGCTGCCTCTGCTGTTTCACGCTGAATTTTGATGATCCTCTGCCCGCTGCTAGCTTCGCTTTTGGTTGCATATGATGATGCTTTTTAAATTCGATGCTTATATTGCTGCACACAGTGTACAGTCAATTTTAAAATTTTTACATAAGAGAGAACTTAGTTACAATGGCTTTCTTTTAAGTTTTTCATTTGGCTCTCTTTTTCGCACTCACTTTGCTAATGCGAATTTTGTTATGGCTACTTCTATCAAAATGAAGCCACGCCAAATTGTAACGTTTTATTTTTTGTTGCTATGCACTAACACTCTTCGGAGCGTTGCTATGGCTTCTTGCCCGACTCCGTCAACTATCTTTTTCTGTCGCACACGATTTTTCTTTTTGCAAACCACGCCACAATGGACGCTCGTTTAGAGTTTCATAAACCCGAAGCTTACTTTGCTTCTTCGTGACCTGATGCCACTGTCGATGTCACTGTACTTTCCGTACAGTATACACTTTTCACAGTATGACCCTTCGGTTTTTTCGAAACCTGTACCTGCTGCCAATCTACAGCCCTTTTCCCTCTAATGGGAACTGACAAAACTGTCCACTGCACTTCATGCACACATCCGCTAAGGACTACTTTAAACTTTCTGTTGCACGTTACTGTCTTAGGCACGCTGCAATTTGCGTATCAAATCTGCAGCTGTATATGCACGTATTTTTTGCCCACTCGCAATTATTCCCTTATGATGGTTATCGCCACCAAAGCTTTTCCGCTTTTATTTCAAACAATGACACATTTTTCATACATTTCCGCACCTCCACTTACCGACGCCTTTTAAAAATTTCTTAGTCTTTACTTTTAGTAGTTTCAATAGTTTAATCTTATGTATTTTCACGTTTCCATTTACTTGAAAAATTTGTGTATCTATTTTTGTGCACAGTATTGTAATGCTTCTTAGAATCTTTGATTCTTTATAGAATTACTTTTTACCTTTTTTTTTTAAGGCTTTCTTCTATATTCTAAAAGATTTACAAATCTTTTTCTTCACGTTTTAGTTTAACAAAACATTTATTTCATATTTCTGGCACTTTTCACAAATTTTCTTTCACTTCTGACACCACTGTGGGGATTCTTACCTTTTTACACCCCCTTTTATTCCCAGTAATGCTTAAGAATTGTTATTTAAACACAAACAGTTTATTATAATATATTTAGATTAAGTTAGTATTAAGATAAAGTTAAGTTAAGTTGATTAGAAATAAGTTTTAATTTAAGTAATTAAGTTCACTTTTCGAACTACCGGCGCGGTATTGGAGGCGTTTTACTTGTCGTGACGCGGATCTAATTGCAACTGAAAACGTTTGAATATTTCGGTTACCTTCGCAGCGACGCAAAAGGGTTGCGCAAGTGACTGATCAGTGTTGTAATTAATGGGACGCATGTAGGCTTTGCCAGTTATTGTTATCTGAAGTTGACAAACAGATGTCGTTGTTCTATCAACTACAGTCGCCGCCTTAACTATTATCCTACATATATATAAAGAAAAGCTAAAATGTGTGTTAGTTGGTCGGCGGTGTTTGAAGAGATACGTCGGTCGATTTCTTTCAAACAACTCGCGTAAACCTCACGCGGTGGTTACTACATAGGTTTGGTTGCAGTCGACGTACAGGGTCTCGAGATATAGGCCGAAACGTGGACCCGAGTACCCCTAGAATGTGTTTATAGAATATGGATAACAAATGAAAGCTGTTGATGAGTGCTTTAGTAGAGGGTAATTTTCATACCCCTGGGTGACTAGGGTCTCGAGATATAGGCCAAAACGTTGGCCAGTGAATGCCTAACAGTGTTTATACAATATGGATATCAAATTAAAGCTATTGATGAGTACAGGTTTAGTACAGAGTAATATATTATCCAGAGACGGACTGGGACTGGGATTAGGACTAGGACTGGGACTGAGACTTAGAGTGGGACTGGGACTGAGTCTCGGAGTGGGACTGGGACTGGAATTGGAATAAAATACATACCACCCTTTGGGACAGGCAATAAGGGATGCAGAAGAATGAGAAGAAATGGAGAGGAGAGAAAAGAGAGAAGGAGATTGAGAAAGAGATAGGATGAGACGAAGATAGAGATAGATGAAAAAGACGGAGGGAGGAAATAAAAGGATTAGGAAAAAGTGAAGAGGGGGAGGGCAGAGTCAGACGGAAAAAGCTTATTAAAATGTATGCAGATAGGCCAAATTTAGGGCAGGACAACGTCTGCCGGGTCTTCTAGTATATATATATATATATATATAATAAACGATTATAAATGTATGTATGTAGTGTAGTAAGTTCGTTGTGGTGTACATTAGTGGAATTCCCGCCTTGAAAGTTTATTGCTTTTAGGGTTCCTAGCGGCGATAATGAATGGAGTTGTAACGTATGTATACTTGTGGAGCATTTTGGGACTGCTTGTTTGTACTTGTTTTATTGACATGGATATAGCTCTATGTATATATATATGCACATCGTAGATAACGGCCTTATGCCCATATTCACAAATAGCTTGCCAAATCAGACCTTTATGCCAAGCTTATACATCAAGGTGTTTTTTCCGAACAGGAATGTTCTCTCCATACTGCAAGCAGTAGAACTGGATACCTCGCAACTTTCTTATGTCCATTCTCAAAGACCTTTCATCGTCCATAATGACACAAAAATTTTTGCTGTCCATAGAGCTTACATGCAAGGGAAGTGATTTTTGACGTCTGTTTTTCACTTCGTTTTGGAACTTTTTTCTTTTTGTAGGTTTTAATACCACTTTTCTGCTTGATTCGTGTAACTTGTACAAATATGGTTTTGGCTATTTTGGCAAAATCTCTTGTTGACATGGATCAGTGTTTTCCTAATTAGGGATAGAACATTGTTTTCCAATTGGGCGTCTGATAATCACTTTGGTCGGCCACTTCTAGGCTTAGTAAACCTTCCTTAAAGTGCAAAACCGTTGTTGGGACAGTGTCACAGGATAATCCTGTGAGCTTTGTCAACTTTTATGAACTGGCATTTTGGTCATTCTCCCAAGTGTACAAAATTCGTTTACGTCGCTCTTCCATCTTACTAATTTTCCTCGTTGTTGAATGCTTGATTTCAGAAGCTATTATATTTTAAGAGATTTATTCAGAAATCGTTAATTCAAAGCCTACTTTGTCATTACTAAAAAACTTAATGGAGCTCTAGATTTGCAGAACCTTCTGTTCCACTCCCCATTTCGTGACCAATTTGGAATAATTTTAATACAGAAAACAATTTTGTTAGTGTTCCTGAAAAACCTAAAATCACATCTGAGGTTCATCTTACATTTTATTTCGAAATACCCGAGGTGATAAAAAAAATACTCACAAATGGTCCCGAAATTATTCCGAAATTAACTCTAAAGTGACCTTGTAACAGTCTTTAAATGGTTTCGAAATAACCTCGAAATTATTCCAAAAATAGTTGGGAAGTGATTTCTAAAACTATGCCAAAATGTTCAAAATCGCTCTGAAACAGCCTCAAAATAATTCTGAAGTAACAGTCCCAAATTGGTTTCAGAATAGTATCGATTTGATCCTGAAGTTGTTCCAAGGTGACAAATAATAAAATAATCTCGATAAATTTCGAAAATAATCCCGAAGTGAATCTGAAACTATTCTCTAACTCTTCCAAAATGGTTTCAAAATAGATTCGAAATGATCTTGAAGTCATCCCTTAATAAAGTGATACCTAAAATGATCATATCCTCCTTAAATATCTCCAAATTTGTTCAGACATAGTCTCGAAATAATTCCGAAAATAATCCGGAAGTCATCAGAAACTATCCTCTAGCCCTAAATAGTGTGAAAGTAATCTTGAAGTTATCCCAACGTGATACCTTAAATGATCATTTAATTCTTCCAATTGAACCTAAAATGTTTCTGAAAATAATCCAGAAGTGATCCTGAAATCGTCACAATACTGCGACGAAATACTTTTGCATTGATCCTTAAAAAGATACAGAAGTGTTTTTAAACCCTGAAATTTTCACGAACAGTCCCGAAGTAGTCCCAAACTAGTCCAAAATTATACAAAAGTCTGTAAATCCTTTACGCATGGACAGTATATTGTTGATATGAATAACATGATGCGTACACCTTTAACTGAATAATATAACATGTCTTCTTCCTATAGCCTGGATATAAGGAAATGGCCAAAAAAACTTGAAATTGCCTTTATCTCTTTGTTCTATACTTCTCTGCAAGGGACAAATATCAAACTCAGTAATACATCAGAAGAAAATTTGTCAAAACTCTCATACACGAAGTGAAAAGGCGCTAAAGTAAAAGAGAATAAACTCAACAAGAAAAAAATAACAACATAGCTCAAATAGAATTGAAGCTTTCATTCAAAATCTCATTAATATAGTCGTTGTTTTACCTGGTGTTTAACCAACTGTGTTCTTACAGGGTCGTTGCACAAGAAATAATGAGATGCACATACTAATACTGTTTTCACACAGAAACTTAATGATTCATTTCACCTTCTAATCAAATCGTAAATTTTTTGCTTTCACACAGAACTGCTCGATTAGTATGAAGGATGAGACAGACAATCATGGCGGAACGATACAAGGTGGCAGCATGGTGACATACCTACATACATAAATAAGAATTCCATGTACTTTGTTTTTGTAAATTCGACGGACAAATGTCAAAATCGTACTGCGCCGGAAGTTGATGTATCAAATCAAATAAAAAAGGGTTATAATCAGCTGTTCGATGCGGCCACCTTGTATCGTCCCGCCATGCAGACAATGACATTTACTTTGACAAATGACATTTTTAAGCACTGAACACACCAAAAACTAAGAAGTGGAACGCTGCCAGCAGAGTTGCATTGTGCTTTTGACTTCACTAGGCATTCGATTAGCTACTAATGAAATAATTATAGATTCGAATTTTGTAGGGAAGATTGAGCTCAATAAGCGTCTTAATGTAGAAAACTGTTTTTATTATTCAATAAGCCGTCTGTGTGAAAACAGTATAACATTTCTTTGCAAAATTGAATCCACGATGCTAAAAAGTCTTTAAAAAAAGGTAGCACAAAACGTATGGGGTTTCTTGAGAGGTCATACAACTTCACAAACGAAATTTTTATTAAGCATTTTTTTAGCGTTTTTTCTTTCTACCTTAATATTAAGTCGCTTTCATGTTTGTCCCCTCATTTCCATACGAATTTTTGACCCACGGAAAAGTCTTTTTCGGTAACTTCCCATTTAGCTAGACAGCTAGACACTTGATACTTAGAACATAGTTCAGATCTGGGAGACATTACAATGCAAGGGAAAAAAATCCGCTAGGTCGCGCACGGATCGAGATATACAGAAAATTTATTTTAAAATGGAAATTTTGCGATCGACCTTTAACTAACTTCTCGGTGATCCACAGACTTGAAACTTAGCACATACTTTGCGAGTCGATGGCGCTACAATACGATGAAAACAAAATGCCGCCGGGTGGCAGACGAATCGAGATAAATGAAAATTCCTGAAAATCCCTGAAAAAACGCAGGGAATATTGCAATCGATTTTTAAGTAACTTCCCGCTGAGCTAGAGACTTGAAACTTGGGCCGTGAATCAGAACCCGGTGACAATGCAATATTTGATAAAAAAAATTTCGCTAGGTGGCACGCGGATCGAGATAGTAAGAAAACAAATTTTAATTTGGGAATCTTTCAATCCAGTAACTTCCCGGTGACCTAGAGACTTGAAACTCGGCACACAGTTCGAGGCTTGGTGACAATACAATTTACAGAAAACAAAATTCCGCTAGATGGCGCGCTAATTGAGATAACTACAAATCCCTGAAAAACGAGGGGAATCTTGCGATCGATTTTTGAGTAACTTACCGGTGAGCTAGGGACTTGAAACTTGGGCCGTGGGTTAGAACCCGGTGACAATGCAACATTTGATCAAAAAAATTCGCTAGGTGGCACGCGGATCGAGATAGTGAGAAAACAAATTTTAATTTGGGAATCTTTCAATCCACTAACTTCCCGGTTACCTAGAGACTTGAAACTTGGCACTTAGTTAGAGGCCTGGTGACGATACAACTTATAGAAAACAATGTTCCGGTAGGTGGCACGCTAGTCAAGATAACTGCAAGTCCTTTAAAAACGGGGGGAATCTTGCGGTCGATTTTCGAGTAACTTCCCGATGAGCTAGGGACATGAAACTTGGGCCGTAAGTCAGAACCCGGTGAAAACGCAATATTTTTCCAAAAAAATTCCGCTAGGTGGCGCATGGATCGAGATATTGAGAAAACTAGTTTTAAATTGGGAATCTTGCAATAGATTTTTAACTAACTTCCTGGATATCTAGATACTTGAAACCTGAAATATAGTTTAAAACTCGGTGACAGTGCAATGGTTGATCAATAAATTTGAGCTACGTAACGCACAAGTCGAACTATTTAGCAGATTAGGCCATACCTTAATGGCTAGCCTCCTGAGTGTTGCAGGCGTTGTAGAATTCCACCTCGTTGAAGGCCCAACTCAATGCACGTCCTTCCATAACTTTAGGCGTAAGCGACTTTCACCACGATTCTTTGAGACGTTCAGGCGTATGCGAATTTCACCACGATTTTCAGCTGTGAAAATTAAGTAGCTGACTAACGAGGTGGAATTCTCTTGTTATGATGTTGTCAGCGAAAATTCCACTAATTCTCTTAAATCTTGCTATTTTGAACAAATATATAAAGATAATAATTTTCACTTAAGAATTACTTAAATTACTAATCAAAGTTGCAATTGCCTTTTTGTAGGCAGTACTAAAAAATTTAAAATAAAAAGATGATAAAAAAATTTTAAGGACTACCTTTATATAAATGGACCAAAAAATAGAAGGCAATTTTTCCTTTAATACAGACATAGTCTTGTTGAATTTTCAATAAAAAACTTTAACAATAGCTCTTGTAAAAGAATTTTGGGATTTAAAACTATAAAGGTGGAGCGCAATCCTTAAATTTAAGACAAACCATGTACTTGGGATAAACTAATTGATTGTTTATAATTTTAAATCCACAAATTCTTTTTCAAAAGCTTTTGTTAAAGTTTTTTAGTCAAAATTCAACAAGACTATGGCTGTATTAAAGGAAAAATTGCCTTCTATTTTTTGGTCCATTTATAACCTCTCTGAAGTTGGCAAGACAACTTTTACGTGGAAAAAAACTACCTATTGGGAAAATTGCCGTGATTTTGCCGTAATTTATCCGTGAAACAAAAAAATTTGCCCTGGCCATATTTTAGAAAATACAGGGTGGCACGCCAACTTCACGTGAAGTTAGCGTGCCACCCTCGGAAAACCACCTTAGAGACCAGCTAGGAAAATAATTCTTGCACACGAATTTGCCGTAAATTTGCCGTAGGTAAGTGGCATATTATATAATTTCGAAAAAATAAAATTTAACTTTTTTTATGGTGCACCGCCAACTTCACGTGAAGTTAGCGTGCCACTTTTCGAAAACCACCTCAGACACCAGTTAGGAAAATAATTCTTGCACGTGAATTTGCCGTAAATTTGCCGTGAATTATCCGTGAAACAAAAAAATTTGCCGCGGCCACGTTTTTTTTTAAATTTTATAATTTATTTAATAATTTGGGAAAAATTTAAACAGCGTGACATCAGGACGGACAAGGCTACAGCTGTTTCGATTAGAGTGGGTTCGACTCCCACTCCCGGGAGAAAAGGCTTTGAAGAGATTTACAAGGTATAATCGAAACAGCTGTCGCCTTGTCCGTCCTGATGTCACGTTGTTTAAATTTTTCCCAAATTATTAAAAAAAAAGGTTTTGGAATGAACTTTGGGTCGCCAGAGCCTTACCTGCTAAATCTGAAGGCCGTGACACAATGACATTTTTCATATAGATGCGTTTAACACAAGCTTATGCATTCCAATAACATCGCCACAATCAACCAAGATGTTGCGTTTGTAAATATGAAGGAACTTCAGACTTGGCAATTGAAGTTTATTACGCCTTGCCCACTCACATACAAAATTTCGCGAAGCACTCTTGTAAATATTCTCCCTATACAACAAAAATACTCGCTAACATATGTTGTGTCGTATTCGATTGTTATATTAGTAGATTTTACTTGTGAAAAATGTTAGAAAATTTACCAACCAGTGGGACAAATAATTTCACTTGCAATGTGTGCCAACACCCTTAGCCAAAGCAAATGTCAAATTCTTCTTCTTATGATTTGCTTGGAACAAAACTGGGGAGTTGACTACTTTTCAATATCAGATGGCGCCAGTGTCGCTCATTCTACCGTTCTCCATAAAAATACATATGTGCAATCGACTCATACCCTGCAAAAATCGCGAGTACTCCATGCATGCATGCATGGAGTACTCGCTATGGACCAAGCGAGTGCTCCAAAATTAACCACAATTCATACAAAAAATATGGTCCAATTAACATTGCGATGTCCTAGGACCGGACCATATACTCCAGCTCCGCATTACATCAGAGTAATCCATGGAGTACCCACAGTCCAATAAACATCGTGTAGTGATTACAATCGTTAAAAACGAGCAATGATCGGCTTACAACATGTTCGTGTAGAAACATGAGTTGGTCCATCGCTGCATTACAGTGGAGTAGAATGGTAAGTACTCCAGTGGACCACATGATGCAACGATTTTTGCAGGGTAATGCATAAGCATGTGTTAAACTCATCTATATGAAAAACTGCTTATGTGTCGGAGCTATGATACATGCATATTTTTAGGAGGATTCGCCTCGCGTAGGCGAGGTTGACAATTGGGTTGCGGAAGCCATGAATTGCGCTTATCAACCGCTTGAATCCCACGAAATCAAAATAACAAAATTCTTTGATTGAAGCCCTCGGAATTTTGTATAGCTTTGTTTAAATACTTTCGAAATTATTTGGGCGGTTATTTTATTTTAATTTAATTGAAAATTGTAAATATATAAACTTTTTTTGTCAAATTACATACATACATTATAGTACTTTATGCATTAGCCCAACTTTATGCAGCATCTTTTAGTGTTGTTGGCTAAGCGTTAATTACGATTTTGCAAACTGTTAACTGTGCGCTGGTAGCTCGTTAAAAAGCTATAAACAAGTACCTACACATATTGCATTAGTGAGAGCTTTAATGGATGATTTTAAAAAAGTTTAAAATTTGGCGGCCACCGTGGTGTGATGGTAGCGTGCTCCGCCTACCACACCGGATGCCCTGGGTTCAAACCCCGGGCAAAGCAACATCAAAAATTTTAGAAATAAGGTTTTTCAATTAGAAGAAAATTTTTCTAAGCGGGGTCGCCCCTCGGCAGTGTTTGGCAAGCGCTCCGGGTGTATTTCTGCCATGAAAAGCTCTCAGTGAAAACTCATCTGCCTTGCAGATGCCGTTCGGAGTCGGCATAAAATCATGTAGGTCCCGTCCGGCCAATTTGTAGGGAAAATCAAGAGGAGCACGACGCAAATTGGAAGAGAAGCTCGGCCTTAGATCCCTTCGGAGGTTATCGCTCCTTATATTTATTTTTTTTTTTAAATTTGTTTTAGAAACACTTGCGGGTAGATACACAGTTACCACACCGAACATTTCTCGCGTTCAAAATTCGTTAAAGAAAAATTACCAAGGATTCAAGGGGTTGATAAGTACAATGTAGAGCTTCTGCAACCCAATTGTCAACCTCACCTATGCAAGGCGAATCTTCTTACAAATATGCATTTGTCATACACATATTGAGCAGGCGAGGTTCTGGCGACCCCATGGAACTAGGGGTAGGGGGTGTTATGTCCTAGAAGGTTCAATGTGGTAATATTTAATAGTTTCCGAGACGGTCGGGCGATTATCTTGTTGTTGTTGTTGTAGCGATAAGATTGCACCCCGAAGGCTTTGGGGATATGTTAATGTTGCTTGTTACCAGAACGTATCGGATCCATATCCGGCAAAGGACCATCAACATCGATAACACCCCTGAAAACCTTCGGGAAGCGTGCTTTTCGCTACAACAACAACAACAACAACAAGGTAATCGCCCGACCATCTCGATTTAGAATCAATTATTTCAATCAATTATTATGTGTAAAGAGGGTCTTTCGCCGTGAAAACGAGGGCAGTGAAACATTACGTGTTTTGCGCTTACTAATTCGCGGGTCAGTGCGGACAGAAAGGATGTTCCTCTATCCCATGCTTATGTAGATATTCCTTAAAACCACCGTGCCCGCTCAATATCTGTGTGCGTTGGTAGTTTAGTTCGCCGTGTTTTCGCTCTTGCCATTCAGCTATATTCCGAACTAGCATGAAGGTCCGGCGCTCTTTTCTCGATTCTTCCCAACGTTCTTGCCACTTAACTATTGTTCGTAAACCTTGCACTTTTCTTAGCATCTTCAGATGGTCGGCTAATTCCAATGCCATACAGACCGGCCTATAGACCTGAGAGTAGAACTACTGGGATAAAACATGAACCGTGTCGTCGGACACCAACCGATAAGCACATGCTATTTGTATAGCAGTAATACAGTTGACTGATAGTATATCTTTTTGGTGGACCATTTTAGATCCGTGCCATACTGGTGCTGCATATAATATTATCGAGCTGGTTACGTTTGATAGAAGCTTTGAGCTCACCAGAACTCCTCCTGTTTTATTGCTAGCCATATCCAGCCCTATGTTCGTCAGTAATTGCTTTATTCTTCCCACGGTGTCATTACATATTGTGTAGAGCAGATAAAGTTTCTTGGCCACTGCTACTATCACAATATCATCTGCATAGTCGACAATTTCCGAACCCGAGGTGTAAACATGAGTATCAAGATGCACTTTCTCCATAGCCATTCGGACCGTTTTCCTGAAAATTCATGCGATATCGGTGAAGAACACGGTAAGAGTTTCACCAGGATCTCTCCACTATGGAAGAGCGATACCAATGACACTGGAGCGCCATATGTGAGCTGATTACTGACCTCACAATTGCACTGAAGATCGATCTGCATTCTTGCAAGAAATAAGGACTTAATATTGTAATCAGTTATGATATTTTTAATGGATTTCCATTTTCTAAATGCAACTTTTACAAATTTTGTGCCATAATTGCAACCACTTTTATATAAAGCTGCAAACCAGAGTAAATACCACCATAATAAAGACCGCGAGCGTATCCAAAATCTACCATTTTTGGTACACATTAACCAAAATGGCTACCATGCTTATACATGAAGTAGATGTACCAAATGTATACGTGGAAAGTTGATGGCTTTTTTTGGGATTAAAATAACTTTGCAATAAGTAATAAATGTTTCGATATAAAGCTATAAAATAAAGTTAGCGGCCAGTAGAAAATATTCCATTTCAGAACTTATTATTGAGGCACTGGAGATTTGCTTGGTAATGATAGTTAGGGCCAAGAGAAAGAGAATTAATGTCAGTTGACTAAGACGCTTTGGAATTGCTTGCAGTCGGCCAAGGTGCTCGTAGTAAGAAAACTGTTAATAACATTGCGATTGCTAGACCGTTCAAAAAATACTGTTTTCGAAGTTAGTGGCGTTGAATCGGCCAAACTAAAGCATATTTAAATTTTATATAGGATACGGTGATTCGTTGTTAGCAAATCGATAGAACACCGATAACAAATTGGTAACACCCAGGTTAGAACCCTGCAAAAATCGTTGGATCATGTGGTCCACTGGAGTACTTACCATTGTAGTCCACTGTAATGCAGCAATGGACCAACTCATGTTTATACACGAACATATTGTAAGCCGATCATTGCTCGTTTTTAGCGATTGTAATCACTACACGATGTTTATTGGTCTGTGGGTACTCCATGGATTACTCTGATGTAATGCGGAGCTGGAGTATATGGTCCAGTCCTAGGACATCGCAATGTTAATTGGACCATATTTTTTATATGAATTGTGGTTAATTTTGGAGCACTCGGTTGGTCCATAGCGAGTACTCCATACATGCATGCATGGAGTACTCGCGATTTTTGCAGGGAAGTCCATACCGTTTCGATAACAAATCGATAACTTTCAGATTACGAATCGATAGCACACCGATAAAAAATTGGAAGCACTCCAATAGCAAATCGATACCAACTTAATAATATTTTATATTATAAAACAAAAAATATTTTTAGAAATAATGGACCGATAACTTTTTGATAAAAAATTGATAACACACCTTTCGGAAACTGTTAACAAACTGATAAGTTTCAGATAGCAACTCGATAATTTTTTTATAATATACTTGTATTTTTTCTATAAATAAACGATAACTTTTTGATAGTAAAGCTGAATCGACCACTTTTTGGTAATATACCGGTAAATTTTCGATAAGGTAACCAACAGCTTTACTAAAACAGCTCGTTAACTCATCTAAATTTCGTCGATTCATCTATTATAAATCCTATTCTATCCAGGCTTCTGTGACAATTTGAGTTGCGTTTTCGGTTCTGGGTTCGTTCCGATTTAGGCTCCGATGTCGGTTTCGTTTCCGTTTGCGTTATGGGTTTCAGATTCAGTTGCAGTTCCCGTTCAGTGTTGGGTCCCGCTCCGATTTCCGTTTTGGTTTCGGTTCCTGTTTCAGCTAAAGCTTCAGTTTGGGATCCGAGTTTGGTTCCGGTTCCATTTTTAGTTCCGGTTTGGATTCGGTTCCGATTTCCTCATCGGATTCAGTTCTGGTTTCTGCTTAATTTTCGGTTATGGTTTTGGCTCCAGTTTTGGTTCTGTTTCGCCTCTGGATTCACTTCTGGGTTTTGTACCAAATTTGGTTTCGGTTCTGGGTTCGGTTCCGGGTCAGTTTCAATGTCGGTTTTGCTTACAGATTTGTTTCCACATTCGGTGCCGGATTCACATCCGGTTTCGGTTCCTCGTTCGATTTCAGTTTCGGTTCCAGTTTCTGTCGGGTCGAGCCTGCCGGGTTAGGTTTTAGTTCCGGTTTCGGTTCCTAATTCAGTTTCAGTTTCGGTACAGGATATTTTTTCGTTGTTGTTGTAGCGAAGGCCTTTGGGAGTGTTCTCGCTGTTGATGGTTCCTTTCTTTCCCTCTTATTTGATTTCATGTTCTTTCCTTTTCTTTCCTAATCTTTTCTTTCCTTTCCTTTGCTTTCCTTTTCTTTCTTTTCCTTTCTATCCTTTCGTTTCCTTTACTTTACTTTCGGAGTAGGTAAGTTGATGAAAATGGGGCCTCTTGCCCTTCTTTGGTCCTGTTCTTCTGATCTGGCCACAGCAAGCTGCCAACCAAGGGGCGTTGCAACATCCACGTTTGTTGTACAGAGTGGTATTTTTGTTTTGTATATCCAAGTAACATCATTTCTTTGCTGACTCAGTAACCTACTATGACAGTAATAAAGAATTTTTGAGGAGTTTATAAGCCCATAGAAAACAATCATACACACAAGCACAGACTAAATACAAAATAATTTTTCAGCTTTACGCTTTGGCCGTAATTTCATCAAAATAAAAAGTTGTAACTTTAAAGAATATCTACTTGCAAACAAGCATACCTACATACATATAAATGCATAAAAAAATAGATAGATGCTTACTTTCATTGAAGAGTGCATTGTGCATATTTTAAAAGTTTTGGCGTTCATTGAATTGAAATTGATTTCCGAAAAAATTTCAAACTTTTCACATAATTCCAGGAAAGTAATGCAATGCAACGCAATCATCAAGAGAGAAAGTGTTGAAAAAGCCAACGAGCTAGACAATTCTACGACCGACTTTTCAATCCTTCTTGCATCAAGTAAATTATTTCAATGCTGGTGTGTGTGTGTGTGTGTGTGTCAGCCTGTGTTGTGCTTGTGTTCAATGAAATTTGGTAACGGCATTTGCATTCAATTTTCACCGCATTGCTTTTGCGATATTTTATGTCATTGATTTTGTTGTTGTTGTTGTTCCAATTTTTGTTGCATTTCTATAGTAAAAGTGGCGTTTTCGTGGCATACTTTTTGGCGTACAAGCTTGATGCCACTTCAATTAATTTGAAAACAGGAATGCGAGTTATTCAAAGAGAAATGCCATTGGCGGAGATTGTTTATGTATGTTTGTATGTATGTATGTACATAGGTAGGAATGTATTAGTGTGTTGTTATGCATATTTATTTGTTTGTAATCATTTAGCATGCATAAAAATTTACATATGAACATGCATACATATGCGCCACTTACTATATGAAGATGGGCAAAAACTGCTAGAATTATTGGCGTAATGCCAATTTCCAAATTGATTTCGTAATGACTTTTGTTGATTTACGATACTTGCCCATTATATCGTTAGTGAATAAGTTGAATTTCTTTGATTTTATTATTTTTAAAATGGCAAATCTTCACAGTTTGGTATTAAACGAAATTTCTTAAAGTAGCTCAAAATTGAATTCTAAATTGAAAAGAAAGTTGTTTAGTTTTATTTGACTTTAGTTAAATTTTTGCTAAGGCAAGCACCTTATCGGCAGCGCGTAGGCTTAGCTTAAGCTCGGCATACTTACTTACTTAATTGGCGCTTGTTCGTTTAAACTGTTATGGCCGTCCGAAAAGGCATGCCAGTCGCTCCTTGCTGAGTTAACTGGCGCCGATTGAGAGCAACAAGGGAATTTAAATCGTTTTTCACATGGTCCTTCCAGCGGAGTGGGGGCAAGCCACTTCCTCGGCTTCTATAGGCGTGTTCCTATAAAAACATTTTCTTAGCCGTAGCGTCCCCTTTCATTCGCATAACATGGCCTAGCCAGCGTAGCCGCTGTGCTTTAATTGGCTAGCCTATCTATGTTGATGTCTGCGCATAGCTCATACAGCTCATCATTAAATATTCTTCGGTACTCGCCGTCGGCAACGCGTAGAGATCTGTAAATCTTTCTAAGAACTTTTCTCTTGAACACTCCCAGAATCGCTCCATCTGATGTTGCCATGGTCCATGATTCTGCACCATATAGCAGGGCGGGTACGACAGGTGACTTGTAGATCACGATTTTCGTTTGCCGAGAAAGGATTTTACTTTTCTGTTGCCTACCTTGTCCAAAGTAGTATTTATGTATCTATAACCAGTCGATAACAAATTGGTTACGGTTCACTGTTCAATAGCAAATCGATGTCTTTTTGAAAACTTGTCGATAACTTCTCGATAACTAATCGTTAGCTTTTCGCTAACACCTTTGATAACTTTTTGATAACTCAACAATAACTTTTCGCTAACTTCTGTAACATATCGATAACTTTTCGATTAATAATGGATAACTTTCCTATAGTAAATCGACAACTTTTCGATAACAGATTCATAATCTTTGTTGTTGATAGCAAGCTTATAACGCGTGTATACCTCGTCGATAACGCACCTATAACAGATAGTTCATCGATAACAAACAGTTAGCACTTTGATAACAAACTGATAACTCACTATCCGTTTTGGCTCCGGTTTTCATCAGGACTGCCAACAACCTCAAAAATCAAATCAGTTGATTACTGTTTTTAAAGTACCTTGGTATAGAATTTATTTACAGATATACATATAAGATGATATTGCCGGGGCTTTTAAAAATGTCTCTTAACGTGCTATCATGGATGGTCTTAATTTCATCGAAGATCGTCCAGCCTTAGCTAGTTGCATCGACTGCATGTTAAACTGTTGGAAGATTACACATCCCACTTGTAGACCTAGTGGCAAAGAAAAACGTGACCCAATACGGCTGTCATTTTATAATAAATATAGCAAACAACGCAAATTAAAATATATTGCTGGGCTACTGAGCTGATCTAATTGTCTGCTGGGTTTGCCCAGTTATTTACCTTTTTTAATACAAGTTACGGTGCACTTTCCAACATAGAAAACCATACAATAACAAATACATGCTAATGTTGTTTATTGCTTTGAACATTACTGCAATTTCAATGCATAGCGGCATAATCGTATGATTTTGCTGTTCTTTCATTGTGCACACATTTGTATTTATACAGGTACCAAATTGAACAGCAGCACAGTTATCGAAAAGAAGACGAATCGAGTGGCCAGCAAGGGCAGCACTTTTTTTAACGCGTCATGTCAAGTTAATATTGCCTTTTAAATCTGTTGTATTTTATTTAAAGTTTTACCGTGTTAATTAAATGTAATCTAAATACATCAAAAACTTTCGCCTTTTATTTAAAGTCGTCGACATAAAAGTTTAAAAAAATTGCCCTTGCACTCGATCAAATCGTCACGGTAGAATAAATTAATGCAACAAATTACTTTTGAACGTGAACTGTGCCTGGCCTAAATCTTATTTCACGGAGTTCTCCGCTTAATTTGGTGTTAACGTTATTGTTCTCCGTCAAGTGAACATAGTCAACGTTCGTTTATTTGGTGATTGTTCTCCGTCAAGTGGTCAAAGTCAACGTCATCGTTTATTTGGTGTCAACGTGATTGTTCTCCGTCAAGTGATCATAGTCAACGTCATCGTTTATAATTTGTGCAAATATCCGTAAAGTGGTCATAGTCAACGTCATAGTTTATTTGGTGTGGCCATAATCAAAGTCATCGTGTATAATTTGTGCAAATTGGTCAGGCCATAGTCAACGTTCGGTATTTGGTGGTAATCTGGGCAAATCTCCGTCAAGTCAACGTAATTGTTCTCCGTCAAGTCAAAGTCAACGTCATCATTTATTTGGTATCAAGATTGTTCTCCGTCAAGTGATCATAGTCAACGTCGTAAGTTACAAAGCGAGTAAATTTGATTCAAAGCCTGTTGGAATTTCACCATTAATCCATTTACATTAAATAAATTGTTCGTTTTGTACTAGGAGTTTATTCAGAGTTACAGGTGTAGGGTGTCAAGGCAGTCGGCAGTATAAATATAGGCTAACATATAAAGGTTTAGGCAACTGTTCGGCACTGTTTCCTCAGAAATCTTCATTGTTTTTTTTTTTTTAATTGTCTTTTAATATGAACACTCGTCAGAAAGTAAGGACTACGTCCAGTCAAGCGAATGATAGCGACACCGGGTCCGATGGAGAAACTACAGCAGTGAACATAGGTGAGGGCACCGCAGCATACACACCGACGCATGGTGCAAACGAAACGCTGGCATCTTTGGTGGCAAGCATTGCATCGCTTCGAGACTCTGTAAAAGAACTTCGAAACGAAACGAGTCGTAGTCAGATAGAGGTGCAGCAGCTTCGACAGCGGATCGAGGCAGAGGCTAGTAATGTCGTTCCAACTGCGGGTACATATACCAATATTTCACAGCCTCCACCGACAGCACCGCAAAGAACAATACCACCAGCGGGGTTGCAAGCATCGTCGTCATCAAACCCAATGTGGCTGGTAGAGAGTTCCGCCGTAAAATTACACCCACTACCTACCTTCGATGGCAATCCAGAGGATTGGCCTCTATTTTTAGCGAACTTCAGCGACAGCACAGCCCAGTTCTCCTACAACAACCGGCAGAATTTAATGCGACTGCAGAAAGCACTTCAGGGTAATGCAAAGCGGTCAGTAACGTCAATGCTAATATACCCTGATGACGTTCCAAAAGTTATAAAGGAACTTGAATTCAACTTTGGACGCCAGGACTTGCTGATACGCTGCCAATTGCAGAAAGTGCAGCAGTTTCCTGCCATTACCGATAGCCACCTTGAGCAGATATTACAATTTTCGAATCGTGTCGCCAATATTTCAGCGTTTTTTAAGTCAGCCAAATGTGAGCACCATCTTATGAATCCCATGTTGCTGGAACAATTGGTTTCTAAGCTTCCTTCATCCAAACAATTTGAATGGAGTAAGTATGCCGCTAATGTTCCCCGTTTCCCCACTGTTGACGTATTTTCAAATTGGTTGAGCGATTTGGCAAAAGTAGTGGCGACTATGCCCGGGGTTAGTAACAGTTCTCTGCGTTCTAGCCAACAAACATTACCACAGCCGCGATATAATGCACAAACTAATCGTCAGTCCGGACCAAATGGAGGGTCGGCTCGCAGAGTTCTTCATAGCAACCACGAGCAACTGGCATGTCCTTCATGCAACGAAGCTTACGCTTTGCCAGAATGCCAAAGATTTCAGTCGCTCGACCTAGTCAACAAATGGTCACTGGTCAAACAACACCGTCTTTGTTTTGGATGCCTGGTAAAAGGTCATAGCCTTTTAAATTGTCGTCGCCGCAAGCAATGTTCCATCAACGGTTGCAAACGTATGCATCATAAGATGTTGCACAAGGATATGGGATCATCATCTACGTCGTCGTCCGACCGGGAACGAATTTTGAATTGTCGAAAGGACCAGGTAACCAGTCTTTTTAAAGTTGTCCCAGTTACATTGTCAGGTCCTCGACGAAAAATGTCTGTCTACGCGATGTTCGATGAAGGGTCATCAGTGTCGCTTTTGGAAGAAGATGTCGCAACACAGTTAGGTCTACGAGGTCGTGTCATGCCTCTCACTCTTCAATGGTACGGTGACAGCCAGACAACAGAAAGCTCCAGGAAAGTGTCTCTTGAAATAGGAGAAGTAAATAGTCGCCATACATTCTCACTGGAAAACGTCCATACGATAAAGGGTCTCCATTTGCCAAGGCAATCATTTGAAAAAAGTAAGTTTAATCATTTAAAATCTTTGCCTATAGAGAACTACGAAGATGTCGAACCAGTCTTACTGTTGGGTTTGGACAATTGTCACTTGTGTTTGTCCAACAAAGTCGTCGAAGCCGGACATGATCAACCAGTAGCAGTGGAAACTAAGTTGGGTTGGGTGGTATACGGACCACACCAACAAGAAAGCGTTGACATGCCCAGGGTGCTTCATATACGTAAGTCGGAATCATATAAACAATTAAACAATTTAATGGAGGAGTATTTTTCAAATGAGAGCTTTGGAGTCCGGAGTACCAAAATCGTATTGGAATCGGATGAAAATCAGCGAGCCAGGAAAATCTTGTTAGAAACCACAAAAAACATCGGCCAGAGGTATGAAGTAGGATTGCTTTGGAGACAAGATTTTACCGAACTCCCGTCGAGTTATGCAATGGAGAAGCAGCGCTTATTGAGTACTGAGTGTAGAATGCAAAAGAATGCCGTTTATGCTGAAAATTATAAAAAGGAAATCGCCAAATATATAGAAAAGGGGTATGCCAGAAAGCTGACACAAGATGAAGCCGCTATTGAAAATCCCAAAACATGGTATCTCCCTCATTTTGGTGTTGTTAATCCGTCGAAACCGGGAAAACTGCGTATTGTCTTTGACGCAGCCGCCGTTACAAATTCTACATCGTTAAACTCCGCACCACTGAAGGGCCCGGAACAAGCGCAACCGCTTATAGCGATCATCCATAAATTTCGCCAAGGTATTATTGCAGTAGCCGGAGATATACAAGAGATGTTCTCTCAGGTACGAATAATTGATAAAGATCAAGATTCTCAACGTTTTTTGTGGCGAGATGGTAAGTTAAACGAACCAATCTCTACCTATGTAATGTCGTCGATGATGTTTGGAGCTATTTGTTCACCTTGCTGCGCCGAATATATAAAGAACGTCAACGCCGTTAAATTTGAGACCGCCATGCCAGGTGGTAGCCATGCTGTCATAGCTAACACATACGTTGACGATCTGGTCATAAGCTTTGATAGCGCCGAAGAAGCTCTAAATATCACAAAAGAAGCCATTAAAATAAATGCCGCCGCGGGTTTTAAATTACGCAATTTTATATGTAACAATAAAGAGGTTCAATACAAATTAAATGGGGAAAATTTAGATAGTAACTCGGAACTCGTCAAAATGGATCGCAATACAAAAACTGAAAAGGTGCTTGGTATGTATTGGAATACCACTAATGATACTCTTGAATTTCAATTTCAGTTTCACAAAATCGCCCGGGATGTTCTGAATGGCACGCGAACGCCAACAAAGCGAGAACTGTTAGGCATATCTATGTCAATTTATGACCCATTCGGACTTCTGGCAAACATCACCATATTTTTAAAGCTGTTAGTTCAGTCATTATGGCGACTAGAAATTGAGTGGGATGAGGTAGTACCTCAAGACTTGGCACATCAATGGAAGACATGGTGGGAAAATTTTCAGTCGGTGAAGAATTTCACGGTGCCGCGCTGTTATTCTGCATTATTGTCTGTTGCTAATGATATTCAATTACATATTTTTGTTGATGCAAGTTCCTCGGCATACGCCGCCGTCGGATATCTCCGAATAAAACGATGGAACGAGGTCGATGTTACGCTGGTTTCGGCCAAAGCAAGATGCACACCACTCAAGGGTATGACAATACCACGTTTAGAGCTACAAGCCGCAGTTTTGGGGTGTCGCCTAAAAGAATCACTGGTCCACTGTCATGACTTTCGCATCAATAGTACAACATTTTGGAGCGATTCAAAAACTGTCATATTGTGGATTCGTTCAACTAGCAGGACATACAAACAGTTTGTCGCATTCCGCATAGCTGAGATTTTAAGTACGACAACATCGGATCAATGGCGATGGGTTCCTACAGCGCTTAACGTAGCAGACGAAGCAACGAGAACGTCTACAACATTTCATTACGGTACACGGTCAAGATGGCTGAATGGTCCATCCTTTCTCCATGAAGAAGAAGCACGCTGGCCGCGGGAAACATGCGAATTGATGTCTGAACAATGTGCTGTGGAGGAAGCACCTAAAAGAGTCATACTTACAAACCAAGAGGAATATCCAATCAAATTTTGTAATTTTTCTTTATATTTAAAGCTCACCAGAGTTCTGGCCTGGGTACTAAGGTTCGCTAAAAACACTAGATGTGATATTCGTCACAAGGGGGAATTAAACGCCATGGAAATTGCCGATGCGGAAAAAACTATTTTACGTCAAGTTCAAACCGAATCATTCGCCGAAGAAATACATTCCATTAAAACGAAGAAGTCAATATCGAAGTCATCAGCCATATATCAGCTAACGCCGTTTTTAGAAGATGATGATGGGTTGTTGAAGGTCAACGGTAGAATTGATGCCGCCTATTGTTTACCTCTTTCCGCGCGTCGTCCTGTAATTCTGCCACAAAATCACCACGTCACGCGTCTAATCGTCCAGCAATACCATAGTAAGCTGCATCACCAAAATGATCGTCTGGCAATAAATGAAATACGCCAAAAATTTTGGGTTCCACGCCTAAGTGCCGTGTTGAAATCCATCAAGAGGGAGTGTCCAGTGTGCATTTACAACAATGCGAAGCCAGCCACACCACTCATGGGTCAGTTGCCAACAGATCGCCTTACACCATACGTTCACCCATTTTCTTACGCCGATGTCGACTAGTGTGGGCCATTTTTTGTTGCAATTGGTCGAAGAAGGGAGAAGCGATGGGTTGCCCTATTCACGTGCCTGACAACACGAGCCATACACTTAGAAATAGCGGAAGATCTATCGACTGACGCATTTATTATTACCTTTAGAAATTTTGTCAACCGCCGAGGAGTGCCAGTGAAGATTAGAAGCGACAACGGTACTAACTTCGTGGGAGCCCAAAAAGAACTTAATGAAGAAAACCGTTTATTTGACTTTAATCTTATTGAACAGGAAATGTCTCGCCAAAATATTCAATGGGTATTCAATTGTCCATCTAACCCATCAGCAGGAGGTTGCTGGGAGCGCCTCGTACAATGTATCAAAAGGTTATTACAACGAGTCTTAAAGGAAGAAACTCCGCGACTGGAAACGTTCAGAAGCGTACTGATAGAAGCCGAAAACATCGTAAACAGCCGCCCGCTAACTGAACTGCCTGTAACGCCACAAGACGAGGAGCCCTTGACACCCAACCACTTTCTGCTAGGATGCCTCAACTCAACGCAAACTCCTAGTATAAACGACGAGCATGTATGCCTTCGAAAACAATGGCGAATATCGCAAAATATAAAAGATCGACTGTGGAAGAGATGGACCACCGAATACTTGCCTCAACTTCTACGACGCTCTAAATGGAGAGATCAGGCAACGCCTTTAAAACCGGAACAATTAGTGATTGTGTGTGATCACACTGTACCACGAAGCAAGTGGATGCGAGGTCGGGTGACGGAGGTATTCACTGCGAAAGACGGCCACGTACGGAGTGCTGTGGTTCGAACCGCATCCGGATTAATACGTCGACCAGCCAGTAAGCTAGCCGCTTTAATGGTTGGTGAATCCTCATGCGGATCCACCGGGGGGTGGGATTTCATTTTATAATAAATATAGCAAACAACGAAAATTAAAATATATTACTGGGCTACTGAGCTGATCTAATTGTCTGCTGGGTTTGCTCAGTTATTTACCTTTTTTAATACAAGTTACGGTGCACTTTCCAACATAGAAAACCATACAATAACAAATACATGCTAATGTTGTTTATTGCTTTGAACATTACTGCAATTTCAATGCATAGCGGCATAATCGTATGATTTTGCTGTTCTTTCATTGTGCACACATTTGTATTTATACAGGTACCAAATTGAACAGCAGCACATTTATCGAAAAGAAGACGAATCGAGTGGCCAGCAAGGGCAGCACTTTTTTTAACGCGTCATGTCAAGTTAATATTGCCTTTTAAATCTGTTGTATTTTATTTAAAGTTTTACCGTGTTAATTAAATGTAATCTAAATACATCAAAAACTTTCGCCTTTTATTTAAAGTCGTCGACAACGGCCACAGTAGTATAGCGCCATCAAACACTGTATGAGCAGACTACTTAGGCCGTCACCTGCTCACCGATGGAAATCTGAGAGCCAAGTTAGAGGTGAAACGTTGGCACCAGGGGCCGGAAATGACTGACAAGGCTGCAAGTAAACTCATACGATTCCAAACTAGTGGATATGGTAGGGTGTGCGGTTGTAGTGTCGTTCAGACGGAAGTAGTAGCCATGAGTAAAGTTTATAGAAACAATGGAGGAAATTAACTTAAACAGCAGCCGCGTTGTTGTTGTTGTATTAACGATAAAGACACTCCCGAAAGTTTTGGGGAGTGTTACCGATGTACTTCCATTAGGAACTTGGGGTGTCAGAGCTTCGCCTGCTATAAATGTGTGATAATTTCATATTTTTAACAGGATCCCCCTCACGTAGCCGATGGCGATAATTGGGTTACGGAAGGTCTGAAACTATAAAGTTGGTATTGCGCTTATTAACTCTTTGAATCACAACAGCAGCCGCGTGAACTTTTGCAATGACTGCCTAGCATCAATTAAGGCAATAATGTCGCATAGCAAAATATAATCGAGCAACACAACTATCTTGGGTCCCCGTGCATATGGGAATAGATGCAAATGAAAAGGCGTGTGAGATTGCTAAGAAGGAAATGGGCGTACATGATCGACAAAGCAGGAAATGCACTGTTCCGGGCACGGGCTGCAAAATGTTGAAGACAATATGTAGGTGTCAGGACCGTAGACCAATAAAGTGACACGTTAAACTAAAAATAGGCCACTCTAGGCTCATGATGGGTGTTCTTACTGGACACTGCCTTCTGGCGTCACATGCTTTGGCCTCGTCCATGATAGCAGTGTGCTCGATTCCGCCGCTCGCCAGGCTATGAATTCAGCTGTTAAATCTCAAAGCAGCAAGCAGTATAGGTCCTAGAATGTCTCTAATATTTGCTAAGTGGGCGGATTTATTTTATAACATGGGTTCTGATTTTTGATAGGGTTTTTCAATTTGGTCGTCAAGCAAACTTCTGGTAACAATGTGCACACATTCAGTCTGACCCCACCGACCCGAACTGAGCCAGTTTTTTGGGGGGTTTTTGGTTTAGTTTACAACTATTAAAATAAATTCGGTTCAGTTCGTGGTTCGGTTAAAACCATCAATCCAGTTGGTGGCTCAGTTTATGAACCGATTTGAAGTCCTGGTTTTCACATCCTATCTTTCCTTTCTCTTCCTTTTCTTTTACTCTTTCCTTTCCTTGCCTTGTTTTTGCAAACGTGACGATACGCATCATTATAATCATTCACTTCATTATAGACATTGTCGTTAAAGTGTTTTGTTATAAGCTTTTATTTACTTTCACTTGGCTGTTGTTTGTAATCAAATCTTGCAAGTTAAATTTGATACACTTCCCGGTGTCCGATTGAGCTGAAGTTTTGCACACATGTATAACTCCGACGACAATGCAATATTACTTTGCAAGAATTCGATAAATTAATCGATAACAGAGTTATCGGTAAAGATTTGTGTTCACAAGGGAATAAAAGCCTAAAGCCCCCATTACTGATACTTAGCATAGACTTGACTTGACTTGGCGTAAACTTGGCCACTTAGCCACGATTATACTCCACTTGGCGCATACAACCTGGCATCATAATCAGCGTTGAAATTTATTTTTAAATAAATGTCAATTTGTATGACAAACTGTCAAAATGAAATGGAAACAAACAAATGGCATCTCAAGATGTAAACGTCACTTAGAACTTACATAGAAAATCAAAATTCAACGGACTTCTAAGTCAAGTTAAGTTTTGAGTAATCAGTAACATGCAATGTTAATTTAACAGAACTGTAAGTGACAGTTCGCAAGCCAAGTCAAGTCTATGCTAAGTATCAGTAATGGCGCCTTAAGTCCTCAAGAACGCAGGTTACTTCGCTTTGTTTGTGTATGCAACAAACGTAGAAGTTAGGCTGTTATCGCTAAATGTTGCATACTTTTCTGCGCACTTGATTTTTTTTACAGATTTTTGGCGAGGGAACAGAACAGAGATCTTAAATCAGTAGTTGTAAACTGAACGCGACATAGGCAAAGTCGCAATAAAATACGATTTTAAGTTAGTTAACACTCGAATAGAAGAACTTGACTGTTCAAAGTTGACTTTGAAGACACCTTGTAATGTTGATGCATTTAAAGAAATGGATAGGATGAGAAACTTTACAAATAACAAAGTAAAGATTACATAACTAATTTAAACAATATTTTACCCTACTAAGAAAAAAGCTTTTCTAAGAAGAAGATTCTATTACTTGTTAATAAAACGAACTAAAAAATAAAAATAAAATTAAAGAAAAAAAATTTTTTTTTTTTAAAAATGCTTTTATTATTGGTTAATCAAATTAACTAAAAAGTAAAAAATAAATTGACTGTAACGAAATATATCACTTTATAAGTTCATTGTAACCTTTAACGATAATTTGGCTTCTTCGTCTGTGACAAAAAAATTCCATATTGTACATAATTATATATTTTTAACATTAAAACTTTACACCTAAATTATTAAATCTTACAGTTTATATTGTAACGAATATACTGCAAATCCTCTTATTTGCAACCTTCTGCTAAGTTCGAATCACTAAACTGTTGAATGAATAACCCCACTATTCAATAATGCAAAATGGCCTTTATTAAAGTGCTTTACAATAACACTCAAACTGATTTTCAAAATAATACTGCTATTGCTCGCTAGATAGCGTCTTAAATCCAACTGATTCT
Organism: Eurosta solidaginis; assembly: GCF_040869045.1. Lineage (NCBI taxonomy): Eukaryota > Metazoa > Arthropoda > Insecta > Diptera > Tephritidae > Eurosta > Eurosta solidaginis. Next base: position 316,020,627 of record NC_090319.1, on the reverse strand, counting down.
CGCGCCTCTACTGTTGTCGCCTTTTATACTGTCTGGTTTCTTCGTTGCATACTTCTATGCTTTTCCATTCCAGAACTTTCTAGTTAGTTGTCAGCTACAAAATCACCAGCCACAACTACGTTTATAGCTTCTCATATGCGCGTGAGTAATACTTGCACAAATTTTTGCCCTCTCTTGTGAGCACCTCAGATAAGATATATGCATGCGTTTGTGCGTTGCTTCTCTGCTGCGTGTACGTACATATGTATGTGTAGACGTAATGATTGAATTATTAATGTGCATCAAGTCACTGCTTAACATCGACTTAGAGATGGCAGTACCCCTTAGTATTGCTAATATTCGTAACAATATCATAGTCGTAATTGTTCTAATAAAAGTGTATTACATTGGTCCTAAATGTTCTTAATTATACCATCAAAATTTAACACGCTTTTATTAGAACAATTAGGACTGTGATATAAACTGTAAGATTTAATAATTTAGGTGTAAAGTTTTAATGTTAAAAATATATAATTATGTACAATATGGAATTTTTTTGTCGCAGACGAAAAAGCCTAATTATCGTTAAAGGTTACAATGAACTTATAAAGTGTTATATTTCTTTGCATTCAATTTATTTTTTAATTTTTAGTTAATTTTATTAACCAATAATAAAAGCTTATTTTTAAAAAAGTTTTTTTTTCTTTAATTTTATAAATTACTTTTTAGTTAATTTTATTAACCAATAATAAAAGCTTATTTTTAAAAAAGTTTTTTTTCTGAAATTTTATTTTTTACTTTTTAGTTCGTTTTATTAACAAGTAATAAAAGCTTGTTCTTAGAAAAGCTTTTCTTAAATTTCTCATCCATTTCTTTTAATGCATCAACATTACAATGTTTCTTCGAAGTCAACTTTGAACAGTCAAATTCTTCGATTCGAAGACCTGCTAAAGATCTGACTCGGATTAAAGCCACATAAGCTTGACCAGCAGCAAATAATTTGCAGCCTAGCTAAATAACAGCATGACCCACAATAGTTCCTTGCATTTTGTGCACAGTTGAAGCCCACGACAAGACAATCGAGAGCATTCTTTCAGCTGTGCCGTGATTAAATTTAGAAGGAAATTGAACTGATTTAGGCTGTATTATGTGAACGCCATCATTACCAAAATCTTCGCGAACCGATGGTATATCGTTATGGTATAGTTGAGCACGTCTGTAATATGGCCATATAATTACAGTGATATGACCTATTGCTCCATTTACAAGTCCCTTAGCAACGTCAACGTTAGATCTCAACATAACTTTAGCACCAACAAATATGTGTAGTTCTTTTGGAAGACCTCCTGGTTTGTTAATGTCTGAGTATATTATATTATTAACATCAATCTGATCATTGTTTTTTGTTCCATCAATTAATTGATCTTGCTAATAATCAGTTATCAGCTGAGCGAAAGAAACTGTGCTTTTGGAACGATACGTTAAGCCAACTGTCAACAACCAATCTATAAAAACGTTGAGTGAATAGAGCGGCAAATTTTTATGCTCACTAATTTGTCGTAAAGTTGCAACTGTGCGTTCCGAGAATTATCACTAATCAACTTTGCCAGCAGTTGTGCTTTTGGAATGCGCCCCATGCTTTGTTCAACTCATTCAAATACGTATATATGTGCATACACATGTTCACGTCTTCTTGCAACAACAATACGTTAAATACATACATACATACATTTGAATATACAGATTTTCGAGAAAATATATCGTATGTGTTTGCCAAAAGTGGCTTCACTTCGGATATCAGCATCTTCGGTTGTCAGATCTTTCGCGTTCAACGCTAACGTGGTGTTAGGATGAAAAAGACTCTCAACCAAATTACCAGGCATGCTTAACGAACGAAACGATATCATTTCGTTACGATAATCAACGCTAATAAACGAAACGAAGTCACTTCGTTTCGTTTATTAGCGTTGATTATCGTAACGAAATGATATCGTTTCGTTCGTTAAGCATGCCTGCAAATTACTGAACGGAATCACTACGTTTAAATAACCCTGACTGAGTATGAGTATACGATCTTTTATATCATGATGAGAATATATTGGGCATATTCATAATCGAAATAAAATGTGACTAAAGCGCCAAATACACGACACGAACATTTCCGCGAACATTCCCGTTATGTCATGTTTCTGCGACCTTTTCTGTCGTGTATGGTGGTGTTTGCCAGTTCGCGCAAATGTTCGCCAAAAATCTAAATTTTTTAATTTTTGGCGAACATTTGCGCGAACTGTTCGTGCGTGTATGGCGAAATAGCTCATAATCGTAGTAATTTCTGAACGGAACAGACGTGCGCGGAAAAGCAAAATGGACAATAAAAAATTTCTGAGTGAATTTATTGAATCTTCTCTCTTTTTTTTACGCTTAATTGCCACAGCGAGCAATATTGCTGCAGCACAATTGTTGTCCGTATTCATCGCTGTCTGAAAGAGAACTAATGTTCGGCCAAAAGTTCGTATGGTGTATGGCCAAAGCTCCGAACAAGATTGCGGAATGTTCGCGGAAATGTTCGTGTCGTGTATTGGCCGCTTAAGTTAGTTGAAGCATTTTTGACAGAGAGCACATATAAAATTGTGTCAAACAGTGCTAGCTAACTTAAAATCATATTTTATTGTGACTTTGCCTATTTCGCATTCAGTTTACAACTACTTATTGCAGATCTCTGCTCTGTGGGTTAAATCTGTAAAACAAAATCAAGTGCGCAGAAAAGTATGCAACATTGAGGAATAACAGCCTAACTTCTACGTTCGTTGTATACACAAACACAGCGTAGTTATCTCGTTCTTGTGCCGCTGTAGGTTATTCACCATCCCTCTAAACAAAGGACTTAGGCTTTTATTCCCTTGTCAACACAAATCTTTACCGATAACTCTGTTATCGATTAATTTATCGAATTCTCGCAAGGTAATATTGCATTGTCACGGAGTTAAGCGGGAGTCATTGGTGCCGTATGTCGTATCGCTGTAGTCGTATCCCTAACGTAATCAGCTGTTTATCGTTACGACGGTAAACCAAAAACCAATTGGTTGGCTACGATAAGGTTACGACCTTAGCGGCACCAATAATCTATAGCATTGATTCTCATAAGGTTGGTCGAATCAGCTGTTAAAAGGTTACCGATACGGTTACCGATAAAGCACCAATGCCTCCAGCTTTACTTACTTACTTACTTAATTGGCGCTTAACTGTCTAAACGGTTATGGCCCATCGGAGTTATACATGTTTGAAAAATTTCAGCTCAATCGGACACCCGGAAGTGTATCAAATTTAACTTGCAAGATTTGATTACAAACAACAGCCAAGTGAAAGTAAATAAAAGCTTATAATAATAAAATAAATCCTTCGTAACGAAATTCAAAAAAGTAATTTATCTGAAATGAACTGTACAATTGAAGCTCACGCTGAGTATATAATGTACACACACACAGAGAAAAAACAAAGTCGACTTAGTTGAATAATTTTGTATGGGGCCCAAGAAACTTGTACATCCTACCAAAGTACTTACACAATTTATGCTCGACAATGGAAACAAAGCTTAGACAATTTATTACCTAATTTAGTTATTATTTATTAAGATGATGAAAAAACTTAGTAGGTTAATTATGCCTAAGTTTTAGTTGTGGTATACGCGATTTTAAATTAATTGTACAATAGTGTTTCTTTGTGTGGGGTTACACCCGAACTAAGGGTATCTTGTTCTTTCTTTATCTTCTGTTTCATCTTCTTTACGTTTACATTCCTTTCGATCCCTTTGTCATTTCATATTTTCCTTCATACATATCATCGATTTGTTTTTCTGTCTTCGTTGATTTTCATTAATTGATTTGCTGTCTGATTTCGCTCATATCAACTATAACTTGTTCCTACAGGAATGTGCCATGTTCTTAAAAAAAACAGTCATCGGACTTTATTTTTAAATTGTCAGACATTATTTCCATGAGGCAAGGTTCCACACTCCTTCCACTTACCGCTTCATTCTCACATTCCTTTATTCTGACTAAATGTCTTTCTTTCTTATTGGGTATCTCTGTTAAGCTTAGATTTTCAAAGTTAACAACGGACAGCGTCCCTAATTGTTAGTTTAGTTGATACTAGAATTCTGTCACTTCTTTGGTGGCCTTGACCTTAATTTAAGATTTCATTGTTCCCAATTGCCGTGCTCGCTTACAAATGCGATTAAATGGCTTGCAGAGCTTAGAGGTGTATTGCCATTAGTGTTTATTGGACACATAAAAGGGCAATGGGGCGAATAACTAATATACATTTAAATGATTTTGACGGATTACAAGACGAGTACAATTTTTGGTGAGCAAGCAAAAAAATATAAGCAAATAAAATCAAGAGAAAATGGAAATTCTAAATACGCCAGCACATAATCGTACAAACCAAAAATAGACGACAGATGGCAATCGCAATTACCTCGTTCGCTAAAGCTTACAATTTCGTTAGCAATTTTACTTCTTATCTACTACGCAAAACAGTATGTATATACGAGTAAGTACTATATATGTATATGTATGTATGTAAATGGACCCAAAGAAACTTGTACAATTGTATTTGCAGGCGTATCGTTGGGTTGAGTTCGTTGAAGAAATAAATGACTATAAGAAAAAAGTTAAGTAGCGAAAAGTCTTGGCACGTTCTGTTCATATTAAGATGGCATAAAGTCCCCAAGATTACGGTGTAATCCTAATGATAAGCATTCGTTATTTGCTAGTTTGTTTTTTTATTGTTGTTTTTTATTCTATTTGTATGCTTTAACCTTTTTCACTTTTCACTTTGCTCATTCGAAATTGGCATTATCTTTGTTATCGTTATTGGGTTTTTAGCACCACTTCTTTTTCTTAACCCTTGGCGTACAAGGTGGGGTTGCGATAACCTGACGAAAGTCATGATAATGTGCAATATGTGTTGCGGCGTTCTATGGGTTGGCTTTTGGAATCCTCCATTCTCGAGTACTCTACATACTTACTTAATTGGCGCTTAACCGTCTAAACGGTTATGGCCGTCCAACAAGGCGCGCCAGTCGCTCCTTCGCTCCGCCAACCGGCGCCAATTGGTCACACCAAGGGAGTTTAAATCGTTTTCCACCTGGTCCTTCCAACGGAGTGGGGGCCGCCCTCTACCTCTGCTTCCATAGGCGGGTTCCGATAGAAACACTTTCTTGGCCGGAGCATCATCTTTCATTCGCATAACATGGCCTAGCCAGCGCAGCCGCTGCGTTTTAATTCGCTGGACTATGTTGATGTCTGCGTATAGCTCGTACAGCTCATCATTAAATCTTCTTCGGTACTCGCCATCGCCAACGCGTACTCTACATAAGGACAGGTATAAAGAGAGATTTAAAAACCGTAATTTTTACTCGTCGAGTGAAGACTTTATTTTAAATTAAATAAATATTTTCATTGCTAATGCTGGTTTGCTAACACAATATTCTTCAGAGCTGGTAGAACCTGTAGCGCGGTTGGTACGGCTAATGAAATCGTCAGCTCTTATAATTGAGTTTAGCATCGCGGCATAAATCTGCTGTCAGAATGGTATTCTCGAACATCGGGTTAAAAAACTGCACGTGATCAAGTCTCCATGTCGGATGCGTCTTCTGTTTTTGAGTGATTCGAAGAAGTCCTTTCTAATCTTAATAGACCTTTTGGTATAACTTAACTTCATTGGACATAGCCCTGAAAACTTTGCAGAAAGCACCATACAAGTACGTCCTTTTCGCGTGCGAGTCGATGGTAGATTTACCATGCCTGAAGCCATACTGGCAAGGTTCCACCAATTTGTTGACTTTGGGCTTTAGTATTTCACACAATACACTATAAAGAACCTGCTACGCACTATTAAGCAATCCATCCTGCTCCACCTACCGCCCCAATGGTCCTGGGTTCAACTGCAACTCCCGAACAAAGTAACACCAACAATTTTGAACTCAGTTTTTTCAATATGAAAAAAGTGTTTCTAATCCGGGGCATCCCTTGGAAGTAAATTGGCAAACACTCCGAGTGTATTTCTGCCATGGAAAGGTTCTCAGTAAAAGTTCACCTGCCTTACAGATGCCGTTCAGAGTCGGCATAAAAAATGTATGTCCCGCGTAGGGAAAATTAAAAAACGCACGACACAAATTGTAAGAGAAGCTCGGCCTAATTCTCCTAGTAGGTAAATTGCGCCAAGAATTTGGTGGTTTTAGCATATAGATAGAAATTGTGACATAGTGACGTTCGTGTCCCTATGGTGTCTGCTCTCGTCAACTTCGAATTTCTGGTATTCGTCTCCGGAAACAGTCGCCGGGAAATTATGTCTTTGCCGACTCATCGTGGGGGCGCTTGAGGGCCTGTTTAAGATCATCAGTATCAAACGACTGAGCTCATTGTGCCTGCAGAGTTGAGCCCTTATGTTGCTAGGAGGTACGTTCGTCTTCAATCAGATGCCTGTTAGGATGCCCATATTTCCTTAATGGGGAGCATACCTGCTTTACTGTATAGATGGTATACTGGCGTCATAGCAAGACATCCTGCGGCCGCTCTGATGGCGGTGTTTTAGTTGGCCTGCAGTTTCCTCCAGTGTGTTTCTTTTAGACTTGGTGACCTATTGCTGTATAAGCAGCAATGAGCGTTTCTTTGCCTTTACCTTAAGTGTTAACAACAAGGAGCGTAATGATTTTGTTGCGATTATGATTTTTGTGTACGTTCGCGGTTCCATGCTCGCCAAAACTTAGGTCAATATCGTGTGTTACACCCAATATTTATTGGTGTCGCACACTCGGTAGCGTCATGGCATTTGCTCCGTCCACGTCGTGAATAGCGCGACCGAAGATTACGTCGCCAAGCTACGCAAGGCAATAAAACTCGAAAGACTAGGAAGATACTTGTTAATTTTACAGCGTAGCTCATCAATGGGAAGTCCATGACTTTTTGCTGTTATCGTGCAGTCTTCGCCGTAGGAAATAATGGTAACTTCTTCGGGTGGGAAAGTGTGCCTCGATATGTAAAAGTAAAACAAAAGTGGTGATAGCATACCAACCTGTGGGAACCGTTATTTAATTATTCTTGGTTTTGATGTTACGATTCTGAACTGGAACCATGCCTGCAGACCACACAGATAATTTTCGGTGCACCTTTTTCACCTTTTTAGACTAGGCGGATTGGTAGACCCCTGCAAGCCTTGCAGTAACGTAGTGTGATTGATAGCGTTAATGGATTTTGACAAGTCTAACGCTACGAGTACTGTTCTGTGTTAAGGCTTTCGATGACCATGCTGGTGGTTGGCAAGTCGCAAGTTTGCCGTGAAGTAAGGAAGTGGGACGGCTTCAAGAGCTTTGGCTGGATGTAGGCGAAATAACAGACGATATGAGTCTACTTCGTTAGCTGATTCCTCACGCTTTAGTATCCGTAAAACACCTGCCATTTTCTCTTTTTTACGCATGGCGAAAATGGACAGAGAAAGGTTTATGGCACTGGCCAGATAACTAAATCCCTCATTGCCAAGGTTTTTAAGTATCCTGAAGCAGGCCGTAACGGCATAAACTAATCGAGATAGATAGAGACTTCTATATATCAAAATGATGTGGGCGAAAAAAGAAATTCATTTAGCCATGTCAGCCCGTCCGTCCGTCTGCCCGTAAACACGATAACTTCAGTAAACTTTGGGGTATCTTAATGAAATTTGGTATGTCAGTTCCTGGGCACTCATTTCAATCAAATGGTTTCTTGGAATTTTCTCCTTTATTAAATTATTTCAGAGATTTGCCATCATTTATAAGTGGCGCCCCAACATTTCTTCGCCTTGTTAGTGAACTATGTAAGGTGTTTGTTAATATTTTTATAAACATTTTTTTGTTTCTTTCTTGACATTAAACATAAATATTGACCTTATTTTGTGGAATGTTTTTGTAATATTTATTTGCCAAAGTTACCTTATAACTCATATTCGAAATTCTACAAATGCCGATAATATCTATCAAAGTATCTGCATAAATATATATTTTTAGGCATGCACAGTAAATCGCTTTTCACAATTACACAGTTCATTAGACATTCACGCAAGCAGGCAGACGGTTAGCTTAGGCTTATATGGATTTGCGTTTACCTGCCAAAAATCGCTGCTGCTCGCACGCGTCATTATGGCAATTGCCCACAGCTTTGATGTTGCGGCTTAAATAGACACTAACTATATCCGTGGCGGCCACCGTGGTGTGATGGTAGCGTGCTCCGCCTACCACACCGTATGCCCTGTGTTCACACCCCGGGCAAAGCAACATCAAAAATTTTGGAAATAAGGTTTTTCAATTAGAAGACAATATTTCTAAGCGGGGTCGCCCCACGGCAGTGTTTGGCAAGCGCTCCGGGTGTATCTCTGCCATGAAAAGCTCTCAGTGAAAACTCATCTGCCTTGCAGATGCCATTCGGAGTCGGCATAAAACATGTAGGTCCGGTCTGGCCAATTTGTAGGGAAAATCAAGAGAAGCACGACGCAAATTGGAAGAGAAGCTCGGCCTTAGATCTCTTCGGAGGTTATCGCGCCTTACATTTATTTTTAATTTTTATATCCGTTGAATCGAGAAAGAAGATACTAAGTCATATAGAATATAAAGAAAACGAATAATATTTTTAGTGTTGGCTAAATGCGCAGCACTCAGAACCTAATTCGGCAGTTGAAAGTAATTTAGTTGTTAAGGTTAGATAATTTGTGTTTTTAAACGGATTTATTTAGCTTGACTTGACAGGCTGGCACGAATTTAGTAATTGAAATTTAAGTAACTTCCCGATAAGCTACAAGCTTGAAACTTGGAATATAGTTCAGAACCCGATGACAATGCAATAATAAATTCGTACTTGTGGTCCGATTTGGCTCATATTTAGAACACATAATACATACAAGAATAGAAAACCACCTATGAAAAAAATCGCCACTAGGTTGCGCAAGGATCGAGATATTCAAAAAAATAGTATTTGTGGTCCGATTTGGTCCATATTTGGAACACATAATACATACATGAATAGAAAGTGACCAACGCTGAAAGAAAAATACTGGTAAAATCAACCGAATGTATAAAAATTTACAGAAATTTCGGTTGAATTAACCCGTATAAATTTCTGTAAATTTTTATCCATTCGGTTGATTTTACCAGTATTTTTCTTTCAGTGTATGATGTCCGATTTGGCTCATATTTGGAACAAATATTACATACAGTCCGTTAGCAGTGACATCAAAAGATTTTGGAGTTGGAGGAGTAGAGTTGTGCTTTTTCGTTCATTTCAGAGATTCGGTTCTTTCGTTCTTTTTCTGATGAACGAACAAGTTGTTCTTTTTGTTCATCTGCTCTTTTTCGTTTTCAAGCAAATTTGTTCACTGCTGCTCGTACCCGCGAAAAAAGCCAACAAGTATAGATGATGGTGTGTATGCAGCAATGCGTTGTGTAGGTATATTTAAATGTGTTATGAATAAATAAGTTAATATATATGTATAATTAACATCAAAAAAAGTTACAAATTTCGGAAGATCCAGGAAATTGGAAGAGTACAGACACAAATTGTAAATATGAATTTTTCAAGCTTAATAAATGTAATAATTAGTTTCTTACAAAAGATGTTTTTCATAAATAGTCCATACATATATTAGCCGTGTTTTTTAACACGCGTATATCCGTTTGCGCTTAAACTTTATATGAACTGTTAAGCGACAAACTTTAGATAAACCTCTGAAATTGCTGCGCATAAATTTTGTCCTAATAAATTTCAATGCGCATTATACTCAGATGTAACTGAAATATGTGTCTTTGTTTCACCCTCACACTAATTCTATGTATTCTATTTGTGTCCACAATTCATCGCAACTCATTCAGCTATATGTTATACCCTATGACCATCAGAGCGTTGTGTCTCCGCTATTCGGGACACCCTGTGGCTGTAGCTAGTTATTTAATTACTGCCGCTAGATGGGTCTCCTAAGCATTATCTAAGCGAAGATATGTCTGGGATTTACGGGATCAATCCTAGATGGTTTTCGGGATGCCGTCAGGGTAATTTCGGGACTATTCCGGGATAATTTGGGGACCTTTCCGACATCATTTCTTTATGGTTTTCTGAATCCGTCCTGGATCCCGTCAGTATCATTTCGAGACTTTTGCGGGATCATTTGGGGACCCTTCCGAAATAATTTCTGCATGGTTTTCAGAAACCGTCAGGTCAATTCGGGACTTTTTCAGGACTATTACGGGATCATTTGGGGACTCTTCCGGCATATTTTCTGGTTGGTTTTCGGGATCCGTTGGGGTCATTGTGGGACTTTTTCTGGATAATTTGGGGACCCTTCCGGCATAATTTCTGGATGGTTTTCGAGATCCCGTCAGGGTCATTATGGGACTATTTCTGGATGGGTTTCGGGATCCGTCTGGGATCCCGTCAGGTACAAAAAGATTATTAAAGCTTATTTATTTTCTGATATAAGAGCCTAATAAGCCTATTTAATTATTAACTATAATAACAAGTAATGAAGGCTAAGTTCGGGTGTAACCGAATATTACATACTCAGTTGAGAGCTTTGGAGACAAAATAAGGGAAAATCACCATCTAGGAAAATTAACCTAGGGTAACCCTGGAATGTGTTTGTATGACATGGGTATCAAATGGAAGGTATTAAAGAGTACTAGTATCGCCTGTGGTCGAAATTCGACCAACGTGTATTTTTTTCAACTCCGTCTATGCATCAAGTGTTGGAAATATAGCAAACTGGTCTAACTTACTTAACTTTTTCTTTAAAATTTTGAATTTTATCTAAGACTTTGTACTTTTTGATTGTATTTTCTTAAAATTTCTACAAACTTTTCACATATAATTATGTATAACGTTTTGGTATGGAGCTCCTTAAACAAAATTATAAAAATTATGTAAAAATTGACATAGAATTATGGTGAAATTACTTGAAATTGAATTGAAAAATAGGTTTTTCCACACCACCCGGAAGGTCCCCGTTAGCGCGCTACCGAAGTTAGTTTTAGGTGCTCGGTTCCACAGTAGGCCTATATCACTCATATACACATATCGCCCATTTACGTCAATAGCGTCATAATTCAAAAAACACGAACTTTTAGTTAAAAATTAAGAAATTTGCTAAAGGAATTTAGCCTATTTCATGCCACCCGTTTAAGTTGGTATAAATACATATCTAATATGTAAGTGTGACACAAAACAAAAATTTCGAGTAAAATAGAATACCTTCATAAAAAATAAAATAAAAATATAAAAAAATTATGTAATGAGAAAGAAGGCAGAGTTTAATAAAAAAATGTTTAATTAAAGAAAAAAAAAAATAAAATACTTAAATTGCGAAAAATTAAGTGAAGTGAACAAACAGTTCCATATAAAAACGCAATAAGTGCACTTATACTTTTTTCCGGGTTTTAATGTGATCATTGTGGAAATATGAAGATTCTAATATTCGGATATTTAATTTTGGGATCCCATTGAGATCCATGTACGTAATTAATTTGTATTAAATTTGTAAACACTCCATTTCATGAATATATATGACCATATCTACCATAAAATATCGTCTGTGCACAATATAATACTAGGATATAACAGAGCAGAATAAATTAGGAAGAAAGGAAAAACAAACAAAACATTTAAATTATTCACGCAATCCTATTTACTAAAATAAAATTGATTTCATAACTTTAAGCGACATAAACCAGTTAGGGTTTTGGGATCTATGCACCCGATTAATGGATATATAATCCAGGGATGCACCTTAACGTTAAGCTAATCGTTTATCAAAAAATTTCCACCGTTTCCGTTGAAACACTTCGAAATTTTATCGATAAAGAAATTATCAAGATAAATTGTATCTCGTTTTTAACCGAAACGAAAAGCTTTCGTTAACGTTAAAAACGTTAATAAAAAAACGTGATGCTTTATGTTTGAATTGTGCTGGCAATGCTATAGCCATGGTGAAGCCGTAAGTTGGTAACAGCGAGCGGACATACACACAAACTCCATGTAATTTTTTTGTGTAATTCGTTGGTGGTAATGTCAAACATACTCTAAGAAATGTTCGTACTGTCAAAATTCATGAGAACAGTTGCAATCAGCTTGGCTAATGCTTTCACCTTTAATGACTCCGCCATCAATCAGCTTTGCCAGCATAGTTTGAAATTAATAATCAACATAAATGATTTGATTTCGTTTTGATATGACAGAAAACGAAACAAAATCACTTCGTTAATTTGACGTTCTTAACGTATCGTAACGAAATGATATCGGTTCGTTGGTTAAGCATGCCTGATATAATCCAACAAAGTTAGCCTAATAATAAATATATAGTGGGTAATATACTGCCTATGCAAGACGGCCGCTATGATGCCGGTTGCCGCTCTGACCTAAAATCAAAAAAGTTTTTGGGACGTTTTTTTGTTTCGTAATTAGCATAAAAGGCAATATAAAAAATCTAATGTTATATTTTTGTAACTTTTTCTCTTTTGTTCAGTATAAGACGTACTTTATCTAAAATGAGGATTAAATCTGCAAATGCAACAACATTTTCGAGCAAATACGCCATTAATTGTTATAAATAAATTAGTTAGTTTCAACAAAAGTTAACTCATTATTTGTGATTTCATGTTTTTTTGAAAACAACTAAAATAAAAACAAAGAATCTGTTAAATAAAGACTTATGTATTTACGTGTAGGTAAAATTTGACGTCCCTTATTTTAGCGGCGAAAGGTTGGCGGAATAAGTTGAAAATTTTACATAATTAGTAGCTAATTAAATGCAAATTAAGTGCGAGAAAAAAAAATTTATAGCTTTACAAATTTTTTTTTATGACATTCTGCGCTAAAATAAGACTGAAGTTAGCGAAACCAATCGGCGAAAGGTTGGCGGAATAAGTTGAAAATTTTACACAATGAGTAGCTAATTTATTGCAAATTAGCAGCGAAAAAAAAATTTATAGCTTTACAAAATTTTTTTTTATGACATTCTGCGCTAAAATAAGACTGAAGTTAGCGAAACCAATCGGCGAAAGGTTGGCGGAATAAGTTGAAAATTTTACATAATGAGTACCTAATTTAGTGCAAATTAACTGCGAGAAAAAAAATTTATAGCTTTACAAAATTTTTTTTTATGACATTCTGCGCTAAAATAAGACTGAAGTTAGCGAAACTAATCGGCGAAGAGTGGGCGGAAGAAGTTGAAAATTTTACATAATGAGTACCTAATTTATTGCAAATTAGCAGCGAGAAAAAAAATGTATAGCTTTATAAAATTTTTTTTTATGACATTCTGCGCTAAAATAAGACTGAAGTTAGCGAAACCAATCGGCGAAAGGTTGGGGGCAGAAGTTGAAAATTTTACATAATGAGTACCTAATTTATTGCAAATTAACAGCGAGAAAAAAAATTTATAGCTTTACAAAATTTTTTTTTATGACATTCTGCGCTAAAATAAGACTGAATTTAGCGAAACCAATCGGCGAAAGGTTGGGGGAAGAAGTTGAAAATTTTACATAATGAGTACCTAATTTATTGCAAATTAACAGCGAGAAAAAAAATTTATAGCTTTACAAAATTTTTTTTTATGACATTCTGCGCTAAAATAAGACGGAATTTAGCGAAACCAATCAGCGAAAGGTTGGCGGAAGAAGTTGAAAATTTTACATAATAAGTAGCTAATTTATTGCAAATTAACTGCGAGAAAAAAAATGTATAGCTGTACAAATTTTTTTTTTAATGACATTCTGGGCTAAAATAATACTGAAGTTAGCGAAACCAATCGGCGAAAGGTTGGCGGAAAAAGTTGAAAATTTCACATAATGAGTACCTAATTTAGTGCAAATTAACTGCGAGAAAAAAAATGTATAGCTTTACAAATTTTCTTTTTATGACATTCTGCGCTAAAATAAGACTGAAGTTAGCGAAACCAATCGGCGAAAGGTTGGCGGAATAAGTTGAAAATTTTACATAATGAGTACCTAATTTATTGCAAATTAAGTGCAAGAAAAAAAATGTATAGCTGTACAAATTTTTTTAAATGACGTTCTGCGCTAAAATAAGACTGAAGTTAGCGAAACCAATCGGCGAAAGGTTGGCGGAAGAAGTTGAAAATTTTACATAATGAGTACCTAATTTAGTGCAAATTAACAGCGCTAAAATAAGACTGAAGTTAGCGAAACCAATCGGCGAAAGGTTGGCGGAATAAGTTGAAAATTTTACATAATGAGTACCTAATTTATTGCAAATTAACAGCGAGAAAAGAAATTTATAGCTTTACAAATTTTTTTATGACATTCTGCGCTAAAATAAGACTGAAGTTAGCGAAACCAATCGGTGAAAGGTTGGCGGAAGAAGTTGAAAATTTTACATAATGAGTACCTAATTTAGTGCAAATTAACTGCGAGAAAAAAAAAATGTATAGCTTTACAAATTTTCTTTTTATGACATTCTGCGCTAAAATAAGACTGAAGTTAGCGAAACCAATCGGCGAAAGGTTGGCGGAATAAGTTGAAAATTTTACATAATGATTACCTAATTTATTGCAAACTAACTGCGAGAAAAAAAATGTATAGCTGTACAAATTTTTTTTAAATGACGTTCTGCGCTAAAACCCAATCGGCGAAAGGTTGGCGGAAGAAGTTGAAAATTTTTCATAATGAGTACCTAATTTATTGCAAATTAGCAGCGAGAAAAAAAATTTATAGCTTTATAACATTTTTTTTATGACATTCTGCGCTAAAATAAGACTGAAGTTAGCGAAAGCAATCGGCGAAAGTTGGCGGAAGAAGTTGAAAATTTTACTTAATGAGTACCTAATTTATTGCAAATTAACAGCGAGAAAAAAAATGTATAGCTGTACAAATTTTTTTAAATGACGTTCTGCGCTAAAATAAGATTGAAGTTAGCGAAACCAATCGGCGAAAAGGTTGGCGGAATAAGTTGAAAATTTTACATAATGAGTACCTAATTTAGTGCAAATTAACTGCGAGAAAAAAAAATTTATAGCTTCACAAATTTTTTTTTATGACATTCTGCGCTAAAATAAGACTGAAGTTAGCGAAACCAATCGGCGAAAGGTTGGCGGAATAAGTTGAAAATTTTACACAATGAGTAGCTAATTTATTGCAAATTAGCAGCGAAAAAAAAATTTATAGCTGTACAAATTTTTTTTAAATTACGTTCTGCGCTAAAATAAGACTGAAGTTAGCGAAACCAATCGGCGAAAAGGTTGGCGGAATAAGTTGAAAATTTTACATAATGAGTACCTAATTTATGGCAAATTAACTGCGAGAAAAAAAATTTATAGCTTTACAAATTTTTTTTTATGACATTTTGCGCTAAAATAAGACTGAAGTTAGCGCAACCAATCGGCGAAAGGTTGGCGGAATAAGTTGAAAATTTTACATAATGAGTACCTAATTTAGTGCAAATTAACTGCGAGAAAAAAAAATGTATAGCTTTACAAATTTTTTTTTTATGACATTCTGCGCTAAAATAAGACTGAAGTTAGCGAAACCAATCGGCGAAAGGTTGGCGGAATAAGTTGAAAATTTTACACAATGAGTACCTAATTTATGGCAAATTAGCAGCGAGAAAAAAAATGTATAGCTTTACAATTTTTTTTTTTATGACAGTCTGCGCTAAAATAAGACTGAAGTTAGCGAAACCAATCGGCGAAAGGTTGGCGGAAGAAGTTGAAAATTTTACATAATGAGTACCTAATTTATTGCAAATTAACTGCGAGAAAAAAAAATTTATAGCTTTACAATTTTTTTTAATAATATTTTGTGATCGATCTGCAGAGACGGCGGGACATATCCTACTGGAAGGCGACGCAATCTGATGAGGGCACAACAGACCAATGGTCGCAGTGCAATCCTCAATAAATTTTCGATCTATCTGTGGTAGGAAAACTTTTAACGTGCTTTATTTCAAAGTGACACTTTATTTGACAAACCACTGAACGCTAAATTGCTTGTTAGCGTTAACCGAAGATGGTGAAAACGGCCTCTGGAATTGTTACCTTATATAGCGAGAAAGTTAAGATATAATGCATAGGTATAAAATGCTTGCATGCATAAAATCATTTTTATTATATAAAAGTAGTATGACATTGAGATTTTAGTTCTGCTATATTTAACACAGAGTTATTTTTTAACATAAAGTAATAAGTAAAAAAATATGATTAATGACTACATTTATACGTGTTTCATTTATTTTCATTGATGAATAAATCGTAAAAATAAAAATCATGTTATTATAAAGTATATGTGAAGCCCCATAGATAAAATGAGTAATAGAATTAACATTGGTTTATATATTACATTTTTAAAATGAAAATCTCCTGCTGAAAATGGAACAAAACCTAACTACATTTTTTCATTTTCGTACTTAACTACACTCCGTTTTGTGATTCAGGATTTTGGGCAAATTTTGAAAAAAAAACTCTAACATCATTCCTTCGTTATACTTCATTCGAGTGCCTTCCACTCTATTCGGAACATAACCTCAATTTAAGCTACCAAACTATATAGTAAACAATGCCCATTGTAAACCTTACGTAAACAATGAGCTCGCCCATCGAAAAAATGTTTGCACAGTTGGCAGATTTGTCTCATTGTACTATGGGCCAAAAAGGGGTCAAAGGTGGCCTTAATTCGAAATCTTATCAAAATAGCTTACAAATTGCTAAGTTTTGTTTTTTCATTTTTTGGATATACTTTTCTAAAATTTTGAATTAAAAAAACTTTCTTTTTAATTTTTTTTAATTTTTTTTTTTTTTGCTTTTTAACGTTTTTTGATATTTTTTTGGGTTTTAAGTTTATGTCTTTTTGTTTTACTTTTTAAATTTGCAAATTGGTCATTTGCGCTGCGGCGCCATGACGTATGTATGTTTATACCATATACATAGATCTAAATCAATCAATTCCACGGACGGCGCCTTGGAACATACATATGGGCACTTTACATTAGAGACAAAATTGTCCCCGATTAATTTGCACTTACTTAGCTATTAATTATATCAAATTTTCAACTTATTCCGCCAACCTTTCGCCGATTGGTTTCGCTAACTTCAGTCTTATTTTAGCGCAGAATGTCATAAAAAAAAGTTTTGTAAAGCTGTAAATTTTTTTTTCTCGCAGTTAATTTGAAATAAATTAGGTACTCATTATGTAAAATTTTCAACTTATTCCGCCAACCTTTCGCCGATTGGTTTCGCTAACTTCAGTCTTATTTTAGCGCAGAATGTCATAAAAAAAAATTTGTAAAGCTATAAATTTTTTTTCTCGCTGTTAATTTGCAATAAATTAGGTACTCATTATGTAAAATTTTCAACTTCTTCCGCCAGCCTTTCGCTGATTGGTTTCGGTAACTTCAGTGTTATTTTAGCGCAGAATGTCATAAAAAAAATTTTATAAAGCTATACATTTTTTTTTTCTCGCTGCTAATTTGCAATAAATTAGGTACTCATTATGTAAAATTTTCAACTTCTTCCGCCAACCTTTCGCCGATTGGTTTCGCTAACTTCAGTCTTATTTTAGCGCAGAATGTCATAAAAAAAAAATTTGTAAAGCTATAAATTTTTTTTCTCGCTGTTAATTTGCAATAAATTAGGTACTCATTATGTAAAATTTTCAACTTATTCCGCCAACCTTTCGCCGATTGGTTTCGCTAACTTCAGTCTTATTTTAGCGCAGAATGTCATAAAAAAAAAATTTGTAAAGCTATAAATTTTTTTTCTCGCTGTTAATTTGCAATAAATTAGGTACTCATTATGTAAAATTTTCAACTTCTTCCGCCAGCCTTTCGCCGATTGGTTTCGGTAACTTCAGTGTTATTTTAGCGCAGAATGTCATAAAAAAAAATTTTATAAAGCTATACATTTTTTTTTCTCGCTGCTAATTTGCAATAAATTAGGTACTCATTATGTAAAATTTTCAACTTCTTCCGCCAGTCTTTCGCCGATTGGTTTCGCTAACTTTAGTTTTATTTTAGCGCAGAATGTCATAAAAAAAAATTTTGTAAAGCTATAATTTTTTTTTCTCGCAGTTAATTTGCAATAAATTAGGTACTCATTATGTAAAATTTTCAACTTATTCCGCCAACCTTTCTCCGATTGGTTTCGCTAACTTCAGTCTTATTTTAGCGCAGAATGTAATAAAAAAATTTGTAAAGCTATAAATTTTTTTTCTCGCTGTTAATTTGCAATAAATTAGGTACTCATTATGTAAAATTTTCAACTTCTTCCGCCAGCCTTTCGCCGATTGGTTTCGGTAACTTCAGTGTTATTTTAGCGCAGAATGTCATAAAAAAAAATTTTATAAAGCTATACATTTTTTTTTCTCGCTGCTAATTTGCAATAAATTAGGTACTCATTATGTAAAATTTTCAACTTCTTCCGCCAGTCTTTCGCCGATTGGTTTCGCTAACTTTAGTTTTATTTTAGCGCAGAATTTCATAAAAAAAAATTTTGTAAAGCTATAAATTTTTTTTCTCGCAGTTAATTTGCACTAAATTAGGTACTCATTATGTAAAATTTTCAATTTATTCCGCCAACCTTTCGCCGATTGGTTTCTCTAACTTCAGTCTTATTTTAGCGCAGAATGTCATACAAAAAAAATTTGTAAAGGTATACATTTTTTTTCTCGCAGTTAATTTGCAATAAATTAGGTACTCATTATGTAAAATTTTCAACTTATTCCGCCAACCTTTCGCCGATTGGTTTCGCTAACTTCAGCCTTATTTTAGCGCAGAATGTCATAAAAAAAAAATTTGTAAAGCTATACATTTTTTTTCTCGCACTTAATTTGCATTTAATTAGCTACTAATTATGTAAAATTTTCAACTTATTCCGCCAACCTTTCGCCGCTAAAATAAGGGACGTTAAAATTTGCCACAAAAAATGGGCCGCTCAAAAATTAATTCTATTTAAGATTTTTGGTACGCTATAAATTATTTGGAACAATTTTTTAGGATTTTGGTAGAGGCTATTATAGGTAAGTGGCAACAATGGGAGACCATATTTGTATGCACGTGAAACATTTGTGCTTCGAATTTAGCGCGGATACACAAAATTTGAAATTCACATTAAACACTTAGACAATTGTTCCCAAAGGCAGCGCGCTTGTGCACGATAATGAATTACGATATCTGTATGAATTGTTCGAATTTACAAAATACTTTTTCTATTAATTATAAACAAATATAGTAATATTTGTTAACAAAAATAGGCAGGCCTATGCACTGCGGCTGATCAATACGAATCGATTCATATAACTTTTATATGATTTTACGTATGCTAAGTATGCGAAACAGCCTCTCAATTGATTGTATGGAAATTTTGTTAGCGTATTAATATATAGATTTTAGAAGGGAGTTTGCCATAGATCTATAGGTGAACGCCTTTTCGAGATACCGCCATAAATGTGGATAAGGGGTGACTCTAGAATGTGTTTGTACGATATGGGCATCAAATGAAAGTGTTAATGAGTATTTTAAAAGGGGGTGGGCCTTAGTTTTCGAGATATCGCCATAAAGGTGGATCAGGGGTGACTCTATAATGTGTTTGTACGATAAGGGTATCAAATTAAAGGTATTAATGAGGGTTTTAAAATGGAGTGGCCCTTCGTTGTATATGTGGAGGTGTTTTCGAGATATCAACCAAAATGTGGACCAGGGTGACCCCGAACATCATCTGTCGGGAATCGCTAATTTAGTTATATATGTAATGCCACCAGGCGGCCGCCGTGGTGTGATGATAGCGTGCTCCGCCTATCACACCGAAGATCCTGTGTTCACGCCCCGGGTAAAGCAACATCAAAATTTTAGAAACAAGGTTTTTCAATTAGAAGAAAATTTTCAAAGCGCGGTCGCCCCTCGGCAGTATTTGAAAGCACTCCGAGTTTTTTGCTGACATGAAAAACTCTCAGTGAAAACTCATCTGCCTTGCAGATGCCGTTCGGAGTCGGCATAAAACAAGTAGGTCCCGTCCCGCCAATTTGTAGGAAAAATTAAAAGGAGCACGACGCAAATTGGAAGGTTATCGCGCGTTACATTTATTAATTTTTTTGTAATACCACGAACAGTATTCGATGATTCCAATAGCTTTTGATTTCGCCCTGCAGAACTTTCTCATTTTCTTCTATTTAATATGGTAGGTGTCACACCCATTTTACAAAGTTTTTTCTAAAGTTATATTTTGCGTCAACAAAATCAATCAAATCACCATGTTTCATCCCTTTTTTCGTATTTCGTATAGAATTATGGCATTTTGTTAATTTTTCGAAATTTTCGATATCGAAATAGTGGGCGTGGACATAGTCGGATTTCGCCCATTTTTAATACCTAGACAAAGCGAGTTCAAATAAGTACGTGAACTGAGTTTAGTAAAGATATATCGGCCGAGCGGAAGGACAGACGGTCAACTGTGTATAAAAAGTGGGCGTGGCTTTAACCGATTTCGCCCATTTTCACAGGAAACAGTTACAGGCATTGAAGCTATGCCCTTACCAAATTTAACATGGATTGGTAAATTTTTGTTCGACTTATGGCATTAAAAGTATTCTAGACAAATTAAATGCAAAAGGGCGGAGCCACGCCCATTTTGAAATTTTCTTTTATTTTTATATTTTGTTGCACCATATCATTACTGGAGTTGAATGTTGACATAATTTACTTATATACTGTAATATGTAAAGATATTAAATTTTTTGTTAACATTTGACTTAAAAAAAATTTTTTATAAAAAGTGGGCGAGTTCGTCATCCGATTTTCCTAATTTTTATTTAACACATATATAGTAATAGGTGTAACTTTCCTGCCAAATTTCATCATGATATCTTCAACGACTGCCAAATTACAGCTTGCAAAACTTTTAAATAACCTTTTTTTAAAAGTGGGCGGTGCCACCCCCATTGTCCAAAATTTTACTCATTTCTATTCTGCGTCATAAGGTCAACCTACCTAGCAAGTTTCATCACTTTATCCGTTTTTGGTAATGAATTATCGCACTTTTTCGGTTTTTCAAAATTTTCGATATCGAAAAAGTGGCCGTGGTTATAGTCCAATGTGGTTCATTTTAAATAGCGATCTGAGATGAGTGCCCGGAACCTACATACCAAATTTCATTAAGATACCTCAAAATTTACTCAAGTTATCGTGTTTGCGGACAGACGGACGGACGGACGGACATGGCTAAATGAATTTCTTTTTTCGCCCAGATCATTTTGATATATAGAAGGCTATATCTATCTCGATTAGTTTATGCCGTTACGGATTACCGTTATGCGAACAAAATTAATATACTCTGTGAGCTCTGCCCAGCTGAGTATAAAAATTTTTAATTAGGTAAACAAACAGAATTAATTGACGCATATACCAGCGAAATGAAATGAACACGGCTATGACAAAACATTTTGCTATACTTTTTCAAAGGAAAATTTCCTAGTAATTGTTTGTTTATACTGTATACATATGTATGTATATTTGCACAGTTTAATTGTGTTATCAAATTGACATGTGTACAATGACTGTATGTTTAGTGAATAAATAAAGAAAAGTACGAAGGGTACACTTGATTAGTTTTATCTGTTTCCAAACTGCTAATAGTTTCTATTGTATACTGCCAAAAAACCAGAAATTCTGAGCAACAACACTGCTCTTTCGTTAAGTGTTAGTAAGACGTTAATTTGTTGTGGATTTAAACGTCTGTTCATCTTTCACATATTCGTTAAACTAGCCTAAAACCACGTCTCAGTCCGCACGATATGCCAAGATATATGATCTTGAAAAAAGTAACGATATCATCCAGAGAATATACTTTAAATAGTCCCAACAAACCGCGAAATACTCGCAGTTGCTGAGATAAGCACACGGTGATAAATAGACGGAAGGATATAGGGGAGTTCTTAAAAAAGGAGGATCCAATACTCCCCTGAAATACTTTTTTTTAATGATCTTGAAATAGTTCCGAAAACCGCGAGCAGTCCCGGCGATAATTACAAAATATTCGGTGTCAGTTCTTCCGATATGATTACCTAAACAATCGTGAAATATTTTCGAAAACAATCTTGAAACTATATGGAGTTAGTTCCCAAAAACTCTCGACGATATTATTTCGAGAAAATCCAGAAACGGATCCGAAACAGCCACAAGAAGATCTCGAACACAGTCTCTAAACGGTCCCTCCGGGACCCTTCCGGAATCATTTCTGGATGGTTTTCGGGATCCGACAGGGATCCCGTCAGGGTCATTTCGGGACTTTTTCGGAATCATTTGGGGAGCCTTCAGGGATCCTGCTTGGGTAATTTCGGGACTATTTCGGGATCATATGCGGATCCTTCCGGCATCATTTCTGGATTGTGTTAGGGATCCCGTCAGGGTAGTTTCGGGACTTTTTCGTGACTATTAGGGGATCATTTGGGGACCCTTCCGGCGTCATTTCTGGATGGTTTTTGGGGATCCTTCAGGGATCATTTCGGGAAAATTTTTTCACGCGAAACAATAGACTAAAAGAACGCTCCCTTCAGCCACACTGACTGGAAGTGTGAAAAATATTCTTAATTCTATGAAGATGTTAGGAACTAATACTTCCATTTTCAAGTCATGAAATTTGTTCTGAAGTTGAAATGGTGGCAGCGAATCACATCCTAAATTTGCTAAGTGGATGGCTTTGAGATGAATGATTTCATCTATTAGATCCGTAGAAATATCGATGCCATAAATCGAGCAGAATGCCGCTACCTTTTCTCTGAGCTCTTCTTCCGTCAGATCCTTATACTTTCACAAAAAACTAAATTTAATCGCAATGTCATTTACGGCTTCGAAACGTCTGGTCATGTTACCAATCAAGCAGTCCAAAAGAACGTAAAAAACTTGCTGCTTGAATTGAGTTTCGGAATCACACTCACGTGATTCGCCAGGTAATTCATCGAACTGGCGCTTTCTTATCTTCCTTCTTTTCTCTGCGAAGGTATTCACAACCCCTATACTCCCTGCCAGAAACTTACATTCTTGAAGTATGATCGACCATTGATCGCTGAACTTCTTCAACTCATCAATCAGGCTACGTATATTTTCTGTTTCCACGTCCAGTGTGGCATAGCTTGCAGTACCAGATTTCGATGGCTGATTACCGTCAACACTTTGAGCCAAATGGAGACTAAGAGGATACACTCAAATTTCCCCATATATGCTTAAATACCTTTCAAATCCGTTACTGTTTCTGAACTCAGATTCAAAGGTTTGATTTCATCAATAGCTTTCAATATTTGGGGAATGTGAGTTGCGAAAGGTTTCACACTATCCACACGAGCAGACCATCGTATTTGTGACATGCTGCGCAAGGAGCAATTAGTTTTTTCCATGAGAATTTCCCATCTCTGAGGGCTTGCGCTAAAGATATTATACAATTTCTGCATAATACCAAAAACTGTGATGACTTTTGCACAACATTCAGCAGCTTGCACTCCACATAAATTTAAACTATGACAAGCACAAGGTGCAAATATTGCCAGGGAGTTATCTCTCTCCTTTGTAATGACCGCTCATATTACTGCCATTATCATACCCTAGCCCACGGCAGTCATCCAGTGAAATATTGTGCTTTTTTAGAGTGCTGCGAATTAGCTATGTGATAGCTTCTCCTGTTTTTGCGTTACAATCGCCAAACTCTAAGAAGCGTTCTTGGATTTTCCAGAGTCCCTGTTTAATAAAACAGAACGCAATATAAAAACAGTCTGCTCAATATGCGCCGAATCAGGGGTTGCATTCGCTATTACTGTGCAATACTTGACTGACTTCCTCTCGCTTTCTATATGTATGAATCTATGAAATCCTGGTTAGAGTACTGTCAATACTGCTTTGCCTTGCCGGGACCCCAAAAACCTTCCGGGCCCCAGGCAATTGCCCCCCCCCCCCCCTCTCCGCGGCCCTGCGTATGCAAAAAGGCAATAACTTTTAATTGTGGATAGCAGACCTTTGGATATCTCTGTGTCAAATTTCATCTTAATCGGTCGAGCTGGTCTACCTGATTGAGTCAAAAAGTCAAACGTCTGAGCATTCGGACAACCATCCAAACATCTAAGCATCCAAACTTTCACATTATCATACCAATAAGATGAGACTTCGCCTTCTTAAATGTTTCTGTTCAGAAATATTGCGACTATGGGATCTTTGATATATTAATGTAAATAAATATATCTCAGACTAATGTAAGCGCTGTGGCTAAGAGATATACGCCGCCCATTAGGGTCGTTTTTCCTACGCTGCCGCCGAATGTCAAAAATATCGGCGCGGCGGCGGCGGCGGCGGCGTCCGGCGCGGTAATATATTTTCTACTCGTTTAAGGCTGTTTAGGCCA
Organism: Eurosta solidaginis; assembly: GCF_040869045.1. Classification (NCBI taxonomy): domain Eukaryota; kingdom Metazoa; phylum Arthropoda; class Insecta; order Diptera; family Tephritidae; genus Eurosta; species Eurosta solidaginis. Next base: position 315,996,243 of record NC_090319.1, on the reverse strand, counting down.
TTTATTGTTCATGTCGAAAATTGGTCGGATATGATCGAAAGTGATATCAACGGATGCGCATCACTGCCAGTTATAAGAAACTAATTGCGGAATTTAACTCTTTCTAACTGTTCAAAAGTTATTTAAAAAAAAAACAGACGTTTTCGATGTCACGGACTTTGCATCACCCAATTCACGAAGTTATTAAAACAAAACACTAAAAGAAAAGTTATATAATAAATTTATATACTCACATTGCATATTTTTTCCAAAAAATAATGAACAATGAATTCAAATAAAATTACCCAAGGCGTTTCAAATTGTTTTCAAATTGTCCTCAAGTTGTTGAAAAAGCAAAAAAGGTGCCGATTTTTAAAAATTTTATATTCCGATTGGCTGAAAGAATAAGTCAAATCAGTGATGCAAAATCCTTTAGTAGGTTCTAGGGGCATAAACACTCCTTTCAAATGATTCTTACTTCATACTTAAGTTGAGGATATATGTACGTATGAGAAGGTTTTGAAAAATCATTTGGGCTTACATTCAAACATCTGTTGTTTATTGGCGAAACTATACAATAGCGTCAGAAATGTCAATTTTGATTTTCACACTTCATCCTTCAACAGCCAAGTCTCCAGGTTTGACATTTTCTAAAGTTGGCGGTCCTATCCAAAACTAGTCTCTTGGATTGAATCACGTTGATTATAGCCTATCAACCAAGTTTGAATATCACCTACACATTACGGCTCCTTTTACAAATGTGAATACGTAGGCACATATATGTATTTACCAGGTGAGGCTTTCTCCTTCGCAAGAACACTCAAAGTGGTGAAGCAAAAGCTTTCCCAAGACAGTCGAACCAGTGTGAAAACTGAAGCTACGCGGTCATCCATAATGGTCACTCTCTAACGTTTCAAAGTGTTTCTCTGGTGTAGCTCGGCAGCATAGCGCGACAAAAGCATCCGTTGGAAAGGGTCGGAGCTACACCTAGAGTTTCTAGGAAAATGACGTCGACGAAGATATGAGTTCGAAGTCGCAGTCCTATAGATTCTGTGGTGGCATATAGTGTGAGGGTCAGGATGCGTGGTATCGACTGGTGGTCAGGATTGCTATTGTTCGCACATCGGTAATTGTAGCTCTTAAAAATAGCCGAAAAAACTTGAGGCGCCCTGTGCCACGAGAGTCATGAATATTAATAGACCATTAATAGCAACCGTAAGTCGCCGAAGCCTCTCTGAAGTAAGTGAACGAGGGACAATCCCTCGGCAAGGAGCAACTCCTGAAAATTTTTGAACTGTCAGCGAGATCTTGAGGCAAAAACCCCGGATCTTTCCGAAATGGTCAACACGTTGATTTCTTTAAATACATACATACAAACAAAACCTTTCCTAAATACTATTTTTTTTAAATAGAAAAATCAAGCTTTTTAAAGTAAGAAAACCGGCGTAGCCCGGCGCGCCGCCCACGCCGCCGCCGCCGATAAAGTGATCGGCGTAAACCTCTACTGTGGCTACCAACTGTTCCGCGTTGCATCCGTTTAGCACCAAACTGAAGGTAGTCAATAAACCTTTAGTGCGATAATGTATATTTGCGTGACTGTATGTCATTTTTCCTGCATTGACTTTAATGGCATGGCATTAAATGCCATAACGGCTTAATTTTACTTCCGACTGCAAATGGCCTTCAAAATATATAATACCTTCAGAAAAAATGCTAGGGTTTCATATTTGGGCGTGAACATCTGGTTTAAATGTACATATATCTTGTTACCATAGGTCACTGATAATCGTAAAATCAAATGGAATTATTCTCAGATTTACAATATTTCAAAAAGGACAGGATGAATTTTTCGTAGAATATTTACTTTTCATTTTACAAATACCGTTGGGTAATTTCCAACACTGAGACACAACCAGAACAAACACAAAAAAATAACAAAACACAAAAAAAAAAAAAATTAACAAAATCCAGAAATAAAAATATCACAAAAATTTTTAAGACAATGCAAAAATTGTGAAGCGGAAAGGCAATCTTATCGAAATTGCAAAATAAAATATGAGGATATAAAATCGAAAGCAACAACATGAACAATTTTAATGCAAATCTTAAACCTGACATCACGTACATTTTTTGTTTTTACTCGGATGAGAAATGTTAACCAAATTGTACCGCATGTTTTATATAACTTATATTAAAAATGTCGGCCACCGTGGTGTGATGGTAGCGTGCTCCGCCTATCACACCGTATGCCCTGGGTTCAACTCCCGGGCAAAGCAACATCAAAATTTTAGAAATAAGATTTTTCAATTAGAAGAAAATTTTTCTAAGCGGGGTCGCCCCTCGGCAGTGTTTGGCAAGCACTCCGGGTGTATTTCTGCCATGAAAAGCTCTCAGTGAAAACTCATCTGCTTTGCAGATGCCGTTCGGAGTCGGCATAAAACATGTAGGTCCCGTCCGGCCGATTTGTAGGGAAAATCAAGAGGAGCACGACGCAAATTGGAAGAGAAGCTCGGCCTTAGATCTCTTCGGAGGTTATCGCGCCTTACATTTATTTATTTATTTATATTAAAAATGTTGCAAGCACTTACATATTTACAAACGAATTATATTAAAGCACTCAAAGGGACACATTGTAAAAAATCAAAGATAAAGCAGCAATGAAGTAAATACGAATAAGATTTTTGCATGACGAATAGAAGGAGTTCATACTTTTTGTGCTTGCATAAAAAGACAGCAAAATTTTCTCTGTTTTAGCTTATTAACTATGAAGTTTTATGTATAGCTGACTTATCTCATCAAAGATCGATTAGGATCAATGAAGCGAACGTTGGTAAAACTAGAAAAAATGAGTCGAAGTTAAAGATGATAGGCGAAATCTGGATTTGAGAACTAGACCAAGATATCAAGTAGGATTTTATAGGAGATTATATTTGGTTATATTAAAACAATTTTCCGTCATCACTTGTCAAATTCGGTTTCGAGACAAACCGATTTCGGCATTGTGCCATCTTTAGTATCAATTTTCGTTCTGATCTGTTGTTGTCGTTTGTCTTGTTTTTATAGTTCGTAGGTACATGAGCGGGTATTGTCAAAGCGATGTTTGTGGATGTGTTTTATTGATCGATTTGTGTGGCTGAATGAGGCAGGTAGAAGTCATTAATTATAGTCCTTTGACCTTCTTTGTGCGTTTGTTGCTTTATAGTGTATATTGTTTTGCGTTTATTTGTTGTTGTGTGTTTGTTTCTTGAAAACAAGTTTTAAAGGTTCAAATATTTCTATTTTATAACCTTTTCTATTTTATAACTTTTTTATTATTAGACCAATGTTTGTAATTTTAATACTGATTTCACATAGAGGGTTAATGAAATAATTGGTCAAGTTTTCTACATTAAAGCCTTTCCATAAAATATAAAAATGCCTAATTATCTCATTATTGCTTTATTGAATGCCTTATGTAGTCGAAAATCGTGTACGTGTTGCGGGAAGAGTCGGATTTTATTGTCAATGTAACAAATGATAATCAAAAGTATATTGTTTTCAATAATTTACGAAAAATTGAAAAACGCTAAACAATTCAAAATTTTATTCTCGCTGCATTTGCAGCAAAACATAATATGGCCTTTTCAAAAATAGGCACATATTTGATTATGTATTGAGAACAAGTAGATAGACGATTCCATTCCCAGTAAGTGAATTAGGATAGACCAAAGAAATGTAAAAATTCTCTGCTCTTCTTTCAATTATTCTGGGGAGTGAGATCGAAAATAGGAACACTTTGGAAAATAAGGGCCGCTCTAATGTACATACATACAGCTATTTATGCTTGAATGCACACAAAATGCCACCGGAGATTAGACAAGTTTGTTATTTCAAGCGGAAACTGAATACGCGAAAAAAAATTTTAAGAAAATTAAAATATGGTTAGTTATTATACAAAGAACGATTTGCCCAGTTCCTCGCTTTGACGCTTTGACAGCGCCGTCAGTTTACAATACCTCGAATTTTGTCTCGTTTCCGATACATTGCACTTATCTGTCCTACCACACACAATACGTATTTTACGCCACATACGATATCTGTACGCTTTGATGCTGACGTCATAGAAAACTGCACATGAGACGTTAGATGCATTTACATATTAAGTTGAAAAATGATTTGGGCTTTACATATGTACATATAGACATATTATTAAAAAGTTATCTTAATTTTATAAAAAGTTATCAATATATTTTCGAAAAGTTAGCAATTTTTATCGGAGTGGCTCCAATTTCTTATCTGCGGCCGAAGTGGTTTAGTGGCAGCGTGCTTAGCTTTTGCTGCTTACCGGAGTGTTACCAACCTGGTATCGGTCCGTTATCGATTTGTTATAGATGACTCATCGGTTTATTATGAAACAGACAACGATACAACTTTAATATAAAGACGATGGCGCATCTGTAATCCATAGATAAAAAGCCGACTTAAGACCAATAACCGCGTTACACACATTCTGTCCTATGAACCAAATATACTTTTTCGGAAAGGGGGGAAAAATAAAAATTCACGTGTATCGGCGATTTTCATGCACACGTCAGAATCTTTGTTTTTATGTATAAGGTATAGTGTCCGTCTGTCCGCCTGTGTGAAAGACTTTGGATAGATTTTTTCCGTGATCCAATCGAGTTGAATTTTTGCAGGCAGGCTCGTGGAAATGTCACGTCAAATTAAAAAAAAAAAAATAGGTTTTTTATCAATTCTCAGATTTTCCTGATATTTTCTTTTAACTTTTTTCGGCATAACTTGAAGGGACTCCAAATTTTTTAAAGCGTTCCGAAAAAAAAACAAGTAAGGACGGGACTGTCTTCGGCTGTGCCGAAGACTTCATACATTTCATGAATGGGGCTGAACAATAATCTTATCCCGTTCGTAATCTCCAAATAATAGGATGTATAAGATAGGAAATATATAGTGAACGGATGTACATACCTAAACGATTTTTAAGATAAATATAAAATAAAAAATGGCAAAAACCCCCTTATCTGAACGATCGGTTGTATGGGATATATATTATATATAGCTCCGATCGAAGTGATTTTTGCAGGAAATCTTCTATGACATATTTAAATATATATCACCAAGGTTCACGTTTTTATATTGGAAACTAAGGGAGAAATGGCCAAAAATCTTTCTATCGATCGGTTGTATGGGATAGGTATATACTATATACATATAGCTCCGATCAAAGTGATTTTTTCAGGAAATCTTCTATGATATATTAGAATAAATATCACCACGTTTAACGTTTTTATATTGAAAATTAAGGGAGAAATGGCAAAAATCTTTCTATCTGAACGATCGGTTGTATGTGATATATATTATATGTATATAGCTCCGATCGAAATGGTTTTTTCATGAAATCGTCTATGATATATTAGAATAAATATCACCAAGTTTAACATTTTTATACTGGAAATTAAGGGAGAAATTGCCAAAAATATTTCTATCTGAACGATCGGTTGTATGGGATATATACTATATATAGCTCCGATCAAAGTGATTTTTTCAGGATATCTTCTTGATTCTGTTGAACATAACCTTCTTTGTCTTAAACTGCAAAATCACTTTGGATTTAGCTCATCTGCTGTGCAACTGATGCAGAGCTACCTTACAGATAGGTCCCAGCGTGTGAAGGTTGACATGAAACTGTCTATGTCACGTCCACTGTCGTCTGGTGTTCCCCAGGGGTCCATTCTGGGACCCCTTCTGTTTAGTCTTTTTGTGAATGATGTTTTCTCTGAATGTCGACATACAAGTATCCACGCATATGCGGATGACATCCAATTATATATGTCCTGTCCTCTTGACCAGACAACTAACATGTGCGTTAATTTCAATGATGACCTATCTTCTCTCAAGTCCTGGGCATCACGAAATGACCTTCGTCTCAATGTTGATAAGTGTTATGTGTTACCTATAAGTAAAAAACGTCTCGCAACTGTCCCTCCTCTATACACTGGGGATCGAGCTATTAAAACTGTCTCGAAAGTAACTAACTTAGGTTATGTCATTAACACTGACCTTACCTGCACGGATCATATAAACTCTTCTGTTGGCAAGATATACTATACCCTAAGGAGTCTTCGGATGTCCGCCGCGTTTACACTGGCTTGCATAAGGCGAAGACTTGCCACTCAACTTATAATGCCTATAATTTCTTACCCTGATCTCGTGTATAGCAAGCTAGACTCTCGGTCTGCACACAAATTGGATGTGGCTTTCAACCATGTTACGCGCTATGTCTTTGGGCTTACGAGATTTGTGCATATTTCTGCCTGGAGGACAAGCCTTTTGGAGTGTGAACTCTCTGAGTACGTAAAAGTTAGAAATTGCATGTTCCTTATAAAGGAGAAGTCGCCTAGTTATCTGTATGAAAAGCTAATATTTCCTAGGTCTACTCGTTCTTATGATTTGATTGTGCCGCAATATAACTTTCTCCCATCGGCTAGACTATTTTTCATCAATGCTACGCGTTTATGGAACTCAATTCCTTCTACTATACGCAGTAGTCTGAATAAGAGCAACATTAAGACTATTTTAACCTCATATTTCAGTAATCTTGTAACTTAACCGATTTTTGTTTGATTGATTCTTTGTTCTTTTTACCCTGAGATGTGCTTTCTAAAACCTTATGTATTTTCTTGTTATATTGTTCTACTTACAGTTTTATTTATATTTCCATTTTAATTAACATTTTCTCTAATAATGTTCCTTTATATGTGTTAAAATATTTAAATTACTATTGTTGTACTAAAAAAGAATTACTTTTCTTATTGTACAAATGCATTTATTAATAAATGAATGAATGAATGAATGAATATATTGGAATATATATCACCGAGTTTCACGTTTATACTTTCTAAATTGCGGCAGAAATGACCAAAATCGTCTTACCTGAACGATCGGTTGTATGGGAGATATATGTTATAGTGGTCCGATCCTACCGGATCCGACAAATGTTTAATATAATACAAAAGTGCATCTTTGTGCCAAATTTCATTGAGATATCTCAAAATTTGAGGGACTAGTTTGCGTTCAAACAGACAGACGGACGGACAGAAGGACGGACAGACGGACATGGCTATATCAACTCAGTTCGTCGCCCTGATCAATTCGGTATACTTAATGGTGAGTCTATCTTCTATATTTCTCAACGTTACAAACATCGGACCAAAGTTAATATACCATTTCATGTTCATGAAAGGTATAAAAATGTTTTTCGACCCATCCTACTCCATATATTTGCAGTTTATCAATAGTAACCTTCTAGCACTAAACTGTTTATGACTTTAACAACACTTACAACTGGTATGGCAGATGAAACATTGAATTGCACAGTCAATATTGCATCACTTAAATTCGTTTAATTTATTGTTTGATACAACAGACTCTGTGCCTTTTGTGTGTTTGTTCCGATCAGCTACTGGAGACGTATACTTTGACAATTGTTTTAAGTTCTGTTGTGTGAAAACGTATTTCTATATATTTCATCTGAGCAAAAATGCAGTGCCCGACTCGAAATAACTTTTGTTACGTTTGTGGCTTATTCGCACCAAGTAAACATTTCAAAAATATTACGAAAACAGTGGTTAATTCGTTTCAGAAAATATTCAAGACTGCTTATGTTCCTTATTTGTGGTATACTCCGGAAGTCGTGTGCGACTATTGCTATATAAATTAATGCAAGTTTACTGATGGAAGGTCAACAATAAAGTACGCTGTACCAACAATTTGCCTACCACGTACGGAGCACTGCAATGAATTATGCTACTTTTGCGTAACTTTAACTCAAACTAAAGGGTACCAATACTTTCGCCGCAACAAAATTCGCTACGCTAATGTAGAATCGGTTATTCCAGCGGTTCTGTACTCACCAGAAGAATGTATAGCGGCTTCAATGGAGATTTTTGATGATGTTCCCGAACTAAGCGATAGAGAACCAACAGTAGTACCCACAATGCTATCAACATTTCTGGCATCGAATGCGAGATGTGAGAATCCAGAAGTATCGGAATTGGTACCAACACCCAGTGAACTTGGGACTACAGTGCCGCATTTAGTGACGCACGCCGACTTCAATGACCTTGTACGAGACGGGAATTTGTCGACGAGAACAGCAGAACTCTTTGCATCACGCTTTAAGCTGTGGAATATAGTGCCGGATGATTTTAATATAACAGCTGCTCGTGATCGACGTAGCACTATTCCATATGACGAATTTTTTAAATTGCACGAAGATCGGTAAAAAAACCTGGCTTTTATGATATTGATTCGATGTTTGCAAAAATTGATTACCCTCATATTTCAGAGGAGTGGCGACTATTCATCGATGCATCGGTCAACAGCCTTAAAGTCGTGCTGCTTCATATCGGTAACAAACATCCAGCTGTCCCGATCGCATATGCCACAAACCTCAAAGAAACATACGAATGCATGGAATTTATATTACAGCTGATAAAGTACCAGGAGCATATGCTCCTATTACCGTTTACAACTCAACTCTGGTTGGGTTGAAATTTCGCAATTTGGTATTACAGATTACAACTCAACCAGTCAAAAAAATTGTCGGTTGAGTTGTCTAGTCTAACAACTTTTTGTGGCATTACCGTTTACAACCTTGTGTTGGTGTAGTTGTCAAAGGCGTCAAAATCTTACAACTGATTACTAGCAGTTGTCTCATACAATTTGACAGTTGTTTTGGAAAAATGTAACGTTTTACAAGACGGTTCACCACCTAAATTTTAACAAAAATTTTCAAAGTTGGTATCAAAAGACATGTTTCGACCTCCAATTTAAGAATCCGAAAACAAAAATTAACAATTTTACTTCTAATAAAATCTAATTTTATGTGGTTGTTGTATTTTGCCAAATTTTTTGTACACACTGATGCAGAAAGGCTTTGGACCCACCCAGGGTTATTTTACAAATCGCAGCCAAAGGCCGCCAACGCAGAAAGATGTTCTGTGCAAAAAAAAAAATGGATCGGGCCTCATATTTCGGAGCCTCTCGGGCAATTTTGTGGGTTTAAGTAAATATTTTTCGACAGAAATAATATTTTTAATTTCCGCTTTCGCATCCTAAAAACGGAGATCGAAACGCGTCTTTCGATACCACCTTTGATAAGAGTTAGATGGTGCACGGGCTCACAAAACGTTACCAAAAAAAAAAAAAAAATTTGAAGCCGGTATTTAAACCTCTTTTAATCAAACAATATTCAACAATTTTGTACACATTTATAGAAAAACAACGTTTAAACGAAGGATTACATCGAATAAATTTTTAACTTTATGGAGCGACATTCCGAAGTTGGACGAGGCTGGCCGCGGTTCGGATGCAGCCAAAATAGGTGAAATTATGCGAACGTGAGTCCCATTGATACTAATCACTACTCCTGGGAATCCTGTTTTAGAGTAAAATACAATTTTTGCTATTTGGGTTTTAATCCACTATATCAATCAATATATAATCAATAATATCTAAAACCAGTCCAACACCAAAATCATTTCCACAGCATTTTTGATAGCTGCCATCATAAAGGAATCTGAGTGGGCGCATAATTTTAAAATAGGGGTACAGCCTTCCCTCGAAAGCATTTGTGGAAATGGTCCTTAATTTTGTTGTAGTAAGGAGCAAAATGCTTCCATTCAAATCTGTAAAATAACTTCATTTGAAGCTCATCATTTGTCACTTAAGCAATTTCTTACTTGGTGCTAGGTAGTTCCAAGGGATTGGAATGATCACGTGAATTTTTGCCATTATAAAATAGATTTCATATCATATAATATCTTGTAATAACAAAATCACTTTTGCAAATGCTAAAATTTCCGCCACAAATTGATCAGCTGTTCATTTATCTGTCAAATCATCACTTTCTGAAGTTGGCAACTCAATTCAACTTCAACTGAAATAAGTTGTAATTCGTAATACCAAACAGGAGTTGAGTTGTCTGCAAGTTGAGTTGTTTTAATTACAACCCAACTAAGTTGAATTGTACACCGTAATAGGGGCAATAATTGTAAAATATGCTACGATCTGGAAGCGTGGATTTCAAACCCACCAGTGCTTTTTGTGTACATGGGAAGGTCGCAAACGAGATCAGCATTGCACTAAATTTAAGTGGAAGCCGCGAACATGCTACAAAGTATGCGTAGAAAGTATAGAAAATCTACCATTGATGCAGCCATCTCAAATCATTTTGGCACCACTACACATTAAGCTCGGTGTCGTATCAAATTTTGTTAAAAAACTGGTTCGTGAGGGCGAGGCGATTGCAAGTTTGCACAAAATTTTTCCGAAATTGAGCGGCGCAAAGATTCATGCAGGTGTTTTTTTACGAAGGCATTCAGTAAATTCATTTTTTTTTAATGATAAAAAAAATAGTTGCAAGTTATGAATTTCCTTCAAAATTGAATGCTATCGAACAACGTGCATGGAAAGGCACAGTTGCCGTTATTGAGCAGTTGCTTGGCAACAAACGAGCTGCCAGTTATAAGAATATTGTTGCAGAAATGATTTCGGCATATGGCGAAATGGGCATATTAATGTCGCTAAAGATCCATTTTCTTCAAAATCATTTAGATTTTTTCCCTGATAATTTAGGAGCTTGTACCCATGAGCATGGCGAAAGGTTCCATCAGGACATTGCGGCTATTGAAAAGCGCTTTGACGGACAAGACATTACGCATATGCTTAGCGAACACTCTTGGTCTATTTGTCGCGATACTGACACAAATGCTTACAGACGCAAAAATAAAAGGCCTAAGTTTCTTTAAAATCATTGAAATTTTTAATGTAACAATTTTTAATTTTAATATAATAAAATTAATAAAAAATTGGGGTTTTTAATGAGCTGAAACCGTTACAAAAAAACCGATAACCATTTAAAAAAAAATTCAGGAAAATCTCAGAATTGATAAAAATCTATTTTTTAAAAAATTTTTCATGATACGTCTGATGACATTTCCACGAGTCTGCCTGCAAACATTCAGCTCGATTGGATCACGCAAAAAGGGTTAAAAATCGATCCAAAGTCTTTCACACAGGCGGACAGACGGACACTACGAGCTTTATACTTTATACATAAAAAAAAAAAAAATTCTGACGTGTATATGAACGCCGATACACGTGATTTTTATTTTTTTCCCCTTTCCGAAAAAGTATATTTGGTTCATAGGACAGAACTAGAGCTCGTTTTTGTAACGCAGTGTACGGAGCCGATGACTCGGCCATAAGAAAAAACTTTGGCGATAACAGTTTTTCAAAAAAAAAAAAAAAATATTTTTTTGGGTTTTGGGGAGTGTTTTGGTCGAAAAATTTACCCTTTCACCATTTTTTTTTCGCAGGCTATAAAATTATTGTTTTGGGTATGCGTAGTGGAACTTTTTTTTCCTGAGCCAAAATCCTATCGAAAAATCGATGGCGCGAAATCGGTTAACTTTCGTTCATACAAATCGAAGGTTAATATATACATAGCTGAATGATCGGTTGCGACGAATCTTGGACACACACTTAGTGGAGAATAGTATAGAGATAAAATGGTGTTGATGTAATACGAAAAATACTAGTATTATTGTGAAAAAAGTGTGGGCGCTTTGTGCCATATTTTGCGCGTATCGAGCACCCAACGCTTCTTTCTTTCCAAATAATACTAGTATTTTTGGCTCCTTATTGCTTTTAACTTATTTTGAAATTTTTTTTTAACTTTTAGTTCGATATTTTTTAATAGCATGTTTTTTAGTTTTTTAAACTTTATTTTTCTATTTATCCAAAAAAATTGTGGTACTTTGATTTAATTTTTTCCTAGGGCTCTATAGGATACTAATGTTCAGAATATTCAAAATTTCAACATTTCATTACAACAACCTCTTATTTCTATTGTTAGTTTATAATAAAGCATCCTATGTGGTTCTATCACAAGATACCTAGAACTAAATTTAAGTATTTCCTATCTCCTCCTCTCCAAATTGTTGTCGCATTCGTTATGCAAAATTCTGACTTTAATTCATTAACGCTTACATTTGCATAGTTTGAAAAGTTAAGATAATTTGATATCAAATCTCATTCCAAGTACATATATAATTCTCACACTTGCAACATGTTGCACTTCCGAGCATACATTTAATAACACTACAAACAAGTCAACTAGTTGTTAGTTAGTTAGTGAACAGCCTCTTGAGATTAAAGATAGTGTGAGATACTCGTAAAGGGTGAGCTAAGTTGCAACTTTTAATTAATACCATATACGTCAGTGGATTAGTTCAGTGAACGTTAGCGGAAGTTCACATATGTAAATGTAGGTTGCATATGTGTAAAAAATACGTACGGTTAATGCACATAACTCATACTTAACCAATACTCGTGCAGGTAGACTTGATAATGTACGCACTACACATACTCATACGCACTGAGAGCGCGACACTTTCGTTTTAATTACGAACGCAAACTGAAAGAGAGATTGAAAATCCTAATTATGTTGATGCAAAAGGGCACAACTAAGTTGCTGTAACGCGTATGCATGAATGGAAATGTAGTTTTGTAACTAACTGCTAACTGCTGTAATTTAACTTTCTCCTCGATTCTTGGTATCTCGCTTTCTACGTTAATTTAATTTTTTTGTGCAATTTAATATATCTACTTTAGTTCTGAACACATTAAGTAAGTATTGTTGTAGTGCGTAGGGTTTTATAATTTTGTGCACATAATGGGTGCCTCTAACGACATAAATTAATCAAGATATTTGAACGCTTTAATCAGTATAATAAAGGGAGCATTATTGCTAAAGAAACTAGAGTTAATATATATGTATTTAAGTTTTAATTTTTATACTCAGTGTGCTTTGTAGATAGAGCATATTAACTTTGGTAAAATAACGGTTGATCGTAACGGCATAAACGGACCGAGATAAATATATGTCGACTTCCATATGTCAAAATGCTCAGGATGAAAAAAGGAATGGATTTAGTCCCATCCCTCCGTCCGACTGTCTGTGATGACGATAACATAAGTAAATATTGATAAATCTTATTGAAATTCGATATATATCATATCTGTGGCACTCATCGCCCATCGCTATTTAAAATGAGTGAAATCGAATGAAAACCACGCCCACTTTTTACATATAAAACATTTTGAAAAACACAAAAACCTGATTATTTAGTAAATAATACACCTGTTGTTGTCTAACAAAAAATAAACAGTATTGTGACGAATATTAGCATCACTGAGTGATACTCACATCCCCAAGGTTATTAAATAAAGGCACAACAACAATAAAGCAAGCTGCCACACCTGTGTATGTAAACAAATCAATCATCATTTACTCATATACGTACAAGGCCCAAACACATGTAATCATCGGCCGAAATAGTACTTACATATACACACGAATATGGTTAAAAACTGCAAGTATACCTGTATAGTTATGGCTGTTAACCAAGCATGAAGTTCGAGAAATTACCAGACCTTAGTAAAAATAGGCGAATGATGCAACGGAGAGTATAAAAGCAGCGCAAACTGAGTAATCAGTTTGATTTAAACACGCAATTAGTTGTGAAGTATAAGTGTTACTGTGAAGTACTCTCAAAGTAGTCTAATAAAGACCATTTTGCATTATTCAATATTTGAGTCATTTATTCAACAGTTTAATACTTCACGAATATAATACTCCACGTGTGGCTGCTTGCTTTTGATTATTTACTAACAGCATAGTGATGCTAAAATTTGCCACAATATCTTGAACCCCACCCCATCTACAAGAATTTTTTATCCTGAATATTGCATTTTAATATGGTCAAAGTTTCAGGTCTCTAGATTATGGGAAAATTATTTTAAATTCGATCGCAGAATTTGCAAATTCGGATGAGTTATTTAAATATAACGTTCGCGTCGCCACCTAACGCCGATTAAATATAAAGGAAGTATAAAAAGGAAGAGAAATATAAATATAAACATAAACCGACATACATTCAAACAACGCCGACATGGCTTATAAAAATAAACATACAAATAATATATTCCAGCGGGTAATGTGGTGCAAACAATACCTAACCATCAAAGCAATCTAGCAAAAATCACTATACAATGGAATTTGATGTAAATATGTACATATATATATGTAGTACATACTTACTGGTATAGGAGGCAATGAAAAACCCGATAAGATTGCAAAGATGGGCCCAGCACTCGGTGCATACATACGTATATGGTCGAGTTTCAAATATGTGTGGGAGAAATAAAAAGGAGACATGGGTTGCAAACATCAAATCAAGATGTCAGTCTTACATTGTTAGTCTAACGAAGTTGCTCATTTCTCTAAAAAGAAAGTTTTGAGGTTCATCATGAGTATAGTTCAAGGAACCGCTGCCATTTGGCGTCACGTGTTAATAAACTCTACCTCGCCAGTGACAGTATAAAGTCAAGCAAGTACTCGCATGACCCAGATCAACAACCCTGAAATAAATAATGAAAATAAGAAGGATGTTAGAGGGAATTTGAGGTTGCGTGCCAGTAGAGATAAAAGTGCTAAAGCTATGGGAGAGTTAAAGAGCTCTCGCACAGTACCGGCCAGTATGATGAATTGTCCAGTGCTTGGGAGCCATGGCTCCGCCCATCGACCAGGAGAGCGACCGTGGAAGTAGCTCGGAGGAAAACCGATGGTATGAAGTTTGCAGCGAGAAACCTTCAGATATGAACAGAAAGAGGCATCGAGCGAAATGAAAAAGCAGCTATTGGCTGAAGGTGGTAACCACGCTTTCGAGAGTCGTATTTAGTCCATGGGGCAATAAATGGTAAATATCGACGATATGCCAACAACAGATAGAATGGATGAAGTGGGCAATAAAACAAAGGAGGTAACGTTGTGACGTCCGCTTTCTCCGTGATGAATGACTTGGTGACGCGTTATCTGATGGCTAGTTGATCATAACTGCATAGAGGAAACTTCTAAGCCTATTATTTGGAATGATGTGGACCTAGTCGGGCAAGGCACATACATCGTAGTCGTAGCACAATTGTATCGGGTTGATAGGGCACAACGATTTTGCAATCTTGGGACGACTAAAAGGAATGTTTCGAAACTTGGGAAGGCAAGGCACAAGCGTATCTGTTGTGCTGGTGGATAGAGCGCAGGTTCCCTTCTAACGAGGTGTGAATTAAATGTGAATTAAGGGCGTCCACTGTTTCTTTTGAAGCGACAGAAGCAAGTATACAAACGTAAAATTGGAAGGTGATTCGACGAGATTTGGTCCTTTATCCTCAAAACAAACAAGAAGGCAAAGTACGGAATTTGGGAAAAAGTCCAGGGGAATGGGCGTTCGTTATCTGAGATACGTTCTAAAACAGTAATTATAACACGCTAGAAGCAAACGAGCTATGAAGACAGCAAGAAGAAAATGTAGACAAAGTTGTGGGGAGGGGGGGGGGCAAACAGCCCAATGAGGCTTCGCGTCTTACAAATAAACCTTCAATACGGCAAAGTAGCGTTGGGCGAACTCCTCTTTACTCTAGGGAGTGTTTGTTAGACACTGCGCTGATATAGGAGCCACGGATTTCATCCGGAGGGAAGTTTTCTGTGGTAAGCACGTGCGGATTTGGTGTAAAGTATGCGAAATCGAGGGATTGTGCAGCGTAACCCTTTCAACAAAGGATTGCCAATCCAATTTTCAAATTCACCTAGCTGAGTTCCTGTTTATTTAGCACGCGAGACTGTGACGACCCCAAGTTCTTGCCGGAAAAAAGGAGTTTGACGACATAGAAGGTACAACGTGGTAATATAGCATATTTTCCGCGATGGTGGGGCTAATACCTTAATGGTATTTTTTCGGGACCGTATCGGATCAGTATCAGGTAAAGGTCCATCAACATCGATTAAACTCCCTAAAACCTTCGGGTTCGTGTTTCCTTATCACTACAAGAAGAAGAAGACCTGAACTTACCAAAGTCGCCAAATTTCAACTCTGAGCGTACAAAAAGAAGACTTCTTCAATGTGCTTGATATCATGCGGAATTCTGAACCTAATGTATCAAAGTATAATTGAAGGGTCTTTGAGAAGGCCTTCTGAGAGCTTTAATACCCTAAGATCTGCATAACCCCAGCTTAGGTAGATAGGACAGAAGCATCCAGTAACATCTTATCAATGAAGATAATAAATACTTATAAGAGAGGCTGCATTCCATGCCCAAAACCAAGGCCAACATGGTGTAGTAAGAAGATGAGCATTCTTGGAAGGGAATTAAGAGAGCTGACAAAGTTGCATGCTGGGACGAGTATAGAGATATGTCGAAGATCTTTATATGGAAAATGAGCCAGACTAAGAGAGTCTCATGGACAAATTCTAAAACTTAAGTCCTCGTAGCCAACTAGCTTTCCGTCAGGTCGTCGTAATTCAAGTTCTGGTACAACTGTGGACCAATTATGTCTTTATGAGATCTTTATTAACTGCTACCGAAATCTACTTTCACCTACCGAACAAAGAACTTGCACCTAAAAGGAAATCAACGAAAAAGGGAAATAATTTTTTAAAGAAGTAAATAAAGGATCGAAATGATGAAGATAGTAAATGAGCAGGACACTGGAAAATAAATCGAAATGAAATAAAATAAAATTCAAAAGGAATAAAATATTGAGCACACAAGCTTTGAAGCGGATGACTGGGTGGGGTTGTTCAATGAACGGTGACAGTGAAATAAGGAAATGCAATTTTACAGCGAATGCGGTGAGGAAATATTTGTTTGTTTGTTTGTATTTTGTTATTTATTTATGGAATGAAAACAAATTCCAAGTTCATTGTATGTATTGATATTTGCTGATGCGTTACAATTGCAGTCATTGAATTTGTGAACAAAAAAAAAAAATCTTAAATAAATTCAATATGCGACTTGGAATCATTAACCATAATTTATGAACATATTTTATTGCTCAAACAAAAGGAAATTTTGGATAGTTTTAATGCGTTGGTATAAATATTTCGACTTCACTTTTGGCAAAGTTTACCCCATTTTTCTTTTTCTTATATTGCCAAATAGTTTAAAACTCTTGCAGTGAACAATACAAGATGATGTATATGAAAATATGGAAAGAGTTTACAGCAAGCTTTCAAGCCATTATTTTGAAGGGCCACCTCCCGGGCAGCCACTGGGAAGTTGAAATCAAAACTAACAACACGAGTCTTTATATTATTTACTCACTCACTTATTTGGCGCTTAATCGTTTAAATTATTATAGCCACCACCAAAGCACGCAATTCGTTTATTTGCAAGGTTAACTGACACAATTTGGTTACACCACGGGTTAGGTTAGGTTGAACTGGCCGGTCAATAAAGAACCACATAGACTGAATGTGTTCATGGTGCTACCAAAAGTTTGTTTGACGACCCCAATAAGGTACCAGCACTTGTTTTATAGAATAACTCCGTCCTCTTCGCAAAGCTTTCTCGGATTTAGCTTAATTGCTGCCTTGAGATGTGCAACTCTGCCGCTCCTAATAACTGGAGCCTTGACCTGGCGATCGCAGGACACGAACACAGAACGTGCCCAACCGTTTCTTCCAGCAGCTCGCACTTCCTACATGCTGCTACTGAAAAGGCCTAACTTATAAGCATATGACGACAGAAGGCAGGCTTTACACATGATCTTAGAAAGTTTGCAGCCCCGCGCTTTTGTTCTGCGTCATATTCTCCTGCTTCGGGAGAATATAGAACCCAATCCGGGACCTGTACCTGACCCCCGGACCAAAGAAATTGTTTTGCTGCGTTTGCCGGCAAATAATCTTTTTAGGATGGTCACACTGTTGTCAGTGTGTTACGTGCAAGGGATGGTTGCATCGGACAGGATGTTCTGGGCTAGACACCAATACCTGATGTCATCGTAACTTTTATACATTTTTGTCGCTCCTTGATGTTTGCGCCCAAGGGCGTCCCGTAGTCTGCGCCTTAGCGCCCCCACTACCTTCTAGCTGTCCCGCTGCTCAGTAAGCCACAACAAGTACCCGTTCCTACTCGGGCCCCACGAAGCCACCAGCTCATACGGCCACTCCTGCTCATAACTACAATCTCCGAAGTAAAGTCGGTAGCAATGCCGAGCATCAGCCCCGCCCCCGTTTTCTTATCGCCCTCTTTCCTAGTGACGGAAAGAGTAGGTAAGAGAAACAGACTCTTAGGTCCCTACCACTTTTACAGCGTTTGCCAGCACAGAATATACATATATATTTGCGACATCTGCCCAATGCAGCTCCTGCTTTGAACGATGCTACTTTCCTAGATGTCCTGGTCTCAGAGACGGCCAACCCAAGACGCGTTTCATCGCGCCATGCTGCCAGGCCGCAAGCCCAACTACATCGGGTACGCAAATGTTTACCCTGGGGCGTCCAGTCCCAGGGTCACAACAGCAATTGCGTCCTGGCCTCTCTCAACTCAGACGTAGTCACCTATCACTTACCCCTTGAGTGACGACTTCTCCCCCGTTGCACTTCAGAATTCTGCAGTTAAAGTGTAATGCGTTAACTGGGAAGATCATGGAGATAATTGATTTCATGAAGCGGCATAACATCCGCGTTGCAGCGATCCAGGAGACCAAATACACAGCAAGATCTGCTCTGCAGACCTGCTCTGGACATAACGTCCACATAAAAGATCGCGAGAGCGGAAATGGAGGCGGTCTTGCGTTTATCACCCACCACTCAGTGCAATATAATCTATTTGATCCCGACATCGGCATTACGCTACCGACTGTCTTACACCCTAAAATCTTGGGTGTGACGTACGATCAGGATCTACATTTTGGTGAGCATGCAGCCGCAATTGTACCAAAAATCCAGAGCCGTAATAAAATCCCCAAATCTCTTTCCCGAAGCACTTGGGGCAAACCAAAGAAGAAACGCTCATTAACACTTACAAAGCAATTGCCCAGCCGATTGCATGCTACGCGTCCCCGATATGGTCGCCAAGCCTAAAGACTACTCACTGGAAGAAGCTAGAGGCCTGCCAAAATACTACCCTCAGAACCACTACAGGTTGTCTTCTTTTGTCCCCAGAACACCATCTACATGATAATACTCCCCATCAGGGAGAGAAATGAAATGCTAACCAAACAGTTCCTGTTGAATACGCAGAAACCTGGGCATCCCATCAGACATCTAATTGATGAAGCTACAACTCCCAAGGGCTTAAAGGGTAATCTCCGTAAGAATTAATAACGGCAAAAATTTCATGCATTTCCCTACCGCCAAAAGCAAATTTGAGTCATGTTTGAAAGCAGCTATGTGCTATAAAACGGCTCAAATATTTATCACGTCGTAATGGGTTAAAAACATGATTTTTCCTTTACACGTCAATAATATACTTTCCATAAAATATTTAAAAAATACGACATTTGCAAAATATTGCAAATGGACACCAGAAATAAGTTTTTTTGATCTCCTGAAAAGTTACTGAAAAACACATAACTGTTTTTGTGAGCGCAACGACGATATGCAACTACTCTTGTCTCCTTTTTATTTCTCCCAAATCGATTGGTACGTTTATGATCGTTTCAGCGAGTGTTGCACCTTCCCCTGCCAACTGACCGGCCTTTTCTTTACTAAAATAAATAAAGTTTAGACAGTATGTTGTTAGAATTGTATTCAAAATTAAATTCCCTTCTTTATTAAAAAGTCGTATATTTCTATAAGCTAAAGTACAAACTAAGTGTACTACATACATATATTTTCCGTTTCCTGTGAACTGCATTCTAAGCATAAATAAAATTAGCTGTGGCAAATGCAACCCAAGCATAAATACATCGTGGGAATAATTTGTATGCAGGTAAAGGCTTGTGGCGAGCATTTGGTTAGCTTTAAACTGTAACATAATAAGGTTCAAGTTACTAGGCGGCGCACGGCGTAGTTACCGAGGCGTGTGAAAATATATGTGTGTACAAATGAATGAATATTTCAATGAATCTCAGGCCGTACCAAAGCGAGCCAAAATATATGTATGTACAAATGTATTAATATGTATTTAAGAGTCAATGCATTTTAAGACATTCCAAAACGGGTCAAAATATATGTTTGTACAAATGAATGAATAACTTAATAAGTGAATGCTACATTACCTGCTGTACCTTTGGGACTGGGAAACCAGTATAGATATATGGTCCGGCCTGAAAGAAGTTTTTCCAATGCATCTTTTCATTCCAGAACACTTCTTGATGTGGTACTGTGTGCGATTATTGACTTAATCGCCGCCTGACAATCGAAATATATATTGACGTGACTGCAGCCTAAGCATGCTTCCTCCAGAAATTCCGCTGCTTTCTTCGCGGCTGTAAGTTCCGCCTGAAAGACGCTGCAGTAATCTGGCAGCCTGTAGGATGTACTTATTTCTGGATTGACACAGTAAACAACAGACCTGACCCCTTTCATTAGTTTGGAACCATCGGTATACACGTGTTTAGTGTGTTCTGCAATTTCTGCTAAATTGTGGCCCCACGATCTATTTCGAAGCTCAAGCACAGAACTATGTATTCCGGTTGCACTATATTAGATGGCGTTATTCTGCTATGGCCTGCACTGAAGCTACCCCGAAGCAGTTGCAGTTGCTAACGAGACGTTTTTGGCCATGGTCTGCAGGCGGGATGTGCAGGATGGCGTGCAATGTTGTTGTCTGATAAGTTGTTACGGTATGCTAATCATACATACCACACCAACGGAATTGAAATCGTTTTTCATCCGGGCTATCCAGGGGGGCGAAGGCCGCCCTTTCCCTTAGCTTCTATAGGCGTGCTCCTATAAAAAATATTTTCTTAGCCGGAGCGTCATCTTTCATTCGCATAACATGGCCTAGTCAGCGTAGCCGCTGAGCACTGTGTTTTAATTCGTTGAACTATGTTGAAATCTGCGTAAAGTTCGTACAGCTCATCATTAAATCTTTTTCGGTACTCTCCGTCGCCAACGCATAGAGGTTCGTAAATCTTTCGAAAAACTTTGATCTTGAACACTTCAAATTAGTATGCTGATCGTTAAGACAAAATAACTGAGTATCCATTTTTCATATTTTTTCCTTTCAGCCCTAAATGTGTTCTTTTAGAAGGAACAGTTACTTTTCATGAATTTTCTTATTAAAATTTGTACGTAATTTGTGTAAGTTTATGAGCACAGCTCATAGTGAATTAATTTAAGATCAAAACCAATGATTACAAGTGATCAAAATTTTTCGTAACTAAAGTTGAATTATTGCGTACTTTTATCAAAATAATTGCAAAGGTTTTCAGTGAACTCTTCTGAAAGAAAAAAGGAAAGGAAAGAAAGCGAAGTAAAGGAGAAGAAAAGAGAGGAAAGGAAAGGTAAGAAACTGAGAAAGGGATTGAGTAAGATGAAGATAGAGACATAGGGATAGATGGAGCAGGGAAGAGAGAAGGAGAGGGAGGTAGAGAGAAAAGAATAGTGGGAATAGACGGGGACGGAGAAAGAGTCCGCCTGAATAAAGGGATAGAGAGAACGGGAAGAGCAGGGAAGGGAGAGTAAGAGGTAAAGACTTTCTAAAAATTATGCAGATAGACTAAAGTTAGGGCAGAACAACGGCTGCCGGGCCTGATTGTTCGAATATAAGTACAGATATTTTACTAAAGGCAAGTCCTAAACGAAGTGGCATATTAAGTTTAATTTTTCAGCAGCCCAGGAATAGTATGTAGTATATAGGCTAACAATTTTTTGTTGGGTATAATTACAAGGTTAAATAAGTGCAATTTTCAATTGCGAAAAAAATGTATTTATCTACGCTCAGTTGAATTTATTAAAGATGAATTAAACAGAATTTATAGCTACGGTCCAAGCATTCAAATGATTTATATTAAGCAAGTAATTTAATAAGAGAATTTATTTGCTTGCATGCATTTAATCCAGTAACGCTGAAAACGTCTTGGCTATGTGCACAACTTAAGAAATTGGTGTTTCTACATTCCAATTTGACCCGTATTTATTTGATTTTATTGTACTCAACTAAAGTGATAACCAATGAATATTTATATCTTATTTGAGTATGTGCGATTTTGTTTACCAAATCTAATCTACTTTAAAGTTTATGCAATTGTATTTTCACACACTATAATTTTATGTAGAAACATATATATATATATACTTAAGTATCATTGATCACATTTCATTTTTATGATCTAATAAATTCTGAGATTTATATGCCACTTAAACGAATCTACTAAATTTGCATTTCCATATACATATTTGCTACTCATTTAAGTTGATGAGCTATGATGTGATGTTAGTCGTATATCTGACATAATGTATGTACTAACACATTAAATGGTCTCTTGTTTAGAAGCTGCAATGCAAATATTTTAAAAGACTAGTTGGGTTTGGAATTTTGTACCCTTAAAGGCCCAAAACGCCAAAGGTATGAAAAAACATGCTTCGTGGTGAAAAGTATTCCTTTCGATAGCTGTATTTTGAAGCATATGAAAAGGGACGCATCCACTCTGTTGGCAATGACAAGAGGAAGAAAAATAGAACCTCTTGTTGCTCCCAACTGATCTCAGTTAACGCGAAACAGGGATAGCTGGGTTGATTAGTTGGGCAACGATCAAAATCCCCTATGCGACTCTGCGTCAATCAATGGTGAGAATGAATTTCTTCAGTTAACGTTTCATTTAAACTCTTATTTGAAACTAACTTTATTTATTTATTTATTTAAATATAGTAATTTTTGAAATACAAGGTTCCTTACAGACTACATAGCGAATTAAATATATCTACAAAATAATTGTTTAATTTAAAAATTCATTTAATTGTAATTTAAATTTAGATTTTTCATTTGAGAGATCTATATTCAAAGAATTTGAAACAAATTAAACTCTAGTAAGGTTCTGATGAGAGGAGCATAATATGCATAGTTAGTCCTCACGCATTCAGTAAAAAAACAAATCATTACTTCTTAGGTTTCTCTGTGGAACCAAGAAGTTAATTCATCGGGGCGTCTACTATGCCTTGAATGATGTCAAACACAAAGTTAAGCGAAAACAAGATTCTTCTGTTATCCAACGTCTTCAGGTTAATAAGGAGACGTCTAGCATTATAGGCTCTTCAAAGTTTAGTCTGCGCAGAGCAAATTTTATGACGGTCTTGCACCCATTCTAGCCTCTTTATATGGCAATCGTAAAATGGTCTCCATATAAACACAGCGTATTTTAACGTGGAATGAGCCATCGAGGTGTAAAGAAGTTTTAGAGTGTATGGATCAGTAAAATCAGAACTGCAACGGCGTATAAAGGCAAGCATTGCGTATGATTTAGCAATTGCATGATTTATGTGATCATGAAACATAAAAAATTACTCCTAAATCTCGTATTTTAGACTGCGTAGCCAGTTTAGATCCATTAATATCATATGATGTAGGAATTAGGGAGCGGGATTTTGA
This sequence comes from Eurosta solidaginis, assembly GCF_040869045.1. Classification (NCBI taxonomy): domain Eukaryota; kingdom Metazoa; phylum Arthropoda; class Insecta; order Diptera; family Tephritidae; genus Eurosta; species Eurosta solidaginis. Next base: position 315,972,828 of record NC_090319.1, on the reverse strand, counting down.
AAAAGTTATGTGAAAACATTTATTAATATTGAGTTGCAGGTGGTTTGTTCTGCACCAATTGGCTACATTGTCCAGATCATTCTGAAGACAATGGGCATCAGAAATACACGAAATTTTTGAAAAGATTTTCAGATCATCCGCATACAAAAGGAACTCAGAGGATAAAAACAGGAACATATATCATTAATAAAAATAACAAAAAGGAGGAATCTAGGATTGAGGAAGGCCTGAACAGGCAATGAAGGGATCGGACGCACAATCATCAACAACGAATACACACTTGCGAAGTGAAAGATAGGATTTAATCCATGATAGGAAGGTTGAATGAAAACCGACATTGGCTAACTTATCTATTAAAATTGAATGACTAACCTTGTCGAAGGCTTTTGAGAAGTCTGTATAAAAAGTGTCCACTTGCAGCCGAACATTGAAAGCTGGCATATAGTAATCAGAGAAAACCGCCAGGTTGGAAACTGTGGATCTGCCAGACACGAAGCCATGTTGTTTACAGGAAATAGAATGACTTAGAGAGACTTACATCTTCTGTTTAACGTTGTATTCAAACAGCTTCAACGTTGTTGATAATTTTGCAATAGGGCGGTAGTTAGTTACATTTTCTTTATTACCGCTTTCATGAATAGGGGTAATTGTGGCAAACTTCCACCCATCAATACAAACTCCACTTCCAAGGGATTTGTTAAAAATGAGAAGAAGAGGAAGAGCCAAAGCTCTACAATTCTTAAAAATATATGACGAAAACCGTCCTCAGGTTTCATAGAGCGCTTAATGTTATTCACTCCTTCCACTATATCTTCTAAAGTAAGCAGCAGAGAGCCCAAATTTATTGGGCTATTTAAATTAAAGACTATATTAGGCGATGATTGAGAGTGATTATCAAAGTTCGATTTGAAGAATTCTCCAAAGAGATTAGCGGCTTAGTAAGTTGAACCTGCCCTAATCTCATTGTAGAACACGCCCGATGGAATATTTGAACGAGCCTTCTTCGAGTTAACGTATCGCCAAAAAGACTTAGGGTTACTCTTGCTTCTCGTGCGCTGTCAGTCGTAGTAGCAGTACTTCCAGCTACAACTGAGAAACTACGTTAGCAAGTGGATAAGCAAGCAAACAACGCTGGAAGAGATGCCACACACATAGAGACCAGAATAACACTTACTATAACAGGCAGGGCTGATTGATATCAGCGGGGCTTTTAGAACAACGCATACCTTGGCATTCATTGGGATTCAGCGGATGCAGACCGGTTTTCTTGTTGTGACAAGGACGCTCCTCGAGGGTTATGGTGAGTGTTATTGTTGTTCATAGTACTTTGTCAGATATAAATCCTATACGCTTCGGTAGCAAGCATCATTAAAGTACTGGCCCGATCATCTCGGGAACGATTTCATGTGACCACATTAGTATTACCATGCCCCTCCTTGGGGTAACTAGAGCATCGCTTGCTAAATATGTGTATGAATCATTACATTTATAACAGGATTTGCCTTCGGTAAGTGAGGTTGACAACTAAAAAGCTTTGCATTGCTTGAAACAGTAGAGGGGGGGAAGGCGATTTAGTCGGCACTACTTCGTATGCGCATTTCTCTGCGCTCCCTTTCAGCATGCATCAATTTCGTCATAACTATAAAGGTTATATTGGGTGGGTAACTTTAGATCCGTGCCATACTGGTGCTGCATATAATATTATCGAGCTGGTTACGTTCGATGATAGCTGACGTGTAGCTTCACCTGGGCCGCCGATGTTGGGCCATTAGCGATAGGGCTCCACTAACTCTAGAAACTTAAAGTTAGTTTTGAGTCAATATTTACTCCTAGATAGTTCAAGAAAGGTTTTGAATTTATTTAATAATCTGCTATGGTTAGGACTAACTCACAGTCCGCTTGGAGCTCACCAAAACCATTTCTGTCTTATTGCTAGTCATCTCCAGTCCCATGTTCGTCAGCCATTCCTTTATTCTTCCCTCAGCGTCAGTACATAGTGCTTGGAGCAGATCAAGTTGACTAAGTCTGGTCACCTCTGGGTGTTCCTGCTCCAAGGCTCAGCTTAGCGGGTACTGCATATAGCTGGGTAGAGTGCCCCCTCTGACAAGAAGTAAATAGCTGGTGGTATCCTGAAATTTTTATGTTCCCCATAATTCATGTATCAACTAGGGTATGAAATCTATATAGTTATATACCAAGCCTGAATGTTTAGTTCCAAAAACAGACAATTGAATTACTAGCTCTTTGACCCCAATGTCTTTGGCCAATTTTTATAAAGGCAGTATTCAGAAAACAATTTAAATCATCATCAAATTTATTATGTTCATGACAATTATTCATTAATGAAAAATCATATTAAATAAATTTTCCCGCCGCTTTTCCTGTAAGCTCGAAAATCGTTCATCGTACAAATATTTATTGCAATATTTTTCTCATTTTCCATAAACTACGAGCGTTTCATAGCACCCGTTTTTACTTTGTACGTATGTAAGTGTAGGGTTATCTACTTTGTAAAATATACTTTAATTTTGTAAATTATTTTTTATGTTATAATACTTTTAATCTTATTTCAAAATGAAAATTTTCTAGTTAGTTATTTTTAAAATTTTTAAAAAGTGAAAATACTAAATAATACATAGAATAAAATTATTTAAATATATAGTTTAACACTATATATTTATGAAATTGTCAATGATTCGTGTAATTTTAATGAGCTTAGTATTGAGTTTTTATATGATTTTAATTTCAATATGAAAGAATTGATATTTAGAAAATATGTCGATACAGATTATTTTAAGAATTTTTTTTAGAGATTTTTTAAAATTGTAAAAATTTGTTTGATTTTATTTTAAAAATCAAAGTTATTGCTCTGTTTTGTGTTATTTTCGAATTTAAAATGAAGATATTATTTAAATATGAATCTATTTGTATTGTGGAGTTTGTATGTCGTTGTTGTAAAATGATAATGATTGTGTATAAATATTTTTGAAAATAAACTGGAGAAGGAGTGCACATAATTAAAAATCTCTTAATGAAAATATTATTTAGGAAAACTAATTACATTTTTGAACATATTTAAAAATTTTATAAATAATTTGTATTAAAATATAAATTGAATACTTTGTTTGTAAATTTTGATAATTGATGTTCCATTTGAGTAGTTTGTTCATAATATTTAAATTCAAAATAGAAGATCCTATGAAAAAGGTTTTAAGTATATCGTGATATCCTTAGTATCCACGTTTAATTTAAAAATAATTGCTTTTATATATATTTAATTTTAAAATACATTGTCCACCACAAATATTTTTAATTTTTTTAATATATGGACGTGTAAATATTATAACTGATCAAAGTTTTCTTTCGAACTATTTAAATTTGTTCATAAATTTTTTATGTAATTTTTCTTTAAAAGTAATATAATGATCATTATTAGCTCAGAGCCGATATGTAAACGCTTAAATATTATAGAATTTAAATGACCATCTGAACGCCTTGTGGATCTCACTTCAGCATAATGGAGTGTCGCATACTCTGAACTTTCTAAACGCTTAGTTAGTAGCAAGTCATCAACCATATAGAATTCTCCATTTTGATATACTATTAGATCTAGTGGTAGTTTAATATGTGTCTCATCCCCGGCTTTATTAATACATACAAAATTCACTAAATCGATCACTTATATTTGTTGGTAACGATGTAATGGACTTTTGTGAAAGAGCAACAAGTAGCGATTTGTATCTTCATCGGGAAATTGAAAGATCGAGTATTGATCATTGGTTTCTAAAAGTTCACCATTGTAGGTATCTTTTACGTCTTCAGGATAAAATGCGCTGCCAACATGTTTTAATTTTAAATATTGGACAGTAAGGCAATTTGTTGGTAAAAGTTTTTTATCTCCGTTTTGGTTATCATCATCATGATGATGATCTTCAAAAAATGTCTTATCACTAGGGGTGAGTTGAATATATAATTAGAATCTTCCAGATTCTTCCGGATCGCCATAAATATATAGTGTTAAACTATATATTTAAATAATTTTATTCTATGTATTATTTAGATATTTTCCAACTAATTAGAATTTTCTTTTTTTTGAAGTTATTCAAAATTTTAAGTTAACACGAAAACTCAATTAAAATTATTTTAAAAATTAAAGTAAAGAGTACAAAGTAGTTAATACTATATTTACTCTCCCTCCAAGAATATATTTGGTGGTTAACCAAATATTTAAATATTTATTTTTTAAAAATATTATGTTATTTATTTGAAGTATAAAATATTATTTTTGTTTATTTTTGAGTTTAGATATTTTCCAACTAATTAGAATTTTCTTTTTTTTGAAGTTATTCAAAATTTTAAGTTAACACGAAAACTCAATTAAAATTATTTTAAAAATTAAAGTAAAGAGTACAAAGTAGTTAATACTATAGTAAGTATGTATGAATTATGGCTGTGCGTGTGTTAGTGTGAATGGATGGTTGAAAAGTGCATACACTTTCATACAAAATATATGTAAGTATCAAGTGTGACAAATGCTCAGCTTCTGCCGGATAAGCTGCCGCATCATTACTACCACAATACTGCTCTGTATTCATTCTCCAGTTGCTCAGAAAATTGTTGTAAGCCATGACAGAAAGGAATGTGTTACAAAAAGTATCAACGCGCAAAAAATAAAATTGTTGCGGCTGCTGGTGATGAGGCTATGAAGCTACAATATCGCTTGATATCATGAAAGCTCCGGATAAGGTATTAGCTTGGATGCATGGCAACAGCAAGTATCCCAGTAAGAAACCTGGAAATATATGAAGGTGAGTCGATAAATGTGGCTTAACTTGTTTGGGGCCTTTTTTACTTTAGTTAACTTTACAGTAGTTTCATCTATATGCGTGGCAACTACTGTTGTTGTTGTAATTGTTCTTCGAGCGAAAGAGTGCAGCAGGGATAACAGTCCTTTGCTGGTTAATTGCATTTAAGTGAATTGTTAAAGAATGTGTCAGCTCCAACTTCTATCTACTTCTTCTTCGTATAGCCATAAATACAGTCCCGGAAGGTTTTGAGGAATGTTGTCAATGTTCATGGCCTTTGACAGATTTAGATCCGGTACGTTCCGATAACAAACATCAGTAAGGTTCTAGTTCGACCATCGCAGGAACGATTTAATATAATAACATTTAACCTTCTATTTCCAGGAGAAAATTGTTTCGCCAGAGCTTCGCCCGCTAAATATGTGTAGATACATTCATGTTTCACATTGCAATGGGATTCCTCTCTGGCAGGTGAGGTTAATAATTGGGAAAGGGGAGCTCTGAAGCTATTGAGCTTTGAATCCCGCCTACTTTATCAGTCCTTTGTTTAATTCCCACTTGACCATCTGAACTGAGCTGAGAATGAAACGGGATATAAATGGAATAAGCTGTATTCGACCCAATTGAACACAAGAGACAGTGAAAGTAGGTCGAAAGCTGTTCAGATTGCAATCTGGTCTAGCAGAAATTTCTTGTCAGTGAACTCAAAAGCGGGACGCACACCATGTCCAAACGCGAAGTTCCGGTAAACGTAAACCTCACAGGTGGCCCAATGACCTCAATTCGTAAATTTTGTGAGGATTAGTTCAACAGAGCTAAAGCCTTTACACTGAAGTCAAAAGTGTAGCCAACATAGAAAGGCTAAGGTGGTTAATTTCAGGAAGATGTTGGCATGTAGCAAATTTCCTTGAACTTAAATGATACTCTAGGGGCAACTCCAAGAGAACCTCTTAAGATAATTCTTGATTTCTTCCTCTTAGACCTAGCAGGATAACTAGCTGCCGCAACGTTAGCCTTTCGTTTAAGATAGTAGTCCAGTTGGAGTACTAAAACTATAGTACACTCCAGCACACGGGACTCGGGAAGCTAAAGTATATTGAGGCAAACTGTATTGCCGCCGAACTTGCTAGGCATGGCACTGCAAAGCAGATCTTTCTTAATAAGGCGCGCTTTTGTATACCCTTTGCCACATGCAAGGGTACATCTTCTGTCAAGGCAACAATAGATGGATACAATTTCCAGTGTGACTTCTAAGCACCTCTAAGTAGGGATAGAATTTCGATACTTGTAGGAGTACTAACTGGGCCCTGCCTTATGAGTAGGCATGCAGGAAGGCTAGGATTGCCCTGTCGCCGATGCTGTTGGAGCTGTAAATATGACGAAGAGTGCGAGACAGCGCTGTCTGTGCCAGGTCGTTGAGTAAGGCATAAAGGACTTGGTTGCATCTATCAGGTTTTTGAAATGGTTCGAAGTGCAGGAGTGATGGTGTCCGCTTGTGGTATCGCAACGGGCCTCCTGACACAGGCCTATGTATGGCTACGCAGCAGCCATTTCAACCTAACCTAACATTTAGCTGACGTCAGCTATCGCAAAGTAACAGTGACATATTTTTCCGCCCTCGTATGCAGCAAAGCATATGAATAGGAAAGAAAACAATTTTCATTGAGTTAATATTGTTAAAAAGTATAATGGAACTATGCATTTACGTGCACAGTTGTATGAAACGACTAATGGATGAAGACGAACTACGATGATAGTAGTGGAATTGCAAACAAGTGCATATAGAAACAATGAAAAGTGCATATAAATATGTTTATGTATGTATGTTCGCAAAATAGTGTTTTAATGTTAAATTTACAAAGAATTTTATTTCATATATGCCATGGAATAAAAATTATGTTTTTTTTAAATAGCAGTACCAGCTTTACGCCGAGGAACCGCCATTGAGATTTCATCCAATTTGTTGCTCAAAACTGTTTAGGTGCTTAAGCGTAAATTAGGGATGGCGATGATATAAAAAAAGTAGGGGACAATTTTAAACTTAGTAACTACTTAGAGCCGTAGGGAAAAATCGTTTAATAAAAACAAAATAAATAGAATATACCTCCGTGGAGATTTAAGCTGAACTTCTTCTCCAATTTTGTATTTTTTACTTCATATTATCGGGACGTGACCTATGTAGATGTTTTATGTCGATGCCGAACGACATCCCCAAGCAGGTGCAATTTCGCTGAGAAGCTTTTCTTGGCAGAAAAACATTTGAAGTATTTGCCAGACCACTGCCATGGGCAATCCCTCTTAGAAATCATCTGAGAGTGTTAAATAATAATGGGGTCTTTCTATATGGGCTTACGCCATTATCTCATTTCACATCAGAGCATATAACCCATAGCTTGCACATAGTTCTTTATATTAGAATTTCTGTTATGTTTAATACACAACAATTTAAATATTTAGCTTATAAAAATATTTGGTTTTAAGGTCAATATGTGGAGCTCTTATCAATCTGATCGGTTTGGCCTTGGCAAAACTACTTGAAATAATTCATGGCGGAACGATACAAGGTGGCAGCATGGAACGGCTGATTATACACTTTTTTAATTTTATTTGATACATCAACTTCCGGCGCAGTACGATTTTGACATTTGTCCATCTAATTTACAAAAACAAAGTACATAGGATTTTTATTTATGTTTGTAGGTATGTCACCATGCTGCCACCTTGTATCTTTCCGCCATGAAATAATTTCAATTTTGTGAGAGGATAATATTTAAAATGACTTTTTAACCTGGCTATATATTGAAAATTATTTTTAGACTTCTCTATTTATATTTTGATAATCTGTATAGTTTTTTATCAATGAAACTGTGTAATTTATTTGATAATTTGGGAAAAATTTAAACAACGTGACATCAGGACGGACAAGGTGACAGCTGTTTCGATTATACCTTGTAAATCTCTTCTAAGCCTTTTCTCCCGGGAGTGGGATTTGAACCCGCACTCCTACGATAGTTCAACGTGTTACAAACGCATTCAGCTACGTCATGCCTTAGTTGTTGTAAAGTTTTTCCCCAATTGCCTTCTTTTTGCATATTTTAATCTTTTACACAGTGCATACTTCGTATGCAATTATGTGTTAAAGCTATGCTTGGTACGGCGGTTTTCAAAGAAACTTTGGTTTTGTTGCTGTTTTTGTTCTATTTATAGAACTACAACGAATTAATCAATTTTTGTCTGTTTGTATGACTTAATCGGGGATTGCCCGTATTGACGTATGAAAATATTTATTTAAAGCAATTTTTAATTTTTATAATTTATTTGATAATCTGGGAAAAAAATTTAGTTTTTTAACTTTCCCTCCCACCTCTCTCTTCTTTTTTCTATCTTTTTATTGACTCCTCTTTCTCAGTCTCTTTCTCCCTCTTTTCCAACTATTATTTTCTCTCTATCCCCCTCTCCTTTTCCCTTTCCAGCACCATTTATCCCTATCTCTCTATCTTCGTCTCAGTCTAGCTCTCTCTCTTACTCAGTCTCTTTCTCCTTCCCTTGCTATACTCAGCTGAGCAGAGCTCACAGAGTATAATAACTTTGATTGGATAACGGTTGGTTGTAGAGGTATAAAGGAATCGAGATAGATATAGACTTCCATATATCAAGATCATCAGTATCGAAAAAAAAAATTTGATTGAGCCATGTCCGTCCGTCCGTCGGTTCGTCCATTAACACGATAACTTGAGTAACTTTTGAGGTATCTGGATGAAGTTTGGCATGTAGGTTCCTGGACACTCATCTCAGATCGCTATTTAAAACGATCGAAATCGGACTATAACCACGCGATAATTCATTACCAAAGACGGATAAAGCGATGAAACTTGGTAGGTGAGTTGAACTTATGACGCAGAATAGAAAATTAGTATAATTTTGAACAATGGGCGTGGCACCGCCCACTTTTAAAAGAAGGTAATTTAAAAGTTTTGCAAGCTGTAATTTGGCAGTCGTTGAAAATATCATGATGAAATTTGGCAGGAACGTTACTCCTATTACTATATATATGCTTAATAAAAATTAGCAAAATCGGAGAAAGAGAACGCCCACTTAAAAAAAATTTTGGTCGATATCTCGAAAATGCCTTTACATATAAAACTAAGGGCCACTCCCTTTTAAAACCCTCATCAATACCTTTAATTTGATACCCATATCGCACAAACACATTCTAGAGTCACCCCTGGTCCACCTTTATGGTGATATCTCGAAAAGGCATCCACCTATAGAACTAAGGCCCACTCCCTTTTGAAATACTCATCACCTTCCATTTGATACACATGTCATACAAACACATTCCAGGGTTACCTTAGGTTCATTTTTCTACATGGTGATTTTCCCTCATTTTGTCTCCATAGCTCTCAGCTGAGTATGTAATGTCCGGTTACACCCGAACTTAGCCTTCCTTACTTGTTTTTCTTCTATCTTATTTTTTGTTTCTTCTCCATCCCTTATTTCCAGTCCCAATCCGAGAGGTTTGTAAGTATTTTTGAATGCTGTTCATAAAAAGATAATAACAAAAAAATGTTCTAAAAAAAAGTTAAGGGACATGAAAAATAAATAAAATCCGATTCTCAAACTTACTCAATATACTCACAAAATTTTATGACAATCCGTCGGCTGTTTCGAAGGAATTCAACCACAAGCACTATGATTTCGCTTAACTTTTGCTAAGTGTATTTATAATAGAAGTGTATTTGCTAAATATCAATATATCTTTAAAGGATTTTGATTTACAAAACTTTAAAGTTTTTTTTTTAATATCAGCGGTGCCACGCCCATTCGTAAAATTCTAGAAAATTTATATTTTTCGTTCTAAATTGAGCCTAGTTACGAAGTTTCATCAACTTATTGGTTTTCGTAATGAATTATCGAATTTTTAAATTTTTTGAAAATTTCGTTTTCGAAAAATTAGGCGTGGTTATTTTCGTAGTTATATCCGTAAAGATATCTAAATATTGACTCACGTCATTGTGTACGGGTGGACGAACATGACCCTATCAAAATCTTTTTCAATGCTGATAGATTTGATATATGGAAAACCTTATATTGTTTGCTTCTCTCTTCCTTTCTGCAATTACGTACAACCGTAATCCAGTTACAGTTATACATAATACCCTGAAAACTGAAGCCGAAAATTAGGCAGTATTAAGCTATGATATTGTTCATTAAAAGCATTAGCCTTCTAGACAAACCCTGCACTGGGATTCAAGAGATTAATAAGCGAATTCAAACTTCCACAACTAAATTATCAACCTCACCAACACGAAGCGAATCCTGTAACAAATATACATGTATCATAAACATAATGAGCAGACGAGGCTCTGGCAACCACAAGTTTCTCATGGAACTAAGGGGTTGGGGGCGGATGGTCCCCAAAACCTTCGGGGAGTTTCCTTATCGCTACAACAACAAAAACCTTAACTTACGAGTATTTGGTTTTTGACAGCAGTGGTATAAGGGATGTTTGGCTTCTCTGCCGTACCTTATGCCTTAGACGCATATTTTCCAGCAAGCAATATCACATATTTCAAACGTATTTCTAGAACGAATACAAGCAAGAACTAATTTGTTTTACCAGGTGTCGTTCGAAGTCAGTAAAAGAAGAGTAACTCCCATCCGTTTGTATTATTCTTTTATTATTTAAGTTAATATTTTTTAATGTTACCAATATTTTGTTTGACTTTATTTTCCGTTAACGACGCTAACTATTCTGTAAAAATCTATGTCCATATGTACATATGCATGTAACAAATTGGTATGAAATTATGCGTGTGTGGCGTGTAACCTTCAAGCGTCAATTGTTTTAAATATTTTTAGCAAATCCTTTCCATATCAATGGGTATAACTTTCTACCGAATTATAAATAAATATGCCCTAACATATTTCAACGTCAAAGTGTGTACTCTGCAGTAATAGGACGAAGTATCTTCCAATGAGGTATTTAACCAGTTGAAGATATAAACTAAATTGAATTTACTGCTCTTTTACTCTTATCTACTATTGCCGCTCAGGCAGTACATACATAGCTCCACTCCCAGGCAAGCCTGAGCTTCTCGTTGTTCGTAAAAATACACTGGTACTTTAGTTGTATCCCAAATATGACTAGCATGTACCAAGTCCTAAGCATTGTTACTAAGAGAGTCGTCATGCAATATAAATTTGTTGTACTGGGACTAGTCCTCCCGTTGATTGATGTGTAAATTATAGAGCGGCTAACGTAAAAAAGCACGCGATGACTACACGCTATCAACAACAATAACACAAAGGGGTAATGTCTAAGAATAATATACAGAGGTATGTACGATGAACAACCGGCTAATAGTAAAATATCTATTTATGTAGGTAGAAATATACAAAGTTCGAAACTGCTCAACAGGAGGAAGTAAAAATATTATCCATTCAACTTAACACTAATGCCAAAAAGCTTTTGACCAATACAGCGTGAAATTATATCGATTGCCAATACCATAACATGATTTCTATCAATCTAGCTATATATGTTCTATATAGATTTACCCACCTATGTATATGCATACCTATGTATATATAATATCTTTGAATAATATCATATCCATGCAAAATCATATGTGGCTTGAATCACAAACTGCATCGATTGATATATTTATATCCTTGCCTACACATATACATATATATGTGTGTACACATATCATACATTTTACAGCCCAATAAACAATCTAAAATTTATTTTAAATATGGGATTTTCGCTACTGCTCAGTCTGAGTAACCAAAAACCATCTCAAGGAAACAAAATGCCCATCTCAAATGTTTCACAACTTTAAATCAAATCAAAAACTAAGTTTTGTGGAGAATTTGAGAAAACGTTTCAAACGTTCTAATTCACAGATTTGAAAAGTAAACAAAATCCCATATTAAAAATATGCTTTTAAAATTGAGAACGCCATCAATGGTTAGGTTGAACTGGTTGCTCCGTGAGGATCTCACACAAACTGAATAAGTCCATGCTATAAATGATTATTTGCGATAGATTTGAGAATAAGGCTAGTTCTAAAGCATCTCATAATGAGATTGTACAAAAATGCTTATTGGGTTATCCGGCAAAAAAAAGAAATGGATATGTGTTACTTTGATGAAGAAGTGTGGGATGATGACCTTAGAATAGAAATAGAAAGTTGAGTGAGGAAAACGAACAGCTACTGAATATTGCTCCAGACGAGGCTGTTGGGACCAACAAAAAAAAAAAACAAAAAAATTCTTTAAACATGATATCGTGCACGAGCCAGAATATAAGATTTTGCATACGTCAACAATTGGAATACTTTTAATATGGCAGGCAGCAACTGTGCTTTGGCTGATGAAAGTATTTAACGGACTTTGATAAACTACAAAATAAATTAAAGCCAAACAAAATCGATTTACTAACTTCAATAAACAAAATAATATTAAAATAAAAAAATTTAGTTCAAATAATGCAAAATGAAATAAAATAATAAAAATATTTTAAATAAAAAATAAAATAAAATATAATAAAACAAAATTGAATAAAATAAATTAAAATAAAATTAAATAAAATAAAATTGTATAATATAAAATGGGATTAATCAAGATAAAATAAAATAAATTAAAATAAAGTAATATAAAAAAATAAAATAAAATGAAATAAAATAAAATAAAAAATAAAATAAAATGAAATTATAATGAAATAAAATTAAATGAGACAAACTCAAATAAAATAAAACATTCAAAGAATAGATAAGCTTGAACGACGCAGAATGTCAATTAGCGAGCGTCGAAAATTTATACTCAAATTAAGTCAACATATAAATTAGATAAAAATAAAATGATATAAAAAATAAATGGCCAATTCAAAAAAGTGTCATATTCATGTAAAATTTTAAGATTTGAGTGGTGTCTATGGTTCCAATTTAAAATTTGATTAAAGCATAGCACATACGGCGAATAAGGAACCTTGTGCCTAAAAAGAAAAAAAAAACGCTAATATAGTTCGTACAAGGCGAATCCATACCAGGTGGTGGCAAAGCGAATTCAACAAATACGCCGTGCAGAACAATGTCAAGTGAAAAGCCAATTTTCTTTGAGTTAGATTAACTGACATATTAAAGTACAAGGCGCTGTATGGAAAATAAGCAAGAAGAAGCAATCTGCTATTGGGAAAACAACACCTGGTACTGAATTCGCCTTGAGTTCGTAGATGCTAGCTTTTTAGATGAAAGTACTGCTGCCTCAAAAAGGGGAGTTTTAGTATTTTTACATATCCGCGGCGTAGACTCCAATTGAACAATGTCACGTCAGAAGCCAAATCAACATTGACTTCTGGCGAGAAGGATCTCGCTACCTTGTAGTGCCTTGATCGCACTCAAGTTGAATTCAGGGCATTGTTAGCCACTTGGCTATCCAAGCTGTAGATGTTAAATTCTCCACGTAGTAGCTTCTTTTTCGAAGATGCTACCAGTTATCGGGCAACTTAAATTTGCAGTCTACATTGAACTTCTCTATCAACTTTTCTTTCTGAAACAATCGTATCAAACAGCAAACTAAAGGAATCGAACAATAGAGCCTCGCCTTATCTGAATTCTAATTTTGTATCGAAGGGCTCGTAGACGCTCTTCTCAATTTGTACGGAGCTGGTGGTGTTTTTCAAACTTTTTTCCGCAAGGGTTTATAGGGAATTTAAAGCTGCTTTAAAGTCGAGAAAAGATGATGTACATATGTATGTTAATTCTCTTATTGTAGGTCTTCTTCAAAATTTACCGTACCGTAAAGCCCAAGTAGATGGCAGGTTTGTCAGATCTGGGATCAAATTGAAAAGGTGTAATGATTTCGGTGATTTTGGCTTCAGTGTTTTGCCTTATACGCGATATTAAAAAAACCATTGTGCGGTAATACGTTTTGCGGGAACGTGTTTACACTTAAAATGGGGTTGTAATTTTCTTATTACAGTGGCTTCGAATTGCTGCATATAATCTAGTCTACCGGATGAAGTCTTGGCTTTCAAATATTGACATACGAAAAGTATAACTTACATAACTTTTTGCATAGAATTTCTTTGCAAAAAAATTTGAAAGTGTTATTTAGATATGTCGATTTAGTTCCTTGTATGATTACATGCAGCGAATCGAAAACTGCATTGTATATATTTCAAAGAACTTTTTACAATTAAATCTAAACTTAACACACTACAACAAAATTTACATACGAAAATTTGGACAAACAACAATTATTTGACTTAGATAAGTTTTCCAAAGTCCAATGTAGGGATGTACCTCAACTACTTCAAACTTCCTTAACGGCAACAACTTAGATTGAGATTAAAGTGCATCCAACTTCCATCTTTTACCTCTCCACACCCATAGCAGTGGCTATAACGTTCTTCATTGGTTTGCCATTCTTGGTGCCATTACTTTCCAACAAATACAATCCGCGCATACCATCAATCAGCTTACCAAATGCCACACGATCTTTCATGTCTACAACCAAGGGTCTAAAGCTCAGGGCAAAGCTTAAAATGCCTTTACGTAGTGTCTCTACATGTTTCAAGGAAAACGATAATACGCCCGATTTTATATTTTGATGCAGAGCACGTCTATCATATTCAATTGGTGCCTCCTTCGCCCACTCAATATCTTTAACGTCTAACTTTAACTCGAATTCAGCCCAAAGATCTGTAAAGGAGCGCACAAGCGTAAGTCTTCGTAACTTTCCCTCCTTACAAGTGCGCACGAAAGCCAAAACCACCTGTGGTAGAGCTTCAGTGTAAAGTTGTACAGTAAATCGACCAATGGAACAGAGCCCTACAACTTCTAATTCGAAATAGACTATCGGCCGTAGAAGCAAACGTTCCTCACTACATTTATTCGGCAAATGTACTCGGTTATCATATTTAGATAGAATTTCATGTGGCGCCTTAAACGATGACTTTCGTTTCAAACTTGGATTACTGACCGATTTTGGTTTTAAGTTGGTATCGATAACCTTTCGTGCATCCTGTATACGTCTGGCTATAAATTGGTTTTCTCGCTCTATAGCCTGCACTGACTTATGCATCGATACGAGGCGCGAGTAACGCCATTGTGCATCGTGTGAATTATTCCATGAATTTTTGCGTCCAATCAAATTCATCCGTCCAAAATATTCTAGCATATCGATATTATCTCGCATATTATGTGAAAGGGCAACCAGATCGGAGTAATTGTTTTTTAGATTCATAATGGTGGTCAAGTGTAAAATTGGTGCAGAGTCATCGATGTATTTGCGGGCTGCTTTGACACGACAGCGATGTTTGTAATGATTGTATTCTAAGAGGGGCGTCGTATTGTACATCTTGTCACGCTTCTCATTGTAGGTCACGATTTGCTTAATGGATGTGAACTTCTTCTTCTTCAGAGGCATCTTGAATACGCTGTTTGATAATTGTACAAAAACAAAAGCAAAAAAGAAAAAAAAAAAAACACAAACAGACAGGAATTACTACAGATTTTAACTAAATTTTGGTTGTTTTGTTGTAAAATTATTATTTTTATTTACATAAGTTACACATGACGTGCAGGGAACTGACACGTATAACAGATGTTTGACTACAGGATAAGTACGGTTTTATGGTAGCCAACTTGTTTGGAGAAGCTCACTAAGGCTTACACACATAAAATAATGGTGATGCTTGAAATAATTATAAATGAAATCTTCCAGAAATTCGAGTAAACCGAGGCCAAAATGCTTTCGCCTAGTATGCTGAGACGTACCGCATGAGCTCCAATCGGACAATGACGCGTTAGAGCTGAAATCACCAGATATAAATGGGCTCAATTCAATGCAATGAATTTGTCAGCTTGCCTATCATCCACTTCTGGCCAGAAGGATTTCACCATCTGACAACAGGAAGTGTCTGCCGAGCATGAGGCTAGCTGGAGCAGACGACATGTGATTAGCGTGATATCAGATTTTATATAGCTTTCTGCAACAGGTCCATGCTAAGAGTGGATGCTAAGACATTCGCAAAATGGCTACATCGACTAATGTTTTATCTCGATGGTAATAATCTTAAAATAGTTGGAGGCAATCTGAATTAAGTTTTAAGACAACCAGATCACCTTCGATCGTACCAAATTTGAGCTCTGACATGTGATTGACACTTGGTTGTTCGAGTAGATGAGATAATTAAGAGAACATAAGTCGACTTCTGGCAATGTAATGACAGGCATTCCTGCAGAGCCAATAGTCGCCAGTGATGCAGGTAGACGTTGCTTCGCAAACCAGGACATCAGGAAAATTATTGCCCAATATAAGCTTCATAGATTTCGTGCTACTGACCATGCAGCCACCCTTCACTTTCCTCAGGTAACCCAATGGAGGCAGAATCCTTGAGAATTTTTGTAGGCCTCGCAGACAAACTGCCACGTTTTCCCATGGCGTCTCAATAAATCCCGCGTGGGGCTATGCTCATTTCATACTTGTAAATTCCCACATCAATCTTTTAGAACTCCCAGTTCTTGGTTAAATTTATTCTCCTTGCTCCACTGCAGACTCACCTTCACGAAACTCTAAAATTGTTGAAAGTTTCCCTTCTTTAGATAGTTGTCACCAAAAACACTGAGACACTTATGCGGGGCTCCTCTGTCGCACATATAACACAGGACCAACGAAATCAATATACAATCGGGTAATCTAACCCCAGCTTGCTGCTTTGAACTATTTATCGCTTGCTCCCCCTTTATATTTATGGAGTGCGGGGTCTCCTCCAAAAAACTATGCATAGGAGCTCACTGATGCAACGTCTATTCGCCATGAGGTGCGGCTGCAATCGGGCGTTTGTTTTGGATTAAGTATGCAGATCGATTTATAATAGGTAATGACTTAACAATCCGTTTAAGTTTAAGTTCCTTGATCACTGTAGCGTCTGCCAAGCGAAATCTGGCGCCATTAAGGATGCAATGGATGGGATAATGTCTGGTGCTACTACCGTAAGGGAACTGAACATCTACTCCAATAGCCTAGTAGTTATTAAAGCTCTGTGTTCAACTGTGGTCCGATCAAGAGTGATATGACAGTAGTACCTCGCTTGCGATTGCAGCTAAGTATTATTTAAAGATTTGGTACAAGTGACTACAGGAATATTTGTGGCCTGAATAGCAAATGGTCTCCTGAAGATAGGGGATTAGTGGGTCATCTTTCAATGGTGATTGGGGTTTTGATGAGTCATTGTTCAATGGGAGCTTATGTGTTGTGCCTCACCATACTGGAAAGCCCCTCTTGCAGCAACTTCATGGAGAACGATGAAGTGGAATAATCGAGGCACTTGATCCTTGACTGTCCAACTTTTGGCAGGGTTTTGATTTTCCTATTTGAAATAAGCTTTGTTGCTACGAATTTCCAAGAAAATCACTATTATCTTATGTGCTTTCACAACGGAACTTTCCTTGCCAGATTGGCTACCACTTAACCTAACCTAACCTCACAATTATGTTGCGGATTGAATGCTGTGCTTTGAAGACGCGTAGTAAAATTATTCTGTGAAACGAACTCTTGTTCTATGAGAAACTTGAAACGACATAAATGACTGCACCCGCTATAACATTAAAATCTTGCTTGGCTGCTTCAACGACAAGGTGTGCTTAGAAGGGGCTTTTAACTCCACGATATAGCATCTCCCATCGGGCCGATGTTGACCGACTTTACTGCGACTAAATATATAAATAGATTTCGTCTTAAGTGATGGCAGGCTCAGCACTAGTGTTGTGAATATGTGCATGCTTAAGGTTCAAATAGTTCCACGGACCACTGATTTGTAGCAGTCAGTCCAAATGCATAAGCCTTTGAAGCACATTTCGTTCGCACCACATTCCACCGCTGTGGACGGAAAAGAGGGTCGGTGCCTACTCGTTGTGTATGTGAGCGGTTTTGGGATGGGTAGAGGGACGCTTAGTTTGAAAACAGAATCGTGAGTCCAAACGCGCTCACAATGAGCTTCAGATGATCTGATACTGTTGCCATTCATTTGTTTCCCCTACATGTTAACAATTTACGACAGCGCCCTCTCTGTAAACCTATTTGCCGCTGGGTCTTAACTAAATTGCGAATACGACTCTGAAATGTGCAATTACAAATTTTGCGTTGTTTGTTCCAAAAATAGTTTGAAGGTGATTACGTCGAATTGAATGGCTGGCTACGCGCGCCAAACGACGATGTCGTGACTATGCCAAGTGCA
This sequence comes from Eurosta solidaginis, assembly GCF_040869045.1. Classification (NCBI taxonomy): domain Eukaryota; kingdom Metazoa; phylum Arthropoda; class Insecta; order Diptera; family Tephritidae; genus Eurosta; species Eurosta solidaginis. The sequence continues at coordinate 315,954,777 of NC_090319.1, read as the reverse complement.
AGGCGATTTCCGTACGCCTACATAACTACTAGGTATTTAGAATATGTACATATGTATGCATTTATTTGGCTCATTCTTTAATTGCTCTTACGAGTTCGATGTCTTCTGGGAGAAAATTTATTTATGTGAAAGAGAAATAAATCAAAGTAAAACAAATATACTTAGGGGGGCTTTTCCGAATCCATTCTTCCTACCGAAGGGTTATGCTTTACCGATTTTCCTAAATGTTCGACAAACTTGTGTAACCTTCGATTAAGTCTTTTAGTAATACCTTCAAATTTTTTATTCAAGCTAATCTAAAGTTAGGTATGAGTCTTTGAAAGATTAAAGATCTGATTTTAGTAAGTTTAGTGTATTATGTTTAGTGCATACTTTATTAATTTTATTATTAATTTTTTATGTGTTTCTGAAACAATTTATTGAAATTTATTGAATTAGCAGGCGCTATCCTCCAATATGAGCCAGGTTCCTACCTTCTTCGAAAAATCAACGGATCGTGCTGGCATATTTTAAATTTAAAAAAATGAAAATCGGATTTTAAATATGTATTCTTAGACCTAGTATACGTATAACGAGATTCTCTTCATTTCGCACTTAACCACTGATCGTTAATTATATAACTAGATTTCCCAAATAAATTTTTCCCCTCGATAATCGGTAATAATGAGAAATTTTTAAGGATGCGGATTTTATTCATAGAAAAATTTCCACCTCCAGATTGTAGTCTATAATTGGAAGCACAAAATAAAAGAGAAACGTGAAAATTTGACAGAAAATAATCTAGTTCCCAGGGATGGAACATATATAGACACGTGGATCATAATCCCCGAGTTTTAATGAACAGTGATCCAGATATCGATAAGAATTTAACATGCAAATGCCACAACTTGATCCATATGGATCACATTGTTGTTGTATTTACATTATAAATTTCTATCAGGATCTGGGTCACTGTTCATTGGAGCGCGAGGAATGTAATGATAGAAGGTGGCGGAAGATTTGGGAGCTGTCTTATCGACCGCCCATTGCTGCAGGTTGTATTTTGGAAGTACATTAGAAAGGGGGCATAAAAGAAGGATTCTCTTTAAAATAGCATTTAATTTCGTACTCCTTGCAAATTTTGAAAGTAGGTTAGGTAGCATGATTAAAGTGCAATTTTTGAATTAAAAATTTAATACAAGTGTCGCAATATGCCTAGTTGGATTATTTTCAAATAAATAGGTGGAACATTTTTTAAGATGAATTTAGTGCAAATCAAGTAAAGGTATCTAAGTTCGGGTGTAACCGAACATTATATACTCAGCGTGAGCTTCAGTTGTACATTTCATTTCAGATAAATTACTTTTTTACATAACACGTGGCACCGCCCGTTAAAAAAAAAAGTCTCCCCATTTCCTCTAACAATAAAACTTGATAAGTGAAATATCATTGATTCAAAACTATTTTTTGCCAAGTTATAGCTTATTATTCTAGTCTTTGACCCTTTTAAACTTGTTTTATATCTAAGTTCCCGTGGTCTTTAACCGATCCCGTCCATTTTTACTAAAAATATTTTCTGCTATAAGGAAAATATTTCATTACGATATGTTAATTTTTCTTCGAGTTATGGCTCCCGAAACATAGAAAATTGCTTAGTCATAAAAGGGGCGGTGCCACACCCATTTACAAAAATTTTAGTGTTTTCCAATTTAATATTATAATTCAATTTAGAAAGTAAAATTCTATTGATACAAAGTTCTTTTTCGCTAAGATATAGCTTATTATTTTCGTCTCCGACCCTTTTAAAAAACTTTTATATAAAAGTGGGCGGTTAAAGACCGATCTCGTTAATTTTTTCTAGCAATATTTCCTGCTATAGGGAAAATTTGTGTACCCAATTTTATTACGATCCGTTATTTTTTCTTCGAATTGTGGCTCCCGAAACATAGAAAATTGCTACGTCATAAAAGGGGCGGTGCCACGCCCATTTTTTTAAATTTGAAGTTTTTCCTATTTATTGTTATAAATCCACTTGGGAAATGAAGTACCATTGATATACAGCTCTTTTTTGCAAATATATATAGCTTATTTTTTTCGTCCACGACCCTTTTAAAAATCTTTTATTTAAAAGGGGGCGTGGTCCTTAACCGATTTCTTTAATTTTTATTCAAAGCATTCGCTATAGTAAAGGCAACCTCTATGCCGAATTTTGTTACGATATGTTTAACGATTTTTGATATATGATTAATAATATTTGTAAAATTGATGTTATCACAAGTGGGCGCGGCCACGCCCGTTTTAAAGATTTTTTCCAAATTTTTATCAAGAGTATCAATATCAGTCCACATGTCAAATTTCAACATTCTAGGTGTATTATTTACTAAATAATCAAGTTTTTTATGTTTTCCAAAATTTTATATATATAAAAAGTGGGCGTGGTTATCGTCCGATTTCGCTCATTTTCAATACCAATCTATTCTGGGTCCAGATAAGCTCGTGTACGGCGAAATCCATCATAAAAAATCTATCTGTAGGATAAGTTGGCACGGAAAGCCTGTCCCATATTATAATGATTATTTATAAATACAACAACAAATCCTTTCATATAAGAGCATGAATTTAAGGCTAACACTTCACGCGCTCTAACGGAATGCTCTTTCAAAACTTTTAGCTATAACATTTCTTTCAAAATCTGTTGCTTTGCGTGACGTCAACGAGTTCGGTAATGCTGAAGCCTTTCAGCGCTACAATTGCTGCAAGTAACCCAATGGAAACTTAGAACACAGCGTTTGTACTAAACATTTTTAGTTGAGCTAACTAACAAACTAAAATTTTTTTTACCAGGTTAATTTTTTTCACTGTTGTATAAAATCCAACCCAGCCAGCATTTTTTGAAATTTTTGATCATAAAATATTCAAATATCATACCCCAAGATGATTAAAAACGTTCAAATTGAAAAGTATTTCCTATTCGAAAATTAATGTATCGTTGGGAGAAAAATGTACCATAAATGTGATTATTCTTGAATAATCATTTTTGATTCATATTTCGAAATGCTTTTTATTCATATTTGTTATCATTGTAAAATTGAACTTTAATTGTTTTAGAGGAATATTTGACTGCTTTTCATAGACATTTTCTGATCATATTCGTGAACATATTTCAATCGTCTTGGTTGAGATTTTTGAATCATTTCTGAATACGATTGTAATGATTTATTCGTCATATCTCATACAAAATAAGATACTACATGATAATCGTATTTCATCAGCGGAAGAAAGCATGCAGAAGTGCGCTATTTGAACCAAAGGTAATTCGCAAATAAACTTGACCGATATACACCTGCGACTACAACATCCAACATCAGTTATGATCATCAATATCTTAAAAAACGAAGTGATGTCGAAGCCGTATTCAGGTGTGTCAAGAGAGTTTCAATTACCTGGGGTTCAAATAGCTCACAACCTTTGTATTGTCCAACCATTATGTATTTTCTGGGAAGCCGAAGGTGGAGAAATGATTGGGGACATCTTCGGTTAGGAGCAGCATTTACAATATCTTTTGTATAAATAAAAATAATTTTATATATTTTTTCTAACTTCGTGATTGAAAAAATGTGTGCACGTGAAAAAAATAAGATTTTAATGAAAAGTAAAATTTTAACAAGTATAAAATGTATTGTTCAGTCAACAACGATAGTCGGAAAAGATTCGGAAAGCTGATTGTAAAATGATTATCAATTTTTGATCACCTAAAGTAAACACATTTGATTCAAATATGATTCCAAAATGTAATTGAAAAACAATATTCAGTTTTTGATAATCAAAGGTAAGCATGTTTGATTATTCTTTTTGTAGGTTTTTATGAAATATTAAAATTTAATCATCAAAGGACTTCAAAATGATTCCAAAAAGTGATTGAAAAATGGTTTTCAGTTTTTGGTCATCAAAAGTATTCAAGTTTGATTATTTCTTTTGTTCAATTGTATGATAACTCATTATTTAGTCAGAAAGAGTAATCAAATTGTACTGATATATAGGGAAATTCAAAATTTAGTCACCTTAATGCTGAGTGGGAATTCATCAATATATATCTATTCAAATTTAATATATTTACGAATGTAGGGTATAAATATGCCTATGTCGCTTATGAAATGCTCGCAGGCTATTGAATCAGAGATGCCAGCACTTATTTATTTATTTAAAAAATATTGTAACGAATTTATGGAAATTCCGCTTATTGCAAACATTCTGCTAACGTTCGAATCGCTAAATTGTTGAATAAATAACTCCAATATTCAATAATGCAGAATGGTCTTTATTAGACTACTTTGAAAGTACTTCATAATAACTCTTACTTTACAACTAATTGCGTGTTTAAATCAAACTGTTTACTGACTACTCAGCTTTCGCTGCTTTTATACTCTATGTTGCCTCGTTAATCTATTTCTCCTAACTTGGAGAACTCCATGCTTGGTTACCAGCCATATATGTACATGTATATTTGTAGTTTATAGCCTCTCGCATAGCCGTATGCGTGTGGATATGTGAGTACTATTTCGACTGATGATTACATGTGTTTGTGCGTATCTCTCTGTTTCCTTGTAGGTATGTGGGTAAATGATGATTGATTTGATGTACACAAGAGTGGCAGCTTGCTTTATTGTTGTTGTGCCTTTATTTAATTACGGATGTGAGTATCAATTAGTGGTACTAATATTCGTCACAATATTTAGATACAAGTTTCTTAAGGTCATTATATCTGATTTATGCCGAATTTACGTAAAACGCTTTGTTGAGTTGATTCGCCTTACATACGTGTTTAATGTAAGACCACATCTATATCCTGATGCACATAATTTGTGGAAAATTCGGTTAACCCTAGAAAGATAACGTACGTCTGAGAGACGTGTTCAAGTTTATGGACCGTAAAGATATAAAAAAAAATTACATTTTTTTCTTGTTTTCTTAGTCATTTTTTTGAACGTTTTTTAAAGAAAAATATTGTTTTTTAAATATATTACAAACTAAATTTGACTTGTCTTTACAAATATCATTCTTTTTCGAAGAACCTCAGTTTATAGCAAAAAAATTTAAATTAAATAAATTTTTTGTACTTCAATTGAATGAATTAACTGTTTTAAACTATACTTAAAAAAAATATTAAATAAAATTACCATTTTAGGCAAAAATTACATATAAAATTTGTAGTCACGTAAAAGATAACGATACGTCTCTTAGACGTATTTTTAAAGAACAATCGTATATATTTCAGCAAACAAAAAAGTTACTACTGAAAAACATCCCCACTGACAAGCTGGTAATGGTAGCTGAGAAAACTGAGAATGATAATGTTCTCTCTTTACGATTTTGGAAGAGTGACAGCAAAATTAAAACGACGTACGTCTCACAGACGTACGTTATCTCACTGGGGTTAAAGCGTAAGCATAACCCGCAGCGCTTATTTGCATTCTCATAACTTTACCTAGGCAGTAAAGCTTTTGCTTGCGTACACCTATACTGATTATATTACATCTGTTTCGGTATACACCGTTCTAATCACGGAGACTAGCATAAATCTTATTGAGAACTTTTCTATCGAATACTCCAGGATCCATCCCGAGAGAGGACTTTATTTTCTAATTGCCTACCAGTCCAGAGTAACATTTCTTCTTGGTGTAGGGGAGCTGCTACGTTTCGCAGCTACTGGAATAGAAAAAATCACTGGGAGCCTATCAGAATTCAAGGATAGAAGGACTGAAGAGTTTCACGGATGTTAAAATTAAAAACCTTTGAAATGCAGGGACTCCCACCCGTATTTTTCCGACAATTTTCTTTCCATAAATAATAGGTTATGATCTCGTATTAGCTTAAATTGTGTCAGGAGAAACTTGAAGCAACATGTGCATCCATTTCCAGTCGCTTCCTTCGTGATTTTTTTTTTATAACTGGGGTGCGTGTGCAGCAGTAGAATACACAGCAGCATAAATCCAATTCCGTTTACACCCGAACTAAGACGCCCTTATTTTTCTTTTAATAGTTTGTGAATAAAATACGCTCCAGTGGAATTAGAAAAGTAATTTATCTGTAATGAGATGTACAATTGAAATCACGCTGAGTATAAAATGTTCGGCTTTACCCGAACTTAGACACACTTCTTTTAGTTACAGGCTTCATTTACATGCGCACTAGTTCACAAATATTATTAAGGAATGATATGGTTCTCCCAGTAGTATAATATTTGTTTTCTCCTGTCCTTTTATGCTGTTATTTATTTTTTTGGTTTTTTTTTATGTATTTCCTTCAGGGTTGGGCCTATAAACTGTTTACATTGTTTACAGCAATTGTTTACATGTAAACAATGTAATTGTTCACAAGCTAATTGTTTACGTTAGCAATTTATTTTTGTAAACAATTGTAAACAATTCATTTTTTGTTTTTTTTTTATGTGTCAGAAACAATCTACTACTAATTAAGCATCTTCACTATATTTCAAACAGTTTTCCAAGCTTGTAAAAAAATAATAAAAAAATATGCTTTAATATTTACTATTATAATATTTTTTATTCTTTTTCACTGTCCGATGCTTCATTGTTTTGATCAATTTTCATTTTATAATAAATAAAAAAGTAACTTTTTGGACCTTTCAAATCGATCTGTTTGTCTTGATAGTTTACGATATTAGTTGAAATGACATATGCTGGTAAATATTTACAATTGTTTACAATGAAAGTGTAAACAATCCAAAAAATTTTGTAAGCGCGCAACACTGATTTAATTATATATCTAACAGAAGTTACAGATTGATCGCTTTCACAAACAATTTTCTTTTTGAAACTTGAATGGTGTTCAATGGCGTGCAAAAATTGCATGGAAAAAATTAATTTTTTAATGAATTAAGTTTTGTGTTTTGTGCCTCGTGTCGATTGTTAATACAATATGAAAACTAATAAAAAAACTTGTTCAGTTTCGTAGACGGGTTTCAACCAACTAATTTTTGCAAATTTTTATATTAATTATTTAGCTGGGAAAATTGTATTAAAAAAACACTTGTGCAAAATATAATTACAAATCTTATTTGTTTTTTTCTTGGTCTATAAAATTTGTGCAATCACTTGTGCTCATAGAATTGAAGTTCTTAATCTATTTGGGTAAATAGTTCACGTTTTTATGAGCCCACTGTATTTTGATATTTTTCGGTCTTGTTATTGTATGATGGCAACTCTGCGACATCAGACATCAGCTGAGAGCTCGTTTCAGTGTAAGTTTTTAGTCGTCGGTTTTTTGTTTTTTTTTTTGTTTTTTTTTTATAAAAGCAGTGCAGCGCCAAGAGCAAAAAGTACAAAATTTCATTGCCAAATTAAATTGATGTACGCATTGCAAAGTAAAACAACTAATTACCATTCGAACAAATTCATTAACTCCGGCAACAAACGCTACAGAGGCAGTGCTCCAGGTTCCAGTTAAAGAAGTTACAAGCGTGCTAACATTTGCTGGTTCAGTTTAGTAGTTGCTTCGTGGTTGTGGTGGAAAGATTGTGTGGAGGCAAGATATTTTTGCTTGATAAACGGACGGGCGCGGGTTGTTGCACAAGTACAAAAAAATGTCAAATCAAAGTGATCAGAATAAAAGTGTGGTTGTTGCAATTAAACCAGTAGCAGCAGCAGCACAAATACCAAATGGCTTGAAATTCTTGTTTGGTGGCCTAGCTGGTATGGGTGCAACAATGATCGTCCAGCCACTGGATTTGGTTAAGACACGCATGCAAATATCTGGCGCTGGTGGTGCTGTAAAAGAGTATGACAGCTCATTTGATTGCTTTAAAAAAGTGGCTAAAAATGAAGGTCCATTGGCATTGTATAAGGGTATAGGTGCAGCTTTGTTGCGTCAAGCTACTTATACAACTGGACGTCTGGGCGTATATACATACCTAACCGATACATATCAAGCGCATTACAAAAAAGCGCCCGGCATATTAGAAACTATGGCAATGGGTGTTGCAGCCGGAGCTTGTGGTGCATTCATTGGTACACCCGCTGAAGTGGCATTAATTCGTATGGCAAGTGATGGCCGTTTGCCGCTAGCCGAACGACGTAACTATTCAAATGTGGCTAATGCCCTTATACGTATAACACGTGAGGAGGGCGTATCAGCATTGTGGCGTGGTTGTGTTCCAACCATAGGACGTGCTATGGTAGTTAATATGACACAATTAGCTTCATATTCCCAATTCAAATCATACTTCAAAACGGGTCCACTCAAAATGGATGAAGGAATCAAATTGCATTTTTCCGCAAGCATGTTGAGTGGTTTTCTAACAACAATTACCTCAATGCCGCTGGATATTGCTAAAACACGTATACAAAATATGAAAACTGCTGATGATGCTAAACCAGAATATAAGGGCACAACTGATGTGCTGCTTAAGGTGGCACGTCAGGAAGGTGTATTCGCATTATGGAAAGGGTTTACGCCATATTTCTGCCGTCTCGGACCACATACGGTATTGACTTTCATCTTTTTGGAGCAAATGAATAAATTTTATCGCAGTTATGCCAGGAAGAACAGCACTGTAGTGTGATGTAATCGCATGTTCGAACGTTAATAAAGTTGCGTATGTGCGCTTGTTTTTTTTTTTTTTTTTGATGTTTTTTAGTTGTGGTGCTTAATGCTCAGTCCGACGACTGAGTGGAAGAAGAAGGTCTTGGTTCTAATAAAATTAGAACGTCTACTATTTTGAATTCCTTCGAAAAGCCCTATTTAGGCTCAAAATGTATTTAGTTTTAATTGAAGTGAAAACTATCATCACTTAGCGCTTTTGATTTATTCAAAAATAGTATTTCCTTCCATCGGCACAGAAAAAATCAATTTCATTACTTTTTTTTTTATAAAACAATAAAAATGGTTTATGAATATTTGAAAACTGATTATTCCATATAAATTTTCAATTATAAGAACCTTTGTTTTATTTTTTATAAATTTTTTTGGTAAAAACTTATTGTTATTTTCCAAGGTCATCTAATTGGAATTTAGGAGGTACTTTAAACATATTTTTTGTCTAAAAAATTGCAATAAAAATTCCTTAATTATAATTAGTTTAATAGAGGTCATATGGAATATGTATTTGCTTGTAAAAAAGAATAGTTAATTTTTCTAAGAAATATGTTTGTTGAAAAACCGCAGGATGTTAAAGTATACATAAACTTAAATAAAAAGTACATAGTACATAACATGCATCAGTACATTCACATGTTCATACATAAATATTCCTTAATTAATGTAAAGTAAATGGCACAAATTGTAAACAATTCGTATAGCTAAGCTGAATTTTCACTTAAATTAGTTAATTGTTATCAACATTTGATTAGAAAAGCCAAAACTTGTTATCAATATATCTATAATCATATGTATGATACATACATGTACATATATTTATGTATTCATAGAAATACTAAACACACGACATTTTTATTTTGTACACAGATTTTGTATAAACACAAGCGTACATAAAAAAACATTGTTTCATAGGTAGTACGTATGTTTAGATAAACAATAAAACATAGATTTTGTCAATTGTGAATAGAAGCGATTCGCAAGAAATATAATCTGTTGGTTAAGTTCAAAACGAAAAAAAAAAGCCGACAATAAAATGTAAATTGATAAAAAAAAAAAAACATAGTTTTTAAAATTTTTAGAAGCGTTACCCTTCCTAGCGGATCTAGACAGAAATGCCTGCGTCGGGCGGCATATCGCTGTTGTTGTTCTTGTAAACAATCTCCGGTAAAACAATCTCCAAAAGTTGTAGAGTATGGGGGGTAGAAGACTAGCACGTTCAGGCATAAGCCCGACTTTTAGATGAAATTTGCAGAAAATATGAAGGCTCATCTTGGAGATGCTGGTTGACGTCATACATAACATCACCTCATCAAAGTATGGAATAGAACTTAACATGACAGAAGGAAAGGTTGTTGTAGGATAAAATAGAACCATAATGGCCGTTGTTGTTGTAGCTATAAGGACACTCCCCAAAGGGCTTGCGGAGTGTAATCGATAGGCCATACTGCCCTCCAACCCCCTTTAACCATGAGGAGCTTGGGGAAGCCAAAGTCTCGGCTGAAACAGGATTCGCCACGGGTAGGTGAGGTTGACAATTGGGTTGGAGAAGGTATAAATTGCGCTGGCAAACCTTTGAGTGGGCTGCGCTACATAACCCCTTAAATGAATTTAGTATTTTAGTCGCCTCTTAAGACAGGCATACCTACCGCGGGTATAATCCAAGCCCCCTAACCCGCTGGGGCACTCAACGGGTCGCTGGTACAACACGTTCTCTTTGTCGCTGGTACATGTAGACAGTCCTTTGCCTAGATTGTAGAGCTAAGTCGACTGATTCCGGTATTTTGTTTATGACGCCATGATCCTTTGGGTATGTGTATTTTAGATGCCTCTTGCAAAAGACATGCCTACCGCGTGATTAATTTAAGCCTCTTGGCCCACTGGCCATTAAATTCTACCTTGGACTGAGTAGGCAATTGAAAATTCTTAGCAAACTAAATCATGATCTAAAAGTCATTTATGTTGTTGTTGTTGTAGCGATAAGGTTGCTCCCCGAAGGCTTTGGGGGATACAGATCCGGTACGCTCCGGTAACACAGCACCATTAAGGTGCTAGCCCGACCATCTCGGGAACGATTTATATGACCACATTAAATTTTCAGGCCATAACTCCCTCCGCACCCCAAAGTTCCATGAGGAGCTTGGGGTCGCCAGAACCTCGTCTGTTAGTGAAACGGGATTCGCCGCGGATAGGTGAGGTTGACAATTGGGTTTGGAGAAGCTGTATATTGCGCTGGCAACCTGAAGGGTTGCGCTACACATCCCCTTGAATCTGGTATTTTAGTCGCCTCTTACGACAGGCATACCTACCGCGGGTATATTCTGACCCCCTAACCCGCTGGGGGAAGAAGTCATTTATCATACCCGTTGTTGTTGCAGTAATCATAACCATCCTGCTATATGGCGTACAAGCATGAACGCTGAGTACTGGCTAGGCCAGATCGAGAAAGTATTCCTGCTGGAAGGGCTGGAGCCCTTTGGAAGCAAAGGAATGCCATGTCCATGGAAATTAGGGTTCAGATAAAAATGGATTTCCCAGCTAAACTTGAAAAGGAGCAAAGACTTCGTCATAATCTGGATTTAAGCTTAGTCGGGATCTAGTTTTGGTTCACTGGAACTAACAGAAACATCTCACGGCTTTGCCATTATATACAAAAGCCAAGCTATCTAGCACGATGGTTTTTCAGAAAACTGAAGCCAGTAACCCTATTTCAATCAAGGAAAAGGTGAAAGGATCTAGAAGGTTTTATGTGGAGTTTGGACAACTTCATTTTCCTCGAACAGGTGTGTGCTGCAAGGCAACTTCATGACAGAATACTCACGGAGGTATTGTGGGACCTTAATCGAATCAGACCACTTCAGAAAAAGCTTTCTGAAGAATTTTTGATGAATTTTCTTGTGCCTTTTATTTAGAATCGTTAGTATGGTATACCAGTATCTCCTACCTCGTTACTATAGCAGCCGTGAAGTACGTTAATGGGTGATAGGTGAATCAATCGTCTGGACAACATTTAAAAAGGCAAAGTCTTTCCATTCCCATTAAGCATTCACCACTAACTTGTCAAGAGTTCATTATCAACAACAACACCTGCCCTTCAGGTTACCACACAACGGTCGATTCACCATTGACCAGCTATTTTGGATATCCAATAACCTATTCACCATTTACCCACTGAATTGACATTGGCCATCTGTTCCTCCATTCTACCGGCAATACGGGACCATATACCGATTTGATCGCTACGCCTCCCCCTCTCTTAAATGTGACTTTCTTTTTTGTTCCAATGTTATTGTGATTAGTGTTACAATTGTTAGGTAACGTTTCAATTATCGCTGGTTTTAGCCTGTCAATCGGGATAGTTTTGATTTCATTATCAATTTCAATTTTAAAATACTTCTTATTTTTTTCAAGTACCTTGTATGGACCTTCATATGGTTGTTGTAAAGAACGCTTATTAATTAAACGAACAAAAACAAATTTACATGTTTGTAAATCTTTCGGAACATAAAAACTAACCTTAGAGTTATGATGATTTAAACTCGAATGAACATTTCTAAATTTTTCACGTAATTTACCCAAAATTTCATTTGACGATGAATTTTCAGATGTTGGAACAATAAGTTCACCGGGTAATCGTAAATTTTGTCCAAGAAACATTTCAGCCGGTGTAGTCGAAATATCTTCTTTAAATGTTGATCGCAAGCCTAACAGTATTAGAGGTAGCTCTCCATACCAATCTCTGGTTCCATTTGTAGCCATTAAAGAAGATTTCAATTGCCTATGAAATAGCTCTACCATGCCATTCGCTTGAGGATGATAAGCTGACGTTGTAATTTGATGACTGCCTAATAACTTTGTTAATTCTGTAAACAATTTTGAAGTAAATTGAGCACCCTGATCAGTAGTTATTTCTAGAGGTCCACCAAACCGAGGTATATATTCACGTAAAAATTTATTTGCAATTGTTTCTGCAGAAATTTCTCTTAATCCGTATGCTTCTGGCCAACGCGTGAACCTATCGATAATAGTCAAAATATAGCGATGTCCCTTTGAAATAGGTAAAGGTCCTACAATATCTAAATGAATATGTTCGAATCTTTTGTTCGGTATTGAAATTTTACTAACTGGTGACTTCGTATGTCGATAAACTTTAGATTTTTGACAACTAATACATTCTTTTGACCATTTATTAATTTCTTTATTCATGTTTGGCCAAAAATATTTTTTAATAATAAGACGGCGAGTAGCTTTAGTACCCGGATGCACTATCCCATGTAACTTATCAAATACTGTTTTGCGTAAATTATTTGGAACGAACGGTCTAGGACAATCTCCGGATGATTCACACCATATGTTGAAATTTAAAACAGGAATTTGAACTAATTTTAAATTTTTAAATGATTGTTGAGATACAAGATTGTTTAGTTCATCATCTTGTTGCTGTTCCTTTTCTAAAATTTTAAAATTAAATTCTGAATTTTGAATTGCCTCTATTTCAAATGCCCTAGATAAAGTATCAGCTACCACATTTGCTTGTCCAGTAATATGCTGAATATCACTTGTAAATTGTGCAATAAATTCAAGATGTCTGGTTTGTCGTGGACTTCGTTCAGTTTTTGAATTGAGAGCGAAAATTAAGGGCTTATGATCAGTAAACACAGTGAATTCTCGTCCTTCTAATAGATATCGGAAATGTTTAATATTAAGATAAATTGCTAATAGTTCTCTATCAAAAGCACTATATTTCATTTCAGCTGGAGAAAGTTTCTTCGAATAAAATGCGAGAGGCTCAGATTTATTGTTGAAATTCTGTTGTAGAACTCCACCGACTGCCGTATTGGATGCATCTACAGTTAAAGTTAATTTTGCATCTTTGCTAAAATGATTTAACAAGACCTTAGATGCAAATTTATCTTTAATGCATTCAAACGCTTTAATAGATTTATCATCCCAAACTAGAATTTTGTCCCGGTTTTTACTTGATTTGTTAATTAAATCATATATAACTCCAGTAAATTCTGCTAATTGTGAAATATATCTATGGTAATAATTAACCATACCAATAAACTTTTATGTTTGCTTAATGGATTTTGGTAGTTCAAAATCTCGAATAGCTTTTATTCTATTGTCAGATGGACATATTCCTAATTCAGAAATACTATGCCCTAGAAAATCAATTCTAGTAACACCAAAAATGCATTTATTTGGTTTAACATTTAAACCATATTCAGACAAACGTTCAAAAAGTATACGTAGATCTTTAAAATGTTGCTCTTCACTCTCACTTGCAACTAAAAGATCATCAATGTACGTGAAAACAAAATCTAATTCACCTACAACTTCATTGATGAATCTTTGGAAAGTTTGTGCTGAGTTCCTCAAGCCGAAAGGCATTCGAATGAACTCAAACATACCAAAAGGAGTAGTAATCGCTGTTTTATAAATATCTTCTTCTGCCATTGGTATTTGGTGATACGCTCTAACAAGATCCAACTTTGAAAATATCTTTTTATTTCTTAGATTCATATTAAAATCCTGAATATGTGGTAAAGGATAGCGGTCAGGAACAGTAACATTATTAAGTCTTCTAAAATCACCACAGGGACGCCAATCATTACTCTCTTCTTTTGGTACTAAATGAAGTGGTGATGCTACAGAGGAATTTGATGGTCTACAAATTCCAGTTTTTACAAGAAAATCAAATTCAGTTTTAGCTACCTTAAATTTGATTGGGTCTAAACGTCTGGGCTTTGAGAAAGGAAGATTACCTTCTGTTACTAGTCTATGAACTGTGGTATGTTTAACTGGTTTTGAATAATTTGGTTCTTCTAAAAGAGAAGGAAATTCTTTCATCAATTTTGTGTATTGATTTTCTACTGAAAAAATTTTGGAAGAGAGATGTTACAATAGTACGAAATTGTGTTAACTGATAAATTTGTTAATGGATCTATTAAACATTTGTTTTTAATATCAATAAGAAGTCCATATTTGCATAAAAAATCTGCACCTATAATCGGTTTCGCTATATCAGCGATCAAAAACACAAAAGGAAATTCCCGCCTTAAACCTAAATTAACATTTACAAGTTTTTTTCCATATGTAAAAATCGTCGAACAATTAGCTGCTGTTAAGATAATATCTGATTTTTTTGTACACGAGAATTTCGAAGCTGGAAGCACTGAAATTTCTGCCCCACTATCAATCAAAAACTTTAACTTGTTTTCTTTGTCAAATATAAATAAGCGATGAGTTGATATTTCTGAAATTCCGTTATTTGTCGCTGCAACAACGGAACATTTTAGTTTGTTGGATTACTATTTTTTACAAACGCACATGGATCTTCACATCTCCTAGCTTTTTTCCCGAATTTGTAATGATATCTACATAACTAGTTGGGATTATCACGAGATTTCGAACGATATCTAACAGGACTTCTATAATTATTTCTACTTGTTGAACGTGATCTTGAAAAATTCTGACTAATTTCTTTCTTAATTTCACTTAATTCCAAAGATAATTTTTGAAAATTTTCACAAATTAAAGATGTTGTCTTAACCAAATTAGTAATAATAGAATTTTCTCCTTTAGAATTTTGAGAACTGTTTATCAAATCAATTTCATTTTTACTGATAATTTCCCAAACGTTATCAGCTAATTTAGTCAGATCATTTATGTCATTGAAATTCGAACTTGTTAAAATTACATTCAAGTTTTTGGGTAATTTTCGCATCCAAAATTTCTTTAAAATTTCTTGGCTAAAATTAGAACCAGAAAGTAGAACTAAAGATCGGTAATATTCCGAAGGTTTGCGATCACCCACTTCAGAATCGGACAACACTTTATCTAACTTCGCATTCTCACTTAAGGAATGTCTTTCAATCAAAATTTGTTTTAATGCAGAATATTTATTTATTTCTGGTGGATTTTGAATAAAATCTAAATTGGTCATTATGACCTCCTGAGGTAATGCAGTAATAATATACTCGTATTTAGTTGTTTCTTGAGTAATTTTTTTAGTATTAAACTGCATCTCAGCATGTATTAACCATGCTTCAGGACAATTTGTCCAAAATTGAGGAAGTTTTACTGAAGTAGAAAAAATTTCGTTATTGTTTCGATTCGCATATGGATTTATTTGGTCATTTTGCGAAGAACCATCTTCTAAATCAATAAGCGAATCGTTAACCCGGTGTGTTGGTGTAGATGAATGTCTGTCGTGTGGTGGTGTATGAAACATAATAAATTAAATTAATTGAAATAAATTCTCAAAAGTAGACGTTGTTGGTGATAATTAAAAATAATATTTAAGATCTCTGGAAAAGAGCGTTTACAATTTAAAACTTTTACCAGATAAAAATAAAATAAATCTTTATTATTGACCAAAAGAAAAATTAATATTATGTAAATTTATATCTGAGTTACTGAATTGCGCAAAAGTAATATTAAACTAGAAAAAGAATGACATTAATACATAAATGATATTATAAAACAATATCAAATCAATTCGAATATCACTGAATGAAATATAATAGGTTTATCAATATATACTTTTTGTACATAAATAGTTACGTATTGCTCTTATGTTGGCTTTTCTGTTATTTTGATTGTTGTTATAAATATTGATGTAAATTTATTGTTCTATCAGTTTCATACATTTATTTTTCTTGTTGTTGCCAATTGTAGATACGTTTGTTTCGATTACAAACTCAAAATGCACAATATATACGTTTCGGTTTCCTTATTTATTTACCTCTATTTTTGTTACTTCTCACTAACTTTTAATAGTCTTGTATCACCAACTTTCGACTTTCGTTCTAAATTTTTATTTTGAATTTCGAATTTCAAGCAATCAATTTTCTTTTCTTTTAAAATAACATTTCATGTGTCAAACTCTTAAATAACTTCAAAACTTATATTTCCTTCATTTATTTTAATGTACGCATATGTTCCAATTTTTATTGTTTCTATTTCTTCACATTTTCAAATTTTGACTTCTATTTTGTTAACTTCATATTGTCTATTTTTTTTTCTTTTTTAATTTTCATTTACAATATCATATTCTTGTTCGCAAATTTTAATAATTTTTATTTCCTGCCAAATTTGTTTTGTCATAGATGTCATGAATTTGTTTTGTAGCCTTGTCGCAGCATTCACTTTTTGTATTTTGGTATCAATGAAATTCTCAATTCTTTTGTTTTTTTTTTTATCTATTTTCTTATACACCAATTTCACGGTAAAGATGATAATGGATGGTAAAGATGATGGTCAGGGGGAATTCGAATCAGCGTTGTAATTATTAGGCCAGATCGCCAATTGTAGTTATATGATATGGTTGTTTAATATATTTTTTATATTTATAAATCGTTTCTATCGAACCCAATTTTTTATGTCATGAAAATTTTTGATAATTACAAAATCAATATTGAAAATTAAAATATTGGTAAAACATATTAAAATTACAAAGTTCAAAGTAACTTAAACACAAAGTTAAATGAAAATAATAAGAACCCTACATGGACCATAATAAGAGGGGTGTTAGAGGCGTTGGTTCCTCATTAGAATTAAAGAGATGGTTGGTGTCATGTGGGACACATTGCAAGCGGGGCATACATTTTGTATGTCGGGGTTGCTTCTGGATTGGTAAGAGTTTAACCTGTTACGGTATCCAGAACGAAGTTGAGCTAGAGTGACTTCCCTGGGGAGAATGCGTTCCTCTTCCGCAGGTTTTGGGTACTGTTCTTTGAGTACTGGATTCACCGGGCAATTCCCGGCATAAAGGTCCGACGCCTGTTTGTGGATTTCACTAAGGACCTGCTTTTGTTGTTTTGCTTCATACGGCTGAGTTCTCAGGTGCCGTATTTTCTCATAATGCTTACGGAGATGACTCCTTAAGCCCCTGGGCGGTGTTGGCTCATCAATCAGATGTCTGTTGGGATGCCTAGTTTTCTGGGTATTCAACAGGAACTGTTTGGTTAACATCTCATTTCTCTCCCTGATGGGAAGTATTCTCGCCTCATTATGTAGATGGTGTTCTGGGGACATAAGAAGACTGCCCGTACCGGTTCTGAGAGCAGTATTTTGGCAGGCCTGTAGCTTCTTCCAGTGAGTAGATTTTAGGCTTGGCGACCATATAGGGGACGCGTAGCATGCAATCGTCTGGCCAATTGCTTTGTATGTGGTAATGAGCGTTTCTTTGTCTTTTCCCCAAGTACTGCCAGCAAGGGATTTGGGGATTTTATTACGGCTCTGGATTTTCGGTACAATTGCGGCTGCATGCTCACCAAAATGTAGATCCTGATCGAACGTCACACCAAAGATTTTGAGGTGTAGGACAGTCGGTAGCATAGTGCCATCGACGTGGATGTTCAAAACGGTCGACATTGGGACGTCCATGTTGTAAATAAGGTCACGGAGGATTTACTCGGTGATAATTCCAGGTATCGCGGGGCGAAAAAACCCGAGAGATCAGGGAGGTAGCCGTTTATTCTGTTGTAAAGCTCATCGATCTGTGCGCCTGGGCCTGTGCCCATTATTGTGCAGTCATTGGCGTAGGAAACTATAGAAAGTCGCATGTGGTCATAACAAATCGTTGCCGAGATGGTCGGGCTTGGTACCGGAACGTACCGGATCTGCATCCGGCAAAGGATCATCAACTCGATAACACTCCCCAAGGCTTTCGGGGAATGTCCTTATCGCTACAACAACAACAACATCGCTACGCGCCTGCTTTTCTCATCTTAAACCCACGACTAACATAGTTATCTACTGCTTATCTCCCCATTATCTAGACTAAGAGAAAGTTCATCATGGTGGATGCCTTCCTCATATAATACCAACAACTTACGAGTGCTCAATAGAAAACCTTTGTTCGAATCTAGACCTCTCTTCGACTTTGAATTGGCTGATTGCCACACCAGCTTTCGACGAAACTGTTGCTACAAAGTATTACAGACTCATGCCTTAGCTGGATCCTTTGGGAGGGGAGGAGGATGTTCCTCAGAACCAAGTGGAAAACGATTGGAATTCCCTTGGTGCTAACAAATTGCGAAGAAGCGACTGGCGTGACTTGTTGGATGGCCAAAACCGTTCAACTGGCTAAACGTCAAATATGTAAGTATACAAGTCTTACCTTATTAAGTAGCCTCCTGTGATGTTACCCATAGTGCAATGTGATTGAAGAGTTCATAGCATTTTTATTTATTATAAACATTTCAAGGAAGCAATTATCGATGGACGGAATTGCCTAGGTCAGTTCTTAATTGTTAATCAAAACAAAGAATTTGTAGGAAAAAACTAATCGAACTCCATTAATGGCATAAATTTAAATTTGTAAAGCCCTGAACCAGGAGCGTGCGCAGGAATTGCCTATGGGGGAGGAGGGTTTGAACATAAAGTTTATTTAAAAATATACATATAATATATAAAAAATTGCATACTTCTTTACTTTTGACTGAAATGAAAAAAATCAAAAAATAGCATATTTACTGGTTATCAGTCAACAAACGGCCTCTTCCATCTACCAGTTTTTATGAAAAAAATTCAGTCGTTGTAAGCCCATGGGGGGACGGGGTGGAACCCCCGAAGCCCCCTTGCGCACGACCCGGCCCTGAAAGTTTTTTTTACTATGCCTACAAAGTACATTGAACCATTGCGATACAACCTACGTTTTCATTAAATAGCTCAAGTTATTATTTAAAGTTTTTTTCTTTCGTATCAAAATTGATTAAGCCTTCAAATGGTATTTTTGTTTGCCTAAAAAGAATTAAATAAATCGATTTTCGCTATTGATAATTATGTTTTGTTGCGATGAATTCAAAGACCGTCAGCAAATTTCACGCATTTATTAAAAGTTATTAACTAGTGTTAAGCTTTTCTCTTTGAAAAATAGCCACTGTCGGTGATTGAATGCATATTAGTTTTCAATTAAGAACTGTATGCCTACAGTCGTGGTCATAAAATTATATCCTAATGGAGTGTAATGGTGTGTAGCTGGGCAAGCATTTCCAGTAGCTCGACTAAACTTCATCTAAATATTCGGGGATTGTCTCTATGGTTACAATATAAACAACATGGGCTAAGTCATCATCATAATTGAATGGTGTTCAACCAGCTTAGGTAAGTTTGGCCGTTGCGCAGCAAAACACGCTAGTCAGCCTTGCTTCGCGTTAACCCAGCAGAAGAACTTAAGTTTTGCACCCATTGCATCAAAAAGTCATTGCAGCATTCTCGATAACTAACATTTCCTCTTGATTGGGAAGACGGTAAGAAAACTCTAGTGCCAAGTCCGGTAAAAAAATACCTCCTCCCAACTTTCAATGAAGCCCAGAGCAACTTGAGTAGTATGTTCTTTATTGACCCATTCTATTCGTTTGGAATGTTCACTGTGTAGTAGAGGTTTACGCCGATCACTTTATCGGCGGCGGTGGCGTGGGCGGCGCGCCGGCGTACGCCGGTGTTCTTAGTTTAAAAAGCTTAATTTTTTCTATTTATAAAAAAATATTTTGGAAAGGTTTTTTCCGTATGTATTTAAGGAAATCAACGTGTTGGCCATTTCGGAAAGATCCGGGGTTTTTGCCTCAAGATCTCGCAGAGCGTTCAAAGATTTTCAGAAGTAGCTCCTTGTGGAGGGACTGTTCCTCGTTCGCGTACTCCAGAGAGGCTTCGAACCTAACCCCGGTCTTTGGAATTGGTACTGCTGCGTCTGTTGAAAAGAAATAGAGATAAATAAAATAGTCACACTTTTGTCTGTATATCTCGTGGAAAGCGTAGTTTCACCTAGGGATACCTCCTAATAATCGTCGCGAACATAATTTCTTTAAATAATTTGTAGCTCCTTGGCGGTCACGCACAAAGCCAACTTACGGTTGCTATTAATGGTCTATTAATACTCATGACTCTCGAGCTACAATTACCGACGATTAAGAGGTACAATTCCCAATGTGCGAACAGTAGCAATCCCGACCACCAGTCCCGACCACGCCTCCTGACCCTTACATCATATGCTAGCACAGAAGCTGTAGGACTACGAGTTCGAACTCATACCTTCGTCGACTTCACTTTCCTAGAAGCTCTAGGTGTAGCTCCGAAGACTTTCTAACGGATGTTTTTGTAGCGCGCAGCATGAGTTACACCAGAGACACATTGAAACGTTATGGAGCAGTTAATAAGCAGTCTAAATGGATGTCATTGCGAAACTCGGGTGAAAATCGTATAATCCTCGGCGCATCTACATAATTAAAATTTTACAAAGACCCTGGATACATTTTTTACAAGGACCCTAGAAAAGCAAGTAAAGGTGTACATGGCTCAATCTAATTTTTTTTCCACACTGTTGATTTTGATCCTATATCTATCTCGATTCCTTTATGCGTTCAACCAACCGTTATCCAATCAAAGTTAATATACTTTGTGTGCAAAGCACGCTGAGTATAAAAATGTAGACCAAAGTTTGCAGACGTTTGTGTTCACAACATTGATTTCAATAGTCTTCGTTAAATCAAAACGATATTTTAGAATGAAAGTCGACCGATTTTCAGTTGAAAGATGTTAATTGCTGTTTTCCGGCCTTCTGATATAAGAGCTTATTATGGATGACCGCGTAGCTTCAGTTTTCAGACTAATGCGACTGTCCACTACGTTAGGGTAGTAGCACACACGGTCATTAGTTCGACTGCCTTGGGAAAACTTTCGCTTCACCACTTTGGGTGTTCTTGCGTAGGACAAAGCCTCACCTGGTAAATATATGTACCTACGTTTTCACATTTGTAAAAGGAGCCGTAACGTGTAGGTGATATTTAAACTTGGTTGATAGGCTATAATCAACGCGATTCAATCCAAGAGACTAGTTTTGGATAGGGCCGCCAACTTTAGAAAATGTCAAACCGGGAGACTTGGCTGTTGAAGGATGAAGTGTGAAAATCAAAATTGACATTTCTGACGCTATTGTATAGTTTCGCCAATAAACAACAGATGTTTGAATGTAAGCCCAAATGATTTTTCAAAACCTCCTCATACGTACATATATCCTCAACTTAAGTATGAGGTAAGAATCATTTGAAAGGAGTGTTTATGCCACTAGAACCTACTAAAGGATTTTGCATCACTGATTTCGCTTATTCTTTCAGCCAATCGCAATATACATTTTTTTTAAATCGGCACCTCTTTTGGGTATTTTGCTTTTTTTTACCAACTTGAGGCCAATTTGAAAACATGTTCATTTTATCATCATTTTATTTGAATTCATTGTTAATTATTAATTTTTTGAAAAAAATATGCAAAGTGAGCATATAAATTTATTATATAACTTTTCTTTTAGTGTTTTGTTTTAATAACTTGGCGAATTGGGTAATCCAAAGTCCGTGTTAAGGTGACTTCGAAAGCGCCTGTTTTTTAAATAACTTTTTAACAGTTAGAAATAGTGAAGTTTCGCAATTAGTTTCTTATAACTGGCAGTGATACGCATCCGTTGATATCACCTTCGACCATTTCCCACCAATTTTCGACATGAACAATAAATGGCCTAAACAGTCTTAAACGGGTAGAAAATATAGTAACGCGCCGGACGCCGCCGGGCCGATATTTTTGACATTCGGCGGCGGCGGCGGCGGCGTTTATCGGCGGCGTATAGCTCTACTGTTAGTCTGTTATAGTCTTAGTTATATGAACTTCACTGTAGTTAGTTTACATACATATATTATAGAAATGAAAGTCCACATTTGACGACCTCTTTAATATTATATTTTTATTAGTGCAACCGCTTTGCTGCAATGCTATTGAGTTGAATTAAAAACCTTGTTTGGAATATACCGAATTTGGTACAAACGCGTAAGATCATTAGACTGTGCCATCTTTCATGAAAGAAAAAAACTTTGTTTATGGCGGAGCTATAACTACATTTTACTTATCTATGTACATACATATATTGACACACCAGTACATAGGTATCTATGGTGTAAATAAAAAAAGCTTCGTTTTACTAACATTTTTTATACTCAGTTGAGCAGAGCTCACAGAGTATATTAAGTTTGATTGGATAACGGTTGGTTGTACATATATAAAGGAATCGAGATAGATATAGACTTCCATATATCAAAATAATCAGGATCGAAAAAAAATTTGATTGAGCCATGTCCGTCCGTCCGTCCGTCCGTCCGTTAACACGATAACTTGAGTAAATTTTGAGGTATCTTGATGAAATTTGGTATGTAGGTTCCTGAGCACTCATCTCAGATCGCTATTTAAAATGAACGATATCGGACTATAACCACGCCCACTTTTTCGATATGGAAAATTTCGAAAAACCGAAAAAGTGCGATAACTCATTACAAAAGACAGATAAAGCGACGAAACTTGGTAGATGGGTTGACGTTATGACGCAGAATAGAAAATTAGTAAGATTTTGGACAATGGGCGTGGCCCCGCCCACTTTTACAAGAAGGTAATTTAAAAGTTTTGCAAGCTGTAATTTGGCAGTCGTTGAAGATATCATGATGAAATTTGGCAGGAACGTTACTACTATTACTCTATATGTGCTAAATAAAAATTAGCAAAATTGGATTAAGAACACGCCCACTTTTTAAAAAAAAATTTTTTTAAATTCAAATTTTAACAAAAAATTTAATATCTTTACTGTATATAAGTAAATTAAGTCAAAATTCAACTCCAGTAATGATATGATGCAACAAAATACAAAAATAAAAGAAAATTTCAAAATGGGCGTGGCTCCGCCCATTTTCATTTAGTTTGTCTAGAATACTTTTATTGCCATAAGTCGAACAAAAATTTACCAATCCTTCTCAAATTTGGTAGGAGCATAGATTCTATGACGGTAACTGTTCTCTGTGAAAATGGGCGAAATCGGTGGACGCCACGCCCAGTTTTTATACACAGTCCACCGTCTGTCCTTCCGCTCGGCCATTAACACAATAACTTGAGCAAAATCCGATATATCTTTACTAAACTTAGCCCACGTACTTACCTGAGCTCACTTTTTCTTGGTATAAAAAATGGGCGAAATCTGACCATAACCACGCCCACTTTATCGATATCGAAAATTACGAAAAATGAAAAAAATGCCATAATTCTATACCAAATACGAAAAAAGGGATGAAACATGGTAACTGGATTGGTTTGTTGACGCAAAATATAACTTTGGAAAAATCTTTGTAAAATGGGTGTGACACCTACCATATTAAGTAGAAGAAAATGAAAAAGTTCTACAAGGCGAAATCAACAGCCCTTGGAATCTTGGCAGGAATACTGTTAGTGGTATTGCATATATAAATAAATTAGCAGTACCCGACAGATGATTTTCTGGATCACCTGGTCCACATTTTGGTGGATATCACGAGAACGCCTTCACATATACATCTAAGGGCCACTCGCTTTTAAAACCCTCATTAATACCTTTAATTTGATATCCATATCGTACAAAAACATACCAGAGTCACCCCTGTCCCACCCTAATGGCGATATCTCGAAAAGGCGTCCACCTATAGAACTAATGCCCCCTCTCTCTCAAATGCTCAGTAACACCTTTCGTTTGATACCCATATCGTACAAACATTCTAGAGTAACCCCTGGCCCACCCTAATGGCGATATCTCGAAAAGGCGTCCACCTATAGACCTAGTGTCCACTCCCTCTTAAAATGCTCAGTAACACCTTTCGTTTGATACCCATATCGTACAAACATTCTAGAGTCACCCCTGGCCCACCCTAATGGCAATATCTCGAAAAGGCGTCCACCTATAGACCTAATGCCCACTCCCTCTTAAAATGCTCAGTAACAGCTTTCGTTTGATACCCATATCGTACAAACATTCTAGAGTCACACCTGGCCCACCCTAATGGCGATATTTCGAAAAGGCGTCCACCTATAGAACTAAGGATTACTCCCTTTTAAAATACTCATTACCACCTTTCATTTGATACCCATATCGTACAAACACATTCTAGAGTCACCCTGGCCCACCCTAATGGCGATATCTCGAAAAGGCGTCCACCTATAGACCTAATGTCCACTCCCTCTTAAAATGCTCAGTAACACCTTTCGTTTGATACCCATATCGTACAAACATTCTAGAGTCACCCCTGGCCCACCCTAATGGCGATATCTCGAAAAGGCGTCCACCTATAGACCTAATGTACACTCCCTCTTAAAATGCTCAGTAACACCTTTCGTTTGATACCCATATCATACAAACATTCTAGAGTCACCCCTGTCCCACCCTAATGGCGATATCTCGAAAAGGCGTCCACCTATAGACCTAATGCCCACTCCCTCTTAAAATGCTCAGTAACACCTTTCGTTTGATACCCATATCGTACAAACATTCTAGAGTCACACCTGGCCCACCCTAATGGCGATATCTCGAAAAGGCGTCCACCTATAGAACTAAGGATTACTCCCTTTTAAAATACTCATTACCACCTTTCATTTGATACCCATATCGTACAAACACATTCTAGAGTCACCCTGGCCCACCCTAATGGCGATATCTCGAAAAGGCGTCCACCTATAGACCTAATGCCCACTCCCTCTTAAAATGCTCAGTAACACCTTTCGTTTGATACCCATACCGTACAAACATTCTAGAGTCACCCTTGGTCCAGCTTTATGGCGATATCTCGAAAAGGCGTCCACCTATAGAACTAAGGATTACTCCCTTTTAAAATACTCATTACCACCTTTCATTTGATACCCATATCGTACAAACACATTCTAGAGTCACCCTGGCCCACCCTAATGGCGATATCTCGAAAAGGCGTCCACCTATAGACCTAATGCCCACTCCCTCTTAAAATGCTCAGTAACACCTTTCGTTTGATACCCATATCGTACAAACATTCTAGAGTCACCCTTGGTCCACCTTTATGGCGATATCTCGAAAAGGCGTCCACCTATAGAACTAAGGATTACTCCCTTTTAAAATACTCCTTACCACCTTTCATTTGATACCCATACCGTACAAACATTCTAGAGTCACCCTTGGTCCACCTTTATGGCGATATCTCGAAAAGGCGTCCACCTATAGAACTAAGGATTACTCCCTTTTAAAATACTCCTTACCACCTTTCATTTGATACCCATATCGTACAAACACATTCTAGAGTCACCCCTGGCCCACCCTAATGGCGATATCTCGAAAAGGCGTCCACCTATAGACCTAATGCCCACTCCCTCTTAAAATGCTCAGTAACACCTTTCGTTTGATACCCATATCGTACAAACATTCTAGAGTCACCCCTGGCCCACCCTAATGGCGATATCTCGAAAGGGCGTCCACCTATAGACCTAATGCCCACTCCCTCTTAAAATGCTCAGTAACACCTTTCGTTTGATGCACATATCGTACAAACACATTCTAGAGTCACCCCTGGCCCACCCTAATGACGATATCTCGAAAAGGCGTCCACCTATAGACCTCATGCCCACTCCCTCTTAAAATGCTCAGTAACACCTTTCGTTTGATACCCATACCGTACAAACATTCTAGAGTCACCCCTGGCCCACCCTAATGGCGATATCTCGAAAAGGCGTCCACCTATAGACCTAATGCCCACTCCCTCTTAAAATGCTCAGTAACACCTTTCATTTGATTCCCATATCGTACAAACACATTATAGAATCACCCCTGGTCCACCTTAATGGGGACATCTCGAAAAGGCGTCCACCGATAGACCTAAGGCCCACTCCCTCTTAAAATGCTCAGTAACACCTTTCATTTGATACCCATATCGTACAAACAAATTCTAGAGTCAGCCCTGGTCTACCTTTATGGCGATATCCCTAAATGGCGTTCATCCATAGAACTATGGCCTATTCTCTCTTAAAATACTCTTTAATACCTTTCATTTGATACACATGTTATACAACCACATTCCAGGGTTACCCCAGATTGATTTTCCTTATTTTGTCTCCATAGCTCTCAACTGAGTATGTTATGTTCGGTTACACCCGAACTTAGCCTTCCTTACTTGTTATATTTCTACTTAAAATTTGGTTAACATTTATTTAGGTGTTGCCAGATTTCTGCGTTATTATTATTAATTTTTTTTAATCGCAACAACGGAAGTACTTATAAATTACATATTGTAACGAATTTAGAGCAATTCCGCTTATTTGCAACCTTCTACTAACGTTCGATTCACTAAACTGTTGAATAAATAACGCCACTATTCAATAATGCAAAATGGTCTTTATTAAAGTACTTCACAATAACACTTTTACTTCGCAACTGATAGCTTGCTTAAATCAAACTGATTGGTCGTGCCTCAATTGTTGCTGCTTTTAGACTGTTTGGTTTCCTCGTTGGCATATTTCTAGGCGTTTCTATTTCTAGAATTTACTAGTTAGTTACCAGCTATAAAATTACCAGCTATAACTACGTTTATAGCTTCTCATAAGCGCGTGTATATGTGAGTGATACTTGCACAAATAATTGCCTACTTTGTGGAGTATCTCAGATAAATGCATGTGTTTGTGCGTTGCTCTCCTCTGCTTGTATGGACATATTTATAGACATAATGATTGACTTGTTGATGTGTATACAAGTCACTGCTTAGTATTGGCTTAGAGATGGTAGTATTCCTTAGCGTTGGTAATATTCGTCACACTGTCCTCCACCTAAGTCTGATCGTCCCGATCAGACAAATTTCCCGATCTAAACGCCGCCAGCTTTTCCAGATGAACCACTTTCATTTTGGTTCGTGGTTTACCAATGGTTTGTATGTGGTAAACTACATCGTTGATCCGTTTTACAACTTTGTATGGGCCTTCCCAGTTACACTGCAATTTCGGGGCCAAACCTTTTTTCCGTTGTGGGTTGTATAACACCACCAAATCTTCTTCCTGAAAACCTTCCGAATTAATTGCTTTATCGTATTTGGCTTTCATCTTGTCACTCATAATCTTTGTTCGTTGCCTTATCAGATTGTGTATTTCTCTCAGCTCTTCTTCCAAAACACCAGTGGATTTCTTGACATTTCTCTCCGCATCGGTATCTATCCTAAACTTCAAATCAGCTGGCATTGCCAAAAATTACTTTTGCAGGGGTTTGGCCCGTTGTCTCATGCACTGGTGATCGATAAGCCATCAAGAATAATGGTATGCGGGTATCCCACTCTTTATGGAACTTGTCCACTACTTTCCTTAAGTGCTCCTCCAATGTTCTATTGAATCGTTCCACCATACCATCGGACTGAGGATGCAATGCAGTTGTCCGAGTGTTTCGAATGCCCAATTATTTACACATTTCCTGGAACACAGCTGATTCGAAATTCCTGCCTTGGTCAGAATGTAACTCCATTGGTACACCATACCTTGCAACCCAATTGTTTATAAACACTTCTGCTACTGTTTCCGCTTCTTGATTTGGGATTGGGTATACTTCTGGCCATTTGCTGAAATAATCCATAACCACCAGTACATATTTGTTTCCCCAGTTGCTAGTAGGAAATGGACCTGCGACATCCATAGCGAACCTTTAAAATGGCGCACCTGAGTTATATTGCTTCATCTGGCCATAACTTCGGGTTTTGGGCCTTTCGCTCTGCTACAAACCTCGCAGCTCGCAATCCACTCAGTGACCGAATGACGGAAACCAACCCAATAGCATCTCCGTTTAATATTATCGAGCGTCTTCGTGATTCCAAGATGACCTCAGCTTGGACCATTATGCAGCTCGCTGAGCACGTCAGGAATCCTCTTCCTGGGAACAACTATCAGTTTCTTCTTGCATTGACCATCCTCCCTCTCCCATACTCGACGCAAGCAACCGGATATCAATTCTAAACTGTTCCACTGTGCCCAATATGACTTCGCAATGGCACTCTGCTGACATCTCCTCTCTATTTGTTCTTTCGTTTCGTTCGAGCCCTTGCATAACATGTGTCAGATCAGTATCTTCTAGGTGACACTTCCTTAGTTTTTCCTTGTCCCATTCATCCGCACACGTTATAGTCATTAGCAGGACTTCTATAATGTCTTCTTTAGCCTCGGCCTTTGAACAGTGCTTGCATTCCAAACTACATGGTCTTCGTGACATTGCATCAGCATTTCCATGGTTACTACCTTTCCGATGCTCAATAGAAAAGTCATATCTTTGTAGCCGCTCGATCCACCGTGCCATTGTTCTTTCGGATTACGGAACTGCAGAAGCCATTTCAACGCTGTGTGATCTGTCCTGACGCGGAACTGGCCCTAGAGGTATTTGTGAAAATGTTTAATGCACTCTACCAATGCCAACAGCTCTCTCCGTGTAACGCAATAGTTCCTCTATGCTTTTCCAATCGAACGGCTGTAATATGCAACTACCTTCTCCTTTCCATCAACCAGTTGTGACAAAACGCCTCCTATAGCATATACGCTCGCACCTGTATCTTTAATAAACGTTGCTCCTGGAATCGGATATGCCAACATAGGGGCAGTGCACAAACGCTCTTCCAATGTTTGGAAAGCTACTTCTTGCTCCTTCTTCCATTCGAAAGCTTTATTTTTTCTTGCTAGCTCGTGGAGGCTATGGGATACGCTGGAAAAATTTAGTACAAATCGCCTGTAATATGTGCACAGCCCAAGGAAACTTCTCAATTCATGCAGATTCTGTGGTCTTGGCCAATCCTTCACTGCTTCTATCTTTTCATTCGCGGTGCAGATGCCCTCCGCCGTTACTTTATGACCCAAGTAACTAACTTGCTTCTTGAACAGAGAACACTTTTTGGGACTAAGTTTCAGACCAGCACCAGCTATTCTTTTTAAAACCTCCTCCAAGTTCTTCAGATGGTCTTCGAAGTTCTTTCCCAATACGATGATGTTGTCTGGGTACAAAAGCATGTTTTCCAATGTAGTCCTTTCAGTGCCTTATCCATGAGTCTTTCAAAAGTAGCTGGTGCATTACATAGTCCAAAAGGCATCTCTGTAAATTGCCAAAGACCATCACCGACACTGAAGGCTGTTTATCTTTGTCCTCCTCATTCACTTCCACTTGCTAGTAGCCGCTTTTCAAGTCCAGTGTGGAAAACCATTTTGTACCAGATAGCGAGTCCAAAGTGTCGTCAGTTCTTGGCAATGGGTAGCTATATCAACATTCAAGTTGATATTTTAAAAAAATCTTTTATTTTGGTTTGCAATATAAAATTTATTTTTGTTTATTTTTGAGTTTAAATATTTTCCAACTAATTAGAATTTTCTTTTTTTGAAGTTATTCAAAATTTTAAGTTAACACGAAAACTCAATTAAAATTATTTTAAAAATTAAAGTAAAGAGTACAAAGTAGTTAACACTATATTTACTCCCCCTCCAAGAAAATTTGAAACAAACAAATTATTAATTAATATTAAATGTAACCTTTTTTTGTTTTTTGTTGTTTAATGTATTTGTATTTAAATTAGTGTTAATAAGTATGTTTGCTGGTTTAAGTAAATCAATTGAAATATTTTTATACTCAGTTGAGCAGAGCTCACAGAGTATATTAAGTTTGATTGGATAACAGTTGGTTGTACATATATAAAGGAATCGAGATAGATATAGACTTCCATATATCAAAATAATCAGGATCGAAAAAAAATTTGATTGAGCCATGTCCGTCCGTCCGTCCGTCCGTCCGTCCGTTCGTTAACACGATAACTTGAGTAAATTTTGAGGTATCTTGATGAAATTTGGTATGTAGGTTCCTGAGCACTCATCTCAGATCGCTATTTAAAATGAACGATATCGGACTATAACCACGCCCACTTTTTCGATATCGAAAATTTCGAAAAATCGAAAAAGTGCGATAATTCATTACAAAAGACAGATAAAGCGACGAAACTTGGTAGATGAGTTGAGCTTATGACGCAAAATATAAAATTAGTAAAATTTTGGACAATGGGCGTGGCACCGCCCACTTTTTAAAGAAGGTAATTTAAAACTTTTGCAAGCTGTAATTTGGCAGTCGTTGAAGATATCATGTAATTTGGCAGGAACGTTACTCTTATTACTGTATGTACGCTTAATAAAAATTAGCAAAATCGGAGAAGGACCACGCCCACTTTAAAAAAAAAATTTTTTTTAAAGTAAAATTTTAACAAAAAATTTAATATCTTTACAGTATATAAGTAAATTATGTCAAGATTCAACTACAGTAATGATATGGTGCAACAAAATACAAAAATAAAAGAAAATTTAAAAATGGGCGTGGCTCCGCCCTTTTTCATTTAATTTGTCTAGGATACTTTTAATGCCATAAATCGAACAAAAATTAACCAATCCTTTTGAAATTTGGTAGGGGCATAGATTTTATGGCTTTAACTGTTTTCTGTGAAAATGGGCGAAATCGGTTGATGCCACGCCCAGTTTTTATACACAGTCGTCCGTCTGTCCTTCCGCATGGCCGTTAACACGATAACTTGAGCAAAAATCGATATATCTTTACTAAACTCAGTTCACGTACTTATCTGAACCCACTGTACCTTGGTATGAAAAATGAACGATATCGGACTATGACCACGCCCACTTTTTCGATATCGAAAATTGCGAAAAATGAAAAAAATGCCATAATTCTATACCAAATACGAAAAAAGGGATGAAACATGGTAAGGTAATTGGATTGTTTTATTGACGCGAAATATAACTTTAGAAAAAACTTTATAAAATGGTTGTGACACCTACCATATTAAGTAGAAGAAAATGAAAAAGTTCTGCAGGGCGAAATAAAACACCCTTAAAATCTTGCCAGGTATTACATATATAAATAAATTAGCGGTATCCAACCCATAATGTTCTGGGTCACCCTAGTCCACATTTTGGTCGATATCTCGAAACGGCGTCCACCTATGGAACTAAGGATTACTCCCTTTTAAAATACTCACTAATACCTTTAATTTGATATCCATATCGTACAAACGCATTCTAGAGTCACCCCTGGTCCACCTTTGTGGCGATATTTCGAAACGGCATCCACCTATAGAACTAAGGCCCACTCCCTTTTAAAATACTCAATAACACCATTCGTTTGATGCCCATATTGTGCAAACAAATTCTAGGGTCACCCCTGGTCCACCTTTATGGCGATATCTCGAAACGGCGTCCACCTATGGAACTAAGGATTACTCCCTTTTAAAATACTCATTAACACCTTTCATTTGATACCCATATCATACAAACGCATTCTAGAGTCACCCCTGGTCCACCTTTATGACGATATCTCGAAACGGCGTCCACCTATAGAACTACGGCCCACTCCCTTTTAAAATACTCATTAACACCTTTCGTTTGATGCCCATATTGTGCAAACGCATTCTAGAGTCACCCCTGGTCCATCTTTACGGCGATATCTCGAAAAGGCGTCCATCTATAGAACTTAGGTCCACGCCATTTTAAAATACTCATTAATACCTTTCATTTGATACCCATATCGTACAAACGCATTCTAGAGTCAACCCTGATCCACCTTTATGGCTATATCCCTAAATGGCGTCCACCTATAGAACTATGGCGCACTCCCTCATAAAATACTCTTTAATGCCTTTCATTTGATACACATGTCATACAAACACATTCCAGGGTTTCCCTCGGTTCATTTTCCTACATGGTTATTTTCCCTTATGTTGTCACCATAGCTCTCAACTGAGTATGTAATGTTCGGTTACACCCGAACTTAACCTTCCTTACTTGTTAATAGTATTTTTGTATTGAATTGTAAATGTTTTATGTTTCTTAGAGATAACTTTAAAAGGTCCTTCATAAGGTGATTCTAAATTAGATTTACGAAGAACTTTAACAAAAACATACTCACAATTTTCTAATTGTTTAGGAACGAAAACATTTTCTTTCTTATGATGAAAAACTTTAGAACGAACAAGTGAAAAATAATCTCTTATTTTATGAAGAGTGTCATTAGTAAAATCATGTTCTTTATTACTATTTGAAATAATTAATTCACCAGGTATTCTAAGTGTTTGGCCATAAACAAGTTCAGCAGATGAACATTTTAAATCTTCTTTAATAGAAGTTCGTAAACCAAGGAGAATGAATGGTAAAATGTCAGACCAATGAACCGAGTCGTTTGATGCTATAATTGCTGCTTTTAAAGTTCGATGAAATCTCTCTATCATGCCATTTGCTTGGGGATGGTAAGGAGATGTATGAATTTTATGAGAACCTAAAAGTTTAGTTAATTCCGTAAAAAATTTTGAAGTGAATTGTGAACCTTGATCTACTGTAATATTTAATGGTATACCAAATCGTGGTATATAATTTTGAATAAAAGTTTTTACTATAGTATTTGTTGAAATATCTTTAAGTGGATAAGCTTCAGGCCAACGTGAAAATCTGTCAATAATTGTTAAAATATAACAATTTCCATTTGAAACTGGAAGAGGTCCAACAATATCCATATGAATATGTTCAAAACGGCCTGATGGTATTTGAATTTTTTGGATAGGAGATTTAGTATGTCTTGAAATTTTGGATTTTTGACAATTGATGCAAGATGAAGTCCAATCGTTAATCTCTTTACGCATGTTAGGCCAATAATATTTATTTTGAATTAATTTTCTAGTTGTTCTTATAGTTGGATGAGATAATGAGTGAATTTTGTCAAATATAATTCTTCTCATAGAATGTGGAACATAAGGTCGAAAAGGTTGTAGAGAAACATCACACCATATATTTAAATTAATAACTGGAATATGAATTTCTTTTAAATTATTTTTAGAGTTTTGATCAGAAATGGTTTTTTGTAAAAATGTATCAGTTTGTTGTTCTTTATATAAAGTTTCTAAATTTATATCCTGAGTTGAAATTGCATTTATTTCTGGAATACGGGAAAGTGTGTCGGCAACTATGTTGTTTTTTCCACGTATATATTGAATATCATTTGTAAATTGAGCAATATATTCAAGATGACGTAGTTGACGAGGAGATCTATCTACTTTAGAATTTAGAACATGAATTAAAGGTTTATGATCAGTATAAATAGTAAAAGTTCTACCTTCAAGAAAATGTTTAAAATGTTTAATTGAATTATAAATAGCCAAAAGTTCACGATCAAATGTTGAATATTTAGTTTCTGTTGTAGTTAATTTTCTTGAAAAATAAGCTAAGGGTTCTAGTATATCATTGCTAGTTTGTTGAAGAACTGCTCCAATAGCAACATTTGATGCATCTACTGCTAATGATAAAGTACTATTTTTGTCGAAATGTGTAAGTAAAGTATTTTTAGCAAAAAGTTTTTTAACATTTTCGAAAGCTGTTGTGGTTTCATTTGTCCAATTTAATTGTTTGAGTTTGTTTTTAATTGCATGTGTTAACATTTCATGCAGAGGACTAAGTTCTGTTGCTAACATTTTAATATATCTGTGATAGTAATTTATCATACCTAAAAATTTTTGTAATTTATTTATAGAAATTGATTTTTCAAAATTTGTTATGATTTCAATTCTATCTAAAGATGGTTTAATACCTTCGCCTCAAATTTCGTAACTTAAAAAATTTTATTTATTTACACCGAGAGTACATTTTGAAGGTTTGATATTTAAATTATATTCTTCAAGTCTTTTGAAAACTGATTTTAAATGATTTATATGTTGATCTTCATTATCACTGGCAATAAGAATGTCATCAATGTATGTAAATACAAAATCGAAATAAGAAAATACTTCATTAATAAAGCGTTGGAAAGTTTGAGCACTGTTTCGTAAACCGAAAGGCATTCTTACGAATTCAAACATTCCAAAAGGGGTCGTTATTGCAGTTTTATGAATGTCTTCTTCTGCCATTGGAATTTGGTGGTAAGCACGCACAAGATCAATTTTGGAAAAAAATTTTTTGTTTTTTAAATCAATTGTTAAATCGTGAATATGTGGTAAAGGATACCGATCTGGTGTAGTAATAAAATTAAGTCTTCGATAGTCTCCGCAAGGTCTCCAATCATTTGGTTCTTTTTTAGGAACGAGATGAAGTGGTGATGCAATAGGAGAATTTGATGGTCTGCATATACCCGTTTTAACTAAAAATTCAAATTCAGCTTTAGCAATTTTAAGTTTGATTGGATCAAGACGTCTGGGTTTCGAAAATGGTAAAATACCTTTTGTTTCTATCCTGTGAACCGTATGGTGTTTAACTTTTTTAGTATAATCTGGTTCACAGGTAATAGATGGAAATTCATTAAGTAATTTTGAAAACTTATTTTCGACAATGGGAATTTTGAGTGAGAAAATATCAGAAAATCTAGAAGATCCAGCAACTTTAATTTTTGTAGTAGAATCCATTATTTCTTTATTTTTAATATTGACAATAATTCCGAATTTTTCTAAAAAGTTTGCTCCTAAAATTGGTGTATCAATGTTCGCAATAATGAATGGAAATTCAAAATCTCTTCTTAAACCTAAATCAATTTTAAGTAGTTTTGTACCGAAAGTTTTAATTGAAGAACCGTTTGCTGCGGTCAAAGTAAGATCCGAATTTCTTTTATAAATTTTAAATTTAGAAAAAGGAATAACTGATACAACTGCGCCGGTATCGATAAGAAAATTAAGTTTATTGAATTTATCAAATATGAATAGGCGACGAGTAGGTTTAATAATAGTTCCATTATCCGTCACCGTCATAATGGATAGTTTCAGTTTAAATTTTGTTCGCTATTTGAATTATGATTTTGATTAAAATTGCATGGGGGTATACATTTAAGAGCGTTATTCTTAAATTTTTTGTGATACCAACAAATAGTTGTTTGTGAATTAAATTTACGATTGTTTGAAAAATTTCTTGATCTTGAAAAATTTCGAGATTTAGATCTATTTCTATCTTTAGATCTTGAACGGATTTGTAATTGATTAATATCATTAGAAATTTTATTTAAATTTTGATAAATAGCCGTAGTTAATTCAGTTAAATTTTTAACGCATTGTTCTAAAATATTATTATTTATACTTGAGACTACAGGAGATTTGGAAGAATGAGATTTATTGATTAAATCAAAAAGTTTGTCAGCTATAATAATAATTTCATCTCTGTTTTGATTATTATTGGAACTCAAATGAATTTGTATTTCTTGTGGTAATTTACGAATCCACAATTTAAAGAGTAATTCTTGGCTAACTATGGAGTCAGAACCTATAAGTGATTTCATAAATCTGAATAATTCAGATGGTGAACGATCACCAAGTTCAGTTTTTGAAAATAATTGTTCTAATCGTTTTTCTTCGCTAAGAGAAAATCTTTCACATAGAATTTTTTTGATTGTATCATATTTATTAAAAAGAGGAGGAGGGTTAATAACATCTAAAATTTTAGATATAGTATCTCGTTGAAGAGTAATTAGAACATTTTGAAATTTTAAATTATCATCAACAAGCAAAAACAAGGCATCAGGACAATCTTGCCAAAATTGTGGTAATTTAATAGATTTAGTAGAAGGCAAATTTGTAAAGTTATCTTGTGTTGAAGTATTTTGTGTTGTATTAGAGATGTTGTTTTGTGTTGTATTAATGTTAGAATTTTGAGTTGTATTGTGAGTCATGATGTTATTTGTATGGTTGGTATTTTGATTTTCTGAATTTGTAAAATTACGAGTTCGTATTGGTGAACGTAGAACCATATGAAAAGAAATTTAAATGAAAAATTTGAAAATAAGAAAATATTTAAGAATTTTTTGGAAAGGGAGTTAACAATTTAAATACAATATTTAATTTTATATAAGAAATAAGTAAATTAAAATAACTTATATTAAAATTTTTAAGATATAAAAATAATCTTAAAATAAATTTGAAATTTTAATTTAATATTAAAATAAAAATTGTATTTAGAAAAAGTTAAAATTATTTAAAATTTATATTTATTTAAAATATAATGATGCTCTTATTTGTGTAGAGGACGTAAAAGATCATGAATGGTTCCAATAAACGGTACACTATATGACGATGTTGCTTGTTGAATGTTAAAATACTTGGACATACGAATGAAATGTAGGGAGAGGTTAGTGACACTATTTTGTAGATAAAACTTCCTGAGTAATGCTGGATCAATTTTCCACAGCTGTGGTAGTATTTGAAACAGTGGCAGTATTGTTTTCATCTGGCATTTATTTTTAAAAATGAGTTTTAGCGTATTTACACTTCTCGTTTTAAGTGTTTTATATTGCGTAACTTAAAGATATGTTGTAATGTGTTGCGAAAAATCACTCAAAAATTTAATTTTTTTAATTATTTCACAATTTTTTTTGTTGCATTTTTAACTATTTTATTATTTCTAACAAAGTTTTAACAATTAATTAAGTTATTTTTGTTTAGTTCCAGCGGCTGTTGTTTTAACAAAATTAGGTGTACTGTTAAACACTCTGCGACAATGGTACATCCTTTATTGGTTGTCTTCTAATGTTTTATCACAATTAACTTAACAGGTTTTTTAAACTTTTGTTATGAGCTTTCGTATATACATATATATATATAATTAAGCGCGAAAGTTCGGTTTAATTATTCATTTCGCTCATGTATTAAATGTTCTAGTTCACAAACTACACTGGGATGTCTTCATTTTTCTTCATATATTTTTAAATTCTGTTTAGCAATTCATAATGACTTGAACCAAATATGTCTTTTATATTTTAGTTTTGCATTTAATATTGACAAGGCGACTGTTGAAGATATATTGAAACTTCTTATTAGCTTCTTTTAGAAGCTACTTTCAGTTAGATGGGAAAAATTGGTTGCGCGGAAGAATTACACCACTTTTGTCAAAAAAGATAAAATATATTGTTCATGAAATTATTGCTATTTAATTGGTTCGATTGAGGATCGCCAATATATCAACATTCAAGTTGATATTTTAAAAAAATGTTTTATTTTGGTTTGCAATATAAAATTTATTTTTGTTTATTTTTGAGTTTAAATATTTTCTAACTAATTAGAATTTCCTTTTTTTGAAGTTATTCAAAATTTTAAGTTAACACGAAAACTCAATTAAAATTATTTTAAAAATTAAAGTAGAGTACAAAGCAGTTAACACTATAGTAGCTATCCTTTTTCGTCATTCAACTTCCGGTAGTCCACGCAAAACCTCATTTTTCCATCCTTCTTCTTTACAAGTACTGCCGGTGAGCTCCATGGACTAGCTGATGGTTCGATGACGTCGCTATCGGCCATTTCTTGTATGATTTCACTCACAACTTCCCGCTTCGCCAGTGGAACACTACGTGGAGCTTGACGGATCGGCCTCGCATCTCCCGTGTCAATTTGATGTTTCACAATGTTGGTGGTGTGGCCTGGTTTGAAGCCATCTTGGTGAAATATGTTTGCGTACTTTAGGAGCAGTTGCTTAGCCTTACTCTGATAATCATGATCTAGCCCCTCCGTCTATGCCATGATGTCATTCGAAAGATCAGTCTTGCTAG
This sequence comes from Eurosta solidaginis, assembly GCF_040869045.1. NCBI lineage: Eukaryota > Metazoa > Arthropoda > Insecta > Diptera > Tephritidae > Eurosta > Eurosta solidaginis. The sequence continues at coordinate 315,916,817 of NC_090319.1, read as the reverse complement.
TTGAAACGTGTTCCTGGAGCTGTTCACAGTTAATAACTACTTCAGCCTCTTGGCATCTTCCCAATATAGATCCTTTTGTCAGTTTGAGCGGTGACTTGAACTCATTGAGTACTCTTACCGGAATACGTCCAACCTGTGTTGTCATAGCCAGGGTTTTTCCTACAAGTACGTTCGGTGTTTTTTGTCCCACAATCTCCATCAACCTTTGCCCAGATGACTGCTTCTGATTTTGCTGGTATTTGCTGACTTTCTTCCACCAGCACCCGTTTACTGCTGTAGCCTTTCTCGTAGCCGAAATTAAGTGGCACATCCATGTTCTTATATCGCATCGTCTTGCTTTGCATGTCGGTCTTGATGCCTTGGTCGATTAAGAAGTCCACTCCAATTATGATTTCATCAACAATCTCTGCCACTATAAAATTGTGTAGTACCATGACGTTCCCAATTGCTACTTCTCCAATTACCGGGGTGTCCTCTCCCGTGGCTGTACGTAATCTTGCTCCAAGCAATGTTCTTATCTTCTTGTTGACTAAATCTGATCGAATGATGGAATGAGATGCACCCGTATCTACAGTCAGTAAACGTTCCTTTCCATCCACGTGTCCTCCGACAGTAAGATTGTTTGACCTTCTTCCAATTTGCGAGATAGAGATTATGGGGCATTCAATTGAGGGAGCCACCCTGCAAAAATCGTTGGATCATGTGGTCCACTGGAGTACTTACCAATATACTCCACTGTAATGCAGCAATGGACCAACTCATGTTTCTACACGAACACATTGCAAGCCGATCATTGCTCGTTTTTAACGATTGTAATCACTACACGATGTTTATTGGACTGTGGGTACTCCATGGATTACTCTGATGTATTGCGAAGCTGGAGTATATGGTCCAGTCCTAGGACATCGCGATGTTAATTGGACCATATTTTTTGTATGAATTTTGGCTAATTTTGGAGTACTCGGTTGGTCCACAGCGAGTACTCCATACATGCATGCATGAAGTACTCGCGATTTGTGCAGGGCAGCTGTCGCCCCTTGCGGCTGACTCGCTTTAGTTTAACGATTGATTGGATTTAGAGATTTGGTCATCTCCTTCAGCTCTGCGTTTACGGCCACCCACATTGTTGGAACTATTGGGACCGGTGCTGCAATGTCGTGCAATGTGACCTGGGTTGCCGCACTTGAAACATTTCATAACTTCGGCATTTTTCTGTTGTGATCCCTTCAGTGCTTCCAAAATTGTGTCTACCCAATCTGGTCTTTCCACTTCCACCCGATGAGCTTTGTATGCTGGTTTATTCAATAGTGAGGCCGTTTCCTGAGTCAATGCATGGGATACCGTTTCAGCAAATGTTTGCTTTGGATTCGCGTATTTGGCTCGCTTCGTTTCGGCGTCTCGTATGCCATTTATAAAGCTCTGAATCTTTACCCTTTCAGTGTGTTCCACGGGTGTGTCCGCATTTGCCAAATGAGCCAACCTTTCAACATCCGAAGCAAACTCCTGCAATGTCTCATTCGCTTTTTGGTAACGGTTTTGCAACTCAATTTGGTATATCCGTTTTCTATGCTCGCTTCCATAACCGTCAAAGGATGGTGTTTTTATCTTTGGATTGCTGGGCGAATAAGTTGTAACTGCTCGATACGTCTTCTCAAAGCATCCACCTCGGTCTCGATTTCTTCCTCAAACTGTAAAATTTTGTATCCTGGGCCTCCAGCTTCGATGATACCCTTATCTCCTGTGCCTCCAGCTGCGAGGATATGCGGGCCTCCGTTTCAACTGAGATGTCATATATGTCTTCTGTTCTTCAGTTGGGATGCCAGTTGAGATGTTATATCTGTCTTTTGTACTTCGAGCTGTGTTGACATATTTGTGGATATTTGTAATGAAATTTCTGACATTTGTGCCGATATTGCAGCCAATATCATGTTCAGGTCTGTGTTCGCCATTGTCTGCGGTGTTTCATTTTTCTCCTCCAACTTCGTTGTCAAGATGAAAGACATACTCTTCCACCAAGATGAAAGACATACTCTTCCACCAAGATGAAAGACATACTCTTCCACCAAGATGAAAGACATACTCTTTCACGTTAATTCCTTCTAATTCCTTTGCCTCTCGCAGTCGTGCATGAAGTTCAATTTTGTTGCCGGTTGTATTCAATCCACGGCTCTCCTACTCCTTCAGTTGCTGTATCTTCAATTCACTTCACTTTGCCATGTCCTTGTTGTACCCAAAATCTTCGGAATTTATTCAACAATTCCTCTTCTGACACCAATTGTAACGAATTTAAAGCAATTCCGCTTATTTGCAACCTTCACTAACGTTCGAATCACTAAACTGTTGAATAAATAGCGCCACCATTCAATAATGCAAAATGGCCTTTATTAAAGTACTTCACAGTAACACTTATAATTCGCAACTGATAGCTTGCTTAAATCAAACTGATTGGCCTCAACTGTTGCTGCTTTTATACTGTTTGGTTTCCTCGTTGGCATATTTCTAGTCGTTTCTATTTCTAGAATTTACTAGTTAGTTACCAGCTATAAAATTACCAGCTATAACTACGATTATAGATTTTCATATGCGCGTGTATATGTGAGTGATACTTGCACAAATAATTGCCTACTTTTGGGAGTATCTCAGATATATGCATGTGTTTGTGCGTTGCTCTCCTCTGCTTGTATGGACATATGTATAGACATAATGATTGACTTGTTGATGTGCATACAAGTCACTGCTTAGTATTGTCTTAGATATGATAATATCCCTTAGCGTTGGTAATATTCGTTACAATATATTAAAAAATTCTGAATAAAAAAAATGGAATTTCTGTATCGCACTGTGAAATTTGCTTCAAATGTACGTATATGTGTATTTTGTTGTTGTATTGAAATTGGTTTGCAGTAACCATTTGCTGTGCTAACGATGCAATACTATTTGTACTTGGCCGTATATTCCCTCGTAGTAAAAGAGGTTGTGAAGGAGGAACACGAAGAAAATAATAAAAGAGGACGGGTGAAATATATCGAAATGGTGGACAGTCTATTTCCAGGCAAGACAGCATCTCAAGATCAGAGGTTTTAAATTTAGGTAAAAAATTTTGAAAAATTGCTTGAAGCGATGATTATTTTAAAATTTTGGCTTAAATTTCTAACCGTGAGCATCCAACATTTTCGCAGAAATCTTAAAATATTTGGGACAGTCTACCGTAAGGCCATAGCTGTTTTTTCTTTTTCGCCCAGATCATTTTGATATATAGAAGTCTATATCTATCTCGATTAGTTTATGCCGTTACGGATTACCGTTATGCGAACAAAGTTAATATATTCTGTGAGCTCTGCTCAACTGAGTATAAAAATTGCGTGTGTGTACATTTGTGTACATATGTATGTATGTACGTTCTTATAAAAGTTCCTATATCTTTTATATATTAACAAGTAAGGAAGGTTAAGTTCGGGTGTAACCGAACATTACATACTCAGTTGAGAGCTATGGTGACAACATAAGGGAAAATAACCATGTAGGAAAATGAACCGAGGGAAACCCTGGAATGTGTTTATATGACATGTGTATCAAATGAAAGGCATTAAAGAGTATTTTATGAGGGAGTGGGCCATAGTTCTATAGATGGATGCCATTTAGGGATATAGCCATAAAGGTGGATCAGGGTTGACTCTAGAATGCGTTTGTACGATATGGGTATCAAATTAAAGGTATTAATGAGGGTTTTAAAAGGGAGTGGTGGTTGTTGTATAGGTGGTCGCATTTTCGAGATATCGCCATAAAGGTGGACCAGGGGTGACCCTAGAATTTGGTTGTACAATATGGGCATCAAACGAAAGGTGTTAATGAGTATTTTAAAAGGGAGTGGGCCTTAGTTCTATAGGTGGACGCCGTTTCAAAATATCGCCATAAAGGTGGACCAGGGGTGACTATAGAATGTGTTTGTACGATATGGGTATCAAATTAAAGGTATTAATGAGGGTTTTAAAAGGGAGTGGTGGTTGTTGTATAGGTGGTCGCATTTTCGAGATATCGCCATAAAGGTGGACCAGGGGTGACTCTAGAATTCGTTTGTGCAATATGGGTATCAAACGAAAGGAGTTAAGGAGTATTTTTAAAAGGGAGTGGGCCTTCGTTCTATAGGTGTTCGCCTTTTCGAGATATCGCCATAAAGGTGGACCAGGGGTGACTTTAGAATATGTTTGTACGATATGGGTATCAAATGAAAGGTGTAAATGAGTATTTTAAAAGGGCGTGGGGCTTAGTTCTATAGGTGGACACCTTTTCGAGATATCGCCATAAAGGTGGACCAGGGGTGACTCTAGAATGAGTTTGTACGAAATGGGTATCAAATTAAAGGTATTAGTGAGAGTTTTAAAAGGGAGTGGTGGTAGTTGTATATGTGAAGGCGTTTTCCAGATATCGACCAAAATGTGACCCAGAACATCATCTGTTGGATACCGCTAATTTATTTATATATGTAATACCTGCCAAGATTTTAAGGGTTTTTTATTTCGCCCTGCATAACTTTTTCATTTTCTTCTACCTAATATAGTAGGTGCCACAACCATTTTATAAAGTTTTTTCTAAAGTTATGTTTCGCGTCAATAAAACAATCCAATTACCTTACCATGTTTCATCCCTTTTTTCGTATTTGGTATAGAATTATGGCATTTTTTTCATTTTTCGTAATTTTCGATATCGAAAAAGTGGGCGTGGTCATAGTCGGATTTCGTTCATTTTTCATACCAAGATAAAGTGAGTTCAAGTAAGCACGTGAACTAAGTTCATTAAAGATATGTCGATTTTTGCTCAAGTTATCGTGTTAACGGCCATGCGGAAAGACAGACGGACGACTGTGTATAAAAACTGGGCGTGACATCAACCGATTTCGCCCATTTTCACAGAAAACAGTTAACGTCATAAAATCTATGCCCCTACCAAATTTTAAAAGGATTGGTTAATTTTTGTTCGACTTATGGCGTTAAAGTATCGTAGACAAATTAAATGAAAAAGGCCGGAGCCACCCCCATTTTGAAATTTTCTTTTATTTTTGTATTTTGTTGCACCATATCATTACTGGAGTTGAATGTTGACATAATTTACTTATATACTGTAAAGATATTAACTTTTATTTTAAAATTTGAATTAAAAAAAATTTTTTTTTAAAAAGTGGGCGTGGTCGTTCTCCAATTTTGCAAATTTTTATTAAGCAGACATATAGTAATAAGAGTAATGTTCCTGCTAAATTTCATCATGATATCTTCAACGACTGCCAAATTACAGCTTGCAAAACTTTTAAATTACCTTCTTTTAAAAGTGGGCGGTGCCACGCCCATTGTCCAAAATTTTACTAGTTTTCTATTCCGCGGCATAATTTAAACTCATCTACCAAGTTTCGTCGCTTTACCTGTCTTTTGTAATTAATTATCGCACTTTTTCGGTTTTTCGAAATTTTCGATGTCGAAAAAGTGGGCGTGGTTATAGTCCGATATCGTTCATTTTAAATAGCGATCTGAGATGAGTGCTCAGGAACCTACATACCAAATTTCATCAAGATACCTTAAAATTTACTCAAGTTATCGTGTTAACGGACGAACGGACGGACGGACGGACAGTCGGACGGACGGACATGGCTCAATCAAATTTTTTTTCGATCCTGATTATTTTGATATATGGAAGTCTATATCTATCTCGATTCCTTTATATATGTACAACCAACCCTTATCCAATCAAACTTAATATACTCTGTGAGCTCTGCTCAACTGAGTATAAAAATTTCTGCACACAAGAAATATTTAAATTCGCTTTAACTCTTAAATGGTTTATAATCAACCACGTTTTGCTGTAGCTTTCAATGATCCGAGTGAATGTATAAGTTCAGTGTATCAGAATCGAATAAAGTTTTACTGTTTTTACTTTTATTTAATTGCAATGTAATTCGATGAACATATTATAATTATATAATTTTGTTGTTAATTTATATGTAAGCTCTTTTTTCACATACTAGTGCTTATTGCGAATGTTTGATTTTCGTAACATCGGAGCATTCGTATTTACATTCGAATTTAATAAAACAAATGTCAGGGGAAGAAGAATTTCCACTGATTTTTTGTTACTTTTATTTATGAAGAAGCAAAAATTCTGCCCTAGAAAAATTCGGAATGTTTGGCCAATAACGGTGAAGCGGAAGATTTTTAACATCCTCTGTACATGTCGTTAGCTTAATGTGAAAATGTGCTAAGTCAAGTTTTACGAATTTTACAGGACACGAAAAAAATGAATAATTTTTGAAATAACCTTATTTTACAAAACTGTGAATGAGGATACCTTAGTTGCAATACTTTTGAGTGTAGAAACTTTGAAAAAGATAAATAAAAATTATGTATGCTAACCCAGCAGCTATTTTATGACTTAGCACAATTTCCGAACTCAAAACAATTTTTTTCTCTTGACTTAGCACTTTTTACTCAATATGTTTCCCCATCACTCTTCCCCTTTAATGATTGAAATATAACACTAAAACTATATATTTCACAAAAAATACTATTTATTTCTCAAACTATTTTTAACTATTGGCGGCCACCGTGGTGTGATGGTAGCTTTAACTTTATTTTTAACTTTAACTTTAACTTTCGCTTTAACTTTAACATTCACTTTAACTTTAACTTTAACCTTAACTTTTACTTTAACTTTAAATTTAACTTTAACTTTTACTTTAACTTTAACTTTAACTTTAACTTTAACTTTAACTTTAACCTTAACTTTAACTTTAACTTTAACTTTAACTTTAACTGTAACTTTAACTTTATTTTTAACTTTAACTTTCGCTTTAACTTTAACATTCCTTTAACTTTAACTTTAACCTTAACTTTAACTTTAACTTTAACTTTAACTTTAACTTTAACTTTAACTTTAACTTTAACTTTAACTTTAACTTTAACTTTAACCTTAACTTTAACTTTCACTTTAACTTTAACTTTATTTTTAACTTTAACTTTAACTTTCGCTTTAACTTTAACATTCACTTTAACTTTAACTTTAACTTTAACCTTAACTTTAACTTTAACTTTAACTTCAACTTTAACTTTAACTGTAACTTTAACTTTAACTTTAACTTCAACTTTAACTTTAACTTTAACTTTAGCTTTAACTTTAACCTTAACTTTAACTTTAACTTTATTTTAACTTTAACTTTCGCTTTAACTTTAACATTCACTTTAACTTTAACTTTATGGTCCGGGGTGGGCGTGAGCTTAGCACCTGCTAACAAGCCAACCTAATGTAAACGCACGCAAATCATTTTCTGTCAAAAATGTCTCATGCACATACAACTTGTATGAGAGCAACTCAAATTGAATTTGCTGCGTGAAAACCTAACTCGATTTCCAATTTTTGTTCTGCGTGACATTTAGATTTGACGTTTGCACACATGCTTTACATTGTCGCAACGCATGCTTATTTGGGTTAGGGCAAAAACGCTGGTTGTTTGCGTGCGCTAAAAAAACGCAGTGCGGTTTTATTAGGTTGGCATGTAAGCGACCATATATGTATACGATAAGCGATAGCATAATGGCTATTTCGTGAAAATCAACGACAGCCCTTTTGTTTGATTTCGATGGTCGTACTGTGAGGAAGTGTCGCACGCGCGCTTAAAACAGAGTACCAAAGAGTGCGGTGACACGTGTTCACCGTTCAAGCAATGAAATCAAACTAAATAAATAATTGATTTTGCTTTCGTGCTCGCTACGCGTTCGTGTTTACTAACACATTCTCAATTTGGTAACCGCGTAAATGTAGTGATGCCCACCGCTGTTTATGATAGAGATCCAATTTTATGTATTTGGCCTGTTGCTAACACCGAACCTTTTCGAACCTTTTCGAGCCTTTTCGAACCTTTTTTGACAAATATCCGTTACGGTTTTTTTTTGATTTAGTCGCCAAGCCCGCGATAAAATCTATGCAATAGCTTAAAAAAAACAAATTATTTTTGGACTATTGAGCACATAAATAGCACAAAATTCCAACGTTGCAATTTTTTTGGAACTTTTGGGTGCTCTACCCAAGACAGAGGAAAGGCTATCCCGCAAACCGTACAAGCTACCTGATAAATCTACTATCGACCAGATCTTACCGAACCGCCAGATCCTGAAGAAGACTTACGATAAGAGATTTGACACGCACTATATTTTTGTCAGCACAAAATTAAATTCCTTGCTGCTATTTCCAAGCTAGTAAAGGTCTGCCAAATAATGTTGAGCAACACCACCAGCCCCGCAAGGTTTGGGAAGAACCTCTCCCAGTCATTTGAAAAAACGAAACTTCAAATACGGAGACTTCTTTTCGTCTGATTTCTTTTATCTAATACTGGAGAAGATAATTATACTAGCAGAACTAAGCCGTAATGGTGCAATCTATTATAGGAGCGTTCAATTACTGGTGTACGCTGATGATATTGATATTTTGACGAATATTAGTATCACTAAGCCGATACTAAGCAGTATGTCTGTAAACAAATCAATCATCATCTACACACATACATACAAGGCAACGGAGAGATGGTCATAAACACATGTAATCATCAGCCGAAGTAGTACTCACGTATACACACGCATATGCCTATGCGAGAGGCTAACCACTCAGCATTTAGATGATTAAATTTTGAATTTCCCTACATATAAATACAATTTGATTACTCTTTCTGACTAAATAAAGAGTTATCATACAATTGAACAAATGAAATAATCAAATATGATACTTTTTATGATCAAATATTTCATAAAAACCAACAAAAAGAATAATCAAACATGCTTACCTTTGATGATCAAAAACTGAATATAGTTGAACAATCACATTTTGGAATCATATTTGAATCAAATGTGTTTACTTTAGGTGATCAAAAACTTATAATGATTTTTAATTCAGCTTTATGAATCTTTTCTGACTATATTTGTTGACTGAATAATGAATTTTATACTTGCTATATTTTTACCTTTCATTAAAAATCTTATTTTTTTCACATACACACGTTTTTTCAATCATGAAGTTCAGAAAAAATATGTACATACATATATAAAAACTTTGTTATTAAGATATTCTTCGAGACAATCATAGTACAGGTTTACAAGTATGATATGTATGAGAAGGAAATAATTCCTTTCTCTTTCTAACACACTGCAGTTTGACACTTCGGTCAGTGTCAAATTAGCGTGGAACCCAGTGGAACCTGCGTGGAACATGAGTTTGACACTGAACGAAGTGTCAAAACTACCGGGGTTGCTGCCGTATAAGCGACGCAGGGAAACAAAAAAAGGAGCGGAATATCAGATATGGGTTGCTGTGATGGAAATTTTTTTGAACGAATTTAGTATGAAAATGTAGTGCCCTATATGGGTCCTACAGAAAATTATACAAAAGTCTTGAATTGGGGTATCTGAGGACGCGTAGTTATTCCAGCATTAAGAAAACCAACACGGGTGCTAAGTTTTTCTACCCGTTCAAAAGTTCTCCGCGAAAAACAGTTTGAAACCGTGGTCGACTGCAATAACTCGTCCAAAAATGTGGAAAGAGAAATGAAAAGACGCGTTTTGTCCTGTTATCAATAGTCCAAAGAGAAAAAGTATTCGAATTATTTGAAGCGAGGCAAAAATGCGTCTATTAATACCTCCCCCGACGGTTTTGGTCGTGTTTTAGCAATCGTCCCTGGTAATAAAGTATCACAATTTGTTAATTAAAATTGTCCAAAATATATGGATATTAAAAAGAGATGTAATTAAGTGTTCGTTTGAAAGTAAATAAGTATATTTCTTTGTAATATAACCATACAAATTTTAAGCAGTTTTCGATAGCAGCTACTAAACTTTTTTTGGTCCTAAGAAGTACAACAGTGCCAAATAGCATCCACAAAAAACACGAACAAGAACAAGCATTTTAGCAGGTGAGCGTGGCTGTGTATGTGCGTGCTGTTGCATATCCTACTTGTAGGCCTGTACTATGAAGACAATATAATGCAAATGCTGCTCGACCGAAGATTTCCCCAACCATTTCTCCACCTTCGGCTTCCCAGAAAATACATAATAGTTGGACAATACAAAGGTTGTGAGGTATTTAAACTCCAGGTAAGTGAAACTCTCGTGACATATCTTCAACATCCTGTACCATATCGTATTTTAAGATATTGACGATCATCGCTGATGTTGGATGTTGTAGTCGCAGGTGTATATCGGTCAAGTTTGTTTGCGAGTGACCTGTGGTTCAAATAGCTCACTTCCGCATGCTTTCTTCCCATATATGTAATACTCCTGTATGGCTAATAGAAAATGTTCGCAATGTGTTTTGAATTTGAAATCAAAACAAGACAGTCTATAAAATTTTTGTGATTGTAGCAGCATAAGTATGACAAGAAAAAAGTTTAATTTAGGTACATTGGAATATAGAATACAAAAACAAAAACACTTAAACAGCAGTATATCGGCACTATGATGTTTGGGAATGAGAGTAGTATCATCTTGGTAACTGTATCATAATCGCATTCAAAAATGATTCAAAAAACTCAACCAAAATGATTGAAATATGTTCGCTAATATGATCAGAAAATGACTGTGAAAAGCAGTCAGGAATCATAAATGATTATTCAAGAATAACCACATTTAATGTAAATTTTTCTCCAGACGATACATTAATTTTCAAACAGAAAATGCTTTTAAATTTGAACGTTTTTAATCATCTTGGGGTTTGATATTTAAATATTTTTTAATCAAAATTTTCAAAAAAGTCCGGCTGGGTATAAACTACAAATACACACGCCTATAGCTGGTAACCAAGTAGAAGATTCTAGACGGAGAAACGTCTAGATATTTGGAGTAATATGCGGACAAGGCAACAGAGAGTATAAAAGCAGAGCAAGCGGAGTAGTCAGTAATTAGTTTGATTTAAGCACGCTATTGTTTGTGAAGTATAAGTGTTATTGTGAAGTACCCTCAAAGTAGTCTAATAAAGACCATTTTGCATTATTGAATATTGGAGTTATTTATTCAACAATTTAGCGATACGGACGTTAGTAGAAAGTGCAAAATAAGCAGAGTTTCCCTAAATTCGTTACAATTGGTGTCAGAAGAGGAATTGTTGAATAAATTCCGAATATTTTGAAGACAACTTGGACATGACAAAGTTGAGTGGATTAAAGATCCAGCAGCTGAAAAAGGAGTTGGAGAACCGTGGATTGAATACAACCGGCTACGAGAGGTAATGGAGTCGCAAGGAGTTAATGTGGAAGAGTTTCATCTTGATGGAGAGGAGACAACAACAAAAATGGAAGAGAAAAAGGAAACATCACAGACAGTTACGAGCACAGACTTGAACATGATATTGGCTGCAATATCTGCACAAACATCGACACTAACATTAAAGATGGAAGCACGGGTGCACGCATTTCAGAAATGTCGTCGCAAAAGTCGTCTCAACTGGAAGCACAGGAGGCACGCCTGTCGTCGCAAATAACATCACAATTGGAAGAACAGAAGAAATATATGGCATCTCACATGGAAGCGCAAGAGGCACGTATATCTGAAATGTCGGCACAAATTTCAGAACAGGTATCATCTTTGCGAAACTGGATGAGCAGGATGCCAAACTTTTACAACTCGAGGACGAAATTGATGCCGAGATAGAGGCGTTGAAAGGTCGTATGGAGCAGCTACAACTAAATCGCCCGGCTGTTCCAGCGAGCAATCCAAAGGTAAAATCCCCAACGTTTGATGGTTCTGTTCCTTTCCAGGTCTTTAAGCTACAGTTCGAGAAGACCGCAGCCGTGAACCACTGGAATACTGAAGATAAAGTTGCTGCACTGTTCGTGGCATTGAAAGGGTCTTCAGCTGAAATCTTGCAGACAATTCCAGAGTACGAATGGAACAACTATGAACCATTGATGAGCGCTCTAGAGACGCGATCCGGAAGCCAACACAGGAACAGATATACCGAATTGAGTTGCAAAACCGTTGCCAAAAATCGAAGCATCGAAAGGCTGTTCCATCTAGCAAATGTCGACGCACCCGTGGAATACACCGAGAGCGTAAAAATCCAGACTTTTATAAATGGTATACGGGACGTGGAAACGAAGCGAGCTACATACGCAACCCCAAAGCTAACATTTGCTGAAACGGTATCCCATGCACTAACTCAGGAAACTGCCTCACTATTGAGTAAATCAGCGTACAAAGCCCATCGGGTGGAAGTAGAAAGACCAGAGTGGGTAGACATAATTTTGGAAGCATTGAAGGGAACGCAGCAGAAAAATGCTGGAGTTATGAAATGTTTCAAGTGCGGCAACCCAGGCCATATTGCACGTCATTGCAGCACCGGTCCTAATAGCTCCAACAATGTGGGTGGCCGTAAACGCAGAGCGGAAGGAGATGAGCAAATCTCCAAGTCCACTCAGTCGTTAAACTAAAGCGAGTCAGCCGTAAGGGGCGACAGCTGGCTCCCTCAATGCCCTATAATCTCTTTCTCGCAAATTGGAAGAAGGTCAAGCAATCTTACTGTCGGAGGACATGTGGATGGAAAGGAATGTTTACTGATTGTAGATACGGGTGCATCTCATTCCATAATTCGATCGGATTTAGCCAACAAGAAGATAAGACCATTGCATGGAGCAAGATTGCGTACAGCTACTGGAGAAGACAACACGGTTCTAGTAGCATGTGAAGTCACAATTGGGAACGTCAAGGTAGTGCACAATTTTATAGTGGCAGAGATTGTTCATGAAATCATAATTGGTGTGGACTTCTTAATCGGCCATGGCATTAAGATCGACATGCAAAGCAAGACGATGCGATATAAGAACATGGATGTGCCACTTAATTTAGGCTACGAGAAAGGTTACAACAGTAAACGAGTGCTGGTGGGTGAGAATCAGCAAATACCACCAAAATCGGAGCCAGTAATTTGGGCAAAGGTCGATGGCGATTGTGGGACAAACAAATCTTGGGTTATCGAGGCAGCAAACAAATCAACACCGAATGTACTTGTAGGAAAAACACTGGCTATGACTAAACAAGATGGACGTATTCCGGTAAGAGTACTCAATGAGTTCAAGTCACCACTCAAATTGACCAGAGGAACTATATTGGGAAGATGCCAAGAGGCTGAAGTAGTAATCATTCTGAACAGCTCCAGGAAAACGTTTCAACTAGCAAGATTATTCTTTCAAATGACATCACGGCATGGACGGAGGGGCTAGTGGAAGACTATCAGAGTAAGGCAAAACAGCTCATCGTAAAGTAGCAAACATATTTGACCAGGATGGCTCCAAACCGGGCCGCACCAACCTTGTGAAACATAAAATTGACACTGGAGGTGCAAGGCCTATCCGTCAAGCTCCTCGTAGTGTTCCACTGGCGAAGCGGGGAGTGGTGAGTCAAATCATACAAGAAATGAGCGACCGCGGCGTAATCGAACCATCAGTCCAGAGCTCACCGGTGGTACTTGTGAAGAAGGATGGAAAAATGAGGTTTTGCGTGGACTACCGGAAGTTGCATGACGTTACGAAAAAGGATAGCTACCCATTGCCAAGAATTGACGACACTCTGGACTCGCTATCTGGTACAAAATGGTTTTCCACACTGGACTTAAAAAGTGGCTACTGGAAAGTGGAGGTGAAGGAGGAAGACAAGGAGAAAACAGCTTTCAGTTTCGGAGATGGTCTTTGGCAGTTTACACTAATGCCCTTTGGACAATGGAATTGCACCAGCTACTTTTGAAAGACTCATGGATCAGGTATTGAAAGGACTACATTGGAAAACATGCTTGGCGTACCTGGACGACATCATCGTATTGGGCAAGAACTAACAGGGAAAGCCTGGCGTGGCTTGTTATTGAACGAAAAAAATCGCTTTGGCGGTTAAGCGCCAATTAATGATGATAATGATGATCTGATACTACATCTTACCTTAGGATTGAGAAATACTTTTATAGAAGTTTGATACCAAATGAAATAACATGGTACCCCGTTAAATTAAATGGGAAAAACTAAACCTCCCTTGCCGTTTACAACGGTGTTAGTATAAGCGAAAAACTAGTGATAAACAGGCTTTGATGAACTGAAGTCAAAGAAGACTAGCCAATAGTGAAATCGATATCAGTGAGTGCCTCATCTCTATCGAAATCACTACCAATCAAACGTGTTGCAAACGCAATAAAATGTAGCGAATTCCCCTCATCGAAAAAGTAATGTTGACTTTCAATTTCATTACATAATAATGCATGATCCCCACTTGCTTGTTGGACGTTGGCTTATCTTGCTCATATATATATATGTATGTACGGAATCCAAATAGTCAATATAAAAAATAAGAAATGCGAAACGTTCGAGAAGTAAATAAATCCATTACGTGACAGTTTCTGTTGCCAATCTGGTTATTGTTGTTTGTAATTTTACCCTTAGAAGCTGTCGGCAACTGGATTGCATTATCTCTACATACATATGTACTCGTACATATTTATATAGCGCTTGTTGCCATTATTGTTATTGCTCACCAATTTTTCTTTGTATTTTGATTAAAGATTTAGTTTTCTCTTGACTTTGCCACTTTGAGTAAAGTCATTCTCAGATTTTTTGCATACTTTGCTATTGTCAAATAACGAAATTGGAATCATTTTCTGCAAAGCATGGACAAAGTGAGGATACATTCTTAACCGCAAATATACTTTGTATTTGATTATGATTATCGGAATTGTTACCGGCTGTGTGCAATAAGCAAAAGAGCACATGCGCTCACTTGTGGGCAACTTATTATACTATACCAAAATTGCAAGATATTTACAGGACTAGTTGTGCGTCATGGGAAACTACTAAACCTCTCCAGAGATGTCTACCGCTAGCTCAGGCTCCCTATACGGGTCAATAATTCTAATACTCGCTTTAAAAAACTAATACTAGGTTCAAACACACACAAAATTGGCAATTTATACTATTTGGGCAATTTATTACGCAATTTGTCATATAATAAATTGTAATAATAAATTGCCAATTTAAAAAAAATTGCGTAATAAATTGTTTCAAACTGCAAATGCAACATTGTAAAGTGTGTTTATTGAGTATACTTAAACGTCAGTTACGCATGGCTGAACTGTATGGTTGGCTTATATCATCAGCTGATTTTATGTCTTTCATTTCACTGGAGTAGGGATTGTCAAAAGAAGATGGCAAAATCAAAATGAAACCAAAACATTGAACACATTTTCTTACAACACACAAAAATTTCAAAGTTTTATGTTTTCATTCCATTTCATTCGCCTAATAATGTGCGTGTTCATTTTGACAGTCTGAACAAAGGTATGTTCTTGCTGTAGCGATGAGCCAACCAGCTATCAAATTACTATTGTGTAAGCTAAATCGAGTTGTATGAACAGCACTCAATTCAAATCGAAATTTCCTCAATTTATTTTTCTGTTTGAACATAGTATAATACTGTTTTCACACAGAAACTTAATGATCTCATTTCACCTGCTAATGAAATCGTAAATTTTTTGCTTTCACACAGAAGTAACTGCTCGATTAGTATGAAGGATGAGACAGACAATCATGGCGGAACGATACAAGGTGGGAGCATGGTGATATACCTACAAATAAAAAAAATTCCATGTACTTGTAAATTCGATGGACAAATGTCAAAATCGTACTGCGCCGGTAGTTGATGTATCAAATCAAATAAAAAAGGTTTATAATCAGCTGTTCGATGCGGCCAACTTGTATCGTTCCGCCATGCAGACAATGATATTTGCTTTGGCAAATGACATTTTTAAGCACTGAACACACCAAAAACTAAGAAGCGGAAACGGAACGCTGCCGACAGAGTTGCATTGTGCTTTTGACTTCATTAGGCATTCGATTAGCTACTAATGAAATAATAATATATTCGAATTTTGTAGGGAAGATTGAGCTCAATAAGCGTCTTAATGTAGAAAATTGCCTTTATTATTCAATAAGCCGTCTGTGTGAAAATATTATAACACTTATATAAAGGCGATGGCAAGTCTTTTCTCCATCAGATAAATGTATCACAACAGCGATGACTGCACGATATTGTGTTTGTTTGCCCATTGCGATACAAGTCCCGACTGGCGCTAATTGTGCGTACCAAGGGAGCTCAGATCTTCTTCAACCTTTCTCAACTCAGTGGAGGTGTACCCCTTTCACTGCTTCAAAATACAGGTGGCTGTAGAAATACTTTTTGAGCTTCATGAATTCCGCCGAAAAATATTTTGAGAGAACGAATATTTTTGTATGGTCCAGTTTTCCAATGCGAGTTTGAACTTCATTTAAAGTTGATTAGAGTTTAACCTTGCCACTTTGGTCTAAAAGTTCATAAAGTTCTACTACATAACTCATTTTAAGCGGCGAGAGGGTTACACTCTAGTGAATTTTGGTTTGCTGTTTAAACTTGCACTGGAAAACCGTGTCTAAGTATTTGAATTTCCATTGGAGGCATTTGCATGTTCGAGTTTGACTTCATAATAAATTATAAACATGCTTATATATATACATACAACAATATATTTATACGAACATGTATTGACGAAAATCATTTAAATCTTCAATGTGATTATCCCTGAAGATTGCATCCTGCGCGCACACACACTTATTAATTCAAAATTTAAAATACATACAAAAAATTACAAATTCTTATTTTAATTTCCCCAATTCATCATGCTAATCATAAATAACAAGCAGCGCACTTTTCGAACCTGGATACTTTTTCAGGGCAGAATTATTTTCCGGATACGGGGATTCTATCAGAACCGAGTACTTTTTCGGAGCCGTGTACTTTTTCAGAGCAGGAATATTTTCGAATCCGGGTACTTTTTCAGAACAGAGTATTTTTTCGGATCCGGATATTTTTTCAGAACAGATTATTTTTTAGGATCCGGGTATTTTTTCGAATCCGGGTACTTTTTCGGAGCCGGGTAACTTTTCAGAACAGAGTACTTTGGCGGATCCAGGTATATTTTATAAACAGTACTTCTCGGATCCGGGTATTTTTTCAGAACAGAGTGATTTTTCGGAGCCGGGTACCTTTTCCCTTTTCACAGAGTACTTTTTCGGATACAGGTATATTTTAAAAAACAGAGTTTTTTTTCGGATCCGGGTATTTTTTAAGAAGAGAGTACTTTTTCGGAGCCAGGTATTTTTTCAGAACAGAGTACTTTTTCGGAGCCGGGTACTTTTTCAGAACAGAGTACTTTTTCGGATCCAGGTATATTTTAAAAAACAGGGTATTTTTTCGTATCCGGGTATTTTTTCAGAAGAGAGTACTTTTTCGGAGCCAGGTATTTTTTCAGAACATGGTACTTTTTCGAATCCGGGTACTTTTTCAAAACAGAGCACTTTTTCGGATCCAGGTATATTTTAAAAATAGTACTTTTTCGGATCCGGGTATTTTTTCAGAAAAGAGTACTTTTTCGAAGCCAGGTATTTTTTCAGAAAATAGCACTTTTTCGGTTCCGGGTATTTTTCAGAACAGAGTGATTTTTCGGAGCCGGGTACCTTTTCAGAACAGAGTTCTTTTTCGGATCCAGGTATATTTTAAAAAACAGAGAATTTTTCGGATCCGGGTATTTTTTCAGAAGAGAGTACTTTTTCGGAGCCAAGTCTTTTTTCAGAACAGAGTACTTTTTCGGAGCCCGGTACTTTTTCAAAACGGTATTATTTTACGAATCCGGGTCCTTTTACGGATCCGTATATTTTTTCCGGGCAATCTTTTAAATTCGTGTGGTACCACTTACGAAGATTTTTCCACCAATCTATTATAATGTGTATTGGGTACAAACTACACCTTTTCCAGTTTAAGTTCAGAAATTCCAATTTAAATTCAGAAAATTACAACTAAAGTTAAGAATTTCCAATTTAAATTAAAAAATTTGCAATGTAAGTTCAGAAAATTACAATTCAAGTTCAGAAAATTCCAATTCAAGTTCAGAAATTTGAATTAAAAAAATTACAATTCAAGTATTTTTCTTTCATGCAATGGAAATAAAAGTATGAGTAAGAATTGTAATTTTCTGATCTTGAACTTAAAATTCTTAACTTGAATTGTAATTTTCTGAATTCAAATTTCTGAACTTGAATTGGAATTTTCTGAACTTGAGTTGTTAATTTCTGAACTTAAACTGGAAAAGGTGTAGTCGCGGACATTCTCGCTTGTTTGCTTGCTTACCACTGATACGCTTTATGCAAAGAAAGTTATTCTACCGTCTTTGCTTCATGTTATTTAAACTAATTCAAGGGCTCCATCCCAAAAAATATCGAAAAAATGTCTCTTCAGGCTTCGAGAAACATTTAAAGCTAAATTTGATATCCAACAACTTTCCCTTATTATTTAACAAGTTTCGAGTTTTCATGTTGATATTCTTTCCAACTGTTAGCGCTGATTACATTCAACAACCGTAGCCAAGTATTGACTACTTGATTACTTTGAACGCGGCAGCCACAAATATGAATTATAACAAACAAGAGCGAAAAATTTAGAATAAAATGATAATTAGGATCATTTCAGCTTTAAACATCTGTTATATACTTATATTTTAGTTTTTATTTGCAAAAGATAAAGGACGCCACTTTCTGTCGCTACCTATATTATACTCAGTTGAGCAGAGCTCACAGAGTATATTAACTTTGATTGGATAACGGTTGGTTGTACAGGTATAAAGGAATCGAGATAGACTTCCATATATCAAAATCATCAGTATCGAAAAAAAATTTGATTGAGCCATGTCCGTCCGTCCATCCGTCCGCCCGTTAACACGATAACTTGAGTAAATTTTGAGGTATCTTGATGAAATTTGGTATGTAGGTTCCTGGGAACTCATCTCAGATCGCTATTTAAAATGAACGATATCGAAAATTTCGAAAAATCGAAAAAGTGTGATAATTCATTACCAAAGACGGACAATGCGATGAAATTTGGTAGGTGAGTTCAGCTTATGACGCAGAATAGAAAATTTTTAAAATTTTGGACAACGGGCGTGGCACCGCCCACTTTTAAAAGAAGGTAATTTAGAAGTTTTGCAAGCTGTAATTTGCCAGTCGTTGAAGATATCATGATGAAATTTGGCAGGAACGTTACTGCTATTTCTATATGTATGCTTAATAAAAATTAGCAAAATCGGAGAACGACCACGCCCACTTAAAAAAAAAATTTTAAAGTCAAATTTAAAAAAAAGTTAATATCTTTGCAGTATAAATTATGTCAACATTCAACTCCAGTAATGATATGGTGCAACAAAATACAAAAATAAAAGAAATTTTCAAAATGGGCGTGGCTCCGCCCTTTTTCATTTAATTTGTCTATGATACTTTTAATGCCATAAGTCGAACAAAAATTTACCAATCCTTGTGAAATTTGGTAGGAAATTAGATTCAAGGACGATAACGGTTTTCTGTGAAAAAGGGCGAAATCGGCTGAAGCCACGCCCAGTTTTTATACACACAGTCGACCGTCTGTCCTTCCGCTTGGCCGTTAACACGATAACTTGAGCAAAAATCGATATATCTTTACTAAACTCAGTTCACGTAATTATCTGAACTCACTTTGTATTGGTATAAAGAATTGCCGAAATCCGCCTATGACCACGCCCACTTTTTCGATATCGAAAATTACGAAAAATGAAAAAAATGCCCTAATTCTATACCAAATATGAAAAAAGGGATGAAAAATGGTGATTGGATTGGTTTATTGACGCAAAATATATCTTTAGAAAAAAACTTTGTAAAATGGGTGTGGCACCTTCCATATTAAGTAAAACAAAATGAAAAAGTTCTGCAGGGCGAGATCAAAAGCCCTTGGAATCTTGGCAGGAATACTGTTCGTGGTATTACATATGTATATAAATAAATTAGCGGTACCCGACAGATGATGTTCTGGGTCACCCTGGTCCACATTTTGGTCGATATCTTGAAACCGCCTTCACATATACAAATATCACCACTCCTTTTTTAAAACCCTCATTAATACCTTTCATTTGATACCCATATCGTACAAACACATTATAGAGTCACCCCTCGTCCACCTTTATGGCGATATCTCGAAAAGAACCCCACCTATAGAACTAAGGCCCACTCCCTTTTAAAATACTCATTATCACCTTTCGTTTGATACCCATATTGTACCAACGCATTCTAGAGTCAACCCTGGTCCACCTTTATAAGGATATGCCGAAATGTCATCCACCTATAGAACAAAAGCCCAGTCCCTTTTAAAATTCTCATTAACACCTTTCATTTGATATTCATATCGTAAAAACAAATTCTGGAGTCCCCCCTGGTCCACCTTTATGGCGATATTTCGAAAAGGCGTCCACCTATAGAACTAAGGCCCACTCCCTTTTAAAATTCTCATTAACACCTTTCATTTGATACCCATATCGTACAAACAAATTCTAGAGTCACCCCTGGTCCACCTTTATGGCGATATTTCGAAAAGGCGTCCACCTATAGAACTAAGGCCCACTCCCTTTTAAAATACTCATTAACACCTTTCATTTGATACCCATATCGTACAAACAAATTCTAGAGTCAGCCCTGACCCACCTTTATGGCGATATCCCTAAATGGCGTCCACCTATAGAACCATGGCCCTCTTAAAATACTCTTTAATACAATCCATTTGATACACATGTCATGCAAACACATTCCAGGGTTACCCTAGGTTCATATTCCTACATGGTGATTTTCCCTTACTTTGTCTCCATAGCTCTCAACTGAGTATGTAATGTTCGGTTACACCCGAACTTAGCCTTCCTTACTTGTTTGAATTAGGTTTAATCTGGAAATTTGACAGATGTCGCTTTGTAGCCGCCGTCGTTAATGTAACCAGGCCTATTCTTCAACCTTAGAGAAATTTTGAGAAATGTATAGTTCTCAAATTTATATCCAGCACATTTATCTTCAGTTGATATCCCACATTGCATAAAGTGTTGAGGTGAAGTTGAAAACAAAAATAATCTCCAAGGTGGCACCACCAAAGCAAACATCTGATAATTACGCAGAAATATACAAGTGGCTGGTACCATTAATAAAGCGATATAAATAATTTATGCATGTATTATTTTATTTTCTTGAAAATACTGCTGTATTGGAATTTTACAATTGAGTCCAATCAGAGACTCCCACTTGAGTACAAGTTGGGTATTGTCTTTTTTGCCATTAATAAAAATACCCTTTTGTTGAGAACACTGTGATCCTCTAGTTGAGCTACTGTTAAGAAACAAAGCTTGAGATTTCAGAAATATGCTAGTTATTCACTTGAGCTCTTATTTTAATTGGGATACACCTCTTTGTAAACGTGGAGGTTTGGTGAGTTCTAAAATCTACACAAATTATTCCTAATTTGGGGAAAAATTAAACAACGTGACATCAGGACCTAAACCTAAAACATTTGAAATGCGAAGAATTCCAAAATGAAAAATAAAATCTCCCCAATGTGAATAATCTCATCAACGCAAAAATTAATGGTTTATGGATATGGCGGAAAACCAAAAATTAATTGGTTGGCAATGATATCGTTATGACTAAAGCATTATTTTATGGCTTCAATAACCGGTTACATTAATTTCCATAAGGTTGGGAGGATCAGCTATTTTACAAGGAGTTTGCCAGGGCCTTAACGTAGTTTATCCACAATTTTTTTTTTATCTCATGATCTGTTCATACGCGAGGGAACCTTACAGTCGTGGTCAAAGTTTGGTCTCACTCACAATTAAAGGCATTTACATGCTTACCACTTTCATTGCATACAATCAAAAATATTTATTTAGGTACTCGCCATAACAAATTATTTGCACATAATATTGCATGCATGGAGTACTCGCGATTTCTGCAGGGTAGTGCTGAACGATCATTGTTAAAATAAAAATTTATAAAAACCTACTTAAGAAACTCTATGAGACAAGACATGTTGTGTAACTTTGATATTCTGTCTATTGAAAATTCTGTAGCCCGATCTTTAAACTTTGATGATTTTTTTGATGATGACACTTTTGCGGAACAGAAATCTTGAAAGTTCTCTCTTGTCTAAGAGAGGAGGCATATCGCCATTAGTGGGACATATATAACGTGTAATTGAGTATGCTAAAAGTCTCAAAGTTTATTGAAATTAAACTTAGTACAACGTGACGATTTTTATTGATAGGGGCCATCAAAAGAATTTGCCACAGGTGCCAGATGATATAGTTACGCCACTGTAGAAGTAGTAGTATATATTTATTGTTTCCAAAAAATCAGATACAGAGTATGACGTGTGCTTTTGCGTACATCCAAACACTTAAATAAATAAGTCAAAGTAGATGCTAGCGACAATAACAGAGTATGTTGTGTGTCGCACCACGTGTTAAATAAAATACTAACGAGCTACGAAAATTCATTTGATAATAAGTTCCTAATTTTTGTCGGTAACTTTCTTTACATCTCTCAAATGTTGTTTGTGACCTTTATCTGCACTAGTTATTATTATAGAGTCCTTGTGTTTATTTATAAATTTGGCCGTAAGTTCCTAATTTTGAAGCTATCCGGCCAAAGCCGCGAAGTTAAATCCATTTAAACTGGCAACCACCTTCGCCATATCTAAACTTCTTTGATTAAAGTAAAGGGCACGAATGTTGTTATATATCCGACATGTGCCAATAAAGTGAAAAACGTCTTCTGGCTCCTGCAAGTTACATACTGTGCAAAGTGGAGACTATATGTTTTTTTTTACATTTTGCGTTTAGATTCAATAAATCTTCCCGAGAATCAGACTGACTGCATATGCACTGTAATCATCAGTGAAATACGAACTATCCAATGACACTAGGACTGGGTAAAGGTCGTGGGTAGTAGATTTCCGAGCCATTTCGAGGAACCTATTTGTATTATACTCAGCTAAGTTGTCTAAGAGCGAGAAAGTGAAGGTCTGTACATTAGCTGATTGGAATTGCGTAATGAAAGGTAGATTGACGGTAGTAGCAAGTTCTTTCCAAGTTTTTATCCAAGAAATACCCAGGTTGGCAGTCTCCTCTGCTAGAATACGCGGAAGTCTGTCATGTGATAGACTAAAGCAACGAGCGATATAGAGCATGTGTAGGCGAAGGGTATGTAAATATAGGGGCTGAAAACCTGTTTCCGCAAGCACACACGAGAAATCTACAAAAAAGGTAAACTATCTTTTGCTTGAAAGCACAAGGATATTGTCTATCTTAGAATAGCCTCTGCGAAAACTGGCCTGAGACTCACTTAAAATATTGTTACAATCGATCCAAGCATTTATGCGACCTAGTAAAAGCCCACAAAATATTTTATAAATATTGTCTAGCAGAGACAGACCTCTGTAATCTGTAATAGTGTTAGGGTCACCTTTCTTAAAGAGGGCAATCAAGATGGAGGAGCTGAAAGAGGAAGGAATCTGCTTTCTCAAATAAATAAAATTTAGAAGCGCCAGCAGTTCATTGAGGAAACATTGGGGAAAAACTTGTAAATTCATAACATACGCCATCCTACCCAGGGCATTTTCGCATTTGGTACCTTCAATAGCCAATCCTGCAATCAACAGGAGCATCAAGGAAGGTGTCAGAAAGCTGGGGCATTGCCCAGTGCACGCACGAACCAATACTAATACGGTATAATCGATCTTTGAAATGAAGATAAAAGTCGCGGATCTTAAGGTTACTACTTATTTTACAACGGGATTTTTAAGTGATTTGGCTAGCCGCAACCATGCTATAGATAAATAGATTAAGCCGTTCAATTTCCTTACATCGCCACTCTAATTTCTTCCCTTTACAAAGCTTAACATATTTTTTACGAAGATTGAGGCACTTAATCCTATCGCAATCTGCATTCCTCCTTCTCATCATATTTAAAGCGTTCATTAACTTCTTTCGTACGTTTGAGAACTGGCAATTAAACCACACATTCTTCGGTAAGAAATGACAATTTCCTTTGTAGTGATGAGCCGCCGTTTTAATTTTATCAGTAATTATAGACACTTTTTCATCAACAGGGTCCTTAGAGGACCTAGTAATGAGCTCCATGAATTTATTCGCGTTATTATATGGTTTCCATGAAAGTCTGGAAGAAAGTACAGGTTCTTCGGAGTCGGCACTACATGGACGGCCGTGGAAATTAATAACAGCAGGCATACGGGCATCAGTTAGACCAAGAAAATCAAAGAGCAGATAGCATAATTAATTACTGTGCGGCCAACTCCAACGCAAAAAGTAAATTCACCACTCAGATCACCACCAACCCTTCCGTTTAAAATAACCCCACCCAAGTCTTCAGCCAAACTAAGTATTCGTTTGCCTTTATTATCTACTACCGAATCTTTGGATGTACGTGTGTCACACACACTGGCAAAAGTAGATATCGTTTCCCATACAGGCATTGAGATCGCCAGCAAAGCAAAATGAGCTCGGTCTAAGATTGTCAAGGAAATGCTGGAGAGCTTCAAAATCAGCATTTCAGCGCGTACAGTACAAATATTGCGGTAAGAAACAGAAGACAACTTCACGTAAACATACCGACAAATATGTGCAACCATGTTGTGTAATAAATTTTAGACCATAGCGCGATTCGATGTATTTTTTAAAGCCAAACAAGCAACCCTGCTAGCACGACCAGCCTTATATGCTTTCGTTACATCAGTCCAGTGCAGCTGGTACTCTTTAAAGAGGTGGAAGAACTGAGATTTATCATCGGCCAAAACATGCGTTTCAAATAAAGAGGTTATATCAAATGTAAATATATCATCAAATTTAAATTTACTATTCAGATTAGCTTATATTGCACGATAGAATGGAACAATCTTTTTGGGCTTCTGTAGAGTTCGATACAGTGTCATCATTTAAAACACATGTCGGCAAGGGCTGATTTAAACTTAAATAGGTACCACATAAAAATCTTAGTTTCTTGTGGTAATATTACGCTATCATATGTAATATCTATTTTACTAAGGTTTCCTCCATAGATGGTTCTCCATCGCACATTAAAACTCTATCTGCGTTTTTGATTATTGCACATTGCATCGTTTCTTATTCTAATGTTGTGCGAACGGTCCAGCTTCAGAATATCCTTTTTCAATTGGAGCAGTACTTGTTCATGCTGTTGCTTCTCTGCAGTTAGGCCGTTTTCTATAAAGATTGACGTCCCAGATAGTTTCTTAGCATTCTTGAGGATATCACTAGCCATCTGTGCTGAAACAAAATCTGCTATCACGCCCATTTTCTGGTTTCTGCTATACAATTTTCGCACCTCTCGGACGTGAACCAAACACGATAAATATAATAAGAGCTACCAGTCTGCTACCAGAGAACTGCAAAAATCACAATTTTCTTGATTTAATCAAACACTAAAACTTGCATTCACATTCAATCATGCGAATAAACCCATATTGAATAAACTCATAATTGAATAAACTGGTAATTGAATATACTCAGCATCTGTCTATACAAGACTCTGTTAGCATGATTGCGATCGAATGACTGAACAGGTTTTGCATACGATTGGATTGATCAAACGAAGGCAAGCGGAGAATAAAATCAAAGCACGAGAATTAGTATCGTATAGTTCGGCAAACAAACACAATCGTAAGCAATGTTTATATGTATATTTATATGTAGCTTGTCGCCGAGACGTAAGGGCTGAAGAATCATGCAAATCATGGCGGAACGATACAAGGTGGCAGCATGGAACAGCTGATTATAAACTTTTTTTATTTGATTTGATACATCAACTTCCGGCGCAGTACGATTTTGACATTTGTCCATCGTATTTACAAAAACAAAGTACAAGGGATTTTTATTTATGTTTGTAGGTATGTCACCATGCTGCCACCTTGTATCGTTCCGCTATGATGCAAATATTCAGACGCATGGAGTTTTCATATATGCCTTTTCATTCCGATGAATGTAATCACCGTTGAGGCAAACGAGCAAACGCCTGAATTGATTATATTCACGCATATAATAAGTTGGTTGATTTTAAATCAATGTCGATTATGTTTGTTTAAGCAACCCTGCAAAAATGTTTGGATTACGTGTTCCATTTTCTTCATGTTGGAGTACTCTAACAATACTCCTTTGCAATGCGTTTGCGGAACACCATCAGCCGATTATTGCTCGTTTTTTAACGAGTGTGATCACGACACGATGACGATCGAACAGGGTTGCCAAAAGTAAAATATTGCATACAAATAACTGATAATATAATTTTACTATGGCAACTCTGATAAAATGCAACCGCGCACTGGTTTTATGTATACATACTATAGTATAGAAAAATATTAGTTTCTTTATTCACGCAAATGCTAAATAACATAAGAATATTCGTAGTGAAAAATATTGAAGTTGTATTACCCCTCTCCATTTACTTTCATTTTAAATTAAATTCACTCCGATAATTCTTTCCGACACAATTCCTCTTTAGTACTTTGGCATATGATCCTCTGTGGGTGCTCCATGGAGTACTACAGTGAAAGTACTTTGGAAAGTACTCTCACGTATGTACTCTATGGAATACTCACAAACAAAGCGAGAGTGGGATCACCTACTCCTCTCCTAGGACATCGCAATGTTAATTGGAGCACATTTTTTGTATGAATACAGATTAGATTTAGAGCAGTCCTATACTCCCAAAGGAGTATTCCTTACATTATTTATAGAGTACTCGCGTTTTTTGAAGGGAAGTTGGATCATTGAACACGATCACGTTGCCGAATGTAATCGAAGGTTGTTGTGTTCGATTTTTGCAGTTCATTGTCTGCTACGAGTGGCGAGTAACTCGCAGTAAATCAAAAAATTGATGCCGAATGTTTTCTAAGAGGGAAATTTGTGAATTGTCTCGCATTTATCCCTGGTGTAGGCACCTTTTGCAACTGTGATTTTTGGAAAGAGAATTAATTAAGTACAGTCGAAAAAATAAACACAAATACCCCATGAGAATGTATAGAAGACAGTTTATACACATCTCGCCAAAAAAAAAAAAACAGCGACGTCTCTTATCATAATTTAAGCCCCCATTACTGATACTTAGCATAGACTTGACTTGACTTGTCGTAAACTTGGCAACTTAGCAATGATTATACTCCACTTGGCGCATACAATCTGGCATCATAATCAGCGTTGAAATTTATTTTTAAATAAATGTTAATTTGTATGACAAAATGACAAACTGAAATGGAAACAAACAAATGGCATCTAAAAATGTAAACGTCACTTAGAACTTACATAGAAAATCAAAATTCAACAGACTTCTAAGTCAAGTTAAGTGTTGCCAAGTTTTGAGTAATCAGTAACATGCAATGTTCATTTAACAGAACTGTAAGTGACAGCTCTCAAGTCAAGTCAAGTCTATGCTAAGTATCAGTAAGGGAGCCTTTATCCTCTTTGCTTGCTTCTCGCCGCATAGCTTTTCTTTCAGCGAAGTTTGTCAATTTTCACTTTGTTTATTGTAATGCTTGTTAATTTCTGCACTACTCGCTGCTTGTTGAGTGATTTTAATTATTATCTTTTGCAAATTTTATGCGCTAAAAATACTCCCAACTCAATATCAACCACGCAGAAAAGTTTCTTGATATGAGCGAAAGCACACAACAACTCAAGGTAAACATGTCACCTATAAATTTAAAGACCCGATACATTCCACTTCAACAGCTGATTTTGAACACACACGTCTTAATGGGTAGTTCCTAATCCACCGGCGACGCAACGGAATTGCCAAAGTAACGAAAAAAGAATTAAATCACTCGATGACTCGGGCTTTCTTTGCACGGCGGTTTTTTCACAACAATAACTGTTAGGATGAATATCTCTCTTGAAAATCTTTATATTTGTATTAGAGTTTACTTTGTTTCCGAAATATTTACAGTTTAGAATTTAGTGGCATACGTGCCAATAGGTTGTTTGATCACGAAAGATAACTTAAACACTCAACCGGAGGTCTCAGGTTCTAGTAATGGGGCAAGTAACTTACATACATAAGTAGCTTACAGAGCGGTTATTTCTTACAACTACGGTACGACAACAAGGTTAGGTTGAACTGGCGGGTGAGTAAACAACGCACATAGACTGAATGTGTCCACTGTGTTAGCAGAATTTGTTTGACGACCAAACGGAAGAACCCCAATCCGATGCCAGGACTTATATTATAGAATAACTCCGTCCTCTTGGTATATGCTAAAGGTTTTCCAGGACCCAGCTTAATTGCTGCCTCGAGATGTGGCATCTCTGCCGCCCCTCATAGCTGGAGCCTTGACCTGGCGAGCGCAGCACATGAACCCGTTTCCTCCTGCACCTCGCACTTCCTACACCTGCTGTTATTGACGAGGCCTAACTTGCAAGCATGTGGCGCAATTTCCAGCTAGTATGCCCTTCGTGAGCCTTAAATCTTCTCTCTTCAGAAAAATGAGCCACTTTGTGAGTCTAATATCGTAGGCTTTGCACATGAGCTTAGAAATTTTGCAGCCCTGCACTTTTGTCCACGCCTTTCTTGCTTGAAGGATCATATGCAACTTCTGTCTCCTTTGCATTTGTCATGGTAATCATTGATAATCTGCATACCCCTCTACATAGGTTTTTGGTATACGTACTTTATTTGGTGGACGTCCGCCAAACAAGAACCCCATAGTAAAATATTGGTTTGAAAATTGCCGTAAATACCGAATGGGAGAGTTTGGGTAATAGGCCCACGTGCATCCTAGCATCTTCTTGCATGCATACAGTGTCACGGAGGCTTTCCTCGCTCCCTCTCCCACATGGAGTTTCCACGACAATTTACCATCTAGTATAACTCCTAGAATCTTTGTGCTATATTTTCTTGTAGGGTTACTCCTCCAAGCTTAGGTTTAGTACATTTAGAGACCCAATACTTGCTATTAAATAATACTGGTTCGGCTTTTTCCGCTTTGGCGGTTAACCCGACCTCAGATGTCCAGGCACGTACATAAGACTGGGTCGATTTATTAACCGATATCTATTTTTCAATAGGATTTGGGCTCAGAAAAAAGTTCCACTACTCATACCCAAAAAAAAATAATTTTCGAGCCTGCAAAATTTCATTTTTCTTTTACTTTGATTTTTAAGGTTTTTTTCATTTGATTGTAAAATTTTCATGAATAACCTATCCGCCCCAAAAATGTCCACTAAAAACATTGGCGATAACAGTTCTGTGCAAAAAAAAAAAACAAAAATACGTTTTTAGCGGATATTTTTTGAGTCGGACAGGGCAAACATATTTTCCTTATAGCAGGAAATATTTTTAGTAAAAATGGACCAAGCCCTCTTTTATATAAATGACTTTAAAAATGTCGTAGGCAAAAATAATATGTTAAATCTTAGCGAAAAATAGTTTTGTACCAATCGTATCTTTATTGTTTTTTATATCTTTAGTACCTGGGCGACCGAGCTTTGCTCGGCAAGGTTTCGTTGTGCTGGCAACGTTTCTCGAGTATCTTCATGCGCCGAATTATTAATTTCAAACATTTTTTTAGTTATACACTATGAAAGTCTCACAATTTTATTACATTCCAAAAACTTGTAAATTTCACGAATGACAACTATCAGTTAGTTTAATTAAATGTCAACTTACTTCCCTAAGCGGCATCTGCTGGAAAGTAGTTAATTGGTTAGATGTCGTTTTCAAATTGAACATATGCCTGTAGTGTTTAAGGGTAGTAAATTACCATGGTGAGATATCTTTTTGCTATGGTGGGAAATCCTTCTAATAGTAACCTGTGAGAAATTGCAATTATTAATTTCATATTTGCCAAAAATATGCATTTTAATATATTTTGCTGGAATTTGCCACGGTGCCTTGTTATTGCATTTCAATTTTATTAGCGTGTGTGAAATTAAGAAAATTAAGTCGAATCATGTGTAAGAAATTTTTACGAAGATTTTTAAACTTTAATGTTCTCCTTTAAAGCTTTAATAGAATATGAGTAAGTAGAGTGATATTTCGTCTAACTACCCCAATCCTCAATTTTTTTTTAATTTCGACTAGGTGGCAACCCTAATTGGCAACCCTACTCAAAAATGTCCCCATTGTAATGCGGAGTGAAATACCTTTTGTTTGATACCCATATCGGCATATCTCATGCAATTTTTTTTTTAATTTCGAATAGGTGGTAACCCTAAATGGCAACCCTGCTCAAAAATGTTCCTAATGCAATGCGGAGTGAAATACCTTTCATTTGATACCCATATCGGCATATATCATGAAATTTTTTTTAAATTTCGAATAGGTGGCAACCCTACTCAAAAATGTCCCTATTGTAATGCGCAGTGAAATACCTTTCGTCTGATACCCATACGGCATATCTCATGCAATTTTTTTTTAAATTTCGAATTGTGAAACATTATGAGTGACAACACCCACGTGGAAAGTCTTAGAAGATGATACATTATCTCTGTGCCAAATTTCATTTAAATCGGTTGAACCTTTCCCGATATCATTCGGCTATACAAACAAACAAGAATTGCTCGTTTAAAGTACATAATAAGATTTTACAATAAACAGTAGAGCAATCCCCATATCTGAAGGAAAACTGCATTATTACCCGCTCAAGGGCATTGGTGTTAGCCTCTGTCTCTGTATCCTTTTTGCTTCCTTTAAACGAAAATTAGTTTAGAATAGAATCATGTGTATATGTATTATTGCGCAGCCTTGTAACACTATTAAGCACACAAAACAAACAACAACAGCATATCAAGTTTAAATATTTAATTAGTCGTTTAAGTTTTTTTTTGTTTTTATTTTTACAAGACAAATGTTTCAACACTCGCGTGGTGTCTTCTTCAGTTGCTAGTTTTCAATTAACCATTGTCAACAGAAATAACAAAGTAACAAAGTAAGCCTATCCAAATTTGTCAAATATTATCGGCTAATACAATGAAAAAGCAAAAAGGCATAAAGAGAGTATAATACAACAACAAAATTAAGTTATAACAAAATATGAATCAAACGAAGTTTAATGGAAAGCTGAGTAAAGATTAGTATACAGTGGGTCATTATCACGATTCACTGACACACTTTTATGGGTATGTAATGTTCGGTTTCACCCGAACCTAGACTTCCTTACCTGTTTTCTATTACTCCGTTTACGTTTCGCTGAAGCATTCTATGTCGGAACAGAGTACTTTTTCAAATCTGGGCATTTTTTCAGAACAGAGTACCTTTTCGAATCCGGGCACTTCTTCCCAGCACAAACACTTTTTTGGATCCGGGTATTTTTTCAGAACCAAGTACTTTTTCTTATCAGTCGTATTTTTTAAGGAGAGATTACTATTTCAGAACAGAAGACTTTTTTGGTTCCGGGTACTTTTTCGAAAGCGCGTACTTTTTGGAACCCCGGTACATATATAAAACCGGATACCATATCGAATCCGGGAACTGTTTTAAAAACATGGAACATTTCTGGTACTTTTTTGGATCCGGATTCCGATTTCAAATCCGTACCTAATAAAAACTGGGTATCATTTTGATCTAAAGTCTCTCGTCTAATGAACGGACTTAAAGTGGTAGGATATAGTAACAGTAATAAGCAACTACCTTTTATTCCAAGGAAAAATTACATAAGTACACCTAATCATACATCATTATTCATCATTAATTGGGGCTTAACCGCCTTACCGATTTTGGCCGTTTCGTAACAAGTCAAGGCAGCTGTTTCGCGACAATTGGGATCGCTAAGGGAGGTCGAGTCTTCCTTCAATTGCCTCTCCCAAGTGAAAGGAGCTATCCTTCTTCCTCTGCTTCCAACTTCGACTGTCGATTTAAATAGACTCTTCATCGGAGCGTCTTCGTTTATTCGCATAGCATGGCCTATTCAGCGAAGCCTTTAGGCTTTTATTCCCCGCACTTTGTTCATATCTGCGTAAAGCTCACACAGCTCATCATTATTCCATCTTCAATACTCGCCACCAGCATCGCGGACAATACCATGCATTTTGTGGAGAATATTTTTCTCAAACACTCCAAGAGCTTTCTAATCTTTTCGCGACACCGTCCATGGTTCTGAGCCATACACCAGGACAGGTATGATAGGCGACTTGTAGAGCGTGATTTTTGTTCGTTGAGAAAGGCAGGAACTTTATAACTGCCTACTCAGTCGCCTTGTTCGCGAGAGTTATATCCTATTCGATTTCTAAGCTATTATTGTTTTCGCTGTTAATGCTGGTTCGCGAATAGACGAGATCTTTCACATTCTGGAATTTGTATCCCATAGCCGTGATGTGGCTGTTAATACGAGAATTGGTCCATTCTTTCTTGGATGACAGCAAGTAATTTGTCCTGTCCTCATTTACCGCAAGACCCACTTTGTTTATCTAATCCAGAGGAGGCCGAATTACGGCGCGGTTGTTAAGGCCAATAATAGCCGTGTTTTTTAACACGCGCGTATACGTTTCGTTTGCGCGTGTAAAAAAACGCCTATCCTCGCTTAGATAATGCTTAGGAGACCCACCTAGTGGCTGTGGTTAAACAACTAGCTACAGCAACAGGGTGTACCGAAAAGCGGAGACGCAACGCTCTGATGGCCATAGGGTATAACATATAGCTGAATCAGTTGCGATGAATTGTAGACACACATAGAATACATAGAATTAGTGTAGAGGGTGAAACAAAGACACATATTTCAGTTACATCTGAGTATAATGCGTATTGAAATTTAGTAGGACAAAATTTATGCGCAGCAATTTCAGAGGTGTATTTAAAGTTTGTCGCTTAGCAGTCCATATAAAGTTTAAGCGTAAACGGATATACGCGTGTTAAAAAACACGGCTAATATCAACATCATCAGCAAGCGCCAGTAACTGTACGCCTTTAAAATAGATTGTGCCATCACGGTTTAGTTCTGCTGCTAGAGTTATATATGTATATTCTCCAGCACAGGGATGGGCGTTATCAACAAATTTGAATAACGATTGACGAAAAAAAAACAATATAAATTTTTATTCATTATTCAAGAAAACTTGAGTGATGGATAACAAGGAATTTTTTTTTCCAAGCATTTCTTGAATAATGAATAACATTTTATCGATTAATTATGGCCGCTCATTCTTATTTCTGTAAATTTTAAGTAAAGGGTTTAGTTATTATTCATTGTTTAAAAAATATGGAATAAGAATAAAATTTCAATTAAAATTCAGTTATTAAAAAATAAGAAAATAAACCCATGGTATACAACCATATGCGTAAACAGTTCACGTGTAGTAGTGAAGCTTCTTAAGGGCTATTTAAACGCCATATTCGTAAATATACCCATCTCCAATGTGATCGATTAATGGTGCCTTAACCTAAAAATCGTGAAATTTTCATAAAAATTAAGAAAACACAAAAAGTTACAAACATATTCCACAAAAAATAAGTCTCTTAGTCATAACGTATCGAAAGCAATGAATAAAATCTACAAGAAGGTATTAAATTCACCACTCACACAGAGCATATTAACTTTGATTGGATAACGAATGGTTGTACAGGTATAAAGGAATCGAGATAGATATGGACTTCCATATATCAAAATCATCAGTATCGAAAAAAACTTGATTAAGCCGTCCGTCCGTCCGTTAACACGATAACTTGAGTAAATATTGAGATATCTTCACCAAATTTGGTATACGACCCAGAATAGATTGGTATTGAACATGAGCGAAATCGGATGATAACCACGCCCACTTTTTATATATATAACATTTTGGAAAACACAAAAAACCTGATTATTTAGGTAATAATACACCTAGAATGTTGAAATTCGACGTGTGGACTGATATTGGGACTCTTGATAAAAATTTGAAAAAAATCTTTAAAATGGGCGTGGCATCGCCCACTTGTGATAAAATCAGAGCAGGAAATATTTCTTGAAAAAATGGACGAAGTCGGTTAAAGACCACGCCCACTTTTATATAAAAGGTTTTTAAAAGGGTCGTAGACGAAAATTATAAGCTATATCTTAGCAAAAAAGAGCTTTGTATCAACAGAATTTAGTTTCTAAATTGAATTATAACACTATAATGGAAAACACAAAAATTTTTGAAAATGGGTGTGGCACCGCCCCTTTTATGACTAAGCAATTTTCTATGTTTCGGGAGCCATAACTCGAAGAAAAATTAACATATCGTAAGAAATTGTGTACACATATTTTCCTTATAGCAGAAAATATTTCTAGTAAAATTTGGACGGGATCGTTTAAAGACCACGGCAACTTAGACATAAAATAAATTTAAAAGGGTCGTAGACTAGAATAATAAGCTATAACTTAGCACAAAATTGTTTTGAATCAATGTGTAGCATTACGCATGGTGCCCCCTTATGTCAATACGTTTGTAGCATTATGCATCATGCTCTCCTACGCCAATGCACTTCCTATGCAGACCACACACAGTCATATTGCATTCACATTACAATATCGACCTAAATACATTACGTTTACCCCAACGCAGCGGGAGTTCAACATCACATACTAATGCCGACAGCAAGACCTATATCCGGTTACATTTAACTGGCACATTGACCAATTTGTTAATAGCATGACAGAGCGTCCATGACAATTTGTCAATGTGCCTTCCAAAATATTTCTACAGTTACAAATTTCTAAAAGTAGGTCGAACTAATAAGCTGACTCAGAATGTAGTGTATTAGTGTTAGTGTAATTACGTATGTGTAAAATAGGTAATTTTGTATAAAAAAGACTCTCACTTTTTAACGCTACACATCGGCGTTCCTCTATTATTTATTTTAACGTTTTACAAATGATATTTCACTTGTCAAGCTTTACTGTAAGAGGAAATGGGGAGACATTTTTCTTTTAAACGGGCGGTGCCACGTGTTATGTAGAAAATTAATTTATCTGAAATGAAATGTACAATTGAAGATCACGCTGGGTATATAATGTTCGGTTACACCCGAACTTAGACACCTTTACTTTTTAGGTTATGGATATGGCGAGACCCCCAAAAACCAATTTGTTGGCTATGGTATGGTTATGGCGTTAGCGTTATGGTATGGCACCATTAATCGATTACATTGATTTCCGTAGGTTCGATCAGCTGTTTTATTTGGTTATGGTTATTTGGTTATAAGTCACCATTAATTGGGCCTGTAGGGTAACATTGAGATCATTTTGGGGAGTATTCGCTGCGTTTTTTGTGGGTCATTTGGGGGTCATTTCGGGATGGTTTTGGGGACACGGGTTCCGGGGTTATTTGGGGATCGTTCCGGGATGTTTTTGGGCACTCCCTCGTGGTCATTTAGGGATGGTTTTAGGGACTACCTTGGGGTAACTTGATGGCTATTTCGCGACAGTTTTGGGGATCTCCTCGGAGTCCTCCCGGGGTCATTTGGGGATCGTTCCGGGATGTTTTCTTGGCACTCCCTCGGGGTCATTTCGGGGTCGTTCCGTGATGTTCTTGGGCACTCCCTTGGGGTCATTTTGGGGTCGTTCTGGGATGTTTTTGGACTCTCGTGGTCATTTCGGGACATTCCGGGATTGTTTGGGCGATTTCCTCGAGGTCCTCCCGGGGTCACTTGGAGATAATGCCAGGATGGTTTTGAGGACCCCTCGGGATGATTTGTGGACCTTTCCGGCATCATTTCTAGATAGTTTTCGGGATGCGTCCGGGATCCCGTGAGAGACTTTCGGGAGTATTCTGGGATCATTTCTGGATGGTTTCCGGAATCCCGTCGTGGTCATTTCGGGATCATTTAGGAACTCTTCCGGTATCAATTCTGGATGATTTTCGGGATCCGTCTGGGTATCCGTCAGGGTCATTTCGGGAGTATTTTGTGATAATTATGGGACCCTTCCGGAATGATTTCTGGATAGTTTTCGGGATCCGTCCTGGATCCCGTCGGGGTTATTTTGGGCCTTTTTTGGGAGTATTCCGGGATCATTTGGGGATATTTCCGGGATCCCTCGGCGATAATTTCTGGATGGTTTTCGGGATTCGTCCGGGATCCCGTCATGGTCATTTCGAGACTTTTTCGGGAACTATTTCGGGATCATTTGGGGTCCCTTCCGGCATCATATCTAGATTGCTTTCGAGATCCGTCCGGGATCCCTTCGGGGTCATTTCGCGACTTTTTCTGGACTATTTCAAGATAATTCAGAGATCCTTCTGAGATCATTTCAGGATCTGTCCGTGATCCCGTCAGGGTCATTTCGGAAAATCTTTGGGACTATTTCGGGATCATTTAGGGACCCTTCCGGCATCAGTCCTGGATGGTTATCGGGCTTCGCCCGGGATCCCGACAGGATTATTTCAGGACTTTTTCGGGACTGTTTCGTGATCATTTGAGGACCCTTCAGAGACCCTTTCTGGACTGTTTACTGAATGCCATCGGGGTCATTTCGTGATTTTTCTGGATTATTTCGGGATCATTTCTGCATGATTTTCGAGATCCATCCGGGATCCGGTCAGGGTAATTTCGAGACTATTTCGGAATCATTTTGGGATACTTCCGGGATCGTTTCTGGATGATTTTCGGGATTCGTCCTGGATCAGGGTCATTTCGCGACTTTTTCTGGACTGTTTCAAGATCATTTGGGGACCCTTCTGAGATCATTTCAGGATCTGTCCGGGAACCCGTCAATGTCATTTCGGAACATTTTTGGGGCTGTTTCGGGATCATTTGGGGACCCTTCTGGCATCATTTCTGGATGGGTTTCGGAATCCTTCCGGGATCCGGTCAGGATCATTTCGGGACTTCTTGGGGATCATTTTGGGACTCTTTCGGGATCCCGTCGCGATTATTTCGGGATTATTTCGGGATCATTTTGGGGACCTTCCGGGATAATTTCTGAGTGGGTTTCGGTATCCGTCCGGTATCACGTCGGGGTGATTTCGGGACTTCTTTGGCGGTATTCCGGGATCATTTGGGAATCCTTCCGGGATCCGTCGTGGATCATTTCTGGATGGTTTCCGGGCTTCGTCCGGGATCCCGTCAAGGTCATTTCTGTGCTTTTTCGGGACTATTTCGGGATCATTTGGGGACCCTTCTGGCATCATTTCTCGATGGTTTTCGGAATCCTTCCGAGATCCGGTCAGGGTCATTTCGGGACTTTTTCGGGACTATATAGGGATCATTTTGGGACTCTTCCGGGATCCCGTCGGGGTCATTTCGGGACTATTTCGGGATCATTTTGGGGCCCTCCGGGATAATTTCTGAATGGTTTTCGGGATCCGCCCGGTATCATGTCGGGTGATTTCGGGATAATTTCTGGATGGTTTTCGGGATCCGCCCGGTATCATGTCGGGTGATTTCGGGACATTTCGGGATAATTTAGGGACCTTTCCCGGATGTTGATTGAGATGCATCCGCGATCCGCTCAGGGTCATTTCGGGACTTTTTCTGAACTATTTCGGGATAATTTTGGGACTCTTCTGGCATCAGTTCCGGAAGATTTTCAGGTTCCATCCCGGATCCGGTCAGAGTTATTTCGGAACTTTTTCGGGAATATTTCGGGATCATTTTGGGACCCTTCCGGGATCCCGTCGGGGCCATTTCGGGACTATTTCGGGATCATTTTGTGGCCCTTCCGGGATAATTTCTGGATGGTTTTCTGGATCCGTCCGGGATCACGTCGGGGTGATTTCGGGACTTTTCGCGATAATTTAGGGACCTTTCCCGGATGTTGATTGGGATCCATCCGGGAGCCCGTCAGTGTCATTTCGGAACTTTCTCGATATTTCAGGATCATTTGGGTACCCTTCAGGAACCATTTCTGTGTGGTTCTCTGGATCAGTCTAGAATCGCGTCGTTGTCATTTCGGGACTTTTTTGGGACTATTCTGGGACCATTTGGAGACCCTTCCGGGATCAATTCTGGATGGTTTTCAGCATCTGTCCGCGATGCCGTCGGGGACATTTCGTGGCCTTTTCTGGATAATTTCGATCATTTGGGGATCCTATTAGGTTATCAGATCATTTGGTTATTTTTTTTACTCTATTACAAACATAAAACATATTATACAGACAATTTCTTTTAAACAAATAACTTGATAAGCAGGTTAACGCGAATAGCTTATATATTTAACTTTTTTCTTGCGGACGAGGCCGGGGGTAAAGGCTAGTTGCCTATATTTCAGGAATTTCAACAATACAATAAAAATTCTTCTTAATTTAATTTAAAGCTATACAAAAATAATATTTTTTCTATTTACTCGGCCCATTATAGCTTAAGGAAATTTTCGGTGGAAAGTTTCTGCTAAAATTTTAAGATCTTTATAGATAGAAAATGCAAAAGGATAATTAAGCTTTTTAAAATTATATTTCCATAGAAATTTTGCCAATAATAGGAGCTTAATCTTATAACTTTAAACGAGCAATTCTTGTTTGTTTGTATAGCCGAACGATCTCGGGAACGGCTCAACCGATTTAAATGAAATTTGGCACAGAGATAAATATCATCTTCTAAGACTTTCTACCTGGGTGTTGCCACTCATAATGTCTCACAAGGTTGCCACCTATTCGAAATTAAAAAAAAAATTGCATGAGATATGCCGATATGGGTATCAAACGAAAGGTATTTCACTCCGCATTACAATATAGACATTTTTGTGTGGGGTTGCCATTTAGGGATGCCACCTATTCGAAATTAGAAAAAATTGCATGAGATATTCCGATATGTGTATCAAACGAAATGTATTTCCTCCGCATAACAATAGGGTCATTTTTGAGTAGGGTTGCCATTTAGGGTTGCCACCTATTCGAAATTTAAAAAAATTGCATTAGATATGCCGATATGGGTATCAAACTAAAGTTATTTCACTCCGCATTACAATAGGGACATTTTTGTGTAGGGTTACCATTTAGGGTTGGGATATTTAGACCAAATAGTACTCTACTTACTCATATTCCATTAAAGCTTTAAAGGAGAACATTAAAGTTAAAAATCTTCGTAAAAAAATCTTACACATGATTCGACTTAATTTTCTAAATTTCATACACGCTAATAAAATTGGAATGCAATATCAAGGCACCGTGGCAAATTCTAGAAAAATATATTTAAATGCATATTTTTGGCAAATATGAAATGAATAATTGCAATTTCTCACAGATTGCTATTGAAAAGATTTCTCACCGTAGCAAAAAGTTATCTCACTAAGGTAATTTTCTACCGTTGAACACTATAGGCATATGTTCAATTGAAACGACATCTAACCATTTAACTACTTACCAAAAGTTGGCTCTTAGGGTACTAAGTTGACATTTAATTAAACTAACTGATAGTTGTCAGCACTGATAGTTGTCATTCGTGAAATTTACAAGTTTTGGAATGTAATAAAATTGTGAGACTTTCATAGTGTATAACTAAAAAATGCTTGAAATTAATAACTCGGCGCATGAAGATACTCGACCTAAATAACTTAGTTATCGATTTCACTAATTGCCATAGCAATCCCTTATACCATAGGCTGGAATTAACCATTTAAAATTTTTCATTCCAGTTCATTTTGCTGTTAGAGTTTGATATGTTTTTGAAATCTATTTTTAAGGAAATCAAATATTGGTAAGTAAAAATATATTATATATGTGCATATAAAAAAAGTAGAGTTTGATTAATGATGACATGTAGAATAAAGAAAGTGCGGCATACTTGAAGATTGCCGAGCAAAGCTCGGTCGCCCAGGTACTAAACCTATTAAATTTGTTTGAATACGCAATCAAGCATAGTGAAAGCTTTAAACCAGTCGAACAAACAGTTTTTGTTCTACCAAAGTAGCAAATTAAAGATTATTATGGATATATATAAAAACACATTGAAATTATATTTCAAATGGGATGATTTTGGGCATACGCTCGGGGTCATTTGGGGTCATTCCGGGATGGTTTTGGGGATTTCCTCGAAGTCCTCCCGGGGTCATTTGGAGATAATGCCGGGATATTTTTGAGGACTCCTTCGGGATCATTTGAGGGCTTTTCTGCCATCATTTCTGGATAGTTTTCGGGGTCCGTCCAGGATCCCGTAAGGGTTATTTCGGGAGTATTCCGGGATCCCTCTGGGATCATTTCTGGATGGTTTTCGGTATCCCGTCGGGGTCATTCAGGGACTATTTCGGGATCATTTGGGAATTCTTCCGGTATTATTTCTGGATGATTTTCGGGATCCTTCCGGGTATCCGTCAGGGTAATTTCGAGAATTTTTCCGGACTATTTGGGATAATTATAGGATCCTTCCGGGATTATATCTGGATAGTTTTCGGAATCCGTCCGGGATCCCGTCGGGGTTATTTCGGGGCTTTTTTGGAAGTATTCCGGGATCCCTCGCGGATCATTTCTGAATGGTTTTCGGAATCCCGTCAAGGTCATTTCGGAACTATTTCGCCATCATTTGGGGACCCTTCATCATTTCTGGATGATTTTCGTGATCCGTCCAGGATGATTTTCGGGATCCATCCGGGATCCGGTCAGGGTCATTTCGTAACTTTTTCGGGACTATTTCGGGATAATTTTGGGACCCTTCCGGGATCCCGTCGGGATCATTCGGAACTATTTAGGGATAATTTTGGGGACCTTCCTGGATAATTTCTGGAGGGTTTTAGGGATCCGTCCGGGATCACGTCGGCGTGATTTCGGGACTTTTCGCGATAATTGAGGGACCTTCCCGGATGTGTATTGGGTCCATCCGGGAGCCCGTCAGGTTAATTTCGGAACTTCCTCGATATTATTTAGAGATGATTTGGGTACCCTTCAGGAACTATTTCTGTGTGGTCCTCTGGGTTAGCCTAGAATCGCGTCGTTGTCATTGCGGGACTTTTTTGGGCCTATTCTGGGACCATTTGGAGACCCTTCCGGGATCATATCTGGCTGGTTATCGGGATCCGTCCGCGATACCGTCGGGGCATTTCGTGGCTTTTTCTGGATAATTTCGATCATTTAGGGATCCTATTAGGTTATCACGTCATTTGGTTATTTTTGTACTCTATTACAAAAATAAAATGTATTAGATGGACAATTTATTTTAAACAAATAACTTGATGAGCAGGTTAACGCGAATACTCATATATTTTATTTTTTCCTTGCGGACGAGGCCGCGGGTAAAGGCTAGTTGCTTATATTTCAGGAGTTTCAACAATACAATAAAACTTCTTCTTAATTTAATAATTTACTCGGCCCATTACAGCTAAAGGAAATTTTCGGTGGAAAGTTTCTGCTAAAATTTTAACCTCTTTATAGATAGAAAATACAAAGGGCTAATTAAGCTTTTTAAAATTATATTTCCGTAGAAATTTTGCCTACAATAGGAGCTTAATAAACCTACTAAATTTGTATGAATACACAATCAAGTATAGTTTTAAACCAGTTGAACAAACATTTTTCGCTCTACCAAAGTAGCAAATTAAAGATTATTATGGATATATATAAAAACACCTTGAAATTATATTTCAAAAGAATATTTCCTTGAATATATTTGCACTTCCTTATTTCTATCTTTTCAAACTGATACAAACGTGCACTGTCACAAAATCAGGGTCTGGAGCAGTGCACTAAATTTTGAGCAACACTGCTCGCCGTTAAGTGGGCTGACATAATCAAGATCTTGTGTTAAGTGTTAATGAGATGTTAATTTGTAATGGATTTAACCGTCTGGTCACCATTCACATATTCGTAGAATTAAATGATCTTTAGACGGTTTCTATGGTAATATAGAAATTGAGTTTCAATCGCTAGAAATTGTTGTTGTTGTTCTTGTCGTTGTAACGATAAAGACACTCCCCGATGCTTTTGAGAAGTGTTACCGATGTTGATGGTCCTTTTTCGGATATAGATCCGGTTCGTACCAGTAACGAGCACCATTCGCAACCATCACGGGAATTATTTGATATGACCACATTGAACCTTCTAGGCCATCCCGCCTATTTTGTTATTTTAGTCGACTCTTACGGCAGGCGCTTTTGTTTTTCAAAACATGACTAAACATAGTTGAAAAATCAAATAAAAAGTAAATTTCCTAACACTTTCAAACCACCATGCGATATTTGGCAATATATATTGTTAACTCTTTCAGTAAGTTGGAGTGGCCGAAGCAGTTGGTGGCGCACCCCTTCTTGAAAACTAGCGAATGGACATTTGAACTCCTTATAACAGGATTTTATTTCCTAAAATTTTAGGGTTTTGGTTTATAATGTAAAGTAAGTATGTAGAACAAAAACAATTGTTTATAAAGTGCGGAGGTATCACGTTATAAGTGTCCGAAACCCGTATTCTTATATTATTTTGTAGAAAGTGGGCGTTGTTATTGACCGAACTACGAGATTTTTTCCAGATCATGTTCTCTCTGCAAAAGGAAGATGCCTACCGAATTTCATTATTATAACCTCAACCGTTCTCAAGATATCGCTAATCTAATGAATAGGTCTTGCAGTGTGCCGAAAATGCCACGCCTTCTTGTAAAAGTTTTGATTTAAATTGAGGATCCTTTGTATAAACAACCCAAGTGCCAAATCTGAACCCGAGGGAGTTCCTAAAACCAAGCGGAATGATCCCGAGAGAGTACCCAAATGACCTCGGGAGGACCCCATGGAAAACCCCGAAACCATACCGAAATGACCCTGAGAGAAAGCCCAAAAACATCCCGGAACGACCTCCAAATGACCACGGGGGACCCCGAGGGATTCCCCAAAACCATCCCGGAACGATCGCCAAACCATCCCGAAAAGACCCCGAGAGAGTGACCAAAAATATCCTGGGACGACCCCAGATGACCCAAAGAGAGTGCCCAAAAACATCCGGGAACGATTCCCAAATGACCCCGAGAGGACCGCGAGGAAATCCCCAAGACTATCCCGAAATAGCCACCAAACTACACCGAGGGAGTCCCTAAACCCATCCGGGAATGACCCCCAGAGGGAGTCTCCAAAAACAACCCAAAACTACCCCCAAATGAACCCGACGAAGTGCCTAAAAACATCCCGGAATGACCTCCAAATGACCACGAGTAAGTCGCCAAAACCTTGCCGAAACTACTCCCAAAAGACCCTAGTAGGATCCCGACGGAGCCTCTGGAATGACCCTCAAAATACCCCGGGAGCACCCCGAAGAATTCCCCGAAATTACCCAAAAATTTACCCCAAAAGACCCCGGGAGGATCCCCAGGGTGTCCCAGAAATTACCCTCAAAAACCCCGCGAATACTCCCCAAAATGATCTCAATATTACCCTAAGAAGCTTCAGTACTACACGCGAACTGTTTACGCATATGGGTATATTTGTAGGGCATCTCGAGGGTATATTTTTTTTATTTTTGAATAACTGACTAAAACGTGAAATTTTATTGTTATTCCATATTTTTATACTCAGCTGAACAGAGCTCACAGAGTACATTGATTTTGTTCGCATAACGGTACTCCGTAGCGGCATAAACTAATCGAGATAGATATAGACTTCCATATATCAAACTGATCTGGGCGAAAAAAGAAATTCATTTAGCCACGTCCGTCCGTCCCCCGTCTGTTCGTGAACACGATAACTTGAGTAAATTTTGAGGTATCTTAAAGAAATATGGTATGTAAGTTCCTGGGCATTCACCACGCCTACTTTTGCGATATCGAAAATTTCGAAAAAGCGAAAAAGTGCGATAATTCATTACCAAAGACGGATAAAGCGATGAAACTTGTTAGGTGGGTTGACCTTATGACGCAGAATAGAAAATTAGTAAAATTTTGGACAATGGGCGTGGCACCACCGACTTTTAAAAGAAGGTAATTTAAAAGTTTTGCAAGCTGTAATTTGGCAGTCGTTGAAGATATCATGATGAATTTTGGCAGGAACGTTACTCCTATTAATATATGTGTTCTAAATAAAAATTAGCAAAATTGGATGACGAACACGCCCACTTTTAACAAACAATTTTTTAAAGTCAAATTTGAACAAAAAATTTAATATCTTTACAGTATATAAGTAAATTATGTCAACATTCAACTCCAGTAATGATATGGTGCAACAAAATACAAAAATAAAAGAAAATTTCAAAATGGGCGTGACTCCTCCCTTTTTCATTTAATTCGTCTAGAATACTTTTAATGCCATAAGTCGAACAAAAATTTATCAATCCCTGTTCCATTTGGTAGGGGCATAGATTTTATGACGATAACTGTTTTCCGTGAAAATGGGTTAAATCGGTTGAAGCCACGCCCAGTTTTTATACACAGTCGACCGTCTGTCCTTCCGCTCGGCCGTTAACACGATAATTCGAGCAAAAGTCGATATATCTTTACTAAACTTAGTTCACTTACCTATCTAAACTCACTTTATCTTGGCTTAAAAAATTGCTGAAATCGCACTATGACCACGCCCACTTTTTCGATATGGAAAATTACGAAAAATGAAAAAATACCATAATTCTATACCAAATATGATAAAAGAGATGAAACATGGTAATTGGATCGATTTATTGTTTCAAAATGTAACTTAAGAAAAAACTTTGTAAAATGGGTGTAACACCGACCATATTAAGAAGAAGAAAATGAAAAAGTTCTGGAGGGCGAAATCAAAAGCCCTTGGAATCTTGGCAGGAATACTGTT
The DNA here is from genome assembly GCF_040869045.1 of Eurosta solidaginis. Taxonomy (NCBI): domain Eukaryota; kingdom Metazoa; phylum Arthropoda; class Insecta; order Diptera; family Tephritidae; genus Eurosta; species Eurosta solidaginis. Next base: position 315,872,271 of record NC_090319.1, on the reverse strand, counting down.
CGTGGTATTACATATATAAATAAATTAGCGGTACCCGACAGATGATGTTCTGGGTCACCCTGGTCCACATTTTGGTCGATATCTCGAAAACGCCTTCACATATACAACTAAGGGCCACTCCCTTTTTAAATCCTCATTAATACCTTGAATTTGATACCCATATCGTACAACATACATTCTAGAGTCACCCCTGGTCCACCTTTATGGCGATAACCCGAAATGGCGTCCACATATAGAATTATGGCCCACTCCCTTTTAAAATACTCTTTATTCCATTTGAAACCCATGTCATACAAACACATTCCAGAGTTACCCTAGCTTCATTTTGCTAAATGGTAATTTTCCCTTATTTTGTCTCCAAAGCTCTCAGCTGAGTACGTAATGTTCGGTTACACCCGAACTTAGCCTTCCTTACTTGTTTTACTTAGAATTTACCATTTTAACGTATTTTTTCAAAATAAAAGTAATGTTATGTTGTTATTTTTTAAAATCTTTTTTGCTCTTCATTCGTGGTTGTTTTTCACGACTTTCTGCTGTAACAACCTTAACACCTTCACGTTTTTTTTCTATAACACGTTTGGAAACAGATGTTAATAACTGTACATATCGTTCTGTTCTAGTGTTCGCTCATCATAATCTGAGAGTTATTCCAAGTGATCGTATGTAATATTTCTTATGAATTCTGGTTCAGATAGTAAATTATCGTCATTCTGATCAATCATATCAGTATAATCTGAAGCATTAAAATTGATATTATATTTTTTGTAAACTCTGAGTTTATTTGGGTCAAGTATTTTTATTTATTTATTTATTTATTTATTTGTTTAAGTCTATTAATTTTAATCCTTACAGACTATGATACAATGAAAATTTAAAAAATACTTATGCCTAAAAGTAATCGGTTTACTTAGAAAGCAGACTTCAAAATATTCATAAATTCAGCTCTTTGTATAGAAAAATCAAGAGCAGCGTAATTACTTATTGAGTTAAGCTCCCGAATAGCACGCGTAATGGGAGCATTAGCAGCGTAATTCGTTCTGAAATAATCGTAATAAAATGGAAAGGAATTTCTGAGAGATCTTTGGGGAACATTAAATCGAATCCTTTCCAGCAAATAAGGGCAATCAATGTAGCCATTAATAACATTATACATGAATGACAAGCACAGTATAGATCTACGATTTTCCAAAGACTTGAGGCTTAAAAGTAAAAGACGTGCAGAGTAGGAAGGAATCGGCTCCGAAAAGTTTAACGGGCGAAGGGCATATTTAAGGAAAATTTTTTGAATTCTCTCAATTCTACAAATGGCCGTTTGGTTGCTTGGTCTCCAAATGAAGACAGCATATTGAATATGAGATCTAACGTATGACGTGTAGAGCAGCTTAAATGTATAGGGGTCTGAGAATTTTGAAGCATTGCGCCGTACAAATCCGAGCATAGAATATGCTTTCGATGTTACGTAGTTAATGTGATTAATGAAGGAAAACCTTTTGTCAAAAACGACACCCAGGTCTTTAATATCGTCAAAACATTGAAGTTCACAGTTAGGTATACTGTATTTTGTAGACAAATTGTTAGTTGATTTTGAATAAACTATTTGGAAGCATTTTTGCGTATTTAAAGAGAGACAGGAATTCAGGCACCATTGGTGAAGCTTATTTATATCATCCTGCAGCTTTATGGCATCTTCTTGCGATTTAATAGCTGAGAATATTTTTAAGTCATCTGCATAAAGTAAACACTTTGCAAACGAAAAACAACTGCTGATGTCATTAATAAATAATATAAATAAAAGTGGACCTAGTATACTTCCCTGGGGAACGCCAGAAGTCGCAACGAACGGACTAGACATTTTCCCATCAATGGTAACAACGCAGTGTCTACTTTAATAAGAACGAATCCACAAAAGAAACGTTGAATGAAAACCGATACAGCTTAATTTTTTTATCAGAACTGTGTGAGGAACTCTATCAAAAGCTTTGGAAAAGTCAGTGTAAATGCAATCAACATGTAGTCCAGCAGAGAAAGAATCTACACAGTATTCGCTAAAAACAGCAAGATTTGAAACCGTGGACCTATTAGCAACAAACCCGTGCTGGTGGGGTGATATAAGGGGTTTAACAGCAAAACTCAACTTGGCATTCACAGCATGCTCAAAAATTTTAGAGATTGTAGACAGCTTGGATATTGGTCTATAGTTACGCACATCGTTCTTATTTCCACATTTGAAAACGGGCGTAATCGAGGTGAGCTTCCAATTTCCATTTTTTCTCGATAGTATAAAATTGTTTTGATAGCTGTATCACGTATAACTTTTCTATCATCAAATAACAGGTCTCTTAGGCTAGCCCAACCTTTTCAGCCCAATCAAAAAACGAGACTGTACTAAATTGCACAATATTTATTGCTAATTTAATGCGGGTTAATTAAATTTATTACACTTGTATTTTAAAAAATATCGAGGGTTGGGCTGAAAAGGTTTGGCTAGCTTAAGAGACCTTTAAATAACATTGTTAATAAAATGTTTTCTGGATGAGGGTAATATGAATTATTTTGGATTACACCATCTACAATATTAAATAAATTACGTGGTAGGTATCGTGTCCAACGAATAAACTTTGATAAAAGTACACTGCAACAGAATTATAGTATTTTACATTGAAATACATTTTGGCACATAAATTCTAATAATATAAACTGCTAGAGTTTTAAAATTATCCGATGGTGTATTAGTTGTGGTATACAGACGTAATACCCTGCTTGCTTTGATTAGCCATCGAGAATGTATAAATGGTCCTGGTTTTATGTTAGCTAAATCAACTGAAACAGCACCATTTCAAATTGCTTTGGCCATTTGATATACATTTTTAACATCTTTAGATAATTCTCGTTTGATTGTACGATGCTGTAAATTCCTGAACTTTTTTTTCTTTGTTTAATGCTTTCGTGATATTTTTCAATTTAAACATTTAGTTTTCTTAGAATACTACGTCTATCAATTAGTTGAATATTCAATTTATTTCAAATTTCAACCAATTTATCAATTAAATGGGAAGTTAAATTTTCATGCGAAAACATTTTACTTTGAATTTTAACATGATCACTTAAAAAAATAAAATCTTAAAATGTCTAGACTAGACGGTAAATTCAGATTATTTAATTCACTTGATAAACCAAATGCAATAGTATCGTGTTCAAGTATATGTAATAAAGTGGATTCAGATGAGGTAGAACGATTTGGTTCATCCATTTTAAATTTAAAAACAAAAAGCTGTAAAGAAAAAAAAAATGTTCCATTTGTTAAAAATGATGATATAGTAGATAAAAGCTCATTTTAGGCTAATTTCTCATAATTTAAGCCTGATATCGTTATTAATACAGGTTCTGAAATGTACGTAAAATACCTTTAAAGTAAGTCCAATATGATATTTTTCCTATAATTATATCAGAAGCTATGAAGATTTTTTGGCCAAACCCAAAATATCTATTCTACAAAAGTGGGGGACTCGAAAACGGACCCATAGCTATGGTGTCATCAGCAATTTTTCTTAGAATCATCTGTAGATTACGTTTTTGCTATACTCTTGATGGAAAAAAAAATTTGACCAGCTCCACGTAAGTAGATTTTAGACATTTAGGCGGGGCCATAGCTGAATTTCTGAAAGTTGCCGCAATTACAAAAAAAGAACACTCCCACAGCTTAAGAATAGACAGGGGAACAATAATTCTACCCCTCCCCATCCATCGCATACCTAGCGTTAGCTGTCAAGTAATCGGAAGTTAGCTATTTCTGAAACGCGTGTTATGGTTTTTTTTTTAACATATGTGAAATCGCACGTTTTAACGTGAATATTTTAAGTGTTAAGACAATTGAATTGAGTAATTGTGATGGATTCTGATATTTCAGGTAAATACTAACATTATTAATGGTGTTGTGATTTTTCAAAGTTATAAATTGATAAAGAACCTATTTTATTTAGGATGTTAAAAAAATGTTTTTAATTTTTTTTTTATTTTTGGTGTTCAAAACCAGTTTTGATATGTTTCCAAGTCCGTCCAAGTAAAAATTAGTTTTGAACATGGTACCTGGCACAATTAGCTTGCCAACTGCATTAAATTTAGCTGCAGATACTTGCAGATAGGGGGATAGATAGAGGGTTTGATACACCCTTGTTGCTGTACAACATGAAAAATAGCTTCATTGCGCAGAAATTTTTTAGTGTTACACAGTGTAATATCTATTTTTTTAATATAACCGATTAATTACACAAATTATTAAATTTTTTCATTTATTAAACAGTTTTAAGAAGATATAGGCAATAAAATATTTTTGGCCGCCTAAAACTTGAAAATCTACCTATGTGCGCTCTAATGGAAGTCTATATCCATCTCGATTCCTTTATACCTGTACAACCAACCGTTATCCAATCAAAGTTATAATACCCTGTGCATAGGTAGATCTGGGTACAAAAATGATAAAGAAATGCGTTCAGATTTAACCAAATTTTCATATTTAAACAAGTAAGGAAGCTAAGTTCGGGTGTAACCGAACATTACATACTCAGTTGAGAGCTATGGAGACAAAATAAGGGAAAATCACCATGTTGGAAAATGAACCTAGGGTAACCCTGGAATATGCTTGTATGACATGTGTATCAAATGGAAGGTATTAAAGAGTATTTTCAGAGAGAGTGGGCTATAGTTCTATAGGTGAACGCCATTTAGGGATACCGCCATAAAGGTGGACCAGGGCTGACTCTAGAATTTGTTTGTACGATATGGGTATCAAATGAAAGGTGTTAATGAGTATTTTAAAAGGGCGTGGGCCTTAGTTCTATAGGTGGACACCTTTTCGAGATATCGCCATAAAGGTGGACCAGGGGTGACTCTAGAATTTGTTTGTACGATATGGGTATCAAATGAAAGGTGTTAATGAATATTGTAACGAATGTTAGCAGCACTGAGCGATGCTATCGTCTCTAAGCCGATGCTAACCAGTGACGTGAATACACATCAATAATTCAATCATTATGTATCTACATAAACGAATCAATAATTGCGGCTACACATATGTACACATTCCGACGAGCAACATTTACATACAAGGCAGCGAGAGATGAGATGTCACACACCGATGAATTTACTTATACGCTTATGTGTGTGCGGGAGACTGTAAACTACAAACACATGCATATATCTTATCTGAGTTGTCACAAGAGAGAGCAATAATTTGTGCACGTAGTTGTGGCTGGCGATTTTGTAGCCGAAACAACTAGTAAGTTCTGGAAATCGAAGAGCCTAGAAGTATGCAGCGTAAACTATAAAAGCGGGGCAAGCGAGTAAGAAGTGATTCAGTTCAGTTTGATTTGAGTTGTCAAGCAGTTGCGATTAAGACGATATCTAGCGAGCAATAGCAGTATTATTTTGAATAGTAGAGTTTCATTGAGCTATCAATCAGCGTGGTTATTAAGCAAGCTATTCGTTGCACAGTTTGAGTGTATTGTGAAGTACTTTAATAAAGGCCATTTTACATTATTACAAATTGGAGTTATTTATTCAACAGTTTAGTGATTCGAACTTAGCAGAGGATTGCAAATAAGAGGATTTGCAAGTAAATTCGTTACAATATTTTAAAAGGGCGTGGGCCTTAGTTGTACGGGTGGACGCCTTTTCGAGATATCGCCATAAATGTGGGCCAGGGTTGACTCTATAATGTGTTTGTACGATATGGGTATCAAATTAAAGGTATTAATGAAGGTTTTAAAAGGGAGTTGTATATGTGAAGGCGTTTTCCAGATATCGACCAAAATGTGGACCAGGGTGACCCAGAACATCATCTGTCGGGTACCGATAATTTATTTATATATGTAATACTACGAACAGTATTCCTGCCAAGATTCCAAAGGCTTTTTATTTCGCCCTGCAGAACTTTTTCATTTTCTTCTACTTAATATGGTAGGTGTCACACCCATTTTACAAAGTTTTTTCTAAAGTTATATTTTGCGTCAATAAACTAATCCAATTACCATGTTTCATCCCTTTTTCGCACTTGGTATATGATTATGGCATTTTTTTCATTTTTCGTAATTTTCGATCTCGAAAAAGTGGGCGTGGTCATAGTCGGATTTCGGCCATTTTTTACACCAATACAAAGTGCGTTCAGATAACTACGTGAGCTGAGTTTAGTAAAGATATATGGATTTTTGCTCAAGTTATCGTGTTAGCGGTCGAGCGGAAGGACAGGCGGTCGACTGTGTATAAAAACTGGGCGCGGCTTCAACCGATTTCGCCCTTTTTCACAGAAAACAGTCATCGTCCTAGAATCTAAGCCAGGAACCTACATACGAAATTTCATCAATATACTTCAAAATTTACTCAAGATATCGTGTTAACGGACGGACGGACGGACGTACGGTCGCACGGACATGGTTCAATAAAATTTTTTTTCGATACTGATGATTTTGATATATGGAAGTCTATATCTATCTCGATTTCTTTATACCTGTACAACCAACCGTTATCCAATCAAAGTTAATATAAAATAAAATATTAATATTCAAATAAAACGAATTGATAGCTGGAGAAAAATAGCAAAGGCAAGTTGTTCCACTTTTTAGTATTACCATGTACATACATATGTATCCATGAAAAAAACAATTTTGTGTCTAAGGCTCTCAGCTGAGTATATAATGTTCGGTTATACCTTGTTTAAGTAATAAATAAAAACTCAACTCTTTACTCAAAATTTATAAAAATAAGAATGACCGATTCATCATCATCACTCAGAATATTTTGAATAAGGATAAAATATTATTTTAATACTCAATAAATGCTTGAATAAAAATAACTTGTTATTATCAATCCGAAAATTTAAAATGATGAATAATTTTTTATTTTGTTATTATGATTTGTTTTTCTTCAAAATAACTCAACCCTGCTCCCGCATTAGGTTAAAGATATTGCATGAAAATTAGTTGACATGTTTGAAGCTTCGTTTGCTTTCGAATGGCTTAGAGAGGCCCTTCACAATCCTTACGGTTCTTGTGGTGTTGCTTAACGATATTTCGCAGAGCCTTATTATCTTTAAATCCCTAATGAAAATATAAGTGTGGCTAATACAAGCATGTTAAAAAGTTTGAAGTTCTAAAAAAAATGTAGGCCCAAATTTTAATACCGACTTCAAATTTGTTGAATTCTCTCTCAGAATTTTTAGCGCATGAAAGAGGGCGATATCTTTTTAAAATAATTCTGAATCATTTTCATTAAACCATTTATTCTATACAATAATAAATTAAAAAAAAAATTATAGAAAAAACAAGTAGGGTGAAAACCGTAACCGGGCGAAACCGAATATTACATAACCAGCTGTACACTTGAAATGCTGTTGTTGTTTGTTTTGTGTGCTTAAAAGTGTTAAAGGGCTGCGCAACAATACATATACATATGGCTCTATTCTAAACTAATTTTTCTTCCAGTTATGGCTCCCGAAACATAGAAAATTGCTTAGTCATAAAAGGGGCGGTGCAACCCATTTTTTAAAATTTGAAGTTTTCCCTATTTATTGTTATAAATCCACTTGGGAAATGAAATACCATTGATATAAAGCTCTTTTTTGCAAAGATATGGCTTATTTTATTCGTCCACGTCCCTTTTAAAAATCTTTAAATAAAAGTGGGCGTGGTACCTAACCCATTTCGTTAATTTTTCTTCAAAGCATTCCTTATAGTAAAGGCAACCTCTCTGCCGAATTTTGTTACGATAGGTTTAACGATTTTTGATTTATGATTAATAATATTTGTAAAATTGATTTTATCACAAGTGGATGGTGCCAAGCCCATTTTAAATTTTTTTTCCAATTTTTATCAAGAGTCTCAATATCAGCCCACAACTCAAATATCAACATTCTAGGTGTATTATTTACTAAATAATCCGGTTTTTGTGTTTTCCAAATTGTTGTATATATAAAAAGTGGGCGTGGTTATCATCCGATTTCGCTCATTTTCAATACCAATCTATTCTGGGTCCAGATAAGCTCGTATACCAAATTTGGTGAAGATATCTCAATATTTCTCAAGTTATCGTGTTAACGGACAGATGGACGGACATCGCTCAATAAAATTTTTTTTTCGATATTGATGATTTTGATATCTATCTCGATTCCTTAATACCTGTACAACCAACCGTTATCCAATCAAAGTTATAATACCCTCTGTACAAGTACAGTTGGGTATATTAAAACTAGTTCAGCTACCTCGTTTGCAAATAGTTATTTGTTCCACATTGCGTTTCCGTTTACCAAACAATTTCAATTTATATCAGCCATATTTCAAAATTAACTCCTTAAATGTAAACCACTATTTGGTCATACACAGGGCGATATTGCTAGTAAATTTTAATACTGAAATAAATAACCTGAATGCATAAAATTTAAAATTGCCTTACTTCCCGTTTTACATCCGGTTGCTCCTGCGCAAGCAAAACTGTGTTTAGAAAAATTTCAATATATTTATTTCTTTGGCATACATATGTACATATGTATGTATGTGGGTATGGTTGTTGGTAAATTTTGCATAGTGGGTACACATGTGCAAATCTTTGTGCTTAGTTCTTTTTTGTAATAAACCAGTGCAAAATGGCAATATGCTATTCAATAGTTTGCATATTTTGCCATGAAGCAAAGTTTACATATGCACAAATGGACATGTACATTCATGCATCTTTTTATATACGTAAGCAGTGGCAGTTTTCATGATACCATCTATACTTAAATGTAAATACTCGTACGTGCACTTGCTGTGGGAAGATCCATAGTATTTGTGCTTGCATAACTGTCAAGTCAGATGACTTATGCGGTTACGAAAAGTAACTTATTGTAGTTGTTGTTGTTGCCTTTGATATTGGCTCCTTTATGTTTGCATTTTTTCGCCCAGGTGCGTTATTGCATTCAAAATATTATGGCGATTTATTTTATGCATAAATTAAAACCATTTCTTATTTATTGAAGTTATAGTCCTCTGGATGGGTTATGAAAAAATTATGAGATGAAATTTAAACCGTAACACAAAAAAAAAACAGCTTGGAAATGCAGTTCGTGTAGTTGTTCGCTGTGAACTGTACGAGCAAACTTGCTTTGAGTGGTACTTTCACCACATCACATTATGTGTCACTTATACACATATTTACATGATGACTTAGATCGAATGGTGAAAATCCCAGTATTCGCTAGCGTTACCTATTTATGCGTGTTGATGTTGTTTATGGTTAAGAATGCATACGTCTCTTGAAAACCCGTTTTCGTTAAAGTTTCAAACGTTTCGTTAAAATTCTTAAGGGCTAATTAAACTTCCTTAACCTTAACGCCATAGTCATAATCATACCCATATCCATAACCATCTCCAATGTGATCGATTAATGGTGCCTTAACCTAAAAATTGTGAAAATTTCATAAAAATGAGGAAACCGCAAAAAATTACAAACATATTCCACAAAAAATAAGTGTAGTCATAACGTATCCAAAACAATGAATAAAATCTATAAAAAGTTATTAAAATCACCAATTCAAATATTTTTAGGTTATGGATATGGCGAGAAACCAAAAACCAATTGGTTGGCTATGGAATGGTTATGGCGTTAGCGTTATGGTATGGTACCATTAATCGATTACATTGATTTATATAAGGTAGGTTCGATCAGCTGTTTTATCTGGTTCTGGTTATATGGTTATAACTCACCAATTATTGGCCCTTCAAACAAAAAATGTCAATCAAATTTGCACACCGTGAAAGATAGGATATCGTTTCTGTGCATTTTCTTTCTCGGATGTGAACCAGGGACCGATCTATTCAAACTAATTCTTTTCACGGTTCGATTTGCTTGCAATTTGTTATATATGTAGCGCTTTTATTAGATTAGTATTTACGATACTTTTTATTCGCGAAGAGAACCAAATCAGCCAAAGGATGCGCTCAAAACAAAATATTGTATAAAAAATATACATATATATTGTAAAGAATTTACTGCAAATCATTTTATTTGCAACCTTCTGCTAGGTTCCAATCACTAAACTGTTGAATAAATAACTCCAATATTGAATAATGGAAAAATGGCATTTATTAAAGTACTTCACAATAACACTTATACTTTGCAACTAGCTGGCTTAATAACCAAACTGACTGTTGTCGCCTTTTATACTGTCCAACCTCCTCGTTGCATATTTCTAGGCTTTTATAATTCCAGAACTTACTAGTTAGTTATACATTTCTCAGCTACAACTACAGATGTATAATTTTTATAGCTTCTCTCATAACACATGCGCTTGTATGTGTGAGCGACTCTTCCACAATCACAATTGCATACCTTTAGGAGCATTTCATACAATATATCTGCATGTGCTTGTGCGTTGCTTCTCTGCCGCGTGCACGCGTATGTGTAGACAGAATGATTGAATTATTGATGTGAATTCACGTCACTACTTAGCATCGGCCTAGAGATGGCAGTACCCCTTAGTGCCGCCAACATTCGTAACAATATAATAACCTTGCAAGAGATTTTAAGCTCTCCTTCAACTTGCGTCGTGCTCCTTTTTTAATTTTTGCTACAAATGAAAGGAACCGGGACGTACATGCATGTTTTATGGTGACTTCGAATGATGCTACTTTGCCCGCAGCGTGAAAACAGGATCTTCGGTGTGGTAGGCGAAGCACTCTACCCCACATCAAAGCATATGTATAAATAGATATATATTTACTAAGCACACTTCCTCCAGAAAGACTACCGTGATCAGGCAGCTTTTTTGGTCTCTTTTTTCTAGATCAACACATTAAACACCAGACCCAACCCCTTGCGTTAATTGTGGCCCACCGGTATTTGCTGGTATAGAATGCCTTGCCATTTTCGCACCTCGCGCCAGCTCTCCTCTTTCGTATGAAAATGCTTAAGCTGCTTTCTATACACGTTGAGTTTTAGTTTCTTAGGTCAAGGCACTTACTTACGGCTTACGCAGATGACGTTGCAATTGTCATAAGTGGAAAGTGCCTTCCAACTATTAGTTCTTTGATCGATCGGGCGCTTCGCGATATTCATACTTGGGCATCTAATGTCGGGTTGAAAGTCAATGCGGAGAAGACGGATATGGTCTTGTTTACAAAGACGTAAAGGTCCCAAATTGGACCAGGCCTAAGTTAGGAGGGATGACCTTACAGGAGAAACCTTGCACAAAATATTTAGGAATCATCCTAGACAGTAAGCTGTCATGGAAGCACAACGTGGAGGAGAGGGTCAAGAAGGCCTCAACGGCACTCTACGCATGTAAAAGAATGCTGGGGTGTACGTGGGGCCTATCGCCCTCTCTTTCTCATTGGGTTTTTACAGCGATTGTAAGCCCTATTCTGTACTATGGAGTTCTTGTTTGGTGGAAAGCCACACAAAAAACAACATACCTCAAAAAATTAGAGGGGGTATGCAGACTATCGATGCTTAGCATTATGGGAGCCCTGAAAACAACCCCGACGGCTGCACTGAGCGCCGACCATATGGCCATAGTAGTATAGCGTCATCAATCACAAGACGAACAGACTACATGATTCCCTATCTGCGCTTCGAGGGAGATCTTAAGGCCACAATAGAGGTGGACGGTTGGCGCAAGGGTGCGCAAATGGCGGACGAGGCGATACATGTGTACACCGATGGTTCCAAAGTAGTGGAAGGAGTAGGGTCTGCGGTATACTGCCCTGATCCGGAAATAAGCAGATCCTACAGGCTGCCGGATTACTGTAGCGTTTTCCAAGCGGAAATATTAGCCGTAACCCAAGCAGTAGAAACCCTGGAAGAGAACAGCTTAAGCTGAAACCGTGTTAACTTTTATATTGACAGTCAAGCAGCAATTAAGGCAATAATCTCGCATAGCACATCATTTAAATGCGTGTTAGAGTGTAAGCAGTCTCTGGAGAGAATCGAGACAGGGAGAAGCATACATCTATATTGGGTCCCAGGGCATATGGGAATAGATCGGAATGAAAAAGCGGACGAACTAGCTAAAAAGGGCGCATCCTTCGAAGCTTGCTCTGTAGATGTCCCAATTAGATTGGGCAAGATTAAGCGAAGGCGAGAGGTGCACATGATCGACCAAGCGGGAAAGGCGTGGGTTCAAGCGCGGGGCTGTAAAGTGTCGAAGATTATGTGTAGGTCTTACAACCTTAGACTAACACAGTTGCTCCTATCATTAAAAAGAGAGGACTGTAGACTCATGACGGGTATTCTGACTGGACACTGCCTTATGGCGTCACATGCCTTTAAACTAGGCTTGGTCAGTGATAGCAGATGTAGGAAGTGCGCGTTGGAGGAGGAAACGATCGAGCACGTTCTGTGCTCGTGCCCTGCACTTGCCAGGCTAAGACTCCAGCTATTAGGAGTGATACAGTTGTCAGATCTAGAAGCAGCAAGTGGCTTAAGTGCTAGGAAGCTTCTAGTATTTGCCAAGAGGACGGAGTTATTTTATAACATAGGTCCTGGTTTTTGATAGGGGTTTTCAGTTTGGTCGTTAAGCAAACTTCTGATAACACTACGGACTCAATCAGTCTATGTGAGGTCCTCATGGACCGGCCAGTTCAACCTACCTACCTAGGTCAAGGCACTACGTTATATGAAGATAGCTTTCCTATTTATTAGCTTACACAATTTTGAACCAATTTATGGTTTATCAAAAGCCATAACGGTGATTTTACACTATAAATAAGTTTTCATAATTCGCCGTAAAATATTTCATCATTATGTTAATGCTTAGTTTCGTTCGAACCTAAAATGTTTTCTTCTACACATTCACACTTACAAATAAATATATATTATCATTTTGTCACCAATTTATATTCTTTTTCACACCTACATACATACATATGTCTACTGCTTTCTGCTCCTTGTCACACAGAAAAATTTTCGCTTTTTGTGTGTACTCTCGTTTCGGTTGCATGAAAACTTATTTAAGAAGAAACAAAACATTTAACATGGGATTGTGTGACATATTTTTATTTATACATATTTATGTATGTATGTATATCTTAGCATATATGTGAACAGGTAAATGCCACTCGTCTTTAGTTGAAAATCTATATTTGTCTAACTAATCATTTGGCTGCACATTTTTTGTACTTTATTTAAAGCGAATGGGATGAATATATAAGGTGTGCTGGGTATTTGACATTGTAGAGAGAAAGAAAAGAACTTACTTCGCTTCCCACGGCCGCTGTAGCTATGTACCGGAGTGATTCGGGATAATTCCCGACAAAGGTCTGTCATTGCAGTGTAATCTTATTTAATTTGTTGCGTCCCTTCCACAAATTGTCATCATCAGAGTAGATCCTAGCAGCGGCGCAGATCCATACGCTTCTACTCCGAGAAGGTGTTGAAATAGTTTTGCAGCGTTTGACGGAAACTAATATGTTAAGGACGTTAAGTACTGTCAGTGTGTCAAGTGCGAATGATGGTTGTATCGAACGAGGTGATCTGTGCTAGACCCCCGCATTCATTGACCCATATGTTCTATAAAACTTTTCTGGCACTTTATTGTTCCCTAGGATGCCCGTAGCTTGCACCTTGGTAAAAGTTTTTGATACAGTCCATCACAGCAAGTTAATGCAAGATTACGAAGGATATACCCTTCCACCTAGTCGCAAAAAGTGATTCAGTAAGGAAAGCAACATTCAAACTAAAAACAATTATATAAGGGGTACCTCAGATATACCCTTTGATATACGATCCCCTTTTTTGTTTATTTTTACAAATCGTAGCATACAAATCGTAACATACTACCAATAGGAGTAACCAATGACTGCACGGCAGCAAGTCCTGGATCTTCCACAGATGCTCTGTGCTTAAAAGTAATAACCATCTCCCTAGTATTACCGTTTTCTTCGATCTCGCCGACATTAGTTGAAACGTAGATGTGGCAAGTGTTGGCAATATTTGACCGCCATACTGATAGTATTACTCTAGCGTCTGTCTGACACCCAAAAATACTGCGTTTGTCATTCGATAATGCCCTACATTTCTATGGAGGCATGCCGGCCGCAAACTCACTTTAAGTTCAGAGCAGTAGCAAAAAAAGCTTCTTATTGGCAGCATTTGCAACAAAGGCACAGAAACGCTGATAGCTTCAAGCCGTTGTCCAACCATTGTCTACGTACGTGTATCCGATATAGTTGTAGGGCTTAAAGGAAACACATTGGAGGAACTGCAGCTACCTGTCAAAACACCGCGCTCAGCACTACCACGGGATGTTTTCTTAAAACTATTGAACATAATATACGCAAGGAGATGGGAATACTCCCAATAAAGAGGAAAAACGAAGAATTGAATAAACAGTTTATAGTAAATACTCAAAAACCTTTTTATCATTGCTGACGATTGATTTCTGGAGACCGTTTCCCATGTATATAGGACTTTATCATACAAAAACTTTCGGCAAAGTTGTATGCCGATTAATGTACGTCGAACCAGATTGTCAGCGCTCAGTACCCGAAACTGTCAATAGAGGAAATCACACTTCGCTGGGAGATGCGCGCACTCTGGTACAATTTTGATCTGGATACTGTAATAAGTTTAGCACTTACTTATCAAAAAAAAAAAAAAAAACCCCTGACATACGCAATTTATATCCTGCATGTAATGTGTGTCCACATGGTACCAACCATCTATTCAAGTACAATGTTTCACCAACACCTCTAGCACCCATTTATATTTGGCCAGGCTCTATTGAAACTTCGCGTTCCCTTGGACTACCGTTAGGAGATATCGATGGAAATTTTTTAGTGATCGCACCTTTTGCATGGTGTGAAGTACTGCTGCAAGAAGAAGAAGGGTCGTCCTGTTATTGTTGTTATGTTAACAGTGCTTCGCGCCATTTAATGGGCACGACCACTCATAAATTGTCATCAAAGTCTTCTAACGGGAGTCCAAGGAAACTGGCAGTTTTAACAGGGGCAGACTATAGGAAGATTGTTGTAAGAGGCGTATGTTCCACATTACAATTGAAAAGATGGTTAGTGTCATGTGGGGACACATCGCATGCAGGACGTACATTACGTTTATCGGGGTTGAGTTTGGAAAAGTAAGAGTTTAATTTGTTACAGTATCCAGAAGAAAGTTGAGGCAGGGTGAATCGTGCCTCCCTTGGTAGTGTGCTTTCTTCTTCTGCAAGAGTAGGATATTGTATATAAATAACAGGGTTCAACGGCCATGTCCTGGCAAAAGGGTTTACCGATTTTGTGTTGCTTCGGCTTAGGGCTTGCTTATGCTTATCTGGGTTAAATGGCTGTGTTGGCAGGTGCTGGATCTCGTCATAGTGCTTATGAAGATGTTCCCTTAACCTCGGTGGAGGTGGGGCGAGATCAAGAAGTTGTTTGTTAGGGTCGTCCTCTTTCTCTTTTGCGTAAATATGAGAGCATATTCATCTATTCGCATAACATCTATGCAAAAAATCGTGCGATTAATCCCTAAAGAGATTGGTCTCCGATTGATCTCGTTTGTCTACATTTTGGCATAATTGGTCACCTTTAGTCCCTTTCGAGTACAGTTCGGATTAGTCAGTTAGAAATTTAGGCTGACCATTTTAAGAAATATTAAAAAAACGGCAATGAAGTGAGTAAAATAAAAAAGATTAAAGGTGATTGAATCAAATTATTTAAGAAAAATGCGAAAACCTATACCGAACTTAAATTACTAGGACTTTACGACTACGCCGTAGTTAGGGTTAAATATACGAAGAATAATTTTTATTCCTTTTTTAAAAGCGGGGGAAAAACTTACATCAAATAGATTTGGTGGCTTGATAAACCCTCAGATTGTGCTTCTGTCATGAAATATGCTACTGGGCCCTATTTGAGTCCTTATTGAGCCTAAAAGGGACTAGCCTTCATATGTACCCATATGGGTACAAAGAGTATTGGTCCTATCGATCCCTTTCGGGCACAAATGGGTACAATTAGTCTCAGCATAGGACATGCTCAAACAAAAGGGAAGAGTTCAACTCATATAAAGAGATCTAATCTGGCATTGGTCGCATATTCCTTTGCGTTTAATCCCGGATTCATCCTAGACTAATCGCATTTATTTCTGGCCCTGGCAGTTAAGACTGCACACACAAAGCTTTCTTCTGAGAATACTCAAGCTCCATATATTCCCTTATTTGGGCCTCAAGTATGTATAACAAATAATTAGGGCAAAGTTCTGCCTTCCGGCCTATCATCGATTTCACTGTCTTACAAGTACAATATATATGAGTTATAGTATCATTGCTCTCACAAAGCTATTATCAGCTTCATAAATACCTGCTACATCTTATATTTACTTACTTCTTTCTGCATATCTTGCCTTGGTGGTAATCGAAAAATTGAACAACTCAAAATGTCCCTCTTGATGCCAATAAAGTCAAAAATTACAATTTATCTTAAATTGTTATTAGAAAATGGCAACGGTCGGTAACAAAACATAAACTACATACAGTCATACATATTTACATACGTAGAGATATGTATGAGAAATGTCATCAAGTCGTTCAAATGAAAATTTATTGGTTCGACCTTAATTTCTTTGATGCTGCTGCATTCAACTTGAAAGGGATAACTAAAGTATCATTCAATTTAGCTAGAAACAAGTAAGGAACGTTAAGTTCGGGTGTAACCGAACATTACATACTCAGTTGAGAGCTATGGTGACAACATAAGGGAAAATAACCATGTAGGAAAATGAACCGAGGGAAACCCTGGAATGTGTTTGTAAGACATGTGTATCAAATGAAAGGCATTAAAGAGTATTTTATGAGGGAGTGGGCCATAGTTCTATAGGTGGACGCCATTTAGGGATATAGCCATAAAGGTGGATCAGGGTTTACTCTAGAATGTGTTTGTACGATATGGGTATCAAAAGAAAGGTGTTAATGAGTATTTTAAAAGGGAGTAATCCTTAGTTCCATAGGTGGACGCCGTTTCGAGATATCGCCATAAAGGTGGAACAGGGGTGACCCTAGAATTTGTTTGCACAATATGGGTATCAAAAGAAAGGTGTTAATGAGTATTTTAAAAGGGAGTAATCCTTAGTTCCATAGGTGGACGCCGTTTCGAGATATCGCCATAAAGGTGGAACAGGGGTGACCCTAGAATTTGTTTGTACAATATGGGTATCAAAAGAAAGGTGTTAATGAGTATTTTAAAAGGGAGTAATCCTTAGTTCCATAGGTGGACGCCGTTTCGAGATATCGTCATAAAGGTGGACCAGGGGTGACCCTAGAATTTGTTTGTACAATATGGGTATCAAAAGAAAGGTGTTAATGAGTATTTTAAAAGGGAGTAATCTTTAGTTCCATAGGTGGACGCCGTTTCGAGATATCGCCATAAAGGTGGGCCAGGGGTGACTCTAGAATTCTTTTGTGCAATATGGGTATCAAACGAAAGGAGTTAATGAGTATTTTAAAAGGGGGTGGGCCTTAGTTCTATAGGTGTACGCCTTTTCGAGGTATCGCAATAAAGGTGGACCTGGGGTGACTCTAGACTTTGTTTGTACAATATGGGTATCAAATGAAAGGTGTTAATGAGTATTTTAAAAGGGCGTGGGGCTTAGTTCTATAGGTGGACGTCTTTTCGAGATATCGCCATAAAGGTGGACCACGGGCTGACTCTAGAATAAGTTTGTACGATATGGGTATCAAATCAAAGGTATTAATGAGAGTTTTAAAAGGGAGTGGTGGTAGTTGTATATGTGAAGGCGTTTTCCAGATATCGACCAAAATGTGGACCAGGGTGACCCAGAACATCATCTGTTGGATACCGCTAATTTATTTATATATGTAGTACCTGCCAAGATTTTAAGGGTTTTTTATTTCGCCCTGCAGAACTTTTTCATTTTCTTCTACTTAATATGGTAGGTGTCACAACCATTTTATAAAGTTTTTTCTAAAGTTATATTTCGCGTCAATAAAACAATCCAATTACCTTACCATGCTTCATCCCTTTTTTCGTATTTGGTATAGAATTATGTTATATTTTTCATTTTTCGTAATTTTCGATATCGAAAAAGTGGGCGTGGTCATAGTCGGATTTCGTTCATTTTTTATACCAAGATAAAGTGAGTTCAAGTAAGCACGTGAACTAAGTTCATTAAAGATATGTCGATTTTTGCTCAAGTTATCGTGTTAACGGCCATGCGGAAGGACAGACGGACGACTGTGTATAAAAACTGGGCGTGGCATCAACCGATTTCGCCCATTTTCACAGAAAACAGTTAACGTCATAAAATCTATGCCCCTACCAAATTTCAAAAGGATTGGTTAATTTTTGTTCGACTTATGGCGTTAAAAGTATCCTAGACAAATTAAATGAAAAAGGGCGGAGCCACGCCCATTTCGAAATTTTCTTTTATTTGTTGCACCATATCATTACTGGAGTTGAATGTTGACATAATTTACTTATATACTGTAAAGATATTAAATTTTTTGTTAAAATTATACTTTAAAAAAATTTTTTTTTTAAAAGTGGGCGTGGTGCTTCTCCGATTTTGCTAATTTTTATTAAGCGTACATATAGTAATAGCAGTAACGTTCCTGCCAAATTTCATCATGATATCTTCAACGACTGCCAAATTACAGCTTGCAAAATTTTAAATTACCATTTTAAATTACCTTCTTTTAAAAGTGGGCGGTGCCACGCCAATTGTCCAAAATTTTACTAATTTTCTATTCTGCATCATAAGTTCAACTCATCTACCAAGTTTCGTCGCTTTATCTGTCTTTTGTAATGAATTATCGCACTTTTTCGGTTTTTCGAAATTTTCGATATCGAAAAAGTGGGCGGGGTTATAGTCCGATATCGTTCATTTTAAATAGAGATCTGAGATGAGTGCTCAGGAATCTACATACCAAATTTCATCAAGATACCTCAAAATTTACTCAAGTTATCGTTTTAACGGACGGACGGACGGACGGACATGGCTCAATCAAATTTTTTTTCGATCCTGATTATTTTGATATATGGAAGTCTATATCTATCTCGATTCCTTTATATATGTACAACCAACCGTTATCCAATCAAACTTAATATACTCTGTGAGCTCTGCTCAACTGAGTATAAAAAAGGTGAATTTTGTGTTTATCTACGTTTGACATTCTACCAATTTAATAATATGAGTGTTTTTATTTACATGCACACACACATGCACACAAACATTGTGTTTATTGTCAAACATGAAATTACCATTCAATATGCGAAATTATTTTTGGATGCCTTCAATGGGACATTATTGGAATTTACTTGTGAACTCCATTTTTCATTATACTCAGCATTATTGAGAAGAAATGGAAATGATAATGGCAAATTATATTCATACTATATAGTTATGTGTGTTTACTTTGTATTTGTAAACTTTTCGTTTTAACCTTTATATAGCTTTTTTATACTCAGCTGAGCAGAGCTCACACAGTATATTAATTTTGTTCGCATAACGGTTATCCGTAACGGCATAAACTAATCGAGATAGATTGTTATAATTATACTTCCTTATATTGTACCCGTTCATACGGATTCGGTAGGGGCTCAAAGCGCTCGTGCATGCTTGCTCTATCCAGGCTTAGTCACTCGGATTGTCGGGGTTCTTGCTCCTTACGCCCTACCATAATACTTATATATAACAACATTATTTCATGCACTTAGCTGGTCGAAACCAAAGGTGGAACTACACCTACAGCAAACTAAATAACTTTTTCACTCAGCCTTTTTCATATATCTACGGACGGACAGACTAGTGTTGCATAAAACTAAAATAAAACGGACCGACTAATGAAATTAATTAATTACGATATTGTTGAATATCATCAATGCCAAATGACATAAGCTCTATGCAGAGGGAATACAAATGCATAAACAAATAAAACAAAACAATATTTTGTTGAATGGTGGCTAACGATGGTGTTTCGCCTCCTTGTCATCTCTCCTTCCCTACCCTACCATTGCACTGAGAGTCAAATATGCTCTCCCGTACCCAACCGAAAAAAAATAGACCAACAACTACATTTGACTCACAAGACTTTCATTGATCTCTTAGACTTTATTCATATTAACTACTAACATCAACATTACTCATTCATAGAAAGCTGAGAAAATAAAACTTTAGGTATATCTATTGCAATCATAACATATGATACCTAGGTAATGACTTTGTCTTTTCATAGACAAGGGATAGTAGATCAAAAAAAACCAATTGTACATATGTATGTTTGTAATAACGAGCTACAATTCAAATCTGCACTACCTGCTTATATGCAGGAACAATATTGCCTTACTTAGAGCATTTTATACTTTAATATTTTAAGTATTCATTGATAACTTAAATGTTTTCTCTTAAAAAGAAATTGTGTCTGTTTTTTTGTTTTTTTTTTTTTTTGGTTTTTACATGATAAAATTTTATTTTACATGGATGCAAATTTCCTTAAGCGGAATTAATAGGGGGGCCAAAAAAATGCACATAAGTAACCTCAAGGAGCAAATTCATTATGTTTTTTTTTTTTTTTGTTTTCGAGTCTAACTTGATAATTCATGTATATGATACTTAAATAAATAAATATTGATTAAGAGTTTTAACTTACATTTTGATGAGCTCCTCCATCGATGTTTGCGCAAACAGCAACCAGGTATAGCTTTACATGTTTTTGTTTGTTTTTTCTTTTTTCTTATTTAATGTAAAGGTTTTTTTTTTTGTATGACTATGTATTAACTTTAAAATACGTATGATTGCTCAAATTTTTGGTGCTCGCTCTATATAACTTTATTTAGCTGTTTTCTCCTCTTTTTTTTCTCTTTCCTTCAATAAAATTCATTTATCATTTAAAACTAAAACGAATTATCGATGTAAACGATATTTAATAGAATGTTAATGAAATTCTAAAGCAACTTTTGTATATTTAAAGTTGGAACATCCCATACGGAAAATTTTACAGTTTCTCGAACATAATGAAACCAAGTTTTGATAGTAGCACTAAAATCAATTAAAATTTCTTACTGTATATTTTTGATATTTTTATTCATGTTATATTAGATATTGTTTATTCTTTAATGAAAGCTTAGCTGGGCAATTCATAGGAGCATAGAGCATGTGGCTTCCTTCGCTCACGAAATGAAACCGGTTGCCTTTAACAATTTGGCAAAATTTGTACTGCTGCTACGAGAATTTTTCGTAGTTTCAGAATTTTCTCGGGATCAAACTTTTTATCCAACTTGTGATGCAGATGCTGCTCGCAATAGTTGAAGTTCCCTTATGGATTATCAAATGCTCGATGCACGTGTGCAGACTTAGGATCATCAGCTCAGAATTTTATTTACAGTCGAATAATTTTAAAGACCGCGAAAATATATGTATTGCGACAAAGCAATAACTTTACTAAAAACTCTTACTTTTAACAAATGTACGCACTACGTAAGATTTTTATAAAAACTTGAGATTTTAAAAAAATTATATATTTGATCGTGAGCCTAGCTCTAAAAAAATACTTCTGCTCCCAGCGGATACTCAATCGAAAAGAGACAGAGGAAATTCACTCGACGTAGTTTGACAGCTTCATAAGCACTCTCTCGCCCATTTTCTTCCACCAGTGTTGGGTAGTGGTGACAGTATATTCTTATAGATATAAAAAAAAAAATTCTAAGCTATGCGACAGACTACAACCGTAATTAGCTTCAGGCTTTATGAACAACGGGAAATAAAAGGATTACCCATCACAGGGCAGGTTTGAAAATGTAGTACACCTATCGGTTTTCAAACCTGAATAATGGCGTAGAAAAAAAAATTATACCTTTTGGATATCTTTAGCGTGATATGTTCCCAAGAGTTTTCCGTTCATATCTTCAAGTATGTAACACGAATTCCCAACTTTGTCTCGAATTCGCGCTTTAGCAAACGTTTTAGCCAATTTGCTACTGTACTGTTTTGCCGCATCACTTAGCGTAAAATTCCTCCTTAAAACCTCTTGTCCAATTTGATAGCTAACAGGTCTCGATCGCAAATTGTATCGTCGTGAGCTTTCTTCGTAGGCTTTTTGAATATTTTTCCGAACAGAATCTCTTACCTTTTCTACTATATCCTGTCGGTTGAGGGGACTCTCCACTCGCCCATCTCTTATCATTCCCAAATTACGAAGAAGCTTATAATCTTGACCATGTAACAGCATGTGCTGACCAAATACAGCAAAATAAGGGGTCTGCTTTATAGTTTGGTGAAAAGAATTCCTAAGGGCGCAGTTTATACTGCTCAAGTGCACGTCCCATTCCCTCTGATCGGTCTTTATATAGGCGCGTAGGGCCGCATTAATAGATCGGTTTACTCGCTCTGAGCTATTACTCTGGGGCGAATATAGGGCTGTGTATATATGTTTGACCCCAAATTTCTCCAGGAACCTTTCGAAATCACGAGATTTAAATTGACTGCCGTTGTCACTAACAACAAATTCGGGTACGCCAAAGGTATCAAAAACATGCTGTTTTAAAAAGTTAAGTATTGGAGAAGTTGTGAATTTCTTCAATGGACATAAAAATGTAAATTTTGACAATTGGTCAAGTACAATTAATATGCCGATGTGACCTTGTTTTGATCGCGGAAACGGTCCAATGATATCAATATAAAGTCTCTGGAAAATTCTTTCGGTAGGAGTGAAATTACCCATGGGAGGTCTTAAAACTTTTGTCGAGTGTTTGGTCGTTTTGCAAGTTTCACATCGTGATACGTATTCTACAACTGAGCCATAAAGGCCAGGCCAGTAAAAATATCTTCGTACTCTTTCAACGGTTTTGGAAATTCCACCGTGAGCAGCTGTATCAGCGTCATGGCAATTACCTATAACTTGGCTTCGCAATGCTTTTGGAACCAAAAGCTTCCATGCTGACTCTTGTTGCTCTTCGTTACCGCTATAGAATTCCGTACGATGATAAATATACTTTCCGGATATGCTAAAATCTGGAAGTGATTCGCCCTTATGAGAAAGTTTTTCTCTTAGATCCCCGTACTCCGCGCTATCGAATTCTGGCGAAAGCAGGTCGATATGAGGCACATTCTCGTAAGTTACTTTTAATTCCTCATTACTGTTATCAACGCGAGAAAGAGCGTCTGGTACCACATTGGCTGATCCCTTTCTATGCTCGATAGTAAACGTAAACACCTGCAGCTTCAATGCCCAGCGCGCTAAACGCCCACTTAGATCTGTTTGTCGCATCAGCCACTGTAGGCTTGCATGGTCCGTTATAATTCTAAACTCCTGTCCTTCAATATAAGGTCGAAACTTTTTCACAGCCAACACTGCTGCAAGACACTCTTGCTCGGTTACGGAGTAGTTCCGCTGTGCCTTGTTAAGTTTTTGGCTCATGTACGCAATCGGGATCTCATCTCCGTTTTCATTTTCTTGAGCAAGCACTGCACCTACTCCGCTCTGGCTCGCATCACATTGCACAATGAAAGGCCTACTAAAATCTGGGTTAGCTAAGATAGGAGCTGATGTTAAACGCTGCTTCAGCAAATCAAAGGCGTTTTGTGTATTCTCATTCCATTCAAACTTATTCCCTTTCTTTAGCAAATCAGTTAAAGGGTTTGTAATGGCAGCAAAATTTGCTATAAAACGCCTATACCATCCCGCCATTCCTAAAAATCTCCGTAGATGTTTGACAGTTTTGGGAGGTGGATATTCACTGATCGCAGAAACCTTATCTGGATCTGTTTGAAGGTTGCCGTAACCAACAACATATCCAAGATATCGAACTTGTTTTAAGCAAAATTTACTTTTTGCGATATTGATAGTAAGTCCAGCTTTCTGTATCAGCAACGCTACTTCTTGTAAGAGGTTAATGTGGGAGTCAAAGTCCTCGGAAACCAGGAGGAGGTCATCTAAGTAAACGAAGACGCGTTCTTTGAGATGGTAAGGAATAACCTTATCCATTAACCGGCACATAGTTTGAGGAGCATTACATAAGCCGAAGGGCATTACTTTAAACTGATACAGCGGCCTATTTGGTATAGTAAATGCCGTTTTCTCTCGAGAGGTCATTTCCAGTGGGATCTGCCAGAAGGCGTCCTTCAAATCCAAACTGGAAATGAACTCTGCGCGAGGTAATCTGCTCAATATGCCCTCTATGTGCGGTAATGGATAGGCATCCTTCACCGTCAAAGAGTTAACTTTGCGACTGTCTAGACATAATCGTACTTTACCTGGCTTCCTAACCAACACAACAGGGGAAGACCAGGAACTATTCGACTCCTCTATAACTCCTAAAGAAATCATGCGGTCAATTTCTTCGCCCATCAGCTTTTCCACAGCTGGCGATATAGGATAATGACGTTGTTTGATCGGTTTAGAGTCACCAACATCTATCAAGTGTTGAACGAGCTTTGTTTTGCCTAAGCCTTTTTCCTCGAATGAAGGAAAGCATCGAACAGCTGCGCTAAGCTTCTCCTTTTGAAGAGTTGATAATAAGTGGACATTTTTTTCATCTTCATGAAGGTTGATTTCGCTAAGTATATCGGGTGCAATTTGAAATTTCTTCCAGAAATTTACCCCTAAATACACATCTTGACTAAGACTGGGAACGATGTAAAAGTCAATTGGATAAGATTTGTCTTGGTACTGAACATCTAGAGTTGCTATACCTATTACTGTTTGTTTAGTGCCATCTGCTGTGCATAGGTTTGAGTCGAGTTTTTTCATCTTTAGTTTTCTTTCCATAACCTCCGATGCCCATTTTGAGCCTAGACAACTAATTGAGGCACCTGAGTCAAGCAAACCTAAAACACTTTTGCCTAAAATTTTTACGGTGGCATATGGTCGGATGTCACCTGGTTTACATATAGTTGTAGCAGACAAACGTGCATTTTTCTCCTTTACGTTGGACCAATAGTCTCTAGCTCTTGTTGTCGAACGTGGTTTTGAGAATATCCCCGCCCGCTTAGCTGCGTACTCTTGCAACCGCACGTGCAAAGGACGAATCGGATATTTTGGCAAATCTGGAGAATTAATCCTGTTTGTCCTAGTCAAAATTTGTAATGGAGTTGTTATTTTGATGTTGGGTTGGGATGTCTGCCGGTGTTGTTGAAGACACCCCTCTGCCTGTTTTCCGAACCCTTGCAATTGGGGCAATTCGGTAAAAAGAACGCGAGTAACCCACAACCATAGCAAAACACACGACGAGGTTTCACACATTGTTTATAGTTGTGGCCAGTTTCGTCGCAATTCCAGTATTTCTTTTCTATGGCATCTATTCCTAGGGCTTCGTCAGACTCCGGAGTTACTATACAGTCTGTCTGGTGTTCGTTTCCCACTTCCGCTAACTGTCGCTTTTGTGGCATAGCTGGTCTAGGTAAGGTAGTTTTGACGGTTTCAAAAAAGTTTTCGCGACGCCTACAAGCTCTTCTAAGAGCAGAAATGGAAGTTATATCCAAATGGAGTAATTCCAGTCGAATATCTGGAAGTATATTGCGAATAAGTGTTTCGACTAACTCCTGCTCAGACATAGGTGATCGGAGGCTATCACACAATGTCATGACAACTTCAAAAAATTGCTCAAATGTTTCTCCGTGTTTCTGTTTTCTGTTACGGATTCTTTCTTTAAGGTCATAATCTGTGCGCACGTCTTTAAAATTGCCTTTCAAGGCATCGCACAAATCGAACCAATCAAGCACTCGAACTGAGTGGTGGTATCTCCAATACCAGTTCTTCGCTTTTCCTTCGAACAGAATGTGCGCATTCTGGCAAAGTGCACTAAAGTTCCCTCGCAAAGACGATATTGTCAATGCATTTACCCTATAAATAAATTCATCAACTGAAACGTTGTCTATCGATCCGTCGAAAGTCAGCTTCCAGTTGACAATTATTTTTGAAATTGCTTCTTGGGATAAGCAACGTACATTTCCCGTAGTATTGGGATCAGGATTGATGTTGTTGTTGGGTGTGTTAAGATTTCTGACTATGCCTTGGTTGTGTACGGCCTGAGCAGCCGGAACCTGTCTGTCACTAATATCATGTAAGTCTGGTAAAATCGGTTGCACATTTCTATTTGGTCTACTACTGCGTTCGTTATGTTGACTCGCTATGGTAAGGTTTTGGAAATGTGACGCAAGTGATTGGGATACAACTTGGCTAACTATGTCTGTAATTTCACGCGTCATATTTAGTCGCTGTTGCTGCGTTGTATCTTCAAATATTTGTTGAATTCTCTGTATATCAAAATTTTGTTCACGGTGTTCCCCTCGATTTTGCCTATGCCCTCGCCCTCGACGTGCATTTCCAGGAGATCGATTTCCACCGTGATTGGATACATTCAGAAAATTAGTGTTTGCAGTTCTTGAACGCGTTGCAGGGCCAGTATTGGAATTGGAGTTCCTCGGAACTGCACCTTGAGCACCTTGAAATTCTGCATTATCAATACCGGAAGCTAAATCCTGTTCATTAAAACTCCTTAACGATTGGGTATCAATTGTTCCTCGACATAATGGACATGAGTCATGGTCAGTAAGCCAAATCGTTAGACATGACCGATGAAAACCGTGCATACATGGGGTAGACACAAAATTAAAATTCGTTGTTTCATCATTACAAATAGAGCAGATGTTACCGGGAGTGGCGAGATTAGCCAAATGCTCTTCGCTATGCCGTACTGACATCTTGTTCAATTAACGACTAATACGTTTTTAAAAATTTAGTTCCAGTTAGATGTTGTTTTTTTTTTTGTAATTTTTCGTGTGGTTAATCGAAAATAAGTACTTTCAAGTCTTGTGAGTTAAGGTAATCGTTGGTTCATATAAAGAGAGTTTATTTTATACATTTATTGTTTATGCATTTCGAAATGGTCACATGATAGCTGGAGCAAAAAAAAATAGGTGGTTATGCTATTTTACCAATAAGCATTTCCTTGAAACGCGTTCAACTTGATAAAAAGGGCATAAACCAATTTTACAAATATTTCATTCTAACTACTGGTAAGTTATACCAAGCCTAGTATAAAACTTAATTCCAAGCAGTCAAAGAGATGAAGATATTCATAAATTACTCATGCATGACTTATACTAGTTGGTTAGGTGGACGACCTGTCGCATCCAAACTAATTCCGACACTAGTAAGATCAAGCATTTTGAAATAAGTACGGCCTGAGAAAACGTATTTAAAACACCTTATTCTTCCAGGGCCCCACGCGTTGGGCGCCATTTATTGTTATAATTATACTTCCTTATATTGTACCCGTTCATACGGATTCGGTAGGGGCTCAAAGCGCTCGTGCATGCTTGCTCTATCCAGGCTTAGTCACTCGGATTGTCGGGGTTCTTGCTCCTTACGCCCTACCATAATACTTATATATAACAACATTATTTCATGCACTTAGCTGGTCGAAACCAAAGGTGGAACTACACCTACAGCAAACTAAATAACTTTTTCACTCAGCCTTTTTCATATATCTACGGACGGACAGACTAGTGTTGCATAAAACTAAAATAAAACGGACCGACTAATGAAATTAATTAATTACGATATTGTTGAATATCATCAATGCCAAATGACATAAGCTCTATGCAGAGGGAATACAAATGCATAAACAAATAAAACAAAACAATATTTTGTTGAATGGTGGCTAACGATGGTGTTTCGCCTCCTTGTCATCTCTCCTTCCCTACCCTACCATTGCACTGAGAGTCAAATATGCTCTCCCGTACCCAACCGAAAAAAAATAAACCAACAACTACATTTGACTCACAAGACTTTCATTGATCTCTTAGACTTTATTCATATTAACTACTAACATCAACATTACTCATTCATAGAAAGCTGAGAAAATAAAACTTTAGGTATATCTATTGCAATCATAACATATGATACCTAGGTAATGACTTTGTCTTTTCATAGACAAGGGATAGTAGATCAAAAAAAACCAATTGTACATATGTATGTTTGTAATAACGAGCTACAATTCAAATCTGCACTACCTGCTTATATGCAGGAACAATATTGCCTTACTTAGAGCATTTTATACTTTAATATTTTAAGTATTCATTGATAACTTAAATGTTTTCTCTTAAAAAGAAATTGTGTCTGTTTTTTTGTTTTTTTTTTTTTTTGGTTTTTACATGATAAAATTTTATTTTACATGGATGCAAATTTCCTTAAGCGGAATTAATAGGGGGGCCAAAAAAATGCACATAAGTAACCTCAAGGAGCAAATTCATTATGTTTTTTTTTTTTTTTGTTTTCGAGTCTAACTTGATAATTCATGTATATGATACTTAAATAAATAAATATTGATTAAGAGTTTTAACTTACATTTTGATGAGCTCCTCCATCGATGTTTGCGCAAACAGCAACCAGGTATAGCTTTACATGTTTTTGTTTGTTTTTTCTTTTTTCTTATTTAATGTAAAGGTTTTTTTTTTTGTATGACTATGTATTAACTTTAAAATACGTATGATTGCTCAAATTTTTGGTGCTCGCTCTATATAACTTTATTTAGCTGTTTTCTCCTCTTTTTTTTCTCTTTCCTTCAATAAAATTCATTTATCATTTAAAACTAAAACGAATTATCGATGTAAACGATATTTAATAGAATGTTAATGAAATTCTAAAGCAACTTTTGTATATTTAAAGT
Organism: Eurosta solidaginis; assembly: GCF_040869045.1. NCBI lineage: Eukaryota > Metazoa > Arthropoda > Insecta > Diptera > Tephritidae > Eurosta > Eurosta solidaginis. Next base: position 315,843,628 of record NC_090319.1, on the reverse strand, counting down.
TGGAACATCCCATACGGAAAATTTTACAGTTTCTCGAACATAATGAAACCAAGTTTTGATAGTAGCACTAAAATCAATTAAAATTTCTTACTGTATATTTTTGATATTTTTATTCATGTTATATTAGATATTGTTTATTCTTTAATGAAAGCTTAGCTGGGCAATTCATAGGAGCATAGAGCATGTGGCTTCCTTCGCTCACGAAATGAAACCGGTTGCCTTTAACAATTTGGCAAAATTTGTACTGCTGCTACGAGAATTTTTCGTAGTTTCAGAATTTTCTCGGGATCAAACTTTTTATCCAACTTGTGATGCAGATGCTGCTCGCAATAGTTGAAGTTCCCTTATGGATTATCAAATGCTCGATGCACGTGTGCAGACTTAGGATCATCAGCTCAGAATTTTATTTACAGTCGAATAATTTTAAAGACCGCGAAAATATATGTATTGCGACAAAGCAATAACTTTACTAAAAACTCTTACTTTTAACAAATGTACGCACTACGTAAGATTTTTATAAAAACTTGAGATTTTAAAAAAATTATATATTTGATCGTGAGCCTAGCTCTAAAAAAATACTTCTGCTCCCAGCGGATACTCAATCGAAAAGAGACAGAGGAAATTCACTCGACGTAGTTTGACAGCTTCATAAGCACTCTCTCGCCCATTTTCTTCCACCAGTGTTGGGTAGTGGTGACAGTATATTCTTATAGATATAAAAAAAAATTCTAAGCTATGCGACAGACTACAACCGTAATTAGCTTCAGGCTTTATGAACAACGGGAAATAAAAGGATTACCCATCACAAGATATACACCCTTATCGCGAGTGTTATTTTCACCCGAAAATATTCACATTTTTTGTTCACCCTAAAGCAAAACGGTGCTGAGCACCTCACTGAAACAAGAGTGGCTAAGATCCACTTCATGGTCCTTTCCGACGCCTTTTCCCTATGCGAAAAAACGAAGACATGTACACAATTTTACAATTAGTGGAACTCTAAATTTTTGCTTCAATGGTGGCAAGGAGTGGTAAGAATAACTAGCAAATATTAGAATGCCGGCTTGTTTAGCCTGTAATATTGGCGAAAACCAATTGAAAAAAATTAACTTGTTATTCAAAAGTGCTGAAAATAGTAATTTTAAGCTTACAGTGAATCATTTAGCTCCAAAGGGTTAGAACTTTCCATTAATTGCCTCCGAGCCGCTTTCACATTTATGTATATTCTCCTCACGCTCAATCAATACCAACCTAAGTGCAATACTAAACATTATTTTATACATTTTTTATTTCTATTTTTGTTGTATTTTAAGGAAATATATGCTTGGTTACAAAATTTACACAATTGTAAGTAAATTATTTGTTCACTGCCAATTCGCAATAGAGCATCAGCTGTTTCGAAATGAACTTTTGTTCGCCCGAAATTGCCGATAGGCGGAAAAAGTTCACCCGAGCAAAAGAAGTGAAGGCGAACACTTTTCCGCGTGAACTTCGCGATAAGGGTGATAGACTTCCTTCCATATATCAAAATGATCTGGGCGAAAAAAGAAATTCATTTAGCCATGTCCGTCCGTCCGTCTGCCCGTAAACACGACAACTTGAGTCAATTTTGAGGTATTATGATGAACGTAGGTTCCTGGGCTTTCATCTCAGATCGCTATTTAAAATGACCGAAATCGGATCATAACTACGCCCACTTTTTCGATATCGAAAATTTCGAAAAACCGAAAAAGTGCTATAATTCATTACCAAAGACGGCTAAAGCGATGAAACTTGGTAAGTGGATTGACCTTATGACGCAGAATAGAAAGTTAGTAAAATTTTGGACAATGGGCGTGGCACCGCCCACTTTTAAAAGAAGGTAATTTCAAAGTTTTGCAAGCTGTAATTTGGCAGTCGTTGGAGATATTATGATGAAATTTGGCAGGAACGTTACTCCTATTACTGTATGTGCGGCAAATAAAAATTAGCAAAATCGGATTACGAACACGCCCACTTTAAAAAAAAAAATTTTTTTAAAGTCAAATTTTAACAAAAAATTGAATATCTTTACAGTATATAAGTAAATTATGTCAACATTCATAATGATATGGTGCAACAAAATACGAAAACAAAAGAAAATTTCAAAATGGGCGTTGCTCCGCCCTTTTTCATTTAATTTGTCTAGAATACTTTTAATGCCATAAGTCGAACAAAAATTTACCAATCCTTGTGAAATTTGGTGGGGGCATTTACTCTATGAGGATAACTGTTTTCTGTGAAAATGGACGAAATCGGTTGAAGCCGCGCCCAGTTTTTATACACAGTCGGCCGTCTGTCCTTCAGCTCGCCGTTAACACGATAACTTGAGCAAAAACCGATATATCTTTACTAAACTTAGTTCACGTACTTATTTGAACTCACTTTATATTGGTATTAAAATGGGCGACATCCGACTATGACCACGCCCAATTTTTCGATATCGAAAATTACGAAATATTAAAAAAATGCCATAATTCTATACCAAATAAGAAAAAGATGAAACATAGTAATTGGATTGGTATATTGACGCAAAACATAACTTTGGAAAAAACTTAGTAAAATGGGTGTCACACCTACCATATTAAGTTGAAGAAAATGAAAAAGTTCTGCATGGTGAAATCAGGAACGGTATCGTGGTATTACATATATAAATAAATTTTCGGTACCCGACAGATTTTGTTCTGGGTCACCATGGTCCACATTTTGGTCGATATCTCGAAAAGGACTTCACATATACAACTAAGGACCACTCCCTTTTAAAGACCTCATTAGTAGTGATACCTCGAAAAGACGTCCACCTATAGAACTAAGGTCCACTCCCTTTTAAAATACCCATTAACACCTTTCAGTCGATACCCATATCTTACAAACAAATTCTAGAGTCACCCCTGGTCCACTTTTATGGTGATATCTCGAAAAGGCGTCCACCTATAAAACTAAGGCCCACTCCCCTTTAAAATACTCATTAACACTTTTCATTTGATATCCATATCGTACAAACACATTCTAAAGTCACTCCTGGTCCGCCTTTATGGCGATATCTCGAAAAGGTGTCCACCTATAGAACTAAGGCCCACTCCCTTTTAAAATACTCATTAACACCTTTCATTTGATACCCGTATTGTAAAACACATTCTAGAGTCACTCCTGGTCCGCCTTTATGGCGATATCTCGAAAAGGCGTCCACCTATAGATCTAAGACCCAATCCCTTTTAAAACGGTCATTAACACCTTTCAGTTGATACCCGTATCTTACAAACAATTTCTAGAGTCACCCCTGGTCCGCCTTTATGGCGATATCTCGAAAAGGCGTCCACCTATAAAACTAAGGCCCACTCCCTTTTAAAATACTCATTAACACTTTCATTTGATGCCCATATCGTACAAACACATTCTAGAGTCACCCCTTATCCACATTTATGGCGGTATCTCGAAAAGGCGTCCACCTATAGATCTATGGCCAACTCCCTTCTAAAATACTCTTTAATACCTTCCATTTGATACACATGTCATACAACCTTATTCCAAGGTTACCCTAGGTTCATTTTCCTACATGGTGATTTTCCCTTATTTTGTCTCCAAAGCTCTCAGCTGAGTATGTAATGTTCGGTTACACCCGAACTTAGCCTTCCTTACTTGTGTTTTTTTTTCTCATTCTACTAAAAATGACCATGCATGTGGGTGGGATCGACATGTCGTATACGTGACCATCTGCTAGTTGGTAGTTCATACCACATATTGGGGATAAAAAGGCAAACATTTATCAATAATATCTAGTTCACACTGTGATTTTATTTGTTTTCAATTTTAAGTGAGTTTGTTGATTTTATTTTTCATTGAATAAAAACTACTGTTATAAGCCGTTTGTTTTAATATTTATGCCTATGTAAACGTGGGTTGGACATACATATTCATACAGAGCAAGTTTTAAATCTTGGAGAATTTTGAACAAAGCTAGTTTTAAACAAGTAAGAAAGGCTAACGGAAAATAACTATGTAGGAAAATGAACCTAGGGTAACCCTGGAATGTGTTTGTATGACATGGGTATCAAATGGAAGGTATTAAAGAGTATTTTAAAATGGAGTGGGCCTTAGTTCTATAGGTGGATGCCTTTTCGAGATATCGCCATAACGGTGGACCAGGTGTGACGGCAGGGCAAAGCAGTATTGACAGTACTCTAACTAGGATTTCATAGATACATACATACATATTTTGTTGCTACAAAAAATTGTTTTAAAATTGAAAATCACTAAACTTAAATCATTAGCATCCAATCAAATACTCTGGGGCATAAGCATAATCGAAATAAAATGTGATTTTAAGTTAGATAAACGTTTTTGACACAATTTTATAAGCGCTATCTGTCAAAAATGCTTCAACTCACTTAAAATCACATTTTATTTCGACTATAACTATGCCCCTATCGGTTTGGTCGTATTGCTTTTTCATTTTTGTAAAAACCAGCGACATCTGTAGATACAGGCTGATAATAAAAAAAAATTAGAACAAGATTTGTTTTGCGAAGAGCAAATTTGTGCAAATATATGTGTATGCCGTGGATAAGCTTACATATGCCATTTATGGGTTGAAGAAGTTCAGGAATCAGTGGTCGATCATACTTCAAGAATGTAAAGTTCTGGCAGTATAGGAGTTGTGAACACCTTCGCAGAGAAAAGCAGGAAGATAAGAAAGCGCCAGTTCGATGAATTACCTGGCGAATTACCTGATTGTGATTTCGAAACTCAATTCAAACAGCAAGTTTTTTACGTTCTTTCGAGAAATTCGAGATTCGAAGAACCTCGCGAGCCTTACGAGTAATTCGAGATTAGAGAATCTCGCGAGAAACCGTGTTCTTGATGTCTCGTTGAAAAATAAAATATTGCGAACAAACTTATATTTATAATAAATATTTTTTGAGTTAAATGTCATTGAAGCAATATACTACTACTTGTCTGATGTCCTCTCCTTACTCTCCACAAATTCGGTGTCGATATGAATACATTCTGGGAAGTTTTAGCAGTGTTGATGGTTCTTTACAAGATATAGACCCGCTACGTTCCGGTTGTTGTTGTTGTTGTTGTAGCAGTGCTTCGCCCCATCCAATAGGTGCTACCGATCACTATTTGTCATCAATATCCTCTAACGGGAGTCAAAGGAAACTTGGCTGTTCCAACAGGGGTGTACCATAATGAGATGGGTGTTAGAGGCTTTGGTTCCACATTACAATTAACGAGATGGTTGGTGTCATGCGGGGACACATTGCAAGCGGGGCATACATTTTGTATGTCGGGGTTGATTCTGGATAGGTAAGAGTTTAACCTGTTACAGAATCCAGAACGATGTTGAGCAAGAGTGACACGTGTTTCCCTGGGGAGTATGCGTTCCTCTTCCCCGATTTTTGGATACTTTTATTGAGTACTGGATTCACCGGGAAATTCCTGGCATAAAGGTCCGACGCCTGTTTGTGGAGTTCACCAAGGACCTGCTTGTGTTTTTTCGCTGCATACGGCTGGGTTCTCAGGTGCCGTATTTCCTCAAAATGCGTACGGAGATGACTCCTTAAGCCCCTGGGCGGTGCTGGCTCATCAATCAGATGTCTGTTGGGATGCTCAGGTTTCTGGGTATTCAACAGGAACTGTTTGGTCAGCATCTCATTTCTGATGGGGAGTATTCTCGCCTCATTATGCAGATGGTGTTCTGGGAACATAAGAAGACAGCCCGATGCGATTCTGAGAGCAGTATTTTCGCTGGCCTGTAGCTTCTTCCTGTGGGTAATTTTTAGGCTTGGCGACCATATGGGTGACGCGTAGCACGTAATCGGCTGGCTAATTGCTTTGTATGTAGTCATGAGCGTTTCTTTATCTTTTCCCCAAGTACTGCCAGCGAGGGATTTGAGGATTTTGTTACGGCTCTGAATTTTCGGAACAATTGCGGATGCGTGCTCACCAAAATGTAGATCCTGATCAAACGTCACACCCAAGATTTTGGGGTGTAGGACAGTCGGTAGCGTAGTGCCATCGACGTGGATGTTCAAAATGGTCGACATTTGGGACGCCCATGTTGTGAATAAGGTCGCGGAAGATTTAGTCGGTGATAATGCCAGGTTTCGCGAGGAGAAAAACTGGAGAGATCAGGCTACCTCGTTTATTCTATTGCAAAGCTCATCGATCTGTGGGCCTGGGCCTGTGGCCATTATTGTGCAGTCATCGGCGTAGGAAACGATTGTGACTCCTTCCGGTGGTGAAGGTAGCTTAGATATGTAGAAATTAAACAAAAGTGGGGACAGGACACCACCCTGTGCACCCCTTGTTTAATTCTTATTGGTTATGATGTTTCGTTTCTAAATTGCACCGATGCCTGCCGACCACCCAGATAATTTGCGGTCCACCCTTCCAGGTCTTGCAGTAACGAGCTATGGTTGACCGTATCAAAAGCTTTTGATAGGTCTAGCGCTACGAGTACTGTTCTATGGTGGGGGTTTTGATTTAAACCGCAATTTATCTGGGTGATAATGGCATTTAGCGCGGTGGTAGTGCTATGGAGTTTTCTGAAGCCATGCTGATGACACGCTAGCTGCAAATTTGCTTGGAAATAGGGGAACAAAATGGCCTCAAGCGTCTTTGCTACTGGCGATAGTAGAGATATCGGACGATACGACTCTCCTATGTTAGCTGGTTTCCCAGGCTTTAGTAGCGGGACCACCTTGGCCATTTTCCATTTCTCAGGTATGACAAAGTTGGGAAGTGACACGTTGAAGACATGCGCTAAATATTTGAAACCTTCTTTCCCTAGGCTTTTAAGCATCGGCATGGCTATGCCGTGTGGGCCCACTGCTTTGGATGGTTTAGCGTGACCAATGGCGTCCTCAACCTCTTTAGCGGTGGTGGTGATTGGTGACGCGCTGAATTTGTGTTTATGTGCGTGTCTGTTGTCCCTCCGTCTATCTATGTCGACCGTAGAATGCATGATATATTGTCGGCAGAGAGCGCTCGCGCATTTTTTCGCATCCGACAGCACTTTATTGGCAAAGGCGATGGAAACTTTGTCTTTGTGCTTAGGTGGATTCGATAGGGACTTTACGGTGGACCAAAGTTTACCCACACCGGTAAAGAGGTTACAACCTCTTAGGTGCTCCTCCCATTTCGTCCGCTTGTGTTCATCCACAAGCAATCTGATGCGTTGGTTTATATCCCTTATTTGGGGTTTGCCTTGATCAAGCTGTCTTATAAGGTCACGTTCTCTCGCTAAGTTTGCGGCCTCCGCCGGGAAGTGGGGCCGAATTTCGGGAATTCTCCCGGCGAGAATGAAACGTGCCGAGGCGGATTCAATTACCTTGCGGAAGGCACGCTCCCCTTGGCGGGCATCAGTCGGGATAGGGAGGGCAGCAAAGAGGTTGTCTGTAAAAGATTTATATTCGTCCCACTTTCCTTTTTTGAAGTTTATTAAAGTACTTTTTCTGTGACGATGAAGTCGGCGGTACGCTCGAGCGAAATAAGTATAGGCAGGTGGTCGGATGCCAGTGTTACCACCGGCTGCCAGTTGACGCAGTTTGCGAGTTCTGCGCTTACGATTGAGATATCTGGCGAACTGTGACAGCTTCCTACCATACGTGTGGGGGCGTCTCCGTTTATTGTGCAGAACGTCGTTTCTTCTATTTGATCCACCAACATCTCACCCCTACTGTCCGCCCGCAAATTTGAATGCCATAGATCGTGATGGGCATTGAAATCGCCTAAGATAATGCGATTGTTGCCAGTGAGTAAGGCACTGATATTAGGGCGATATCCACTGGGGCAACAGGTGCCAGGAGGGATGTAGATGTTGATGATTTCTAGGTTTGCATCGCCTGACCGGACAGATAGGCCTTGACGTTCTAAGACATTGTTCCTGCGGTCGATGCCAGGATCAAATATATAATATTGCATAGAGTGGTGTATGATAAATGCGAGGCCGCCTCCATTTCCGCTCTCGCCATCTTTTCTGTGGACATTATACCCAGAGCAGGTCTGCAATGAAGATCCTGCTGTGAGTTTAGTCTCTTGAATCGCAGCAATGCGGATGTTGTGCCGCTTCATGAAATCGACTATCTCCGTAATCTTCCCAGTGAGTCCATTACAGTTTAACTGCAGAATTCTTAAGTGCATAAGGGGAGACGTCGCCACTCTGGGGGTAAGTGACGGGTGACTGCGCCTGGGTTGAGGAAGGCTAGGACGCAATTGCTGTTTTGGCCCTGGGACTGGGCGTCCTTGGGAAGCATTGGGGTACCCGGATGATTTGGGTTTGCCACCTGGCAACATGGCGCGATGAAACCCGCCGGGGGGTTGCCGTCGCGGAGACCAGAACACCTAGGAAAGTGGCACCACCCAAGGCAGGAGCTGCATTGGGCGGATGTCGCAAACATATATATTCTGTGCTGGCAAACGGTGCAAACGGAGGTAGGGACTAAGAGTCTGTTTCCCTGACCTACACTTTTGCTTCCGGGAAAGAGGGGGGGGAAGACGGGGCAGGGGCTGATGCTCAGCATTGCTACAGACTCTACTACGAAGATAGTAGTTATGAGTGGTAGCAGCTGTTTGAGTTGTTGGCGCCGTGGGGCGCGAGCAGCAGCGGGTACTTGTTGTGGCTTGCTGGGCAGCGGGGCTGCTGGCAGGTAATGGGGGGACGCTTAGGCGTAGACTACGGGACGCCCTTGGGCGTGAACAGCAAGGAGCCACAAAAGATTTATAAAAGTTACGTGGACGTCGGGTTTTGGGATCAAGCCCAGAACAACCTGTCCGATGCAACCATCCCTTACACGAGACACACTGAACAGAGTATGACCATCCTAAAAAGATTCTTTTCCGGCAGATGCAGCAAAACCATTTCTCAGGACCGGGGTCAGGAGACGGACCCGGATTGGATTGGATACCTACCCGGAGCAAGATAATATGGGGCAGTCCCGCTGCAAGGAGCTGCTGGGAGGATGACAATTTGTGGGAGGGACGCAACAAATTAAATGGGGTTACACTGAAATGACAGTCCTTGGTCTGGAAAAATCCCGAGTCGCTCCGGTACATAGAACCGACTGCCTTGGGAAGCGGCTACGTTCCGGTAAAAGGCACCACTAAGTTACCAGCCCAACCATTTCGGGATCCATTAATATAACGTCATCTCGCCCCCACCCCTAGTGCCCCGACGAGCTTCCTTTTTCTACTTGTTTTTTTTTTTAAGGGTCCGTCACTCTCTTATATATCGTCATAGTCGCTCCCTATCTCGCTCATACTTCATCAAAACATTTTGGTGTCCTTCTGTCAACCCTTCGCTTTTTCGCTCCTATATCCTCGCTTTCTTCATTTCCCCATCAGTTCATTTCTTCCCTATCTATTATTGTCTACTCCTCTCCCACTTCTACTCCTTGTTTACCTTTCCTTCATCCTTGTTATATTCATTTTATTCCATCATTCTTACCATATTCATTTCTCTTCTGATTTTACCTATACTACTATCCGACTTCCTCTTCCTCTGTTTATGTTGGTCTCCTTTCTTTGACTTTTTCCTCCCCTTCCCGTCTTTCCTTTTGCTTTTTTTTGTCACCATTTAATTCTTTTCCACTCAGCTCCTAGTGTCTTCGATCATAGTTCAGTTACGTTCGTTACGGATGTTGTGCCGCTTCATGAAATCGACTATCTCCGTAATCTTCCCAGTTAGTCCATTACAGTTTAAATGCAGAATTCTTAAGTGCATAAGGGGAGACGTCGCCACTCTGGAGGTAAGTGACGGGTGACTGCGCCTGGGTTGAGGAAGGCTAGGACGCAATTGCTGTTTTGGCCCTGGGACTGGGCGTCCTTGGGCAAGCATTGGGGTACCCGGATGATTTGGGTTTGCGACCTGGCAACATGGCGCGATGAAACCCGCCGGGGGGTTGCCGTTGCGGAGACCAGAACACCTAGGAAAGTGGCACCACCCAAGGCAGGAGCTGCATTGGGCGGATGTCGCAAACATATATATTCTGTGCTGGCAAACGGTGCAAACGGAGGTAGGGACTAAGAGTCTGTTTCTCTGACCTACACTTTTGCTTCCGGGAAAGAGGGTGGGGGGGGGGGGGGAATACGGGGGCAGGGGCTGATGCTCAGCATTGCTACAGACTCTACTACGAAGATAGTAGTTATGAGTGGTAGCAGCTGTTTGAGTTGTTGGCGCCGTGGGGCGCGAGCAGCAGCGGGTACTTGTTGTGGCTTGCTGGGCAGCGGGGCTGCTGGCTGGTAATGGGGGGACGCTTAGGCGTAGACTAGGACGCCCTTGGGCGTGAACAGCAAGGAGCCACAAAAGATTTATAAAAGTTACGTGGACGTCGGGTTTTGGGATCAAGCCCAGAACAACCTGTCCGATGCAACCATCCCTTACACGAGACACACTGAACATAGTATGACCATCCTAAAAAGATTCTTTTCCGGCAGATGCAGCAAAACCATTTCTCAGGACCGGGGTCAGGAGACGGACCCGGATTGGATTGGATACCTACCCGGAGCAAGAGAATATGGGGAAGTCCCGCTGCAAGGAGCTGCTGGGAGGATGACAATTTGTGGGAGGGACGCAACAAATTAAATGGGGTTACACTGAAATGACAGTCCTTGGTCTGGAAAAATCCCGAGTCGCTCCGGTACATAGAACCGACTGCCTTGGGAAGCGGCTACGTTCCGGTAAAAGGCACCACTAAGTTACCAGCCCAACCATTTCGGGATCCATTAATATAACGTCATCTCGCCCCCACCCCTAGTGCCCCGACGAGCTTCCTTTTTCTACTTGTTTTTTTTTTAAGGGTCCGTCACTCTCTTATATATCGTCATAGTCGCTCCCTATCTCGCTCATACTTCATCAAAACATTTTGGTGTCCTTCTGTCAACCCTTCGCTTTTCCGTTCCTATATCCTCGCTTTCTTCATTTCCCCATCAGTTCATTCCTTCCCTATCTATTATTGTCTACTCCTCTCCCACTTCTACTCCTTGTTTACCTTTTCTTCATCCTTGTTATATTCATTTTATTCCATCATTCTTACCATATTCATTTCTCTTCTGATTTTACCTATACTACTATCCGACTTCCTCTTCCTCTGTTTATGTTGGTCTCCTTTCTTTGACTTTTTCCTCCCCTTTCCGTCTTTCCTTTTGCTTTTTTTTTTGTCACCATTTAATTCTTTTCCACTCAGCTCCTAGTGTCTTCGATCATAGTTCAGTTACGTTCATGGTGGAATCACCAGGTGAAGTAGATAAAAAGAGAAAGAAGATGTACGCTATCTGAAACTGTAGGGATGTATTTTCAACGGTCAGAAGAGGGTAAAATGTTTACCCCCTTTGGAATAGTAGGAGTAGAAAAACAAATGCCTTGCTACGAAAGCCATTACAGACTGTTTTTTCAGCATATCAGTGCAACCTAATGCCAATACAAAAGGGATACACAGGACCAGTGCGAGCTTATATTACTTTAGGCATCGAATAAAACAAAAACTTAAACTGCGATTGGTAGTAAAATTAAATAATGCGTCTAAAGTAAACTGACCTCAACTTCAACTGCAGTTGAAGTTTTTATCGAAAAACTGGACATAAGTGGGAGAGGTATTATCCATTATATAGTTGAACTGTAGGAACTTTGCGCACTTAAATGGGTTTCGGGTTTGATGAAAAGTTTTACAGTCAGACTTGGAAGTGATCCTAATACTTTTAAATGTGTTTCGATCCCTAGAATTCCATTGTTCTTTCCATCTGCTCTGTTGATTTGACATTGAGAGTCGGAAGTAAAACATATTCACATTCTAATTATCATACAAACTTGATCAGAAGATCTCCCATAAGCTCTGAACAGTTAATTCATGATCTATTACTAATGTCCCCGCGTTATTATTTACTAAAATATGTCAGAGAATATAATAGGAGTCGGCCTAGAACCAGAAGGTGCTAATCCGATCGAGCCGGATTCATATATTCTAAATTACAATCCATAACTGTAACATTCCTCTTCTTAGTGGTCTAATTTTTGGGCCAAAACAACAATAGTGAGCAACAATTTTTTGTAACTGTATTTAGAAATCCATTGTTTTAGCGAAGTGCTTACATAAATAAGGTGTAATACGACAGTTTTGGTGTTCTTGCACATTTCTCGAAAGTCTTCAGTAGCGCTGCACAGGCGAAAATCCTTGTTGGATATGACGCGAATTCAAATAGTTTGTTTTAACAAAGACCTGTTTCAATTTTTTTTGGAACAAATTAAACATACTTATATAATGGAAACATTAATAATATGAACGCAATAGTTAAGCACGACCTTACTTATGGAAGGCCACACCAAAGATACCCAAATATGAATCTCTGTAATTAAATCCGGTAAAGGTTCATAGATATTCCTACTGGTTTAGATGAAAAAAAAGTACTAAAACTACCATATTTTCGTCCTGAAAAATGCAAAAAAAACAACACTTTTTCGGGGACAACATTGGTGAAAAATTTTCAGATAGCCGAATGACAGAACAAAGAAGAATTTAGAGCGAGACAATTGACGGCTTACTTCACCTGGTTATTCCACCATGAGTTACTTTCCTAATTTTTTTTTTTTTGATTTTTATATGAGAGCGAATCTGCTAGACAGGACGGGAGGACTGTGAAGTTAAAAAAAAAACAACAATATAAAAAATAAACATCAGTTAATAAAGACGTAGCTAATTAAGTGACAAATCTGAACATTTTAAATAACGAATTTATTAGCCTTCCAAAAACACGTCTTATTGTCCATCTCAAGCTATGAATTACAAATCCTTAATCTTTGACTTATTTTTGTCTTCAATGTCGCTTTTTATTTTTTGTTCTTCTTCGTTACACCATTTTTTATGAGATCCTAACAAAGTAATGTTTGTTAGTTTTTCAGTTTTATTTTAGCTTACGTGTTTATTTCTTTGATATGTTTTCATTTTATTACTATATTACATGTGTCCTTTCTTGCTTGAATTTAATGTGAGCAATCTGGAGGGCTGAACAAATTGAATACAATGTGGCATACATGGGTCATTTGAGAGCTCTTATCATCATTAGCACTTCACCTTTTACTTGTACAATGTCAAGTTGGTTTTTATTCCATCTCAAATGTCAATGGACCGTCCTAACTAATTTGTAGATATAAACAGTTTTTTTTTTTTTTTTTTGGTAAAAAGTAGTGTGTATATACAAACTAGAAAATGACACAAAATGGATGCAACAATAAAGAGTCGTAAATTTGCTCCATTTTAATATAAGTTAATTAAGCTAAGATTTGATGAATAAATTATATAGAGATTAAAACAATAAAAAAAAAACACGGAATCCAAGCATTATACCAGAGTCTAACTTCGCGAATTACATGTTGGTGAGAACACTTCTCCGAATTGCTACGCCCCAATCACTGATCACGGAGTATACGTTTCTCCACCCGATTATGATGAAGTGAGACCAAACAAGTAAGAAACTCTAAGTTCGGATGAAACCAAACATTACATACCCAGCTGTGTTCACTTGGAACGGTGTTGTTGTTTGCATTGTATGGTTAATAGTGTTAAAAGGGTGTGCAACATTACATATACGGTTCTGTTTAGGAACTAATTTTCGTTCAAAAGAAGCAAAAGCGATACAGAGGCTACCACCAATGAGCTTCAGCGGGTAAAAATGCAGTTTAACTGCTTTTATGCCAAATTTCGTTCGGATTGTGAAATTTTTGTTCGACTTATGGCCTTTAAAGTATTTTAGAAAAAGTAAAAAAAAGAGGGGCGGGTCACACCCATTTTCAAAATTTTTTTTAAGTTTTAGTTTTAGCTCAACCATACCACTACTGAGGTAGAATATCAGTCAAATGTAGCGAAATACCATAAAGTTATTGCAAACTTTGGTAAGGTTAGGTTAGGTTGAACTGGCCGGTCAATAAAGACCTCACATAGATTGAATGTGTCCATAGTGTTACCAGAATTTGTTTGACGTCCAACGGAAGAACCCCAATCAGGTACCAGGACATACGTTACAGAATAACTCCGTCCTCATGGCAAATACAAGTTAAGGTTAGACCTTAAGGAAAATTGGGCGTTATCTTTAAGCGATTTTGATTATTTGTACTCAGTCTATATAATTTGGAAAGGATAGTGTGCCTGCCAAATTTCAATGTAATATCTTTAATAGCTCTTGATTAACAGCTTGTTAAAATTCCAAATTTTCTCCTTGGCAGTCTATGAACCTCGTAAATACTATCGACCAGATCTTCACGATGCTGCAGATTCTAGAGAAAACAAACTATAAGAGAATCCACACGAGTCCCTTGTATGCTGCGTTTTAAGAATTTAGGTTCCCTGCAAAGCTAACAAAGTTCTGCCAAATTACGTTGGGCAACACCACCAGTTACGCCACGATTGGGAAAACCTCTTTGATACATTCGAAACCAAACCAGGCTGTAGACAAGGCGACGCTCTTTCTTGCGATTTCTTTAAATAAATGCTGGCCTTAAAAATCTTGCTTTAAGTTCTGCTTTCTTCAGATTGGATAAATAGGCGGAAAAGTAGGTTTTGCGGTAAGGGAGGGAAAGACGAAGTACTTGCTGTGTTCCAAGAAATTTGCGCCTAGTCACGCCACTGTTGACGGATATATCTTCGAGACTTTGAAAGGCTTCGTCTCTGCGGGAACCAATATAAACAGCAAAGATCATGTCAGCTGAGAAATTACTTGAAGTATAACTCTTGACTACAGGAGCAACTTTGGTTAAGGTAGGCGATTCAAAAATAAAGTACTCTCTCGACAAACAAAAATCAAGCTCTAAAAGTTGGAGTGTTTGAGAGAAAGTTCTTCGGAAAATTCATGACCCTGTACCTAATGCCGATTGCGTGTATCTAGGGAGGTATAAAGAGGAGCTGTATGATCTTTAAGCATATATGAAAAATCCGACGAAGGCACTCCAGCCAAATCTACACACGTGTTTGGAAGCAGAGGAAATGTCAGACCTTCATTGAGTTGGGAAAGGCAGGGGAGAGAAGTGTTGAACTTCCTTGAAACTACAAAATTACGTCAGTTATCGCGAAACTGCTTTACCTGACGTGACTGGTTAAGAAACTTCTAAAACCGCTTGGGCTAAGCGAGAATTAATGATAAATTGAAAGTGAATTGCTAGAAATTTGATTAGGAGAAACTAGAGAAAGTAAAAACAGTGGAAGGAGAGAGAGATGGACAAAGAAATAAAGTTAGACGAATATAGGTATGAAGAGGGAGGGAAACAGAGAAGGCAGAGAAAAAGACGGAGAGACAGTGATGTAAAGAGGAAGATGCAGCGACAGAGAGAGAAAGAGCGAGAGAGACAAAGGCAGAGGCGAATAAAAAGAACAGGAAGAGGTAGATCGCGAGATAGAGGAAGCGGGAGTTGGGGAAATAAGATATACAAACTTCTTTAATGTCATGCAGATAAACCAATATTAGGTCAGAACAACGACTGCCATATCTGTCGGCACCATTTATAAAATATTGTGAGCAATTTACAGCTCTAACTTTTTCGTTACTGGTTCGTTTCACTTATTTGTTGAATAAAATCTACGCTGCGTTAAAAAATATTTTGTTTCATTCACCATAAAATAGGCACATCAACATATTTCACATACAGAGAGTTCAAATCAAAATTATCGTCATACGACAGTTTTACAATGCTTATATTTCCTACCACTGTGCTAGAGTACCCCCCACTAAAGTATCTGCTTCTACAAGTGTCTGGATCATTCTTGCATTCAATTCTCGAATACTTATTTGATGCATCAGTATATCTCATTATCTTGACTTCATGCCATGTGAACGGCCTATCGCGAAAATTTTACACGGCGCACAGTGGACTGGATTTCGCTTTCAGTGGACTTAGGGAAATGAAAAAAATATTAGTTAATAACAAAAAAAAACTTTGACGGGGATCGATTTTAAGTCTCATTACATAACGTTTTTATATATGAGTATTTTTTCATAAATTCTTAAACAAAAACGTTATAGCAAATAAAAAAATTTATGTATGGGAAAAATCACATTTTTACCGTTAACTCATTTTCCGCACATTTCCTCAAAATTTGATTAATGGATTTATATAGTTAGGTTTATATACTATGGAAGGTACTCGGTTTCATGGTTCAAAAAGGTTCGCGCTTTTTTTTTTTTGGTTTTTATTTTGTTTTTTTTTTTTTTGATTTTAGTATTGCGAAGCACTTTTTAATTTTGGGTAGAATTTAAAAACAAAAATATTTTTTTTCTTTTTTTTTTCTAATGTTAGTATTGCAAATCACTTTTTAATTCTGGGTAATATTTAAAAAAAATATTTGATAATTCATATTATACAGTTAATTTTTTTATATTGAAGTTATATTTAACAATCCAAAAAAGTTTCAAGACAAAAATTTAGCTATTACAGCTTGTGCGTTAATTTTATTTATATTTTTTGTTTGTTTATATTATGCTTACTATTCCAGCTTGTTCGTTAGTACCAAAAGAGTAATTAGAAGCACAAATTATTCGATCTTTCAATAGTCCATGACCAAAAAAAACTAAAAAAAAAACAATTTTTGTTATTTTAAATAAATGTTGCGTTTCACATGTAGTATTTATATTCGTACCCAATTAAAATTGAGAAACTGAAATATTTGGTTTTCTGTATCATAGTCCAGGTTTTCCGGCAGGAGTAGTAGAGATTTCACTTCTTCGGATATTTCCTCCTGCTTACTAGGTAATTTCGATCTCCTCGATGAAATAAATGGATCAGGAGTAACTAACAAATTATTTAAAATGTCCTCATTTGTGTCTTTGCGGGTAATGTTTTTTGCATGGTCTCGACGATATTCTCTAAAATCTTCATTTCTGGATTCAGCGACTACTTCGGACAAGGAATGGAACCAAAATGCTCTATTATTGAAGCTCCAATATACTAAAATTTTATGCACACTTGATGGCATGTAATACCATTCATATAGTTCGACGTAAACTCGAATGGTTTCTCTGGCGTACATGTTGAACTTTTGTACATCTATTGGACACCCACATGAAAGTGCCCCTTATATTGTAGAGAATCTTTGAATGAGATTTTCACTAGCACCAGTTATAGAGGCGGTAGTTTTAATGTCAGCGAAAAATCGTCTAGCGGTATTTCCATCATTCGTTGTACCGTGTCCTTGCTTTACCACGTCTACCAATAAACTAGTCTGGTTTCTGAAAGATTTAGATTTATTATCTCCTTTCGCTATCCACGATTTAATTCTAATCGGTAAGATATATGAAGAATACGCTCCATAAACCGAATTCTTGCATGCAGACTTGACATCCCATATTTGTAAATGTCAGTATCAACGTCTATGTTAAAAATTAAAGTGAGGTCATTCATCTCTTCTGGGGTAGCCTTACATATGCCACAACGTTGCGTGGATGTATCACTCAAAATTGATGAAGCTTTTCCATCAATCATGGTTAATACTAATGAGTGACTGACTTTAACTTTTTCACATTTTGTTTCCGTTAAATTGCCGATTTCGAATTGAATCGCACTCATTTCTTGAGTGATAATATATTTGTTTTCTTGCACAAATTTGAAAAAATTTCGTCGAGTTTTCGCGAATTTTGCACACATTTTTAAAATAAAATTGAATGCTTTTGGGTTAGACCTTGATACATATTTTTATTGAGAAATAGTAAAAATTATTTTAGTGAAGCCAAAATTGCTGGAAATTGGAAAAAATACCTAGATGTACACATATGCTCGTTAGGGTATGTCGATATGAAACCCGGTTACTAAAAGTGTCATAACTTTTTTAAATTAGGTTTTACGAAAAAATGTTATATAACAATAAATTATGGAAAAAGATCACAGAATACGAAAATGTACATTTAAAGTCCCAACTTTTCAATTTCGGTCCACTGTGCGGCGCCTTTCTTGTTTCTTTGTCATCGCATTGGCTTATTGTAAGCAGATTTAAGAAAGTTTATAGAAAATATTAAAGTGAAACTCCAAGCCAATTGTGAATTTTTTCAAATATTCACTACATAGGTTTTTACTCAGTCATCAACTTTTAACATCCGGCAAATAATTTTAAATTAAAGCCAAAAATCCTTAAATTACTCATTATTTGCAATTCTTTGTTTAAATTGACATGAATTTGGAATGTTGATGGAAATCAACATACAACTACAACAAAACCATGTAATGGTGTCATAAGATTTAATACAGGCATATGAGAATTTGTCAATGTCACGGTTGTGTGATGCAAAGTAATCATCGTTCTGCCCAAAAGCATGCTTCCTTTTCCCATTTTTTTTTCGAAGACACTCGTCTCTGTCACATTTAAGTTTATTTAAATGCAAATGTGGATTTCAAAATTTAACAAATATAGAAACGTATGTGGATATGAATGTACAGGATTTCATGTTATCGCTATATAGCATGTGAGCACGTAGACTGTGATGGAGTTCTTTATACAAGTGCATACATAGGTACATACGTATTGGTACGTACATGCACAACGAAATTTTGTATGAAGACTGCTTTGAACTCAAACAAATCGGATTCCTACAAAATATTATTTTAAACAAGTAAAGGTGTCTAAGTTCGGGTGTAACCGAACATTAGTCATAAAAGGGGAGGTGACACGCCCATTTTTTTAATTTGAAGTTTTTCCTATATATTGTTATAAATCCACTTGGGAAATGAAATACCATTGATATAAAGCTCTTTTTGCAAAGATATAGTCTATTTTATTCGTCCACGACCCTTTTAAAACTCTTTTATATAAAATTGAGCGCGGTCCTTAACCGATTTCGTTAATTTTTCTTCAAAGCATTCCTTATAGTAAAGGCAACCTCTCGTGCCGAATATTTTTACGATAGGTGTAACGATTTTTGACTTATGATTAATAATATTTGTAAAATTGATTTTATCACAAGTGGGCGTTGCCACGCCTATTTAAAAAATGTTTCCAAATTTTTATCAAGAGTCTCAATATCAGTCCATATGTCAAATTTCAACATTCTAGGTGTATTATTTACTAAATTATCAGGTTTTTTGTGTTTTCCAAAATTTTATAAATATAAAAAGTGGACGTGGTTATCATACCAATCTATTCTGTGTCCAGAAAAGCCCGTGTACCAAATTTGGTGGAGATATCTCAATATTTACTCAAGTTATCGTGTTAACGGACAGATGGACGGACATGGCTCAATCAAATTTTTTTCGATACTGATGATTTTGATATATGGAAGTCTATATCTATCTCGATTCCTTTATACCTGTACAACCAACCGTTATCCAATCAAAGTTAATACACTCTGTATGCAAAGCACGCTGAGTATAAAAATCACAACTTTATAGAGTGCGATACTTTAATAATCAAGAAAACCTTAGTATAGCTAATCTTTGAAGTCTTACTGCGTGGTGCAGGGGAACATGTTGTTGGCATTGTAGGTTAGAGTGAAAGCGTTCAATCAATCACCCTAAACTATTACTGCACTCAATAAAGTAATAGGAAGATCTAAAAGGAAAGGATTTTCATACGTAAAAGAACAACGGCTCTACTATGTCAACATCCAGACTCCAAGCCCGGGAGAAGAGCTAGATAAAACTAGCAGTAATACTCCTGAACGAAGAGACAAGTAAGCATGCGTGAGAGAAAGTGAAAAAGAAATACCTTTCCACGTAACTATCCACATGAACTTGAGATTCATAGCTAACAACGCTGTAGTTTCTTCGGCAGGGTTTCGAACTGGGAGGTATTGATTTGTTTGCAACAGAGAGGATAATGATGGACTAAATATCACTGCTACAACAACATGGACTATCGTTCGTTTTCAGCACATACGGCAAGTATGGGTTGAAGAGAGCTTAGAAACGTACCTGTACTTAAGGTGGATCTCTGGTATGTACAAGAATATTAAAAGTTGCAGTCAAACTGCACAGTGCAGCAAAGGCCTGCAAAATGATTCCCGAAACGAGAACTATTATCTATTATCCTAACGGAAATATCGTTATAATTGAGAAGACACTTTGCATAAGAAGCATACCATCTGATGAAAAGTAGATGTGTAAGTCAGATGTTAAGTATATTATTTCGCGAGAAATGTTTCAATGTGATGAGCAGCACAAGATGGAGTGACTTTAGACTCTGGAGCCAATGCAAATTAACACGGCATCATCGCCGATTCCGAACTATAATAGTTGAAGCATGTAAATAGCATAATATCTAGATTAAAATGAACGGTCTTGTATATGCAGTCTTTAGACGATGAAATGGATCCACATCATGATAATAAGGCATATGCTGGTTTTTTATACAGTAATTTGGATAAGAAGAGCAACTATTTGTATTGTAAACCAAAATTACAATGGCTCCCATTTGCGCCATGAGCACATCAGAATAGATTCTAATAAAATTATTAAATAAAAAAAATACGTCCAAATGGATCGAAAATGCATCAGATTACTGGGACAGATTTTCGCGATTCATGGAGCTGAGTACCGCAGCATAAGACGAAGAAGAACAAGTAAGGAAGGCTAAGTTCGGGTGTAACCGAACATTACATACTCAGTTGAGAGCTATGGAGACAAAATAAGGAAAATCACCATGTAGGAAAATGAACCTAGGGTAACCCTGGAATGTGGTTGTATGACATGTGTATCAAATTGAAGGTATTAAAGAGTATTTTAAGAGAGAGTAGGCCATAGTTCTATGGATGGACGCCATTTAGGGATATCGCCATAAAGGTGGACCAGGGCTGACTCTAGAATGTGTTTGTACGATATGGGTATCAAATGAAAGGTGATAATGAGTATTTTAAAAGGGAATGGGCTTTAGTTCTATAGGTGAACGCCTTTTCGAGAAATCCCCATAAAGGTGGACCAGGGGTGACTCTAGAATATGTTTGTACGATATGGGTATCAAATGAAAGCTGTTAATGAGTATTTTGAAAAGGAGTGATCCTTAGTTCCCTAGGTGGACGCCGTTTCGAGATATCGCCATAAAGGTGGACCAGGGGTGTCTCTAGTTGTACGATATGGGAATCAAATGAAAGGTGTTACTGAGCGTTTTAAGAGGGAGTGGGCATTAGGTCTATAGGTGGACGCCTTTTCGAAATGTCGCCATTAGGGTGGGCCAGGGGTGACTCTAGAATGTGTTTGTACGATATGGGTATCAAACGAAAGGTGTTACTGAGCATTTTAAGAGGGAGTGGGCATTAGGTCCATAGGTGGACGCCTTTTCAAGATATCGCCATTAGGGTGGGCCAGGGGTGACTCTGGAATGTGTTTGTACGATATGGGTATCAATTGAAAGGTGGTAATGAGTATTTTAAAAGGGAGTAATCCTCAGTTCTATAGGTGGACGCCTTTTCGAGATATCGCCATAAAGGTTGACCAAGGGTGACTCTAGAATGTTTGTACGATATGGGTATCGAACGAAAGGTGTTACTGAGTATTTTAAGAGGGAGTGGGCGCTAGGTCTATAGGTGGACGCCTTTTCGAGATATCGCCATTAGGGTGGGCCAGGGGTGACTCTAGAATGTTTGTACGATATGGGTATCGAACGAAAGGTGTTACTGAGCATTTTAAGAGGGAGTGGGCATTAGGTCTATAGGTGGGCGCCTTTTCGAGATATCGCCATTAGGGTGGGCCAGGGGTGACTCTAGAATGTGTTTGTACGATATGGGTATCAAACGAAAGGTGTTACTGAGCATTTTAAGAGGGAGTGGGCATTAGGTCCATAGGTGGACGCCTTTTCAAGATATCGCCATTAGGGTGGGCCAGGGGTGACTCTGGAATGTGTTTGTACGATATGGGTATCAAATGAAAGGTGGTAATGAGTATTTTAAAAGGGAGTAATCCTCAGTTCTATAGCCTTTTCGAAATATCGCCATAAAGGTGGACCAAGGGTGACTCTAGAATGTTTGTACGATATGGGTATCAAACGAAAGGTGTTACTGAGCATTTTAAGAGGGAGTGGGCACTAGGTCTATAGGTGGACGCCTTTTCGAGATATCGCCATTAGGGTGGGCCAGGGGTGACTCTAGAATGTTTGTATGATATGGGTATCGAACGAAAGGTGTTACTGAGCATTTTAAGAGGGAGTGGGCATTAGGTCTATAGGTGGGCGCCTTTTCGAGATATCGCCATTAGGGTGGGCCAGGGTGACTCTAGAATGTGTTTGTACGATATGGGTATCAAATGAAAGGTGGTAATGAGTATTTTAAAAGGGAGTAATCCTCAGTTCTATAGGTGGACGCCTTTTCGAGATATCGCCATAAAGGTTGACCAAGGGTGACTCTATAATGTTTGTACGATATGGGTATCAAACGAAAGGTGTTACTGAGCATTTTAAGAGGGACTGGGCATTAGGTCTATAGGTGGACGCCTTTTCGAGATATCGCCATTAGGGTGGGCCAGGGTTGACTCTAGAATGTTTGTACGATATGGGTATCAAACGAAAGGTGTTACTGAGCATTTTAAGAGGGAGTGGGCATTAGGTCTATAGGTGGACGCCTTTTCGAGATATCGCCATTAGGGTGGGCCAGGGGTGACTCTAGATTGTTTGTACGATATGGGTATCAAAGGAAAGGTGTTACTGAGCATTTTAAGAGGGAGTGGACATTAGGTCTATAGGTGGACGCCTTTTCGAGATATCGCCATTAGGGTGGGCCAGGGGTGACTCTAGAATGTTTTTACGATATGGGTATCAAATGAAAGGTGTTACTGAGCATTTTAAGAGGGAGTGGGCATTAGGTCTATAGGTGCACACCTTTTCGAGATATCGCCATTAGGGTGGGCCAGGGGTGACTCTAGAATGTGTTTGTACGATATGGATATCAAATTAAAGGTATTAATGAGGGTTTTAAAAGCGAGTGGCCCTTAGATGTATATGTGAAGGTGTTCTCGCGATATCGACCAAAATGTGGACCAGGTGATCCAGAAAATCATCTGTCGGGTACTGCTAATTTATTTATATATGCAATACCACTAACAGTATTCCTGCCAAGATTCCAAGGGCTGTTGATTTCGCCTTGTAGAACTTTTTCATTTTCTTCTACTTAATATGGTAGGTGTTACACCCATTTTACAAGGTTTTTTCCAAAGTTATATTTTGCGTCAAGAAACCAATCCAATTACCATGTTTCATCCCTTTTTTCGTATTTGGTATAGAATTATGGCATTTTTTTAATTTTTCGTAATTTTCGATATCGATAAAGTGGGCGTGGTTATGGTCGGATTTCGGGCACTTTTTATACCAAGATAAAGTGAGTTCAGAGAAGTACGTGGACTAAGCTTAGTAAAGATATATCGGTTTTTGCTCAAGTTATTGTGTTAACGGCCGAGCGGAAGGACAGACGGTGGACTGTGTATAAAAACTGGGCGTGGCTTCCATCGATTTCGCCCATTTTCACAGAGAACAGTTAACGTCATAGAATCTATGCTCCTACCAAATTTCAAAAGGATTGGTAAATTTTTGTTCGACTTATGGCATTAAAAGTGTTCTAGACACACTAAATGAAAATGGGCGGAGCCACGCCCATTTTGAAATTTTCTTTTATTTTTGTATTTTGTTGCATCATATCATTACTGGAGTTGAATTTTGACTTAATTTACTTATATACAGTAAAGATATTAAATTTTTTGTTAAAATTTGAATTTAAAAAAAATTTTTTTTAAAAAGTGGGCGTGTTATTCATCCAATTTTGCTAATTTTTATTTAGCACATATATAGTAATAGTAGTAACGTTCCTGCCAAATTTCATCATGATATCTTCAACGACTGCCAAATTACAGCTTGCAAAACTTTTAAATTACCTTCTTGTAAAAGTGGGCGGTGCCACGCCCATTGTCCAAAATCTTACTAATTTTCTATTCTGCGTCATAACGTCAACCCATCTACCAAGTTTCATCGCTTTAACCGCCTTTGGCAATGAATTATCGCATTTTTTCGGTTTTTCGAAATTTTCGATATCGAAAAAGTGGGCGTGGTTATAGTCCGATATCGTTCATTTTAAATAGCGATCTGAGATGAGTGCTCAGGAACTTACATACCAAATTTCATCAAGATACCTTAAAATTTACTCAAGTTATCGTGTTAACGGACGGACGGACGGACGGACATGGCTCAATCAAATTTTTTTTGGATCCTGATTATTTTGATATATGGAAGTCTATATCTATCTCGATTCCTTTATATATGTACAACCAACCGTTATCCAATCAAACTTAATATACTCTGTGAGCTCTGCTCAACTGAGTATAAAAACAATAACAAGAAGGAGGCTTTCTTTACTCCACATCTAAAATATCCAACATTTTAGGCAGCATGTAATAAACATTACAGCATAAGTGATCAGTAATTTACCCTTCAAGCATTATTTTCGTTGAGCTCTACTTAAATCTCGTAGGTACCTGGCCACGAATGTACAGGGGAAAAAGTAGGGCGGAAAATTAAATAAGCATATTAGTAGCTACAAAGGCCTACCGACCTGGGGCATTATTTGTCATCGCTCTCATTCCATCAAGGATGAACTCAAGAAAGATTAGAAGAAGCTAAATGAGACACATTGACGCATCATCATACGTATGTGGCAATACAAACTCTTGCTACAAGGATAATATCAGGCCCCTTCATCGGTAACGGAACATGGCGCATGTGATTGAATGAGCCCAGTCTTCTCAACAACAAAGCTTTCACCAGAAAAGCAGAAAAGAAACTTGTTTCACCTTTCCGAGCATACGTCTGAATAAAGTGCTCAGTTTTTAAAGGATAAAGACCACGATGAACGGATCTTAATAAAAGAGGCCACAGTAGTCAGCAGGGTTATCGAATTCGAATATGGTGTTACTTATAAGCGTCTGAATGCCTTGATGATTATATCTGAAGTAATAAAAAGTCATACGATTTCTTTAGTTGAAAATCATCAGCAGATAAAATAGACCAAACAAAATTACGGGAAATTTTTCTACCGCTTCAATAAACAGTTATCGCTCGCTTAAGAGCTACTCTGAAAGGCGAAATACTTAGTGTTGCTCATTGTATTTCATTTCCCCCAATTAACTCAAGTTCCTTTTGATATTTGTATGAAACACCTCTTGCCCGTTTATATTAAACTCCTCTTACCCGTTATAACACACAACGGATAGTTGAACGATCTGCTCGTGGGGCGATCACAGGGGCGATTGGATTATGCCTTTAAGTAACTTTAAATGTAATATTCAATGTCCCATTAATTGATCTTTTTATCGCTTTATCAATGAAATCAAAGAACGGTTATCCTAGGTCTCTAGAATTCGATCCCTGCAACGAAAATGGACTGCATGCAAGCCGTATGACATTATTAACTAGAAACAATATGAGGCTCTTTCCTACAAGGGAAAATTGAAGGAATGGAATGCTCACCCAGAAATTTGGCGGAACTAAAATGACAAGACCGTTGGGGAGCGGCAGTCTACGCAACACTTCCTTTGCTGTTGTCTAAACGATAGAGACGCTCCCTAAAAGTGTAGGGTAGTGTTATCGGTGTTGAAGTTCAAAATCAGGTTGAAGAAGCTATAACGCTTTGTATTGCGTTTAAAAATCCCTTGAATACACATCTTCCAGAATCGGCGAGCTTTGTATGGTTGGCTACATACCTATATAAAGGCGGGTCCAAAAAATTGCGACGGCGGAAAATGCTTTATTGGCGGAATGTGCCAATAAATTGCTTGGTGTTCAAAGTCCATTCTTCGCTAAGTAGTGGATTTACTTTTGACCGAGTTCCATAGATCGCCACCTACTGAGCTAAAGATTACTGGACTATGAAAAACTTCAATAATCGAGATTTTTGACTTACCTCACTTTTGGTTTTGATTTGTGATATCTTTAGTTGTTCAAAAAAATGTATTGTGTTTTAAAATTGAATTAGCTCCCTTCGTCTTTCTCGATACTTGCTGCCACATATTCTATACCATTCTATGATTAAAGATATTTAAGCTACCACATCGAAACGCAGCCTACAACAACGTGTTATAATTTCTGCTGCCAGGGAATGTATTTGTTGAACCGGAGAGTATTTAATTGAGACAAAGACTTTTTACTACTGGAGTTATATGCAAATGAGTTGTTTTCCTTCACTTCCAGGTGAATATATACTTTACACACGAATAGGCTTATGCATGTTTTCGCATGTATCATCCTCCAGCAATGCAACAGGCAACGAAATGTTGCACTTGCATACGGAATTGTTTTACTCTCAGTTCACACACCTTGTAAAAGAAAATTATATTTTGCATTGAATACCACAAACGTAGCTGTATGCAGAGCTGGGTAAATTCAATTCCACTACATTACCCATTACATTTCTCAGTAATTGGAAAAAGTTATCACTTCCTTTCCTCTACAGCAAAGGAATTGATTACATTTCAATTCCTCAAAATACCAAAAGTAATTTCGTTTTTTTGAGGCTCGAGTACAAAAAATTTTTTGTTTGTAATTAAAAAAAAAACAAATAAGGAAGGCTAAGTTCGGGTGTAGCCGAACATTAAATACTCAGTTGAGAGCTATGGAGACAAAATAAAGGAAAATCACCATGTAGGAAAATGAACCTAGGGTAACCCTGAAATGTGTTTGTATGACATGTGTATCAAATGGAAGGTGATGAGTATTTCAAAAGGGAGTGGGCCTTAGTTCTATAGGTGGACGCCTTTTCGAGATATCACCATAAAGGTGCACCAGGGGTGACTCTAGAATTTGTTTGTACGATATGGGTATCAAATGAAAGGTGTTAATGAGTATTAGTGGGTGGACGCCTTTTTGAGATATCGTTATAAAGGTGGACCAGGGTTGACTATAGAACGCGTTTGTACAATATGGGTATCAAACGAAAGGTGTTAATAAGTGTTTTAAAAGGGAGTGGGCCTTAGTTCTATGGGTGTAGGCCTTTTCGGGATATCGCCATAAACGTGGACCAGGGGTGACTATAGAATGCGTTTGTACAATATGGGTATCAAACGAAAGGTGTTCATAAGTATTTTAAAAGGGCGTGGGCCATAGTTCTATATGTGGACGCCTTTTCGAGATATCGCCATAAAGGTGGACCAGGGGTGACTCCAGAATTTGTTTGTACGATATGGGTATCAAACGAAAGGTGTTAATGAGTATTTTAAAAGGGCGTGGGCCTTAGTTCTATAGGTGGACGCCTTTTCAAGATATCGCCATAAGGGTGGGCCATGGGTGACTCTAGAATTTGTTTGTACGATATGGGTATCAAATGAAAGGTGTTAATGAGTATTTTAAAAGGGAGTGGGCCTTAGTTCTATAGGTGGATGCCTTTTCGAGATATCACCATAAAGGTGGACCAGGGGTGACTCTAGAATTTGTTTGTACGATATGGGTATCAAATGAAAGGTGTTAATGAGTATTAGTGGGTGGACGCCTTTTTGAGATATCGTTATAAAGGTGGACCAGGGTTGACTATAGAATGCGTTTGTACAATATGGGTATCAAACGAAAGGTGTTCATAAGTATTTTAAAAGGGCGTGGGCCATAGTTCTATAGGTGGACGCCTTTTCGAGATATCGCCATAAAGGTGGACCAGGGGTGACTCCAGAATTTGTTTGTACGATATGGGTATCAAACGAAAGGTGTTAATGAGTATTTTAAAAGGGCGTGGGCCTTAGTTCTATAGGTGGACGCCTTTTCAAGATATCGCCATAAGGGTGGGCCAGGGGTGACTCTAGAATTTGTTTGTACGATATGGGTATCAAATGAAAGGCGTTAATGAGTATTTTAAAAGGGCGTGGGCCTTAGTTCTATAGGTGGACGCCTTTTCAAGATATCGCCATAAGGGTGGGCCAGGGGTGACTCTAGAATTTTTTTGTACGATATGGGTATCAAATGAAAGGTGTTACTGAGTATTTTTAAAAGGAGTGGGCCTCAGTTCTATATGTGGACGCCTTTTCGAGATATCGCCATAAACGTGGACCAGGGGTGAATCTAGACTTCTACTTAATATGGTAGGTGTCACACCCATTTTACCAAGTTTTTTTCTAAAGTTATATTTTGCGTCAATAGACCAATCCAATTACCATGTTTCATCTCTTTTGGTATATATTTATTTGGTATATAATTATGGCATTTTTTTCATTTTTCGTAATTTTCGATATCGAAAAAGTGGGCGTGGTCATAGTCGGATTTCGGGCATTTTTTACACCAACACAAAGTGAGTTCAGATAAGTACGTGAACTGAGTTTAGTAAAGATATATCAATTTTTGCTCAAGTTATCGTGTTAACGGCCGAGCGGAAGGACAGACAGTGGACTGTGTATAAAAACTGGGCGTGGCTTCAACCGATTTCGCCCTTTTTCACAGAAAACAGTTACCGTCCTAGAATCTAAGCCTCTACAAAATTTCACAAGGATTGGTAAATTTTTGTTCGAGTTATGGCATTAAAAGTATCCTAGACAAATTAAATGGAAAAGGGCGGAGCCACGCCCATTTTGATATTTTCTTTTATTTTTTATTTTGTTGCAACATATCATTACTGGAGTTGAATGTTGACATAATTTACTTATATACTGTAAAGATATTAACTTTTCTTTTAAAATTTGAATTAAAAAAAATTTTTTTTTAAAAAGTGGGCGTGGTCGTTCTCCGATTTTGCTAATTTTTATTGAGCAGGCATATAGTAATAAGAGTAACGTTCCTGCCAAATTTCATCATGATATCTTCAACGACTGCCAAATTACAGCTTGCAAAACTTCTAAAAACTTCTTTTAAAAGTGGGCGGTGCCACGCCCATTGTCCAAAATTTTACTAGTTTTCTATTCTGCGGCATAAGTTCAACTCACCTACCGAGTTTCATCACTTAATCCGTATTTGGTAATGAATTATCGCACTTTTTCGATTTTTCGAAATTTTCGATATCGAAAAAGTGGGCGAGGTTATTGTCTGATATCGTTCATTTTAAATAGCGATCTGAGATGAGTGCCCAGGAACGTACATACTAAATTTCATCAAGATACCTCAAAATTTACTCAAGTTATCGTGTTAACGGACAGACGGACGGACGGACGGACATGGCTCAATCGAATTTTTTTTCGATACTGATGATTTTGATATATGGAACTCTATATCTATCTCGATTCCTTTATACCTGTACGACCAACCGTTATCCAATCAAAGTTAATATACTTTGTGAGCTCTGCTCAACTGAGTATAAAAACAAGTAAGGAAGGCTAAGTTCAGGTGTAACCGAACATTACATACTCAGCTGAGAGCTTTGGAGACAAAATAAGGGAAAATCACCATGTAGGAAAATGAACCCAGGATAACCCTGGAATGTATGACATGGGTATCAAATGGAAGGTATTAAAGTGTATTTTAAAAGGGAGTGGGCCTTAGTTCTATAGGTGTACGCCATTTCGGGATGTCGCCATAAAGGTGGACCAGCGGTGACTCCAGAATGTGTTTGTATGATATGGGCATGAAATGAATGGTATTAATGCGTATTTTAAAAGGGATTGGGCCTTAGTCCTACAGGTGGGAGCCTTTTCGAGATATCGCCATAAAAGTGGACCAGAGGTGACCCTAGAATTTGTTTGTACAATATGGGTATCAAAAGGAAGGTGTTAATGAGTATTCTAAAAGGGAGTAATCCTTAGTTCCATAGGTGGACGCAGTTTCGAGATATCGCCATAAAGGTGGACCAGGGGTGACCCTAGAATTGGTTTGTACAATATGGGCATCAAACGAAAGGTGTTAATGAGTATTTTAAAAGGGAGTGGGCCTTAGTTCTATAGGTGGACGCCGTTTCGAAATATCGCCACAAAGGTGGACCAGGGGTGACTCTAGAATTTGTTTGTACAATATGGGTATCAAAAGAAAGGTGTTAATGAGTATTTTAAAAGGGCGTGGGGCTTAGTTCTATAGGTGGACGCCTTTTCGAGATATCGCCATAAAGGTGGACCAGGGGTGACCCTAGAATTTGTTTGTACAATATGGGCATCAAACGAAAGGTGTTAATGAGTATTTTAAAAGGGAGTAATCCTTAGTTCCATAGGTGGACGCCGTTTCGAGATATCGCCATAAAGGTGGACCAGGGGTGACCCTAGAATTTGTTTGTACAATATGGGCATCAAACGAAAGGTGTTAATGAGTATTTTAAAAGGGAGTGGGCCTTAGTTCTATATGTGGACGCCGTTTCGAAATATCGCCACAAAGGAGGACCAGGGGTGACTCTAGAATGTGTTTGTACGATATGGGTATCAAATTAAAGGTATTAATGAGGGTTTTAAAAGGGAGTGGTTGTTGTTGTATAGGTGGTCGCATTTTCGAGATATCGCCATAAAGGTGGACCAGGGGTGACTCTAGAGTGCGTTTGTACGATATGGGTATCAAACGAATGGTGTTAATGAGTATTTTAAAAGGGAGTGAGCCTTAGTTCTATAGGTGGATGCCGTTTCGAAATATCGCCATAAAAGTGGACCAGGGGTGACTCTAGAATGTGTTTGTACAATATGCGTATCAAAAGAAAGGTGTTAATGAGTATTTTAAAAGGGAGTAATCCTTAGTTCCATAGGTGGACGCCGTTTCGAGATATCGCCATAAAGGTGGACCAGGGGTGACCCTAGAATTTGTTTGTACAATATGGGCATCAAAAGAAAGGTGTTAATGAGTATTTTAAAAGGGCGTGGGGCTTAGTTCTATAGGTGGACGCCTTTTCGAGATATCGCCATAAAGGTGGACCAGGGGTGACTCCAGAATGAGTTTGTACGATATGGGTATCAAATTAAAGGTATTAATGAGAGTTTTAAAAGGGAGTGGTGGTAGTTGTATATGTGAAGGCGTTTTCCAAATATCGACCAAAATGTGGACCAGGGTGACCCAGAACATTATCTGTTGGATACCGCTAATTTATTTATATATGTAATACCTGCCAAGATTTTAAAGGTTTTTTATTTCGCCCTGCAGAACTTTTTCATTTTCTTCTACTTAATATGGTAGGTGTCACAACCATTTTATAAAGTTTTGTCTAAAGTTATGTTTCGCGTCAATAAAACAATCCAATTACCTTACCATGCTTCATCCCTTTTTTCGTATTTGGTATAGAATTATGGTACATTTTTCATTTTTCATAATTTTCGATATCGAAAAGGTGGGCGTGGTCATAGTCGGATTTCGTTCACTTTTTATACCAAGATAAAGTGAGTTCAAGTAAGCACGTGAACTAAGTTCATTAAAGATATGTCGATTTTTGCTCAAGTTATCGTGTTAACGACCATGCGGAAGGACAGACGGACGACTGTGTATAAAAACTGGGCGTGGCATCAACCGATTCCGCCCATTTTCACAGAAAAGAGTTAGCGTCATAAAAGCTATGCCCCTACCAAATTTCAAAAGGATTGGTTAATTTTTGTTCGACTTATGGCGTTAAAAGTATCCTAGACAAATTAAATGAAAAAGGGTGGAGCCACGCCCATTTTGAAATTTTCTTTTATTTTTGTATTTTGTTGCACCACATCATTACTGGAGTTCACATAATTCACTTATATACTGTACTTATTTACTTATACACTGTAAATATATTACATTTTTTGTTAAAATTTTACTTAAAAAAGTGGGCGTGGTCCTTCTCCGATTTTGCTAATTTTTATTAAGCATACATATAGTAATAGGAGTAAAGCAGCATACTTTTTAATTTTCTTTGATACATTCAGCTGGCATAACGTAAACACCATCAATGTTCCGGAAAACTTTTTTCTCGTATTATTGATCTTTTGATCCATCCATAGTTGCCTGCTCTGAACCATATTGTAATAAATAATATTAGAGCAGACAATGACAAGTCGTTCGTATAAAACCTCAGAAGCGTTTGAAGTGAAGTGTAACTAGGGTATAGCGGCACCAGGTGCTACTACATTTGTCAATGCCAAATGCTTTTTTATATTTAAAAGTTTGCGTATAAATTATGCATCGTTTCGCTTCCTTCTTTAAAAAGTTTAGTGGTCAGATGTTCTTCTGTGTCTCATTGATTTTAAGTCGATATACTTGCATTTCCTCCTCCTCACAGTACGATGTTTGTCCTGGTACCAGGTCCAAGGACTATGTTGGACAATTTATCATCTCTCTAGCTTTGGCAATGAGGCGATACGCAAAATTTGTGAGTTTTTAGGTAATGGTATCCCCATTATTCCTATCATACCTACGTTAAAATATATATGTACATCAAATGCACGTGTGTTTATGACTAAACTCCTCCTAGGAAACTGGACCCATTTTAATGTATATTTTTTTATATGTTCAAGGATGTTTTACATTCACAGCTTGGTGCGTTTTCTTTCTTATTTTCCCGAGAAATTAACCAGGGCCGACATATTTTAAACAAAATTAATTTATGGAGCAATTTCCTTGTATTTTCTTTCCGGCGTTTTTGACGATTTTTCCAGACAACAATGATTGCCACATTGTTTAAACAAGTCACAATTGGCGAAAATTGTTTTTCTGAAAAATCGGTTGTATGGGGCACCAAAATATACTCGCTCTCTTAATTTCAAGATATATAAAAAATTGAGGCTCTAGCTTGCGTTCAAACAGACAGACGGATAGCAACAGTTCTGATCATTTCGGAAATGAATTGCAAATAATTGAAGGCAGTGCTTGTGTTTTAAAAACATTTTCTTCTTATGGTCGAAAAAGTTACTATGGCCTCATAATATCACCTCTTGAATTGCAAAAATATTTTTTACACTAAGAATTTTTCAATTACTTTTGCAATTCCTTTGAGGAATAGGAAATTATCAATTACTTTTTGCATTCCTTGTAATGTAAGTGGAAAATTTTCAATTACTTTTGCAATTCCTTACGAAAGTACTGGGGTAGAAATTACATTTGAGCAAAGTATTTTTTTTTTTTTTCAATTACAAGCAAAAATGTTTTTGTACTTGAGCCTCAAAAACGAAAGTACTTTTGGTATTTTTTTTTAGGAATTGAAATGTAATTAATTCCTTTGCTGTGGAGGAAGGCAATTGATTACTTTCCTCAAGTACATGTTAAGGGGAATCGACGGGTATTGAGACGGGTAATCATTACTACCCAGCTCTGGCTGTATGTATGTAGGTATTTAAGTACTCAATTACACATGTACGTTAGCTTAAACAGTGGATTTTTGTTGTTTTGCCTTCTTCCTGTCGTGCAACTCTTGATGTATTCGAATGTTCTACAGTTCACGCTCACTTTTAATAAAACTTGTTTAAGATAACGTCAGTTGTAAAGTACTACCCTGAAGTTGTGCTTTTTATCGGTGAAAACAACGAACAACAACAAATTACAACAAAAGCTTATAAAGGGAGCATAGGCAAAAACACGCAATATGCCACACATTTTTGATATTCTGCGAAGGTGCAAACTGCTGATGTTTGTGCGCGGAATGTCTGTATGTTTGCTCGTTTGCTCGTAGCCCAGTGAGGAAATGGACAGTCAATTAAGAAATAAAATATAATTTTTTGCGAGGCCATGACTATGTTCTATTACTTCGAAGTCCATACACAAATAACGTTTATCATTGAAGAATAAAGCTATGTTTGTTTTTTTTGATGTGTAAACATCTAAGGTAAATCCGGCATGTAAGAACTACATATGTAATTGTAAACATGAGGGTAATCTTTGGAAATGATAGTGACTACGCTGTAGCGTAGTATGTGAAGAATGTAAGTGGAAGAATTGATATGAGCAAACTTGCAAAGTAAGTTAAGGCACAGAAAGACAAAGCAAGGAAAGGAAAAGAAAAGAAAATAAAAAAGAAAAGAGAAGAAAAGAAAAGAAAAGAAAAGAAACGAAAAGAAAAGAAAAGAAAAGAAAAAAGGAAAAATTAAAAGAAAGATTAGAAGTCAAAGCAGTAAACGAAACAGAAGCCAGAACCGAAACAAGACAAAATCAAGGAAGGCTTTGGAAAGAAAAGAAAAGAAAAGAAAAGAAAAGAAAAGAAAAAAAGAAAAGAAAAGGGAAGAAAAGTAAAGAAAAGAAAGGAAAATAAAGATTAGAAGTCAAACCTGTAGACCAAACCAAAGACAGAAACGAAACAGCACGGCGTGTTAAAAATTTATTATCGAAGTACTAACGGGTTATGGGAATGCTATCCATTTCTTATCGACGAGGCATAGACGAGTTATCAATTTGTTATCAAAGTTTTAAATCCGTTTTAGTTCGGTTTTTTATAAAATAGTCATCGATTATTTATCGGAAAGTTATCGATATTATAAAAAAATATCGATATTATATCAAAAATTTATCGATCTGTTATCAATGAGTTATAGATTTGTTTGCAAAAATTATCGATTTGTTATCTGTATATTACCAAAAAATCATCGAATATATGATATATCAAAAAATAATTAAAATGTTAGCGATTTGTCGTTAACATACGTAATCAAGTTACTGTTTTTTATTGACAAGTGATCGGTTTTTATGGAAGTCATTGATGATTTATCGAAAAGTTGTCAATATGATAAAAAAAAGCTATCGATACTATAACAAAAAATTATCCAGTTGATTTCAAAAAGTTATCGATTTGTTATAGAAGAGTTTCTGATTTGCTATCAAAAGGCTATCGATTTGGTATCGATTTCTTATCAAAATGCTATCGGTACATTATCGAAAAGTCATGGAATATATACCAAAAAATAATCAAAAATTTATCGCTTTGTTATTTTGTAATGTACTTCATTTCAATCGCACCATGGCTTTGTTATCGAAAATTTTCCGATTTGTTAAAAAATGTATCGATTTGCTATCGATTTATAATCGGAGTGCTATCAATTTGTTATCGACGTATTATCGATTTGTTAACTACGACATCCCTTTGTTAGGAAGCAGATAATGGTAAAACTTCAATATCAAACCGATGACAAATCTCTAACAGGTCGATAGCAAACTGATAAAAAAGCAATAAATAACATATTACTCGGCAACAACATGCCGATAACTCGACAATAATACCTCGCTATCGATAGTAAGTCGACAATAGAACAATAACTTTTCGGTATCACTCAAATAGTTAGCCCGCAATTATTTTTTGTAAAGCTACCTCTCTTTAATTTTCAGCCCTGGGTGAGCTTACTTGATTCAACATGAATACGTTCTCTAGACGTGTGCCTGTATGTTTACACATCGAACTTCAGGCATGCTTGGTACTTACGCCGTTTTGTATACTGTAACTATAGCACTTTTGCACTTCCCTAAAATAGTTCTAGAAAGGGGAAATTGATCTAAGTTCCCACATTGAAAATAGTAAAACTGGAGCTAGGGATAGGATGTGATAAATCGATGGTTGAAGTGTTGAAACGACGTTGTATCTCGAATTGGCACTGGAACATAGAACTATGCCATGTTATGACGGTTTATTGCTGGATTATTGCTTTTTGAGAGCGAAACTTTTTATACTCAGTTGAGCAGAGCTCACAGAGTATATTAAGTTTGATTGGATAACTGTTGGTTGTACAGGTATAAAGGAATCGAGATAGATATAGACTTCCATATATCAAAATCATCAGGATCGAAAAAAAATTTGATTGAGCCATGTCCGTCCGTCCGTCCGTCCGCCCGTCCGTTAACACGATAACTTGAGTAAATTTTGAGATATCTTGATGAAATTTGGTATGTAGGTTTCCGAGCACTCATCTCAGATCGCTATTTAAAATGAACGATATCGGACTATAACTACGCCCACTTTTTCGATATCGAAAATTTCGAAAAACCGAAAAAGTGCAACAATTCATTACCAAAGACAGATAAAGCGATGAAATTTGGTAGGTGAGTTGAACTTATGACGCAGAATAGAAAATTAGTAAAATTTTGGGCAATGGGCGTGGCACCGCCCACTTTTAAAAGAAGGTAATTTAAAATTTTGCAACCTGTAATTTGGCAGTCGTTGAAGATATCATGATGAAATTTGGCAGGAACGATACTCCTATTACTATATGTACGCTTAATAAAAATTAGCAAAATCGGAGAAGGACCACGCCCGTTTTAAAAAAAAAATTTTTTAAGTAAAATTTTAACAAAAAATTTAATATCTTTACAGTATATAAGTAAATTATGTCAACATTCAACTCCAGTAATGATATGGTGCAACAAAATACAAAAATAAAAGAAAATTTCAAAATGGGCGTTGCTCCGCCCTTTTTTATTTAATTTGTCTAGGATACTTTTAATGCCATAAGTCGAACAATAATTTACCAATCCTTTTGAAATTTGGTAGGGGCATAGATTTTATGAAGTTAACTATTTTCTGTGAAAATGGGAGAAATCGGTTGAAGTCACGCCCAGTTTTTATACACAGTCGTCCGTCTGTCCTTCCGCATGGCCGTTAACACGATAACTAGAGCAAAAATCGACATATCTTTACTGAACTTAGTTCACGTACTTATCTGAACGCACTTTATCTTGGTATAAAAAATGAACGAAATCCAACCACGCCCACTTATTCGATATCGAAGATTACGAAAAATGGAAAAAATGCCATAATTCTATACCAAATACGAAAAAAGGGATGAAACATGGTAATTGGATTGGTTTATTGACGCGAAATATAACTTTAGAAAAAACTTTGTAAAATGGTTGTGACACCTACCATATTAAGTAGAAGAAAATGAAAAAGTTATTCAGGGCGAAATAAAAAACCCTTGAAATCTTGGCAGGTATTACATATATAAATAAATTAGCGGTATCCAACAGATGATGTTCTGGGTCACCCTGGTCCACATTTTGGTCGATATCTGGAAAACGCCTACACATATACAACTACCACCACTCGCTTTTAAAACTCTCATTAATACCTTTCATTTGATACCCATATCGTACAAACGCATTCTAGAGTCACCCCTGGTCCACCTTTATGGCGATATCTCGAAAAGGCGACCACCTATACAACTACCATCACTCCCTTTTAAAACCCTCATTAATACCTTTAATTTGATACCCATATCGTACAAACACATTCTAGAGTCACCCCTGGTCCACCTTTATGACGATATCTCGAAAAGGCGACCACCTATACAACTACCACCACTCCCTTTTAAAAGCCTCATTAATACCTTTAATTTTATACCCATATCGTACAAACAAATTCTGGGGTCACTCCTGGTCCACCTTTAGGCGATATCTCGAAACGGCGGCCACCTATGGAACTAAGGATCACTCCCTTTTAAAAAACTCATTAGCAACTTTTTTTTTGATACCCATATTGTACAAAAAAATTCCAGAGCCAACCCTGATCCACCTTTATGGCGATATCCCTAAATGGCGTCCACCTATAGAACTAAGCCCCACGCACTTTTAAAATAATCATTAACACCTTTCATTTGATACCTATATCATACAAACAAATTCTAAAGTCACCCCTGGTCCACCTTTATGGCGATATCTCGAAAAGGCGAACACCTATAAAACGAAGGCCCACTCCCTTTTAAAATGCTCATTAACACCTTTCATTTGATACCCATATCGTACAAACGCATTCTAGAGTCACCCCTGGTCCATCTTTACGGCGATATCTCGAAAAGGCGTCCATCTATAGAACTTAGGTCCACGCCCTTTTAAAATACTCATTAATACCTTTCATTTGATACCCATATCGTACAAACGCATTCTAGAGTCAACCCTGATCCACCTTTATGGCTATATCCCTAAATGGCGTCCACCTATAGAACTATGGCCCACTCCCTCATAAACTACTCTTTAATGCCTTTCATTTGATACACATGTCATACAAACACATTCCAGGGTTTCCCTCGGTTCATTTTCCTACATGGTTATTTTCCCTTATGTTGTCACCATAGCTCTCAACTGAGTATGTGACACCCGAACTTAACCTTCCTTACTTGTTTTGTCAGGGGCCGTTTGGGCTGACACTAAGAAAACAGACCGATTCTTTTTGTCTTCTTACTTTACACACAGTAAAATTCGCTTCTCTTCACGAATAATAATATTTGACTGGTTGATGTGCGATTTGCCTCTTTAATTGCTGCCACCCAGACGTAGGATACCTTTAAATTCAGCAGTGCCAACTTCCGCCAAACAGCCGATGAAGTGCTTCTGAAAACATTACATTCGGTTAGTGGCTCGGGCGCGCATATGCACAGGAAATGTTCAACGCTTTCCGACTCATCCCGACAGCTTTGACAGAAGTCATTCAAACAACATCACCTTAATATCCCAAAGAATAGACTTAAGAATAAATTTCGGTTCTCATAAAAGGCTAAGTTTGTGGAGACAACTCACAAGAAAGTTCCGGTGTCCATCTCGATCCGCTATATTAATAAGTTCTAATGGGCCGATTTGATACTACGCTAATGAATTAGCCATTAAAAAAATAGTCAAAAAATTGACTAAT
Organism: Eurosta solidaginis; assembly: GCF_040869045.1. Taxonomy (NCBI): domain Eukaryota; kingdom Metazoa; phylum Arthropoda; class Insecta; order Diptera; family Tephritidae; genus Eurosta; species Eurosta solidaginis. The sequence continues at coordinate 315,805,234 of NC_090319.1, read as the reverse complement.
ACCTAAAATACCCAGTGCAAATTCCATCTCATTGTACCCAGCACGTAAAATTGGTATACTAGGAATGCACCCTGTGACTAACATCTTCGACTTTACGCTCTCCCGCCCCCAAATTCTAGCCCACAAACTCCAACATTCGATTCGATAACGCGAAGAATATCTACGTTTAGTACCATATTGTAACGAATATTAGCAGCACTAAGGGATTCTATCATCTCTAAGCCGATGCTTAGCAGTGACTTGATGCACATAAATAATTATTACGTCTGCACATATTATGTCTACACATATGTACGTACACGCAGCGGAGAAGCAATGCACAAACACATGCATATATCTTATCTGAGGTGCTCACAAGAGAGGGCAATAATTTGTGCAAATATTACTCACGTGCATATGAGAAGCTATAAACGTAGTTGTGGCTGGTGATTTTGTAGCTGATAACTAACTAGTAAGTTCTGGAATGGAAAAGCCTAGAAGTATGCAATGAGGAAACCAGACAGTATAAAAGGCGACAACAGTAGAGACGCTACAATCAGTTTCGATTAAGCACGCTATCTGTCGAGCAATATAAGTGTTATTTTGAAAGTACTTCAATAAAGGCCAATTTCCTTATTAGATATTGGAGTTATTTATTCAACTTAGCAGAAGGTTGCAAATAAGAGGATTTGCAGTAAATTCGTTACAATTTGTGTCAGAAGAGGAATTGTTGAATAAATTCCGAAGATTTTGAATACAACTTGGACATGGCAAAGTTCAGTGAATTGAAGATCCAGCAACTGAAGAAGGAGTTGGAGAGCCGTGGATTCAATACAAGCGGCATTAAACTCGAACTTCAGGCACGACTACGAGAGGCAATGGAAGCAGAAGGAATTAACGTGGAAGAGTATGTCTTTCTTCTTGATGGCGAGGGGAAAACAAAAATTGAAGAGAAAAATGAAACATCGCAGACAGTTACGAGCATAGACTTGAACATGATATTGGCTGCAATATCTGCACAAACATCGCCAGTAACATCAAAGTCGTCGCAAATGTCCTCTCAACTGGAAGAACAGAAGACATATATGACATCTCAACTGGAATCGCAGGAGACACGCATAACATCAAAGATTGAAGTACAAGAAACGCGTATTTCAGAAATGTCGACGCAGATAACAACCAATATGGAAACACAGTTAGAAGAACAGAAGACATATATGGCTGAGCAGTTGAAAGTACAAGAAACTCGCATATCCTCGCAGCTGGAGGCACAGGAAGCAAGAGTATCATCAAAACTTGAATCGCAGGATGCAAAAATCGCACAATTTCAGGCAGAAGTCGATGATTTGAAAGGTCTAATGGAGCAATTACAACTAAATCGCCCGGCTGTTTCAGCAAGCAATCCAAAGGTAAAGACACCATCCTTTGACGGTTGTGTTCCTTTTCAGGTCTTTAAGCTACAGTTTGAGAAGACCGTAGCAGTGAACAACTGGAATGCTGAAGATAAAGTTGCAGCTCTGTTCGTGGCATTGAAAGGGCCAGCAGCCGAAATCCTACAGACGATTCCCGAAGGAGAGCGGAACAACTATGAAGCATTGATGGCCGCTGTCAAGAGACGTTACGGAAGCGAGCATAGAAAGCAGATATACCAAATTTAGTTGCAAAACTGTAACCAAAGAGTGAATGAGACATTGCAAGAGTTTGCGTCGGATGTTGAAAGGCTGGCACATTTAGCGAATGCGGACGTACCCGTGGAACACACTGAAAGGGTAAAGATTCAGAGCTTTATAAATGGCATACGGGACGTCGAAACAAAGCGGGCTACATACGTCTAGAAGTATGCAAAGCCAACATTCGCAGAAACGGTGTCACAAGCTCTGATTCAGGAAACAGCGTCGCTTCTGTGTAAGCCACTTTTCAAAGCACGCCGTGTGGAAGTAGAAAGGCCAGAGTGGGTAGACGCAATATTGGATGCCCTGAAAGGATCGCAAAAGCGGAGTGGATGAGTTATCCAATGCTTCAAATGCGGGAAGCCCGGTCACATCTCACGTTATTGCGATCTCGGTCCTAATAGTTCCAACAATGTGGGTGGCCGTAAACGCAAAGCTGGAGGAGATGAGCAAGAGCGTGTCAGATCTAAAGAACGAAAACTTGCCCCAGCTATTAAATGTCCTGTGATATCTGTGTCGCAAATTGGCAGAAAATCGAGCAGTCTTGCCGTCAAAGGAAAGCTGGATTTCAAGGAGCGTGGACTGACTGTAGATACGGGCGCATCTCATTTCTTAATCCGATCTGACTTGGTCAACAGGAGAGTAAAACCGTTACCTGGAGCGAGGTTGTGTACGGCCACGGGCGAGTATAACTCAAGTCCGGGTAGAAGTCATCTGTGAAGTCTTAATTGGAAAGGTCATAGTTTTACACAAATTCGTTGTGGCGGAGATTGTTGATGAAGTCATATTGGGAGTGGACTTCTTAGTTTATCACAGGCATGCTTAACGAACGAAACGATATCATTTCGTTACGATAATCAACGTGAAATGACTTCGTTTCGTTTATTAACGTTAAGAACGCCAAATTAACGAAGTGACTTCGTTTCGTTTATTAACGTTGATTATCGTAACGGAATGATATCCTTTCGTTCGTTAAGCATGCCTGGTTTATCATGACATCAGGATCGATATGCGGAGAAAGATTATGCGCTATAAGAACCAGGATGTGCCACTGGGCTTCAGTTTGGAAAAGGGGTTCAGCAGTAATCGAGTACTGGTGGAGAAGAGTCGACAAAGACCGCGAAAGTCAAAGGTAAAAGTTGATGGAACGAATGGGCCAAACAAAACAAAATCAAAGATAACTGCGAGAGAAACACTGGCATTGGCAAATCCAAACGGACGCACCAAAAGGAAGGAAAGAATTTTCCAGAAAGAATGCGAGGGTAGTTTCAAGCCGGGGTGCACCACTGTTGTGAAACGTGGGAACGATACTGATTATGCGAAGCCAATCCGTCAAGCGCAAGCTCTACGAAGTAGTTCATTGGCCAAACAACAGAGTGTGAAGGAACGGCCCAGGGTAATGAGTTGTAAGATGAAACACAGGTACGACAAGGAATATAATTCGGAAGGTTTCCGGAAGGGAGATTTGGTACTGCTATACAACGCTCACCGGCGGAAAGGTGTTCCATCCAAATATCGGTGCAGTTGGGAAGGCCCGTACAGAGTTGCGAAGAGGACCAATGATGTCATCTACCGCAGACAAACAATTGGGAAACCACGAAATAGAAGGGTGCTTCATTTGGAGAGGCTAGCAGCGGTTAGATCGAGAGATTTGTCTGATCGGGACGATCAGACTTAGGTGGGGGCAGTGTAACGAATATTAGCAGCACTAAGGGATACTATCATCTCTAAGCCGATGCTAAGCAGTGACTTGATGCACATCAATAATTATTACGTCTGCACATATTATGTCTACACATATGTACGTACACGCAGCGGAGAAGCAACGTACAAACACATGCATATATCTTATCTGGGGTGCTCACAAGAGATGGCAATAATTTGTGCAAGTATTACTCACGCGCAAATGAGAAGCTATAAACGTAGTTGTGGCTGGTGATTTTGTAGCTGATAACTAACTAGTAAGTTGGATGGAAAAGCCTAGAAGTATGCAACGAGGAAACCAGACAGTATAAAAGGCGACAACAGTAGAGGCGCTACAATCAGTTTCGATTAAGCTCGCTATCTGTCGAGAAATAGAAGTGTTATTTTGAAAGTACTTGAATAAAGACCATTTTGCATTATTAAATATTAGAGTTATTTATTCAACAGTGAACAGTGAAGTGATTCGAACTTAGCAGAAGGTTGCAAATAAGAGGATTTGCAGTAAATTCGTTACAATATGTTCATAAGGAATAACCGCCAAAGTGCCATGTAAGAGTATTAGAGTTCGGCTGTTATTCTTGGCATTCGTATGATGCTACTAAATGTTGCATACTCGTTACTGTGTTAGATATAAATATTTAGCGATGGAGTCTTAGCGTTAGCGCATGTTGGAATTCGGGGGCTGGTGATAAGTATAAAAAGCATAGCGAAAACCTTTATTGAGTCATGGTTTTAACGGTAGCCTTGATATGCATTTCTAAATCTGTGATAGTTAGTTAAAATCGGAAGTTTTAATAAAAAAATGTGTCAGCGGGGCAACAGTATGCTGTAATGACGCCCTCAAGCACTCTCCCGATATATAGCCTTAGTTTAAGAAGTCAGCTTATTCCTTTCAAACATAACCATGATGTCCTTAAGATTTCATCATCCCGCTTGATATAAAACATTATGTTCTTCGATTCCCCTCAGAAAATAACTCAGTGGTGGGGAACCCATCACCAAATTATTCCCCTAATATTGCTCAGGCATGGGATCTTAGAAAAAGCGACTTTGATATGTCCCATGGACGCCAACTCAACTCGTTACCGCCGTATTATATCCACTTTTATCGGGTTAGATTATAATGTCTTTAAGGCAGCCTGACTTTTAAAAAGGTCGTTTCATTGGTCTCTGATACAGTACAGTCCTGAAGCGGTTTTGATTTCTTTCAAGCAGAAGCCTAACTTTAAGAGGTCAGGTAGTCGACACGGCCTCTTTTTATGTTCGAGTCGTCTATGTAGACTAAAATGTTCCACCTGTTCCCACTTTCCATCAAAATATACCTTATGCTCTGTACCTAAAATGCAACAATGGCCGCAATAAGTATAGACCGTGTCGGAAAAAAGCTTAGTTTTCACCCCGGTTAATCTGTCTTTCCCTCTATCAACAAATATCTTTGGCTTCTTCAATATTTTAATTTTTAGAATATAAAGATTCTACTTGCTTGAAAAAAAGGGTTTGTTATGAATTATTTTTGTTTTCATAAAGATCAGATTTCGAACTGGTCAGAAACAAGGTTAAATTTAACGAGTACTTTTATATGAAATTTGGAACTTTTTACACATCCAAAGCTTCAGCTAGAGAACAAATTTAACGACTTGTTGAAATGGATTTGCAATGCCCTATAAACAGCAACAACTGTTCAAACTAAAGCGAAATGCATTAGTAAAAAATCCTCTTACAAAAGTCTCTTAGTAGTATATTTCAATATTTGAGTTGGCTACATTGTAAAAAGTTAGTGTCAAAACTTAAATGCATCGAAGAGCCAAATATTTTTTTATTTTGTGAATGGCACAAACGTCCTTTCACTGACTTCTGCGTCAATTGGAAAATATTTAATGCATTTCAATTTATAAATTTCCTCTATACCGAGGTGAAAATTGTTTCATGGTTTGGGTATTTTGAATAAATATCGTAGGCCTTAGAGTTCTTGGCCACACAAATCGATCAGTAACAAGTAAGGAAGGCTAAGTTCGAGTGTAATCGAACATTACATACTCAGCTGAGAGCTTAGCTGCGTTGGTTTCGTAGGGTTTCGTAGATGGGTTATAAGTGGTTTTTAATTCCACATGACATACTTTTGGGAAATATCGACCAAATCGTAGACCAAGAGTGACGTTTTTTGGAACGATTTTCCTTCATCCTTTGTCAAGTAAGGGAAAATCCCCATGTAGGGAAATGAACCTAGGGTAACCCTGGAATGTGTTTGTATGATATGGGTATCAAATTAAAGGTATTCAAAAGTATTTTAAAAGAGAGTGGGCCTTAGTTTTATAGGTGGACGCCTTTTCGAGATATCGCTATAAATGTGGACCAGGGTATGGGTATCAAATGAAAGGTGTTAATGAGTCTTGTTAAAAGGGAATGGGTCTTAGTTTTATAGCTGGCCACCTTTTCGAGATTTCGCCATAAAGGTGGACCAGGGGTGACTCTGGAATATGTTTGTACGATATGGGTATCAAATTAAAGGTATTAATGAGGCTTTTAAAAGGGAGTGGTGGTAGTTGTATATGTGAAGGCGTTTTCCAGATATCGACCAAAATGTGGACCAGGGTGACCCAGAACATCATCTGTTGGATACCGCTAATTTATTTATATATAATACCACGAACAGTATTCCTGCCAAGATTTCAAGGGTTTTTTATTTCGCCCTGCAGAACTTTTTCATTTCATTCTACTTAATATGGTAGGTGTCACACCCATTTTACAAAGTTTTTTTCTAAAGTTATATTTTGCGTCTATAAACTAATCCAAATACCATGTTTCATCCTTTTTTTCGTATTTGGTATAGAATTATGGCATTTTTTCGTTTTTCGGAATTTTCGATATCGAAAAAGTGGGCGTGGTCATAGTCCGATTTCGGCCATTTTTTATGCTAATACAAGGTGAGTTCAGATAAGTACGTGAACTGAGTTTAGTAAAGATATATCGTTTTATGCTCAAGTTATCGTGTTAACGGCGAGGACAGGCGGTCGACTGTGTATAAAAACTGGGCGGGGCTTCAACCGATTTCGCCCTTTTTCACAGAAATAAGTTATCGTCCCAGAATCTAAGCCCCTATCAAATTTCACGAGGATTGGTAAATTTTTGTTCGACTTATGGTATTAAAAGTATCCCAGACAAATTAAATGAAAAAGGGCAGAGCCACCCATTTTTAAATTTTCTTTTATTTTTGCATTTTGTTGCACCATATCATTACTGGAGTTGAATGTTGACATAATTTACTTATATACTGTAAAGATATACAATTTTTTGTTAAAATTTGAAATTAAAAAAATTTTTTTTTAAAAGTGGGCGTGGTCGTTCTCCGATTATTCTAATTTTTATTAAGCATACATATAGTAATAGGAGTAACGTTCCTGCCAAATTTCATCATGATATCTTCAACGACTGCCAAATTACAGCTTGTAAAACTTTTAAATTACCTTCTTTTAAAAGTGGGCGGTGCCACGCCCATTGTCCAAAATTTTACTAATTTTCTATTCTGCGTCATAAGTTCAACTCACCTAGCAAGTTTCATCGCTTTATTCGTCTTTGGTAATGAATTATCGCACTTTTTCGGTTTTTCGAAATTTTCGATATCGAAAAAGTGGGCGTGGTTGTTGTCCGATATTGTTCATTTTAAATAGCGATCTGAGATGAGTGCTCAGGAACCTACATACCAAATTTCATCAAGATATCTCAAAATTTACTCAAGTTATCGTGTTAACGGACGGACGGACGGACGGACATGGCTCAATCAAATTTTTTTTCGATCCTGATGATTTTGATATATGGAAGTCTATATCGATCTCGATTCCTTTATACCTGTACAACCAACCGTTATCCAATCAAAGTTAATATACTCTGTGAGCTCTGCTCAACTGAGTATAAAAGCATAATTAATAACGGATAGTAAGCAAGTAAAACAGCGGGTTTCATTTTAGGGATATCATTGTATAATGGGTAATAAGCTCCATTGCTGACTGTTTGCCTACAGTTACCAGTTAACTGCAAATTGCTGCCATGCACGGGGACAAGATAAACAAAGTTTCTAGCGAAATGAGACAAAAAAGTTGTAAAAGTAAAAGTGAAAGTATAACAAAGAAGTGGGGATAGGAAAAAATAATGAGAACCCTTTATACACAGCATAGACATATGAAGGTTAAATGTTCTTCCAATCGCGGACGTTATATGTTGTTGACCCGAAGCCTAAACCGTAACCTTGTAAAAAAGCTTCATTATTTCAAACTGAAATCTTAACTGTAAGTTATAGACTCTAACTTGCTTAGAGAAATTTTAGTCTCACAAAGTAAAAGATCTCTCAAAATTAACGTCCGTTTTTGACACATTTTTTTTTCAAAGTGTGAAAATTTCTCTACCGACTCTCATTTGGGCAATCAGATGGAATTTTTTGATTTCAAAGATTTTTGGAAGTGCTTTGTATAGCCTGTCCCAACTTTTGAAATAAATACAGGGGAGTATTTGATCCTCCTTTTTTAAGAAGTCCACTATATCCTTACTTCTGTATATCACCGTGTGCTTATCTCAGCGACTGCGAGTATTTCGCGATTTGTGGGGACTATTTAAAGTATATTTTCTGGACGATCTCGTTACTTTTTTCAAGATCATATCTTGGCATATCGTGCGGACCGAGACGCGGTTTTAGGCTAGTTTAACGAATATGTGAAATATTAACAGACGTTTAAATCCACAACAAATTAACGTCTTATTAACATTTAACGAAAGAGTAGTGTTGTTGCTCAGAATTTCGGGTTTTTGGCAGTATACAATAGAAACTATTAGCAGTTTGGAAACAGATAAAACTAATTAAGTGCACGCTCTGCACATATCAGTTTGATAACACAATTCAACTGTACAAATATACATATTTGCCGTAAATAAAATTTTAATTTAGAAGGCACTTTCACCCAAACATTTACACAGGCTTTAATTGATCGAGGCGGCCGCCGTGGTGTTGTGGGTGCATGCTCCGCCTACCACCCCGAGTGTCCTGGGTTCAACTGCGGGCAGAGTAACATCAAAAATCAAGAAAACAGTTTTCCAATCATAACACATTTTTCTTGAATCGCCTCTCGCAAGTGTTTAGCACATACTCCGAGTGTTTTCTGCCATGAAAAGTTCCTCAGTGAAAACTCATCTGCCCTGTAAATTGCGCTCGGGGTCGGCGTAAAAACATGTAGGTGTCGTCGCGCCAATTAGGAAAAATTAAAAGAACCACGACGCAAATTGGAAGATAAGCTCGGCCTAAAATCTCTTCGGAGGTTATTTATTTATTTTATTTATAATTAACCGAATGTAAACAAACAACATTTGTTATTGTATAGCCTTGTCCTTAATTAAGATGTATTGTTGCTATTTAAAATTCTTGACATTTTCACTGAAAAGTTTTTGCTTATTTTATATTCAAATGACTGAATTAGGTATAAATAGCGCCCAAAAAAATTTATCTCGGTGTACTTTATTCTTAAAAGTGGTGTAAAAATTCTTTAACTAAAATGTATACGCGCATTTATTTGGAGATCCTGTTCGTCGTTCTAAGCTGCCTTTTATCCTTTACGAATGCGGAATTTCGCATTGTAAATGGTGTAGGTGTAAGAATACAGGACAGACGATTTGTGGTATCAATATATATTTCGAGTAGGTATCGCTGCGTTGGTACCTTAGTCTCTATGAAATCGGTGGTTACGAGTGCGAATTGCGTATTCCGGGAACAACCGAGCAATGTCGACGTTCTAGCTGGTACGGTCGATTTACTTGATTATGGAATAACTACTTTGAGACCCTGGCAAACTCCGTGTAAAACAGCTGACCCAACCAACTCTATGGAAGTCAACGTAATCGGTTATTGAAGTCATAGAATAACGCCTTAGTCATAACGATACCATAGCCAACGGATTAGGTTTTGCTTTTCCCTCCTACCTATAATCTATATATTTTTGCGCTGGTGAATTTATTCACATGTTGGAGATTATATTTTTCGTTTTGAAATTTTTTACATTTTCATTGAAGTTATCACGTATTTTAGATTAAGGCACCAATAACCGATGGCAGTATACATATATCTATGGTTAAGTGACAATATTTTTACGAATTGGGCGTTATGAATGTGGAAAGTTTTCCATGGTTTTAAAGAGCTGATATTTTAGCAAAATATGATTTAACTTTGACAAAAGGTGTCGTTGGATGTCGGACTGATCAAATTGTTTTGAAACCCCTCAGAAAGCGGAGTCGCTATTAAAAAAATACCTGGCGCGATGTAAGCCGAAACTTCGCTTGCAATTTACGTTGTGCTTCTTTTTAGTTTTTCCTACAAATCGGAACGACAGAACCCGCATGTTTAATACCGACAGAAATACTCTCGGGGTGTTTGCAAAACTATTGCCAAAGGGCGACCCCGCTTGGAAAAACCTATTTCTTATTGAAACAACGTTTTTCTTAGCTGTTGATGTTGCTTTGTGCGAGACTTGAACGTCCATTTGTCGGAGCACGTTACCACCAACGAATACAGTATATGAATTTAGATAAATATTGTGATTTTACTTTAGAATTATAATGTTTTTCCTTAGTGCATCTTTTATCGAAAACTAGGCCATAGTACTTGGCTATAATTCGATTAGAGAACAATTTGATAAACAAAAAAATACGATGTTGTCACAGTTATCGATTTTTCGTAAGACATGATAGGGCGTAAGTTAATCGAAAATATTGGTAGCTGCAAAATCAGTTTTTCATTTGTAATAATTAAAAGTAGTAAGAGAAAATTAATAAACAAAAGTTAAATAGGGAAAGTGAACAAAATATTGGCATGCTATTTGACTGGTATTAGGAGAAAAACAAGCCCTAATCCATCAAATATGGATCAGCGCTGAGCTAAATACTGAAGGAATAAGTGATAGCAAAAATATATTTTAGGTAAGGCTTTGAATTATTATAAGAAGCATTTGCAATATGTATATGGTGCCCCCCCCCCCCCCCCCCATAAATTCAGAAAACAAAAATTCAGAAACACCTTTTTTGAGAAAACATTGGTCAGAACCCTTTTTTCAGAAAGACAAAATTCAGAGGTCAAAACTCAGAAGTCGAAATTCAGAAATCAAATTTTAGAAGGCAAAATTCATAAGTCAAAGTTCAGAAAGTAATTAGACGACAGAAAAAACATTAAATTCATCTCAAAATGTATTTATTTATTTGGAAGTTATATGGTATTAAGGAAAAGTAGTACCATTTAAAATTTTAAATTGTGTGCAATGGCAAGCATGTATTTATCTTTCCAATATTAAACAAACGCTTGTCGAAGGCTTTATATTTTTTCTTGCGTTTCCGATATGGCTCCCCTCCAGTTGAAAATTGCTGCAGTTTTGTTTCTGTTATTGCCTCTTCGTTTTTATACTCAGTATATTGTACAGGTATAAATGAATCGAGATAGATATAGACTTCCATATATCAAAATCATCAGTATCGAAAAAAAATTTGATTGAACCATGTCCGTCCGTCCGTCCGTCCGTTAACACGATAACTTTAGTAAATTTGGTGGTATCTTGATAAAATTTGGTATGTAGGTTCCTGGGAACTCATCTCAGATCGCTATTTAAAATGAACGAAATCGGACCATAAAACCACGCCCACTTTTTCGATATCGAAAATTTCGAAAAACACAAAAAGTGCCATAATTCATTACCAAAGACGGATAAAGCGATGAAACTTGGTAGGTGAGTTGAACTTAAGACGCAGAATAGAAAAATAGTAAAATTTTGGACAACGGGCGTGGCACCGCCCACTTTTAAAAGAAGGTAATTTACAAGTTATGCAAGCTGTAATTTGGCTGTCATGATGAAATTTGGCAGGAACGTTACTCCGTTACTATATGTGTGCTAAATAAAAATTTGCAAAATCGGATGAAGAACACACCCACTTTTTACAAAAAAATCTTTTAAGTAAAATTTTAACAAAAAATTTAATATCTTTACAGTATATAAGTAAATTATGTCAACGTTCAACTCCAGTAATGGTATGATGCAACAAATGTCAACTTGAGCAAAAATCGATATATCTTTACTAAACTTATTCCACGTACTTGTCTGAGTACACTTTATCTTGGTATAAAAATGGCCGAAATCCGGCTATGACCACGCCCACTTTTTCGATATCGAAAATTACGAGAAAATGAAAAAAATGCAATAATTCTATACAAAATATGAAAAAAAGAGATGAAACATGGTAATTGGTTTGGTATATTGACGCAAAATATAACTTTAGAAAAAACTTTGTAAAATGGGTGTGACACCTACCATATTGAGTAGAAGAAAATAAAAAAGTTCTGCAAGACGAAACCAAAAGCCCTTGGAATCTTGGCAGGAATACTGTCCGTGGTATTACATATATAAATAAATTAGCGGTATGCGACAGATAATGTTCTGGGTCACCCTGGTCCACATATTGGTCGATATCTCGAAAACGCCTTCACATATACAACTACCACCACTCCCTTTTAAAACCCTCATTAATACCTTTAATTTGATAGCCATATCGTACAAAAAAATTCTAGAGTCACCCCTGGTCCACCTTTATGGCGATATCTCGAAAAGACGTCCACCTATAGAACCAAGGCCCACTCCCTTTTAAAATACTCATTTACACCTTTCATTTGATATCCATATCGTAGAAACAAATTTTAGAGTCACCCCTGGTCCACCTTTATGGCGATATCTCGAAAAGACGTCCACCCATAGAACTAAGGCTCACTCTCTTTTAAAATACTCATTAACAACGTTCATTTGATACCCATATCGTACAAAAAAATTCTAGAGTCACCCCTGGTCCACCATTATGGCGATATCTCGAAAAGGCGTCCACCCATAGAACTAAGGCCCACTCCCTTTTAAAATACTCATTAACACCTTTCGTTTGATACCCATATTGTACAAACGCATTCTAGAGTCACCCCTGGTCCACCTTTATGGTGATATCTCGAAAAGGCGTCCACCTATAGAACCACGGCCCACTCTCTTTTAAAATACTCATTATCACCTTTCGTTTGATACACATGTCATACAAACACATTCCAGTGTTACCCTAGGTTCATTATCCTAAATGGTGATTTTCCCTTATTTTGTCTCCATAGCTCTCAACTGAGTATGTAATGTTCGGTTACATCCGAACTTAGCCTTCCTTATTTGTTTAATTTATTTATGAAATGAATATGTTAGACTCTATCCCAAACGCATTTCGAATGACGTTGTGCCATTTTTCGATAGAATTATTTGTGCGCGCTTCAACCAATTTGGTGATATTATACATATTCAATATTTCGATTGGTTAGAACACCTTCTTTTGGCGTTGCCTTGTTCCAGTTAAAAAAAATTCAGAAATAAAAAGGAAAAAACATTAGATTTTTCTGTCTGATTTCTTTCTGAATTTTGACTTCTGAATTTTAACTTCTAAATTTTGATTTCTGAATTTTTTTTGCTGAGTTTCGACATCTGAATTTTCGCTTGCTGAAAAAAAGGCTTCTGACTAATGTTTCTCGAAACCTTATTGAAGTATCTTAAGGTGCAATATTGCTGTTTTAAAATCGAAATTTCAGAATTTAAATAATCCAAAAATACTTTTCCATAAGAGGTTGTTGTTGTGTTAACGTCCATTCGAAGTTTGCGATCACTCACAACGGGCGATCGCCTATAACTGGACTTCAAGGAAAAAAGCAGTTTCAACAAAGGTGGACAATAGAGGCTGTTAGCGGCGTAGATTCCACATAACTATTGAAGAGGGGCTAGGTGTCATGTGAAGATACAACGCATGCAGGACGTACATAACGTACGACTGGTTGAATCTGGACAGTATCCAGATCGATGTTGGGCCAGGGTGACTTGTGTCCCCCGGTAGTCTGCTTTCTTCATCTGGAAGTGTAAGGGTGTGTATATGGATAACGGGGTTCATCAGGTGCGACTTTGCAGAAGTGTTTACCGATTCAGTGTGGGCCTCTTTATGCTTATATGGATCAAACGGCTGCGTATACAGGTCCCGGCTCTCATCACGATGGTGTTTTCTTATCCCTCTTGGTGGCGGTGCGGTTTTTTGCTAGGGTGTCCCGGTTTGTGTCGCAGCTGCCACTTGCCTGAATATTTTTGTACCAAAAAAAAAACAAAAAAACCCCAATGTACCCTACTATATTTATTATTAGGCTAACTTTGTTACTTTGTTGGATATTATATGCCCATTAATCGGATGCTTAGATCCCATAACCCTAATTTGTTTATGTCGCTTAAATTTATGAAATTATTTTTATTTTAGTAAATATGTTTGCGTGAATAATTTATTTATTCTGTTTGTTATATCTTGCTGTTATATCGTTCACAGACGTTTTATGGTACCTCACTTTCGTTTAAATTTTTTTAGTAAACTCTGCCTTGTTTCCCTTTACATAATTTTTTATATTTTTATTTTATTATTTATGAAGGTACCCTCAATTCTTTCCGAAATTTTCGTTTTGTGTCACACTTACATATTACGTATGTATTTATACAAAATTAAACTCGGCAAAGCGCCAATTGCATACCTAACGGGTGGCGTGAAATAAGCTAAATTCCTTTATCACATTTCTTCGTTTTTAACTAATAGTTCGTGTTTTTTGAATTACGACACTATTCAAGAAAATGCGTGATATATGTATGTATGTATATGTAGTTTATATGGGTGTACTGGGGAAGCGAGCATCCAAAACTAACTTCGGTGGCGCTCCAACGGGGACCTCCCGGGTGGTGTGGAAAAAGCAAATTTTCAATTCAATTTCAAGTCGTTTCACCATAATCCTATGCCAATTTTATTTTATTGTACATATGTATGTTTTATATTTTTGTTTAAGGAGCTCCATACCAAAATGTTATAACTACGTTTGAAAAGTTTGTAGAAAGTATAACGTCTTAGACTAAATTCAAAATTTTAATGAGAACTTCCAATAAGTTAGACCAGTTTGCTATATTTCCACTCACTGCTCAACTATTAACACATTATTGCAATACCCCCAACACTGGATGTATAGACTGAGTTGAAAAAAAATACAAGTTGGTCGAATTTCGACCACAGGCGATACTAGTTCAAATTAAACTGCCAAGGTACAATGTAATTGTTTTATGTTCTTTCAAACACTTTAGACTCCCTAAATAAGAAGAGGGTAAACTTTGTTTTTTGTCTCAAATAACCAGACTTAATGCGGCTCAAAATTTCATATACTTTTTATTTATATTTATTTTGCACAATCTGCTTGCGCTGCTTTTATACTCTCTGTTGCCTTCCTCTAATATTTCTCCTAAGGTCTAAACTTTTCGCGAAAAGCTGCTTATTTACTTCTCCTGTATGTATCTGATATTCACATTTTGTCTTCTGGTTATATGCGTAAGTATGTATGTGAAATATTCTCTTTGCTGTTAGTTTCGCTGTCTACATGTATGTGTGGCTGCTTGCTGTGATGTTTACTTTTACATAAGTGTGGCTGCTTATTTTATTGTTGTTGTGCATTTATTCAGTAGCAGCATAGTTAGGAACCGAAATGCTAATATTCGCCACAATATTGTAAAGTCCCAATAGAGATTCCAATGCTCATTTATTTCGCTCCTTCCCCGCAACCTGTGCCTGGCGTTGGCAATACAACCCATCAACTCTGTCTCTTTTCAGTTTGTTAGAAAAAAATATAGTTTAACGTGACCCTAGAATGTGTTTTCTCAATATTGACAGCAGACAGAATTAGTGATGGACGATATGGCGAATTTGAGCTATCAGTGAAAATAGATATGGCTATTTTTGAATATCGGCTATTTTTTATAGCTATAGCGATCGCTTTATTTCAACAAGCGATTCCATACAGAAGAGCGATTTTGAGCTATCAGTGAATATAGGTATGGCTATTTTTTACAGCTATGGCTATTTTTTACAGCTATGGCGATCGCTTTAATTTATCTTTAATAAGCGAATCTGCAATTATTTGTATACTTGTATATAAAAAATGAATGTTTAAGTCTTTTTACCAGAGTAGATTGAATGTTATACATTAATTTATACTAAATTAAATTTTATTAGAATATATGAACCAAAATTGGAATAAAAAGAAAAAAGAAAAAAGAAAGAAAGGTACATACCTTTAATTGTAAACTAATGTAATGTGAAATTCTAATTTTCTGAGATGTTATGATATATATTATTAACTGGCTGACGACAATATGTTCAGACTCGTATTACACTCAATGAGATGAAACTAGCTGAAATATATGTATATGCATGTTTGTTTTATAAATTTTGTTAATTGAAAATGCTTTGATTTTTAAATGTAAGATGAATCAACCCGAAATAAATCTGTATATGTAACACCATAAAAACATGATTTATTTACTATATTATACTACACCGATGTATTCAGAAATACTCCGTATGAATTTATTCTGAAAGTTGTATTTGGCTGCATAAATTTGTACAGTAAAGTGAATCAATTTTTAATGAAAAATACAGAGGAAAAATATAGCAAATTCTTCAAACTAGTATAAAAATATTCTTTAGCAGAAAATTAGCCACCCACTGCAGTGCCCTAGAAATTAGCCGGAGAATTCAACCATATACAAACCATATGACAAATCTTGAATTGCGTTCTCCCAAAAACCTTAAATTTTGAGTTAATCTGTTTACAATAAGACGAGTGATATATGTTTCTATAATTCTTTTATTTTACCATCAAAAACACAAATTTTATAAAACTGTTAACGGCTACTGCCTAGAAGTATGAACTTATGAATAACACAGGCAATCAATCTTAGGCCAAGTCTAAAGACCCGTGTCTATTTGGCGTCACATAGTGTAATTAAAAACAAAAAAATTCAGTCATTCCATTTCTTTTATACATTTCATGAAATTAAAGGTTTAAAATTAACTTATATTGCTTGTTTAATATTTTGACAAATATTAATTATTTTATTATAAATACTTAAATATAAAATCAAAATATAACGAATTTTATATTTTATGATTGGCGTTTAAAAAGATAAGCATTTTAGCCTTTTCATCATCTAAGCGCATTCTTCTCTCGCTTAAAATAAGGCCGGCTTGAGAAAAACGTCTTTCACAGGGAACCGATGTTCCTAAACACCCCAACTTTTCGCGAGCTATAGGAGATAGATTGGGATACTTGTAATTGTTTTTCTGCGACCATAAAAAAGGATCAGCTTTTCGTGCAATTACAGTTTCTTCTATATACCTCTGCACTTCGATAATTGCTCTTGAATGAGTTGTGCCTTGCGGTCTCTTTGATCTTTGCGTTGATTATTTTTGAATTCGATCTTTCGCTTGTCTGTAAAAATTACCCAAACCACGTGGCTGCTTTTCTAGCCGACTTCACAATGTCGTCGTTCTATTTGTTGCACAAGTTTGCTTTGTTCCGTTCGCTGTTTCGGAAAGTAAAGCACACAAATGAGCAATGATGAACGATATCTCACTATCGATGCTTGCATCGCTGCTATTAGTATTAGAATTTCATGCTGAAGGAAAATCGCCAATCGCTGTAATCGCTATAATCGCTATTGGCGATATTCTGCCAGAGGTGATTGTCATTCAAAATAATCGAATGAAGGAAAATAGCCAATCACTGATATATTTGGATTGCAATAACTATAGCTATTAGCGATTTGTCAATAGCGGCGATGCAATCACCAATAGCGAAATATCGAGCCATCACTAGACAGAATGCATTAATGATGGTTTTAACAGGGGCGGTAGGGAATTGAGGTGAAACAGGTAGAGATTGTAGCAGTGGAGTGCGTATGGAAGTGGGTGTTGAAGTGGGAGTGGGAACGGGAGTGGGACTGGCCTTTTGAAAGTTGGATAGCTGCGTTGTTATTGGTTCTGACTCGCCCAAATTTTTAATGGAGGTGTATTTTAATACATAGTACAAAAATCTGTAAAAAATGAAATTTTCGAAAATTCTTTTGGTTAGGGCCCTTGTTAATTACGCTCATATATGTAATACTCCTATATTGCTAATAGAAAATGCTCGCAATGTGTTTTGAATTCGAAATCAAAACAAGACAGCCTGTAAAATTTTTGTGATTGTAGCAGCATAAGTGTGACAAGAAAAATATATCGGCACTCTGATGTTTGGGATTGTACCTAGCCTTTTGTAGCAGTATAGGAGTATCGCATATATGATTACGCTAATGATTCAAAGGTAGATAATTTGATATGCCAAGGAAATAATTGATTGTTTTGTATACATAATAGAGTATTTAAATCTACTGTACACTGTTTGGCTCCGATATTTAATCAATCCATACAGAGATCTAGAAAGAACCTGAATTTATTTTCTTCCTATACAAATAAACAGCACCCTAATATGTTTATATACATATTGTAACGAATTAACTGAAATTCCTCCTATTTGCAACCTTCTACTAATGTTGGAATCACTAAGCTGTTGAATAAATAACTCCAATATTGAATAATGCAAAAATTGTCTTTATTAGACTACTTGAAAATAAAACGTATACTGCGCAACTGATAGCTTGCTAAAATCAAACTGATTTTCGTGCCTCAACTGTTACTGCTTTTATACTGTTTGGTTTCCTCGTTGCCGTATTTATAGGCGCTTCTATTTCTAGAATTTACTAGTTAGTTACCATCTATACAATTACCAGCTATAACTACGTTTATAGCTTCTCATATGCGCGTGTATATGTGAGTGATACCTGCACAGATTATTGCCTACTTTTGGGAGTATCTCAGATATATGCATGTGTTTGTGCGTTGCTCTCCGCTGCTTTTATTAAACATATGTATAAACATAATGATTGATTTATTGATGTGCATACAAGAAACTGCTTAGAGATGATAGTATCCCTTAGTGTTGCTAGTATTCGTCACAATATTTACAATTCTTATAATTTTTCGAATTGCAAAAGCAGCGAACTATGCAAAAAGTAAAACGATTAAGGAATTTTGTAGATTAAAATTTCTAAACTTAGAATCGCGAACTTAATACGATATCATCGGAAGATGAATGAAAACCACGCGCGAAAGATTATTCTTTTTCTGTTACTATTTTTAAAATATCAATGCGGTCAATGTCACACGAACGAGGTGAAGGTACGCACGGGTCGTGTGATTTCACGTCTCTATCATTTGCAGCTTATCAATATGTTGAACATCATTGATGAAGATGTGGATCCGTGCGAAGATTTTTTTGCTCACGCTTGCGGATACTATAACGAAACTATGAATGAGGAGATGAAATTATCAAATGAATCATCATTTTATGCTGAAGAATCATTTGTTTTGCCATATTTATATAACTACCAGGATCGTATGCATTTCTTTGAACGCATTAAAATGCAATTTGTTACGCTGATGAGGATGTTTATTGTCTTTCAATGTATGAATGGCGGAGGAAACTATCAGAGATTCGTGGAAACAGTAGCACACATACTGTGGATGTATTAGCCAACGAATTATAGACTTTTTGTCGGGCGTTAGTTGGGGAAAAGCCTCTCGGCCACCAAGCGCATGCAGGTCAGGTTTGAAGATTTGTTATCAGAGTATTGGAACTGGAACGTATTTAAAACACATTTTAGCCGAAAAGCAGCTTTAGCCACGTACATTTATCATACTTCACGCTTTCAAGAGAAAAATGTTCTTTATTTATGGCTGAGCAATGGGATCGTTTCTTAAATGTACAGTTGCAACGCAGTGATTTTAATTTTGATGATTGCAATCATCCTATCTATTTCTTGCGCCATTTTTAAATTTTACTATTTTATTAGTTCAACGCCCACTTTTCCACTATTTTGCCACTTTGGGTTTTGATCTTTGGCATAAATCAGATTTGCTCTATAGTTCCGATGGTTACTATACAGCTTTGGACTGCTTGGAACGGCAAACGTTATTAAGCTTTGAGACCTCCAGCACTAATCAATACCTTGATGAAACGCAAGTTGCCGATATATTTCATTTTCATTGCACCTTTCTTGAATCTTTGAGTGATTATAACTTTTGGCTTGAAGGTGAATCCTTTGCCTTTACAGAGGATTTTGTGTTGGAACATTTTCACTTAACTTAGAAACGTGTCTTATTTTATGCAGTGGCTTAATTATATTGTGTTAGAAATGACGTTTGGTATTCGTTATTGATTAATAAGAGCTTTATGTATATGCCGCAATTCGGAACAGCCTTCGAGTGCGACGCGGTGGCAACGATGAATCCTTTGGTTAAATGCATGATTACCTAATTAGTTTGATTAATAAATACATAGTGCGTGGCAGGTCTGAACAAAATTTGAGCCGAAGCTGCTTCTAAACCAAAGCACCTAATATTTTTTTGCCATTTTATGTGCTTTCTGCATTCTAAATTTAATCTCTCTAGCATAGTTTTTGGCATTGCAAAGTGGGTCAATTTTTTTCTTTCGCAATTCATGAGGCAAAGATGCATTTTTACCAAATACTAACTCGAAGGGAAAAAATTTATTGCCGAAAACTGTGCTATTTGTTGCATTGTGTAGGAACGTAAAGTATTTTAAATAAATATCCCAGTCAGAAAAAGTATTGTGTAAATATGCACGTAAGTATTCATTAAGAACTCTATAATTACGTTCAATTGTACCAACAGTTTCATGATGGTATGCAGTTGAAAAATTATATTTAGTATTTAAAAGTTTAGTTAGTTCTTCAAATAATTCATTTTTAAATTACGTAACTAAATCTGATTTTATGGCATTCATTGTGCCGTATGTTAAAATAAAGCCTTCAAAAATTGCAGATGCAATTGTTTTTGCTGATTTATCTGGTACCTAAAGCTATTGTTACCAAATATTTAGTCATGTCACAAATCATGGTAAGTGCGAACTTGTTACCATATTTGGACACAGGTAGGGGCCCTATTGTATCAATTACTAATACACCAAACGGTTTACAGGGTGCTGGAGTTATAACAATGTGTTCTTAATTTTTGGTTTAACCTTGTTCAAAAGACATTTGTTACAAATCTTAACATATTTTGCTATATCACGAGTTATGTTTTTCCAATAAAATTTTGTTCCTAATTTCGCGGAAAGTTTTTTCATACCACAATGTTCTCCTATCGTCGTGGTAAATAGTCATTAACATAAGTTTTTTGTCATTGTCTGTTACAGTCTCCACGGGATCTGTTAGAATAATTTCTAGAGATTTTAGAATTTTATTTCCACGGTCTTTTAAATTTGTAACTGAAAAATGATTGAAAAAAATATAATCTTTAGGCCATTCTATTTGCTTAATTTTGCGTTTTCTGGCTTCTGATCCAAGCTTCGAAAGCAATTTCTCTAAAGTAATTATTTCGTTAGCAACCTCAAAACTAAGTAAATTGAGTTTCTTATGTTTAATATGCGCAAAAATCCTCAAATTTGTTGTTTTTATATCTTTATCGTAAGTAATTTCAGATCTTATACGCGGAATCTTTTTTGAAAAATTGAATGAAAATTTGTCTGTATATATGTCAGTTTTCCTAAGTAAATTTTGGTCGTGTGTCTGTTTTGTCATTGCTCTTGTCTCTACTGCCAAGATTTGTTTGTTAGTTTCCCTAATTTTGTCGATTGTCATGCGTGATAATGCATCAGCGCCAACGTCTGATTTACCCTTTATATAAACTATAGTAAAGTTATATCCCGCTAATTCTAGCCTAATTCTCGAAAGTTTTGAAGAGAGGTCTTTCAGGTTGAATAGGTATACTAGTGGTCTATGGTCTGGTTTTACAATGAAATGGGTGCCATAAACGTATAGCTGAAATAGCTTGATCGCAAAGTAAATAGCTAAAAGTTCTAATTCTATAATGGGGTTTTTCTGTTCGGCCTTATTAAATGCTGTAGAAGCGAAACAAATTGGCAAATCACTGCCTTGCTGTTCTTGACTCAAAATACCACCACATCCAGTTGTTGAAGCATCGACGGTAATAATGAATTGTTTTGTAAAATCTTGAAGTAATTTTGGTGAAAGTAATGCTGCTTTCAAAGATAAAAATGCCTTTTCGCACTCAACATCCCAAACAAATTCAACTCTTTTCCTGCTTAATCGAATTAGAGGCGCTGCCAGAGACGCAAAATTTGGTATAAACCTTAAATCGTTTTTCACCTGGTCCTTCCAACGGAGTGGGGGCCGCCCTCTACCTCTGCTTCCATAGGCAGGTTCCGATAGAAACACTTTCTTGGCCAGAGCATCATCTTTCATTCGGATAACATGGCCTAGCCAGCGTAGCCGCTGCGTTTTAATTCGCTGGAGTATGTGGATGTCTGCGTATAGCTCGTACAGCTCATCATTAAATCTTCTTCGGTACTCGCCATCGCCAACGCGTAGAGATCCATAAATATTTCGAGGACCTTTTCTGTCGAACACTCCCAAAGCCGCTTCATCTGCTGTTTTCATGGTCCATGCTTCTGCCCATATAGCAGGACGGGCAGGATAAGTGACTTGCAGAGTATGATTTTTGTTCGCCGAGAGAGGACTTTACTTTTCAATTGCCTACCTAGTCCAACGTAGCATTTATTGGCAAGATTGATTCTTCGCTGGATTTCAGAGTTGATGTTATTGCTAGTGTTGACGCTGGTTCCCAAATAAACGAAGTCTTTTACAATTTCGAAATTATGGCTGCCAACAGTAGCGGGGTTGCAAAGGCGCGTATACGCTGACTGTTTGCTCGATGACAGCAGGTACTTTGTTTTGTCCTCATTCACTATCAAACCCATCTTTACCGCTTCTTTTTCCAGTTTGGAGTAAGCAGAATTAACAGCGCGGGTGTTTAGACCGATGATATCAATGTCATCAGCATATGCCAGTAATTGCATCCTTTTATAGAATATTGTTCCAGTGCGGTTAAGTTCTGCAGCTAGTATAATTTTCTCCAGCATCAAATTAAAGAAATCACACGATAGGGGGTCACCCTGTCTGAAACCTCGTTTAGTTTCGAACGGCTCGGAGAGGTCCTTCCCAATTCTGACTGAACTGATGGTGTTGCTCAGCGTTATTTTGCATAGCCATATAAGTTTTGCGGGAAACCAAATTCAGACATAGCGGCATGGCAGGTGGCTTTAAAATCGAGGAAGAGGGGATGTGTGTCGATTCTCTTTTCACGGGTTTTTTCCAAGATTTGGCGCATTGTGAAAATCTGGTCGATGGTAGACCAGGTCTGAAGCCGCACTGATAAGGTCCAATCAGCCGGTTCACGGTGGGCTTCAATCTTTCCCACAATACACTTGAAATGACCTTTTATGCGATATTAAGAAGGCTGATTCCACGATAATTGGTGCGTTTTGCAGTATCCCCCTTCTTGTGAACTGGGAAAAGAACACTTAGATTCCAATCGTCGGGCATGCACTCGTCCGCCGATATTTTGCGAAGAAGCTGCTGCATGCGCCTTACCAACTCCTCGTCTCCTTACTTGAATAGCTCCGCAGGCAATCCATCTTCGCCCACGGCATTGTTGTTTTTCAATCTGGTTATTGCTATTCTAACTTCGTCATAATCGTCATAATCTTATAATATATATAACTAGCAGACCCGGCAGGCGTTGTTCTGCCCTAAATTTGGCCTATCTGCATACATTTTAATAAGCTTTTTCCGCTTAAATATGCCATACCCCTCTACACTTTTTCCTAATCTCTTTATTCACTCCTCCCACCGTCTTTTTCGCTTCATCACCATCTTCGTCTCATTCTATCTCTTTCTCAGTCTCCTTCTCTCTTTTATCTTCTCTCAAGTTTTTCTCCTTCTTCTTCGTCTCTTATTGCCAGTCCCAGAGGGTGGTATGTATTTTGTTCCAGTCCCATTCCGAGTCTCAGTCCCAGTCCCACTCCGAGTCTCAGTCTCAGTCCCAGTCCTAGTCCTAATCCCAGTCCCAGTCCGTCTCTATTATACTTCCCGGAAAAAAGCATCGTAAATACTAATATAGGCAAATTTATATACGAAATTTCATGCAAATCGAATAGGACGTATGCAAATAAGTATGTGGGTATTATTAATTCATGTCTTTGTTTCGTCTTCGCATGCATATTTATCAGTTTTGCCAGGTTGATGCGACTAAATCGAATATCACAATGAATTTCAGAGCTCTCAGCAACAGCTTTCATTTGATATCCATAATACACACACATTCTAGGTGTATCCGGGGCCATGTTTTGGCCTATATCTCGAGACCGTAGTCACCCAGCGGTGTAAAACTTACTCTGTACTAAAGCATACATCAACAGCTTCAATTTGATACCCATAATGTAAAAACACATTCTATGTGTATCTGGGACCACGTTTTGGGCTATATCTCGAGACCCTAGCCTCCCAGTTGTATGCAAATTATCCTGTACTATAGCACCCATCAACAGCTTTCATTTGATATCCATATTGTATAAACACATTCTAGGGGTACCCGGGTCCACGTTTTGGGCTACATCTCGAGACCCTAGCCTCCCAGTTGTATGAAAATTATCCTGTACTATAGCACTCATCAACAGCTTTCATTTGATATCCAAATTGTATAAACACATTCTAGGGGTACCCGGGTCCACGTTTTGGGCTATATCTCGAGACCCTAGCCTCCCAGTTGTATGAAAATTATCCTGTACTATAGCGCTCATCAACAGCTTTCATTTGTTATCCATATTGTATAAACACATTCTAGTGGTACCCGGGTCCACGTTTAGGCCTATATCTTAAGACCTTAGTCACCCAGGGGCATGAAAATTATCCTGTAATATAGCACTAATCAACAGCTTTCATTTGATATCCATATTGTATAAACACATTCTAGGGGTACTCGGGTCCACGTTTTGGGCTATATCTCGAGACCCTAGCCTCCCAGTTGTATGAAAATTATCCTGTAATATAGCACTAATCAACAGCTTTCATTTGTTATCCATATTGTATAAACACATTCTAGTGGTACCCGGGTCCACGTTTAGGCCTATATCTTAAGACCTTAGTCACCCAGGGGCATGAAAATTATCCTGTAATATAGCACTAATCAACAGCTTTCATTTGATATTCATATTGTATAAACACATTCTAGGGGTACTCGGGTCCACGTTTTGGGCTATATCTCGAGACCCTAGCCTCCCAGTTGTATGAAAATTATCCTGTATTATAGCACTCATCAACAGCTTTCATTTGTTATCCATATTGTATAAACACATTCTAGTGGTACCCGGGTCCACGTTTAGGCCTATATCTTGAGACCTTAGTCACCCAGGGGCATGAAAATTATCCTGTAATATAGCACTAATCAACAGCTTTCATTTGATATCCATATTGTATAAGCACATTCTAGGGGTACCCGGGTCCACGTTTTGGGCTATATCTCGATACCCTAGCTCCCCAGTTGTATTGAAATTATCCTGTACTATAGCACTCATCAACAGCTTTCATTTGACATCCATATTGTATAAACAAATTCTAGGGGTAGAGGTAGACACATAGTGAAAAAAGGGTAGACGTTGGCCGATTCTCAGATCTACCTAATATGCTCACAAAATTTCATGAAAATCAGTTCAGCCGTTTCGGAGGGGTTCAGCCTCTAAAACCGTGACAGAAGAATTTTATATATTAGATATACTTTTAATTGCTTTACTTTTTAATTGCATTTATTTTGGAGTCGTTTGGCAACAAACCTTTGGCTGAACATTTCTGACCTAAAAATGTAACTTCTGGTCGTAAAAAGTTGCAAATAAAGTTGAGATTGAAAGACCTACAAGTATTGAAAACTTTTGAAATATTTTTAATATGGTGTGCTTCACTACAACCGATGACGAAATACCTTTGACGTACAAAAACGCGACATTGGGTGGTATACCCGAAAAAGCGATTGTCATCAGTCGTGGGAATGAATTTGGTGATACATTTAAGCCGAATGGAAGAACTTTCCATCTAAATGCACCTCGGTCAGTGCTGAAAGAAGTAATGTCACCTGAGTCAGGATGCAAGGG
Source organism: Eurosta solidaginis (assembly GCF_040869045.1). NCBI lineage: Eukaryota > Metazoa > Arthropoda > Insecta > Diptera > Tephritidae > Eurosta > Eurosta solidaginis. The sequence goes on along the minus strand of NC_090319.1, from coordinate 315,779,875 downwards.
GATTTGAAGAAATCCCTAAAAAAGTTCTAATGTCGAAAAATACTTTGCCCTGCCAAGATTGTCTAAAATATCGCCAACTCTTGCGATAGGAAATTTATCAGCAATGAGTTTTTTGTTAACTCCGCGAAAATCTACGCACATACGATAAGCTTTTTGGCCATTAGTAGCTTTTTTTGTTTCTCTACCGACTCAAATCTGGGCAATCAGATGGATTTTTTTATTTCAAATATTTTCGAAGTGCTTTGTATAGCCTTTCCCAACTTTTGAAATGAATACAGGGGAGTATTTGATCCTCCTTTTTTAAGAAGTCCACTATATCCTTCCTTCTGTATATCACCATGTGCTTATGTCCGCGACTGCGAGTATTTCGCGAGTTGTTGGGACTATTTAAAGATTATTTTCTGGACGGTTTCGGTACTTTTTTTAAGATCATATCTTGGCATATCGTACGGACTGGGGAGCGGTTTTAGGCTAATTTTACGAATATGTGAGAGATGAACAGATATTTAAATCCAAAACAAATTACGCCTTATTAATACTTAATGAAAGATATTGATTATGTGAGCCCATTAAGTTCGAGCAGTGTTGTTGCTTTGTGGCAGTATACAATAGAAAGTATTAGGAGCTTGCAAACAGATAAAACTAATAAAGTGCACTCTTTGCACATATCAATTTGATAACACAATTCAACTGTGCAAATCTACATATACATAAACAAACAATTACTAAGAAATTTTGTTTTAAAAAAGTATAGCAAAATATTTTGCCAAAGTCGCGTTCATTTCACTTCGCAGGTATATGCGTAAATATGAATCTGTTTGTTTAACTAATTAAAAATTTCCATTATAGTTAATAATTATACAGGCTTATTAGGCTCCTATAACCGAAAATTTATATGGAAATTTCATTATAAACGCTTAATAAGAATTTTGTATTTGCCAGAAATAAAATTTGAGCAGGCAATTTCACCTAAACATTTACGCAAGCTCTAATTGATCGGGGCGGCCGCCGTGGTATTGTGGGTGCATGCTCCGCCTACCACACCGAGGGTCCTGGGTTCAACTCCCGGGCAGAGTAACATCAAAAATGTAGAAAAGAGAGGCGTCGCCTCTCGAAAGTGTTTAGCATACACTCCAAGTGTTTTCTGCCATGAAAAGTTCCTCTGTGAAAACTCATCTGCCTTGCAGGTGCCGCTCGGGGCGGCGTAAGATCATGTAGGTGTCGTCGCGCCAATTTGTGGGAAAAAATAAAAGAACCACGACACAAATTGGAAGATAAGCGTGGCCTAAAATCTCTTCGGAGGTTATTTATTTATTTTATTTATAATGAACCGAATGTAAACAAACAACATTTTTTATTGTATAGCCTTGACTTTAATTAAGATGTATTGTTGCTATTTAAAGTTCCTGGAATTTTAACTGAAAGGTGTTTGCTTATTTTATATTCACGTGACTCAGTTAGGTATAAATAGCGCCCACAAATTGATCTCGGTGTACTTTATTCTTAAAAGTGGTGTAAAAATTCTTAAACTAATATGAATTCGCGCATTTATTTGGCGATCTTGTTTGCCGTTCTAAGCAGCCGTTTATCCTTTACGAACGCGGATTTTCGCATTGTAAATGGTGTAGGTGTAGGAATACAGGACAGACGATTCGTGGTATCAATATTTATTTCTAACAGGTATCGCTGCGTTGGTACCTTAGTCTCTATGAAATCGGTGGTTACGAGTGCGAATTGCGTATTCGGGGAACAACCGAGCAATGTCGACGTTCTAGCTGGTACGGTCGATTTACGTGACATAGAAACAGAAGGAGGGCAACAACGCAAAGCGCAGAGTATAATTTGCGATCCTTTTTTTGTTAAAGAATATCTAAAGATGGATATAGCTGTCGTTAAAGTCGTCAGCTGTTTTGAAATGGGTGAGACAATAGAATCAGTAAGGCTTTGCAGTTCCGCATTACAACCGCGCATGGTTATACAAGTTAGTGGATGGGGTGCGGCAACTTTACGTGGAAGGAATCCTCAGACTATTCTCAGAACTACTACATTAACCATACTAGAAACGCATCGATGTGAGAAATTATATGCACCGCAACGTCTACCATTCGCAATCGTTTGTGCTCAAAGTAGTATAAGTTATCTGGGTGTTGGAGATACTGGAGCAGGGGCAATTGTAGATAACAAACTTTGTGCGGTGGCAGCCAGTGGTTGTGATATACTCAATGTTAGAAGTTTCTTTATAGATGTAACAGATGCAAGAGTTTCATTCTTTTTAGCATCAAATATAGAATGAAGGGTGTTGTTATAAATTCACTGTTGCGTGGAATATCATCCATACTCGACAGAAACATTTTGAGATAGGTCTTTTCGAAACAGCAGTTGAGATATGGTGACATTCCACTCATCAGTCGAACTGGCGATATTTTTTTTATAAATAATGTACAAATAAATTATTATGATTACGAGTAAATAAATATTTTTGATTGTATGGAATGAAAGTGGTACGTATGTAAATGCCATAAATTTTGAGACCAAAGTTTGATTACGTCTGTTCCCTCGTGTATGAATAGATCATGAAATAAAAGGAAAATTGTGGAACAACTACTTTGAGACCCTGGCAAACTCAGTGTAAAACAGCTGACCCAGCCAACTCCAAAGACTGATTGAAGAATGAAGATGTTGCAGGGACGAAAAATAGTGTGAAGCAAGCTTGACGAAACCTCTAGTAGGTCACATTCACCACTTACCACAGCAGAATTTGTTAAACTACCACTGTCGGTATTTGTCATTTAAAATTATGTACAAATAATTATTCAGCTAATCTGTTCAGAATTAAAATTTTTACTCTTTAACCCCTGGCAGTGTATTTTGTGTGCTTAAATTATGTTAAAAATTGTGTTAAAATTTTTGGTGTGGTAGAAGTGACCTACTAAAAGTTTGTGAAGCTCCGCTGCTTTCCACTGAAGTTCGCGCATGCAACATCTTTATTCTTCAATCAGTATTTGCCAACTCTATGGAAGTCAACGTAATCGGTTATTGAAGTCATAGAATAACGCCTTAGTCATAAAGATACCATGGCAAACCGATTAGGTTTTTTCCCCCCCATACCTATAATCTATACATTTTTGTGCTGGCGAATTTATTAACATGTTTGAGATAGAGCTGCAAAAGTCCCGATATAAATATCGATACATCGATTACTAGGTTCATGGTACGATTATTGATGTTTTTTTTTCTAAATATCGAGTACTGTATTCCCATTTCTTATTCCTTTTTCTAGCGGCAGAATTACCAGCGTCTAAAACTTTGGTAAGACAAATAAATAAAATCACATACATTATGTCAGATTTGTGTTTATTTTATATGAATACCTAACAAGTTGGTGGCTCTGAATACTGAAAAATTCTTACAAAAGTTCAATGTGAATGGCACGTTATTTGTTTCATATTATATACACATATATACATGTATTCGTATATGTAGATATATACGCAACAGAGGACATCATTGAGCTGGAAGACGAAAATTGTGTTGCCAAAAAGCTATGAAGTACAAAGTCAAGCATTTGGATTCATTTACAACTGCAAATTTAGATTCACTTAGCTCGCCAAATAAGATTGATTTTTATATGAAAAAAAAAAAAACATATGAAGATCCATCATTACGTAAAAAGGCTTTTGACAGCACCCTACTAGGGTTTAGCCACCGCAGACGTTCAACCTTTTCCCATAGTGGATGACAAAGGGTGTCGTAACATTGTATATACCCCCGTTTCGCTGTATAAGCTACCATCGCGGACAACTTTATAGAATATTTTTTACGATGGTTTGGAAGTTATGAAGACAATATATATATATATATATATATATATATATATATATATATATATACATGTACATATTGTATTTCTGCCATGAAAAGCTCTCAGTGAAAACTCATCTGCGTTGCAGATGCCGTTCGGAGTTAGCATTAAACAATCTGTAGGAAAACAATAGGAGCACGACGCAAATTGGAAGAGAAGCTCGGCCTTAGATCTCTTCGAAGGATATCGCACCTTACATTTATTTATTTTATTGTATTTGCATAAATTGAAATATTTAAATTTATAAAACGAAAATGTTTGTGGTTTGAATGTCTGAACATCAATTCATTAAACAAATTCTTTCTCTTTTATAGATACATTCTTAACCTACACATTCATAATTACCTTAATACTAAAAATATGTACATTTGTATTAACACTAATCATACCTGTAGATTTGTATGCGTAGTCTGCATGCATGCAGATATGTAAATATGTATGCATTCGTCAGCAAATCGATATTCTGTCTGGTTAATTCTCATGATTGGTTGTATGTAAATATTTTGGTGAGAAACTAAAATTGATAATAAGCAGAATTTATTATTTGTGAATAGACAAGGGTTTCATATTCGGCATTCCATTGATGTTAGGTAACCGATGTGTTAGGTCAATAATTTGTATAATATTGTAATATTATTGAGCTGTTAAACATGTATTGCATAGGAGTTCATGATTCGTAATGCCGCAAAATGTATTGCATAGGTGGGCATAGACGCTTAATACTACAAAATGTTTGATATAAGTTAACAAGAGGTACCATCCAAAAACTTATGCTACCCTCCCATATGTAATGCTGGGTGGAAACTGTTGCTGGGTTATAAACGCAAAAATGTAACTATCATTAGCTAATAATGATATTAGTACCGCGAGTAAAGCACAAAAAAACTTCAACGGTATTATCGCCTGATGACAATAGGAAAGAGCATAAAAAACTCCAACTGAATTGTTGCTGCACACAAAATGAAGACAAACGCGAATACCTAGTAAAGTGGACTTTGGTCACCAAAGCCATCCCCATAAAAAAATACGAAAAAACAATTTATTTAGAGGAAAACCCCAAAGCTCGATGTATTTTGGCAAACGGTAGCAGTTCCGTAGATCATTATACAACCGTACCTTGAATACGATAGTCGCTCGATCGAAATACATGATTGATAAAAGCAAGTCGTTTTGATATATGTAAATCAAGAAAATATATGATTAATAATTGCAAGTCGCTTTCCTATAAATCGAACGGAGAGATATTTTATTTGGCGCCCAACTAGAAGTCTTTTAGAAACAAAAGGATCATAGGACCCCTGAGAAGCTGCTAAGAACTATCATCAAATCATTGCTGAAGACAAATGACCATAGGATCCTCGATTAAATTAATACAATTGTAAGTGATTTTTCAAATGTTCGTTAAGTGGATTTAAAAAAAAAAAATTTGTGTTTTTGAATCAGTGCACTAAAAGTTCTTTTAAGTGTTTAAAAACGGTGTTCTACAAAATCTTAAACAAAAAATTCCGCATTTTAATTTTGTTCCAAAAATATAACTCACGTGTATTTCTTATTAGTGCTTTAAAAAAAGACTTTATAGGAAGTTAAAAGAAGCGCTAAATACCTTAAAATTAGTTTTTGTCATATGATTGCAACGTTAAAATCCTGTAGGAAGTAGTGAGTTGCACTAAAGTTTCTTAAAGTCCTTTACGAAAACTGTAACTCAAATACGTATATGTAATTGAAATAATAAATAGTGCATTTTTAGAAGCATTTTTAAGCTCGTCAGATTTATAATACAATTAAGCTAAAACTCAACAACTTTTCCAGTTTGCATTAATATTAATATAAATCTACAAACCAAAGGGCATCTTGTGGGAGCTGTTCGCTTCGAAATTTATGATAAAATTTCAAATTTTATAGAATTGATTTTGTTGTGCTGTCGAGAACTTTTAAAGTTCAGATATCTCTCGTGCATATAATAGCCCTTTAAAATAAAATAACTTGTATCATTTTGTAAACCAAGTCTTTGATTGAGAGGTTGATTTATAATTGAAAATGCAAGTGCTAGAAATCGTTAATACGTCTAATGAACATACTAGGCAGGAGCTTGAAGAGCAGATAAAACGTCTAACTTTAGCCGTTAACCGGTTGGGACCACCCAGTGTGGAACCGCTTTTACCAGTTTCCATAAACCCATTAATTGAACAGAACAATGTCAGCTTAGACTTAATTAAATCTCTGCCTGAGTTTAAAGGCGAATCTTTCACGTACCCGGCTTGGCGAAATGCAGCCGAGTTTGCAATGACTTACTACAAGGAGGGATCGGAGAAGTATTATGTAGCCATGGGTATCTTTAGAAATAAGATAGTGGATTCTGCCAACACTACTCTCGCATCATTTAATACTGTTCTAAATTATAAGGCAATCATTTCTAGGCTCGATCAAACGTATGCTGATAAAAGGCCATTATACGTAATGGAAAATGAGCTAAGTATTTTGAGACAAGATAATTTGTCCATTGCAGAATACTACAACAAGGTAGATAAACAACTATCTTTAATAATCAATAAGCAAATTATGACTCATAGTGGAAATAGTGATGTTATTGCAGCTCCTAATGATCGTGCCAGAGAGAATGCATTGCACGTCTTCGTATCTGGGCTTCGTCGCCCTATGTGTGACATACTCTTTTCAGCAAGGCCGAAAGATCTTACATCTACTCTTGCAGTCGCACAAGAACTCCAAACGAGTCATATGCGATATGACTTTGCGCAAGCATTTGCAATGGGTAACACATTAAAACCTCACAAATCAAAAGCACCACTGTCACAATACCAACAACGTCCCTACTCTAATGTTACGCCTATGCCAACTCCTATGGAAGTTGATAATAGTTCATCCTTTTACAGAGAACGTAATCATTCCAACTATCCGAATATGCCACAGCAGCAGCATAGCAAACATTTTTCTAAGCCTAATATTTACACATATACACAGAATCCAAATTCGAACCAGCAAGTGGCGTATAAACGAGCTCGGTAGCAATCGAATTCCGACCGAGTACCAATTCAAAAAGCTCAGAAAATTAACTTTATGCCAGATGAATTAGAATATTTTTCAAATAATGACAACATAGGGTATAAGGGTGAAGCGCGTGAAGGTGTCGAGTGTAGGGATTGCTACAAACGTGAATATGATCCATACAATGGGTATTTTAGTCGCGAAGAGGGAGATGATATTGAAGATCAGTATGACGTAATAACCTTTTATACCTTTCATGAAAATGAAATGGTATATTAATTTCGTCACGAAACCCAAAATTGTAAGTCCTTAAAGGAAAATAGATAGACCCACCATTAAGTATACCGAAATAATCAGGTTGAAGGGCTGAGTTGATTTAGCCATGTCCGTCTGTCTGTTTGTATGCAAACTAGACCCTCAATTTTTGAGATATCTTGATAAAATTTGGTGAGCCGGTGTATTTGGGTGTCCGATTAGACATTTGTCGTAACCGGCCGGATCGGACCACTATAGCATATATCCTCCATACAACCGATTTTTCAGAAAAGGAGGATTTTTGTAATATCTTACTCAATTTAACAGATTGAAGCTTCAAACTTCACCATATACTTTCGTATATTTCACATATTGTTGCCTGAAAAAATTGATGAGATCGGTCGTATATATAGTATATATCCCCCACAACCGATTGTTCAGATAAGAAACTTTTCGTAATTACTGCCCTATTTTAAGAGCTAGAGGCTTCAAATTTCAACAAATGCTTACGTATATAGCATATATTGTTGTCTGAAAAAATCATACAGATCGGTGGTATATATAGTATATATATGGTGGTATATATAGTATATATATATATTTTCGCAATTTTAGCCCACTTTAACAGCTAGAAGCTTCAAATTTCACCGAACGCTTACGTATATGGCATATATTGTTGTCTGAAAAAATCATAGAGATCGGTTGTATATATAGTATATATCTCATACAACCGATTGTTCAGATAAGAAACTTTTCGCAATTTCTACCCTATTTTAACAGCTATAAGCTTCAAATTTCACCGATTGCTTACGTATATAGTATATATTGTTGTGTCAAAAATCATAGAGATCGGTGATATATATAATATATATATGATGGTATATATATATTTTTTTTTGCGATTTCGGCCCCATTTTAACAGCTAGAAGCTTCAAATTTCACCAAATTCTTACGTGTGTAGCATATATTGATGTCTCAAAAAATCATTGAGATCGGTGGTATACATAGTATATATCTCATACAACCGATTGTTCAGATAAGAAACTTTTCGCAATTTCTGCCCTGTTTTAACAGCTAGAAGCTTCAAATTTCACCAAATGCTTACGTGTATAGTATATATTGTTGTCTGAAAAAATCATTGAGGTCGCTGGTATATATAGCATATATCTCATACAACCGATTGTTCAGATAAGAAACTTTGCGCAATTTCTGCCCTGTTTTAACAGCTAGAAGCTTCAAATTTCACCAAATGCTTACGTATATAGTATATATTGTTGTCTGAAAAAATCATTGAGATCGGTGGTATATATAGCATATATCTCATACAACCGATTGTTCAGATAAGAAACTTTGCGCAATTTCTGCCCCATTTTAACAGCTAGAAGCTTCAAATTTCACCAAATGCTTACGTGTATAGTATATATTGTTGTCTGAAAAAATCATTGAGATCGGTGGTATATATAGCATATATCTCATACAACCGATTGTTCAGATAAGAAACTTTGCGCAATTTCTGCCCTGTTTTAACAGCTAGAAGCTTCAAATTTCACCAAATGCTTACGTGTATAGTATATATTGTTGTCTGAAAAAATCATTGAGATCGGTGGTATATATAGCATATATCTCATACAACCGATTGTTCAGATAAGAAACTTTGCGCAATTTCTGCCCCATTTTAACAGCTAGAAGCTTCAAATTTCACCAAATGCTTACGTGTATAGTATATATTGTTGTGTCAAAAATCATAGAGATCGGTGATATATATAATATATATATGATGGTATATATAGTATATATATATAGTATATATATATTTTTTTTTACGATTTCGGCCCCATTTTAACAGCTAGAAGCTTCAAATTTCACCAAATGCTTACGTGTATATTATATATAGTTGTCTGAAAAAATCATAGAGATCGGTGGCACATATATTATATACCCCATATAAACTGTATTTTTTTGCCCCTTTTTTACGGCTAGGAGCTTCAAAATTCATAACATTTCATCAAATAGTTACGTTTACGTCATATATTGTTGAATACGTGATTCGTAGTCATAGATTTTACACGCAGACCACAAAAAACCTGAAACTTTGCATCCTCACACAAAGTACCTTCCTATTTTTTATTTTATATTTATCTTAAAAATCGTTAAGGTATGTAGATCTGTTCACTATATATTTTTTATCTTATACATCCGATTATTCGGAGATTACGAACGGGATAAGATTATTGTTCAGCCCCATTCATGAAAGGTATGAAGTCTTCGGCATAGCCGTAGACAGTCCCGTCCTTATTTGTGTAAACTAAATCCGCTCCTGCCGTATATTACTAAAACAACTAGAAACGGGCAGGAGTTTCGTATTTTAATTGATACAGGTACGTCGAAAAATTATATAAAAAATTTTTCATTTCTCCAAGGTGTTAAACTTTTAGAACAGCCGTTCCGTTTGAAGTCTATTAATGGTACGAATATCATTAATAAAAAATGCTTAATTAATATTCTAGACCATACCTCAACATTTTACTTACTTCCAAATTTAAATATGTTCGACGGTATCATAGGGTATGAGTTTCTCAGGAAAATTAAAGCAAATATCGTCACTGATTGGCGGCCACCGTAGTGTGATGGTAGCGTGCTCCGCCTACCACACCGTATGCCCTGGGTTCGAACCCCGGGCAAAGCAACATCAAAATTTTAGAAATAAAGTTTTTCAATTAAAAGAAAAATTTTCTAAGCGGGGTCGCCCCTCGGCAGTGTTTGGCAAGCGCTCCGAGTGCATTTGTGCCATGAAAAGCTCTCAGTGAAAACTCATCTGCCTTGCAGATGCCGTTCGGAGTCGGCATAAAACATGTAGGTCCCTTCCGGCCAATTTGTAGGGAAAAATCAAGAGGAGCACGACGCAAATTGGAAGAGAAGCTCGGCCTTAGGTCTCTTCGGAGGTTATCGCGCCTTACTTGTATGTATGTATGTTTCGTCAATGACAGAGGGTGTTTACTTTATCAGAATGGCAAAGTTAAATTACAACATCTCTCAAGTGACCAGGTCAATTTAATAACAATAGAGACCTACTCAGTTCCATCTAGTTTTGAAGCTCAATTTCGTCAGATAATTAACACCAATGTAACCGCTTTTGCTGATCCAGCCATACAACACCTCCGTGAAGGGAAGAATCCGTACAACTACCAACGAACCAATATACAGTAAAAGTTATCCGTACCCGATTTCAGTGGCTCCGTTTATTAACAAGGAAATTGAAACACTTCTCAAAGATGGCATTATTATAAAGTCATGCTCGCCCTATAATTCACCAGTTCACGTGGTATCAAAAAAAGTCCTCGATGAGAATGGAAAGCCGAAGTTGCGCATGGTGATAGAATTTAGGAAGATCAATGAAAAAACTATCCCTGATCGATACCTCATACTCGATACTTCCGTAATTTTGGCTAATTTAGGAAAATCCAAATACTTCACTACTTTAGATCTCAAGTCAGGTTTTCACCAAATTATCATGTGTGAGGAGGATATGCAAAAAACGGCGTTCAGCATTAATACTGGAAAGTACGAATTCTGTCGGTTGCCTCTTGGATTGAGAAACGCGTCCAGCATATTTCAAAGGCAAATAGACGACGTTTTACGTCAAGGTATAGGAAAATTTTGTCATGTTTATGTGGACGATATAATTATTTATTCTCCCGATGAACAGTCTCATTTAAGAGACATAGATAATATTCATAAAAAATTAGAGAAAGCGGGGATGAGAGTATCACCTGAAAAATCAAAGTTTTTCAAAACGGAGGTATAGTTTTTGGGTTTTTTAGTATCCGAAAGGGGTATAAAAACTTGTCCAGATAAAGTGCACGATATTATTAATTACGAACCCCCTAAAACCCTTCGAGCATTACGGTCGTTCCTCGGCCTATCTGGATACTATTAACATTTTGTAAGATACTATGCTGCTATAGTTAAACCTCTGACTGCATATCTTCAAGGTGAGAATGGGAACGTCGGTGCACATAGGTCAGAAAGCATAAAAATCGTTCTCAGCTCAGAAGCACTCCAAGCGTTTGAAAAGATAAAACAGGTGCTAGCTTCCGATGACGTTTTACTACAATATCCGGATTATAGCCGACCATTTGAGCTAACAACCGATGCTTCGTTTAGTGCACTGGGTGCGGTTTTATCCCAAAACTGTCGCCCAATTACCATGATTTCACGAACACTATCACCTTGTGAACAAAACTATGCAACCAATGAACGTGAGCTGCTTGCGATTGTGTGGGCACTGAAAAGACTTCGGCATTATTTATGCGGAATAAAAAACATAAATATTTTCACAGATCACCAGCCACTCATATTTGCCATTTCGGATAAGAATCCGAATGCCAAAATGAAAAGATGGAAGGCCTTTATAGAAGAATTTTCACCTACATTTCACAACAAACCTGGTAAAGATAACAAAGTTGTAGATGCGCTCTCCAGACAATACTGTCACAATATGAATTCTACTGAGAAAAGCGAAAGTGTTCAGAGTGAGGAGTCTTCAACTCATGTCATTAAATCTGTTAAATGTCCCATTAATCAGTTTAGAAATCAGATAGTGTTATCTGAATCAAACACATTCAGTAAAACCGCGAAGATCCTTTTTCAAAAACTGGTTAGGCATACAATCTTTTTCGACAACACCGCAAACCTAATTCAGTGTCTTAAATCTGTTATTAACCCCAACGTTACCAGCGGTATTCACTGTGACCTCCCGACTTTGGCATTGATACAAAATACCTTAAAGCTAGGATTTCCAGGCGTTAAATTTATCCATACCGAAATTCTCGGCATAGACTTGGTCAACAAAGACGACCAGTTAGAAACAATAGTAGCGGAACATAACCGTGCTCATCGTGGTTTGTACGAAAATTTCCAACAAATATCTCGAGAATACTTCTTTCCAAAAATGAAAAAAATGTTGCAAGCGATGATTGCAAATTGTAAAATATGCCTTAAAAATAAATACCAGAGGAAACCATCTGATCCTGGAATAGGAAAAACTCCTATCCCTCACCTTCCAGGAGAAATCCTTCACATGGATATTTTTATGACCGGTAAATACCATTTTCTAACATGCGTTGATAAATTATCCAAGTTTGCCATAGTTAAACCCATTACATCTAGATCCTCAATTGACATTAAATATGCCCTGTTGGAAATTTTACTGACATTCAATAATACCAAAACAATCGTTTCTGACAATGAAAAAGCGTTTCATTTAGATCTAATTAAGAGCTTACTAAGAGACAATTTTTGGAAGCCCAAGACAAGTTGATGGAAGCCCAACAAAGAATTTTGAGCAGAAATAACTTAGGAAAACAATTTAAAAATTATCACCCTGGGGAAAAGGTTTTTTTAAAGCGAAACAAAAGACTTGGAGGTAAGCTAGATAGGATTTATGTTCAGAAGGCTATTGAAAAAGACCTCGGCACCACAGTATTAATCGATGGAAAAAAATCCACAAGAGCAACCTTCGGTAAAGTAATTTTACCCGATGTGAAACTAATTATTTGAAAAATGCAAGAAACGGCTATTGTTATTGTTATTATAATATTCCACAAGCCAATTTTGAATTACTACAGAACTACTTAAGAAAACAAATTTCGATTGTTATTAATTGTATGTAGATTGTTAATTGTATGTAGATTAAGCACTAGTCTATCTATCTAAATATTTACATTAATTCTAAATTGTAAAGTCGAGCGGGTATGCAAACAGAGTTAATCCATCTTGCCAATGAAGCTTAAATGATCTCATAAATGACATTGCCCCGAACTTTATGACATTCCGAACCGGGACTTTTCGAGCTTAACAAGGGGGATAGTTAACAAGAGGTACCATCCAAAAACTTATGCTACCCTCCCATATGTAATGCTGGGTTGAGTCTAAGGCCAAACTGTTGCTGGGTTATAAACGCAAAAAAGTAACTATCATTAGCTAATAATGATATTAGTACCGCGAGCAAAGCACAAAAAAACTTCAACGGTATTATCGCCTGATGACAATAGGAAAGAGCATAAAAAAACTACAACTGAATTGTTGCTGCACACAAAATGAAGACAAACGCGAATACCTAGTAAAGTGGACTTTGGTCACCAAAGCCATCCCCATAAAAAAATACGAAAAAACAATTGATTTAGAGGAAAACCCCAAAGCTCGATGTATTTTGGCAAACGGTAGCATTTCAGCAGATCATTAAACAACCGTACCTTGAATACGCTAGTCGCTCGATCGAAATACATGATTGATAAAAGCAAGTCGTTTTGATATATGTAAATTAGGAAAATATATGATTAATAAATGCAAGTCGCTTTCCTATAAATCGAACGGAGAGATATTTTATTTTATATGATGTCAAGTTGCTCAGAGTTCTCTAAAGCACCCACAATTTGATTAGTAACTAAAGCTACATTTGTGGAGGTAGACCTGGGAAAAATCCATGCTGACACTCCACTATAACCTTGCCTACATAATCGAACAATTTACGTTGAAGTACGTGGTCGAATATTTTTGCCAGAGTACTCTGTTTAACAATCGGTCTGTAGTTGCAAATGTCATTGCGGTTACCCGACTTAAATATGGGATTTAAGGAGCATAGCTTCCACGAGTCCAAAAAAATTTCGCTGTTCAAGCAATTTTGAAAGAGATGAGCTAAGGGTTCTGCAATGGATTTTGCGCATATTTTGAAAAATATCGGAGAAAACCCCTCAGTATCTGATTTTGCACTACTTGTCAATTTAGAGATTGACAGAAGAACATCATCTGCGGTGACAACGAAATTAGAAATTTGGCATTGGTACCCAAAGTGAAATATAGGATTAGGTGAAGAGGTAAATTTTGAATAAACTTGTTGGAATGATTTAGCAAATAAGTTGCAGGCATTATGTGGATTACTGGAATCTTTGCCATCATACTCCACGGTCGTTGGTTTTTCTTTTGGAGTTAATAATCGACCAGAAACGGGACGGATTTGACTTTAGTTTTGATTCGAGTTTAAGCATATATTGCTTAAATAGACACTTATTAAGGCAATCGAATTGCTTTCTAAGACTTATACAGCTAAGCCGATCAATTTCTTTACAGCTTTTCCTATGTTTTTTAAAAGCTTTATTTTTATATTTTTAAGATTATTTAGTTTTAGATTAAACCAAGGCGGCCTATTCAATAAGACCTTACTTTTTAGAAGTACGAAACTCGAAAGGGCTAGTAAAAGCCTTCTTCTAAAAATTTCATAGGAGGCCTCCGAGTTTCCGGAGAAGTTAAGAAAGGTCCAATTATTAGCTAAGAAGAACTCGTTTATCGCCACACGATCGGCCTTGAAATAATTATATTCCAATGTAGATTCGGCTGGTTTTTTATAAAAATTATAAAGATCAAAATTTATAGCCAAAGCACTATGGTGAAAACTGTTTTCCAAAATTGGATATGGATACTCAAGGCATGATATTTTTAAATAAGCAGAGCCGAAAACTAGATCTAAGAATCTACCATTCTTATTTGGTTGAGAGTTATATTGCTTCAGACCGTATGAAAATAAGGTGCTAACAACTAGAATATCGATGCCGGATTTAATATTTGAAGGTAAAGTATTACAATCATTAGACCAAGATATACAGATTTGTTCCACGTCACTATTATTATAATCAATATCGATTTGTCCACTACATAGATCAGATCTAACGGCAATTAGGACACCACCACCCCTTTCAAGCCCGGTTGCGTTAGAGTAACGATCATTACGATATATATAATAATAGTTATCGAAAAACTCATTATATGGAAAAATTTTCGGTCAACCACGTCTCCATCAAAACAATTATATCATATTCATGTGAAATGACATTACTATATAATTGCGATGATTCGTACGCATTCCACTTACATTCTGATAGTAAAGCGTATATTTAGATTTTAACTGAATAGGTGTAAGGATACCTAAGCAGTTAGATTCAATAGTTACAATTTCTGAAGAACTGGTTTTTGGCGAAACCGAAAAGGGCAAACAGCCACACCAGCAGGCCAGAGCTCAGGTTTGAGCATACTGTTAAACCAGGATTCGGAAACATTAAGTTTAAAGGTGATTCGTTTTAATTATTCCACGGCAGTACCATTCCTAACAAGCCTGTGGCATGAAAGCAACCCTTTCCGTATCCCAGAGTGTTTGGAAACATAGTCAATTATATTATTTTCCGTGACTGATGACAAAAAAGACCCAATATACAGCCACTTAGTTTTGGCGTCAACACAAAGTTCAGAGTTGGCATTTGAGCCAAGAGTGCGAACATGTTTGTCTTTAGTTTTATTTTTTGTAGCAGCTACCTTCTGATGAGCTGGTTGCACATCATTGTCATTGGTAGTCTTCTCGGTATAAGAATCAGCAGTTTTGATATTTTCTGCATCACTGTGACTGTTATTAACGTTGACAATAACAACACTTGCATCAGCTGGTTCGTCAATTTTCAAAGGCGACGTGAAATTATTACCAGTGAGAACAGGAGTTTGTACAAGTGGTGAGAGGCATATTGATATTGTGCTATTCACGCAATTGTCACATTTAAATATTGATTTTACAAGATTTGCTGCAGAATTATTTAATTTAGCACATTTTAAATATATACTTTATGAGCACAGATACCACATGAGATAAATTCTTCTCTCACGAATTCGATATGACAGCTTATACACTTAAGCATTGCAAAATAATTAAATACACGTAGCGATCGAAAACACGTTCGCACGCAACGATACTTCAACTTTTTTGCGCAAATTTGACAAGAATTGGTAAATTTTTCTTCGACTTATGGCATTAAAAGTATTCTAGGCAAATTAAATGAAAATGGGCGGAGCCACACCCAATTAGAAATTTTCTTTTGTTTTTGTATTTTGTTGCACCGTATCATTACTGGAGTTGAATTTTGACATAATTTACTTATATAATTTAAAGGTATTAAACTTTTTGTTAAAATTTGACTAAAAAGTTTTTTTTTAAAGTGGGCGTGTTCGTCATCCGATTTCGCTAATTTTTATTTAGAACACATATAGTAATAGGAATAACGTTCCTGCCTAATTTCACCACGCCCATTGTCCAAAGTTTTACTATTCTGTGTCATAAGGTCAACCCACCTACCAAGTTTCATCGCTTTATCCATCTTTGGTAATGAATTGTCGCACTGTTTTGGTTTTTCGAAATTTTAGATATCGGAAAAGTGGGCGTGGTTATAGTCCGATTTCGTTCATTTTAAATAGCGATCTGAGACGAGTGCCCAAGAACCTACATACCAAATTTTATTAAGATACCCCAAAATTTACTCAAATTATCGTTTTCACGGACAGACGGACGGATGGACGGACATGGCTAAATTAATTTATCTTTTCGCCCAGATCATTTTTTATAAGTCTATATCTATCTCGATTAGTTTATGCCGTTACGGGGTACCGTTATGCGAACAAAATTAATGTACTCTATGAGCTCTGCTCAGGTGAGTATAAAAACTAGATCTCTAATAATCGTCGATCAACTGCTCTATCCTATGGAGTCATATATAGCTCATGTTTCTCGAGCTGATTTTCCCAATTCAAGCCTTAAATGAACATGTGTCTGTTTTAGATTTACATAGGCTTCCTATATTCAACGTGCATTGTGCAAAGAGAATAATAACTGTGGTAACATAACGGTAAAAAAATCCCGACGGATGCACTGTGTGCCATTCTGCACATTACACCTGTAGACCTGGCGCAAAGAACATGGCGTTAACAACTACAACGAGGCTCAGTGCCTCGGGGCAGCTTGAACGCATACCAAAGTATAGTGTCATCAATTACAGGACGAACAGACTACCTGGTTCCCTATCTGCGCTTCGAGGGGATCTTAAAACCATAATAGAGGTGGATGGTTCGCGCAAGGATGCCCCAATGACGGACGAGGCGATACATGTGTACACAGGTGCTTTCAAAGTAGTAGTATAAGCTGTCAGATCACTATATCATTTTCCCAGCAGAAGTATTAGCCGTAACCAAAGCGGCAGAACCACTGTAAGGGCACAGCTTAAACTGCAGCTGTGTCAACTTTGATAATGAAAGTGTAACAGTCCCAGGAAATAATCGGGACAGAGAAAATCATACATCTATATTGGGTCCCATGTTATATTGGAGTAGGTGGGAATTAAAAAGCGGATGAACAAGCTAAAAGGGGCGCATCAGCTGAAGCTTTAGACGTCAAAATTAGATTGGAAAAGATTAAGAGAAGGTGACAAGTGCACATGATCGACTAAGCGGGAAAGGCGTGGTTACAAGCGCGGGGCTTTAAAGTATCGAGGATTATATGTAGGTCTTAAAGCCTAAGACTAACAAAGTTGTTTCTATCATTAAGAAGAGAGGATTGTAGACTCTTGACGGGTATTCAGACTACCTTCTGGCGTCACATGCCTTTAAGTGGTGTGGTCAGATACGGATGAGGGACCAAGAAACCACAACATCAAGCTGGAAATGGATAGAAATGACTCAAAATCAATTTAACGGGTACTACGGGGCGGTGGAAAAGAAAGTATTTAGAGTTATTGGAGCTCTAACGCGAATAATGACCAACATTAGCGGCCCAGGCTAAGCGTCTCGTCAGTTATTATCCAACGTAACCAGCTCAATAACATCATATGCAGCACCAGTATGGCAGGGATCTGAAATGATCCACCAAAAGGAGATACTATCAGCCTACTGTACTACGGCTATACGAACAGCTTGTGCGTATCGGACGGTGTCAGACGACGCGATCCTGGTTTTATCTAGAAATGTCCCAGTAGATTTACAGTCAAGAGAAATGACCGATCTGTATGGTATTGCAATCGGCCGACCAGCTGAAGATGCCAAGAAAAGCGCAATGGCACGAACATTAGTTAAATGGCAAGAAAGGTGGGAAGAATCGAGGAAAGAGCACTGATCCTTCGTGTTAGTTCGGAATATACTAGAATGGTACGAGCGGAAGCACGGTGAACTAAACTACCACCAGATATTGAGTGGGCACGGCAGTCTCAAGGAGTATCTACATAAGCGTAGGACTGAGGAGGGTCCTTTCTGTCCTCACTGTCACACCGGAAACGTAGAACAGGTAATGTTTCATTGCCCTCGTTTTTACAGCTAAATACTCTCTGTTAGGTATTGAGTTCCTCTAACGTGCAAAAGCATACAATATTGAACTGTGGTCAATAAAATGGCGTTTCTAGTTGGAGAATATGGGAAAATTATCTCCTCCTCCCAATCTTAAGTTAAGAAGTCCCACAAAATGTTGTTGAGTCTCTTTTCGACGATTGTCAGTTTCTTACCAAAATATTCTAGGAGGCAGTGGCAGTTTCTGTTAACGTCCGAATCCCTGTACTGTCGAATAAATAAGTCAAATATTCAGTATGACAAAATGTTCTTTATTTACAACTCTACTGTGGCAGTAGTACTTCACAATTACAATACTGGCGTACTTCCTTGATAGCGTGATAAAATCAAACCGATTGATTATTCATCAGCTCGTGCTGCTTTTATATTCTCTGTTGCCTCGCTCGCATATTTTTCCTAAGGTCTAAACTTTTCGAGAACAGCTGCTCATTTATTTCTCCTGTATGTATCTGATATTCACGTTTTGTCTTCTGGTTATATGCGTGAGTATGTATGTGAAATATTCTCTTTGCTGTTAGTTTCGCTGTCTACAGGTATGTGTGGCTGCTTGCTGTGATGTTTACCTGTACATAAATGTGACTGCTTGCTTTATTGCTGTTGTGCTTTTATTCAGTTGCAGCATAGTGAGGAATCGAAATGCTAATATTTGCCACAATATTGTAAAGTCCCAACAGATATTCCAATGCTCATTTATTTCGTTCCTACCCCGCAACGTGTGCCTGGTGTTGGCAATATAGCCCATCAACTCTGTCTCTTTTCAGTTTGTTAGACAAAAATATAGTTTAGCGTGACCCTAGAATGTGTTTTCTCAATATGGACATCAGACAGAATGCATTAATGATGGTTTTAACAAGTGGCGGTAGGGAATTGAGCTGAAACAGGTAGAGATTGTAGCAGTGGAGTGCGTATGGAAGTGGGTGTTGAGGTGTGAGTGGGAGTGGCCTTTTCAAAGTTGTATAGCTGCGTTGTTGTTGGTTTTGACTCGTCCAAATTTTTAATGGAGGTGTATTTTAATACATAGTACAAAAATCTGTAAAAGATGAAATTTTCGAAAATTCTTTTGGTTAGGGCCTTTGTTAATTACTATAATGATTTAAAGTTAGATTATTTGATATGCAAAATTGATTGTTTTGTATACATAATAGAGTATTTAAATCCACTTTACACTGTTTGGCCCCGATTCTTAATCAATCAATGCAGAGGTCTAGTAGAAACCTGAATTTATTTTCTTCCTATACAAATAAAGAGCGCCCTAATAAGTTTATATACATATTTACAATTCTTATCATTTTTCCAATTGCAAAAACAGCGAACTATGCAAAAAGTAAAACGATTAAGGAATTTGGTAGATTAAAATTTCTAAACTTAGTCAGAATCGCGAACTTAATACGATATCATCGGAAGATGAATGAAAACTACGCGCAAAAGATTATTCTTTTTCTGTTACTATTTTTAAAATATCAATGCGGTCAATGTCACGCGGACGAGGTGAAGGTACGCACGGGTAGTGTGATTTCACGTCTCTATCATTTGCAGCTTATCAGTATGTTGAACATCATTGATGAAGATGTGGATCCGTGCGAAGATTTTTTTGCTCACGCTTGCGGCTACTATAACGAAACTATGAATGAGGAGATGAAATTATCAAATGAATCATCATTTTATGCTGACGAATCATTTGTTTCACCATATTTATATAACTACCAGGACCGTATGCATTTCTTTGAACGCAATAAAATGCAATTTGTTACGCACTCAGGACGACTACTTCGTGGACTCTATACATCCTGTAATCATCGTAAACGTATTGATAAGCACCTTGATTTACCGCCGTTACATCGATGGCATCGTTTATTAAAAGAAATTCCATTTCTATCAAAAAACGCTCATATTTATATGCAATGGCCTTTACTGCGGCATGAATGGTTAGAACTGGAATCGCAAAATGTGCACTTCGATTGGATGAATTTAGCCGCAGAGTTAGGAGCACATGGTGTAGCGACTTTCGTACACATTTTCTTTGCCGAGAACACAATTTACGTGGCACCAGTTAGAGCTGATGAGGATGTTTATTGTCTTTCAATGTATGAATGGCGGAGGAAACTATCAGAGATTCGTGGAAACAGTAGCACACATGCTGTGGATGTATTAGCCAACGAATTACAGACTTTTTGTCGAGCGTTAGTTGGGGAAAATGATCTCGGCCACAAAGCGCATGCAGGTCTATACAGCAGAAAATATAACAATGAAGCTGTTATCAACGGTTCTTTCATCTATAATATTTCAAGTGAATATTTCCAGTTGTATTTTAGGAGTCTGGAACTAAGTGAAGAACAGCTGGCAACTGCGCGTGTTATTTATATCCAAAGAAATCGTCTTCACGATACTGCTGCACTTATACAATCAACTCATCCAAACATACTGTTCAATTTTGTATTATGGCAGGCTTATTGGGCTCTTAAGTATGATGACTGTTTCTTGCTTACCGAAGAGTTTGAAGATTTGTTGTTATCAGAGTATTGGAATTGGAACGTATTTAAAACACATTTTAGCCGCAAAGTAGCTTTAGCCACGTACATTTATCATACTTCACGCTTTCAAGAGAAAAGACGTTCTTTATTTATGGCTGAGCAATGGGATCGTTTCTTAAATGTACAGTTACAACGCAGTGATTTTAATTTACCGCGTCTGCTATCTGCCTTTGCTAAAACAAACTTAGATCCGTCTAACCTTACAATTATATATGGAAATTATACGCTAGAAAAGGTTGATTTCTATAGAAATTTGCTTTATTTACGACGTCGCAAATTAAGGCAAACATTTTTAACTGCATTCATTGACTTTGATGATTGCAATCATCCTATCTATTTCTTGCGCCATTTTCTACATTTTACTATTTTATTATTTCAACGCCCACTTTTCCATTATTTTGCCACTTTGGGTTTTGATCTTTGGTATAAATCAGATTTGCTCTATAGTTCCGATGGTTACTATACAGCTTTGGACTGCTTGGAACGGCAAACGTTATTAAGCTTTGAGACCTCCAGCACTAATCAATACCTTGATGAAACGCAAGTTGCCGATATATTTCGTTTTCATTGCGCCTTTCTTGAATCTTTGAGAGATTATAACTTTTGGCTTGAAGGTGAATCCTTTGCCTTTGCAGAGGATTTTGTGTTGGAACATTTTCACTTAACTTCGAAACGTGTCTTATTTTATGCAGTGGCTCAATTATATTGTGGTAGAAATGATGTTTGGTATTCGTTATTGATTAATAAGAGCTTTATGAATATGCCGCAATTCGGAACAGCCTTCGAGTGCGACGCGGTGGCAACGATGAATCCTTTGGTTAAATGCATGATTACCTAACTAGTTTGATTAATAAATACATAGTGCGTGGCTGGGCTGAACAAGATTTGAGCCAAAGCGGCTTCTAAATCAAAGCACCCATTATTTTCGGCTTTTAAGAACCGATGGTTTGCCTCGGTTCAAAATTAATTTCACCAAATGATTTAAAATTAGTTTAATCACCACATTTTTCAAAAATATAACTGAGTAAAAGCCACATTCATAAATTAAAGATAGTTGTGAACATATCGCACAAATATGGAATTAACTCAAAAATCGGTTATTTCAAGGTTACTAGTACCGGGCTTTCCAATTCAACACCTACGGAAACAGAGAGCTGGTAGAATCAACCGAATTATGAGTGAATTCAACTGACATTTCTGTAAATTTTTATCCATCGCAACTAGCTGTTGAATCAACCATTGTGGATAAACCAAGTGTGCTAACTTCTGTATAGACGTCAAAATTACAAACAGATTCGAGCAGCTGATTTTTAAAGTGGATATAGTGGCCTCATTCTGTATCTCTTTCCATCACCCACTTAAGATAGCCGGCTCTATGCAACGCCATATTGAACATACTGTCAAAACGCTAAAAAGTAGTCATCTTAGACATCCTGTCAGGCAGTTGATGGATAAGATATCACACTTGTTTTATCAACAATGGAATCAACTTCGCGCACATTTTTTTGAATTTATCGTTTTAAGAAGTAAATCAACAAAATTAATTAATCTAATGGTTTGAATTGCATCCAAATTGTATTCGAAAAGTCTGATTGGCAGCTACATATATATGGGGTATTCCATCCCATTTCGACCAATTTTGAACCCAACCCCTTTAGAATTGGCTGAAAGTTTTTCTTCTTTTTCTAGCTTACGAAAGACGTTTTTCAGAACTTTTCAAACTTTTTCATCCAACTCAAAAAAAGTTATGAATTTTTAAAAAAACACCGTTTTGTTTTCAAAATGCTATAACTTTTTCAAAAATTGACCGTTTGGGATCTTTTTTTTTAAATTTGTTTTTAAATGTACTTTTCAAAAAAAATTTTAAAGTTTTTTTTGTAATTTTTCAGTTTTTCGAGATTTTTCGAATTTCGCCCTTATTTTTCTCATAAAAAACTTCAATCAATTCTGCAATCATTCCCACTAATTTTTTTTTGTATTTTTTCCGAAAAGTACATTTAAAACATATTTAAAAAAAAAAGATCCCAAACGGTAAATTTTTGAAAAAGTTATAGCATTTTGAAGAAAACACCGTTTTTTTCAAAATATTTAAAACTTATTTTGAGTTGGAAAACGGTGTTTTTTCAAAATGCTATAACTTTTACAAAAATTGACCGGTTGGGAATATATATTTTTTTTTTAATATGTTTTAAATGTACTTTTCGGAAAAAATACAAAAAAAATAAAAAAAAATTTAAAGTTTTTTTTTTCAATTAAATAAAAAAAAAAAAAATTCTCGGCCCACTACGGGATTAGTGGGGATGATTGCAGAATTTATTGAAGTTTTTTATGAAAAAAAAAAAAAAAAACAAAAGGGCGAAATTCGAAAAATCTCGAAAAACTGAAAAATTACAAAAAAAAAAACGTTAAACATTTTTTTGAATTTTTTCCGAAAAGTACATTTAAAAAAAAAGCAAAAAAAAAAAGATCCCAGACGGTAAATTTTTGAAAAAGTTATAGCATTTTGAAAAAAAAAAAACGGTGTTTTTTTAAAAATTCATAACTTTTTTTGAGTTGGATGAAAAAAATTGAAAAACTTCTGAAAAAGAAGAAAAACGTTCAGCCAATTCTAAAGGGGTCAGGTTCAAAATTGGTCGAAATGGGATGGAATACCCCATATGTATCTCATATAAGCAACTATTGTGTCGAAAATTGGAAACACCTGAAATGTTGTTGGAAGCACCTGAAATGTTGTTTAAAGTTATCTATCTTTTTAATAAAATCGAATGCTTTTGTTTTGGTTACTTTATTTAAAAAGTTTTAAAACAAACCTTACCCAATGAGCACATTCTCTAATCAAAGTGTAAGGAAACCATAAAAAGGTTGGTGTTAGCGGGACTAGTTCTACTGATAAGGTATTCGTCACATGGTGAAAGTTGAACTGGATTGATAGGCATGCTTCTGGAAAGCAGACCTGTTAAATAATTGCTTTGTTATCAAACTTTATCATATTGTTCGCTTTATTTTAGTAAAATTGGTTTCATGTCATCGTCACTATGTGTGTGTTATTCGTCCCATTAAGAGAGCTTTGTCATAAATAAACATTTTTTTTTGTTAATATCTTTTGAACAACTCAAAATGCTTGTTTTCCGCCTTCGGATTATTAATACTGAGGTCAAGCCAAGTCTTGCAGGACACGTATTAGCAGTCGACCGCTGTTATAGACTTTTACAATGTATATATATATATATATATTCTTGGAAAATATCCAACCATGTTGAAAAAATTATGTATAATAGGCAAGAAGAGTGTGTTTGGAATTTCCATTGTTAGTAATAAAAATATGGCTCACTATGCAAAACTTAAAAATTTTTAGGAAATATCCTAGACGTATTCATAAGGAAATAAAAAGAAGTTTCAATCTAATGTACATGGACATATGTTAATAAATATATGTTGTATGTATATATTAGCCTCGATAAGCGCTTACGATTTACTATTGCATCCTAAGATATATTATGTAGAAATTATTCCGTGCATGCAACATACGAGAATTTTTCTTTCAACAGAGCGGGAAAAAAAAACAAAAAAATAAAAATAAAATAAAAAACGAATAAAGGTGTCTAAGTTCGGGTGTTACCGAACATTATATACTCATCGTGAGTTTTAATTGTACATTTAATTTCAGATAAATTACTTTTCTACATAACACGTGGCACTGCCCGTTTAAAAAAAATGTCACCCCATTTCCTCTTACAATAAAACCTGATAAGTGAAATATCATTGATTCAAAACTATTTTTAGTTATAGCTTATTATTCTAGTCTACGATCCTTTTAAATTGGTTTCATATCTAAGTTACCGTGGTGTTTAACCGATCCCATCCATTTTTACTAGAAATATTTTCTGCTATAAGGAAAATTTGTGTACCCAATTTTATAACGGTCCGTTAATTTTTCTTCGAGTTATGGCTCCCGAAACATAGAAACTTGCTTAGTCACAAAAGGGGCGGTGCCCCGCCCATTTTTTTTAATTTGAAGTTTTTCCTATTCATTGTTATAAATCCATTTGGAAAATGAAATACCATTGATATAAAGCTCTTTTCAGCAAAGATATAGCTTATTTTATTCGTCCACACCCCTTCTAAAAATCTTTTATATAAAAGTGGGCGTGGTCCGTAACCGATTTCGTTAATTTTTCTTCAAAGTATTCCGTATAGTAAAGGCAACCTCGCTGCCGAATTTTGTTTCGATAGGTTTAACGATTTTTGATTTATGATTAATAATATTTGTAAAATTTATTTTATCACAAGTGGGCGGTGCCACGCCCATTTTAAATTTTTTATTTTTTTTTTATTTTTATCAAGAGTCTCAATATCAGTCCACTCGTCAAATTTCCACATTCTAGGTGTATTATTTACTAAATAATCAGGTTTTTTGTGTTTTCCAAAATGTTATATATATAAAAGGTGGGCGTGGTTATCATCCGATTTCGCTCATTTTCAATACCAATCTATTCTGGGTCCAGATAAGCTCGTGTACCAAATTTGGTGAAGATATCTCAATACCTGCTCAAGTTATCGTGTTAACGGACGGACGGACGGACGGACGGACGGACGTACATGGCTCAATCAATGATTAAATGGTCATAGAAGTATTCACGCTTAATCAGTGGGCACATTCACTAATCACAGTATAATAATACTAAACGCTAGAAAATAATTAGGTAGGTCCTGGGTACTAGTCATCACACTCCTCATCAATCTAGGGCGTTGATCACACAATTAAATAAAAGCGTTGGGCGCGTGAAATTTCTAAAAATGTGATGCGTAGCATAACCTGACTAAGGTCCAGTTGGTCTTACTTATGCCTATCAATACAAATTTGACGCGTCCATCGCTTTTATTTAATTGTGTGATCAACGCCCTAGATTGATGAGGAGTGTGATGACTAGTACGTAGGACCTACCTAATTATTTTCTAGCTTTTAGTATTATTATTACTTCACCTAAGTATTGTTTTCAATAAAACCGTTTAACTAAAAATTATTTTTTAATTTTTGTTTTTTTTTCAAGTTTTTAGTCTTTATTTAATTTCCTATTATTTCTCATTCTATTTAGTTCATTAAGTGACTCATTATTACAAGGACTCCTTCCTGACAATTTGTTACAATCTAAGTCCTCAATACATAATCCCTCCAAAGACTATACTCGACTCTGCGCAACGTATGCTTGTCCCTCCTCCAACTCCAAAATATTTTGATGTCACTTCTACCGGACTGTATGTAATATTCTTTCCAAATATGAGCCAAATCGGACATCATAGGTCGCTTTTTTTCATGTATGTATTATGTGCTCCAAATATGGACCATATCGGGCCATAAATACGATTTTTTTTTAATATCTCGATACTAGCGCCACCTATCGGCGATTTTTTCATAGGTCGCTTTCTATTCTTGTATGCATTATGTGTTCCAAATATCAGCCAAATCGGACCACAAATACGATTTTTGGAATATATCGATCCTTGCGTCACCTAGCGGCGATTTTTTCTTATTATTGCATTGTCATCGGATCCTGAACTATATTCCAAGTTTCAAGCTTATGGGGAAGTTACATAAACTTCAATTCAAGTCAACCTAAATAAAACCGTTTAATCTATACTATAATATATACTTTTAAAGCCGTTTTTTTCTGGACCGCAAAGCTCGAGAACCGCTGAACTGATTAAGTTGAAATTTTGAGCATAGATTTGGTGGTGGCTCGAAATGGTTGTAGGCTAAAAAAACTGCAAAGATTTATGAACGTGTTTGAGATATCGACCAAAATATGGACCAGGGTAACCCTAAAATGTGGTCATGTGACATGGGTATCAAACGATAGGTATCTATGAGGGTTTTAAAAACGAATTGATTTCATTTCAATATTCAACTTAGTTTCCGAGATATCGACCAAAATGTAGACCAGGAAAGCTCTATAATGTGTTTATACGATATGGGTATCAAACAATAGGCATTGACGAGGTAGTTTTAATTTGTTGCTTAGTTGGTTTGGGAGATATCGAAAATGTGGACCAGGGTAACCTCAGAAGGTTTATATACATATATTATGGGTATCAAAGAAAAGGTATTGATGGTTACATCTATACAAAACCGTTTTTATTTGAATAGTTCTTATTTTTGGGGATATTAGTCCAAATATGAGGGTGAGGGTGGAGTAGAATGAGAATGGGAGTTAGGGGAAGAAGCAGAGGGGATAGGAATCAAGAGCGCCGGGACAGGAGATGATAAATCGCACACCTGCATTTATTTACTTGGAATGGGGATTACAATTTTTTTGGCTGTCTAATCGTTATGGCATTGACTATAATGTCACTTTATCAGCTGTTTAAAAAATGTGAATTTAGGCCCGTATTATGTATGTCACCGTGAATGTTTGCGTCGCAGTCACTCACTTTCACGTTCACTCAGAATTTCGTATTTTATAATTTCTTACGTGTTCTCGTTTGTCCTCTTACGTAGTCACTACGTATTCATTGCGACTGTCAAACCCAATACGTAGCCAGTATAGCCACTTATTACTTTTGTTATTTCGGAAAACTTTGAAGTGCAATTTTTTCGGAATAAAATCGTTTCAGCGAGCTGGCAATATTGCAGCGAAACACCTGATTAGTGTAAATAAATAAAAAGCAATACTAAACGATTTCAGTAATATTGATTGTGTTTTTAAAAGAGCCGAATATTAACCAGTAGCTTGCTAGGGTGGCGGTTTCCGGTAAATCAGCAAAAACGTAAACAGTTTTTGATATGCTCTTTTGCATAACTATTTAATATCGAACATTCCGTGGCAATTCCGAGGGCATTGTTTTGGCAGGCTTGCAGCCTTTTCGAGTAGTGTTCTGAAATTAAACTGGCTGCGAGTAGAACATAATTAGAGAACAGCATCGTCAAGTTTTTAATGTACATAAGTGGAATATATATTTCATTAGACGCTATTTTGTTCGGTAACGTTTTACAAGACGGTGCACCACCTAATTTTTATCGAAAATTATCAAAGGTGGTATCAAAAGACGCGCCTCGACCTTCGTTTTTAGAATCCATTAGAAAATTTAAATTTTTATTTCTGTCAAAAGATAAAGCGAAAAATCGGTTGAAATTTTCATGTGGTTGTTGTTTTTTTTGGCAGATTTGTTGTACACAAACACATACTAATGCAGAAAGGTGTTATGCGCGTATTTAGTTGTGATCCCCAAACCGGTGTCGGACCCACCCCGGGGTAATTTTTTATAAGCGCGGCCGAAGGCCGCCAACGCAGAAAAGTGTTTTATGCAAAAAACTATGGATCGGGCCCATATTTTGGACCCTCTAGGGGTCATTTTACGGTTTTTTGTAAATAACTTTCGACTGAAATAAAAAAAACGGAGGTCGAGACGCGCCTTTTGATACCACCTTTGATAATTTTCGATAAAAATTAGATGGTGCACCGTCTTGTAAAACGTTACCTTTTGTTCTAACAGCATCATGAGGCTGAACCCTTTATTGAAGTTTTGCTCCTAAAATTATTTACTCTGAAGACTCGGAGCTTGATGCTGGCAGCCTGCAACGTCTGATGCTTTATGAAACAAAAGGGTGTGGAAGTTAGCTACGAATTAAAACAAAAACTTTTAGAACTTATTTGCTTTTACAATAACGAAGAACTTTTGTCCGAAGAATTAATAGAGGAGAGTTTGTTCAAAGCTAATGCAGATGCACGTGAGCGTAATCGTAAATTATGGAAAGATGGTGAGTTAGCTAAGCAGCTATTTGGAGAATTACAACCAAAAGCAGCCAAATAAGATGCAGCGCTTATAAGAGGCATGGCTAAGTATTTTCAGGAAAAAGCTAATTTATTACATTGTTTTGTTGTTGTTGTTCGTGGTAAAATAATAGTGCTTCATTTCATCCAAAAGGCGGGATTAATCAATAGTTTTTTATTGTGATTGCAGAACAGTCCACAGGTCCAAGTGGATTTTACGGTTATGGGCAAATCCCGGTTCCACCGGAAAGAGCATTTTGGTTATAGTATGAACTCCGTTGAAGTTTCTTTACCTCCATACCTACTGCGCATTTTAGTCACAGCACCTTCTTCGTTGTTGTTGTATTAACGGTAAAGACACTGTTGTTCTTGTTGTATATATATATTCAAAAGGTGCGACCGATCACTAATTGTCATCAATGTCCTCTAACGTGATCCCAAGGAAACTTGCTGTTTGAGCAGGTTGGACCATAGTGAGAGGGGTATTAGAGCCGTTGGTTCTACATTAAAATTGAAAACATGGTTAATGTCATGTAGGGACACATTGCAAGCAGGACATATGTACATTTTATATATTGGGGTTGATTCTGGATAGGTAAGAGTTTAACCTGTTACAGTACACAGATCGAAGTCGAACTAGAGTGACGCGCGTTTCCCTAGGGAGAATGCGTTCCTCCTCAGCTAGTTTTGGGTATTTTTCTTTAAGTACTGGATACCGGGCAATTCCTGGTATAGAGGTCCGACGCCTGTTTGTGGATATCACTGAGGACCTGCTTGTGCTTTTTTGCTTTATACGACTGTATTCTCAGGTGCCGTATTTCCTCATAATGCTTCCGGATATGACTCCTTAAGCCCCATAGCGGTGTAGGCTCATCAATCAGATGTCTGTTGGGATGCCCATTTTTCTGGATTAGAGGTTTACGCCGATCACTTTATCGGCGGCGGCGGCGTAGGCGGCGCGCCCGCGTACGCCGGTGTTCTTACTTTAAAAGCTTGATTTTTCTATTTAAAAAAATAATATTTAGGAAAGTTTTTGTTTATATGTATTTAAGGAAATCAACGTGTTGGCCATTTCAGAAAGATCCGGGGTTTTTGCATCAAAATCTCGCAGACCGTTCAAAAATTTTCAGGAGTAGCTCCTTGCGATGGGATTGTCTCTCGTTCGCATGCTCCAGAGAGGCTTCGAACCTAACCCCGGTCTTTGGAATTGGTACTGCTGCGTCTGCTGAAAAGAAATAGAGATACATAAAATAGTCACACTTTTGCCTGTATATCTCGTGCAAAGCGTAGTTTCACCTAGGGTTAACTCCTAATAATCGTCGCGAACACAATTTCTTTAAATCATTTGTCGCTCCTTGGCGGTCACGCATAAAGGCGACTTAGGGTTGCTATGAATGGTCTATTAATACTCATGACTATCGTGGCACAAGGCGCCTTCAGTTTTTTCGGCTGTTTTTAAGAGCTAAAATTTCCGATGTGCGAACAGTAGGAATCCCTACCACCAGTCGCTACAACGCCTCCTGAGCCTCACACCATATGCCAGTACAGAAGCTATACGACTGCGACTTCGAACTCATACCTTCGTCGACGTCACTTTCCTAGAAGCTCCAGGTGTAGCTCCAAAGACTTTCCAACGGATGCTTTTGTTGCGCTATGCTGCCGAGCTACACTTTGAAACGTTAGAGAGTGACTATTCGGCCAAAGATGCCGCCCTCGAAATCATAAGCAGTCTAAGTGGATATCATTGCGTCATGGGTGAAAATCCGTATAATCCTCGGCGCATCTACATAATTAAAATTTTACAAGGACCCTGGATAAAATTTTTAAAATGTAGACCAAAGATTGCAGACGTTTGTGTTCACAACATTGATTTCAATAGTCTTCGTTAAATCAAATTTAGAATGAAAGCAGACGGATTTTAAGTTGAAAGTTGTTAACTACTGTTTTCCGGCCTTACGATATAGGAGCCCATTATGGATGACCGCGTAGCTTCAGTTTTCGGACAAGTTCGACTGTCCACTACGTTAGGGTAGTATCACACACGGTCATTAGTTCCACTGTCTTGGGAAAGCTTTTGCTTCACCATTTTGAGTCTTCTTGCGAAGAACAAAGCCTCACCTGGTAGATATATGTGCCTAATTATTCACAATTGTAAAAGGAGCCGTAACGTGTAGGTGATATTTAAACTTGGTTGATAGGCTATAATCAATGTGATTCACTCCAAGGGACTAGTTTTGGATAGGGCCGCCAACTTCAGGAAATGTCAAACCGGGAGACTTGGGTGTTGAAGGATGAAGTGTGAAAATCAAAATTATTGTATAGTTTCGCAAATAAACAACAGATATTTGAATGTAATCCCAAGCGATTTTTCAAATCCTTCTCATATGTACATATATCCTCAACTTAAATATGAGGTAAGAATAATTTCAAAGGAGTGTTTATGCCCCTAGAACCTACTAAAGGATTTTGCATCACTGATTTCGCTTATTCTTGGGGACAGTTTAAAAACATGTTCGCCTTGGGTCATTTTATTTGAATTAATTGTTCATTATTGATTTTTTCAAAAATGCAAAGTGAGCATATAAATTTATTATATAACTTTTCTTTTAGTATTTTGTTTTAATAACTTGCTGAATTGGGTGATGGAAAGTCCGTGTTAAGCTGACATCGGAAGCGCCTGTTATTTTAAATAACTTTTGAAAAGTTATAAATTTTCGACATGAACAATAAATGGCCTAAACAGTCTTAAACGAGTAGAAAATATAGTAACGAGCCGGACGCCGGGCCTTCGGCGGCGGCGTGCGAAAAACGACCAAAATCGGCGGCGGCGGCGGCGTTTATCGGCGGCGTATATCTCTATTCTGGATATTCAACAAAAACTGTTTGGTTAGCATTTCATTTCTCTCCCAAATGGGGAGTACTCTCGCCTTATTATGTAGATGGTGTTCATGGGACATAAGACACCCCATAGCGGTTCTGAGGGCAGTATTTTGGCAGGCATGTATTTTCTTCCAGTGAGTAACCTTTAGGCTTGGCGACCATATCGGGGACGCGTAGCGTAGTAGTAGTAGTGTAATGAGTATTTCTTTGTCTTTACCCCAAGTGCTGCCGGCAAGAGATTTTATTGTGGCTCTGGATTTTAGGAACAAATGCCGTTGCATGCTCTCCAAAATGTAGATCCTGATCGAACGTAACAACTACGATGTTTGGGTGTAAGACAGTCGGTAGCGTTATGCCATCGACGTGAATGTTCAATATGGTCGACATTTGGCGCGTTCATGTTGCAAATAAGCTCGCCGATGATTTGGTCGGTGACAATGCCAGGTTTCGCAAGGCGAAAAAACTGGAGAGATCAGGAGATAGTTGTTTATTTTATTACCTAGCTCATCGATGGATGACCCGGGACCTGTAGCCATTATCGAAAAGTCATTGGCGTAGGATAGAATGATAACTCCATCTGATGGCGTAAGGAGCTTCGATGTGTAGAAGTTAAATAGAAGCGAAGATAGGATACCACCCTGTGGTACCCCTTGTTTAATTCTTCTGGGCTTAGGTGTTGCCTTCCTGAATCGTACCGATGCTTGCCAACGAGGCCGATGATTTGCGATACACTTTTGAGGCTCGAAATAATTCACTAGTTAGTTCGAGAATCTGCTAAACTACCGATTTATAAGAAAATTAGAACGGAGGTATAATTATTATAGTTGTTAAAAAATATATCCGGTATGTTCCGGTAACAAGC
Source organism: Eurosta solidaginis (assembly GCF_040869045.1). NCBI lineage: Eukaryota > Metazoa > Arthropoda > Insecta > Diptera > Tephritidae > Eurosta > Eurosta solidaginis. The sequence continues at coordinate 315,747,508 of NC_090319.1, read as the reverse complement.
ACCATTAAGGTACAAGCTCGAACATCTCGGGAACGATTTATAATGACCACATTGAACCTTCTAGCCCACACTACCAATAATTTTTTCTGAAGGACTTTTATTACAAAAGTAATAACAGTTTGGGTCCCTGACTCTAATTTTTATAGGTTTCGCTTATGATTGTTTTTTTATTCCTGTAAAATTAAACGAAATATGCATCCATATTGAACAAAGCTCTAAATATAACCTTTATCGGCTGTCTATGGAAAATTTCAATCTTTTTTTTACGAAATGTGAAGATTCTTTACGGCGTTATTATGTATAACGCAAACCGACGCGAGGAGTCATTTTCACCTAAGTGAAACCAAATTCGTATCATATAACAGCATTCATTCACTTCGGTGACTCTCGGTGACTACAGGTGATTGTCTTACGTTTTTTCCTATTATATAGCGACGCAAAGTGTCACGAACACTCATTTTTGCTGTCAAAATATTCACTTGCTTCTGGGTCGCGTTTGCTTCATTCACTTCACTTTTTATTTTCGTTTTTTATAATTTTTGAGTAAAAATTGAGAATCTTAAAATTTCGTGAAAAAAAGATTGAAATTTTCCATAGACAGCCGATAAAGGTTATATTTAGAGCTTCGTTCAATGTGTATGCATATTTCGTCAAATTTTACAGGAATAAAAAAAAAGCGAAACCTATAAAATTATAGCCAGGGACCCAAAATGTTATTCCTTTTATAATATAATTCCTTGCAAAACTATTAATTTTGGACTTTTAATATATTTGGACCAAGATAAAAATTATTTTCGGATTTTTATTTTTTGAGCCCGATAGAACTAGTTAAACTCGGACTTTTAAAAATAAAAGTCCGGAAATAAAAGTTAAATCCGGACTTTTATTTTTTAAGTCCAAAATAAAAGTCCCGCTTGATAACAAAGAAACGGCTTATCCGAAATAAAATTTTTTTTTAATTTTTATATAACAAAAAGGATGCATGATTCGACATGATATTGCTATAGGGATACCTGGGAACTCAAACATTTTCCCCTAGGACAATTTGTTGACCAGGACTTTTTCGACTCCGAAAAAAAAATTATTATTTTCTGTCCCTGCTTATAAATCAGTGATTCTCCAACAACGTAGTAAATTAAAAGGTGTATCGCAAATTATCTGTCGGCACACATTGGTACAATTCAGGAAAGCAACATCTAAGCCCATTAAACAAGTGGTACCACAGGGTGGTGTCCTATCCTCGCTTATGTTTAACTTCTACATATCGAAGCTACCTTCACCACCAGAAGGAGTCACTATAGTTTCCTACGCCGATGACTGCACAATAAGGGCCACAGGGCCAGGCCCACCCATCGATGATATAGCTAATAAAATAAGCAACAATCTCCTTATTTACAACATGGCCCAGCCAAATGTCGACCATATTGAACATCCACGTCGATGGAATCACGCTACCGACTGTCTTACACCCAAAAATCCTAGGTGAGACGTTCGATCAGGATCTACATTTTGGAGAGCATGCAACCGCAATTATCCCTACGATCCAGAGCCGTAATAAAATCCTCAATTCTCTTTCCGGCAGCATTTGGGGTAAAGACAAAAAACACTCATTGCCACTTACAAAGCAATTGACCGGTCGATTGCATGCTACGCGTCGCCGATATGATCGCCAAGCCTAAAGGATACTCACTGGAAGAAAACAGAGGCCCAATATACTGCCCTCAGAACCGCTACGGTCTGTTTTCTTATGCCCCCAGAACACCATCTACATAATGAGGCGAGAGTACTCCCCATTAAGAGAAATGAGATGCTAACCAAACAGTTTGTGTTCAATACCCAGAAACCTGGCCATCCCAAGCCCAGGGGCTTAAGGCGTCATCTCCCTAAGCATTATGACGAAATACGGCACCTGAGAACACACCCGTATGAAGCAAAAAAGCACAAACAGGTCCTCAGAGATATCCTCAAACAGGCGTCGGACCTCTATGCCAGGACTTGCCCGGCAAATCCGGTACTCAAAGAAAAATTCCCAGAACTAGCAGAGGAGGAAATCACTATCCCTAGGAAAATACGCGTCACTCTAGCTAAACTTCGATCTGGGTACTGTATCAGGTTAAACTCTACCTATCTAGAATCAACCCATACATACAACTTGAAAGAACATAGAGGGAATTTAGAAAAAATTCGAACAAAAAATATTGAAAAAATAAATTAGAAATTTGGTAATACTCTAGAACAGTAGACTGCTAATACGCGTCCAAAAATATCGTGATAGGTGTAAAACGAAAATAAAAATATTAACTCGTTCAAAATTTATAAACGAAAATACGAAAAATTACCCAGGGTGCCTCCGAAACCGGGGTTGCATCCATATTATTTTTGCGCAGAACACCTTTCCGCGTTGGTAGTCTTCGACCTCGCGTGGGATCAAAATTAAATGCGTGCAAAATCCCTTTGTCCACAAAATTTTTTTTAGTGCACGACATTACAACAACCACGTAAAAATTGCCGACTTCAACTGTAAATATCTACGGACAGAGAACACATTATCGGATTATTGTTGTCGAGGTCAATACGCGTCTTTTGACACCTCCCTCTATATTTTTGGACACATATTAGCAGTCGACCCCTGTTCTCGACTTTTAGCAGAAATTTTGTTTGTCGTAAAAAATTCTAAGTTTTATATTATGAGAAAGAACAGGTTAACATTACAAAGAGTGTAGCATTAACAACTGCAACGGGGCTATGCCTAGGGAAGCTTGGGCGTAGCTGCAATATTACCAGCTCGTTGAAACGATGTTATTCCGAAAAAATTTCACTGCAAAGTTTTCCGAAATAACAAAAATAATAAGTGGCTATACTGGCTACGTATTCGGTTTGACAGTCTCAGTGAATACGTAGTGATTACGTAAGAGAACGAACGAGAATACGTAAGAAGTTATAAAATACGAATTCTGTGTGAATGTGAATGTGAGTGGATGCGACGCAAACATTCACGGTGACATACATAATAAGGGCATTAAAGAGTATTTTGTGAGGGAGTGAGCCATAGTTCTATAGGTGGAAGCCATTTAGGGATATAGCCATAAAGGTGGATCAGGGTTGACTCTAGAATGCGTTTGTACGATATGGGTATCAAATGAAAGGTGTTAATGAGTATTTTAAAAGGGAGTAATCCTTAGTTCCATAGGTGGACGCCGCTTCGAGATATCGCCACAAAGGTGGACCAGGAGTGACCCTAGAATTTGTTTGTACAATATGAGTATCAAAAGAAAGGTGTTAATGAGTATTTTAAAATGGCGTGGGCCTTAGTTCTATAGGTAGACGCCTTTTCGAGATATCGCCATAAAGGTGGACCATGGTTGACTCTAGAATGTGTTTGTACGATATGGGTATCAAATTAAAGGTATTAATGAGGGTTTAAAAGGGAGTGGCGGTTGTTTTATAGGTGGTCGCCTTTTCGAGATATCGCCATAAAGGTGGAGCAGGGGTGACTCTAGAATGCGTTTGTACGATATGGGTATCAAATGAAAGATGTTAATGAGTATTTTAAAAGGGAGTAATCCTTAGTTCGATAGGTGGACGCCGTTTTGAGATATCGCCATAAAGGTGGACCAGGGGTGCCCTAGAATTTGTTTGTACAATATGGGTATCAAACGAAAGGTGTTAATGAGTATTTTAAAAGGGAGTGGGCCTTAGTTCTATAGGTGGACGCCGTTTCGAAATATCGCCATAAAGCTGGACCAGGGGTGACTCTAGAATGTGTTTGTACGATATGGGTATCAAATGAAAGGTGTTAATGAGTATTTTAAAAGGGAGTGGGCCTTAGTTCTATAGGTGGACGCCTTTTCGAGGTATCGCAATAAAGGTGGACCAGGGGTGACTCTAAACTTTGTTTGTACGATATGGGTATCAAATGAAAGGTGTTAATGAGTATTTTAAAAGGGAGTGGGCCTTAGTTCTATAGGTGGACGCCGTTTCGAAATATCGCCATAAAGCTGGACCAGGGGTGACTCTAGAATGTGTTTGTACGATATGGGTATCAAATGAAAGGTGTTAATGAGTATTTTAAAAGGGCGTGGGCCTTAGTTCTATAGGTGAACGCCTTTTCGAGATATCGCCATAAAGGTAGACCAGGGGTGACTCTAGAATGAGTTTGTACGATATGGGTATCAAATTAAAGGTATTAATGAGAGTTTTAAAAGGGAGTGGTGGTAGTTGTATATGTGAAGGCGTTTTCCAGATATCGACCAAAATGTGGACCAGGGTGACCCAGAACATCATCTGTTGGATACCGCTAATTTATTTATATATTTAATACCTGCCAAGATTTTAAGGGTTTTTTATTTTGCCCTGCAGAACTTTTTCATTTTCTTCTACTTAATATGGTAGGTGTCACAACCATTTTATAAAGTTTTTTCTAAAGTTATATTTCCGTCAATAAAACAATCCAATTACCTTACCATGTTTCATCCCTTTTTCGTATTTGGTATACAATTATGGCATTTTTTTCATTTTTCGTAATTTTCGATATGGAAAAAGTGGACGTGGTCATAGTCGGATTTCGTTCTTTTTTCATACCAAGATAAAATGAGTTCAAGTAAGCACGTGAACTAAGTGCATTAAAGATATGTCGATTTTTGCTCAAGTTATCGTGTTAACGGCCATGCGGAAGGACAGACGGACGACTGTGTATAAAAACTGGGCGTGGCATCAACCGATTTCGGCCATTTTCACAGAAAACAGTTAGCGTCATAAAATCTATGCCCCTACCAAATTTCAAGAGGAGTGGTTAATTTTTGTTCGACTTATGGCGTTAAAAGTCCTAGACAAATTAAATGAAAAAGGGCGGAGCAACGCCCATTTTGAAATTTTCTTTTGTTTTTGTATTTCGTTGCACCATATCATTACTGGAGTTGAATGTTGACATAATTTACTTATATCTGTAAAGATATTACATTTTTTGTTAAAATTTTACTTTAAAAAAATTTTTTTTTAAAAAGTGGGCGTGGTCATTCTCCGATTTTGCTATTTTGTATTAGGCGTACATATAATAATAGGAGTAACGTTCCTGCCAAAATTCATCATGATATCTTCAACGACTGCCAAATTACAGCTTGCAAAATTTTTAAATTACCTTCTTTTAAAAGTGGGCGGTGCAACGCCCATTGTCCAAAATTTTACTAGTTTTCCATTCTGCGTCATAAGTTCAACCCACCTACCAAGTTTCGTCGCTTTATCTGTCTTTTGTAATGAATTATCGCACTTTTTCGGTTTTTCGAAATTTTGGATATCGAAAAAGTAGGCGTGGTTATAGTCCGATATCGTTCATTTTAAATAGGGATCCGAAATGAGTGCTCAGGAACCTACATACCAAATTTCATCAAGATACCTCAAAATTTACTCAAGTTATCGTGTTAACGGACGGGCGGACGGACGGACATGGCTCAATCGAATTTTTTTTTCGATCCTGATTATTTTGATATATGGAAGTCTATATCTATCTCGATTCCTTTATATATGTACAACCAACCGTTATCCAATCAAACTTAATATACTCTGTGAGCTCTGCTCAACTGAGTATAAAAAGAACAATCAGCTGTCACCGTGCTACGACCTTGTATAGTTCCACCATAGCCAGAACAAACTTTTTTTTTGTTGTAGAGGAGATGACAGCTCAAGACTGCATTTGTATACGTGAATGCGTTAGGCAGTTTTTGCTGGGTGAGTGTTTAAGCTCCAAATGTATGTACGTGTGTAAATATAATACATATAATTTTACCGCTACGCGGCGTAGTCCCTGCCTGGTGTTAGCCTCTTTCCCACTGTAAAAAAAGTGACCATAGGGGATAAGTATACCGGCACAATGACAACAATGGTTTAGGATTATGATCCGAACAGGCTGGGGAGTCAATTCATAAGGAGTTCAAAAAATTCTGGGAAAGATTTAAAATAAATATGATTGAAGAACCAAATTATTTGACACGGTTAAAGAAAGCTGTAGTGACATTTTCGTCACAGCATATTTAAATCTGTAATCTAAGTATTTAATAAACTATAATGTAAAGAGATTTGAGAATTTAAAAGGTAAGTTTATAAAGTTTATATTAAAAATCCATCAACAAACAAAACAAGAAAATATTTAAAGTAGTAAAAAAATTTAAAACATAAAAACAAAAAAAAAAAAAAAAACATAACAAACTAAAAGAATAAAATAAAAACAAGTAAAAACGGGACTGTCTTCGGCTGTGCCGAAGACTTCATACCTTTCATGAATGGGGCTGAACAATAATCTTATCCCGCTCGTAATCTCCGAATAATCGGATGTATAAGATAAGAAATATATAGTGAACAGATCTACATACCTTAACGATTTTGAAGATAAATATAAAATAAAAAACAGGTATGTACTTTGTGTGAGGATGCAAAGTTTCAGGTTTTTTGTGGTCTGCGTGTAAAAACTATGACTATGAGTCACGTATTTCAACAATATATGACGTAAACGTAATGTTATGAATTTTGAAGCTTCTAGCCGTAAAAAAGGGGCAAAAAATAGAGTTTATATGGGGTATATAATATATATACCACCGATCTCTATGATTTTTTCAGACAACAATATATGCTATATACGTAAGCATATGGTGAAATTTTAAGCGTCTAGCTGTTAAAATGGGGAAGAAATTGCGCAAAGTTTCTTATCTGAACAATCGGTTGTATGAGATATATACAATATATACCACCGGTATCTATGATTTTTTCAGGCAACAATGTATGCTATATTCGTAAGCAATCGGTGAAATTTGAAGCTTATAGCTGTTAAAATGGGGTAGAAATTGCGAAAAGTTTCTTATCTGAACAATCGGTTGTATGAGATATATACTATATATACCACCGATCTCAATGATTTTTTCAGACAACAATATATACTATATACGTAAGCATTTGGTGAAATTTGAAGCTTCTAGCTGTTAAAACAGGGCAGAAATTGCGCAAAGTTTCTTATCTGAACAATCGGTTGTATGAGATATATGCTATATATACCAGCGACCTCAATGATTTTTTCAGACAACAATATATACTATACACGTAAGCATTTGGTGAAATTTGAAGCTTCTAGCTGTTAAAATGGGGCAGAAATTGCGCAAAGTTTCTTATCTGAACAATCGGTTCTATGAGATATATACTATGTATACAACCGATCTCAATGATTTTTTCAGAAAACAATATATGCTATATACGTAAGCAATCGGTGAAATTTGAAGCTTATAGCTGTTAAAATGGGGTAGAAATTGCGAAAAGTTTCTTATCTGAACAAACGGTTGTATGAGATATATACTATATATACAACCGATCTCTATGATTTTTTCAGACAACAATATATGCTATATACGTAAGCAATCGGTGAAATTTGAAGCTTATAGCTGTTAAAATGGGGTAGAAATTGCGAAAAGTTTCTTATCTGAACAATCGGTTGTATGAGATATATACTATATATACAACCGATCTCTATGATTTTTTCAGAAAACAATATATGCTATATACGTAAGCAATCGGTGAAATTTGAAGCTTATAGCTGTTAAAATGGGGCAGAAATTGCGAAAAGTTTCTTATCTGAACAAACGGTTGTATGAGATATATACTATATATACAACCGATCTCTATGATTTTTTCAGACAACAATATATGCTATATACGTAAGCAATCGGTGAAATTTGAAGCTTATAGCTGTTAAAATGGGGTAGAAATTGCGAAAAGTTTCTTATCTGAACAATCGGTTGTATGAAATATATACTACATTTACAACCGATCTCTATGATTTTTTCAGACAACAATATATGCTATATACGTAAGCAATCGGTGAAATTTGAAGCTTATAGCTGTTAAAATGGGTTAGAAATTGCGAAAAGTTTCTTATCTGAACAAACGGTTGTATGAGATATATACTATATATACAACCGATCTCTATGATTTTTTCAGACAACAATATATGCTATATACGTAAGTATTCGGTGAAATCTGAAGCATCTAGCTGTTCAAATGGGGCTAAAATTTGCGAAGATATATATATATATATACTATATATATATACTATATATACCACCATATATATACTATATATACCACCGATCTTTATGATTTTTTCAGACAACAATATATGCTATATACGTAAGCAATCGGTGAAATTTGGAGCTTATAGCTGTTAAAATGGGGTAGAAATTGCGAAAAGATTCTTATCTGAACAAACGGTTGTATGAGATATATTCTATATATACAACCGATCTCTATGATTTTTTCAGACAACAATATATGCTATATACGTAAGTATTCGGTGGAATTTGAAGCTTCTAGCTGTTAAAATGGGGCTAAAATTTGCGAAGATATACATATATATATACTATATATATACTATATATATACTATATATATACTATATATACCACCATATATATACTATATATACCACCGATCTTTATGATTTTTTCAGACAACAATTTATGCTATATACGTAAGCATTGGTTGAAATTTGAAGCCTCTAGCTCTTAAAATAGGGCAGTAATTACGAAAAGTTCCTTATCTGAACAATGGGTTGTGGGGGATATATACTATATATACGACCGATCTCATCAATTTTTTCAGGCAACAATACGTGCAATATACGAAAGTATATGGTGAAGTTTGAAGCTTCAAACTGTTAAATTGGGTAAGATATTACAAAAATCCTCTTTTTCTGAAAAATCGGTTGTATGGAGGATGTATGCTATAGTGGTCCGATCCGGTCGGTTCCGACAAATGTCTAATCGGACGCCCAAATACACCCGCTCACCAAATTTTATCAATATATCTCAAAAATTGAGGGACTAGTTTGCATACAAACAGACAGACGGACAGACGGACATGGCTAAATCAACTCAGCTCTTCAACCTGATTATTTCGGTATACTTAATGGTGGGTCTATCTATTTTCCTGTAAGGACTTACAATTTTCGGTTTCGTGACGAAATTAATATACCATTTCATTTTCATGAAAGGTATATAAACGAGGTGCAAAGTAAGTTGCCTCCACGTGGTGCACCTTGGAAACGTTTGAAACCGGCTAAAAACTCACGTAAAATTATATGTATACACACATATGCATATTTACACACGTACATACATTTGGAGCTTAAACACTCATACATCTTTTAAAACTGACATATAAATATGTTAGAATGAGAATATTTATATTCGACCGAATCATTAGGCAAGGCACCCCAAGGCTACCCCGTCCTGACTCTTGTATATACATACATATGTATATGTATTTATTTATTTGCAATTTTTTTTTATTTATGTATGTATATATTTATGTATGAAATATAAAATATAAAATATCAAATATATATTGCATAAATATGTTCCAACGATTCAAAAACCCGCCTTTTATATACATATCGCAAAAACTGATGCTATCAGAAATATGTAAAATATGCACATTTTTGAAATAGGAGAAGGTAGGATTTCGAGTCCAACGAATTTTTCATCAACAATCATCACCAAATACAACTCCGCTTTCCTTTTTTGTCGACATTTTCATGCAGCCTATCGTTGCTTTCTGAATACCGTGTGTAAGGGGAGAAGACGGATAGTGTTTGAACATGCCAAATTGTGATCAAACAAAATATATATCTTGCATGCAGTTCTATGGTCCCCAGTTCATGATCAGAGATAAATGTTTAAATCACCTTCATTATTTTAAAAATGTATTGAATCAATGACAGAGAACCAGTTTGCTTAATATATATGGGGTATTCCATCCCACTTCGACGAATTTTGAACCCGACCCCTTTAGAATTGGCTGAAAGTTTTTCTTCTTTTTCTAGCTTGCGAAAGACGTTTTTCAGAAGTTTTTCAAATTTTTTCATCCAACTCAAAAAAAGTTATAAATTTTTAAAAAAAACACGGTTTTGTTTTCAAAATGCTATAACTTTTTCAAAAATTGACCGTTTGGGATCTTTTTTTTTTTTAATTTGTTTTTAAATGTACTTTTCGGAAAAAATACAAAAAAAAAAAATTTAAAGTTTTTTTTTCAATTAAATAAAAAAAATAAAATAAAATTCTCGGCCCACTACGGGATTAGTGGGGATGATTGCAGAATTGATTGAAGTTTTTTATGAGACAAAAAAGGGCGAAATTCGAAATATCTCGAAAAACTGAAAAATTACAAAAAAAAAGCAGTACTTAACGAAAAAGAAATCGATTCGAGAAAACAAATTTTTACAATATCTAAATTTCCAAATATTTTGTTTATTAATCTACTTGTTAAAGCTAGTGATAGTGATATTTTTCACCAATTTTTAAGGTTACACTGACATGTGCTTTTAAGACACCACGAGGGTAATCATGCACATGTCTCTTTATGTATGTACATCTAATATACGAGCGCTTGAGCTAAATTTGTGCAAAACGTGTTTAACTTTAGAAAAATTTTAATTAGTTAATGAAGAAAACGGTTATGTTGGGCGTAAAGCCTATCTCCCCTCTTCGAAGGTTCAAGGGCGAAAAGCAAAACGTTCCTACGAACACAAACTCAAAGTTCGGGACCTATGTTCCTAAAGGAGAAGTTGGCAAAGAAAAAAAAAACACAATAGGCACAAAAGCAAATTCCGATGTCCCCTGTTAATCCCTTGGTTTAATCGCTGGCTCACACATAAATAAGTTGGCTAGCCAGGTACCTCTCCAATCACGTCAGTCCCATAAGTTTTTGTCTTTTCGAATTCAATTTAGACACAGCAGCTCTTCGTATTGTGCTCCAATAAAATGTACAGTAACGCCAAATTTCTACGTTTTGTATGTCTTCCTAATTGCAGGTATCGCGTTATGGTGATATTCGGGCTAGTTTCTATTTTACGATTGAATATTAAAACTTTTTCACTCACGATGATGTGTTCTGCAGCGTGGCTGGATCTTTTTCTCATACCGCAGCAAACCGGTGATCCCGTCGAAGTAATCGATAAATCTTTATCGATGCACAGCTGATCCGTCATGATGGGAAGGGAAATTTCCTAGCTGTGTTCGATTAGCCATTCATTCGTACAAAATGGCAGGGGCCATGAACAAAACAATTCAATGTAGAATTACAATATTTAAAAGTGAGATCCGTAGATTTTTTTTTTCTTATTCCTATGTACCCCCGTACAAAACGAAAATTCAACCACACGAAATAGATAGCATTATTTGTGTTGAAATACCCAGCCAACGCGATGACCCATTCCTGTACGAAAAAGTGTGCAAAAATATGATACATGGACCACGTGAACAACATAATATAGTTACCCCATGCATTGCAGATCGTAAGTGTGTGAAGAAATGTCGCCGCAATTATAGTGCTGAGACGCCGTCTGGCGAAGATGGCTACCCAACATACCGTAGACGGTGTCCTGAAAACGGAGGTAATACTGCCGACCTTGATGTACGTGGAACTATGACCAGGATAGATAATATATGGGTTGTTCCTTATTGCCCTGTACTCCTGCGATGTTTTTCGGCACATATTAACGTTGAATACTGTCGTTCCGTTAAAGATATTAAATACATTTTCAAATATGTTAATAAGCTACATTTACTTTTCAAAATACTTCGGATGAGATTCAAAATATCTCAACGGTCGATATATGCACTTCAGAGTATTTCTGGCGTTTTTTTGATATTCCCATCCATGAGCGATATCCAACTGTTGTACACTTAGGAGTGCATTTAGAGAATGGGCAACGAGTGTACTTCTAGGAAGATAATGTACACCGAGTTCTGGAAAACCCCGTAAAACTACGTTGATGGCATTATTTGAATTATGCGCTACCGATTCTTTTGCGAAAACACTTCAGTGCCGTCTTGTTATACGTGGAGCAATAATAAATTTTCTAGAAGGAAGCGCGGAATATCTATTTAAGTTTAACCAGGGATTAAAAAGGATTCGACCCTTGGTAGAATTTACAATGTACACCCCACTCAAACGGAATGTTTTATATACGTTTATTGATTCACAATATTCACAGTCCTACCTCTTTTGAAAGCATGAGGACTGTGAATGGTGTAGTTTTCCTAACTTCTCAAGCCGCTTGCAGAGAATTACAACTTTTGGAAAACGACCACCATTGGAAAAATTCCATAGCTGAGGCAGCTCTTTTGCATTCGGCGCCAAGCCTAAGAGAGTTATTTTCCATTTTAATAGTTTTTGTCAGCCGTCAAATGCTGAGTTACTATGGAACACGTTCAATGGTGACTTCTGTGAAGACTGCCTTTTCAATGAACGCAGAAGGCGTAAAGATCCCGATCTACAAATTTCTGAAGATTTAATAAATCAAGGTTTAAAAAAATGTTACGGCTATTATGATAATGATTGAATAAGTAGTTAACATTTCTTTTAAGGTTGGATTGACATCGAGGACAAAGTAATAGGCTTTTGCGAAAAAAATGTATACAATTTTGGGTTTCCTTTCCCAAATCGTGATATTCAATTACCGGAATGCTCTTTTGAGACAATCCTGAGGCGCCCATGTAACTTAAATTATTTAAATGACTACCTTCAAGCTAATATATCGAAAATGGTTTCGGGTCAGCAGCTGACATATGATAAAGTCGTTGACAGCATTGAAAACAAAAGAGGTCAAGTCTTTTTCATAGATGCTCCTGGTGGTTGTGGAAAAACCTTTTTACCTAAGTAATCTTCTTCTCGGATATGACAGATGTAAAGGTCACGTGGCGCTGGCTGTAGCACCATCGGGAATTACAGTGACTCTGTTATCTGGTGGCCGAACAGCCCACTCCACTTTTAAATTACTCTTAAACGCGTCCCTCCAAGAAGTAATGGCTTGTTCCATTCAGAAGAATGGGTCACTGGCTAAAATAATACAAGAGGCAATTCTTATAGTGTTCGATGAGTGTACAATGACTAACCGAGCACATATTGAAGCAGTAGATCGTACATTAAAAGACCTATGATCAAACCCTTTGGTGGGATAACAATCCTTTTTGCAGGGGATTTTCGTCAGACTCGAGCTGATATTGTTAAATCGTGCTTCGAATCATCGTTATTATGAATTCACCTCGCAAAATTGTGCCTGCGAACAAACATGAGAGCGCATCTTAACAAAACTATAAGTACATTTCCCCAGGATTTATTAGATATTGGAGATGGTAAAATTTTCACTGAGAAGGGCTACTTTACAGTAGATTCAAAGCTTGGGTATGTGGTACATAACGTGAGCGAATTAATATCAGAAGTTTACCAAAATATTGAAGAGCTATCCAGCAAGCCATATACTTGGCTATGCGAACGGCCTATCACTTCACCAAAGAATAAGACTGTAGACGAAATAACAAACATAATTCTAGATAGAGTTCCTGGCGAAGTTAAAGCGTATAATCAAATAACACTGTTCTTAATAATGAAGATGCCGTACACTATCCAATTGAATTTTTAAATTCGCTTAATCCCTCTTGCATATCGCCCCATAATTTGAGGTTAAAAAACGATATTCCAATTATTTTGCTGCGTAACCTCAAGCCACCAGCTCTATGCAATGGAACGATATTACAAATAAAACGAATGCATAACAATATCCTCGAGACAATGATCCTCACGGGTCCTACGGCCGGAGAGATATCGTTCGTACCCCGCATACCTATGATTACAACGGGCATGCCTTTCCAATATAAACGGCTACAATTTCCTGGTGAAGGTTTCCTTTGCAGTCCCAATCAACACATCACAAGGCCAAACATTCCACAATGTTGGTATTGACTTGCGTGCAGAATGTTCCACCCATGGGCAGTTGTATGTTGCAATATCTAAAACTGGGAACCCTCAGAATCAAACTATACTGCTACCTTCAGATAATAAAACTAAAAATGTAGTGTATTCGAAAGTACTTTAGGTTATAGAATATAAAATTAAATAAATACCACATATGTATATTTAGAGTAATTCTCTTTTCTAATATCAATAACATATCTCACGTATAATTTGTTATTATTTTGTACAACAATTAAAATCCGTTTTGCAAGCAACGTCGCACACGGGCTGCTAGTTAATAATAAATGAAAAAGAATAATTTTTTGCGCGTGGTTTTCATTCATCTTCCGATGATATTGTATTAAGTTCGCGATTCTGACTAAGTTTAGAAATTTTAATCTACCAAATTCCTTAATCGTTTTACTTTCTGCATAGTTCGCTATTTTTGCAATTCGAAAAATGATAAGAATTGTAAATATGTAAATAAACATATTAGGGTGCTCTTTATTTGTATAGGAAGAAAATAAATTCAGGTTCTTACTAGACCTCTGCATTGATTGATTAAATATCGGGGCCAAACAGTGTAAAGTAGATTTAAATACCCTATTATGTATACAAAACAAGGAAGTTTTTCCATTGCATATCAAATTATCTACCATTAAATCATTAGCTTTATTAACAAAGGCCTTAACCAAAAGAATTTTCGAAAATTTCATCTTTTACAGACTTTTGTACTATGTATTAAAATACACCTCCTTTAAAAATTTGGACGAGTCAGAACCAATAACAACGCAACAGTGCAACTTTCTAAAGGCCAGTCCCACTTCCGTTCCCACTCCCACTTCAACACCCACTTCCATGCGCACTCCACTGCCACAATCTCGACCTGTTTCACCTTAATTCACTATCGCCCCTTATTAAAACCTTCATTAATGCATTCTGTCTGATATCCATATTGAGAAAACTCATTCTAGGGTCAGGCTAAACTATATTTTTGTAACGCCAACTCCAGGCACACGTTGCGGGTAAGGAACGAAATAAATGAGCATTGAAATTTATTAATAATTTGCTGACCAGTTTTGGATTTATTTAAATTTTTATCTTATGTAGGCTTTGCTGGTCTAGTATAGCTAGTGCGAGTAAAAACTAGTAATTGTATCCACTATCACCCTACGTTTCACCCCTGATGATGCCAAGAAGCTTGGCGAAACGCTTTGAAATCTTTGTTGGGACTTTACAATATTGTGGCGAATATTAGCATTTCGGTTCCTCACTATGCTGCTACTGAATAAACGTACAACAACAATAAAACAAGCAGCCACACTTATGTACAAATAAACAACACAGCAAGCCACACATACATGTAGACAGCGAAATTAACAGCAAAGAGAATATTTCACATACATACATGTAGCCAGCATCTAAGAACAGAATTTATTACACACACATACTCACGCATATAACCAGAAAACAAAATGTGAATATCAGATACATACAGGAGAAATAAATAAGCAGCTGTTCGCGAAAAGTTTAGACCTTAGGAGAAATATTAGAGCAAGGCAATAGATAGCAGCGCAAGCAGTTTGATTTTATTATGCTAATAGTGTAGTACATAAGTATTGTATTTGTGAAGTACTACTGCCACAGTAGAATTGTAAATAAAGAACATACTGAATATTTGAGTTATTTATTCGAAAGTTTAGGGATTCGAACATTAACAGCAGCCACAAAAGAAGAAGGGATTTTCTAAAAATCGTTACAATATTAAACAAGTAAGGAAGGCTAAGTTCGGGTGTAACCGAACATTACATACTCAGTTGAGAGCTGTGGAGACAAAGTAAGGGAAATGTTGTAAAAAGAACCTAGGGTAACCCTGGAATGTGTTTGTATGACATGTGTATCAAATGGAAGGAATTAAAGAGTATTTTAAGAGGAAGTGTACCATAGTTCTATAGATGGACGCCATTTAGGGATATCGCCATAAAGGTGGACCAGGCCTGACCCTAGAATTTGTTTGTACGATATGGGTATCAAATGAAATGTGTTAATGATAATTTTAAAAGGGAGTGGGCCTAAGTTCTATAGGTGGACGCCTTTTCGAGATATCGCCATAAAGGTGGACCAGGGGTGACTCTAGAATTTATTTTGTACGATATGGGTATCAAATGAAAGGTATTAATGAGTATTTTAAAAGGGCGTGGGCCTAAGTTCTATAGATAAACGCCGTTTCCAGATATCGCCATAAAGGTGGACCAGGGGTGACTCTAGAATTAATTTTGTACGATATGGGTATCAAATGAAAGGTATTAATTAGTATTTTAAAAGGGCGTGGGCCTAAATTCTATAGATGGACGCCGTTTCGAGATATCGCCATAAAGATGGATCAGGGGTGACCCTAGAATTTGTTTGTACGATATGAGTATCAAATGAAAGGTGTTAATGAGTATTTTAAGAGGGCGTGGGCCTTAGTTCTATATGTGGACGCCTTTTCGAGATATCGCCATAAACGTGGACCAGGGGTGAGTCTAGAATTTGTTTGTACGATATGGGTATCACATGAAAGGTGTTAATGAGTATTTTAAAAGGGCGTGGGCCTTAGTTCTATATGTGGACGCCTTTTCGAGATATCGCCATAAACGTGGACCAGGGGTGACTCTAGGATTTGTTTGTACGATATGGGTATCAAATGAAAGGTGTTAATGAGTATTTTAAAAGGGCGTGGGCCTTAGTTCTTAAGGTGGACGCCTTTTCGAAATATCGCCATAAAGGTGGACCAGGGGCGACTCTAGAATTTGTTTGTACGACATGGGTATCAAATGAAATGTGTTAATGATAATTTTAAAAGGGAGTGGGCCTAAGTTCTATAGGTGGACGCCTTTTCGAGATATCGCCATAAAGGTGGACCAGGGGTGACTCTAGAATTTATTTTGTACGA
This sequence comes from Eurosta solidaginis, assembly GCF_040869045.1. Classification (NCBI taxonomy): domain Eukaryota; kingdom Metazoa; phylum Arthropoda; class Insecta; order Diptera; family Tephritidae; genus Eurosta; species Eurosta solidaginis. The sequence goes on along the minus strand of NC_090319.1, from coordinate 315,730,803 downwards.
TATGGGTATCAAATGAAAGGTATTAATGAGTATTTTAAAAGGGCGTGGGCCTAAGTTCTATAGATGAACGCCGTTTCCAGATATCGCCATAAAGGTGGACCAGGGGTGACTCTAGAATTAATTTTGTACGATATGGGTATCAAATGAAAGGTGTTAATGAGTATTTTAAAAGGGCGTGGGCCTAAATTCTATAGATGGACGCCGTTTCGAGATATCGCCATAAAGATGGATCAGGGGTGACCCTAGAATTTGTTTGTACGATATGAGTATCAAATGAAAGGTGTTAATGAGTATTTTAAGAGGGCGTGGGCCTTAGTTCTATATGTGGACGCCTTTTCGAGATATCGCCATAAACGTGGACCAGGGGTGACTCTAGAATGTGTTTGTACGATATGGGTATCAAATTAAAGGTATTAATGAGGGTTTTAAAAGGGAGTGGCCCTTTGTTGTATATGTGAAGGCGTTTTCGAGATATCGACCAAAATGTGGACCAGGGTGATCCAGAACATCATCTGTCGGGTACCGCTAATTTATTTATATATGTAATACCACGAACAGTATTCCTTCCAAGATTCCAAGGGCTTTTGATTTCGCCCTGCAAAACTTTTTCATTTTCCTCTACTTAATATGGTAGGTGTCACACCCATTTTACCAAGTTTTTTTCTAAAGTTATATTTTGCGTCGATAGACCAATACAATTACCATGTTTCATCCCTTTTTTCGTATTTGGTATATAATTATAGCATTTTTTTCATTTTTCGTAATTTTCGATATCGAAAAAGTGGGCGTGGTCATAGTCGGATTTCGGCCATTTTTACACCAATACAAAGTGAGTTCAGATAAGTACGTCAACTGAGTTTAGTAAAGATATATCGATTTTTGCTCAAGTTATCGTGTTAACGGCCGAGCGGAAGGACAGACGGTCGACTATGTATAAAAACTGGGCGTGGCTTCAACCGATTTCGCCCTTTTTCACAGAAAACAGTTATCGTCCTAGAATCTAAGCCTCTACCAAATTTCACAAGGATTGGTAAATTTTTGTTCGACTTATGGCATTAAAAGTATCCTAGACAAATTAAATGAAAAAGGGCGGAGCCAAGCCCATTTTGAAATTTTCTTTTATTTTTGTATTTTGTTGCACCATATTATTACTGGAGTTGAATGTTGACATAATTTACTTATATAGTGTAAAGATATTAACTTTTCTTTTAAAATTTTAATTAAAAAAAAAAAAAAAATTTAAAAGTGGGCGTGGTCGTTCTCCGATTTTGCTAATTTTTATTAAACAGGCATATAGTAATAAGTGTAAAGTTCCTGCCAAATTTCATCATGATATCTTCAACGACTGCCAAATTACAGCTTGAAAAACTTCTAAATTACCTTCTTTTAAAAGTGGGCGGGACCACGCCCATTGTCCAAACTTTTACTAGTTTTCTATTCTGCGTCATAGGTTCAACTCACCTACCAAGTTTCATCGCTTTATCCGTATTTGGTAAGGAATTATCGCACTTTTTCGATTTTTCGAAATTTTCGATATCGAAAAAGTGGGCGTGGTTATTGTCCGATATCGTTCATTTTAAATAGCGATCTGAGATGAGTGCCCAGAAATCTACGTACCAAATTTCATCAAGATACCTCAAAATTTACTCAAGTTATCGTGTTAACGGACAGACGGACGGACGGACATGGGTCAATCGAATTTTTTTTCGATACTGATGATTTTGATATATGGAAGTCTATATCCATCTCGATTCCTTTATACATGTACAACCAACCGTTATCCAATCAAAGTTAATATACTCTGTGAGCTCTGCTCAACTGAGTATAAAAATATTTGTATACGTCACAATGGAAACTGACTCCCAGAATATTTTTGCAAGAAACTGACTATCACCGAAAAGTTACTCAACATCATTTTGTGGGACTTTTTAATTTAAGATTGGGAGGAGGGGATAAATTCAAAATATAAAATGGAATTTTTAATTGATAAGACAAAACCGTGGCAAGAAATCTGCGCATCGATTGAACGCACGACTAACTCAACAACACTTGCCAAGTTTCAATTTAGTCGCCACTGCTTCTCATAAGGATTTATTAGCGCTCATCAATCGCGTCATCACTAGAAACGCCATTTTCTTCACCGCCGTCCAATATTGTATGTTTTTGCACATTAGTGGAACTAAATTCCTAAGAGAGTTAAAAGGAGGGAAGTGAAAAATTATCTGTTCTACGTTTTCAAATTCGGTGGGACAGTGAGGACAGGAAGGATCAACTTCTATCCTACCTTTATGTAGATACTCCTTGAAACCGCCGTGCCCACTCAATATCTGCGTGAGTTGGAACTTGTTTATTTCACCGTGCTTCCGTTTGTATCATTCTAGTATATTCCTAACTATCATGGAGGGCCAGCGCATTTTTCTGGATTCTTCCCACCTTTCTTGTCGCCTAACTAATTTTCGTGACCTTGCGCTTTTCTTTGCATCTTCAGATGGTCGTTCGATTTCAAGACCATACAGATCGGAAATTTCACTTGACAGTAAATGTACTAGGACATTTCGAGATAAAACCAGGATCACGTCGTCTGACACCGTCCAATACGCACAAGCTGTTCGTATAGCCGTAATACAGTAGGCTGATAGTATCTCCTTTTCGTGGATCATTTTAGATCCCTGCCATACTGGTGCTGCATATGATGTTATTGAGCTGGTTACGTTGGATAATAACTGACGGGACGTTTCGCGTGGGCCGCTAATGTTGATCATTATTCGCGTTAGAGCTCCAATAACTCTAAATACTTTCTTTTCCACCGCCCCGAAGTACCCGTTAAAATTTGATTTTGAGTCATTTCTATCCATTTCCAGCTTGATGTTGTGGTTTCTTGGTCCCTCGTCCGTATCTGACCGCATAATTTAAAGGCATGTGACGCCAGAAGGCAGTCTGAATATCCGTCATGAGTTTACAATCCTCTATTCTTAATGATAGCAACAACTTTGCTAGTCTTAGCTTGTAAGACCTACACATAATCTTCGACACTTTACAGCCTGCTGTAAAAGCTATTCCCTTAAGCTATTCCCCTACAGTGTTTCTACCGGTTTGTTACGGCATATACTTCCGCTTGGAAAATGATATAGTGATCTGACAGCTTATACTACTACTTTGAAACCATCTGTGTACACATTTATTGCGTCGTCCGCCATTGGGACACCCTTGCGCCAACCATCCCCCTCTATTATGGATTTAAGAGCCCCCTCGAAGCGCACATAGGGAATCAGGTAGTCTGTTCATCCTGTAATTGATTACGCTATACTATGGTGTGCCGTCAAGCTGTCCCGAGGCACTCAGCCTCGTTGCAGTTGTAAGCGCCATATTCTTTGCTACCAGGTCTACAGGTGGAATGTGCAGAATTGTTACGTTATATTACCAAAGTTATTATTCTCTTTGTACAAAGCACGTTGAGTATAGTAAGCCTATATAAATTTGGAACAGACACATGGTCATTTAAGACCTGAATTGGTAAAATCAGCTCGAGAAATATGAGCTATATATGACAGAGCAGTTGAGCGACGATTATTAGAGATCGATTTTTTTTTCATACAATTCTTAATGCAATATTCGAAATTTGTGCAAAATAAATATAAATAAAAAGTATGTGCAATTTTGGGCCGCATCAAGTCTGGTTATTTGAGACAAAAAACAAAGTTTACCCTCTTCTTATTCAGGGAGTCTAAAGTGTTTGAAAGAACATAACACAATTACAATGTACCTTGGCAATTTGACCTATTTTTTTTTTTTTTTTTTGTTTTTAACTCAGTCCTTGCATCAAGTGTTGGAAATATAGCAAACTGGTGTAACTTACTTAAATTTTTCATTAAAATTTTGAATTTGAACTCAGACGTTGTACTTTTTGATTGTATTTTCTTAAATTTTCTACAAACTTTTCACATGTAATTATAATGTTTTGGTATGGAGCTCCTTAAAAAAAAATATAAAAATTATGTAAAATCAAATGAAACTGACATAGAATTATGGTGAAATTACTTGAAATTGAACTGAAAAATAGGTTTTCCACACCACCCGGAAGGTCCCGTTGGCGCGCTACCGAAGTTAGTTTTAGGTGCTCGGTTCCACAGTAGGCCTATATCACTCATATACATATATCGCCCATTTACTTCAATAGTGTCATAATTCAAAAAACACGAACTTTTAGTTAAAAACGAAGAAATGTTCTAAAGGAATTTAGCCTATTTGAGGCCACCCGTTTAATTTTGTATAAATACATATCTAATATGTAAGTGTGACACAAAACAAAAATTTCGAGTAGAATAGAGGATACCTTCATAAAAAATAAAATAAAAATATAAAAAAATTATGTAATGAGAGAGAGAGAGTTTATACAAAAAATTTTAATGAAAGAAAAAAAAACAAAGTACTTAAAGTTCGAAAAAATTAAGTGAAGTGAATAAACAGTTCCATATAAAAACGCAATAAATGCACTTACACTTTTTTCCGGGTTTTAATGTGATCATTGTGGAAATATGAAGATTCTAATGTTCGGTTATTTAATGTTGGGATTCCCATTGAGATCTGTGTACGTAATTAATTTTTATTAAATTTGTAAACACTCCATTTCATGAATATATATGACCATATCTACCATCTGTGAACAATATAATACTAAGATATAACAAAGCAGAATAAATTAGAAAGAAGAGAAAAACAAACAAAAACATTGAAATTATTCACGCAAACATATTTACTAAAATAAAATTAATTTCATAACTATAAACGACATACACAAATTAGGGTTATGGGATCTAAGCTTCCGATTAATGGATATATAATCCAACAAAGTTAGCCTAATAATAAATATAGTGGGTAATATACCGCCTGTGCAATACCGCCGCTATGATGCCGGTTGCCGCTTTGACCTAAAATCAAAAATGTTTTTGGGACGTTTTTTTTTTTTGTTTCGTTTAATATGCAACGTAAAACTTTCCGATTCAGTCAAGTTGCATTTAGATAATAATAAACCAATTTGAAATAAGAGAATATATAATGAAATAAAATAAGAAATAAAATAAATTAGCATAAAAGGAAATATAAAAAATTTAGTGTTATATTTTTGTAACTATTTTCAACAAAAGTTAACTCATTATTTGCGATTTCATGTTTTTTTGAAAACAACTAAAATAAAAAACAAAGAATCTGTTAAATAAAGACCTATGTATATACCTGTAAGTGAAATTTGCCACAAAAAATGGGCCGGTCAAAATTAATTATATTTAAGATTTTTTGGTGCGCTACAAATTATTTTGGAACAATTTTTTAGGATTTTGGTAGAGGCCATTATAGATAAGTGGCAACAATGGGAAACCATATTTTAATCTTTCACCGTTTAGCGCGTACGCTTATGTAGGTTTGTGTCTTTGAGCACTTACATAATTTGTCCATAGATGGCGCGCTTTTGTGAAAGAAAGTAAATATCCATATTTGGAGAGATTGTTGGATTTACAAAAAACTTTTTCTATTAATTATAAACAAATGGAGTAATATTTGTTAACAAAAATAGGCCTATGCACTGCGGGTGATCCATACGAATCGATTCATATCACTTTTATATGATTTTACGTATGCTAACTATGCGAAACACCCTGTCAATTGATTTTATGGAAATTTTGTTAGCGTATTAATATATAGATGTATAGATTTTTTTTTTTTTTTTGTACAAAAATATTCAGGCAAGTGGCAGCTGCGACACAAACCGGGACACCCTAGCATAAAACTGCACCGCCTCCAAGAGGGATAAGAAAACATCTTCGTGATGAGAGCCGGGACCTGTATACGCAACCCTTTGATCCAAATAAGCATAATGAGGTCACACTGAATCGGTAAACACCTTTGCATACTTCCAGAAGAAGAAACGAGACTACCGGGGGAGACACGAGTCACCCTGGCCCAATATCGTTCTGGATAAAGTCCAGAATCAACTATGTCGTACGTTATGTACGTCCTGCATGCGTTGTGTCTCGACATAACACCTAGCACCTCTTCAATTATTATGTGGAACCTACGCCGCTAACAACCTCTAACGTCCACCTTTGCTGAAACTGCTTGTTTCCTTGAAGTCCCGTTATAGGTGATCGCCCGTTGTGAGTGATCGCACACCTCGAATGGGGCGAAGAACTGTTAACACAACAAAACCCTTTTATGGAAAAGTATTTTTGAAATATTTAAATTCTGAAAATTCGATTTTAAAACAGCATCATTGCACCTTAAGATACTTCAATAAGGCTTCGAGAGACATTTATCAGGAGCCTTTTTTCAGAAAGCCAAAATTCAGAAGTCAGAACTAAGCAACAAACCTTCAGAAATCAAAATTCAGAAAGTAATCGTGATCTATTCATACACGAGGGAACTTTATAGTCGTGATCAAACTTTGGTCTCATAATTACAGGCATTTACATACTTACCACTTTCATTGCATACAATCAAAAATATTTATTTACCCGTAATCATAATAATTTATTTGTACATCATTTATAAAAAAAAACATCGCCAGTTCCACTGCTGAGTGGAATGTCACCATATCTCAACTGCTGTTTCGAAAATGACCTTTCTCAAAATATTTCTGTCGAGCAAGGATGATATTCCACGCAACAGTGAAATTATAACAACACCCTTCATTCGATATGGGATCCTAAAAAGCGTGAAACTGTTGAATATGTTACATCTATAAAGAAACTTCTAACATTGAGTATATCACAACCACTGGCTGCCACCGCACAAAGTTTGTTATCCACAATTGCCCCTGCTCCAGTATCTCCAACACCCAGATAACTTATACTACTTTGAGCACAAACGATTTCGAATGGTAGACGATGCGGTTCATATAATGTCTCATATTGACCCGCTTCCAATATGGTCATTGTAGTAGTTCTGAGAATAGTCTCAGGATCCCTTCCCTTTAAAGCTGCCGCACCCCATCCACTAACTTGTATAACCATGCGCGGTTGTAATGCGGAACTGCAAAGGTCTACTGATTTTACTGCATGATCCTCTTTAAAACAGCTAATCACTTTAACGACAGCTATATCCATCGCTAGATATCCTTTATAAAAATTAGAATGGTATTTTATACTCTGCGCTTTGCTTTGTTGCCCTCCTCCTGTTTCTATATCACTTAAATCGACCGTACCGGCTAGAACGACGACATTGCTCGGTTCTTCCTTGTATACGCAATTCGCACTCGTAACCACCGATTTCATAGAGACTAAGGTACCAACGCAGCGATACCTGTCAGAAATAAATATTGATACCACAAATCGTCTGTCCTGTATTCCTACACCTACACCATTTACAATGCGAAATTCCGCATTCGTAAAGGATAAAAGGCAGCTTAGAACGACGAACAGGATCTCCAAATAAATGCGCGTATACATTTTAGTTTAAGTATTTTTACACCACTTTTAAGAATAAAGTACACCGAGATCAATTTTGTGGGCGCTATTTATATCTAATTCAGTCATTTGAATATAAAATAAGCAAAAACTTTTCAGTGAAAATTCCAGGAATTTTAAATAGCAACAATACATCTTAATTAAGGTCAAGGCTATATAATAAAAAATGTTGTTTGCTTACACTCGGTCCATTATAAATAAAAAAAGAAATAAATGCAAAGCACGATAACCTCCGAAGAGATTTTAGGCCGAGCTTATCTTCCAATTTGCGTCGTGGTTCTTTTAATTTTTCCTAATTGGCGCGACGACACCTGCATGACCCTACGCCGACCTCGAGCGGCATCTGCAGGGCAGATGAGTTTTCACTGAGGAACTTTTCATGGCAGAAAACACTCGGAGTGTATGCTAAATACTTACGAGAGGCGACGCCGATTAGAAAAATTTGTTATGATTGAAAAAACTGTTTTCTTAATTTTTGATGTTACTCTGCCCGGGAGTTGAACCCAGGACCCTCGGTGTGGTAGGCGGAGCATGCACCCCAACACCACGGCGACCGCCTCTATCAATTAGAGCTTGCGTAAATGTTTGTGTGAAAGTGCCTTCTAATTTAAAAATTTTTTTATGGCAAATATGTGTATTTGCACAGTTGAATTGCGTTATCAAACTGATGTGTGCAGAGCGTGCACTTAATTAGTTTTATCCCTTTCCAAGCTGCTAATAGTTTTTATTGTATACTGCCACAAAGGTACAACACTGAGCAACAACACTGCTCAAACTTAATGGGCTCACATAATCAATATCTTTCGTTAAGTACTTACTAATAAGGCGTTAATTTGTTTTGTATTTAAATTGCTGTTCATCTTTCACATATTCGTAAAATTAGCGTAAAACCGCGTCCCAGTCCGATATGCCAAGATATGATTTTGAAAAAAGTACCGAGACCGGCCAGAAAATAATCTTTAAATAGTCCCAACAAATCGCGAAATACTCGCAGTCGCGGAGATAAGTACACGGTGATATTCAGAAGGAAGGATATAGTGGACTTCTTAAAAAAGGAGGATCCAATACTCCCCTGTATTCATTTCAAAAGTTTGGAAAGGCTATACAAAGCATTTCCAAAAATCTTTGAAATAAAAAAAATTCCATCTGATAGCCCAAAGAAATTTTCACACTTTCCAAAAAAATGTGTGAAAAACGAACGTTAATTTTGAGAGATCTTTTACTTTGTGAGACTAAAATTGCTCTAACCAAGTTAGGGTCTTTAATGTAATATAAGTTATAGTTAAGATTTCAGTTTGGAATAATGAAGCTTTTTAAAAGGTTACGGCTTAGGTTTCAGGTTAAAAACATATAACGTCCTCCAGTGGCGTAGTGAGGGGGGAGGCATCTTGCCCCGAGCGTTACTCACAGGTGGGCGCCACATGCTCCCCAAAGCACAACTTCCTGGATAAATAAAAAAATAAATGTAAGGCGCGATAACCTCCGAAGAGATCTAAGGCCGAGCTTCTCTTCCAATTTGCGTCGTGCTCCTCTTGATTTTCCCTACAAATTGGCTGGACGGGACTCACATGTTTTATGCCGACTCCGAACGGCATCTGCAAGGCAGATGAGTTTTGACTGAGAGCTTTTAATGGCAGAAATACACCCGGAGCGCTTACCAAACACTGCCGAGGGGCGACCCCGCTTAGAAAAATTTTCTTCTAATTGAAAAACCTTATTTCTAAAATTTTGATGTTGCTTTGCCCGGGAGTTGGACCCAGGGCATATGGTGTGATAGGCGGAGCACGCTACCATCACACCACGGTGGCCGCCAAAAACTTCCTGGATAGTTTGTATTTTTATTATAACTGATTTCTGGAAATAATTTTCTATACTAAAAAATTCATGCATATATCCAGAACACTTGCGACAAGTTGTGGAATAATTGAAAGCATATATCTTTTTTTCTCATGTTCAACGATACGATAGGAATTATTAAAAATGCTTTAACAAAAACTGTCAAACGTGAATCCAAAATTCGAGACACTCTCTTTGAATAAGGAATAGAAAAAGCGAAGTCTCTTTGTGAAAAATGGGATATTGATATAGTAAAACGTGAAAGAAGGCGCCGCAAAATCGGCTGGTCTTTCCGCAGAATGTGAAATTTATTTATAAAACAAATTTCGATGGAACAGAATTTTTTATCGAAATAAGTATGTGTATGGCAAATATTTCTTCGGAGTAGAAATGAAATGAACCTAAAACTCCGTTAGAATTACTTACATTTACAATCTCGTATGGAGGAGATGTTTTTCCAAACCTGACTATCTCAGTATTACTAATGTATATTATTACTAATGTATTGTAAGGCAAACTAGCAACACTAATGCGGCAGTTACTCACGAACGTACGTACCAAAAACGTGTCAGCTGACACTACCTATCTTATGAGTGTGCAATGTAACCGAAAACTCACCGACGTGCAACGCCCGTACGTACGTAGCCCGGAACGTAGAAATCAAAACAATTTTGATTTTTTCCGTAAAAACGAGTCAGCTGATTGCTCTCTCACTAGACAGAGTTGCCTAGTAAACTTTTGTGTGCTAATTTTTGACCGTTTGTAGTTTTATGCAAAAACACCTAATTAAAGTTTGAAAAATTGTGAAAATTCTGAATGAAATCGAAATAATTATGTAAAAGTGCAGATTATAAATATGTAATCTATTTATATTTATTTAATATTAATTCCAGCCTTTTACAACATCAAAAATTAAAATTGAAAAAGTTGATGTTTCCATAAGCATGCATGCAAACTGGTCAATGGCAGCAGTGCTTTGCTGTAAACAATACACACACAAATATGTTATGTACATGTACACAGACGCACACATTGATGCCTACGGGCTTGAGGGTTCGGTCAAATGTGTTTCGCACGACAAACGTCCGTACGTACGGTACACGTCGGTGGGTAATTGCCGCTTAAGGAATACTATAATCTGTAAGCCGATACTGAGAAGTGACTTGTATGCGCATAACCCAATTAATCATAATGTCTACACATATGTCCATACAAGCAGCGGAGAGCAACGCACAAACACATGCATATATCTGAGATACTCCCAAAAAGTAGGCAATAATTTGTGCAAGTATCACTCACATATGCACGCGCATATGAGAAGCTATACACGTGCATCTGTAGTTATAATTTTATAGCTGATAACTAAGTAAATTCCGGAAACGCCTAGAAGTATGGAACGAGGAAATCGAAGAGTATAAAAGAGCGCAAACTGAGCAATCAGAATGAGTGATTTAAGCACGCTATCTGTCGAGAAGTAGTAGTATTGTGAAGTACTTAAATAAAGGCCATTTTGCATTATTGAATCATGGAGTTATTTATTCAACAATTTAGTGATTCGAACGTTAGTAGAAAGTTGCAAAAAAGAGGAATTTCAGTAAATTCGTTACAGTATTATAATCATATTATTATTAAATATGTATTTGAGTCTATTTATAGATGATATCTTCAGCCCATGATAAAAATAAAGGAAGACAAAACCATTCTCTCTTCTGCTTTTTTGATTTTTAAAAAAAATTTAAAATCTCTCTCAAAAACTATGTGGAAATGCCATGCCAAACCAAAAGATAAAAAAACACATTTTAGCATATTTGACTTTACAAATGCCCGATAAAAAATAAAAATAAAATAGATGGAAAATTTGGTATGAATTTGTATACTGAACTGAGCAGAGGTCACAGACTATATTAATTTTGTTCGCATAACGGTACCCCGTAACGGCATAAACTAATCGAGATAGATATAGACTTCTGTATATCAAAATGATCTGGGCGAAAAAAGTTATTCATTTAGCCATGTCCGTCCGTCCGTCCGTCCGTATGTTCGTGAACACTATAACTTGAGTAAATTTTGAGGTATTTTAATGAAATTTGGTATGTAAGTTCTTGGGCACTCCTCTCAAATCGGTATTTAGAATGAACGAAATCGGACTATAACCACGCCCACTTTTTCGATACCGAAAATTTCGAAAAACTGCAAAAGTGCGATAATTCATTACCAAAGACGGATAAAGCGATGAAACTTGGTAGGTCACCCCACCTATCTTATGACGCGGAATAGAAAATTAGCAAAATTTTGGACAATAGGCGTGGCACCGCTCACTTTTAAAAGAAGGTAATTTAAAATTTTGCAAGCTGTAATTTGGCAGTCGTTGAAGATATATGGCTGGAGCGTTACTCCCATTACTATATATGTGCTAAATAAAAATTAGCAAAATCAGATGTCGAACACGCTCAATTAAAAAAAAAAAAATTAGAAGTCAAATTTTAACAAAAAACTTAATATATTTACAGTATATAAGTAAATTATGCCAAGAATAAACTCCAGTAATGATATGGTGCAACAAAATACAAAAATGAAAGAAAATTTCAAAATGGGCGTGGCTCCGCCCTTTTTCATTTAATTTGTCTAGAATACTTTTAATGCCATAAGTCGAACAAAAGTTCACCAATTCTTGTGAAATTTGGTAAGGGCATAGCTTCTATAACGGTAGCCGTTTTCTGTGAAAACGGGTGAAATCGGTTGAAACCAAGCCCAGTTTCTATATACACAGTCGACCGTCTATCCTTCCGCTCGGCCGTTAACACGATAACTTGAGCAAAAATCGATATATCTTTACTAAACTTAGTTCACGTAGTTATCTGATCTCACTTTACTTTGGTACTAAAAATGGGCGAAATCCAACCACGCCCACTTTTTCGATATCGAAAATTTCAAAAAATGAAAGAAGTGCCATAATTCTATACCTAATACGAAATAAAATAATTAAGAAAAAATGTTTAGGTTAAACGGTCATGTTTAGGCTAAACGAACCTTCGCGCTGTTCGGACGTGTTTCTAAGCGCTCGCTTGTGTTTTTGTAAATTCTAAATCATTTTTGATTGTTTTTGCTTTAGTTCAATACGTAATACAAAATGCCGTGTATTTGTGGAAATAGGGTCGATCGCGGTCAACCTAAAATTCAATGCGCTAAGTGCAGTGAACTTTTTCATTTGCATTGTACCGGTGTTTTGCCTACTGATCTCGAATATTTGAGTGAAACCAATAGTGCTTATTATTGCAAGGTTTGTGCATGTGAACGACGTCGCTCTATTCGCTCGCCACCCCCCACTGTCAGTGCTACATCAACAATAAATACAACTGAAAATACAGTAATTGATTTGTCTGCGCTGTGCAATGACTCAATTGTCGATGCTGTAAACAATGATAATGAGCGAAGTGTTGCTAATAATGTTAATATTGAACAAACACTAGTATCTTTAGTGAGTGAAATTAACCTGCTTAAAGCTAAGAATGCAGAGCTCATAACCGCACTGAAGTTATCACTCGACGATGGCCATCGTTTGCGTGCTCAAATTAGCGATTGACAAGCAGAGATTCGCTCTGATTTTAAATACCTTAATGACAACAACACTGCTGTCGCAAATGATGTGAAAGTCTTGAGAGAAGATTTTGCGAAGTTTCTTGTTAAACAGCCATTGCCTTTGAACAGCTTTCGTTTTCGCTCTTTGTCTGACACTCATCTTCATGGCGCTTCATCAACACATTCTAACATACATAGAACATCATTAAATATTAATGAGATAAATTCTGCTCCTGTATCTAAAGCGGTGGTCAACAGCATTGGTCGCGCTAAAGCTAGTACCTATGCTTCTTCTTTAGTTAAAAATAATAATAACAATGACACGCACAGCAAAACTGCAAACAATACTACATTAAAAACCAATAACACAAAGCATGCTGTTGAGTCACAGTATGTTGATGAGGGTAATAAAGGCAAACGTGCAGGTGTTAGCAAACGTCGTAAGAAGTCGACCACAGTGGGTTCGTCAGCTGCATCTACATCAACTTCTGCATCTACATCAACTTCAACATCAATTTCTGCTTCGACAGTGGGCTCATCACCTGCATCTACGTCAACTTCTGCATCCACATCAACATCTATTTCTGCTTCGACAGTTTCCGTGGTGCAACCTGTTGGTCCTAGGGAGGTGACTGCCGTTCCGCCTCGCAGAGCAATTTTTGTTTCTCGGTTGCATGCTTCATTGACTGTCGATGATATTTCAAATTATATATGCTCTAAACTTAATATTAATAATTCTAGTGTTGAAGTTTTCAAATTTAACTTTAAATATGAAAGGGAAATTTCATCTTTTAAAATAACTGTGCCACACCTTTATGTTGATAGTGTTCTTGACAGTTCTTTTTGGCCGGAGCATTCTGTGGTGCATTTGTACAAGAGAAATACCAATATAGTGCCAAAAAACTCTATTACCTTCACCGCGGGTACAGCAAAAAAGTAGTCACCGACTCACTCTCTATAGTCGTTCATTACCAAAATGTTCGTGGTTTACGATCTAAATTAAATACCTTTTTTCTTAACAGTTTCGCTTTTACAGCGCAGGTTGTTGCTTTCACCGAGACCTGTTTAAAACCTGACAATTTTAACGCTGAGCTTTTTTCAAGTAACTACGTCGTTTACCGGCGTGATCGTATATCTAGAGCAGGCGGTGTTCTTATTGCTGTGGACTCAAGTCTTTCATCCGAGTTGCTGTTGTCGGACAACGCATTTGATATTGAGTTTATAGCAGTAAAGATTTCAATGCGATGTTTTAACTTATATATTTGTTGCTCATATATTCCGCCCCGGTCGGATATGTATGTTTACAATTGCCATAATTTAGCTATTCAAAACTTGTACTCTCAGTTGCGAGACAAAGATCGCTTAGTCGTTCTTGGTGATTTCAACTTACCCTCGGTAAATTGGATTAGCTTGAGCGACTCAAACACTTTGACTCCCACCTGTCAGCATGATTTCGTTAAGACTATTTTAGATACATCTCTCGTACAGATCAACAATGTTTTAAATTGTAAAAACAAGATTCTTGACCTGGTATTTGTGGATGAATCAGTGGGTATTGCTCTCAATCGTATTTCTCCTTTATCTTTTCCAGAAGATCCCTTACATCCTACGCTTGAAATAGAAATTGATATTATTCAGCCTCCTATGGAGCTGTGCTTTACAAAATTAAAATCTCGATCCCGCTGAAGATGTTTTTATAAGGCGGACTTCATAAAACTCAACGAATTGATTGCTACTCATGACTGGTCAGATCTTTATTCGAGTAAGGACGTCAACTCAGCGACTTCATTATTTTACGGTATTCTTGATAGCTTCTTTGAAAGCTGTGTCCCCCTTCGATGTGTTAGTGCTGGAACAAGTAAACCACCTTGGTTCACAAGACAACTTATTAGACTCAATAATGTTAAATCTAGGCTTTATAAACGTTTCAAGAGATCAGGATCGTCTGCCGATTTTTCTAAATATTCGGTTGCTCGTTGCAACTTTCATTGTCTAAACCAACAATGTTATAAATTGTACTTAAGCAGTTGTAAATTTCAATTTTTCAACAATCCGAAAAGATTTTTCAGTTTTGTTAATTCCAAGAGGAAAACATCTGGTTTTCCAGCTACTTTTTCTTTTGGTTGCAAGAATGCTAGTTCTGATAATGATATTGCGGAATTATTTGCAGAATTCTTCAGGTCGACCTACTCATCTAAACGTTTTCAACCCGGTCAACACTCCTACAACTTGGAAAGTTTTAATTGCATTCCTAATCCAGTAATTGATAAGAATACTGTTCTTCAGAGCCTTCTCGGTTTGAAACCGATTTTTTCTCCGGGTCCAGATGGCGTTCCTAGTTGTGTACTCAAATACTGTGCAGTTAACTTATCTGAGCCGATACATAAATTATTCCAATTATCTGTGGAATCTGCCACTTTTCCATTGATTTGGAAGAAATCATTTATTATACCTTTACACAAAAAAGGTAGTAGGTCTAGTATCGAGAACTATAGAGGTATAGCTAAGCTTTCAGCTATTCCCAAAACATTTGAGCGAATAATTACATGTCAACTTCAACACATGTGTAGCTCCATATTATCGCCCTGCCAGCATGGGTTTGTGCCGCGTAGATCAACTACTACCAACTTGCTAGAGTTTACTTCTTTTGTAATGGATGGATTTTTAAACAATAGGCAAACGGATGTGATCTATACCGACTTCAGTAAAGCGTTTGACTCTGTCAATCATGAGCTTTTAGTTTACAAACTTGATTTACTTGGATTTCCAAAGCATTTGCTTGCATGGCTCGAAAGCTATCTCGCGAATCGGACTCAACAAGTTTTGTTTAAAAACAGCTTTTCTAGGTTGTTTGATGTAACGTCTGGTGTGCCTCAGGGTAGTCATTTGGGTCCGTTACTTTTTACCTTGTTTATAAATGACTTACCACAAACTCTCATACATTCCCGAACTCTTATGTATGCAGATGATGTTAAACTTTGTTACTCATACTTGCCTTCGGAGTCTTCCCGTGTGGAGTTTCTTCAGGCAGACTTGGACTCATTTCAATGTTGGTGTACTGCAAATTTACTAGTTTTGAATTGCTCGAAGTGTAAACTAATGACATTTCACCGAGTGAAGCCAAGTTTGACATCGTATACGTTAAACAGCACGCCTTTGGAGCGTATATCTGTCGTAAGTGATCTAGGCGTTCTTTTTGATCCTAAACTGACTTTTAATACGCATATCTCATCAATGGTGAGCAAAGCAACGGGTATACTCGGTTTTGTGAAGCGATGGGCTAAGGAGTTTAATGATCCGTATCTGACTAAGACCCTCTACACATCGTTGGTACGACCAATCTTAGAGTATTGTTCGTGTGTCTGGTGCCCAGGGTATCAAAACTTTATAAAGCGTATTGAGTCAGTACAGAAGCAATTCATTATATTTGCACTACGTGGTCTTAACTGGGATTCTAGTGTGCATTTGCCACCATATAGAAATAGGCTTCTCCTTATAAATCTGCCAACTTTAGAAAATCGAAGAACTTTACTCGGCGTAATGTTCATTCACAAGCTCATTATGGGCGAGATCGACTCATCTGATCTTGTTAGTCGACTAAATTTTGCTGTTCCTGGTAGAATGTCCAGGCACTTTGTGCCTTTTTATTTACCACTTTGCCGGCAAAATTTTGCCAAAAATAATCCACTGCGAAGTTGGTGTTCGCACTACAACAACTTGTATAACTGCATCAGTTTTGAATGTTCGTTTTCCGAGTTGCATAATTCAATACTGTCACGTCTGGCCTGATATTTTGTACTTTCTTTCCTATGTATGGTTGAATTTAAATATTTTTAATTATAACATTAATTTTATGTTTTATATATCTTAGTAGTCGACCGCATTGTGTCTGTGTCGACTTTAATCCAAATAAATTAAATTAAATTAAATTAAATTAAATTATTGAAAACAATACTTGCATGAAGTAATAATAATACTAAAAGCTAGAAAATAATTAGGTTGGTCCTAGGTACTAGTCATCACACTCCTCATCAATCTAGGTGAAGGTTTACAAAATAAAAAATAAATAAAAAAATACCTAGCATTTTTCTTTTGAATGCAGTGTGCAGTGAAAATATTTGTTGATTAGTGACAAGCAAAATAGTAAAGGAAACGGTTACTCAAAATTCAAAAATTCAAATTTGCGTTTATTTTATACCGTTTTTCCTATATTTCTGCGAATTAAACCTACAAATTATGCATCGTTGCAAGCACAAATCATTTCAATGACGTAAAAATACATGGAAGAATAAACAGATGGAAAGTTATATGACAATAGATGTCTCCGCTTATTAAAAGGGCTTTTGGACCCCAACTCCGGATTTAGAGGACGTATATGATCCAAGTATGCAGATTTTGTATACTAGACTAGACCTAAAACTTGAGGTATATCTTGAAAAGAATATATTTTCAACGTCTATCTTATAACTTTAAACGAGCAATTCTTGTTTGTTTGTCTCGGGAACGGCTCAACTGTTTTAAATGAAATTTGGCACAGAGATAATGTATCACCTTCTAAGACTTTATACCTAGGTGTTGCCCCTCAGAATGTTTCACAAGGTTGCCACCTATTCGAAATTAAAAAAAAAATTGCATGAGATACGCCGATATGGGTATCGAACGAAAGGTATTTCACTCCGCATTACTACAGATACGAACGAGAGAGGCGAATCTCTATTTTGTTACATCCTGCAAACCAATTTGCAGATAGCCAACAGGGGAAATGTCCCTACATACATTGGTCCAACACCCAGCAATGTTTTCGTTATTACACTGAGCTCCGAACGTGATATTTCAAGGTATGATTGGATGGTTCTTGATAGACCGTCCTTCTCCGATCATGCTTCATATCAGCTTCAGCATCCCCCTAAAGAAGGTAGAGAAGGGAAGAACCTTTAGAAACCCTAGGTCAACGAACTGGACATACAAGCGTGCAATTTCCAGGGTGAAGAGAATCTCATGGAAGAGTTTCTGTACGGGCATAGAGTGCCCCAGCGAAACAGCACGGTTGAGAAAAGTCCTAGCAAGGGGAAATATAGTCCAGGGACTAATAAAGAAAGAGAACGGGGAATGGTCACGTAATAGTGAGGAATCCCTTGAGGTGATTCTCGATACACATTTCCCATCTGGAGATGGTTTAGAAGAGCCAGCAGACAGCACTCACACTTCGATCACGGAGCGGGTAGTGCCGGGCTTGGTGACCGATACCAAGATCGAGTGGGCAGTGAAGACGTTTTCTAAGTTTAAATTGCCGGGCCCAGATGGTATATTCCCCTCCCAGCTACAAGTTTCAAGTAGGGCGGTTGTGGAATGGCTTAAAATAATATTCGAAGTGTGCATACGACTGAATCATGTACCGGACTCTTGCAGAACTGCTCGTGTAGCTTTCCTACCAAAGGAGGGAAAGATTAGTCACGTGTATACCAAAGATTATAGACCCATTAGCTTAACATCATTTCTGCTCAAAACTTTTGAGAGGCTGATAGATGTGTACATAAAGTCCAACGTGGATGAAAAGCTGCTCTCCACAACACAACATGCGTACACTAAAGGCAAGTCGGTAGACACCGCATTGCATAGGCGTAGGGAAAGCACTGGAATATAAGGAATATGCTCTAGGAGTCTTCTTAGACATTGCCGGGGGTTTCAATAATGTTTTAAAATGGGCGATTATGGATGGTCTTAATTACATTAAAGTACATCCCGCCTTAATCAGATGGATCGGCTGCATGTTAAATTGCAGGAAGATTGCATCACAATGGGGATTGTACGAGGCCACGAAATCAGTGGACAGGGGAACGCCGCAGGGAGGGGTGCTATCACATCTGCTGTGGACGATGGTAATCAACCAACTGCTCAGGCGATTTGATGAGGGACCCGTAAAACTTACGGCTTATGCGGATGACGTTGCAAGTGTCATAAGTGGAAAGCGCATTCCAACGATTAGCTCCTTGATGGACCGGGCGCTTCAAGATATTCATACCTGGGTATCAAATGTCGGGTTGAAAGCCAACGCGGGTAAGACGGATATGGTCTTGTTTACAAAGAGGTACAAGGTCCCAAATTGCATCAGGCCTAAGTTAGGAGGCGTGAAGAAGGCTTCAACGGCACTTTATGTATGTAAAAGAATGCTGGGGTGTACGTGGTGCTTATCGCCCTCTCTTTCTCATTGGGTTTTTACAGCGATTGTAAGCCCTATCCTATACTATGGAGTTCTTGTTTGGTGGAAAGCCACACAAAAAGCAGCCTACTTCAAAAAATTAGAGGGGGTATCCAGACTATCGATGCTTAGCATTACGGGAGCCCCGAAAACAACCCCGACAGCTGCACTGTATGCCATTCTGCACATCCCACCTGTAGACCTGGTAGCAAAGAACATAGCGCTAACAACTGCAACCAGGCTCGGTGCCTCGGGGCAGCAGTAGAAACCCTGGAAGAAAATAGCTCAAGCTGCAATCGTGTTAACTTTTATATTGACAGTCAAACAGCAATTAAGGCAATAATATCGCATAGCACAGCATCTAAATGCGTGTTAGAGTGTAAGCAGTCTCTGGAGAGAATCGGGACAGGGAGAAGCATACATCTATATTGGGTCCCAGGGCATATGGGAATAGATGGGAATGAAAAAGCGGACGAACTAGCTAAAAAGGGCGCATCCCTTGAAGCTTGCTCCGTAGACGTCCTAATTATACTGGGCGAAATTAAGCGAAGGCGAGAGGTGCACATGATCGACCAAGCAGGAAAGGCGTGGGTTAAAGTGTGGGGCTGTAAAGTGTCGAAGATTATATGCAGGTCTTACAACCTTAGAAAGATCCCGAAAACCATACAGAATTGATCTCTAAGTGGCCGCAAATTATCCCAAAATAGAAAAATTCCAGAAAAAACTTCGACGGGATCCCGGACGAATCCCGAAAATCATTCACAAATTATTCCGAAATGGTCCCAAAATGATGCCGAAGAAGTCCCGAAAAAGTCCCGAAATAACTCCGACGGGATCCCGGACGAATCCGAAAAATCATCCAGAAATTACCCCGGAGGGGTCCCAAAATTATCCCGAAATATTCCAGAAAATTCGCGAAATAACCCTGATGGGATCCCGGACGAATCCCGAAACCCATCCAGAAATGATGCCGAGAGGGTCCACATATGATCCCGTAATAATACAGAAAAAGTCACGAAATGACCCCTAAAGGGTCCCCAAATGATCCCGAAATAGTCCCGAAATTACCCTGATGGGTTCCCGTACAGATCCCGAAATCCACCCAGAAATGATGCCGGAAGGGTCGCTAAACGATCCCGTATTAGTCACGAAAAAGTCTCGAAATGACCCCGACGGGTTCCTAAACGGATCCCGAAAACCATCCAGAAATCATACCGAACGGCTCCCCAAATGATCCCGAAAAAGTCCAGGAATGGCCCGACGGGATTCCTGTCGGCTCCCGAAAACCATCCAGAAATTATGCCGGAAGGGACACCAAATGATCCCGAAATGGCGCCGACGGGATCCCGGACGGATCCCAAAAACCATCCAGAAATGATGCCGGATGGGTCACCAAATGATCCCGTATTAGTCGAGGAAAAGTGCCGAAATGACCCCGACGGGATCCCGGTCGGATACCGAAAACCATCCAGAAATGGTGCCGAAAGGGTCCCCAAGTGGTCCCGTATTAGTCGAGAAAAAGTGCCGAAGTGACCCCGACGGGATCCCGGACGGATCTCGAAAACCATCCAGAAATGGTGCAAAAAGGTCCCCAAATGATCACGTATTAGTCGAAAAAACGTCCCGAAATTACCCCGACCCCATCTAGATATGATGCCGGAAGGGACCCCAAATGATCCCGAAAAAGTCCCGAAAAGACCCCGACGGGATCCCGGACGGATCCCGAAAACCATCTAGAAATGATACCGGAAGGGACCGCAAATGATCCCGAAAAAGTTCCGAAATTACCCAGACGGGATCCCGGACGGATACCGAAAACCATCCAGAAATGATGCCAGTAGGTACCCCAAATGATCCGGAAATAGCCCCGAAATGACCCCGTCTGGATCCCGAAAACCATCCAGAGAGGGTGCCAAATGATCCCGTATTAGTCGAGAAAAAGTCCCGAAATGACCCCGACGGGATCACGGACGAATCCCGAAAACCATCCAGAAATCATGCCGGAAGATACCCCAAATGATCCCGAAATAGCCCCGAAATGGCCCCGACGGGATCCCGGACGGATCCCGAAACCCATCCAGAAATGATGCCGGATGGGCCCAAAATTACCCCGAAAAAGTCCCGTCATGATCCCGGAAACCATCAAGAATTTATCTCTCAAAGGTAGGCAATGAACCCGCAAATACCACGACGGCATAATCGAAATTTTTTTCTGCAGAACGTTTTGCCTTTTTGGCCATCGGTAAAAATCAGTATAAATGCACCCTGCCTACATCATGTTACAATCAAATATACGGCATAAAAAATTAAGTAAAAACCCCCCCGGAAGCACAATCCTACATTCGCCACTGCCTGCTTATCAAGTTATCTGTTTAAAAACTATTTCTGTCTCATGTATTTTCTTTTTGTAATAGAGTAAAAAAAATGAGCTGATAAGCTGATAGGATCCCCAAATGATCCCGAAATTATCTATAAAAAGCCACGAAATGACCCCAAGAGGATCCCGCACGTATCCCGAACTTAATTCAGAAATTATCGCGGAAGGGTCCCAAACTGATCCCGAAATAATACCGACGGAATGCCGGACGGATCCCGACAACAATCCAGAAATGATCCTGTAAAGGTCCCGAAATTACCCTGACATAGTCCAGAAAAAGTCCCGAAATTGCCCCGACGAGATGCGGGATGGATCCCGAAAACTACACAGATATTATCCCGGAAGGGTCCCTATATGATACCGAAATAGTACCGAAATGATCCCGGAAGGATCTCCATATGATCCCGGAATAAATAAAATAAATAAATGTTAGGCGCGATAACCTCCGAATAGATCTAAGGCCGAGCTTCTTTTCCAATTTGCGTCGTGCTCCTCTTGATTTTCCCAACAAATTGGCCGGACGGGACCTACATGTTTTATGCCGACTCCGAACGGCATCTGCAAGGCAGACGAGTTTTCACTGAGAGCTTTTCATTGCAGAAATACACTCGGAGCGCTTGCCGAACACTGCCGAGGTGCGACCCCGCTTAGAAAAATTTTCTTCTAATTGAAAAACCTTATTCCTAAAATTTTGATGTTGCTTTGCCCGGGGTGCGAACCAAGGGCATATGGTGTGGCAGGAGGGGCACGCTACCATATCACTACGGTGGCCGCCGATATCCTTATCTGCTTATCAAATTATCTGTTTAAAAACTATTTCTGTCTCATGTATTTTCTTTTTGTAATAGAGTCAAAAAATGAGCTGATAACCCCAAATGATCCCGAAATTATCCAGAAAAAGCCACGAAAGGACCCCGACTGGATCCCGGACAGATCCCGAAAACCATCCAGAAATGCTCCCGGAAGCGTCTCCAAATGATCCGGAAATAGTGCCGAAATGACAACGCCACGACCTTAGATGAATCCAGAGAACCCCACAGAAATGATCCATTCAGGTTCTCCAAATGATGCCGAAAAAGTTCCGAAATTACGGGGTCCCGAAAACCACAGTAATGATCCCGGAAGGGTCCCAAAAAGATCCCGGAATACTCCCAAAAAGTCCCAAAATAGCCCCGACGAGATCTCAGATTGATCCTGAAAACCATCCAGAACTGATGCCGGTAGGCTTCCCAAATGAACCCGAAATAATACAGAAAAAGTCACGAATTGACCCCGACGGGATTCCGTAACCGTAGAAAGGATCCTTGAAGGTTCCCCAAATAATCTCGAAATAGTCCCCAAATAATCCCGAAATAGTCCCAAATTAGTCCCGTAGTACCGGATCCCGAAAACCATCCAGAAATAACCCAACGGAATCCCGGACGAATCCCGAAAACTATCCAGAAATTATCACGAAATAGTCCCGAAATTACCCTGACCGGATCCCGGATGGATCCCGAAAATCATCCACATATCGGGCGAGTCCCAAAATAATCCCCAAATTACCCTGACGGGATCCTGTAACGATCCCGAAAATCATCCAGAAACGGTGCCAGAAGAGTCCCAAAATGATCCCGAAATAGTCACAAAAATGTTCCGTTATGACCCTGACGGGATCCCTGATGGATCCTCAAATGATCTCAGAAAGGTCCCCAAATGATCTTGAAATAGTCCAGAAGAAGTCTCGAAATGACCCCGACGGGATCCCGGACGGATTTCGAAAACCGTCCAGAAGTGATCCCTGAAGAGTCCCCAAATGATCACATGGTCGCCAAAATGTTCCGAAATGACCCTGAAGGGATACCGGGCGCATCCCAAAAACCATTCAGAAATGATGCCGGAAGGATCCCCAAATTATCCCGAAAGAATCACGGACGGATCCCAGAAACCATCCAGGTATGATCCCCAAATGTTCCCGAAATTACTCTGACGGGAGCCCAGACGGATACCGGAAACCATGCAGAACTGATGTCGGAAGGCTCCCCAAATGAATCCGAAATAATTCAGAAAAAGTCATGAAATGACCCTGACGGAATTCCATAAACCGTCCAGAAAGGATCCCTAACGGGTCTTCAAATGATCGCGAAAATGTTCCGAAATGACCCTGAAGGGATCCCGGACGAATCCCAAAAACCATCCAGAAATGATACCGGAAGGATCACTAGATGATCCCGAAAGGATCTCCATACGATACCGGAATAGTCCCGAAAAACTCTCAAAATAACCTCGACGGAATTCCGGACGGATCCCGAAAACTATATAGAAATTTTCACGGAAGAGTCCCAAAATGATCCTGGAAGGATCTCCATATGATCCCGGAATGGTCTCGAAATGACCCTGACGCGATACCGGACGGATCCCGAAAACAATCCAAAAATGATCCCGGAAGGGTCTCGATATGACCCTGACGGGATTATAAATAAGGTGAATCTAATTAATAAGGCAGCAGGCGCGTTGAAGCGAATGAAGAGTTACAAACAAGCATACAGGTATAGATAATAAAAGCGTGCTAATAAAAACAATTGAAGGAGGGAGGATGGCGGGAGGACACGATCGTTTTTCCAAAATTATTTAGATTTCGATCTGATTGAGCCAGATACCAAAATTTATTGATTTAGGAGAAAATGTATATTAAGTTATAACAATTTACAGATTTTGCACCATAGGGGGAGGGGGGGGGGGGGGGCGAGGGTGTCACTGCTCACTGTATAACCCTTCGTCTTATTTGACCCATTGAGTTTGTAATATTGATTAAGGTCAGTATACGTAAAGTTATAATGTGTAAAAATGATTAAAAAGTAATTGTTGGAAGATCGTGGGACCCCCGCCCCCTTCCATTTTTGCAAAAAATTTCGCCATTGTCTATCTCTGTCCCAAATTTTATCAAAATCCGTGTAGCCGTTCTGGCGTGATTCAGTCACAAACACAAACGTATGGACATCCAAACATCCAAAATTTCCAATTTGTAATATTACTAGCCTTTACCCGCGGCCACGTCCGCAAGGAGAAAATAAAATATATGGGCTATTCACGTTAGCCTGCTTATCAAGTTATCTGTTTAAGAACTATTTCTGTCCCATGTATTTTCTTTTTGTAATAGAGTTAAAAAAAATTAGCTGATAACCTGATAGGATCCCCAAATGATCCCGAAATTATCCAGAAAAAACCACGAAATGACCCCGACGGGATCCGGATCCCTAAAACCATCCAGAAGTGCTCCCGGAAGCGTATCCAAATAATCCCGGAATAGTCCCGAAATGACAATGCCGCGACCCTAGATGGATCCAGAGAACCACAGAGAAATGATCCATGCAGGGTCCCCAAATGATCCGGAAAAAGTTCCGAATTAATCCTGACGGTCTTTTTTTTAGTAGCGATGTAAACTCAATTTTTATATTCCTATAGATGTCGTCTCAAGCTAATTAATTAAATCGGATTAAATTAATGTCTCATTAACACTTAAGACAAGATCGATCTTAATTATGTCAACCCACTTAGCTTCGAGCTGTATCGTTGTTCAAAATTTAGTGCACTGCCCCCAACTATAGTTTTGTGTCAGAATACAATAGAACATACTAGCAGTTTGAAAACAGATACAACTAATTAAGTGTGCCTTTGTACTTTTCTCTATTTATTCATTACAAATACAGTTATTGTACAAATATCACATAACCGTTCTCAAATTAATAAATCTATTCAACTGTGCAAACACTTACGTATATAAATACAAGTAAGGAAATCTAAGTTCGGGTGAAACCGAACATTAAATACCTAGCTGTACACTTGCAGTTGTTGATTGTTTTGTGTGCTTAATATTGTCACAAAGCTGCGCAATAATACATATACATATGTTTCTATTCGGAACTAATTTTCAGTTAAAAGAAGCAAAAAGGACACAGAGGCTAGCACCAATGACCTTGAGCGGGTAATAATGCAGTTTTCCTTCAGATATGGGGATTTCCCTACTGTTTATTTTAAAATAAAGATATAACAGAACAATAAAAATACGATTGGTACAAAACTATTTTTCGCTAAGATTTAACTAATTATTTTTGCCTACGACCCTTTTTAAAGTCATTTATATAAAAGTGTACGTGGTCTTTGGCCGATCTCGTCCATTTTGTCTAGAAATATTTCCTGCTGTAGGGAAAATTTAGGTACCCAATTTTATTAAAATCCGTTAATTTTTCTTCGAGTTATGGTTCCCGAAACATAGAAAATTGCTTAGTCATAAAAGGGGCGGAGCCACGCCCATTTCTTTAAATTTGAACTCTTTCCTATTTACTATTATAAATACACTTGGGAAATGAAATACTATTGATATAAAGCTCTTTTTACAAAGATATTGCTAATTTTATTCGTCCACGACCCTTTTAAAAATCTTTTATATAAAAGTGGCGGACCACGGCCGATTAACCGATTTCTTTAATTTTTCTTCAAAGCATTCCTTATGATAAAGGCAACATCCCTGCCGAATTTTGTTTTTGATTTATGATTAATGATATTTGTAAAATTGATTTTATCACAAGTGTGCGGTGCCACGTCCATTTAAAAAAATGTTTCCAATTCTTGATCAAGAGTCTCAATATCAGTCTACACGTCAAATTTCAACATTCTAGGTGTATTATTTACTAAATAATCAGTTTTTTTTTGTGTTTTCCAAAATGTTATATATATAAAAAGTGGGCGTTGTTTTCATCCGATTTCGCTCATTTCCAATACCAGTCTATTCTGGGTCCAGATAAGCTCGTGTACCAAATTTGGTGAAGATATGTCAATACCTACTCAAGTTTTCGAGTTAACGGGCTGACGGACGGACGGACATGGCTCAATCAAATTTTTTTTTGATACTGATGATTTTAATATATGGACTTCGATTCCTTTATACCTGTAAATTCAACCGTTATTCAATCAAAGTTATAATACCCTGTGCACAAGTACAGCGGGTATAATAAACAACTACAAGAAACTTTCCTCTAATTAGTTTGATAGAACAAAAGCTGTTTGTTAAATTTCTATTATACTTGAAATTTTATCAGGTAATTTTCCCAAAAACTTCCTCAAGCTATTAACAATAGGCCGAGTGAGTAAAATAATTAGCAATTACTTCAATTCATTTAAGCTTGATTAAAAAGTATTCTTATTCCTCCAGAAATAATGCCGGAACCGGCCCTGTATGATCCCGTAATAGACCCGAAATGACGCTGACGGGATCCCGTATGGATTCCGAAGAGGGGACCCCAAATGATCCCGAAATAGTCCCGAAAAAGTCCCGAAAAAGTCCCGAAATTACGCACACGGGATCCCGGATGGATTCCAAAAACCATCCAGAAATGATGCCGGAAGGGACCCCACATGATCCCGAAATAGTACCGAAATGACCCCGACGGGATCCCGGACAGATCTCGAAAATCATCCAGAAATTATGCCGGAAGGCTTTCGTAATGATCCCGAAATAGTCACGAAATTAACCTGACGGATCTGGGAAAACATCCAGAATGATTCCGAAAAAGTCCCGAAATTACCCTGACGGGGTCCCGAAAACCATACAGTTATGATCGCGGAAGGGTCCCGAAATACTCCCGAAATAACCCCGACGGGATCTCGATTGATCCCGAAAACCATTTAGAACTGATGCCGGCAGGCTCCCCAAATGAACCCAAAATAATCCAGGAAAAGTCACGAAATTACCCCTACGGGATTCCGTAAACGGTTCAGAAAGGATCCCTGCAGTGTCCCCAAATAATCCCGAAATAGTACCGAATTATCAATTCGATTTATCTTTTATCAGCTTGCTGCAGTCCAGTCATCTGCTTCTTATTGGCTTCTTATAAACTGGTTACAGATGTGTCATTGATTTTATATTGAAGTTTTATCGGTATCTGTTGCATAATAATCTGATGGGTCGCCGCCAACGTCTGGATAATACGCCGAAAACAAATTAGTAGCACTCCGATATGAAATTGATAACATTTCGATATCAAGTCGATAATATATTTATAACTAATCGATATACTTTCGACAACTTTTTGATAACAGACCGATAACTTTTTGTATACAAATCGAAAAACTTATTAATAAAAACGCGATAAGGTTTCGTCTAACAATCGATACTTTTTCGATAGTAAACCGATATTTTTTCGACATAAACCCGATAGATCGTCGTTAAAAACTCGGTAACTCATTTCTAACCTATAATTCATTCTTTACCGCGTCATACTCACCACACTTATGTACAACGAACCCGCCAATAACAAACCAATAACTCATTGATAACAAACCGGCAATATTTCGATGACAAATTGACAACTTCCAACGACTAGGCTTACGCGCGCACATACTTACATTCTGTCGAAGAGCTGGTAAAAGCGAAGCGTAGCGAGAATGTGAAGACTTATCAGTTCGAAACCGTATCGATATGTTCCAATGAGATCTTTGATTTTGTACCTCGGGATATGGGTATTTCTCCAGGAATTTTTATACTTAAAGGTGGCGTTTCATATTTCTCGTTTTCTAAGAGTCTTCTTGGGTTCCTTCGTCCAGCTCCGGCTTATTTTCTCTGAGTCTAGTTTCAACAACAATTCTTAATTGCTGCCACTCTTATAGGCCACTCAGAAATTTTGATATAACATTACACTGATTTTGCCGATTCTTTGTTCGAGCCTTTGTAAATTGTGGCACCATCGCGAACAATTGAAGAAAGTTGGTTCAGCATAGCCCTAATTTGCGTAAATGCTCTTAGGATTTCCGGCCTTTTATTCTGTACTCATATTTTTTGACGTACCCATGTTTGCAAAGCATTTGGGTAACGTAGTCATTTACCTCACCAAATCATCTGGTGCTCCACGCTTTGAAATATGTGATCAGTTTCGCTGCCCATCCGCCTCGCTGTTCATTTACCTATCATTTTTCCCACAGCCTTATTGCATATTCCCTGCTTTCTTGGCTAACCTTATTCCTTCCTGGGTCGATTGGGATGGCTCTGGTGATCACTTGCATGCGGCTGGGCCTGATATAGTGCGATAAACAGAGGCTACTCTCAGACCTGGATCACCCCAACTAATATTGCGTTGCTTTTTCGTTTCGTTCATTTTTATTATATCTGAACTCTGACTATTAATCATATTCATTATCGTGTTGAAATGTGATCTTTCAAGATGGATGGTAGTGCTATAATTTATTTTAAAAAGCAAATTTTTTTAATACTAAAGTGGTGATTTACGCTTTTAGCTACCTCTGCATATTTTAGCCAATCCTCTGCCTATATGACTTTGTCTCAGATTAAAAAAGCCAAAACTCATAAAAATTGTATTAAATTTTTTTGCTTGTAATTTATTATACGAATTTTATTTAAAATACTATCATAAATTTGTTTAGCCTTAATCGTGTTGAATTTATTAAAATAAATTTAGCTCTGAATTGGCACGTTTTAAGGTAATTAAATGCATGACCTCTTTATCAAACAAATTAACTTTGAAATATGATAAGCAAAAAGCAAATTACCTTTGGCTGCAAATAAACAAAACTTAAAAAGTTTTATATTTACATCATTCTTTGTAGCGGTGGATACCTTCAAATAGAGAAATAGAGATTACACCTCTGGCAAAGGCAATTAAAATGCACTAATTACTATATAAAAAACGGTATAAATACGAGCGCAGCTTATATTACAACAATAATTATAAATCATAGATGACTATATACATATAAGTTAAACCAACACGCAATTGAGGTTATGCGACGCACAAAAAAAGGGTCAAAAGAAATTCATTGCGGAAATCATTACGGCGTGCGTTCTTACTGTGCTTGAGAAGTGTTGTTTATAGCGGGGTTGCAAACCGGTTCGAACCGACCCGGTTCATGAACCGAACCACCTGCTATTTTGGGGCTTTGAACCAAACCATGAACCGAACCGTTTTTTTTTTTCTTAACTCCAAAAACCGAACCGAAAACCACAAAAAAAAAAAATGGTTCAGTTCGGTTCAAAATAAAGTTTCAACAAAAATCACTTAACTTATTTAATTCACCACTTTGCTTGAAAATACAACTCTAAGATAAACACCCCTATTATGAATTTTCATACGATAAACGATAAACGCTCGCTAGCGTATCGTAAAAAATCAGCTTTCATATTGCGATTTCCACATGCCCGATAGATGTACTATTGTGAATGACAGCAGAGCTTTGTTTACAAATTATTGTGAAACTATACGAAAAAGATAGCAAAACAAAATGCAAATACTAAAAATTTAATTTTCTTGTACATTGTGAATTCGTACAAGTGGCGAATGTTTGAGAAAAACGTTCACAATGGTAAACAGTCTCGATTACTTAAATAATTTGCCAATAATGGTTTTCAAACATTTTTGTAAACGACTGGTATATTGCATTATTTACCTATTTTTAAATATTTGCTTAACTGGCTACTCATATTTTACCTAATAACTAGATTTTTAAAATTAAAATCAACATGTTGTATAATTTTGTGTATACACAATTAAAAGAAAAGCTGTTTTGAAACACAAATGGGCGAATTTAATAAAAGCAAAAACAAACCTTTCTTCCATTCTCTGGCCATTCGCGACGGCCGTTCTCCCTGTCAGCTATTATTTGACATGTAGATATGGCAATGGAGGAATAGAAAGATTTTTCACTTGTATGAATCCATGGTGAATTTTTCTTGTAGGTAAAAGTGGCAAAAGTTTTTAAAAGCTGTAATAATAACATGTTTTCTGCAACCTCTGTTGCCTTTTATATAAACTCAAATGAATTGACGAAACTCGCATAAAGGCCATAGACAGAAGAAAATTGAGAGATGCTTCCAATCTTCTTAAAATGAACTCTACACTGTAAGTACTGGACATACTAGAAGTAAAAAAAATAGATTTCAGAGTATGTCTTAACAGAAGTAGAAGGCAGTTTGCGCCCGTAAAAACAGGTCATCCATCCCAAATATTTTGAAGGTATGTGCCACTTTAAGGTTTCTTGCCAGGGTGTTGCAACAGAGTGTTGGGAATGATATTTACTTTTATTTAAATAGCTCCCAACGTATCGTGCACACATTTATCAACGATAGCTAGCGTAGAAAATTGAACAGCTGATGCGATAGTTAGCGTATGGCAATACCACGATAAACGATAAACGCTATCGATAGGGTTTCACACGCTAGAATTTATTTCATAATACGGTATAACAGATTGCAGGCGTTTATCGTGTATCGTATGAGTTCATAATGGGGGTGAAAATTGCAAAAATTTTTTTTCGATGGCAACGCCGTGAGTTGTCACTTTTGATAGTAATAGCATCTACTATTTGCGCTTGTGGTCAAAAGCTTGTGAAAAATAAATAAATTTACAAAATGAGTTCAAACCCCGTGCATAACAACTTTGTATATGAAAGAGCTTTTTCATTTTTCATTTATAACATTTTTTCATTTATAACATAGTCCCAACTATAACGCAAACCACATACATACATCAAATTATTTTATTGCAAATTTTTTTATTTGTTTATACGTAATAATAAAATCTTACGTGTACGCAGTGGTGCACCTCTTTCCAGTTGGTATCGATATGTTTGTGCTAATTTTTTCATGTAAAGTGCAAAACCGGCGATTTTTCGAAATGTTTGTATGGTGAACCCCAAGGGGGTTCCAGGGGGTGTGCCACTGGCATCGGTGGGTCGGGCCTCCAAAGTTAGTGGGGGTCGGTCATACATTTGGACTCGATTGGAGCACTCTAAATGGGTCAAATAGGGATTTTGCAAAATTTGCCCCTACACAAAAGTTCGACCCAAATTGGGGGCACCAGAATTCGTTTTAGAGGTATGGTTCCTTCGGCAAAGTTTCTTATTTTGATCCCTAGAATATGATTTTCACAGAGCAATGGACAATTTTTTTTGCCTCCCCACAAATCGACCCGGCCTAATATATAGTTTGTGTTATAGTTAGAACGATATTTTAAATTGGAATTATTAAAAACTAATAAATTAACATAATTTGGAAACAATACCGTTTTAAAGGGAGACCATATTATTTTTCACATAACCGTATATCAATATTTAGCTTAATTCTTAAGAAAAGCAAAGAATACATTTACATTTTCTTGAATATCTTTTTGTTTGTGTAGTAATCTCGCATCTAAACTTTAGTAGGTATGTTTTATACGCATATTGAAAGCAGCTAATTGAATAGGTTTTCTTCTCTTAAAAATACGACTAGTTCCTTATGTGCAGAATATATGTGTTGTAAGTACTCCCTATAGGCACAGTCATGCATTCTACCATTTTCGTTCCTCACGTTTTATAATAATCAACAAATCGTTTTGATAAGTTTTATAAATAAATACATACATGGATTTGATCTCAATAACTGTATTTTATTTGTATGCTTAGTAGATACATTTCGATGGTTGGTTGCACACAGATCCCAAGTGACGAATGTCAAATTTTGTATACTATCAAAACTTAGTATTAAACGTTTGAACCACTTGAACCGAACCAGTTGGGTAGTTCAGAGGTAGCCGTGAATCCGTTCGCGAACCGGTTCAAGTTTTTAGGCGATAAAAAGGTTGATTTTTCTTTGCGAAAAGCGCTCATATCGGCAATAATTAATCATGTATTTGTCTGTTCAGTCTTGGGCTCAGTCAGACTTCAAAAATTGTAATAGTAGCCATCATCCCATTGAAAAGATCCTAAGCCAGCTGTGGAATCGTAACATACGATCACGGATCGAAAACAGTTTTCACACAAGCGATAAAAATAAGGCTATCCAACTATTTAAAAAAATAATAATATATATTATGGATTTAATGAGAACGTGTTGCCCTAGTTCAAATATTTCATTTATCCAATGCACCATTTCGGAGCTATAGTGATTTAAAACCCGGCACTCGATCACGGATCGTATGTAACGATTCGGCCCCAGATAAATATTTCTGCATGTAAATGCAACAACAATGATTTGAGCCAGATAAAGACAGATAGAAAAGTCTGGTTCAATTTGTGAGCTAGATAATTTGTTAATTTCATATTTTTAAGTTCGGGTACGCTGTCTTTAATAAACCTATTTTTTTCAAAAATAGATGGCGCTGCTTAACCTTTAGCAACATATAGTATAGCATGTTCCTAACTGTAAATATTAGCTCCCAAATAAGTCTTAGATAAGGCCTTAAGCGTTAAAATTTATATATGTATGTCAACATTACGGTTATTGCCAAGGTTCGTATACGCCCAATTCTTTCTATGACGCACATCAGATCAGCGGCCTAGGGGGTGTTCAAAAAAAAAATTTTTTTTCAGTGAAATAAATGAAAAAAAAAAATGTTGTCTTTCGCTTTAACATTAAAGTACGTGTATTCAGAATATGATATGAAAAAGGTTACATTAAAAACTCAAGCGCATGCGTTGGCCTTTCTTTGCCATTTCATCTAAAACTTCATCAACAATTTGATCACGGTGGATGCTTAGTGATGCACAGCCATTCAATCGATTTTCACTCATCGTGTTTCTCAAATAGTTTATAATAAGCCTAAGAGTTGAAAAAGATCTCTCGTTCGTTTCCGTTGTTACTGGAAGCGTATACAAGATTTTCAACAACATGTGAACATTAGGAAAAGCCACAGAATCGCATTACTGTAATATTAATCATAGATAAATTGATAAAAAAAACCGAAGTACCTCCTTCAGGAATAAGTAGAATTCATGGTTTTTGAGCCTATACATGAGATCTAACGTATACGTATATAATATTCAAAAGAAAGAAACTGATCGAATAGAAAACCATTTAATTTAAAAAAGTCATATCTACACGGAAAAAACACTAGTGTGTTTTTTACATTTTAAAATGTGAAAAGCACATTATTTTTTCATTTATCAAATAATTTGAATTTTACGTTTTTGAAATGTGTTTTTGATATGAAAAAAAAAATGTATATATTACATTATAATAATGTGTTTTCCACATGGAAAATAATGTCAAATTTGCATTTATTTCAAAATAGGAAATGTGTACTTCGAAAAAAATGCTGTAAACTTAACATTATTTAAATGTGGAGAATAAAATCAAAGCACGAGAATTAGTATCGTTTAGTTCGGCAAACAAACAGAACCGCAAGCAATGTTTATATGTATGTTTATATGTAGCTTGTCGCCGTGACGTAAGGGCAAAAGAATCATGCAAATATTCGACGCATGGAGTTTTCATATTTGCATTTTCATTCCGATGAATGTAATCGCGGTTGAGGCAAACGAGCAAATGCCTGAATCAGTGCACGGACTTTTAAAAAGAGAATGTTAGTAGACGAAAAATTAAAATAGTGGCAGAAGTTGGTAGATTTTTTTTCCAAGAAAACAATAGCTACACTTTATATATGTACAAAACAATTCATATTTTATTGTAAAACAAATAAAGCACATTTCACGGAAATAACACTTAAAAAAAAAACATGTAAGCAAAACAAAAAAGTTCATGTAAATTTGTATATACATATATAGTTTATGCCTATATGATACTTGCTTTTTTTCTGTATTTTGAGCTTGAAATTCTGAGGATAATCTACCGATACGTCTCATTACAACAACAATTTTCCAATGTACCAGCATTTGTCTGCCACACTGGCATGTTATCATTTACTTAAAACTTTTTTATTTTCGTTCAAAATTATTTATTAATAAGTAGATGACTACTACATTTCTTTCATAAAAAAATTTATTTCTTGTATTGCATTTGTCCACAAATTTTTCAAAATAAAAACCAAATTTTCGATAAAAAAAATTGTCAAAAAAAAAAAACAAAAGAAAAATCTAGTGCCATATGGGTGTTATTAAATACAAGGAACAAAATCACCTTGTAAAAATTAAAATTTTTTATAAAATCTTATTAATTCAATTGGAGGCTGAAATAAATCCTTCCGACAAAATACTCTTTTACTTATTAATATTTGATTGGAAATACTTGAAATTTTTAATCCATTACGCTTGGCGGTTTTTGTGTCGTTCAATATAGAGAACGACCTTTCTGCGGCTGCATAACCTTGAGGTAATATTGCTAAGGAGCACATTTATTCACTCAAATTTTCTTCTAGAACACTCTTTTCAGTTCCCAATTTTATCCATCCTTTAAGAATATCGTCGGAAAATATTTTTTTCTATTTTTTCCTTATCATATAACATCAATGATCGCCATTTCTTTTAAAGCTTTAAGAAAGGGAACAATCGTTGTCATTTGACTAGATTGAATATTTTTTGCATGAAAATATTCCAAAAGCTGTAATTTTTCTTCGAAATTGAATTGTTTTTTATTTCCTTACAAAAGCAAATGTTGGTAGATTTTTTGGCTTTGGTGGTAGAAAATGAAAATGGGCTAAAAAGTTGGCAGATCCAGCAATAAAGTGGTAAAGTCCGTGCACTGACCTGAATTGATTATATTCACGCATGTAATAAGTTGATTGATTTTAAATCAATGTCGATTATGTTCGTTTAAGCTTGTTGGATCATTGAACACGATCATGTTGCCGAACGTAATCGAACGTTGTTATGTTCGATTTTTGCTGTTCTCTGATATGTATGTAGATGGTCGTTAGGCAAATTTAAAAGGAAATTTCTTTATGAAATTATAGTAAAAGTTAATATGTACATTTGTATATTTAATAAATTGCAGAATTATTATAAAACAGAATATGATTAAAATATAAATGTTCACTTCGTACATACATATGCTTGCATATTAAGAATATAATATCACCAACAAAGTAAACACGTAGTAGAATTATAAAGAAGTTTATTAACATAGACATAAAAAC
This sequence comes from Eurosta solidaginis, assembly GCF_040869045.1. Classification (NCBI taxonomy): domain Eukaryota; kingdom Metazoa; phylum Arthropoda; class Insecta; order Diptera; family Tephritidae; genus Eurosta; species Eurosta solidaginis. Next base: position 315,695,517 of record NC_090319.1, on the reverse strand, counting down.
ATCAAATATTTGAATTGGAACGACCTAAAAAATCAAATGATTCTGAATTAAGGATGGGGAGGGTTTAAACCCCCAAAATCCCCCCTCGCTACGCCCCTGCATCAGATACTTACTCTTGTCTTCGCTAACCGCAATACCCATCTTTCTCGCCGGTCTACATATGCTGTTTTAACTGTTTTGTTCGCCGCTTGGTTAAAGAAATCGCATGATAGACATATCTCAATCCTCCTTTGTTTTCGAATAGCCCGGAGTTGATGGTGCATAATAGAGCTACATTGGGTTCGATTTTTTGAATACGATTAGCAAAAAAAAAAATCGATTTAATTGATTAAATCTAGTCGAAGTAAAGTTGATTGCTGCACTATTGATAAAATTTTCACCGATTAATTTAATAAAACTGCACAGTTGCTTCCTCGTATCACATGATTCTTGACCTGGTCCTCCCAAAGGAGTGGGATTGTTAATGTATTCGCTACTGATATATCAAACTTTCTGCGTTTTTTTTTTTCAAAGTAATTTATAGTAAAGAAATCGACCTTGTGCATCAAGAAACATATTAAATTTTTTAAACGCTCCAATATTCTGCACAGAAGTTTCTTCAGTAACTTCTACTTCTCCGCAATGTTAGCTTAGAAATTAAACGGAGAATAAATCTTGTCAGTAATCTTCTATAAATCTCTCATTAAAGTAGCTGCCGTGATGTAAGGGTCGGAGTCATGGAACGTGTCGAGAGAAGATGGGATGGTCATTTGGAGTGTCTGTGGGAAAATTACTGCCAACGATTCGATGTTCTCTCCCCGATGCCAACCACTAACTTATGTAATGGGAAAGCTTGAAGACGCTCCGTCACAGAAAGCATTCCTATCGGAACCAGTATTTGGAAATAGATGAAGAGAATACCTCCGGTTATAAGAGCACCGGTTTATAATTATTGTATATTCATCTACTATTTTGTTTGTTGGGAAAAACTGAAATGCAAAGAAAGATTTATTGCGATGGCACCATTTTGAAAACTGCCATGTTATCATCGTCAGGCAATTTCGAAATATTATCAAAGGTTTTCCCGAGATTTTAAATTCGGATAACTCGGTGAAACTGCAATTGCCTTAGCACAATTTGAGACATACTCTCTCTCATACTTGTAAGGTTAATTAAATGCAATCGCAGGCGAGGTAAGGCGCTCCCAGACTACCCCTCGATAGTCGCTTGGCTAGGCGATGAGTCGTTGAATGCCCTAACCCTAGTAGCATTGAATAGCACTTAATCCACCGCATCCTTAATTGCGGATACTTCTGTTTGAAAGACGCTGCAGCGACCAGTCAACTTAAAGTTGCGGCATACATTAAGCGCTTGACAAAATACCACCCACCAAACTTTTCGTCCGACTTCGATTCATCTGCGAATAAGTTTACTGTGCACCTGTCCCAGATGAGTCCCCTTCCCCATTCCTCTCTGAGATGAATGACTGCGGTGAAGGTTTCACAGGCAGCAGTAATGGGCACAAAATAATCTCTCCTTTCAGAGAAAAAGATGAACCTGGTAAGAAGGCTAGAGCGCCTGAAGACAGAAAGCCCATAGCCCATATCCCGAAGTCTGACCAGCGATGGGCTCGGCCACTTTCCTCGAAATACCTACTGGATGATATGCAATGTTCCCTGTCCTTTTTTCACGGAAAGGAGCGACCTATATGCCGCTATGTCTGAATTTGGTTTCCCAGCAAAACGTATACGGCTGTGCAAAATTACGTTGATCAATACCATCAGCTCAGTCAAAATTGGGAAGGACCTCCCCGAGCCGTCCGAAACTAAACGAGGTTTCAGACAGCGTGACCCCCTACCGTGCGATTTCTTTAATTTGATGCTGGAGAAAATTATACTAGCTGCAGAACAGAACCGCTCTGGAATAATATTCTATAAAAGCGTGCAACTACTGGCGTATGCTGATGACATTGATATCATCGGCCTTACCACCCGCGCAGTTAGTTCTGCTTACTCCAAACTGGAAAAAGAAGCGGTAAAGATGGGTTTGATGGTGAATGAGGACAAAACGAAATACCTGCTGTCATCGAGCAAAGAGTCAGCGCCTTGGCAACCACGCTACTGTTGGTAGCCATAATTTCGAAATAGTAAAAGACTTCGTTTATTTGGGAACCAGCATCAACACTAGCAACAACATCAGCTCTGAAATACAGCGAAGAATCACTCTTGCCAATAAATGCTACTTTGGACTAGGTAGGCAATTGAAAAGTAAAGTCCTCTCTCGGGACCAGGTGGGTGACGATTTAAACTCCCTTGGTGTGACCAATTGGCGCCGGTTGGTAGAAAGAAGGAGCAACTGACGCGCCTTGTTATGCGAATGAAAGATGACGCTACGGCCAAGAAAGCGTTTCTATCGGAACCCGACTTGGAAGCAGAGGTAGAGGGCGGCCCCCACTCCGTTGGAATGACCAGGTCGAAAACGATTTATACTCCTTTGGTATGACCAATTGGCGCCGGTCGGCAGAAAGAACGAGCGGCTGATGCACCTTATTGGACGGTCATGACCGTTTAAACGGTTAAGCGTCAATTAAGTAAGTAAGATATGCAATGTTCAGCATCATTTGGCATGACATTCAATGTTAAGTTAGGTGTTGTTCTAAGAGCGCCGCTGAAACCAACCAATATTTTGGTGGTGCTCGCCGTGTAAAGTACATTCCACCAGACCAGCGCAACATAGAGTAGAACCGGTTTGAATATCATCTCATAAAGCTAGTGTACTATTATTGGCGAGAGCCCCCATCTCTTGTCGAGTTGGACTGTAAGTTCCTTCAAGAAAATATATTTGTGCAAAAAATTATTATACTTTCTTCATGTTTTTAAAAGGAGAAGCTTGAGTCTACATTGACAGCTCTGACCCTAAAGTCGCCAAGCACGCGTTTTTTAGTAGATTGCGTACTTTTTCCATATTACCATTCCTTCTGCAATGCATTTGCAACAATTAATGAAATGTTAAAGGATATTTTCCGCAGATTATATTTAGACGGCGGCCGCACAGTGTTTCGTGAAGAACAAGCTAGCTGGACAAAAACAAAGTTCTTATTCCAAGAAAAGTGTAATGGGAAATGAAAGAAAACAAACAAAATAACGGGAATTTTGCTTTTTTTTTTGATATTTTTGCTCATATATATTGAGTAATTGAAGTAAGAAGGCAGGAGTGGCCGTAAAATGCATTGATTAATTTGCAAAATTCTTGTTGAATATTAAGCTTCATATTTCTTTTAAGTGAACACTTTTATATAATTTTTTTGATGGATTCTAAGCTCTAAGGTAAGTAAATTTTTTTAATAGTAATTATTTCGCAATTAGAGTATTTTAAATATATTTAACATTCCGTTATTAAGAAGAAAAGGTATTTTGTCTCTATATTTTTAAATTTAGGGACAAAAAAGTTACATACATCCGCGGACATCCGGGCTAAATTTTACATATGTTATAGTCGCAAGTATTCTCTAATGGTCGAAAGAAAAAACCATTGCGAATTCTTTGCACATCTATTTTTAATTTTTTTTTGTAGATTTAGTTATCTCTATATATAAAATAGGATGTATGTACGTACCAGCTCCGACGAGATATTTGAACCTTTAAAGCTGATCTACAAACGGCAAAACCAATTCCCAGGTACAGGGAACAAACAAGTAGCCATAAAACACACAAAAATAAACGCGCAAGGTCAACAAGGGCACACCAAAAGTAAAAAGGCGAAGATCACTGACTTCAACCTGCCACAACCTACCGCACCAGTCACAAAGGCAATACAAAGCAATCCTAATGCAGGTATAACCACACAGGAACGCTATACAAAACAACCCCATTTGGTAGCATCTACGCCAATACCTGAATGTAATATAAATACTGCAAAACTTGGATTGATAGTAGATAAACCAAAACCAGGTTTCGGCAATACTAATGACGGCAACACTGCTCGTAGGTTTTTCGAAAATTCTGAGGCTGGTGCTGAGATTACGGGACTGGATATTACGCTCATCAAAAGATTCGACACTCTCCTTCTCGCATTAGCATCTGGGTACAATATAAATATCCAAAGATTTGAAACATTTGCGGTCGAGTCTAAAAAACTATACATAGATCTCTATCCATGGTTTAATATACCTGTTACAGTTCATAAAATCTTAGTGCATAGTACTGATATTATAAAATCAGCAATGTTACCTATTGGTCAACTTTCTGAGGAAGCACAGGAAGCCCGTAACAAAGATTTGAGACGATTCAGGGATGATAACATACAAAAGCAGTTGCGTGAAGCCACGAATAGAGATCTTATGAATATGTTGCTTATAACATCGGATCCTTTAGTTAACAGCTTTAGGGAGATACCTAAGAAAAAATTTAAAAGTCTGACTTCAGAAGTCTTAAACTTACTGTCCCCCGATAATGGTGAGGAGTCAATAAATACCCCAGTTGTTTCAAGCTTTCACAGTAGTGTTGCTGATGCTCATGACTATTCCACAAGTGACTCATCGAATGAAAGTGATGATAGCGAATAAGAACATAATTATAAAAGATAACCGAATTTTTAGAATTTTTTAGAGTATTGAGATTTGTAGTCCATTCAATTTAAGTACAATAAAGTAATATTCTTAAGTCCTTTAAATTTTTTTGGATCTATGTCACTTATTCACACGAGTTACTGTATATGCAATAAGCAAATGTATGCATATGAAGTAAAATTTTGGAAAAAAATAAAAAAAACAACATATGGCTGAAAAAATTACGTAGTTGTAATAAGTGACTGCATATGAAACGGAAAATTTCATAAAATAATTTTGTCCAGCTAGCTTGTTCTACACGAAACACTGTGCGCCGCCGTGGTTACGTGATAGCGTCTTCCACCTATCCTGGTTCAATTCCCGGGCAAAGCAACATAAAAAACTTTAAAACAAGTTTTTTCAATTAAAAGAAAACTTTTCTAAGCGGGGTTGCCTCTCGGCAGTGATATAGCAAACACTCGGAGTGTATGTCTGTTATGAAAGGAATTTTAGTGAAAACTCATCTGCCTTGTTACTATAAGGCTTGTATAATGAGATCAAGGTCATGCCAGGCAAATGAGTTTTCTGTCTTATATTAAAGAAAGTGTTTGTTCACCATTTCAAAGATCCCTGACACATATCATGTACTACGTAAAATATAACATGACTATGCTTTAATTGTTAGGCAATGTACGCATAAAACACATTCGGAATTCAAAGAAATTATTCACTCAAAATAGCTCGGGTTTCATTATTCCGAACTCATGCAAGCAGTGCACGGACTTTACCACTTAATTGGTAGATCTTCCAACTTGTTAGCCCATTTTCATTTTCTACCACTTCTACCACCAAAGCCCAAAAATCTACCAACATTTGCCTTTGTAACGAAATTAAGAAACGATTGTTCCCTTACTTAAAGCTTTTCCATTTCACAATACTTCCATAGAAATTCTTAACAACGAATGGCGATCATTAATGTTATATGATAAGGAAAAAATAGAAAAGATATTTTCCGACGACTTTCTTAAAGGATGGATAAAATTGGGAACTGAAAAGAGTTTTCTAGAAGAAAATTTGTTTTGAAATTTGAGTGAACAAATGTGCTCCTTAGCAATATTACCTCACAGTTGTGCAGCCGCAGAAATGTCGTTCTCTATAATGAACGACATGAAAAGCGCCAAGCGTAATGGATTAAAAATTTCATGTATTTTCAATCAAATATTAATAAGTAAAAGAGTATTGTGCCGGATGGACTTTATTTCAGCCTCCAATTGAATTAATAAGATTTTATAAAAAAATTGAATTTTTAGAAGGTGATTTTGCTCCTTGTATTTAATAACACCCATGTGGCATTAGATTTTTCTTGTTTTTTTCTGGCAATTTTTGTGTTGTTGAAAATTTGGTTTTTGTTTTGGAAAGTTTGTGCACAAATTCAATACGAGAAATAAATTTGTTTATGAAAGAAATGTAGTAGTCACCTACTCGCAAATATTTTCCTGCGCTATTTTCATTAGTTTTTTATGAATAATTTTGAATTAAAAAAAAGTTTTAATTAAACGATAACATGCCAGTGTGGCAGAAAAATACTGGTAAATTGGAAAATTGTTGTTGTAGTTAGACGTATCGGTGAAGTTTCATCAGTATTTCAAACTCCAAAATACAGGAAAAAAGCAAGTATCATAAAGGCATAAACTATTGTAACGAATTTACTGCAGATCCTCTTATTTGCAACCTTCTGTTAAGTTCGAATCACTAAACTGTTGAATAAAATAACTCCAATATTTAATAATGCAAAATGACCTTTATTAAAGTACTTCGCAATAAATAACTCTACTATTGCCCGACAGATTGCGTGCTTAATCAAAACTGATTTTTGATGCCTCAGCCTGTGCCGCTTTTATACTCTTCGGTTTCCTCGTTCACCCATTTCTCCTAAGGTCTAGTAATTTCGTGTACCTGATGCTTGTTTACGAGCTATATACACGTATATTTGCTATTTGTATCCATATGCGTGTGTATATGTGAGCGGCTGATGATGACATGCGTTTGTGAGTATCTCTCTCTGTTGCCCCGCATGTATGTGTGCAGACATAATGATTAATTTGTTTACGTACATACAAGTGTAGGAGCTTGCTTTATTGTTGTTGTGACTTTATTTACTTAGTATCAGATTAGTGATGGGAGTATCACTTACTGTCACTAATATTCGTCACACTATGTATGTATATACAAATTTACATGCATTTTTTTGTTTTGTTTACATGTTTTTTTTTTTAAGTGTTATTTCCGTGAAATGTGATTTATTTGTTTTAGAATAAAAATTGAATTATTTTGTCCAAATATAAAGTTTAGCTATTGTTTTCTTGGGAAAAAAATCTATCTACTTCTACCACTATATTAATTTTTAGTCTACCAACATTCTGCTTTTAAAGGTCCGTGCACTGCATGCAAGTATGATGAAATAATTGTTGGCGCTCAATTCACACGTATTCTTATTCTCTTTAGTTTAGTAGTCGCTGAGCATTTGGCAGAGTAACCATTGTTTACTATATAGTTTGGCAGCTTAATTCGAGGTTATGTTGCGAATAGAGTGGAAGGCACTCGCAGGCCGTGAAAATAGGCACTCGAATGGAGTGGAATGAGGAACAGTAGAAAGACCAGAGTTGCAATGGATCAATCATTGCACCAATATTAAAGATAAATTTAGAAAAAATAATTAAATACTTGAGTATAAGCAAATATTTTCTCTCAATTATTGCAATTAAGGTGCCCTAGATGCTATATATTCCAAAATTATAACATTTTATGTCTGTTTAAAAAATTAACTTCAATTTCCCTAAGATTTCCGTAATATGGCCATTAGTGATGTTTGTGTGTGTGTGCAAATTTTGAGCGATCAGCTGTTAGATGCGCTACTTGGTAAAGTTTACAATGAGAGTAAGATTGATTTGTGCGTCGCTCGCCATGTTGACGAATGTTGTCCATATGTATACCCTGCAAAAATCGTTGGATCATGTGGTCCACTGGAGTACTTACCATTATACTCTACTGTAACGCAGCAATGGACAAAGTCATGTTTCTACACGAACATATTGTAAGCCGATCATTGCTCCTTTTTAACGGTTGTTATGCCCTGCAAAAATCGCGAGTACTCCATGTATGCATGTATGGAGTCCTAGGACTGGACCATATACTCCAGCTCCGCATTACATCAGAGTAATCCACGAAGTACCCACAATCCAATAAACATCGTGTAGTGATTACAATCATTAAAAACGAGCAATGATCGGCTTACAATATGTTCGTGTAGAAACATGAGTTGGTCCATTGCTGCATTACAGTGGAATATAATGGTAAATACTCCAGTGGACCACATGATCTAACGATTTTTGCAGTGTGACTACACGATGTTTATTGGACTGTGGGTACACGATGGATTACTCTGATGCATGGAGTACTCACGATTTTTGCAGGGTATTAGGAGTAGAGGAGAGCGGGGTAAATTTGACACTGGGGCACATTTGACTTTACCGTCTGTAGTGTGTACGGGGGTCTTTATGAAAAATTTACAGATGTGGAAAGCACCTTAGTCTTATGAAAACAAACGGCAAAAAAATGCACTATTATATATCAACGAGTACGCAAGTAACAAATTTTTTTACATTTTCGCGATCTTTATTGTAATTTTTCGTAGATCGGACGTAAGATTTCTTCTAAACAATAAGAACTGATAATTTTTTAGCATCCTTTGAATTAGGCCCCCCGCCACGTGTGTTTATAAAATTAAATAGTGATTTTTTCTGAAGTGAAATACAGTTTGCAAAATTCAAGAAAACGAAACGGTAAGTAGAATGGGGCACCTTTGACTTTCGCCAAATGGGCACATTTGACAAATGTCATATGTTCCCCATTAAACATATGTTGATAAATAATACAACAAATGGTTTTCTATTGCCCAGTTTTAATGTTATAATGGTTCGTAGCTACAAGAGAAAGACCAACCGATGCCATATAAATGGGAACGATAGAAGAAACCCTTTCAGACATTAGGCATAAGCGCGAAACAGCTACGTTCGTAGCGGAGAAGTATAATATAAAAAATACAACTTTGATCATACGAATGAAGAAACTAGATCCTTTGAGGAACGATTCGGACTCTGGAAACGACAGTAGTTGTGACAAGAATTTTAGTTATTACCAGGCATGCTTAACCAACGAACCGATATCATTTCGTTACGATAATTAACGTTAGTAAACGAAACAAAGTCATTTCGTTTCGTTTATTAACGTTAAGAACGTCAAATTAACGAAATGATTTTGTTTCGTTTTCTGCCATATCAAAACGAAATCAAATCGTTTATGTTGATTATTAATTTCAAACTATGCTGGCAATGCTATATTATCCATTTTGATGGCGTAGTCATTAAAGGTGAAAGCATTGGCCAAGCTGATTGCAACTTTTCTCATGAATTTTGACAGTACGAACATTTCTCAGAGTATTTTTGACATTACCACAAACGAATTACACAAACAAATTGTATGGAGTTTGTGTGTATGTCCGCTCGCTGTTACCACCTTACGGCTTCACCATTGGCTATAGCATTGCCAGCACAATTCAAATATAAAGTATCACGTTTTTGTTAACGTTTTTAACCTTAACGAAAGGTTTTTGTTTCGATTAAAAACGAGATACAATTTATCTTGATAATTTCTTTATCGATAATATTTAGAAGTGTTTCAACGGAAACGGTGGAAATTTTTTGATAAACGATTAGCTTAACGTTAAGGTGCATCCCTGGTTATTACTCTAAATACACAAGCCATCAAACGCTAACAAAATTTCAAGAACAACAATTTGTTGAATAGGCACAGAGGAGTGCGTTTTTTGCATATGGATTGTCTTACGATACATTCCGAGGAGTTGTTTATGAGTTTGTGGTCGCTAATGACATATCATGTCCAACTAGTTGGATAACTAATAAGGCGGCTAGAGAAAGCTGGTCTTATGGATTTTTGAACCGAAATCCTTGACTTACACTAAGAAAGCCTACAAAAACAAGCTTGGCTAGGCTTGAAAAAAAAAAAGCTTGGCTAGACATTTCAAAATTGATATTATTGGACGACGAGGTCATATTAAAGGTTGGAGAATACGTTTTGGTCGACTTCGGGGAAAATTGCAAGAATCCCTTTTATTTGATATTTTGAGATATTTTGCGATTCCACCCACAATATAAATTATTTGCGTAGTCTATCTCCAGACAACTGATTTTTTATACAACCTGTTATAAAATACATATCTATAACACTTAGAACCAAGAGTGAGTTTAAACTTCCGATTCCAATAACCCAGCATCAATTTGTCGCAGCAGCACCAAATAATTATTTGATGTTAAATTTGACAGCTTATACATAAAATAGTTTTTCTAGACTTCAATTCTATCTTTTGTTATAATAAGTATAAATACCTACACTGAATCTAAATTTGAATTTTATCTAAATACGTACAAATAAACTGAGTATTTTTTTAAATAAAATATTCACAAATAAATTATTGAGAAAACCTAGAAGAAAATATGATCAAATGTGCCCCGGAAAAAGTCAAATGCGCCCACTGTGCGGCACATTTAACTAATTATATAACAATTTTCAAATGCAAATAAAAATTAGCTACACTTTTTTTCTAATTCTTTATTTTCATTATTGCATATGCAAACCCCGGAGCTTATATACAGTTAACTCTTTTAAAATTATATTATATGCTATAGAAAATAAACGAATTTTAAATGAAAGTGTCAAATGTACCCCGTCCTCCCCTACCTATTTTGTAAACAAAAATATGTATTAGGGGATGCATATTCTGCAAAAGAAATCCATCTTAGGATAAACCATTATTTTAATGAGTAGAATTGGCAAATTGGCGGCCACCGTGGTGTGATGGTAGCGTGCTCCGCCTATCACACCGTATGCCCTGGGTTCAACTCCCGGGCAAAGCAACATCAAAATTTTAGAAATAAGATTTTTCAATTAGAAGAAAATTTTTCTAAGCGGGGTCGCCCCTCGGCAGTGTCTGGCAAGCGCTCCGATTGTATTTCTGCCATGAAAAGCTCTCAGTGAAAACTCATCTGCCTTGCAGATGCCGTTCGGAGTCGGCATAAAACATGTAGGTCCCGTCCGGCCAATTTGTAGGGAAAAATCAAGAGGAGCACGACGCAAATTGGAAGAGAAGCTCGGCCTTAGATCTCTTCGGAGGTTATCGCGCCTTACATTTATTTTTTTTTTTAGAATTAGCAAAATTGAAAAAAAATATTTATAATAAACGATTTTGTCTTGCTGCTTGCTAAAAAGCCAATAAACAACGCAAAACGATGCATCAACTGATGAGCGTGATCATCGCGCTCTCACTAACACATCTGCATTTTCATTTTGCCGACGTCTGATGTAAAGTCTTCTCCAAACAAACAAATGTCACATCTCAGTAAATCTATCATAATACCTCTCCAGAAGTCTGACTAAGAATTATAGACGCCATCGAGAGAGGGTGGGATGACCCTTGGAATATTCTAGAAAAAAGTGCTCCCGAAGACTTGCGGACTTTCCTGTGACGCAAGGGTCGTATTTTAAAAAACGGTGTATTGATCTGCACAAGCTATATGAAAAGATGAACCTTATTCAGATAGTAAAAGCAAAGAGGATAAATATAATAGGAGCCACCAGTCTGCTACGAGTGGCGAGTAACTCGCTGGAAATTAAAAAAATTGATACCTAATGTTTTCCATGAGGGACATTTTCAATCAAAAGTGATTTTTGGAAACAGAATTAATTAGTTAATTAAATACAGTCGAAAAAATAAACACAAATACCCCACGAAAAGGTATAAAGACATTTATGCACATCTCGCCCAAAAAAAATCATGCGAGTACCCTAACGAATAACATTATGCAAAGTAACGAGTGACGTCTCTTATTATATTTATCCTCTTTGGTAGATGCACAAAAGCTTTTTCAAAAAGCTTCTGCTCAGAAATCTTTACTTTCCTTCTTTGTTGTTCTCAATAGGCGCCAGTTATTGTAAAGACGGAATGAATGAAGTGCTTGGCCAAATTAAATAAATAAATATTCATATTTCAACTTACCTGGTCAGTTTTACCGGGTTCATGCATGCAAATAATACATAAACATATTTTTTTTATAAATATAAATTCAGTTTATTTGCACTATAGAGAGTATTTTTTTCAGTAAATCAATTTTAATCATTTAGCCTGCGAGTCTATAAGATTACAGTGTTTGTTTTTGTTGTGACTTGTTTTCTATATTTGGTATTTAAGTACTCTTATACAATTTACTTAATTATTAAGTACTAACATAAATACATACATACATACATGCATCTTATTTGAACTAAATTGATATCTATGTAAGCACTAATTTACTATCTAAATTTAAATGTACATACACTTATGCTTAGCCATTTAGTTGATCACGTATTTATTTATTGATGTACATATATACATACTTAAGTAAACACTTTGAAATTATATAGCGAGTAGTTAAACGGTCAATTACTTATGTTGATGAGTATTAATAGCAAATACTTTTGTGTGTGTGTGTGTGTGTATAGAACTTTGTTGTACATATGTTAATGCATAGACTGGGATATGCATCTGTCTGTGTATATGTGGCGTTTGGTGCCAAACGGGCTATGTTTGATATCTTTGTGCTCAATTTCTTAACCTTTCACGCCGCCGCGTTGTAGTTTTCCGAAATTATTTTTAAATTACATTACCTTTCTGCTTATAGTTACAGCCGAAATCTCTTGTTTATGTTTTTCTTTCAAATAACTAGGTATTAACATTCAAGTAACTTTCCAAGATTATAATGCAACTTTTTGGGAATAAAACAAAAAACTAATACATTTTTTTTTGAATTTTTGAAATTATACTGATCGCTATTTAACTCCGAGGAGATTTGCTTGGTGCTCCTTTTAATTTTCCGTACAAATTGGCGGGACGAGATCTAAATGTTTTATGCCGACCACGAACGTCATCTGCAAGGCCGAGGAGTTTTCACTGAGAATCTTGTCATGGCATAAATACGCTCATATTGTGTTTGCCTACCTACTACCCAGGGTCGACCCCGCTTGGAGAACTATTTTCTAATTGAACAACTTTTTTTTTTGAACTTTCGATATTTCTTTGCGCGTAACTTGCACTCAGAACATCCGATGTGCTTGGCGGAGCATGATACCGTTTCACAACGGCGGACCATAGAAAAGCTGCCGAAACATACTTCTTAGTCGGATAAATTTTAGACCGAGTAAACACTTTTCTGAAGTTTTCCGTAAGCTTAGTTGATATTTAAAGTTGGTTCTAATTTACACATATTCTTGAATAAGCTTACGATTGGTGTAACCCCAGGCTCATTCAGCACTTTTAGTCTGCTGCCAAATGAAAATTATATAAGCTCATAGCCAACTTCTTTTTCTGCTGGGTACAAACTCTCCCGCTTTGCATCCGATTAGCAGCGAAATTGTTACTTTTCATGACTCTCTACCTCTTTCTTTGAAGGATATGTAACTCTCCTTTCTCATGCCAAATAATAAAAACAAAATGCTACGCATACGCTCCAGTACCCGTCTTTTTCCGACTGTAAAAACACCCCTAGTTCTGAGTGTCCAATGAAAATCAGGTCATTTGTGGAAGTGCATGGAAACAATCTATATGAAATTATCTGCACATTAGCTACTTTCAGGACACATACACACACACGTTTTTGACAATACCACCTGAGTAACAAATACAAGACAAATGTACATACAAAAAAAAAAACAAAACAAAGATGGCTCTAGAAACAGCATCACACCGAAACCGAGAAGGGATTATAACAAATTGTGCTAGTATGCAATCGAAGCTAACCTTTTTCAAAAAAGTAAAAAAAGCAAAGAAATCCGCGCATCTAATTTAGAAACTTCATGCAAGTCTGTTAAGTCGTTTTTGCTTGATTGAGTAACGAACCTGCGAATCCTCAAAACATATTTTGGTATTGATAAAATAAAAAATGCGATATTGGAAGCGTTAGAACTGCTTTATTTATGGACCTATGAAAACCGTTTGAAAAAAGCTGAACGAATATCGTTCAAGTTACAACTTTGGAAAGCTTATCTGTACTTCTGACAGCAAAATCATGACAAATGAGCAATCAATATAGTCAGTTATTGAAATATAGAAATATTGATGGAAGAATTTACAAAGTCAGCAGCTACACTTAGAGAAAAAACAATCTAAAATTAATGAAAAAAGATCAAAATTAAGAACGTTCGTCGAAAAAAGTCTGTTAAGAACATTTTTTCTTAACTCGTCCCCGATGGGCTTGTTTTATGAACAGCTGTTCCAAGCACACCGTTCGTATTTTATGACCAGTTTGATATAGATGTGTGAAACTTATGTGCTCATTTCCAGCACTATTTGTACTTTATTTAATACTTTTCTTTATCACGCTTCGAGAACGATTTGTGGTCGATTTAATAGTTTATTTCTCAATTCAAGAACTGTTTGTGCTTCATTATTGGTGGGAGTGGGAAGATAATTTTTTTAATAGGTACCCATTTTTTTAAGTTTTTTTATTAGTAATAAATTTTTTTCATTAATAAAAGGTATTAAAAAAATTATTAATAAAATCCAAAAGCTTAAGAAAAACGCAAATATACATTTTTTCACACCTTTCTCTTATTGAGAAATTCTTCTTATTTGATGATGTAATCCGCATATATACTTAGAACATTCCATAAAAGGTTTGATAATTATCTGTGCATATGTGAATGGAAAATCGAATTGAATGAAAAATAAGAATTAAAAAAATAGGAGGTAGAAAAATAATTTTAAAAAATTTCAGAGCTTCACGGTGTTCGAAATCGTACCACGCGATCACAACCGCACCATCATAACCGCTGGGCCACTACAACTGCTTGATAGCTTATGCCAAAGATTTTGCTAAACATTGTAGTGCACACGAATTGTACCGTTTCTGTTTTCTTTAACTTAATTTAAGAACATTGTTCTCATTAACAGGATATCTGTATTGTATTCATATTTTAAGACCAGCCATTCTCTTTTCAAGATAAAGGTGTGCGTTCAAGCACAAGTTGTTGTTTTAAGAAGTGGTCGCTCGTTTTTCAAGAACAAAAAAGTAAGAACATGAAAAGCTTGAATTGAATCCCGCGCTGCTGAATTTCAGAAGGGCGTTTTTCTCTGAGTGTACCCTACCATACCTTGCAGCGTTTTATGGGATATTAATTCAATATCATTTCAATTCCAATACTTATTTTTATTTAAAAACTTACGCAAATTTCACACAGCGGTTTGATGAGATAATTAGTCCTTCTAAATTAAAGCCCTAATTAAACTCAATCGTCCATACGAAATACAAATTCTAAATTATCTCATTATTGCTTTATTGAATGCCTAATGGAGTGAAAAATCCAACCGGTTTTGCTTTGGTGCTTCGAATTTTATTGTCAATGTAACAAATGACAATCAAAGACAAGTAAGGACGGGACTGGCTTCGGCTGTGCCGCAGACTTCATACCTTTCGTGAATGGGGATGAACAATAATCTTATCCCGTTCATAATCTCCAAATAATCGGATGTATAAGATAAGAAATATATAGTGAACAGATGTACATACCTAAACGATTTTTAAGATAAATATAAAATAAAAAATGGCAAAAAACCCCCTTATCTGAACGATCGGTTGCATGGGATATATATTATATATAGCTCCGATCGAAATGATTTTTACAGAAAATCTTCCATGATATATTAGAATATATATCACCAAGCTTCACGTTTTTATATTGGAAACTAAGGGAGAAATGGCCAATAATCTTTCTATCTGAACGATCGGTTGTATGGGATATATACTATATATAGCGCCGATCAAAGTGATTTTTTCAAGATATCTTCTATGATATATTAGAATATATATCACCGAGTTTCACTTTTATACTTTCTAAATTGCGGCAGGAATGGCCAAAATCGTCTTATCTGAACGATCGGTTGTATGGGAGATATATGTTATAGTGGTCCGATCCTACCGGATCCGACAAATGTTTAATATAATACAAAAATACATCCTTGTGCCAAATTTCATTGAGATATCTCAAAATTTGAGGGACTAGTTTGCGTTCAAACAGACAGGCGGACGGACAGACGGACATGGCTATATCAACTCAGTTCGTCGCCCTGATCAATTCGGTATAGTTAATGGTGAGTCTATCTTCTATATTTCTCAACGTTACAAACATCGGAACAAAGTTAATATACAATTTCATGTTCATGAAAGGTATAACAAATTATTTTCAATCATTTAAGAAAAATAGAAAAAAACGACAAAATTTCAAAATTTAATTTTCGCTGCATTTGCTGCAAAAGAAATATGGTTTTTTTTGGTGCAATATCTATGAGTAGTTGCGCATGCATTTTTCTTTCAGTGTATTTATAGTTAAGAAGGAAACGGCTGCTTTCCATTTTAACTATTTTTTTGTAACGAAATATTTTTTTGGGCTGCTGACAGATGTTCGCTTAACCGGGCCTTTTGCCGGTATGAAAAGGGAAGCTTAATTATTTCATTAAACAGAATTGTGATTCGATTAAGTTTCTGTGTGAAAACGGTATTAGCCTAAAATAGTTGGCTTCGTTACTGCTCGGTAACTAAAAAGACCTAGGCCATTCTCCTGGCACCAATTTTTTTTTTGATTTCTGTACAACTATCCGATACTCTGTTCAAACCGTTTGGTTTCGTCAATGAACCTGCTGATAAGAGCTGCTCATTCGCAATGGTAGTGCTGACTTATTCTTCAAATGGCCAGTGTCCTTTGATTGTGACAGTAACTCTTAAGTTTTATTTCCTTGACATATTTTACAGGCCCTTCAGTGCCAAAATGGAACTAGTGCGATCCCAACTACTTTTCCAGTTTTTCAAAAACGTGCAAGTTATAAGCACACAAATTCAGGAATTGTCCCTACAGGCTATGTAAGAATACCTAATTCATGCCCACTGACTTGAGTTTCAACTGTGTATCTTTCTACGGTGCGGCGCAACTTTTTGTTTTAATTGAGTTGCCAACCACAGCAAACGCCTATAAATATGCCACACAATATTCGCATACACTTAACACAGTGAAGATGACGACTTAAGCAAGATTTATTAGATTATGCATGCTCAGATTTGGATAATATCTCTACCAAACAACGTTAGTGCCAAAAATACATAAGAGCCACACACATTGTCATACATATACATGCATATGTGAATAAACACTTGTGCATGAAAAATATGCATAGAAAACAGCTGTGCATTTAAACTTGAAATGAATATAGAAGCAATCTTTGTGGTGTTGCAAGAGATATTTCATGTAGATTTGTGTGTGTTATGTATGTGTATGTACATGGAGAGCTCTGCTATAGACATGTGGCTGATATACAGTGTACTCTCTCCTAACGGACACCTCTCATAGACGGACAATTTTTTCAGTACCAAAAAAATCCTGAAGCATTTTTTAAGTTTTTCCCTTTTGAGCGGACAACCCTCCCATAGCAGGACGCGGACACATGCCTTTTACCCCAAAAGGCTTTTCAATTTCCCATAACCGGGCAGCTTATAACACTTTTTTTTCATTTACTCTGCCATATTCGTACAGCTGTTGCTTATTCACTAATACGTGCATGGTTGTAGGGGAAACCCCTAAATACGAAGAACCTATTTTCAATACAGTAAAAAACATAAAAATTTATGTACCTATTGCATACACGTAGTAGTATCTTATTGTGTGTGTACGTACGTGAATCGGAATGCCTAAAGTAGTGTTGAGTATTAAAGACAAAGTTAATGTCATTGAAATTTATAAGAAAGAAAAACTAAGTGTACGAGAGTTGGCAAAAAAATGTAAGCTCAGCAAAACACAAGCTGCTAGCATTATCAAAAACAAAGATCAAATTTTAAGTTTGTGGGACGCTGACGTCAACGCGGAGAGTAAAAGGAGTCTGCTGAAGCCCAAACGCCTTAATATTGATAAATTGTGCTACGAATGGTTTGTGAAGGCTCGAAATAAGAGCATTACTCTGCCAGGCACACTTATAAGGAGCAAAGCTAAAGAAATTGCAGTGAGACTCAATTACGACGATTTAGTGCATCATCCGGCTGGCTGGAAAGGTTCAAAAAACGTCACAGCATAACTTGCCGTACAATTATTTTGAATATTTTGTACACAAAACTTTATTCTTTAATTTATGAACAAAGCTTTATGAACCTCCTAACTCAGTATTATTTGTGTGTATTAATATTCTTGTTTTGGAAATAAAACTGTTTAAACATTCATCAATAATACTTTTCTCATAAGCGGATACTTCTCATAAGCGGACAAATTTGGCAGTCACTTAGATGTCCGTTTAAGAGAGAGTACACTGTACTCGTAATTTTAACTGTTTTATTAGCATGTACACTCTTACACACACATATGTACACAGTACTCGAAATTTTCTTGCATCCTTGAATATTTGCTTTCTTAAGTACAATTAAACTTAGGCTTTTTATGCGATTTTATGTTGATGTCAGCTGTCAGAATATTTGTGTTTGTATGAATGAAATTTCGCTACCAAGAACATATGTATATGGCATCTACTTAATATCTATTTATGTTAGAATTTATTTGCTTAGGCTTACATATTTACATATATGTTAATCTTAGAGATAATTTATAATGAGTAAGGGCATATTTTTCTTCCCCTTTAATTTGTTTTTCTTCTATTTTATCTATTTGTTTATTTTTTTATATTATCATTTATGTTTTGAAATAATTTTCATTGAAACTAAAAGGTAAGTGGAAGTGGCAGTGAGAATGTTAGACGGTGTGACAGTGGGAGATTGGGTAAAACTGAAAACAAAAAATAATAAGGGAAAGGAGTGAGTATAGAAGACGATGAATGGTGTTGATAGAATGGGGAAAAGGAGAGAGGGAAGCAGCTACTATTTAAACAAGTAAGGACGGGGCTGCCTTCGGCTGTGCTTCATACCTTTCATCAAAGGAGCTGAACAATAACGTTTTGAATTTTCAAACGTTCATTATATACACGACCGATCTTAATGATTTTTCCAGACAAAAATGTATGCCTTATATGCAAACATCCTATGAAATTTCAATCTTTAAGCTCTTGAAGTGAGGAAGAAACTACGTTAAAACTTTTATCTAAACAACCAGCTGTATAGTATATATTGTAACGAATTTTTGGAAATCCCTGATAATTATTTTGCACGTTCTGCTATCGTTTGTATCATTGGAATGTCGAAGAAATAACTCAAATATTCAGTATAGCAATATCTGCTTTATTAAGACTACTTTAGTACTTCACAATACTCGCGTACTTCGCTAAAAGCGTGATAAAATCAAACTGATTCATTATTCCTCAACTTGCGCTGCTTTCATACCCTCTGTTGACTTGTTAGCATATTTATCCTAGACTCTTCACGAACATGCCTTCTTGAATAGTTGTATCTCATACTTGGTTTTTTAGCTATATGCATATGTATGTGTGAGTAAAAATTTCTGCTCTTAGCTGATGGTAACTTGATGTGCGTTGTTTCTCTTTCTTCTTCATTCTTATCTGCTGACTACATATGTGTATGAGAAATAATTTATCTGCTTCAAGCTGTATATGTATGTATGGCTACTTGCTTTGATGTGTTCACGTACATAAGTGTTATTTAGTAACAGCATAGTGATGTATAGAACTGCTAATATTTGCCACAATAGATTATGCATATGACCAACCTTGGCAATTTTTTTTTAGAAAATAAATGTAAGTATCTTTTGAAATTTCAAGCTCATTTCAGTAAAAAAAGGGTGTAATGACAAAATCTTCTTTTTCGAAAAATCAGTGGGATTTATATCATAATGGTCCGATTCGGTTGGTTCCGATAAATGATTAATCGCACACAAATATCAAGGACTGAGGGATTAGTTTGCGTTGAAACAGACGGATAGATGTACGGACGGACAAGCAGACAGACGGACCTTGCTAAATCGACTTAGCTTGGCATCTTGATCATTTCGGTATATTTATTGGTAGGTCTATCTCTTCTCCTTTCGTGACAAACTTAATATACCATTTAATTTCCATTAAAGGTATAAAAATAAATAAATGCAAGGCGCGGTAGCCTCTAAAAAGATGTTAGGCAAATTGGCCGGACGGAATTTACATGCTTTCCGCCGACTCCGAACGGCATCTGCAAGACAGACGAATTTTCACTGAGAAGCTTTTCATGGCAGAAATACATCCGAAGAGTTTTCCAAATCCCTATCAAGGGGCGATAGGATATTGTTTTGCCCGTGTCTTGAACACAGGATATTAGGTATAGCAGGCGGAGCACGCTACTATCACACCACCTTCGACGGCAATTTATTTATTTTATATATTTTTTGTAGAAACGTGGAATGGAACCCACGTCTATAAGCGAGTTCTAAGATATAAACCAAAATAACGCTGTCCTAGCCTAAGCTCCCTTTAAAAGTTTTTAATAAAAAAGTGGGCGTGGATCTTACCCGATTTCATCCATTCTTCCCAGGCCCCTTTCTTATAACAAAGGTAATCAGTATATGAAGGTTTGTGATGAAAACTTAAACTCTTTTTGATTTATGACCAATAATGTTGGAAATAAGGATTTCGTCATAAGTTGTTAGTGCCATGAACCTTTTTTTTTTAAATTTCAAAACTTTTGATTAAGAGTCATAATTTTAACCTACACATGAAAATTGAATGTATATAAAAAAGTGGGTATGGTTGTCGTCCGATTTTTTTCATTTGAAATAGCGACAACAGATGACTGCCAGGAAAATCTGAATTTCAATAAAATATCTCAAAATTAACTCAAATTATCGGTCGGACGGACGGACATCGATTAATGAATTTTTTGTTTTAAACTGATAATTTTGATAATGGAAATATATATATTTATTATATATGATAAATATACTCTGTGAGTAATACTTAGTATAAAAATAAAGAACCTTAAATGTTGATCGTGTAGTATTAATACGTACCCTCATGAAAAGTCTCCCATGGTACGTTCCGGAAAATAGCACAAATAAGGCGACCGTTATGAACACGTTAAACCTGCTAGGTCATCTAACCCCATCCTCTCGTGTGGAGCTTGGGGCCTCGCCTGCTAAATGAATAGGATCTGCCACGAGTAGCTGAGATTGACATAAAGTAAGTGAATCTATGAATAACGCTGACAACCCCTTAAAAATGTTGCCTTACGCAACCGCTTGAGTTCCGTTTGTTATTGTTGAGCCATGGGATTGTTATTGGTTGCTTATTGACATGTTATTGACGGGTTGCCCATCTGTTATCAACTTTGTGAGCTGTTATCGGTATCTGTTCAATAACATACCTGCGAGTCGTCGATAAAGTCGTTATGAATAACATACCGATAATTCGTCAATAAGAAATTCGATTAAAACGGATAACCCGACGATAACAGTTATTTTCCATAAAAAAAAACAAAGCACGTCTTGCGGCTTTAGTGTCCAGTACTTACTTTTCACAAATGAAAAAAACGCTATGTAATCCATAGCATTTTTTTGCAATTTATTTAGCACCGAGAACCCAAATTGTTATTCCTGTTTTAATAAAAGTCCTTCCTTCCGACTTCTGATATTCTAGTCCAGAACAAATGATTAAATCCGGACTTTAATTTTATAAGTGTGAAAATAAAAGTTCATCCGTAGTTTTATTTTTTAAAAGTCAGGCCGTATAACTATCAAACTGCTCGTCCTAATGAGAAAATTTTTTGTCATACGGAATCCTTCTTGTTTCAACAATTTTCAATTTTTTTTTTTGTAGATTTTTTTGGTTGAAGGCCGAGAAGTAAAATAGATGCATGATTCGTCATGCAAATGCTATGGGTATTCCCGCGATCCCATAAACTTTCGCCTAGGAGAATTTTGTGATCCGAACTTTTTCGAGTCAAAAAGGGAAATAACTATTAAAATGGGTTCCTGTTAACCACCAATTGCATGCATAGACTAACATGAGCTTTGTTTTTTTTACATGTATATACATCTACACTTAGGTAATTTTAAGAATACTCATCTAGCTGCAATTGTTGAAGACTCGCGGTAGTGGTTAAATAACTCTCTAAAAAACGGGTTGTGCTTAGGTGCGGAGACACCCACCACTGCGTGTCATAGTGTATAACCTATAGCTGAAACGGTTGCGATGAATCGTGGACACACACACATTTCGGTCATAGAGATGTGAAATAGTGTAGAGATAAAATTGAGAGACATATTTTAGTTGCAACTGAGAATAATGCGTACTGCAATTAGGCAGTACTACTTTTCCGCACAACAATTGCATATAAAGTTTAAGTGCATATGAGGTATTCCATCCCATTTCGACCAATTTTGAACCCAAACCCTTTAGAATTGGCTGAAAGTTTTTCTTCGTTTTCTAGCTTACGAAAGACGTTTTTCAGAATTTTTTTCAAATTTTTTCATCCAACTCAAAAAAAGTTATGAATTTAAAAAAAAAACACCGTTTTTATTTTCAAAATGCTATTACTTTTTCAAAAATTTACCGTTTGGGATGTTTTTTAAAATTTGTTTTTAAATGTACTTTAATTTTTCAGTTTTTCGAGATTTTTCGAATTTTGCCATTTTTTTTCTCATAAAAAACTTCAATCAATTCTGCAATCATCCCCACTAATCCCGGAATGGGCCGATTTTTTTTATATTTTTTTTTATTTAATTGAAAAAAAAAAATTTCAAAAATAAAATTTTTTTTATCAATTTTATTTATATAACAAAAAAATGTAAGAAAATGATTTTTAAGTATTCTTTTCTTTATATATTATGGTAATCTACGATTAAAATAACTCGCTTTCGCTGTCCAGCATTAATCCTGGTTATTTTAATCGTAGATTATCATAATATATAAAGAAAAGAATACTTAAAAATCATTTTCTTACATTTTTTTGTTATATAAATAAAATTGAAAAAAAAATTTCAAAAATAAAAATTTTTTTTTCAATTTTATTTATATAACAAAAAAATGTAAGAAAATGATTTTTAAGTATTCTTTTCTTTATATATTATGATAATCTACGATTAAAATAACCAGGATTAATGCTGGACAGCGAAAGCGAGTTATTTTAATCGTAGATTACCATAATATATAAAGAAAAGAATACTTAAAAATCATTTTCTTACATTTTTTTGTTATATAAATAAAATTGATAAAAAAAATTTTATTTTTGAAAATTTTTTTTTTCAATTAAATAAAAAAAAAATATAAAAAAAATCGGCCCATTCCGGGATTAGTGGGGATGATTGCAGAATTGATTGAAGTTTTTTATGAGAAAAAAAAATGGCAAAATTCGAAAAATCTCGAAAAACTGAAAAATTAAAGTACATTTAAAAACAAATTTTAAAAAACATCCCAAACGGTAAATTTTTGAAAAAGTAATAGCATTTTGAAAATAAAAACGGTGTTTTTTTTTTAAATTCATAACTTTTTTTGAGTTGGATGAAAAAATTTGAAAAAAATTCTGAAAAACGTCTTTCGTAAGCTAGAAAACGAAGAAAAACTTTCAGCCAATTCTAAAGGGGTTGGGTTCAAAATTGGTCGAAATGGGATGGAATACCTCATATGCACTTAAACTTTATATGCAATTGTTGTGCGGAAAAGTAGTATTGCCTAACTGCAGTATGCATTATTCTCAGTTGCAACTAAAATATGTCTCTCAAAAATAAAAATTTTTTTTTTCAATTAAACAAAAAAATTTTTTAAGTTTTTTT
Organism: Eurosta solidaginis; assembly: GCF_040869045.1. Classification (NCBI taxonomy): domain Eukaryota; kingdom Metazoa; phylum Arthropoda; class Insecta; order Diptera; family Tephritidae; genus Eurosta; species Eurosta solidaginis. The sequence goes on along the minus strand of NC_090319.1, from coordinate 315,672,143 downwards.
TTAATTTTTCAGTTTTTCGAATTTCGCCATTTTTTTTTATGAGAAAAAAAAAAATGGCGAAATTCGAAAAACTGAAAAATTAAAAAAAAACTTAAAAAATTTTTTTGTATTTTTTCCAAAAAGTACATTTAAAAACAAATTAAAAAAAAAAATACCCCAAACGGTCAATTTTTGAAGAAGTTATAGCATTTTGAAAACAAAAACGGTGTTTTTATACCTTTCATGAAAATGAAATGGTATATTAATTTCGTCACGAAACCGAAAATTGTAAGTCCTTAAAGGAAAATAGATAGACCCACCATTAAGTATACCGAAATAACCAGGTTGAAGAGCTGAGTTGATTTAGCCATGTCCGTCTGTCCGTCTGTCTGTTTGTATGCAAACTAGTCCCTCAATTTTTGAGATATCTTGATAAAATTTGGTGAGCGGGTGTATTTGGGTGTCCGATTAGACATTTGTCGGAACCGACCGGATCGGACCACTATAGCATATATCCTCCATACAACCGATTTTTCAGAAAAAGAGGATTTTTGTAATATCTTACCCAATTTAACAGATTGAAGCTTCAAACTTCACCATATACTTTCGTATATTGCACATATTGTTGCCTGAAAAAATTGATGAGATCGGTCGTATATATAGTATATATCCCATACAACCGATTGTTCAGATAAGGAACTTTTCGTAATTACTGCCCTATTTTAAGAGCTAGAGGCTTCAAATTTCAACGAATGCTTACGTATATAGCATATATTGTTGTCTGAAAAAATCATAAAGGTCGGTGGTATATATAGTTTATATATGGTGGTATATATAGTATATATATATAGTATATATATATATATATATATTTTTGCAAATTTTAGCCCCATTTTAACAGCTAGAAGCTACAAATTTCACAGAATACTTACGTATATAGCATATATTGTTGTCTGAAAAAATCATAGAGATCGGTTATATATATAGTATATATCTCATACAACCGATTGTTCAGATAAGAAACTTTTCGCAATTTCTACCCCATTTTAACAGCTATAAGCTTCAAATTTCACCGATTGCTTACGTATATAGCATATATTGTTGTCTAAAAAAATCATAGAGATCGGTTGTATATGTAGTATATATCTCATACAACCGATTGTTCAGATAAGAAACTTTTCGCAATTTCTACCCCATTTTAACAGCTATAAGCTTCAAATTTCACCGATTGCTTACGAATATAGCATACATTGTTGCCTGAAAAAATCATAGAGATCGGTTGTATATATAGTATATATCTCATACAACCGATTGTTCAGATAAGAAACTTTTCGCAATTTCTACCCCATTTTAACAGCTATAAGCTTCAAATTTCACCGATTGCTTACGTATATAGTATGTATTGTTGTGTCAAAAAAATCATAGAGATCGGTGATATATATAATATATATATGATGGTATATATAGTATATATATATATATAGTATATATATTTTTTTTCCGATTTTTGCCTCATTTTAACAGCTAGAAGCTTCAAATTTCACCAAATGCTTACGTGTATAGCATATATTGTTGTCTGAAAAAATCATTGAGATCGGTGGTACACATAGTATATATCTCATACAACCGATTGTTCAGATAAGAAACTTTGCGCAATTTCTGCCCCGTTTTAACAGTTAGAAGCTTCAAATTTCACAAAATGCTTACGTATATAGCATATATTGTTGTCTGAAAAAATCATAGAGATCGGTTGTATATATATTATATACTTCATATAAACTGTCATTTTGACCCCTTTTTTACGGCTAGAATCTTCAAAATTCATCAAATTTCATCAAATAGTTACGTTTTCGTCATATATTTTTGAAATACGTGATTCGTAGTCATAGTTTTTACACGCAGACCACAAAAAACCTGAAACTTTGCATCCTCACACAAAGTACCTACCTGTTTTTTATTTTATGTTTATCTTAAAAATCGTTAAGGTATGTAGATCTGTTCACTATATATTTCTTATCTTATACATCCGATTATTCGGAGATTACGAACGGGATAAGATTATTGTTCAGCCCCATTCATGAAAGGTATGAAGTCTTCGGCACAGCCGAAGACAGTCCCGTTCTTACTTGTTTTTTTTTTAAATTCATAACCTTTTTTGAGTTGGATGAAAAAATTTGAAAAAATTCTGAAAAACGTCTTTCGTAAGCTAGAAAAAGAAGAAAAACTTTCAGCCAATTCTAAAGGGGTCGGGTTCAAAATTGGTCGAAATGGGATGGAATACCCCATATGTATACACATGTAAAAAAACACAGCTATAGCTAACTTATAATGTTTCTAAGTGGCACTACTTAATGTCGGTATGCAAAAGTATAAAAAATTAAATAAAAAAATAATTCATGAAATATGCCCTAAATATACAAACACACGAACAAACTTATAATCAAGTTTTTCTTGTTAACTTTTAATTATATTTTAAATTCAGAGCTGTCTTTCAGCAATGTTTGCAGCATCCTGAAGTGTTCAAGCTTTAGTTCCTAAAGAATATACGTTCATATAAAATAAGTAACATTTCACACTAGCAATTGGAAATTCCACCACTTCAGTCCGTAACCACTTTTCACAATTTCCTTAAAAAAACATCAGGAAGTTGCAAAGTGTGGATGCAGCATGTTGCTCAACAATTTATAGGAATTTTCACTTCTGCGAACAAAAAAAAAAAAAAAATGGAAGTACTAATGGTGGAGAGTTGAAGTGTTATTAAAAAATGTTAAGCTTTGTAAAGGGAGAAATATTTTCTAAGAAACTAAACTTTTAACTCTTTGTACAACCTTTGCATTTTATTGCAATTTCCAATAACTCAGACCTGCTGGCCCATAAATATGTTCAGCGGAAATGAGCTGTATACAGTACGTTTAAAAAAAAACACCATGGCAACTAAGTTGCGGGAAAAAGTTGTGATTTTGTTGTACTGTGTAATGTATGATAAGCTGTCCGTCGTTTACGCAAAATTGAGTGTTCTTTTGCTGTCTGATTACTTTCTGAATTTTGACTTCTGATATTTTTTTCTCTGTGTTTTGAAGTGTGAATTTTGGCTTTCTGAAAAAAGGGTGCTGACTAATGTTTTCTGAAAAGATGTGTTTCTGAATTTATGGAGGCAACCCATAAGCTAAAGAAACTGTGATATAGCAAACATTTCTTAATAAAGCTTTTTTGCCCTCCTATCACGACAAGCACTTACAACGATTTTCGCTTTTAGGCTGGGTGCGAGTTCGCCTAAATTGTAAGTACCTAAACTAATATTCTACTGGAACTTTCCAACAATGCAATAATTTAGGAAAAAGCTTTCAAAAATTTGCGAGTTGATTTGAAAACCTAAATTGTTTATTTCTGGTAAGAAAATAATAACAATACGGGAAATTTGGTAGTTTTGATGCGTTTTCACGTGAAAAAGAACAGAAGTTAATTAGAGTTCGCGGTAAGTACCTGTCCCTAGATAGCAGTTCAAGAAAATGCAGTGGCTCCGTTTTATAAGGCTTCTTTTCGGACATAGTGGAGCACGTGCACAATGACTTTTTCCACAATCTCGAATTCAATTCTGTGATGTTGGTACGCCTCCCATAACTTCTTTAAGCCAATTAGTGCCAAATATGTTCAGATTGCGGTCCATATTCGAGAAGGATCCAATTCTTATATCGCCAACATCAGCTTGAAAAAAATTGAGCTCACCGTCACGTACAATCGATCGGATCTTAATCGCAGCAGGGATCATCGCTTTATGATCTATGATTTACTTAAATTGAATGGACAAGGCCATTTATTTGCATATGGAATATTGAAAAATTAATACTCTTAACCCTCTCCAAGTTTCATCTTTTCACCAAATGTCATTCAAATTTATTCAATGGAACATACGAGGCTATAGCAATAACTATAACGAACTCCTTATACTAATAAAGACTCATTCTCCAACAATCGTTGCACTCCAAGAGACAAATTTGCAAACCGTCTCGAATATACCAATACCAATTAACTACAACATCTACGCTTCTAATTCCTGCAGTTCATACGGTGGCACCGCCCTTCTGATACATAAGTCTATTCAACACACCCCACTACACATTCGCGGCGCAATTGATACAGTCGCTGCCACAGTCTTTTCGAAAATAAAATTCACAGTGGTTTCTATATATATACCACCAAAAAAACCTTTCAATCTAAGAAACCTTGGGGATGTATTACACAACTGCCATTTCGTATGCATAGCAGCAGGCGACTTTAACAGCTGGCATAACGACTGGGGTTCTCCCAAAAACAACAAAAGGGGTAAAATTATATCGAAATTTATTAATCAATCACAATTTGTGTTGCTCAATGACGGCTCGCCTACTCATCTGAGCACACACGGTACGTTCAACCACCTTGATTTAACCTTTTGCTCACCCTCAATAGCGGTCGAAGCAAAATGGGATTTAGAGACCACTTTATATAGTAGCGACCATTACCCCTTAATAACAACCCTTTTCCCAACGGCAAGAATACCTCTACAAAAACAAAGACCTCGATTCAACTTAAACAAAGCGAACTGGCCCTTGTACCAAACACTCATAGACCAACACAACAGCGAAACAACAATCAGCAACAACATTAACTAAGAAGCAGGAAACCTACACAATATCCTGTTAAAATCAGCCAACCAATCTATCCCTCAGACAACATACACACGCAAACAACAAGTTCCCTGCTGGAATTCACAATTACAAGAACTACGCAAAACAAAAAACCAACTTTGGCACACCTTCAAACGTAACATTACACAACCAAACTTATTAAACTACAAAAGAGCTAACGCAATATTTAAACGAGAAGTTAAAAAAGAAAAAAGAAAATCAATAAACCAATTTACTTCTGAAACAACCCTACGTCGCCCCCCGGCAAAATCCGGAAAAACATTCAGACATTTTGCGGATTAAAGACACACCACAGCATACATAGCATTAACCCAGCCAATAACCCCGATCAGCAAATTTTAGACAAGCTAGCAATGGCAAACGAATTCTGTAAATACTGGTCAAACTTGTCCAGTGATGAAAAATACCCGGTGCCTTTTTTACAAGCCAAATCTAGAATTACCATTCTCTCTCCTACAAGTCCCACACAAACCAGCGAGCTACCCAAATAATTAATAAAGAAATTAACTTTCTCGAATTTACAACAGCACTCAACCAACTAAAAGGGAAAACTCCTGGATCCGACAGAGTATCATATCCCATGATTAAAAACTCTGCTCATTCCGTCAAACTGAAACTTTTAAAACTATATAACAACATTTTTAACAACTATGTCCCTCAGATGTATAAAAATAGTACCATAATCCCTATATCAAAACCAAATAACGACAATACTAACATAGCTTCCTACAAACCCATATCACTCAATCCCTGCTGTTCAAAATTATTAGACAAAATTATAGCCAACAGAATATGGTGGTTTGCTTCGAAGGGCAACCTATTCAATAGTCGACAGTTCGGCTTCAAAAAAGGCAAATCCACAACTGACGTCTTACTCTACTTGGACCACCAAATAACAAGCACCCTATCCAAAAAAGGCCACATTTCAATACTTTCGCTAGACTTCGCGAAAGCATTCGACAATGTGGGAATTCACACCATCGTCGACCAACTAGTAGAATGGAGAGCTGGTCACAAAATCATCAACTATATTATACACTACATGGAAAATAGAAAAATAATAGTCAAAGTGAACAATCAATATTCAGACAGCCGCCCCCTATACAACGGTATACCACAAGGCTCCCCCCTCTCAGTCGTACTGTTTCTAATAGCTTACAACAAATTATGCGACGTTATCACGCTTCACAAAGAAGTAGAGTTCTGTGCATATGCAGATGATTTCCAAATAATACGCAAATTAAATAAAAACAAAAACATAGTCGTGAATCTTGATGATATAATTAGCGACATTCAAAATTGGTGTAATTACTCAGGTGCAGTCCTGTCTACAGAAAAGTGCAAACATCCCCACATATGCCGGAAGAAAAACTGTACTTGCACACTAATAGCCGATAACTTTAACTTTAACACCAGTAACAGCCTAAAAATTTTAGGTGTACTCGTCAACAATCGATACACTTGGTCAAATTCAATGCCAACCCGTCGACACTTATAAATGTAGTCAATGCCCTTCTCATGTCGAAGATAGATTACGCCTTATTTTTATATGGATACAGCGCAAAATCTCAAACAAACAAAATTAAATATATATACCATTCGGCGATACGAACCTCTTTAGATGCCTTTCGAACTACTCCAGTAACTAGTCTACTATACGAAGCAAACATCAAACCACTAGAAATTCGCCGAGATTTAACAGTTGCAAAATTACGTAAGCAAATACTAAATAACAGAAATAGTCCCATTTCTGCTATTACCAAACGTCTCAATCACAATCAGCACTATATAAAACTGTTAATATAGCCCAGTCTTTAGGAATCCCATTTCTACCGATAAACACTACTGCAGAAAGACGCCCGCCTTGGTTCTTAAATCCTACATCCATAAATACCAGTCTTCGTATATTCAACAAATCAACCACCGCCCCGAAGTATACCGATGTAGTTTCCTTGACATACAAAGCAAACTCGGTAACAACAAATTTTTGTATACCGACGGATCTAAAATTCTCAGTGGCATATCCTACAGCATAACAACCTCTTCTGAAATCTTAAAAACGTGTCTCCTTCCGGACTACACCTCAGTTTTCACAGCTGAAATAAATGCTATAGCAGACGCCCTTAACATAGCAAAACAAAGACGAGGACACTTCGCCGTCTGTAGCGACTCACTATCAGCACTCTATGCTATCTCAAACACAAATAACCATAATCACTATGCTTCCATGATCAGAAGTACTCTTATAGACTTCCATCCTAGACTGAAACTTATCTGGATACCAGGACACGTTAAAATTCCTGGCAATGAATTTGCCGACCAGACAGCGAGAGAAGCTACGTCCTCACCTTTAACTGTCACCGCAAATTACAATCACAACGACATCAATAACTTTATAAAAACGCACTTCACTAAAATACACAGATCACAAATGCACAACATAACCGCCTGGTATAAAAACATGACCGTTAAACAACCATGCATCCAAACATACCTTAACTTCGCCCACAAAGATAACCCGCACAGACTAGATCTAACTAAAATAATTCGCCTCAGATTAGGTCACACCAAACTAATACACCAGCACAGATTCGACAACAACTTATCTCAAACATGTCCCTACTGCAATAGCACCACACTAATTAATGTCGAGCACATCCTAAGCGACTGCAGGATGTTCCATGCCCAACGCACAACTATACTAACCCAAAATCCAAATTCCCTGCTATCAAATCCCAGCCCTCAAAGCATATCCACAATCTTGAAATTTTTAAAATCATCACATCTGTACTTCGAAATCTAAATAGTTAAGTTAACATACAACGTAATTACTTATTTTAAAAACATTATAACTATACATAAGAAATTAAGCACATACACATACAAACTTTTAAACCCAGCAGTCAGCTGATGGCTTGCGTTGCTATAGCTGTTTTTGCCGTTAGCCTATAATTTTAATTATGAGTCAGCGATAATAAATAAATAAAATAATAAATAAAAAATACTTTTGCTAGAGTCTAAACAATTTATTTGTACTAATATTCAAAAGTAATATTTACAGCTTAATTAAATTTCATTAATTTTATTTATTTAGTTTTATTTTTTACTTATTTACCAAGACAAAAATTGACGGCAACATTTTTTTTTTTTTTAATTTTACAAATTATTTTAATACTTTGTTTGAGCACTTGGCTTTAAGCTTTTCAGCCTTTTTGTTTCTTAACTAAGGACCACAAATAAATATATTTAATTTAGCGCATTAAATTAGCTTAAATCCCGTTTTTTGTAGACTAAACATAATTTGTGACTTCTATATTCATTCATACATATAAACATAAAATACATTGATAAAACAATTAATTTTTACATTTACACGCATACACAGAAAACTATGCATATTAGTAGATACATTTAACTATTTACATACTTGTATATATACTTATTTACATTTAAATTGAATTTTAAGCCACATTATTTGTTATTTGTGTCATTAACTAGTAATTAAATTAAAATAAATTCATGCGCTTTGTTTTATTAAATGTTAAATTTATAACTATAATATATGTACAATTCTAAGTGAATATGTAGGTATATGTGTAATATCTATAGTCATACACATATATACATTAGGGTGTCCCTTATTTTCCAAAGTGTTCCGATTCTCGATCCCACCCCCTAGAAATATGCGAATAGCTTAAAAATTAGAATATACAAAGTTTTAGGTCAATCGAAAAAGGGTTACAGGTGGCGCAAAGAGCTTGAAATCCTGAAAAATTACGAATTTTTACAGAAATTTTTTATAGAAAATATTAAATTTGGTCAACCCTAATTCATTTGTTATGAGCGAAACGTAATTTATCGTATCATTAGTAAATTCTAGAGGTATTTGACTTTCAAATAAATCTAAAACAGCAAAAATTGGTCAAATAATAATAAAGTTGTAAAACAAATTATGCCTTAAACACAGTGTCATTACTTTAAGAATGTGTATATAATTAGTATACGTAAATGAGTTTGTTGAAAATTTTTTTATTATAAACCTTTTTTTAAAATGCATTTTTAAAACATATACATATAACTTGTGAAACTTTAGCTGGCACGCATATAATATGATATTATTTCCTAGATCTAATTAATGATGATTTATTATGTGATTCAAATTGTTTTTTGTAATCAGTTACAACTTGTAATAAATATTGTTTTTCTTGTTCTACATTTGTAAGTATTCTATTATATTCTGCCATAAGTTTTACTCCCCGTTCTGCTGTGTCGTTAACTACTTTTATATTTGTAACAGTATCCTTAGCTTTTTTATAGGCTTCTGTATAGTCGATCTAGCTCCAGAAATTGAGATGATATCCCAAATCGACCAAAAAAAATCAATTGCGTTTCCTGTTACAAAATCGTGTAGTTCTTTTTCTATGAATTTATTGATTTCACTGGGCCTTAAGTATAACTTCTTTAAATTTTCTGTTTTCTTGTCGCAGTTGTTGCTCTTAACATAGAATTTTATAATAAACGCGCATATACTTGCTACCGAATTCTCTTCATACTCCGTTAGTTTAAACTGTTCACGAAATAAATATATTATTAAGCAATACAATGCCCTAGACATCCACAGAGCATGATGAGTGCGCCCTGGTACACGAAACTTTATGCCATCACTTGCTCCTAGACATATGGATGTTAATTCCAATAATTTCCTATAGTCATCTCTTACTATTTTCTTTTTCAACTCTTCCTTAGAGAAATTTAGAATAGTATATTTGCCATCGCTTAAAAGTAACTTCAATTCGTTATTTTGTAGCAAATCTTTAAAACTATTTTTGCCGATCTTTTTCCAATTTTCTTGAAATCGCCGAAATAACTGGACGTCTTTACTTGTATTTATTGGGGAAAAAACATTCGAAAACCCCTCTCAGCAAAACTTCATGAATATGATGACGACAAGGTAGATACAAAAGTTTTCGCTCAAGTCTTTTTTCTAATAACGTAGCAGCTCCTTTTATAACGCCTGTGTTAACCGATGTCGTATCAAAACAATAGGCCACAATATCATCCTTCAGATCTCATTCAAATAACAGTTCATACAACGTATCAGCTATTTCCGAGCCTGTTGCAGCATATAATTTTGGAGCTCCTATTAACTGTTCGCCATTCCTGTAAGTAACAACACCTAGAAATCATTCCACCTTTTAACGACCTGTTATTACTGGAAGTAGTTTTCCATCCCAATGCAAAGTGCCGCAATATATCTATTTAGAAAAACCTACTATTCAAAACTTGTTCATTCAAGAGCAGTATAGTTTTAATAAGAAAACGTCAAAGAAATTTTTTGTAGCTGTTTGCAATTTTAAAATATATATTGTAACGAATTTATTTGCAAATCCTCTTATTCGAAAGTTCGAATCTCTAAACGGTTGAATAAATAACTCCAATATTGAATAATGGAAAAATGGCCTTTATTAAAGTACACTCAAACTTTGCAACGAATAGCTGGCTTAATAACCAAACTGATTGATAGCTCAAATGAAACTCCCTTCGCCTCTACTGTCGCGCCTTTTATACTTTTTGATTTCTCATTGCATACTTCCAGGCTTTTCCATTCCAGAACTTACTAGTTAGTTTCAGCTACAAAATCGCCAGCCACAACTACGTTTATAACTTCTCATTTGAGTAATACTTGCACAAATTATTGCCCTCTCTTGTGACAACTCAGATAAGATATATGCATGTGTTTGTGCATTGGTTCTCCGCTGCTCGTATACGTACATATGTGTAGACGCAAATATTGATTCGTTAAGTAGATACATAATGCTTGAATTATTGATGTGAATTCACGTCACTGCTTAGCATCGGCCTGGAGATGACAGTACCCCTTAGTGTTGCTAATATTCGTAACAATATTTTCATTTCTTTTAAATTCTTTCTCTTTTAAATTTCTTTCGACATGCTTGTTGCGAGAACAAGTTGCAGTGCAGGCTTAAATTTGTTGTGGCATCACGCATTTAGAAAGAAAATTTATAAAAAAATATATGTGTATACTTTTTTAAATAAATAAAATTCAAGTTTGGCTTCAAGTGATATATGTATTTGTGTATAAAAAAGTTTATTTGAGCGTTTTTTACCTGAATACCACGATTCATTGATATACACATTTGAACAGATTTAATTTACTTTTCATATTTGTTTGTCGAAAGCAATATTTTGCCCTGTAACTCTGTTATTGATCGGCCGATTTTGAAGATTGTGGCCATTTTAGAGAAGTAAGAAAATACAGATCTTATTACGGTATGGAAAAGCAGTAAATTTTCGTAGGGTTCAAAAATATGGAAGCCTGAAACACGAAATTGTAAAAATTCCTCAGTTTTCAGGATTTCAAGCCATTTGCGCCACCTCTAAATCGTTTTTGATTTGCCTAAAATTTTGTATATATTCAATTTTTAGCTGTTCGCATATTTTTAGGGGGTGAGATCAAGAATCCAAACACTTTTTTTCCCTCCATACAATGAAGGGCCACCCTAATATACATACATATATAATCTAGTGACACTTCACATTTTGTCAGCTGCTTGTTAAATATTTTAATACAATACAAAAAATTTTACTTAGTTTACAGCTCGTTTGAGTTAATTGAAACTAATTGCCTACACATGTTACGTATACGCCACGGGGGTCTTATGAAACTGCATAGCAAAACACAATGGATAAGACTTTCTAGCACAAGGGCAAGCGGAGTATGTTCATGGCAGATTGTTTATTGTAATCAAATGCTGAATATGTGAGAGTGTGAGTAACCATAAGGATACATATATACCTAAAGAGACGTTCGTCAAGTTAATTAAATATTTGACTTTGCAGCATTTGTTTAATCAGAGATAGGCGAAAGTGGAAAATTAATTATGTTATTCATCTTGAATGCGGCTTTTAGAATTTGATATACATGAGTATACTCAAATTGACTAGGGGAACAATTGTGAATTGCTTCTTTTTGTTATTAGTTCTTTATTGAAGTACAGCAGAATTAATTATAGCAAATAGTCTGAGTCAGTTTTATGCACTTTTTTGATTGCGTTCTGGCGTAGAAAAGAAACATTAGGGGGGCTCATTAAAGCATATAAAATTATAAGGTGTAAAATTATATCCATTTACACACGCTGTTATATGAACACACCTAGTAATATTCTTGATAAACTTAATCCTTTATCACCTGTATTATTGCCAAAAAAAAAATGTTTATTGTTATACAAATTAAAAAATTCCAAGATTAAGTGAAAAATCAAAAATAAAACGCCTTTACTAAGATATACTTGTAAATAACTGGCTGATGTTGGAGATTTAGGATGAAAATGTCTGCTGTAATGTCTGCAAGGTTGCATTCCTTTGAGTTTGCCGCGTTTACACAATGAAATATGCGCGTAAATTTATACAAATTGTGTAAATGATTTTTCATACAAAATTTGGCAGCTCGTTTATGCGCTAGATAAATTTATACGTTTACACACTTTATAAGGCATTTATAAGGTTACAAGAGCCCCCCTATTGCAAATCTAATGGTGTTTTCTTTTCTACATGAAAATGTCGCCTTCACGCCAACCCTTCAAAAAGTTGTGTTCTGTTGTAAAATCAGCTTAGCCTCAATAGAGGGCATCATTATCTTTTCTCAACAACCTACCCCTAAAAATGGCCAACAATGCAACATTACTTGCCCTCGCTGCCATTGACGGTGCAGAAAACAGCCCTGTCAATTAGCTGATGAATCACACCAAGCTGAAGCGAATGCAATATATGCACGTATGTGTCGAATCATGCCTCACTCAAAAGCAATTTGTGATCACAGTTGACAGCGAACAACCACACGAACTGCATTTTTTGTAAAAATGGTTACAATTTTTGTTCTTTTCAAGTGTTTCAGGGTGGCACTGAACATTTTAAGTGGTTACAATTTCACAGGGCGAAGTGTGAATCTTAAAAATGTTTGCCACTGAAAGTGGCGACATTTTCGTGTAGAAAATAAAGAGATATTAAAAGCAAACATCTTCAACATTTTTGAATAGAACTTTTCTCGGGTATTACTGAACATAATTTCCTTTACGAAAATTCTTAAATTTAGCTCTACAAAGAAAGCTTCTGAAAAAAAAAATATAAGAAATAAACACATGTAAGGCGCGATGACCTTTGAAGAGAATTTAAGCCGAGCTCTTCTTCCAATTTGCATCGTTCTCCCTTTAAAATTGTCTTATTCTGACTACGAATGGCATCTGCAAGGCAGATGAGTTTTCACTGAGAGCTTTTCAGGGCAGAAATACACTCGGAGTGCTTGCCATATCACTGCCACGGCGCGACTCCGTTTAGAAAAAATTTCTTCTAATTGAAAAACCTTGTTTCTAAAATGTTGATGTTGCTTTGCCCGGGGCGTGAACACAGGATCTTTGTTGCGGTAGGCTGAGTACGTTACCACCACACCTAGGCGGCCGCCACTTAAAAAACCAGGCCATTTATTTAAAGAAATATTAATGAATTGGTTTTTGCTTTTTTTCACTATTCACATCATTGTTGCGTAAAGTGTGATTGTGTGAGTCTTAAATCAACCTCCCTCTATTAATTTGGCTAACCAATTCGTTTGTAGTGTGTGTTGTTTATTCAAAGAGGTGCGAGCTAAACACCAAACTCAGATGAACTGAGTTTCGAGTTCAAATACATTCGAATACTTTTACTATTTTTATTTAAACCAATTTGAAACTATATGGTTTGCTGGGTAGAGCTTTTATGGTCGTTTTAATAAGTCTACTTTGTTGTTTTTGTATTCTTTGGCGCATTTCGGCGCTTACTGCGCCATCCTCAGAAAGCTGTTTTATTTGAAAATATATCAAATATATAAAAATGAACTACTTTTTCCAACAATAAACATGAAAATTCACTCTTGACAATTGTTACTTTATTGTTGGAAAAGGTAGTTCATTTTTATATATTTGATAAATCTTTAAATAAAACAGCTTTCTGAGGATGACGCAGTAAGCGTCGAAACGCGTCAAAGAATACAAAAACAACAAAGTACACTTATTAAAACGACCATAAAGGCTCTACCCAGCAAACCATACATTCGAATATTTTTATATTTTGGATTGACCCATGATTAGAATCATAATGCTTCAGAACCAAAGAAAATAATTGTAAGTAATTTCTTCATACATGTGTACAATATGATCAGATAGTAATAATTACCTGTTAAGTAAAACAAGTTAAGTTGGCCTCTGATTTTATTTAAGTTCGAATAAATTTGTGCGTTGGTAGTTTTTACATAGAGTCAAACAATTTTTTATTTTGCTTTATTAAATGACAAGTTACCATGCAGCGTTATTATAATTAGTGTAGCCAATACCTTCTCGTATGCCATGAGATTCCAATACTCTTTGTTAAATTCATTTTAATTTGAAAAGTTTGCTCTGATTTCCGTCAACAGGCACGCTTGTAACAAAATTTCATGTAGCCTGTCAAGGTTATTCGAGATTCGTCTTGACACAATTTCTATGCAATCCATCTTATCTTTTTACACTACCTTTCGAATATACTATTCCAAATTATTTAAATTAGAACTTATCGAAACAAAAGTTCACGCCTACAACCCCAATATGCAGAAATTTCCAAATAGTGTCGAAAATAACAAATACTTAGTCTTTCAAAAAGTAGAAACTAACCGGTGAAAAAAAAAAAAACAATTCCAAGAAAATATCCCGATTCTAGAAAAGGCCACCGGTACAAAAATAGAAGCCTATCTCAAAAAAGTAACCGGCTCAAAAGCTGTAAATGGTGTCAATCAATTCAAAACAGTACCAAAGCAGTTACATTCTTCAAAAACGTAGCTGATCCCAAAATATTCATCAAACCACGAAAAGTAATCGGTTCCAAAAAAGTAACCAGTTACAAAAGATTAACGAGCTGGAAAAGAAATACTTGTTAAAACAAGTAAGGAACGCTAAGTACGAGTGAAACCGAACATTGCAGCTGCCAAATTACAGCCTGCAAAACTTTTAAATTAACTTCTTTTAAAAGTGGGTGGTGCTACGCCCATTTTCCAAAATTTTACTCATTTCTATTCTGCGTCATAAGGTCAACCCACCTACCAAATATCATTGCTTTATCGGTCTTTGGTAATGAATTATCGCACTTTTTCGGTTTTCAAAATTTTCGATATCGTAAAAGTGGGCGTGGTTATTCCACGATTTCGTTCATTTTAAATAGCAATCTGAGATGAGTGCACTGGAACATACATACCAACTTTCATTAAGTTACCTCAAAATTTACTCAAGCTATCGTGTTTACGGGCAGACGGACCTAACTAAATAAATTTCTTTTTTCGCTCAGATCATTTTGATATATAGAAGTCTATATCTATCTCGATTAGTTTATGCCGTTACGGGGTACCGTTGTGCGAACAAAATTAATATACTCTGTGAGCTCTGCTCAGCTGAGTATAAAAAGTTAACAGTTCCGAAACCGATACCAGTTTCAAAAAGTAGGCTACAACGACAAACTAGCCTATTCAAAAAAAAAAAAAAAAAAAGCTATCGGTTCTGAGAACGGAAACTGATCCAAAAAAAGATAATGAATCCATCACAAGTGTCAAAAAGTATTTACAACTGAAGAATTTGAAAAATGTGAATAGTTCAATTGTTTTCAATTTATTTCCGGTAAGTTCAATTGCTTAAAACTGAACACTAGGAAGGCATCCTGAGATGCAGAGTTGTTCCAATAGTGGGTCCGCATTCACCGGTTCAATCGCCCTGGAGGAAGAAATTGTCACTATATACATAAATGCCTCGGATTTTGACTTTTTTCGTTGGATTTTTATTATTTGAGAATTCAATTTTTTATAAAGTTGAAAAATGAAATATGTAAATCGACCCTATTTGACATCAAAATGTGTTGAAGTAATGCTCAGATAGGGCGTTTTTTGAATAAAGTTCTGAGATAGAGCGTTCTTCAAGCAAATGCTTAAATAGGGCATGATTTAAAACACAATCCTGAAAAAGCCTCATAATTATCCTTAAAAAATCAACAGTCCGGGAATGGCTACCAAATTTTTGACCAAACTCTTATGTTTAAAAAAAGTATTTTACTCGGTTTTTGTGAATTGCCACCTATCCTGATCAAAAACTGACCAACACGTTGTAAGTGTTACATGTGTAGTGTCTCAACACTACAAAACAAATTTTTTCAATTCCAATGCGAAAAATATTCCGTCTTAAGAGCAAAACCTTTTTATCTTCTTAAGCTATTAAAACTGGTAGTTGCCTTGTGAAGAGAGCAAAGACGTGATATGAATTTTAAGGTGAAGGTCACTCCAAACAAATCTACAAACTGATTACAAATTTGTGAAAGTAAAGCAAGCGAATTTATGGGAAAATTTTAAAGCTCAAACGCAAGTTATGCGAATGCGTTGTTGAATTTTTGCCACATTTTAGGATGAATGCGAATTCGCTTGCGACCTCCGGCGGTTGTCGGCGGATATACATTTTTCGACGAGTTCCTTTGGCGAACTTTAAAGCAAATTCGGAAGACAATTTTAGCTAAAACTTTCGAGAGAATAAGAACTCGATAGAGCTCGTTTTCGAAACACATCAAATATCACAAACTACGGCTATTTGTGGTTTTGGATCTTTTTAAGTTTTTTGCTATATGTGGAATATAAATTGTAAGCGTTAGTGTAGTCACTACGCTGTAGCGTAAATTTGGGAAAATGTATGTGGTAAAGTTGATGTGGGAGAAACAGTTTTTTTTATCAATGAGTTATCATCATTTTATCGACGGGTTATGGGCATGATATTTATTTCTTATAGGCGAACTATCGGTTCATTAGAGGTATTTCATCGACAAGGTATTGACGGTCTAATCGATTTGTAATCGAAGCGTTATATCGATGCTAAGGTTATCGATGATTTATCGATTTTTTATTGAAAATTTATACATTTTTTATCGAAAAGATATCGAATATCTATCGAAAATTTATTTATTTGCTGTCGAAAAGTTGCCGATCTGTTATTAGTGTTATCAACTTGTTATCGAAAAGTTATCGATTTGCTATCAAATATTATCTAGCAAAAATTATAGATTTCTTTAAAAGTTATCTCTACGATTAAGTATTGACAAGTTTTCGATAATTTTTGAAAATTTATCAATATGCTATCGTAAAAATATCAATATATTGTCAATATGTTATCGGAGCTTTTCAGTTTTTATCGGTGTGTTATCGATTGATTTTCGAAAAGATTTCGGTTTGCTACATAAAAGCTATAGATTTGATATTGATTTCTTCTTGGTTACCTTTTTGTTACAATCGTATTATAAGCTAAGACTCATCAATTTTTATTGAAACAGATACCGAGAATTTTTCAATATGAAGTCTAAGAAAACAAGTAAGGAAGGCTAAGTTCGGGTGCAACCGAACATTACATACTCAGCTGCCAAATTACAGCTTGTAAAACTTTCAAATTACCTTCTTGTCAAAGTGGGCGGTGCCACGCCCATTGTCCAAAATTTCACTAATTTTCTATTTTGCGTCATAAGTTCAACCCACCTACCAAGTTTCATCGCTTTACCCGTCTTTGGTAATGAATTATCGTACTATTTCGGTTTTTCGAGATTTTCGATATCGAAAAAGTGGGCGTGGTTATAGTCCGATTTAGTTCATTTTAAATATTGATCTGAGATGAACGCCCAGGAACTCACATACCAAATTTCATTAAGATACCTCAAAATTTACTCAAGTTATCTTGTTCACGGGCGGACGGACGGACATGACTTAATTAATTTCTTTTTTGGCACAGATTATTTTGATATTGTAACAAATTTATGGCAATTCCTCTTATATGCAACCTTCTAGTAACGTTCGAATCACTAAACTGTTGAATAAATAACTCCACTCCAGAATTTACTTAGTTACCAACTATAAAATTATAACTACAGATGCACGTGTATAGCTTCTCATATGCGCTTGTATATGTGAGTGACACTTGCACAAATAATTGCCTACTTTTGGGAGTATCTCAGATATATGCATGTGTTTGTGCGTTGCTCTCCGCTGCTTGTATGGACATATGTGTAGACATAATGATTAATTTGGTTATGTGCATACAAGTCGCTGTTCAGTATCGGCTTAGAGATCATAGTATCCCTTAGTGTTGCTAGTATTCGTCACAATATATAGAAGTCTATATCTATCTCGATTAGTTTATACTGCTACGGGGTACCGTTATGCGAATAAAATTAATATATTCTGTATTCCGCTGAGCGGAGTATAACTTGCAGATAAGAAACCAATAAGAAGGTGATGTACTCCTCGAAGTTCATGGGTTTTTGGTACTCATGCTTATTCTGTTTTCTGAACTGCCTTTCAAAACTATTTCTTGATTTACTGCCGTTATGCATACAGAGCACTCTTTCATGATTATAGAGTGACAGGTACAAGTTTTATAGAAATTTATACTTAGTTATAACGATAATTTCAGACCATTGGCGTACATATTTCTATACTTAACATACTTAACCATTATTTAAAATTGCACTACTTATTTACTTAACCTAAAAAGTAAAATATGGAAATTTAAAAGTTAAAGTAATAAGTAAATGTTCTCATTAAAAGGTACTCACAAACTATTTTAAGGTAGCTTTTAATTCAGGCTACAAATGTACAGGTTTTTATCATCATTACTTTTTTTTTTGTTAGTGTAAACTTTTTTTGGAAGTACTTTACTGTATTTATATATATATATAGACATAGTGGCGGAAGCCTTTAGTTTTACAATTCTGGTGTAAAGATATTTTCCTCACTCTCAATTTTCAATTATTACTTATTCTTTTCTGTTTAATAAAACTGTTTTGCTCTCTGATCTCTCATGACGACACAAGGCAAGACAGTTTTTTTAAATGCAATATTATGCGCTATCTAATAAATTTTATGGAACTACCGCTAGAATAATAATTGTATCTTACCGCCAACTATGGAGGCTCTTGCATATCACTTTGATGTTTGTCCTCTGTTCTTCGTTCCATATCTTCAAATGTTGTGAAGTTAGTAAACGCGTTTTCTCCTGTCTGCGCTTGCACACGCTTACAATTACTATATTGATCAGGCTCTGATTGTAAACTTGGTGTATTTGATGCAAGCGGCGTAGATGATGTAAGTTGCATTACAGCTAAATCGTCCACTGTTTCGATAAGTGATGGCGCCGATGCTGTGGCGGGTGGTATTAACATCGCACAAGTATTCGAAGTAGTTGTAAAAGCAGTCGTCGTCATCGTTGTTGTTGTTGTTGTTATTGCTGTTGTTGTTTTACTGCCATAAGCTAGGCTTTGAAAACGATTTGCGGGTGTTAGAAATGAAAGTTGCCTTGGTGGTGGCAGTGGTGGTATGATATTTGGTGTGAGTGCAAAACTGCAGTGCTTCGCATTATTCGCTGTAGCATTCACAGTATTTAACGGTGTTGTATCAGCGCTTAGCGATTGTCTACCCGAAGGCGTTGATGGTGTATTCAATTTGAGTGATGTTGGTACCGAAGATATTTTTAGTAATGAGCCGGACATGGAGGATGGCACCCGGTTGATGGATGCAGCAACTACAGGCGTTGAAAAATTAATAATTGTTTTGGTTGGGTGATGACCTGAATTTTTGCTTTTACCATTTGTATCGCTGTTACTTTTACTATTAATGCCACAAGTTTTGCTTTTCACATTCACATTGCTCGCGGCACATTCGTTGCCATTTGTTGTTTTTGTAGTTGGCATGCAAATGAAATCCTCATGCAATGTTGAGCTGCGTCGTCGTTGTCGATGATGATGACGATGAAAACTTTGACAGCGCGTGCAATTACGTTGCAGCTGTTGTTGTTGCTGTTGCATTTGATGTTGTGTATGGAATTGCGTCTGCTGCTGCTGATGATGATGATGATGATGATGTTGGTTATGATGATGATGTAACGCGTTACGTCCACAGCAGCTGCTATTGCTACACGAGCTGCAGCTGCTTAGCTGTCGTCATATGATCGAACGTTCACCATCAAATTGTTGTACGGATGTATAGCTGAAGGGAGTTGATGCAACGACCACTGCAGCTGCTACTTGACACTGCAGCATCCGAGTGTGGGTATGTGGGTGTGTGCGTTGCGTTTGTGGGAAGAGCAGAAAAATATGCAAAATATTTTATTATTTACAAGTTTAGAAAGTTTTTCTTTTAATTTTTTTTTTTTGTTGTAATTTGAAGTAAAAGAAACTAAGAAACGTTAGAATGAAAAATTCAAGTAAATGCAAGTGCATGGCTCGTATTACTTATGTATGCAACTGTTTTGGAATGTAAGTTGCGTGATTTTTGGTGCTCTAAGAAGCATCTGATGCAATCTGTGTTACGTAGTTTCAATAGTTTTAAAAGTATACAAATATGCAGATGTGGTTTATACTTGAGTGCGTGTGCATGAATTTTCTAAATGTGATGTAAATATATGCAGTGTACGAGTGTTATAACAGTTAGAGTTGTTTCATACCAATTGGGTGTGTAATTTTTCTTATAACTTTAAACGAGCAATCTTTGTATCAGAAACAGCTCAGCCGATTAGAATAATATCTTTTACATAGATATTGTATTATAATCCAAGATTGATTTTCTGAGTATTGCCACTAATGACATATTTGCAAGGTTGCCACCTATTTGATTTTTTTAATATTAAATAAGGTAGGCCAACAAGGCTATCAAACGAAATGTAGCTGTATTACAAAAACTATTTTTAAGTAGAGCTGCCACCTATGGTTGCCAGTTAACCTTATTTTATTATTTGCTTTATACATTAATGCATCACTATGTCGTAAACAGTTTGTCCCATTTTGATATAAGTTTTTCCCACTAGCGATACCCGGAAATCTGAGCTCTCTTATGGAAAGACTGCCAAATACTATGAATTAGAAATAAAATTGATGAAATACCCCAATATTGGTAGCACACGAAAAGTATTTTTTGACGTATTAAGCTAGAATTAATAAATATTTTTACTAATAAACCTTTTTTTCTGCATTTGGTAGGTCCCTGTATCACGGTAACAAACAGCGTTGAAGTGTTACATACATATACAGTAGACTGGCCCTATTTTGCATCATATCTTTATAATTTTGATGCTGAATGCTAAAAACCTTCAAATAGGTCTCAGAAGTCATTTCACAGAGTATGGCCGGAAATCTCGAAAATTTACCCGATGCGAGTTTCTGTTTTTTACGACTCCATTTCAGAAAAAATGCGATTAAGCACCTGCAGTGAGTGAGTTTTTGTAGAAAACTCCAAAAAGGATTAAAACAATACAAGATCGAAGTTATTAACGAATTAAAATTTTGCAAACTTAGAATTAACCTCAAGAGTCCATTCCCAAAGTCATTGCCCCGATTACACGTAATATTATTGTTTTTCGTATTAGGATAATTTAAATACTTTGCTCATATCTCGAAGCGAAACTGGAAGAAAAATTTTTAAACGGTTTTATTTTACCATTCGAAGTGATAATTTCCTGTTTTTTGTACATTTTTTGTCAATTTTTCGTAATTTTTTGTGAGATATTTGTTGTAGAGAAAAATTAATAACGGCATCGTGTTCAGCGACCTTGAAAATATATAGTGTGTATATTATCGGATCAATTTTTATCATCAACTATCCCCGCCTTCTCTGCAAGGAAGCTCTAAAATGGTGTGGTAAAAAAACGGACAATCGCACTGGGTATATTTTCGAGATTCGCCTCCAAACTCGGGGAAATAACTTCTGTGACCTATTCGAAGGTTTTTAGCATTCAGAATCAAAAATATAAAGATATGATACAAAACCGGGTCAGTCTAATATATAGTTACTAAGTAATACCGTTAGTCTATTATTGAAGTTGTATGGTAAGCGGTGAAGGTATTTGCGGTTTGCGTTTTGTGGTTGAATAATTCATGCTTTCCCCTATCTCAGTATCTCAGTGAACACTGGCCACGCGGCGTGCTTTTGTATTTGTGGTATAGTAAAACTTACATATATATGTACAAGGTGAGCTACACATTTTCATATACATATCTACGTGCACATAGATAGATGTGTCCTTGATTTGAACTCAATGTTATCTAGCATTTATGTCAATACATTTCAACCCTAAGTGAAACTTAAAAAACTTAAGACGATAAAAACAAGAAAGTTTCCCAGGGTCAATCGTCACATAACTCGATCTATAGTCAACATAGGGCAATAGAATATGCCCAAATGACTAATAAAAAACAGAACAAATAAAAAAAAATATCATATATATTATTTGTAATTGTTGTTTTAATGTACAGGTCCCTTTTTCTCTCATATATGGAATCCAAATCTATAAATAAAGTTTTGTTTGTAAAGATGGAGATTCGGGCTATTAGCTAGCTTTGGGCAATTTCAGACGTAGTGCTTTTGATTGTCTCTATTCTATTAAAATAACTAGCAGACCCGGCAGACGTCGTTCTCCCCTAAATTTGGCCTAACTGCATACATTTTAATAAGCTTTTTCCATCCAACTCTGCCCTCCCCCACCCCTCTTCATTTTTCCCTGATCCTTTTATTCACTCCTCCCTCCGTCTTTTTCGCTTCATCTATCTCCATATTCGTCTCATTCTATTTCTTTCGCAGTCTCCTTCTCTCTTTTCTCATGTTCTTCTCATTCTTCTTGATCCCCTATTGCCTGTCCCAGAGGGTGGTATGTATTTTGTTCCAGTCCCAGTCCCAGTCCCAGTCCCACTCCGAGTCACAGTTCCAGTCCTAGTCCTAATCCCAGTCCCAGTCCGTGTCTGGTCTACTTCCCGGAAAAAATGATCGCAAATACTAATATAGGCAAATTTATATACCAAATTTCAGGCAAATCGAATAAGACGTATGTAAATAGGTATGTGGGTATTATTAATTCATGTCTCTATTTTGGCTTCGCAAGCATATTTATCAGTTTTGCTAGGTTGATGCGATTAAATCGAATATCACAATGAAAATTACTGTAGAGCTCTCAGCAAAAGCTTTTATTTCATATCCATATTACCCACACATTCTAGGGGTATCCGGGTCCACGTTTTGGCCTATATCTTGAGACCCTAGTCACCAAGCGGTATAATATATTACTCTGTACTAAAGCACTCATCAACAGCTTTCATTTGATATCCATATTATATAAACACATTCTAGGGGTACCCGGGTCCACGTTTGAACAAAATCGACCGACGCATATCTTCAAACACCGGCGACCAACTAACAGACATTTTAGCCTTTCCTTTTATATATATAGATTTTTATTTTTCACACTTCACTATAATATTAAAATGAAATGCAGATATTCGTTGCTTTTGAAATTCGGGTTAAGAATTGCACATGGAACAACTAAAGACTCTCCTGAATTAAAAAAAATGCCTTAGGACTTCTAAATAGCGGGCCCCCTCACAAACTCAGGGTCCTGGCGTAATCCCCCCATTCGCCCCCCCCCCTCTCGCCGGGCGTGGTGATATGCTATACTTGATATTATTCGCTATAATATTTTTTATTGATAAGCACGTTGTTTAATTAAACACCAAGCAATTACACGGAAGTATATCCGCACCACCTGAAAATATGAGTGCCCGTGCGTAGGCGTAACATTTTTTGTTTATAGATGGACCAATTTATAATATTTGTGTTTGCTGAGTTGAGCACATATGGTCAAAAATTAAAAAAACAGTTGTTGTTTTTTCCCGACGTGTTTCGACGTTCTTTTTTCACGTCATCTTATGGGGATTTATTAATTGTATTATAATTAAATTAACTATTGCACTTTATTTTAACAAATATACATAAACAGTTCGCACTTGCATTTTTGTTTACAAACTGTTTATGTATATTTGTTAAAATAAAGTGCAATAGTTAATTTAATTATAATACAATTAATAAATCCCCATAAGATGACGTGAAAAAAGAACGTCGAAACGCGTCGGGAAAAAACAACAAAAACTGCTTTTTAATTTTTGACCATATTTTCTCAACCCAGCAAACACGTAACATTTTATTATTAATTTGCAATAAAATAATATTGCGACTATAGACTGAGATATAACCTATCCTATATTTCAAGTTATATCAAACTACACACGGGGTGCAAAACAAATTAAAAATCGGTTCAGTAGTTTAGGAGTCCATCGCGGACAAACAATGTGACACTTGCTTTTTATATATAAAGATTTGTTAAAAATAAACGACTGGGAGCACCCAAAGAAATCTATTTGTACTATGGCATTATTGTGAATATTTGCACAGCATTACCGGCAGCTGCTACCATACGCCAGATGGAAGCGCAAGCTGTAAGTTTTAATTGATTGATAGAACAGCTGATTTCTGTTGATATTTGATAAGAGACTTTTATATTGGTTGCGCAAGATGCGCACGGATCCGGATCGTACTGAAAAATTGTTGCAGAGAAATTGAGTTAGCGAATCGAGTGGCAGCGTTCCGGGTTGATCAACTAAATAGTAGCTAATAAAAAGCTGGTCACCCTGTATTGGTGAAAACGAAAATGTTAAGTGAAGCTTTCTGGAGTAGTGTAATCCTCTGGTTAATTTCTAAATTTCCCAGAGACCGCGAAAACGGTCCTAAGATATTTAACCACTTTCGTATCTGAAGCTTCGTGGTATTTACACAGAAACTTCTCAAATGCTTTTGTAGAGGAAGTTTTATCTTTACAGATTCTGCAGTTTGAATAAATACGGAATGCCATCTTCTCGTTACTCGCCTCGCGTCCTTTTAGCCCTATGACATGGCAGACTACTCATACCAAGAAAAAACTTAAAAAAGATGATACATTTCTTAACTCTTACACGAAAAAGCTTATTGGTAATTTCCTGAGACTTTTCTATGAAATATTCATTTCCTTAGAAGGTTTGTGGTATGCCTAATGGACAAGGCTATTATTTTGAAACTAGTATATATAAGTTCGGAAGAAATTAAAGCTGCTCGTATCCTGGCCTCGCGAGGTTAAGCCTCCAGTTTTTAGGGGCGGTAGAGTTGCCAGATCTCGAGGCAGCAATTAAGCTAGTTGCTAAAAACCTTCTTGCATTTGTCAAGAGGATAGAGTTATACAATAACATAAGCCCCGGTACCTGATTTTTCAATTTAGTTGCAAATATATTCTGGTAACGACATGGACACATTCAGTCTATGCGAGGTGTTTATTGACCGGCAGATCAACATAACCAGGCGTTTTGTACGCGTGGTCGTCAACCGATTTTTTTAATTTCCAAAATTAATATGTCATATTTTTACCTTTGGGCTAGAGAGGAAAAAATCATTTATTTTATTAATAAATACCACATTAAAGTGTGATAGGTTTGATTCTTCGAACGCTTAAGTCTTAAGGATACACACCCATTGTGAACAGAACCCACTGGGAAACAGGGAATCCTTATAAGGATGGATCGAAATTCGATGACGGAAGTACGGGAGCCGGCATCTATGGGCCGAACTTCAAGAAATCGACACCAAAGGGATTCTACACCACCATATTTCAGACAGAAATCCACGCAATAGGAGTTTGCGGTAGAGAATGGAGAGGCTCATCCTCGAAGAACACCTACATTAGCCGTGTTTTTTTACACGTATATATATATATCTACGTGTGCGCGTAAAAAAACGCTAATCCTCACTTAGATAATATTTAGAAGACCCATCTAGCGGCAGAATATGTTTTACTGAAAAGCGGAGACACAAACCTATGTTTTAGGTCTATGTATAACCGATAGCTGAATCGGTTGCGGTGAAAAGTAGACACACACCATTTGTAGAGTTAATATATAGAATTAGTGTAGAGGTGAAACATAGACACATATTTCGGTTGCATCTGAGTAAAAGGTATTGAAATTTGAAATTTAGGAGAACTATCCTATCACACCGTATGCCCAGGGTTCGCACCCCGGGCAAAGCAACATCAAAATTTTAT
The DNA here is from genome assembly GCF_040869045.1 of Eurosta solidaginis. NCBI lineage: Eukaryota > Metazoa > Arthropoda > Insecta > Diptera > Tephritidae > Eurosta > Eurosta solidaginis. Next base: position 315,646,495 of record NC_090319.1, on the reverse strand, counting down.
AAATAAGGGTTTTCAATTAGAAGAAAATTTTTCTAAGCGGGGTCGCCCCTCGGCTGTGTTTGGCAAGCGCTCCGGATGTATTTCTGCCATGAAAAGCTCTCAGTGAAAACTCATAGGTCCCGTCCGGCCAATTTGTAGGGAAAATCAAGAGGAGTACGACGCAAATTGGAAGAGAAGCACGGCCTTAGATCTCTTCGGAGGTTATCGTGTCTTACATTTATTTATTTTAATTTTATGCGCAGCAATTTCAGAAGAGTAGATAAAGTTTAACTCTTAGGAGTCAATATAAAGTTTAAGCGTAAACGCATATAGATGTAAAAAAAACACGGCTATTATATCGAATATCCAGGCGGCCCTGCGTGCCTTGAAATCCTACACAATTACATCTATGCTAGTGGATGACTGCATTGAAATCACTAATGACCTGGGAGCCAAAAATAAGGTTTTGTTAGAGGGTGGGTTCCCGGACATCAGGGATATAAAAGTAATGAACACGCAGACTACTTAGCAATGCAGGGCGCTACAGCAGCATTCTATTTTCTATAGCGGTTTTGTGGACTCACAAAAGCACACACCAGGGAAACCAGAAGTAACATAGAAACAAAATAATTCATATGTCACTGGGTTGACTGCCCAGAGCAAAGACAGGACAAACTGTTTATACTTCCGTCAACGAAGGTATCAGCCAAACTCATTAATCTAAGCAGGGAGGACCTAAGAACTCTCACTGGGTACTATACGGGGTACTGTGGCCTACGATACCACTTAAGCAAGTTAAATCTATCCGATACTCAAATTTGTCATTTCTGTGAGCTGGAGGAATGCGTCGCTCTGGCAAGACAGAGACTCTCCCATCTATTCGGTTTGACCCTATGTGATATGGAGTAAAAAGCCTGAGAGGTACTTGGATACATTAAAAGCCTCCACATACAAAATTAGGCTGAAAAGTTATGCACAATAGATCTACACAAAGGTCGCAGTGCTCCCAGGCCTAATAATAATAAAGATACACATTTTTGAAAAAACAATGCACACTAGACTGAGTCGAAAAAAAAAAGTTGCTAATGTCCGCCCTTAAATTTGAAGATTATGTTGAGAGGGTTTCGGAAAAATTTTTTTAATTTTTTTTTGATCCTTCGAAATACAGCCAAAAAGGTTTTTTAACTGACTTAATCATGTGAAAACGTCTTCATAGCTTAAAAGGACATTAAACGGAAATGTGAAGCTTCTCAAGGCCAAAATAATGACATATCAATTTTAAAATCGGACGTCAAATAACCAAGTTACAACGAAAACTCTTTTTGGCTGTATTTCGAAGGATCAAAAAAAATTAGAAACAATTTTTCCGAAACCCTCTCAACATAATCTTCAAATTTAGGGGCGGACATTAGCAACTTTTTTTTTTTTTTATGGGGACCAACCCAGTCTAATGCACACTATAACAAGCAATATTCTTTTTGTTACTGTTTTTTATCTCCTGCAAACATTGATTGACAGATTCGAAAGGAATTAAAAAGAAGTAAGGACGGTACTGTCTTCGTCTGTGCCGAAGACTTCATACCTTTCATGAATGGGGCTGAACAATAATCTTATCCCATTCGTAGTCTCTAAATAATGCGCTGTATAAGATAAGAAATATATAGTGAACAGATGTACATACCTAAACGATTTTAAGATAAATATAAAAAAAAAGCAAAAAACCCCTTTATCTGAACGATCGGTTGTATGGGATATATACTATATATCAGGGGCTGAAACTGTTATTCCTTTTATAATATAAATTCTTGCAAAACTATTAACTTTGGACTTTAAATATATTTGGATCAAGATAAAAATTATTTTCGGATTTTTATTTTTTGAGTCCGATAGAACTAGTTAAACTCGGACTCAAAAAATAAAAATACAGATTTTACTTTTATATGTGGACTTTTATGGAAAAAGTTCAGAAAATAAAAAGGATGCATGATTCGACATGATATTGCTATACCTGGGAACTCAAACATTTTCACATAGGACAATTTTTTGACCAGGACTTTTTCGACTCCGAAAAAAAAAATTATTATTTTCCGTCCCTGCTATATATAGCTCCGATCAAAGTGATTTTTTTATGATATCTTCTATAATATATTAGAATATATATCACCGAGTTTCACGTTTATACTTTCCATATTGCGGTAGAAATGACCAAAATCGTCTTATCTGAACGATCGGTTGTATGGGAGATATATGTTATAGTGGTCCGATCCTACCGGATCCGACAAATACTTAATATAATACAAAAATACAGCCGTGTGCCAAATTTCATTGAGATATCTCAAAATTTGAGGGACTAGTTTGTGTTCAAACAGACAGACGGACGGACAGATGGACGGTCGGACAGACGGACATGGCTATATCAACTCAGTTGGTCGCCCTGATCAATTCGGTATACCTAATGGTGAGTCTAACTTTTATATTTCTCAACGTTACAAACATCGGACTAAAGTTAATATACCATTTCATGTTCATGAAAGGTATAAGACTATTTTCCAATTGATGCAATTGGATGATATGAAATATATTAGACAACAGCCATTGAAATGCAAATTAGCATACGTATATTTAAATTTGAATTACATATAAATTCCATGAAAAAAATATTTTCATTGGAAACTTGCCTCGTTTGAAAAAAGTCATTGCAATGTATGAAGATCCATATCACCAAAGGATAATGAGCCACTTATGTTGTAGGCGCGTGATTGTAAAATGCGCTGAAATTATTTTGGGACCATTAAGATTTATTTATTGACACTTTACGTATTTGGTAAGGAGCGAACGTAAGCACATGCTAGTTAACTTTTTTTATATTCAATACGAGTATAAATAAATTATTAAAACTGTTTCTATAGTACTATTGAATAAGTTTTGGTGATGCGTACGAGAAAATTAAATTTACCCATGACAAAGACACGAAATACAGAACGCATACAAAATTTTATTATGGGACTTAAAACGAAATGGCAAAATAGAAAAAAAGATACATATAAAGCAGTATAAAATTGCAGATATTTGCGTGATTGCTTTAGCTTATTATGCATAAAAAAGTATGCAAATTTATTTATATATTGCGAATCTCGATTTCCATTTAGAATTGATCGCATAGCGACCATTCACTTAACAAAAAAGTGAAAAAAAAGCACACAATCACAAGAAAGCACAAAAAGATTTAGCGGCGTTATAAATTTAAATTAAGTAAATAAATACGTTAAAAGGAACACACATTTACACACAAACACAAGAATGCATTAAAATTTTCCAATTTAAATTACATTTCGCTATAAGCGCTTTCAAATACCGCCAGCATTGGCCAAATTTCTATGCTCTTTTAAAAGACGTTCATAAGCACATAAAACAAACAAATGTATTTACGCATAAATATTGCTTTCCATTTTTTAGATAAATAAACTTACAGTTACACATGCTAATTCACACGCATTATTTTTAGAATTACGTAAATCGTATGGACGCAAATTGCATTTCAAATTTAATTCATTATTTTTTTTTTTTCGTATTTGTTTCTAGTTTAAACGATGAGTTTATATGATCGTCTTTAGAATAGATAATTCAACTAAGAACTCGACTTCCAGGATATGCCCTGTTTTGGGAACGTCCAAAGGTAAAAGAGTCAACACGCAACACTTTTTTGTCGACCTCAAAGCAAGAGGGAAGATCTATACGAAATATGGCCGTAAAGATAGCACAACACTTAAACCAGTTCTTTTCCAAACCAAATTCAAAAGAGGGTTGCCAGAAATTCGACACTTTATATATCCACCTTTACTACTTTACTAGAAAGAACAAGTAAGCAAGGATGTAACCGAACATTACTTACTCAGCTGGGAGCTTTGGAGATAAAATAAGGGAAAATCCCCATGTAGGAAAATGAACCTAGGGTAACCCTGGAATGTGTTTGTATGACATGGGTATCAAATGGAAGGTATTAAAGAGTATTTTAAAAGGGAGTGGGCCTTAGTTCTATTATTCGAGATATCGCCATAGAGGTGGATCAGGGGTGACCCTAGAATGCGTTTGTACGATATGGGTATGAAATTAAAGGTATTAATGAGGGTTTTAAAAGGGAGTGGCCCTTAGTTGTATACGTGAAGGCGTTTTCGAGATATCGACCAAAGTGTCGACCAGGGTGACCCATAACATCATCTGTAGGGTACCGATAATTTATTTATATATGTAATACCACGAACAGTATTCCTGCCATGATTCCAAAGGCTTTTGATTCCTGCAGAACTTTTTCATTTTCTTCTACTTAATATGGTAGGTGTCACACATATTTAACAAAGTTTTTTCTAAAGTTATATTTTGCGTCAAAAAACCAATCCAATCACCATGTTTCATCCCTTTTTTCGTATTTGGTATAGAATTATGGCATTTTTTTCATTTTTCGAAATTTTCGATATCGAAATTGTCGGATTTCGCTCATTTTTAATACCAAGATAAAGTGAGTTCAGATAAGTACGTGAACTAAGTTTAGTAAAGATATATCGATTTTTGCTCAAGTTATCGTGTTAACGGCCGAGCGGAACGACAGACGGTCGACCGTGTGTAAAAACTGGGCGTGGCTTCAACCGATTTTGTCCATTTTCACAGAAAACAGTTACCGTCATTGGGGCTATGCCCCTACCAAATTTCAAAAGGATTGGTAAATGTTTGTTCGACTTATGGCATTAAAAGTATTCTAGACAAATTAAATGAAAAGGGACGGAGCCACGCCCATTTCTCAATTTTCTTTTATTTTTATATTTTGTTACACCATATCATTACTGGAGTTGAATGTTGGCATAATCTACTTATATACTATAAATATATTAAATTTTTTCACAGGAGTAACGTTCCTGCCAAATCTCATCATGATATCTTCAACGACTGCCAAAATACAGCTTGCAAAACTTTTAATTTACCTTCCTTTAAAAGTGGGTGGTTCCACGCCCATTGTCCAAAATTTTACTAATTCTCTTTTCTGCGTCATAAGGTCAACCCACCTACCGAGTTTCATCGCTTTATCCGTCTTTGGTAATGAATTATCGCACTTTTTCTGTTTTTCGAAATTTTCGATATCGAAAAAGTGGGCGTGGTTATAGTCCGATATCGTTCATTTTAAATAGCGATCTGAGATAAGTGCCCAGGAACCTACATTTCATCAAGATACCTCAAAATTTACTCAATTTATCGTGTAAACGGACAGACGGACGGACGGACATGGCTCAATCAAATTTTTTTTCGATACTGATGATTTTGATATATGGAAGTCTAAATCTATCTCGATTCCTTTATACCTGTGCAACCAACCGTTATCCAATCAAAGTTAATATACTCCGTGTGCAAAGCACGCTGAGTATAAAAAGGTGTAAGAAGACTTGATATTTCATGGTGCTTCAAGTCTTTATCCGAGGCAAAGTCGGTGCGACATCATCATTAAAGCCGTTCCGAAATAGTCCAGAAAATAATCTTGCAACAGTCTGAATTGATAAAGCCTATATTTTCGCAATGATCCCGAGATAGTCCCAAATAATCGCAAAACAGTCTCGAAATGATAAAAAACAGTTCCTGCAAACGATGTGACATAGCTGAGAAATTTCCGTAAGTAGTCCAACGAAAGTAGTGAACCGATCCATAAAATATCCGTAAAAGGTACCGAAACGATCCTGTAACTATTTCTAAAACTGCTTACTTTTCCACGATTGTTTAAATGGAAATCTACGTATATGAAGCACAAAAATAAAAAATATTTGACGCGATTTACCTCCGGAGAAATTGATGCCGAGCTTCGCTTCTACTTTCCGGCTTTTTCCTAAAATTTGGCGGGGCGTGACCTACATGTTCTGTGCCGACTCTGAACTATTAGAAGATTTTAATGGCAGAAATACACTCGAAAACTTTATTCTAATTGAAACAACTTTTTTAAAATTTGTGATGTTACTTTGCCCGGCAGTTGAACCCAAGACCTTCGATGTGGTATGCGGAGCACGCTATGATCACACCACGACGGCCGCTGTGTTATTAGCGAGAAGATTCGGATGCTCATATGTCGGGAGGTCTGGAGGTTTGTTTTAGTGACTCGATAGGTACACTCAGGATCTGTTCGAAAACTACCCGTAAATGATACAAAAATGATTAAAAAACATTCCGGTATGGCTCCAGATATATCCCAAAAATTACCTAGAAACAACCCAGAGGTAGTCCCAAAACGATCCACAGATGGCCTCGAAATCTAAGTGGTTCCGAAATGATACCGAAATTATTCTGTAACAATTTTAAAAAACTTTTCCAAAATTATTCCGACCAGAATCTATATTAACACTGAGTGAGTCATGAACCATACACGAATTATGGATGTGAGGGTTGGGATGTTTTAATGTTAATTTTTCGATATGGCGATGTCGAAGTGCTACTTTTGAGACTCCATCACTGCCGAACTGCAGAATTAATTCGAATGAAAATTGAGTCACAGAAAGTAAATAGTCTAGAAGCATCTACTGCACATAATGCAATAAAAACATCTGGGAGTGTCCTGAAAATAATTTTAACTATAAATCATGCCGATATTATTACAAAAACGTTTGCGAAATTATTGCAAAATTATATTTAAAAACTCCAGAAATTCTTAAGAAATCTAGAAATAGAGGGGCTTCATAAGGGGTCAAGATAAGTGCGTCTTGCGGCAAATGAGGCCACGTCACTCATGAGGAATATAAATTTGAGAACCAGCATTAACAGCAAAACTCAAACGGAGAATAACTCTTGCCCACAAGTGCTACTTTAGACTGAGAAGGCAATTGAAAAATAAAGTCCTCTTTCGACGAACAAAAATCACACTCTATCACTCTCTGTCAAGAGAAGATGAAATCGCTCTTCATGTGTTGAAAAGAAAAGTTCTCGGGAGGATTTATAGTCCTGCCCCTGATTCTGGCGTGAATCGAAAGAGGTATAATTATGAGCTATATGATGTTTGCACATATATGAAGATAGTGCAGTGAATAAAAACCTAAAGGCTTCGCTGGCAAGGTCATATTATACGAATGGACAAAGACGTTCCGGCCAAAAAAGTATTTCAGTTTACACCGCAGTTTGGAACAAGAGGAAAGGAGAAAGACTTCACCTCCGTTTGTGCTCCTGATTTCCGTCAGTTATCGTAAAATGGTTTATATGGCGTGACTTCTTGCGAAACGGCCAAAATCGCTTAGGCGGTAAAGTGCCAATTAATTAAGATGATGCAATAAAACTCAACATAATACCAAATTGCTTCAAATGTGATTCCGAAACAATAAAGATACAGAGAAATTTCTGATATGATGGCTGAAAAATGGGGAGTCCCCAAATAAAGTGGGAGGTATGTGACTCTACTCACTTTTCTAAAACTGATCTCTTACAACTCAGTCTTTATGATTCCTATACCCAATAACATTGATCTAAGTAAAATAGGCTCAGATTTATAAACGGTTCTAGAGGCGGAGAGAGGAAGAAGTTGTGTGCCATTCACGTATGTATGAAATAAGCTCCGAATTAAAATGTTGAAAATAGATTTGAAAAAAATGTCCAGGCTAAACGCACAAGAAATGCGAGAAGTGATATAACCGCGCAACCCCAACCCCAAAAAATCCTTAAAAACTAACTGCCTGTCCTTTATATGCCTCAAAGAAAATTTTAACAAAACTTTTCGTATTCATCATTCAATCAGTACGTATTTCTAATGCAAGGGTATATGCATAGTTTTAAAATTACAGATTTTTACTGAAGCTCTCTTTTTATTTACTTGTGCAATAAAGTTTTAGTATATGCGCATTACACACTAAAGACCATGTGTTAATTTCCAAAAAAAGTTCCACAGTAATTATAAACAAGTAAGGACGGGACTGTCTTCGGCTGTGCCGAAGACTTCATACCTTTCATGAATGGGGCTAAACAATAATTTTATCCCATTCGCAATCTCCAAATAATGCGCTGTATAAGATAAGAAATATATAGTAAACAGATGTACATACCTAACGATTTTAAGATAGATATAAAAAAATGGCAAAAACCCCCTTATCTGAACGATCGGTTGTATGGGATATATATTATATATAGCTCCGATCGAAATGATTTTTGCAGGAAATCTTAAATGAATCACCACGTTTCACGTTTTTATATTGGAAACTATGGGAGAAATGGCCAAAAATCTTTCTATCTGAACGATCGGTTGTATGGGATATGTACTATATACATATAGCTCTGATCAAAGCGATTTTTTCATAAAACTTCTATGATTTATTAAAATATATATCACCGAGTTTTACGTTTATACTTTCTAAATTAAGGGAGAAATGGCCAAAAATCTTTCTATCTGAACGATCGGTTGTATGGGATATAACTATGTACAGCTCCGATCAAAGTGATTTATTCAGGATATCTTCTGTGATATATTAGAATATATATCATCGTGTTTCACGTTTACACTTTCTAAATTGCGGCAGGAATGACCAAAATCGTCTTATATGAACGATCGGTTGTATGGGAGATATATGTTATAGTGGTCCGATCCTATCGGATCCGACAAATGTATAATACTGTAACGAATATTAGCAGCACTAAGGCGATACTATCATCTCTAAGCCGATGCTAAGTAGTGACTTGATGCACATCAATAATTCAATCATTATGTCTGCACATATGAACATACACGCAGCAGAGAAGCAACGCACAAACACATGCATATATCTTATCTGAGTTGCTCACAAGAGAGGGCAATAATTTGTGGAAGTATTACTCACGTAGTTATGGCTGATGATTATGTAGCTGATAACTAACTAGTAAGTTTTAGAATGAAAAAGCCTAGAAGTATGCAACGAGAAATCAAAAAGTATAAAAGGCGCGACAGTAGTGGCGCAGAAAGTCAGTTTAATTTAAGTTATCAATCAGTTGAGTTAAGAAAGCTTTCAGTAAGCGAAGTGTTATTGTGAAGTACTTTAATAAAGGCCATTTTTGCATTATTGAAGATTGGAGTTATTTATTCAACAGTTTAGTGATTCGAACTTAGCAGAAGGTTGCAAATAAGAGGGTTTGCAGTAAAATCGTTACAATATAATACAAAAATACATCCTTGTGCCAAATTTCATTGAGATATCTCAAAATTTGAGGGACTAGTTTGCGTTAAAAAAGACAGACGGACGGAGAGACGGACATAGCTATATCAACTCAGTTCGTCGCCCTGATCAATTCGGTATACTTAATGGTGAGTCTATCTTCTATATATCAACGTTACAAACATCGGACCAAAGTTAATATACCATTTCATGTTCATGAAAGGTATAAAAATTTGCAATAGTTTGGTAATGCCAATTATACGCAACCGCAATTTTAAATTTTTCCGCTAAACCGCAGTTTTAGTTTTAATTGCACTCTCTTAAGCGTTCATATAATACACCATTACCATTGAGGTTTGTTTACATGCATCAAGTGTTAATTTAAATAAAAAAAGGTTTTAATGCTCATAACGTTACCTTTTCGTTGTAGATGTATTCAGCTATCGATGCCACTCACGATAAAGTCGACAAATCGAAAATTTTTGAAAATATTATTGGTAAGTTTTTTACTCACAAAAATATCGATAGTTTATAAGTATTGTTGCTCATTTTTACAAATTAGTTATTTCGAACTATCAGAGCTCATTGAGTATTTGTTATGTTTCAGAAAATTATCGAAACTATCGATGGCAAGATTATCCATATTTTATCAACACTAATAAACTGTTTGTTTGCTAATGTGTCTTAAATTCAGTAGGCTAAATATTTTTTGATTAACTAATAACACTTTTTGTTGATTGCGTACGTCTAGGCGTATGAGTAACATTTTCCCATGTAACGGAGCAATGTTGTCACTGTAACAGTGCTTCGACCCATCCAATAGGTGCGACCAATCACAAATTGTCATTAATGTCCTCTAACGGGATTCCAAGGAAACTTGCTGTTTCAACAGGGGTGGACCATAACGAGAGGGGTGTTAGAGCCGTTTGTCCCACAATACAGTTGAAGAGATGGTTGGTGCCATGTGGGGACACATTGCAAGCAGAAGCATTTTTTATGTCGGGGTTGAGTCTGGATAGGTAAGAGTTTCACCTGTTACAGTACCCAGATCGAAGTTGAGCTAGAGTAACGCGCGCTTCCCTAGGGAGAGTGCCTTGCTCCTCTGATAGTTTTGGGTATTGGTCTTTAAGTACTGGATTCACCAGGAAATTCTTGGCATAGAGGTTCTAGCTTGTGCTTTTTAGCTTCATATGGCTGTGTTCTCAGGTGCCGTATTTCCTCATATTGCTTATGGAGTTAACCCTTTAAGCCCCCGGGCGATGTAGGCTCATCAATCAGATGTATGTTAAGATGTCCAGGTTTCTGGGTATTCAACAGAAACTGTTTGGTTAGCATTTCATTTCTCTCCCTAACTGGGAGTATTATCACCTCATTATGTAGATGGGGTTCTGGGGACATAAGAAGACAGCCCGTAGCGATTATGAGAGCGGTATTTTGGCAGGCCGGTATTTTCTTCCAGTGAGTAGCCTTTAGGCTTGGCGAACATATCGGGGACGCGTAGCATGCAATCGGCTGGCAAATTGCTTTGTAACTGCTAATGAGCGTACTGCCGGAAAGAGATTTGAGAATTTTATTGCGGCTCCGGATTTTCGGTATAATTGCGGCTGCATGCTCTGCAAAATGTAGATCCTGATCGAAGGCTACACCTAAGATTTTGGTCTGTAAAATAGTCGGTAGCGTGGTGCCGTCGATGTGGATGTTCAACATGGTCGACATTTGGCGCGTCCATGATGTAAATAAGGTTGCCGATGATTTAGTCGCTGACAATGTCAGGTTTCGCGAGGCGAAGAAACAGGAGAGATCAAGGAGATAGCTGTTACTTTTGTTACAAAGCTCATCGATCTGTAGGCCTGGGCCTGTGGCCATTATTGTGCAGTCATCGGCGTAGGGAACGATGTGACTTCTTCTGGTGGTAAGGGTAGCTTTGATATGTATAAGTTAAATAAAAGTGAGGATAGGACACCACCCTGTGGCACCCCGTGTTTAATTCTTCTTAGTTTGGATGTTATGTTCCTGAATTGTACCGATGCTTGCCGACCAGACAGGTAATTTGCGGCCCACCTCTTAAGACTTGGGGGAAGGTGAAACCCTTCCAGATCTTGCAGTAACGTGCCATGGCTGACCGTATCAAAAGCCGTTGACAGGTCTAACGCAACAGGCACTGTCCTAGGGTGGGGGTTTTGATTTAATCTACAATTTAACTGAGTACTAATAGCATTTAGCGCGGTGGTTGTTCTATATAATTTTCGGAAGCAATGCTGATGAATGGTAGTTCTTGGCTACTGGCGATAGGAGTGATAGGACGTTAAGAATCTGCTATTTTAGCTGGTTTCCAAGGCTTTAGGAGATGGAACACCTTAGCCATTTTGTATTTTTCGGGGATGACAAAGGTGGAAAGGGACAAGTTGAAGACATGCGTGGCTATGTCCACTGGGCCCACTGCATTAGATGGAGCATTGTAAATATGTTTAGTACGAAATATTATCGATTTGATTCAATGAAGTATATATATAGAAAGGACTTCAAAAAAATTATTGATGCAGTTTTTGATTTTTAAATCACATAAAAGTTGAATAAGATATTTTATATTTTTATAAGTGATGAGTTTTGGGAACTTTCGGTCGACTTGTTGGATCAGTCTGAATCACAAACAGAAATACTATGAAATTAACTACGTTTAAACAAAACCGGCAAAGGGACTAAAACCAAAAGCTATAATAAAGACGAAACTAAAACTAGGAATAGAACTGAAACTGAATACGCAATCGACGCTAAAACCGAGCCTGGGGCCGATCTTGAAACCAAAATTGCACTATAACTGAGCCCATACTGAATCTCATACCGTCGTTGAGATTGAATATAAAATTAGAACTTATTCGGAATCTAAACCTTAACAGAACTCGAAACTTTCATTGAAACTAAATCCGAAATAAATTACAAAATTTAATTCCAAATTAAAACCTAAACCTAGGTAATTCTATACGACAGCATGACACTCTTAATACACGTCCCAAACTATCGGGAGGAGTGTCAAAAGATGCACTTTCGACGCAGAATCGCGAATCCGGAAACGAAAAATACAAAATTTGCTTCTGCGAGGAAATATTTGCAAAAGAAATTGAAAATTTGCATGTGGTCGTTCTACACAGGAAAAAAATTTGGTTGACTCTTCTCTGATGACAGAGATTTGCAACTCCCAAATTTAAAAATCTTGACGGATTGCTTTTATAAAGTAAGGGAAACAGGGAATAGATCAGCGAAAATTGTAGTAGAAAATTACCTTTAGTAGTATGTTAGTGGTGATAATAAATTTGTAAATGCCAACAGGTCTTGGGAAAATAATTCATTTGCTACTAAATATTTCGTGAATTTATAATGAGTTATGTTGATTTGGTCATTCTTTTAGAATTTGTTTTAAAAATGTCGTTCGTTAGAATTTTATTCAAAAATACACTATCTCAAAATTTTTTTCAAAAACCCCCCTATCTGAGCATAAGTTCAATGCATTTTGACGTAAGAGGAAGTTAATAAAAAGCATTCTGATATAAGGCGTTCTTCAATCTAATTCTAATATAGGGCGCTTTTGTGACAAATCCTGAAATGGTAAATAGGATAGATAGCAGACTGTAAAAAAAAGTACCAGCAAAATCGCAAGTATTAGTACCTCAGTACTTCGAAAAATGAGTACAAGTATAAGTATCGAAGTACATGTACTTGAATTTTTGAAGTACAAGTAAAGTACTTGTAAAAACTTTCGAAGTACTTCTGCAAGTATTGAACAGTTTTGAAGCCGATTAACTAATATTTTTTAACAATAAGCTCAACTACTGAACAAATCGGTATTTTCCACAAATATGAGATCTTGTATGATATTAAAATTTTTTGTAAATCATTCGCTAATTGAGTCGTTAATCCATGATTGAAGAAGAGTTTTACAAGTATCTTAATGATACATCAACAGATTTCAATATGCTGCAGAGTTATACCCTTATGAAGGATATATCACTAAAAATGAATACGCCCTTAGCTTCATCCGCCCCAGTAGAGCGTTTATTTTTCTTAGCAGGCATTGTTTTGTAGTCCAATAAGGCAATCAATGACGGACTTTTCATTTGAAAAGCTAGTACTAATGATGGCAAACACAAAACTACTGTAATATTGTTAGCTGTTGTACAATTTATACAATTTATTCTTATTTAAGATGTTTTTTTTACTTCTTGTTACTTTCTAATCTGAATTTTACTCATATTAAATAAAAATTTTATATTAGATGTTGCACATTTTGATTTTCCATTTACGAATCAAACTGACATATTTTATCAGAAAAAGTACTTTTGTGTACTTGCAAGTATTTCGTAAATATATCTACTTGTATCTTCGGACTCGAAGTACATGTACTGTAGTACTTACACTTTGTGCTTAGATTTGAAGTACTTGAGTTCTTGTACTTATTTTGTACTAGTACAAATATGTACTCAGTATTTTACAGGTATGATAGATAGGACGATTTTGAACAGGCAGTCCCGCGAGCTGGTACTCTACTCAGCAGCTGCATTGAACTAACAAAAAAATAAAATAAACGAAAATCGCTTATTGTCTTAGAACTTTATATTACTTCCTTGACTTTGACAGAAGAGTTAAGCTTTTGTGCGGTCCTGATACACAGGGTATATTCACCTTTCTATTCTGAAATTTCGGAAAGTTATTTCCGTTAAGTATTCATGGAAGTGTTCCAGATAAAATATTCAAAACAAGTTTGTTTGGTACTATCTCACGAGGTGGTGTCCGTACTTTTCATAAAACACCTATGTTCACCCAAAGTAATAGATCATGGCATAGTTACCACATTCATCATAAAATAAAAAAAATTATTCTAAGGTATTATGAAGTTCAGTACTTGTCGAGTATTTGTAAAAAGATTGCTTCCTTTTTCTACTATTAATATTTTTCGAAAAATCGCAAAGAAAAAACATAGATAACGGATGTCAATTTGATTTGGGAGCAAAATGGCTGCAACTGCCAAAAAATACGTCAGCCGAGCAAACGTCTTGTGATTGAATCATGCTTAATAATATTTTTTCTTTATTTAATAATTTGAGAAAAATTTAAACAACGGGACATCAGGACGGACAAGGCGACAGATATTTCGATTATACCTTGTAAATCTCTTCAAAGCCTTTTCTCCCGGGAGTGGGAGTCAAACCCGCACTCCTACGATAGTTGAAATCGTTACAAACGAATTCAGCTACGTCATGCCTTAGTTGTTGTAAAGTTTTTCCTAATTGCCTTCTCTCGCATATATTATCTTCTACACATCACATAATTCGTATGTAGTTATGTGTTAAAGTTATGCATGTTTGTTAAGGCGGTTTCAAAGAAACGTGGTATTAATACTGTTTTTGTTCTATTTATGGAACTACAATGAATTAACCAAATGTTGTTTGTTTATATGAATTAATCGGGGATTGCCCGTATTGCTTTAAATGTGTGAAAACATTTATTTCAATCAATTTTTAATTTATTTAATAATTTGGGAAAAATTTAAACAACGTGATATCAGGACGGACATGGCGACAGCTGTTTCGATTATACCTTGTAAATCTCTTCAAAGTCTTTTCTCTCGGGAGTGTGAGTCGAACCCGCACTCCTACGATAGTTGAATTCGTTACAAACGAATTCAGCTACGTCATGCCTTAGTTGTTGTAAAGTTTTTCCCAATTGCCTTCTTTCGCATATATTATCTTCTACACATCACATACTTCGTATGTAGTTATGTGTTGAAGTTATGCATGTTTGTAAGGCGGTTTCAGAGAAACGTGGTATTATTGATGTTTTTGTTCTATTTATGGAATTACAACGAATTAAACAAATGTTGTCTGTTTATATGAATTAGTCTCCAAATTTTCTCCAATATTTTATATTATGAAAAGTTTTTGTTTTAACGGCCTATTCGAAACGAGCTCAGGCCAGAACAATAATTTTTGGTAAAGATTATTGTTTTTTTTTTTTTTAATTTTTCTAAATTTAAAAAAATGGAATTTTGTTTTTGGAATAGTAAGTAGAAACATTTTCAGACAACCTGCCATAGCTGCGCAGATGGATCCATTTCGAAGGCTACTATGCCTTCATCATCAGTACGCTTTAGGCATGCTGTGCTAACCATTTAGCTATACAGCGGCGATTTGTTTGACTGAAAAATTGCTACTTCTATTCCTTCTTACCAACTATATTTATTCAGCGTTGGGCCATCTGTTGCAAGACACTGATAATGTTGGAATTGTTTATTGTCAATTATTTTGTTTTGACATTTCCCAAGTGCTCATGGTTTATTAACAATTGTTTTTGTTTTATCGGCAGGTTGTCTGAAAAATTGTCTACTTACTCTTTCAAAAACAAAATAAAATTTTACAATTATAGAAAAATTAAAAACAATAAAACAATAATCATTACAAAAAATTATTGTTCTGGCCTTGAGCTCGTTTCGAACCTTGAATATTATGAAAAGTGGGAACAACCCCATCATCCGATAATTTTAAACAGCAATAGGAGCTGAGTGCCAGGGAATCCACAAATCGATCTCAATAAGATATCTTAAAATTAATGCAAAATATCGTCTTAAAAGGCGGATGCACAGACGGACAGAAAGACGGACATGTGAAAATTAATTTCTTTTTTCACCCTGATTTGTTATGTGAAAGTCTAGTCAAAAGGTCTTCGGCCAAGTATTCAAGTATTAAAACTGAAAGTGCCACAACTTTGGCGCCTAAGTTAATATTGCTCCCTGTACAAAGCCTAACATTGCGCAAAATACTTCAAATCTCCATGATTATTTCTGCCATAGTTTTGTACCCTAAAAGTTAAAATGCTGAGTAAATCTTTAGCACCATATTCCATCAACACGTAGACACATTCAGGTGCCTGCGAAAAATTGAAAAATGTGACCAGTTTAACCTAAAAATTCAATTTAAAGGTAAACTAGAATTGCTTGAGTACAGGCTGGGCTGAGTTATTGTAACTCGAACTCTTCAACATTTATATTTCTTGCTACACCATTTCCAGTTGTAAATGAGAAAGCGTCATATGTATATAAGAATAATTACATAGTTCGCATTTACAATTCACATATCCTCTTTTTCATTTGACGTTCTTCATTTACATTTGATGCTTTCTAAAGCATCTGCCTTAACTCCAGTATATAGTATTGTAACGAATTTACTGCAAATCCTCTTATTTGCAACCTTCTGCTAAGTTCGCATCACTAAACTGTTGAATAAATAACACCACTATGCCATCCGGCCACCGTGGTGTGATGGTAGCGTACTCCGGCTATCACACCGTATGCCCTGGGTTCAACTCCCGGGCAAAGCAACATCAAAATTTTAGAAATAAGATTTTTCAATTAGAAGAAAATTTTTCTAAGCGGGGTCGCCCCTCGGCAGTGTCTGGCAAGCGCTCCGATTGTAGTTCTGCCATGAAAAGCTCTCAGTGAAAACTCATCTGCCTTGCAGATGCCGTTCGGAGTCGGCATAAAACATGTAGGTCCCGTCCGGCCAATTTGTAGGGAAAAATCAAGAGGAGCACGACGCAAATTGGAAGAGAAGCTCGGCCTTAGATCTCTTCGGAGGTTATCGCGCCTTACATTTATTTATTTTTTTTTTTTATTCAGTAATGCAAAATGGTCTTTATTAAATTACTTCACAATAAATAACTCTACTATTGCTCGACAGATAGCATGCTTAATCAAAACTGACTCTCGCGCCTCTACTGTTGGTGTTTTATACTCTGTGATTTCCTCGTTGCATCTTCTAGGCGCTTCCAGAATTTACTTAGTTACTGCCATATAATTATAACTACAGATGCAGGTGTATAGCTCTCATATGCGTGTGTATTTGTGAGAGACACTTCCACAATTACAATTGCATACTTTTGGGAGTATCTCAGATAAGATATCTGCATGTGTTTGTGCGTTGCTTCTCCGCTGCGTGCACGTACATATGTGCAGACATAATGATTGATTCGTTTATGTAGATATATAATGATTGATTTATGGATGTGTATACAAGTGACTCTTAGCATGGGCTTAGAGATGACAATACCCCTTATTGTTGCTAATATTCATAACAGTATGAATGTTGAAAATTTATAGTTCAAAAATCAGTCCTCGAAAAGCTAGTGACATTCAGAAATATGTTTTTTACCATCGATGTGTAAATTTGGAATTTTTCTTTAATAGCAATAACAAACAAATAAGGACGGGACTTCATACCTTTCATGAATGGGGCTGAACAATAATCTTATCCCGTTCGTAATCTCCAAATAATCGGATGTATAAGATAAGAAATATATAGTGAACAGATGTACATACCTAAACGATTTTTAAGATAAATATAAAATAAAAAATAGGTAGGTACTTTGTGTGAGGATTCAAAGTTTCAGGTTTTTTGTGGTCTGCATGTAAAAACTATGACTACGAATAACGTATTTCAACAATATATGACGTAAACGAAACCATTTGATGAAATTTGTAGAAATTTGAAGCTTCTAGCCGTAAAAAAGGGGCAAAAATGACAGTTTATATGGGGTATATAATATATATACCACCGATCTCTATGTTTTTTTCAGACAAAAATATATGCTATATACGTAAGCATTTGGTGAAATTTGAAGCTTCTAGCTGTTAAAATGGGACAGAAATTGCGCAAAGTTTCTTATCTGAACAATCGGTTGTATGAGATATATACTATATATACCACCGATCTCGATGATTTTTTCAGAGAGCAATATATGCTATACACGTAAGCATTCGGTGAAATTTGAAGCTTCTAGCTGTTGAAATGGTGCTGAATTTGCGAAAATATTTATATATACTTTATATATAAACTATATATACCATCATATATATATTATATACATATATCACCGATCTCTATGAGTTTTTTTAACCAACATTATATACTATACACATAAGCAATCGGTGAAATTTGAAGCTTATATCTGTTAAAATGGGTTAGAAATTGCGAAAATATATATATATATATACCACCATATATATACTATATATACCACTGATCTCATCAATTTTTTCAGACAACAATATGTGCAATATACGAAAGTATATGGTGAAGTTTGAAGCTCCAATCTGTTAAATTGAGGAAGATATGACAAAAATTCTCTTTTTCTGAAAAATCGGTTGTATGCAGGATATATGCTATAGTGGTCCGATCTGGCCAGTTCCGACAAATGTCTAATGGGACACCCAAATATACCCGCTCACCAAATTTTATCAAGATATCTGAAAAATTGAGGGACTAGTTTGCATACAAACAGACAGACGGACATGGCTAAATCAACTCAGCTCTTCATCCTGATTATTTCGTTATACTTAATGGTGGGTCTATCTGTTTTCCTTTAAGGGATTACAATTTTGGCTTTCGTGACGAAATTAATATACCATTTTATTTTCATGAAAGTATAGTATAGCTACTAGTATATATATGTTAACCTGGGTCGATTTGTATGAACGAAAGTTAGCCGATATCGCGCCATCGATTTTTCGATAGGATTTGGGCTCAGGAAAAAAAAAGTTCCACTACGCATACCCAAAAAAATAATTTTCGAGCCTGCGAAAAAAATGGCGAAAGGGTAAATTTTTCGACCAAAACACTCCCCAAAACCCAAAAAATATTTTTTTTTTTCAAAAAACTGCTGTAGAAACGTTGGCAGTAACAGTTTTTTGAAAAAAAAAAAATATATGTTGTAACGAATTTGCTGCAAATCCTCTTATTTGCCCTTTTGCTATGTTCGTATCGCTAAACTGTTGAATAAATAACTCCAATATTGAATAATGGAAAAATGACCTTTATTAAAATACTTCACAATAACACTCAAACTGTGCAACGAATAGCTTAATAACCAAACTGATAGCTTAAATGAAACTGACTTTCAAAATAATACTGCTAGATATCGTCTTAGTCGTAACTGCTTGACAACTCAAATCAAACTAATTACTTCTTACTCGCTTGCGCCGCTTTTATAGTTTACGCTGCATACATCTAGGCTCTTCTATTTCCAGAACTTACCAACTATTTCGTGTGTTTATAGTTCTCATATAGTTTCTACTTGTTTACAATTGTCTACTTTTCAGCGTCTCTCAGATGTATGTGAGTTTGTAATTAACAGTCTCTCGCTCATACATAGGCGTATAAGTAAATGCATCTGTGTGTGACATCTCTCGGCTGCCTTATATATGTGTATACATGATTTGATTATTGACGCAAATACCGCTTATCATGGCCTTAGCATCGCCTTAGTGATGGTATAGCTTAGTGATGCTAATATCCGTGACAATATATATATTTTTTGGGATTTGGGGAGTGGTTTGGTCGAAAAATTTACACTTTCGCCATTTTTTACGCAGGTTCGAAAATTTTTTTTTGGGTATGCGTAGTGGAACTTTTTTTCCTGAGCCCACATCCTATCGAAAAATCGATGGCGCGATATCGGTTAATGAATCGAACCAGTCTAATATATATGTATATTGCTTTGATTCAAAAGACAAATGTCATGTGATTTGTTGATTCTATGTCAAGCGTATGAGGGACATCTACTTCTCTTTTCGATTGACCTTCCTTTTCATAGGAATAAGTAATAATAAAATAGAAACACATGTTGAGATAAATAAAATGCTGCAAAAAAGAAAAGATAAATTCGACAATGGAAATTATTAGAGTCAAGTGGAGTTGGGTGCGTTTTATTGGTTTGTATGACCAAGTTTTGTAAAAGTTGCAAATATATACATACATGTGTGTGTCTGTGACCACAAACGATTACATATGTTAACTAAATATATATGCAAATTGACGACACAATGTTGATGATTTATATAAAGAACAATTTATTCGTATTTGCATGTAAAAAGTTGTATATCGAGTTAATTAAACCTTGTATAACTAAACGACTAAATAACCACACACACACACGCGCACAAGTATTCAAAGAATGGCATATATCGATTTCGGTTTTTATACTCAGCTGAGCAGAGCTCACACAGTATATTAATTTTGTACGCATAACGGTACCCCGTAACGGCATAAACTAATCGAGATAGATATAGACTTTTATATATCAAAATGATCTGGGCGAAAAAAGAAATTAATTTAGCCATGTCCGTTCGTCCTTCCATCCGTCTGTCCATAATTATGATAGCTTGAGTAAATTTTGAAGTTCCTGGGCACTCATCTCAAATCGCTATTTAAAATGAACGAAATCGGACTATATCGAAAATTTCGAAAAACCGAAAAAGTGCGATAATTCATTACCAAAGATGGATAAAGGGATGAAACTTGGTATGTGGGTTGATCTTGACGCAGAATAGAAAATTAGTAAAATTTTGGACAATGGGCGTGGCACCGCCCACTTTTAAAAGAAGGTAATTTAAATGTTTGCAAGCTGTAATTTGGCAGATGAGTATGTAATGTTCGGTTACACCCGAACTTAGTCTTCCTTACTTGTTTTTTTTTCGAATTGTTTGCAAGTGACATAGACAGTGACATATCCGTATGTAGAAATAGTGCCACACGAGGTTATGACCGAATATGCAAAGCGGTTACGAAAATGTGCAAAAGGAGTCAATCAACAAAAACAATGTGTATTGGATTTACACAACTACTACAATATAATTTTACAACAATAGCACCCAAACAAGCAAAACTTCGTAGAACGATATGTAAAATAGGAAATACTAAATGTCTGTTTCAAATGTATGCATGTATGTAAACAACTTTTACTGGTTAACTTATAGCAGATTAAAGCACGTTTTTAAATATAAATGTGGGTGTAGTCATAAATACTGTGGTATATAAATATGGAAATTTTTAATACTTTTGGATAACAGAGGAGGATTATGCAAGAGTTGACAAGGCAGTTGATTGATAGTTTGTCAACATGTTTGTTTTTATTCACACAATATATGTAATTACTTTTAGTTTTATATTACTCAAAAGTACACTTTTGCCTCAACTGGATTCCACTGCAGTTGGGAACCGTTACTATTTAATCATATTTAATCTTTATTGCTTGATCTTGGCAGCTTAAACTAAACCAAGTAATGCGCGGTGTAAATAGATGGATAAGTGACTGCGCAAACTATGTACCCCATAAACCGATTGATGACAAACATAGGCGGACCAAGGCCATCTATAAGAATGCTGCTTGCTACCGCTTCGGATTCTATACTCTTGTACGGTGCAGGAACTTGGGAGGATGCATTGAAATTCCGAAAGTACCGAGCAGCTATTACTTCAGTCCAACGCAGAGGGGCGCTACGAAGTGTCGCAGCAAATAAAGCATTTTAACGCGAACTTAAACTTTTCTGAAGTCAAAAGAAAATGTTTTCATATCAGATTAGCTCTGACTATTTTGGTTTATGCACCAAAGTATATTGTAACGAGTTTTGGAAAATTCCTGCTTATTTTGCAGCTTTTGACAAATCTCTGAACAGTAGAATAAATAACTCAAATATTCAGTATAGCAAGATGTTCTTTATTTAAACTACTTTGGCAGTACTTCACAATTAGATTACTAGCGTACTTCATTTATAGCGTTTAAAATCAAACTGACTGATTATTCCACAGCTTGCGCTGCTTTTGTACTCTCAGTTGCCACGTTCGCCTATTTCTCCTGAGGTCTAGATTTTTCGCGAACAGCCTTCTCGAATATCTGTTATTATTTATTTCTCATTTCTGTATCTCATATTGACGTTTGTCTTCCAGTTATATGCGTGTTATTGTGTGACTTCTGCTCTTATGTGACGAGTTTATAATGGGTGACTGTTTCTCTTTCTTTTTCACTCTTATCTGCTGACTAAATGTATGTATGTGAAAAATTCTCTTCGCTGTTAGCTTGGATGTTTACATGTATGGTTGGCTGCTTGCTTTGAAATTTGCATGTACGTGACGTGTGGTTGCTTGCTTTGCTGTTGTTTATGTAATATGTTTATAGTGTTCAGCAAAGCAACAATTATTTAATTTTTAACACATTGAAGTCCACTTCTGTCATCTAAAGTTTTCACTATTATCCTACCCTCTTATAAATGAAATCGTATTTTTTTTACGTTAGCCCTACAAAGACCGTAGAAATAGAGCAACAAGCGAACAAATTGCGTAGAACGACAAACCGAAGAGCTCAAAGAACATGGTGCACGGTGAGCTGCCTACTTATCCCTTTAATCTATGTGTCATTATTTTTTTCGCAGGTCGGGTGGTTTGAATAGTCGAGAGTTTGGCTACACTCAGCAGGCTTTTCGTATTTTAATAAGCAACAATCAGCTGTTTGTAGGTTTTGAGAATGAGTTACAAAAGCAGTCATTCGTTAGGGACATAAATGGGCAGTGTGTACTAAATTTTCTATTTCACTACCCTGCAAAAATCGCGAGCACTCCATGCCTGCATGTATGGAGTACTCGCTATGGACCAATCGAGGGCTCCAAAATTAACCACAATTCATACAAAAAATATGGTCCAATTAACATTGCGATGTCCTAGGACTGCACCATATACTCCAGTTCCGCATTACATCAGAGTAATCCATGGAGTACCCACAGTCCAATAAACATCGTGTAGTGATTACAATCGTTAAAAACGAGCAATGATCGGCTTAAAATATGTTCGTGTAGAAGCATGAGTTGGTCCATTGCTGCATTGCAGTGGAGTATAATGGTATGTACTCCAGTGGACCACATGATCCAACGATTTTTGCAGGGTACCACTAAATTTGTAGTGGTGCACAACTATACTGAGAAGATGCTGTTACCGAGTTGGATTAAAACATATAGATCCGCAACTAAATTTTTACTAGTTGGTGGAATTGTAAATTTTGTGGACTGTGGCCACCTATGGCTAGGGCAAACAACAAACCAGCTTAGCAAATGACATGCCGCATGTTAATGGGTTAAGTAAGGGAGTTACACAAGTTTATAGGGAAAGCCAGAGGAGATAAAGTGTTCCTCTATGTGTATTTTTTCAACTCAGGGGACGTCTTGTTTTTCTTTTGATTTCGGGAGATGATACGAATAAATTTGAAGGTACAATAAAAGTGCCGAGTACAAAATAACAAGTACAACAAAACAGCTCTCAAATTGAGTAACAAAATATATAATAAAATCAATACAAATTCCTAAAATGGAGATTTTTTTTTTAAACTACTAAAGAAAACACATACACAAAGGGAATAAAAACCTAAAATTTACGAAACAGTTCACTTTAATAGTCTAAACTCGTACACGAACTACAAAGACAGGTGCGTATACAGCTAACAATAAAGCTATCGAAGTTAGCTACTCGAGTAATATAAATATTCGAATGGTGCCATGCTGGATTTAGGGACATTTACATATGAAGAGGTCACATAAATTGGTGTACTTTTTTCGTGGTTTGAATTGAGGGTAATTGTACATACCTTCAAAAAATATAGAGCTGATGAAAAACTTTGCTGCCTCTATATTTAAATCGATTATTTAGGCCTAAAAACCTCCTAAATTCATTTGCATTTGATTTTAATTCCTCTTTTCAAATATTTACATATTTATTTGTAATTTGGTTTATGGTGGCACCTTTAGCGTATTTTTAGCATGAGAACCCATTTAACTAACACTAAATATAGGTTTGTTCGCAGGAGTTATGCCGCACATGATGAATACCATGCAACGAACATGTGGAATAACAACGACGTGTCGCAAATCTCTGTAATACAATAATAATAAATATGTAATTGTAAAAATATTTCATATTTCATTATACATATTTTAATTTTTGGTAAGTATTTATATAAATTTTGTTGTGGTTTAGTATTTTAAATTATTTATGTTTGTTATGTGCATAGTTTTGGTTAACAAATTGATATTTGTTATAATCGTTGGCTATTGTGTAAGTATTTATATGTATGTAAACTAGGGTGTGTTGAATAGTGTGTCCCGAAAATATTTTTTGGGGTTCGCTTAACGCAAGACCCTTCAAAATTTGCTGTTTTAGTCGCAGATTACGAAACAATCTTTAAAAATGATATACAACTGTATATTTAGGGCTCTACCGATCTTCAAAGTTAAGAAATATTGTTATTGCTGCAAAACAGTCACTCAACCAATCATATATTGTAACCAATTATATTTTCTGCATTCTTACTAATTCCTTTCGTTTCAATAAATTTCCTTTCAATTAATTCGTTTGCATTTTTTTTTAGGTTTACCTAAACATACATATGTACATACATATACACAATTTGCCGCAATTTTAGGTGGAAATAGCTGAATTCTACGCAAATACAATGTGCATACATATTTCTGCCGCTGCTTTGTATTTGATTTGCATTTTATTTGCCTTCGGCTTTTAGAAAGCAACCGGGTAAAACGCTACAAGAAGAACCCGTACCAGTTCTTCAACTAAAGCTTCGAGCTTATAAGTATTTTCTTAAATTTAAATTTGAATTAATAAAACTGTGTTCCACCAATTCAGCTATTACAGCCATATTGAACGGTAATATTATATTTTTAAGAGCGGCCATACTAAAATTACTTAGTTCTACATAGGTCCAAGACAAGCACGAAGTTTCAGCCTTTAAATTTGTTCCAGTTTGAACTTTTTAGAACACCACATTCACTTTACCAACGTGTAGGTTTTTCCGTCCCCACAAAAAGTAATTTTTATGCCACAAACGCATAGCTGCGATTTTTATGTGTATGTACATATGTACATATGTATTTTAAAAACAAGTTTTCAAATTTTTGATAATGACTTCGACGCGTAGTGAAATTATTTGTATCATATTGGGACCATACAAGGAACTTGGCGATCGGCAGTTACCAACAACAAAGGATGTCATTAAATTTATTCTATACTAGAAGACCCGGCAGACTCTGCCCTCCCCCCTCTTCACTTTTTCCTAATCCTTTTATTCTCTCCTCCCTCCGTCTTTTTCGCTTCATATATCTCCATCTTCGTCTCATTCTATCTCTTTCTCAATCTCCTTCCCTCTTTTCTCTTCTCTCAATTTCTTCACATTTTTCTGCATCCCTTATTGCCTGTCCCAGAAGGTGGTATGTATTTTATTCCAGTCCCAGTCCCAGTCCCATTCCGAGTCTCAGTCCCAGTCCTAGTCCTAATCCCAGTCCCAGTCCATCTCTGGATAATATATTACTCTGTAGTAAAGCACTCATCAATAGCTTTCATTTGATACTCATATTGTATAAACACTGCCTAGGCATTCACTGGCCCACGTTTTGGCCTATATCTCGAGACCCTAGTCACCCAGGGGTATGAAAATTACCCTCTGCTAGAGCACTCATCAACAGCTTTCATTTGATATCCATATTCTATAAACGCACTCTAGGGGTATCCGGGTCCACGTTTTGGCCTAAATCTCGAGACCCTAGGCACGCAGGGGTATGGACAGCTTTCATTTGATATCCATACTCTACAAACACACTCTAGCGGTACCCGGGTCCACGTTTTGGCCTATATCTCGAGACCCTAGTCACCCAGTCACCTATCCTGTATTTCAAGTTAGATCAAACTACACACGGGGTGCAAAACAAATTCAAAATCGGTTCAGTAGTTTAGGAGTCCATTGGCCTCAATTGTGTGACACGTGTTTTTTATATATTAAGAAGTTAAGCACGAGTTGAACTTAAAGTATAGTCGCAAGGACCCATCCAACTCAGACATATACGAGTATTCAATTGTTGAGAATATCATAAAAATTGGGACTAAAGCTTCAATTCATATTGTTTCTAGAGAACGAGTTATTCAATTGCTGAAAACTTGTTTCGGAAATTACCTCTTCTTGAAAAGATACCCTAAAGCCAAATAAAATCACAGCTATGAAAACAAATTGAAGTATTTTTTTAGAGTCATCTGAAAAGCTCTTCGCCGTTGCAGCTTCCAAATGCTCTTCATTTGAATATTGTAATTGCCTAAAGCTAAAGAAAGTTCCTATTAATGAGAGACGTTTTTTTGTTGGATCAAAGGGCGCATCCCTTGAAGCTTGCTCCGTAGATGTCCCAATTAGACTGGGCGAGATTAAGCGAAGGCGAGAGGTGCACATGATCGACCAAGCAGCAAAGGCGTGGGTTCAAGCGCGGGGCTGTAAAGTGTCGAAGATTATGTGTAGGTCTTACAACCTTAGATCAACAAAGTTGCTTCTATCATTAAAAAGAGAGAACTGTAGACTTTTTTTTTGTAGACTCATGACGGGTATTCTGACTGGACACTGCCTTCTAGTCTCACATGCCTTTAAATTAGGCTTGGTTAGTGATAGCAGATGTAAGAAGTGCTGGTTGGAGGAGGAAACGATCGAGCACGTTCGTGCTCGTGCCCTGCACTTTCCAGGCTAAGACTCCAGCTATTAGGAGTGAAACAGCTGTCAGATCTAGAAGCAGCAAGTGGCTTAATTCTTAGGAAGCTTCTATTATTTGCCAAAATGACGGAGTTATTTTATAACATAGGTCCTGGTTTTTTGATAGGGTTTTTCAGTTTAGTCATTAAAACAAACTTCTAGTAATACTACGGACTCAATCAGTCTATGTGAGGTCCTCATGGACCGGCCAGTTCAACCTAGCCTAACCTAAAGAAGTGACAGAAAAATGGTCATTAGCGTAGTTGATAAGAAAGAAACGGTGAGAAGAATAGAAGAAATAGAATCAGAGAAAAGTTGAAGAGTCAATGAGACAAAAAAAAAACGTTATACTCAAGAAGCAGGTATTTTCGCAGAAAACGTATATGATGATTTAATGCGTGAAGCATCTTCAGAAACATGTCCGATTCCATTGGTAGGTCAGTCTCGTCGGCGAAACGGAATACATTGCCATTGCCAAAATTTGCAAAGAGGTGTGATAGATATGGTTTATTGATGCTATCAGCTGCTGCTGTTGCCTCTGCTGTTTAAGCTGACGTCGGTTTGATTACAAACCATAATTTAAATCTCGTTATAGATAAAAAAAAAGTCATAGAGAAATTTCTAAAGCGCGGAAGGAAGCTTTGGAAAATATTGAACACATTGAGAAAGAAGCATATATTTTGATGGACGCAAAGTCAAAACTCTTATAAATGAGACAATGGGGGATCGTTACTATCAGAAACAAGTTTTAGAAAAGCATATCTCCATTTAAACAGAACCCGGATGTATTTATTTAGGACACGCAGCACCAAATCGTGGCGCTGCAAAGGAAATTCTTAAATCGATAACAACATTGTTAGTGGGACCAAATTGGAATTTAGATGATGTTGTTTGCGTTGGATGTGACGAAACTGCAACGAACCCTGGTTGGAAGGACGACATAATTCAATATTTAGAGGAGTATTTGGGAAGACCGTTACAATGGTGTATTTGCATGCGTCATGCTATTGAGTTACCTTTCCGTTATTTATTTTTGGCCTTACATGGTTGCACTTAGGGCCCTAGAGCATATTCCGGAGCTATTGGTCAACAATAAGCTGACTGTGAAAATAAAATAATTGTGTCTTTTTGTGCAGTTGCCAGTATTTTGCCTGAATTGTCGAAAAATATAGTTTACGATCAAAGTACAGATCAAAAATATCTTTATGAAATATGTCGAGCTGTACAATTGGTTCCTACACTCCTGAGCTGGCAAGCCGTCAACCTGGAAAGATTTCGCATTCGAGATGGCTTACGTCCGCAAATCGTATTCTCAGACTTTACATAAGTACTCCTAATACATCAGAAGTCTTGAAAATGCTAGTCAAAAATATCTTTATGAAATATGTCGAGCTGTACAATTGGTTCCTACACTCCAGAGCTGGAAAGCCGTCAACCTGGAAAAATTTCGCATTCGAAATGGCTCACGTCCGCAAATCGTATGCTCAGACTTTACATAAGTACTCCTAATACATCAGAAATCTTGAAAATGCTAGTTACCTATGTGGTTAAAGTATACGCCCCGATGTGGTTCCTAATCTGGCAAAGGGAGTATTTTAAAAATGGAGCCAAACACATTTTCAACTAATTATGTACTCGCGATTTTTACTGGTAAATCTAAAACCTGTTGTAGATCCAGAAAACATACTTGTTGGCATGTTGATGATTATTATTGATGATATTACACGGAAATTATTTTGTGGAACGAGGGTCCTGTCAGCCGGTTCTTCGAAATATCTCAAATGAGAACCTCAAAATCATGGTGAAAAAAAAAGATATTGGAATAACCTGACTTCTCTTGTCATACGCAAAATGTAGACAGATATGTAATCTGGTAACAGAAGCTTCTCAAATTTTAACTGGTGCTATTTCTAGAGATGGTTTTATTAGAACCAGATTGCAATCCCGAGCAGAAATGCCAAATTTTCGAAAGAAAATATGTTAAAGCTCTCATTTTTTTAAAGTAATCGAATACAATTTTTTTTTTTTGTTAATTTATTTCTTTGAACTAGAACGGATGATCTCAATAATAAAATATATTTTGATTATGACATTTTTTCAGCTAAAAAGTTTAGGTTTGTAAAGATGCAAAAAAACAACAAAGCTTAAAAATTCGGTAGATTCCTCAAGATGGCCGCGAATTCTAGTTTTTTTTTTACTTTTCTCGTGATCTGTACTCAATTACGCAAATTTTAATACCTCTTGCGATAGCGTAGCTCCAAACTAAATGTACCCCATACATGTACGGGACACCCTAGTGTTGAAAGATAATAATTTTGCAAATTCGATTTTGTTTAGTGATGAAAAAAAAAAATATATATATATATTATAATTGTTCCTATACAGTAACGGACAAACTTCAATATATAGCCCCCCCCCCCCCCCCCCCCTCCTATTTCCGCTTGATTGAAAGACCTTTTGTAACTCTCTAGACTAGGCTCGCAAAGGAGAGTTAGATCCATCTAGCGGCAATTATTGAAGACTGGCGAGTAGTTAAATAACTTGCTACAAAACGAGTTGTGTTGATAGCGGAGACACGAACCTCTGTGCTACGGTGCTATCAACATCAAATATCTAAGAGGATTGTAGATACTAAAACTAAATATTTAAAAGCGCGTTTTTTTAGCTTTTTTAACCATATTTATTATCTCATGTTAGTTGCTTTGCTAGTATTTATTTTAGTTGCTATTCGATCA
This sequence comes from Eurosta solidaginis, assembly GCF_040869045.1. Classification (NCBI taxonomy): domain Eukaryota; kingdom Metazoa; phylum Arthropoda; class Insecta; order Diptera; family Tephritidae; genus Eurosta; species Eurosta solidaginis. Next base: position 315,617,259 of record NC_090319.1, on the reverse strand, counting down.
CCTAAACATCAACAATACCTCCTAGAAAAGTAATATTGATTGCCGTAACGAATTTGGAGGTACAGCTCACAAAAGAACACAAACTGCAAAATTTCAGGCGAGCAAAAGTACAGACCACTGTAACACACTTTGAAAATAGTCGTTCTATCGAAAGACAAGGCCTTCGGGAGTGTCCTTATAGCTACAACAGCAACAACAACAGAGAGCTGAGAAAAACAGGGTGACATTAATTTTAGAAAACAAAAACGCCAAAGAACCTAATTTTAATTAAATAATATAAATATATTTAAAACAAGTAAAGGTGTCTAAGTTCGGGTGTAACTGAACATTATATACTCAGCGTGGCTTCAATTGTACATTTCATTTCAGATAAATTACTTTTCTACATAACACGTGGCACCGCCCATTAAAAAAAAGTCTCCCCATTTCCTCTAACAATAAAACTTGATAAGTGAAACATCATGGATTCAAAATTATTTTTTGCTAAGTTATAGCTTATTATTCTAGTCTACGACCCTTTTAAATTTTTTATATCTAAGTTGCCGTGGTCTTTAACCGATCCCGTCCATTTTTACTAGAAAAGTTTTCTGCTTTAAGGAAAATATGTGTACCCAATTTTATTAAGATCTGTTAATTTTTCTTCGAGTTATGGCTCCCGAAACATAGAAAATTGCTTAGCCATAAAAGGGGCGGTGCCACAACCCATTTTCAAAAATTTTGTGTTTTCCAATTTAATATTATAATTCAATTTATTCTATTACAAACATCGGACCAAAGTTAATATACCATTTCATGTTCATGAAAGGTATAAAAATGGCAAAAACCCCTTTATCTGAATGATCCGTTGTATGGTATATATATTATATATAGCTCCAATCGAAATTATTTTTACAGGAAATTTTCTATGATATATTAGAATATATACCACCAAGTTTCACGTTTGTATATTGGAAACTAAGGGAGAAATGGCCAAAAATCTTTCTGTCTGAACGATCGGTTGTATGGGACATATATTATATATAGCTCCGAACGAAATGATTTTTTCATGAAATCTTCTACGATATATTAGAATAAATATCACCAAGTTTAACGTTTTTATATTGGAAATTGAGGGAGAAATTGGCAAAAACTTTCTATCTGAAGGATCGGTTGTATGGGATATATACTATATATTGCTCCGATCAAAGTCATTTTTTCAGGAAATCTTCTATGATATATTAGAATATATATCACCGAGTTTCACATTTATACTTTCTAAATTGCGGCAGGAAAGATCTAAATCGTCTTATCTGAACGATCGGTTGTATGGGAGATATATGTTATAGTGGTCCGATCCTACCGGATCCAACAAATGTTTAATATAATACAAAAATACATCCTTGCGCCAAATTTCATTTATATATCTCAAAATTGGAGGGACTAGTTTGCGTTCAAACAGACAGACGGACGGACAGAAGGACATGGCTATATCAACTCAGTTCATCGCCCTGATCAATTCGGTATACTTAATGGTGAGTCTGTCTTCTATATTTCTCAACGTTACAAGCATTGGACCAAAGTTAATATACCATTTCATGTTCATGAAAGGTATAAAAATACGCAAATTTGGTGCCGTCTTAGTATCTGCAATCCACTTAGATATTTGATGTGCATAGTACCGTAGCACATAGGTTCATGTCTCCGCTATTAAGCACAACTCGTTTTGCAGCGAGTCTTCAATAATTGCCGCTAGATGTGTCTCTCTCTCCTTTGCTCGCCTTGCCTAGAGTTGCAAACGAGCCTATATATAAATAAAGGTAATATAAGCGTGTTAAAAATACCCTATCTGAACCCAAACGGTAGGACAAGGCTTTTTTTTGGAAAAAATCTGATTTTTTTAACATAATTCTGGAAAAGAGGATTTATGCAATACAATTCTGGGCGTTTTTAAACACAATTTTGAGGTAGGATGTTCCTCATACAAATATGTTTGCCAATCAGCAGTTCATAAACTCCACAAAAGGCTTCGCATTTCCCAATAAGACTGAGTATAAAAAGTGCACCTTTATATCTATTCTCCCCTAAAAGGTATGTCTTATCAACAACTATATATTCCGAATCGAAATCAGATATGGCTGCACAAATTACAAAAGTTTTGACGATTGAAATAAAATGCGGGAAAGTCAGATTTGCAACCCACCCCAATTTACATACATATATAGAGTAGGTATACAGCAGCAAATACGAAAATAGAAGTGGCAGTTTTTACTAAGTTTCGTGAACATGTTTTTAATTTTTTTTTTTATTTCTCACAATTAAAAAAATGTTCAAGATTTTTTTCAGCTGAAACTAAGCAAACCAATCTAAGAACTGTTTTCATAAATATTGGAAAATTTGAGAATCTGTCATGGTGGAAGCTATATGTAGATCTCGCATTGATTTTTTTGCGAAAGGGTTCCCTTTTAATATGTTCCTCCATATAGAAAATAAAATCAAAGGGCTTCGTGTGGAACAAATGATAACACACTTCAAAAAAACTTTCAAAATTTAATACGAATTTCGAGAGACCTATACATATTACTTGACATTTTTAAAGAAATTCAGAAAACTCTCAAAGAAAGTTCGAAATTTTCGTAAAATTTTCTCAAACTTTCGAATCGACGAAATTTTATAATAATGACGCCCGTGCTATTTTCGCGTTCAGCGCTGTACACATAAGTATGGCTGTAGAGTTATTTGTGGGCACTCAAGTTTGTATGTGCATATGTTTGTAGTAGATAGGAAAATATGTTTGAGTGAGGATTTCGTTTTTGGATGCGTATAAGCAATGCGGTAAAAAGGATAAAACGTGTGAACTGCATATGTAAGTGGTGGTAAGTGCTTTGAAGTGTTGTTGTTTGCATGGAATTCTACGAAGTTAAAGTTTAAGTTCGAGTGTTGCGTGTTGTTCTTTTAATTTGGTCTAACGCAAGAGCTTAAACTAGTTTTTTATAACATAAAAGTACTTCAGTGAGTTTTTAATATGAAAAAGGGAAAAGTTATTTTATCACGTATGTATACAGATGTGTACGGTTTATCATAGTATGTTATCTTTGCAATGTGCGTTTGCTGAAGGGGTTTTAAGCGGGATTAATAGAATTTTTTTCCTACTTAATCTAACCCAAAGCTTGACACCTTAACCAGAATATAATATTTTATTTTTGAAATATGTTATGGGATAGTTCGGTGATGTTGGGGCTTTACCTAAAAGATAAAAAAAATGTATCTGGTAGTGTCGCAAACTGTAGCTTTGAAAAAAAAATGACTGATTTTGCGATTTAACGTGATTGAATAAACTCTGTCCATCGTCCTCATATTTCTCCTAAGCCTCCCTCATATCAAGGAAAAAAGGAAATAACAAGAAAACTGTGGGCGATCTATAAGTATCGAATTAGAATGCAATCGCTAGGACATCAAGTACCCTATAGTTTTGGAAGCGAAGTGGTAAGATATTCTCGGCACCAATAGCCAGAGAAAATTCATCAGTCATGTCAGTGGAAAGAGTTTTACGGCAGGGCCTGCTGAGTTCAGAAGCTTTCGACTATCAAGTGAACTTACAAACGGCTAAGTATTCACATTAGTAAGTAATTTTTGATACGTTATCGTCAACTGGCAACCCCCCTAATCCATGGTGTTATGTACACCGTGCCTATTTAATGATTTGCAGTCGTTCGGGTTGAATGGGAAATAAGAACGGTCTTACCACAGTAAGGGGAACTGCTGTGGTGGACGAGTTTCTTCTCCATATTCAATATCGTACCGCTAATACCGCTGGTCGCAGGACCAAGGTAAACAACCCATGATCTTATGTTTATAAGAAGGATGAGAGACAGAGAGAACGGAGTCACAAGTTAAGGAGAACAAAAGCACTACAAGCTATGCAACGGACTCGAAGAGCGAAAGCAGTTTAAAGTCAACGAATCTCCGTGATGGAACGGTAGGTGGATCGAAACGGAGAAGTAGAATCGAGAAGTATAGGAAAAGGAGGGATTAAGGGAGCTCTCTGGCAGTACAGTGCAAGTGCAAAGAGTTGCAGGCAGAGGTAGATCAGCGGTAGACCCAAGGAACCTCGAGAGTGAGCACTTGCAATGGGCCTCGTGACTCTCTGAAAGTAGGCCAAATGCAGTTTAAGAAAAAAGGAGATTAGAGTAGCAGAATGAAATGGTAATATTCGGCTGAAGGCCAAAAAATTGCTTTCAAGGGGCAGAAAGGACCCAGTAGCAGAGCCGCAAGGCAGACCACCCGCAGAGGCAAAACAAGTAGGTCTAAGGCTATAGCACAGATGGACCTCAATAGCGAGATAGCAACAACCTCGATAGCTGCAAGTCAGAGATAGGTAGTGAACTTTGGCGATTTGCCAATATCGGATGTGAAAGTGGGATATAAGCCAAAGGGATGTAACACCAGGCTCCGACTTTTTCGGAGGGGCCAAATGGAGGTAACACTAAGTCTTCGGCTGTTCGTGAGATAATGAGTTATATGGCCAAAGAGTTACTGACTGTGGCGCTGGCTGATCATAGCAGTACCTTCGGACAGATGTCTAGGGGAACTGTAGAAAGAGAGCTTATTAGCTGAATGCTCTATATGCTGCGGGAAAAATCAATCAGCCGCTTCCAACCTTTGATTAAGCGCGGTGGTACAATGATATAAAGATGATTGCATGGAACAACTTCCGAAGCTTGAGATGTCTAGAGAGAGGTGTTTCAAATGTGTAAAAACAAAGCACGAGCGCGTGGATTTGGGTGTTGGATAGAACAAAGTTCCCCAGAATATCAAAAGTCAAAGAATGGTTCCCGCTTGTTATGAAGTGGAGTAAGGACCCGAAACAGGAGGAGGATAAGCGCTACATCTTCCAAATAAACAAGCAAATAGTGTTATTGGAAAATAATTTCGAGCTTTCAAGATTTGGCTTCCTGCGCATTCGGTCAAAAAGCAAACTCGACGAGTGTGTGGCGAAAATTAGCGAAAGTCTCACAAACCTGCTCCTTAAGCTTAAACCCTTGGCTGAGATCCCAAATTCGGTTGCTCCCACATAGGACAATATGGTTGTTGTTGTTGTTGTTGTTGTTGTAGCATTAAGGATACCCCCCAAAGGCCTTGGGGAGTGTTATCGATGTTAATGGTCCTTTGTGGGATACAGATACGGTACGTTCCGAAAGCAAGCACCATTAAGGAACTTGCCATACCATCTCGGGAATCCCTTAGATACACAAGGAACTTGGGGTTGCCAGAGCCTCGGCTCTTAAAGAAACAGGATTCGCCGCGGGTAGATGAGTTTGACAATTGGGTTTGAGAAGCTATATATTGCGCTGGAAACCACTTGAAATGGTTGCGCTACACAACACCTTGAATCAATTTGGTATTTTAGTTGCCTTTTACGACAGGCATACCTACCGCGTGTATATTCTAAGCCCCCTAACACGCTGGGGTGAGACAGTATGGTCACAGTTGTATCGTTAGAAAGTTTGTTCATCTGATTGTCATACGCTGTCGTTGAGTTTGACAGGTGTCATAAGGTCACATTCCCTTCAAAAGCTTTATAATTGATTTTAACTTCTGAACTGTCACTGTGACTGTGATTTTTATGCTATTGTTTTTTCAAGTTTTTGCGAGTTGTACTATGATGGGACTACATAAATAAGAAGGCATTACCAATACTCTCAAATATGGAACATGCCTTAAGAAGACTTACGAAAACTTATACCGTCTTATTCTACCAGTTTATGCCAGTTTTTCGAAATTAAAACTTAAAATATTACAACTTGACCAAGTAAACTTCTTTTCTGATAATTAAAATAATCTCATATTTTGAGTCATGGCTTCAGGTAAATTTATGTAGCATATTTTCAACAATTTGCGTTACAATAACGGTATAATTACATATACATACATACATATTATTTAGTATATGTAATACAGAAATAACTTTGACTGAAGTTAAGTCAAGATTAATTTTCGTTTTATTTATTCTGAAACCAAATTCTGCATCACAAAATCTCTACGGTTGCTGCAGAACAAAGTGAAGTGAAGAGCAAAAGCGGCAGAGTTGAGGTGAAATTTCTTTTGCAGTTGAAATAACTTAGTAATGAATTACTCTCCAACAACGCAACGCAATTAAAAAGTTTCAATTTATTTTTTCATATTTGAACCACACACCGAAATACTGTTGGAAAGTAGTGGTGCGTGGTTGGGGTGGGGTGACTATCGAATAGGAACAGGAAATGTAAAAAATTTGATAAATAAATCTAAACATAAAAAACATTACAAACACACAAAACTGCAAATGTAAGAGTACGAAGTGTAAGCAGCGGGAAGGAGAGTGAGCTAAAGACCGTTGGCAAAGAGAGGAACAAAAAAGGGGCGTGCTAGGTCATTATTGTTATTTATTTATTGAATTTTTGTTTGTTTTTATTGAAATTTTATATAGTTCTGGTTTCTTTTATTTGATTTTTTTTTTCATGTTTTTCGTATATTCTTGATTGCAGTTCGGTTGTGCGCGGTGCTATGAAAGTGATTGAGCATCAAATCACAAGTGATTTTTTTTGTTGCTTTATTTTCTTGATTACTATTTTTCTTCATTTCAGTGCACAATCGGATTTGAGGTTTTGTGGATTTTTATAACTCAATTTATTTGTGTTGTTAATTTGTTTTGTTTGGCTGGATATGTATTGCTTTTTGTTTTTGTTTCTGTCTTTTTTAGTGCTTTTCAACGGATATTTTGTGTTATAATTTAATTGCATTAGCAATGCTTTTATAGAGGGTTTATTTATGTTATTGTTGGTGTAGTTTTTTATGTTCTCCTTAAGTTTCATGTTTAAGTTTACAGTTATGTTGTTTTATGTAATAAAAAAAAATGTAAAGCAATAAAAGAATAAATCAAGCAATAAAAGTTATTTTATTAGCTTTTTTAGACAGCCGACTTATTAGGTTAGCAAAAAAAAAAAAAAAAACAAACAAAAAATAAAAACAGTAATCTTAAGGCAATAAAAACTAATAAACTAAGCAAATAACTTAATCCAGTGCTAATCATAAAACTATACCACGCTGGCCCTTCCATCTTGGTATACCGCAAACTTACCTGCGATTTGGAACGCATTGTCGGTTGGTATTTTCGGCGTATTTTGCGTGGACAGCAAACACACAGCAGCCGTATGAAGGCTCTAAAAGGAAAAAAAGCAAAAAATAACTGTGAGGAAAACAGTTTTTAAAATGTCGAAATTGAGGAAAAATAAAATACTTAATATAAACTACACTGGGGGTTACATTTAAAATTAACCCACTACATAACGATGTATACTGGAGTGATTTTCCGTCATCCCTTGTCAAACTTGGTTTCGAGACATGCCCGTTTCGGTGTTGTTCCATCATCAGCTTCGATTTTCGTTCTGATCTGTTGTTGTCGTTCGTCTAGTATTTATAGTTCGTGTGTATATTTATGTGTATGCGCTGTGCGTTCATTCAGAAGAGCGGATGGTTTTTACTGATTGATTTGTGTGACTGAGTGAGGCAGGTAAAAGTCAGTAATTCTAGTCGTTTGATCTTTGTGGGTTTGTAGTAGTAGTACGCTTAACAATAAATAACCGAAATAACTTGCAATTCATTGATTAATTTTTTTTCTTTTCATAAAAACGTTTGCGGTTTATATTTTTACATAAGTAGCAAACCATGAGAGACCGTTGACTCAATCTCACTTTGCACATAGTTAGATTTTCAAGTTTTAGGCGGCCAAAAATATTTTATTACCTATATCTTTTTAAAACTGTTTAATAAATGAAAAATTATAATAATTTGTGTAATTAATCGGTTATATTAAAAAAATAGAAATTACACTGTGTAACACTAAAAAATTTCTGCGCAGTGAGGTTATTTTTCTTGTTGCACGGCCAGAAGTTTTATAACTTGGTTCTGTCTTTATCTAGGGTGAATTTTTAATAGGTTTTATGAAAAATTATAATAATTTGTGTAACTAATCGATTACATTAGAATAGATATTACCACTGTGTAACACTAAAAAATACCTGCGCAGTGAAGCCATTTTTCATGTTGTACAGCAACAAGGGTGTATCAAACCCTCTATCTAACCCCCTATCTGCAAGTATCTGCAGCTAAATTTAATGAAGTTGGCAAGCTAATTGTGCCAAGTACCATGTTCAAAACTAATTTTCACTTGGACGGACTTGGAAACATATCAAAACTGGTTTCGAACACCAAAAATAAAAAAAAATAAAAACATTTTTTTAACATCCTAAATAAAATAAGTTCTTTATCAATTTATAACTTTTAAAAATCACAAACACCATTAATAATGTTAGTATTTACCTGAAATATCAGAATCCATCACAATTACTCAATTCAATTTTCTTAAAACTTAAAATATTCACGTTAAAACATGCGATTTCACATAGGTTAAAAAAAAAAAACCATAACACGCGTTTCAGAAATAGCTAAACTCCCGATTACTTGACAGCTAACGCCAGGTATGCGATGGATGGGAAGGGGTAGAATTATTGTTCCCCTGTCTATTCTTAAGCTGTGTGAGTGCTTTTTTTTGTAATTGTGGCAACTTTCAGAAATTATGGCCGCCTAATTGTCTAAAATCTACCTATGTGCTTTGTTTATGGGTTGCTTGTACGATATGTTTTAATTCTTGTTTCGCACTTTTTTTTATACCCAACTGTACTTGTACACAGAGTATCATAACTTTGTTTGGATAACGGTTGGTTGTACAGGTATAAGAAGTCATCAAAGATAGACCTCCATATATCAAAATCATCAATTTCGAAAAAAGAATTGATTAAGCCATGTCTGCCCGCCCGTTAACATGATAACTTTGAGCAAATATTGAGATATCTTCACCAAATTCGGTATATGGGCTTATCTAGACTGAGAATAGATTGGTATTGAAAATGAGTGAAATCGGACGATAACGACGCCCACTTTTTATATATATAAAATTTTGGAAAACCCAAAAAACCTGATTATTCAGTAAATAATACACCTAGAATGTTGAAATTTGACATGCGGACTGATATTGAGACTCTTGATAAAAATTTGGAAAAAAAAAATGTACATGCATGCAATGACTAAATGTCGATTATTTGTTGTCATTCCAGGAAGGATATTGTTGTTTTATTCTTTATTGAAGTTTCTGTAAAAATAAAATGTTTGATATTCTGAGAAGGTAGTGGTTGTAATTAAACGGTTTTATTTAGATTGACTTGACAGGCTAGACAGCACTTTTTTTATACTCAGTTGAGCAGAGCTCACATAGTATATTAAGTTTGATTGGATAACGGTTGGTTGTACATATATAAAGGAATCGAGATAGATATAGACTTCCATATATCAAAATAATCAGGATCGAAAAAAAATTTGATTGAGCCATGTCCGTCCGTCCGTCCGTTAACACGATAACTTGAGTAAATTTTGAGGTATCTTGATGAAATTTGGTATGTAGGTTCCTGAGCACTCATCTCAGATCGCTATTTAAAATGAACGATATCGGACTATAACCACGCCCACTTTTTCGATATCGAAAATTTCGAAAAACCGAAAAAGTGCGATAATTCATTACAAAAAACAGCTAAAGCGACGAAACTTGGTAGATGAGTTGAACTTATGACGCAGAATAGAAAATTAGTAAAATTTTGGACAATGGGCGTGGCACCGCTCACTTTTAAAAGAAGGTAATTTAAAACTTTTGCAAGCTGTAATTTGGCAGTCGTTGAAGACATCATGATGAAATTTGGCAGGAACGTTACTCCTATTACTGTATGTACGCCTAAAAAAATTTTTTTTAAAGTAAAATTTTAACAAAAAATTTAATATCTTTACAGTATATAAGTAAATTATATCAACATTCAACTCCAGTAATGATATGGTGCAACAAAATACAAAAATAAAAGAAAATTTCAAAATGGGCGTGGCTCCGCCCTTTTTCATTTAATTTGTCTAGGATACTTTTAACGCCATAAGTCGAACAAAAATTAACCAATCCTTTTGAAATTTGGTAGGGGCATAGATTTTATGACTTTAACTGTTTTCTGTGAAAATGGGCGAAATCGGTTGATGCCACGCCCAGTTTTTATACACAGTCGTCCGCCTGTCCTTCCGCATGGCCGTTAACACGATAACTTGAGCAAAAATCGACATATCTTTAATGAACTTAGTTCACGCGCTTACTTGAACTCACTTTATCTTGGTATGAAAAATGAACGAAATCCGACTATGAGCACGCCCACTTTTTCGATATCGAAAATTACGAAAAATGAAAAAAATGCCATAATTCTATACCAAATACGAAAAAAGGGATGAAACATGGTAAGGTAATTGGATTGTTTTATTGACGCGAAATATAACTTTAGAAAAAACTTTGTAAAATGGTTGTGACACCTACCATATTAAGTAGAAGAAAATGAAAAAGTTCTGCAGGCCGAAATAAAAAACCCTTAAAATCTTAGCAGGTATTACATATATAAATAAATTAGCGGTATCCAACAGATGATGTTCTGGGTCACCCTGGTCCACATTTTGGTCGATATCTAGAAAACGCCTTCACACCACTCCCTTTTAAAACTCTCATTAATACCTTTAATTTGATACCCATATCGTACAAACTCATTCTAGAGTCACCCCTGGTCCACCTTTATGGCGATATCTCGTAAAGGCGTCCACCTATAGAACTAAGGCCTACTCCCTTTTAAAATACTCATTAGCACCTTTCGTTTGATGCCCATATTGTACAAACAAATTCTAAGGTCACCCCTGGTCCACCTCTATGGCGATATCTCGAAACGGCGTCAACCTATGGAACTAAGGATTACTCATTACCCACTAAGGATTACTCATTACCCACGCCCTTTTAAAACACTCATTAACACCTTTCATTTGATACCAATATCGTACAAATATATTCTAAAGTCACCCCTGGTCCACCTTTATGGCGATATCTCCAAACGGCGTCAACCTATACAACAACCACCACTCCCTTTCAAAACCCTCATTAATACCTTTAATTTGATACCCATATCGTACAAACACATTCTAGAGTCACCCCTGGTCCACCTTTATGGCGATATTTCGAAACGGCGTCCACCTTTAGAACTAAGGCCTACTCACTTTTAAAATACTCATTAACACCTTTCTTTTGATACCCATATTGTACAAACAAATCCTAGGGTCACCCCTGGTCCACCTTTATGGCGATATCTCGAAAAGGCGTCCACCTATACAACAACCACCACTCCCTTTTAAAACCCTCATTAATACCTTTAATTTGATACCCATATCGTACAAACACATTCTAGACTCACCCCTGGTCCACCTTTATGGCGATATTTCGAAACGGCGTCCACCTATAGAACTAAGGCCTACTCCCTTTTAAAATACTCATTAACTCCTTTCGTTTGATACCCATATTGCACAAACGAATTCTAGAGTCACCCCTGGCCCACCTTTATGGCGATATCTCGAAACGGCGTCCACCTATGGAACTAAGGATTACTCCCTTTTAAAATACTCATTAACACCTTTATTTTGATACTCATATTGTACAAACAAATTCTAGGGCCACCCCTGCTCCACCTTTATGGCGATATCTCGAAACGGCGTCCACCTATGGAACTAAGGATTACTCCCTTTTAAAATACTCATTAACACCTTTCTTCTGATACCCATATTGTACAAACAAATTCTAGGGTCACCCCTGGTCCACCTTTATGGCGATATCTCGAAAATGCGACCACCTATAAAACAACCACCACTCCCTTTTAAAACCCTCATTAATACGTACAAACACATTCTAGAGTCACCCCTGGTCCACCTTTATGGCGATATTTCGAAACGGCGTCCACCTATAGAACTAAGACCTACTCCCTTTTAAAATACAAATTAACTCCTTTCGTTTGATACCCATATTGCACAAACGAATTCTAGAGTCACCCCTGGCCCACCTTTATGGCGATATCTCGAAACGGCGTCCACCTATGGAACTAAGGATTACTCCCTTTTAAAATACTCATTAACATCTTTATTTTGATACTCATATTGTACAAACAAATTCTAGGGCCACCCCTGCTCCACCTTTATGGCGATATCTCGAAACGGCGTCCACCTATGGAACTAAGGATTACTCCCTTTTAAAATACTCATTAACACCTTTCATTTGATACCCATATCGTACAAACGCATTCTAGAGTCAACCCTGATCCACCTTTATGGCTATATCCCTAAATGGCGTCCACCTATAGAACTATGGCCCACTCCCTCTTTAATGCCTTTCATTTGATACACATGTCATACAAACACATTCCAGGGTTTCCCTCGGTTCATTTTCCTACATGGTTATTTTCCCTTATTTTGTCTCTAAAGCGCTCAACTGAGTATGTAATGTTCGGTTACACCCGAACTTAACCTTCCTTACTTGTTGTAATTGAAATTTAAGTAATTTCCCGATAAACTGCAAGCTTGAAACTTGGAATATAGTTCAGAACCCGATGACAATACAATTCACGCGCCGAACGCTATTATATAACTGTCTGATCAACGCCCTAGATTGATGAGGAGTGTGATTAGTAGTACCTAGGAACTACCTAATTATTTTCTAGCTTTTGTATTATTATTACTTCATGTAAGTGTTGTTTTCTATAAAACCGTTTAATTAAAAAAAATTTTTTTATTATTTTATTTTATTGATGTTGTTGTCATATGACTCCGTTATCCAAATTCTTCGAGCACCCTTGCATTTCTTACTTGTTATACTCAGCTGAGCAGAGCTCACAGAGTATATTAACTTTGTTCGCATAACGGCAATCCGTAACGGCAAAAACTAATCGAGATAGATATAGACTTCTATATATCAAATTGATCTGGGCGAAAAAAGAAATTCATTAAGCCATGTCCGTCCGTCCGTCCGTCCATCCGTCCGTCCGTCCGTCCGTCCGTAAACACTATAACTTGAGTAAATTTTGATGTATCTTGATGAAATTTGGAATGTGGATTCCTGGGCGCTCATCTCAGATGAACGAAATCGGACAGCAACCACTCCCACTTTTCGATATCGAAAATTTCGAAAAACAGAAAAAGTGCTCTTCATTACCAAAGACGGATAAAGCGATTAAACTTGGTAGGTGAGTTGACCTTATGACGCAAAATAGAAAATTAGTAAAATTTTGGACAATGGGCGTGGCACCGCCCACTTTTAAAATAAGGTAATTTAAAGGTTTTGCAAGCTGTAATTTGGCAGTCGTTGAAGATATCATGATGAAATTTGGCAGAAGCATTACTCATATTACTATTTGTGCGCTAAATAAAAATTAGCAAAATCGGATGGCGAACACGCCCACTTTTAGAAAAAAAAATTTTTTTAAATCAAATTTTTTGTTAAAATCGTTAATATCTTTGCAGTATATAAGTAAATTATGCCAATATTCAACTCCAGTAATGACATGGTGCAACAAAATATAAAAATAAAAGAAAATTTCAAAATGGGCGTGGCTTTTTCATTTAATTCGTCTGGAATACATTTAATACCATAAGTTGAACAATCCTTGTCAAATTTGGTAGGGGCATAGATTCTATCAGGATAACTGTTTTATGTGAAAATGGGCGAAATCGATTGAAGTCACGCCCAGTTTTTATACACAGTCGACCGCCTGTCCTTCCGCTTAGCCCTTAACATGATAACTTGAGCAAAAATCGATATATCTTTACTATCTTAGTTCTCGTACTTATCCGAACTCGCTTTATCTCGGTATAAAAAATGGCCGAAATCGGACTATAACCACGCCCACTTTTTGGACGTCGAAAATTACGAAAAACTAAAAAAAAAAAAATGCCATAATTCTATATCAAATATGAAAAAAGGGATGAAACTTGGTAATTGGATTGGTTTATTGACGCAAAATATAACTTTAGAAAAACTTTGTAAAATGGGTGTGACACCTACCATATTAAGTAGACGAAAACGAAAACGTTCTGCAGGGCGAAATCAAAAGCCCTTGGAATCTTGGCAGGAATACTTTTCGTGGTATTATATATATAAATAAATTGGCGGTACCCAACAGATGATGTTCTGGGTCACCCTGGTCCACATTTTGTTCGATATTTCGAAAACGCCTTCACATATACAACTAAGGGCCACTCCCTTTTAGAACCCTCATTAATACCTTTAATTTGATACCCATAACGTACAAACACATTCTAGAGTCACCTCTGGTCCACCTTTATGGCGATATCTCGAAAAGGCGTTCTCCTATAGAACTAAGGCCCACTCCCTTTTAAAATACTCATTAACACCTTTCATTTGATACCCATATCGTACAAAGATATTCTAGAGTCACCCCTGGTCCACCTTTATGGCGATATCTCGTAAAGGTGTCCACCTATAGAACTAAGGATCACTCCCTTTTAAAATACTCATTAACACCTTTCATTTGATACCCATATTGTACAAACACATTCTAGAATCACCCCTGGTCCACCTTTATGGCGATATCCCGAAATGGCGTCCACCTATAGAACTATGGCCCACTCCCTTTTACAATGCTCTTTAATACCTTCCATTTGATGCCCATGTCATACAAACACATTCCAGGGTTACCCTAAATGGTGATTTTCTCTTATTTTGTCTCCAAAGCTCTCATGAGTATGTAATGTTCGGTTACACCCGAACTTAGCCTTCCTTACTTTTTTTTATTTATTTTTTATTTTTACAGCAAGTTTGGTCGACTGACGGCTCAGATAAGTTTTCCAAACTTAAATATTTTAGTCAATCTAACTTTTTTGCGGTATAAGGAGGCTAATAATAATAGTCATCTACCTAAGCAACTTTGTTTAACATCACTTAGGTAATAATTGAATAATTGAATTAAACACTTGAAGAATTCTGCATAGCTTGGCAAGTATTGAAATTTAATATGCCAAGTTGTTACAAAATTGAGTAGTGAGCTTCCATAGCTTAAAAAAATCTATGATAAATGGGGCTCAATAGAACCATTATTCAACAAAAGGCCAGTACGAAATGCATACCGCTACTATGAAAATTTTATTCACACAAGGCTGAATAAATCTACTCTAAACCAATTTTAAGTGACGGCTCTGTCAGCTAATCGAAAAATTAAGTACCAAAGTTTTAATGCTGTAATAGCAATGTGAATAAATAACAAAACGATTAAGCTCTCACTAAATTTTCTCACCAATCGATAATACGCAAATCACAGAATTAATGAATTGATGAATAACGGTATATAACTCGCCTCTTATATGCTTCATGATCTTAAAGATACCCACACTTCAAGCGTTGACTTTTACTTTATGCGAGTATGCTTCTGGTCTTCAGTAATATCGGCCTAAGTTGACATAAGCGTAAACACATATTTTTGCCATTTCTTAAAAGTTATTTGACTCATACTAAAGTTTCTTTTTGATAGAACTGTTTTTGAACAATTATCTTCCAGTAACTTAACATATAGTAATGGCTGAGAAGGATGTCCTAAAAACTCGGCTAAAATATAACATTTCCAAATGTCGACTTAAGCTGTTATTGCTTATGTAAATTTGTATGCTATCAGACGGTATTTGAATGCTGTGATTTCACCTTTTTTTACCATAGACTTTGGCTACAAAAATCCGTTTTAACAATGGCTTATTTGGCTTCCTCTTTCGATTTTTTCTCTTTAAATACGCATAACTGAATACCCAGTTCGCTAAATGATGATGCCGCACTTTACATATGCAAGTAAACAAAAACCACACATAGACAAACCGCAAAATCACCTCGTTGTTTGTTGTTGTGTTAACAGTTGTTTCACAGTTAACGCCGGACGGAGCCGATTCGATTTCATGTACCGAAGCTTCTCTGCATTTATCTTTTCCAGCCAAGGACTTTCATCTAAGTGTAGTCCCGAAATCGTAGTCGTAACCGCTTGGGATCAAATTAAGCGTAATTTATATTTGAAAAAATAAAAATAAAAAATAAAAATGAGGATCAAGTATTTGTGAATTTCGGTGTGTAAACAAGAGTATATCTAGAAATCTTATATTATCGAGTTAACTACAGCTCGGCCAGGGCTTGAAATTAAACAGAGGCAACTCTATCAGATACAAATATTTTCGGGCTGTTTGAGACGGGCTTCTTCGGCTTCTTATCGGTAAAAGCCGATACCTACAAGTTCGGCCTATTATCTATCGCGCATCAGTATCGTCGATTTATCGGCTTGTTTTGAGCTTGTCAAATCATCGTCATTTTACTGGTTTTTTTAAGGGCTTTGTGTCGATGGGATACAGAAGAGTCATCGAATTTATAATGAAGTTTTATCGGCATTCGTTTTATAAAAAACCGAATAGTCGTCGTTGACAAATTGATAACATTCCGATGAGGAATTAAAAAAAAATTCTTTAAAAAATCGATAAATTTTTAATAAGGTCCGTGCTAAGGTTTCAATAAAAATGGATAGCATTTCCATCAATAGTCGATAACTTTTCGATAAAAAATTTTTTGAAAACAAATCTATAACCAATCAAATGCAAATAACAAAATGATAACACCTCAATGAAAATTGGATAGCTCTGGGATAATAAAGCGCTACAGTTTTCGTAACTTATAGATAACTTTCGATACAGAAATAATATATTTTTGATAATAAGTAGACAACTTTTCGATAAAAATTCTACAAGTTTTTGAGAACAATACGAAAGCTTTTTAATAATACATCGAGAATGTTTTGTAAGTAATTCGATAACTTTTCGATAATAACTCTATAACGCTGATAGCAAAAAAATAACACCCCGATAACTTCACGATAACAGATCGATGAGTTTTTTATAACATATCGATAACTATTCTATATATAACCTGTAAGTTTTTGAGAGTAAATCGATAACTTTTTGGAAACATCGATACTTTTTCGACTTTTGTGATAACATTTCGTTAATTGTAGGATAAATAATCGATGACTTGTTGTCCGAACTCTAGTGTCGTATGAAAGTGAGGAGACACGCGTTTGCTAAGCGTTACAAACATGTGCCGTTTCTCAAGTTTTTATTCATTATTTCTTTAACATATATACAAAGTGGACCTTCTAATAAAACAAACCTGAGAAGCATGGAGGTTTGTGTAGTACCCAACGGATGTCTTCCTACATGAAGGGAAGAGTTTTTGCCTAGAAAGCCTAGGGCATAAACTTTAAAATCATTCATATTCGTTTGGAAATTTCTTTGTAAAAAATTTCGAAATTATTTGCTTTCCGAAAGAACTGAAAGAAAAAGAAGAAATCGATGTGCCGAAGACATACACGAAGTCGAAATTATTTCCTTACAAACTCATCACCACTTTTTTGGCTGGTTGGGTATTTTTACTAGGAAGTCTTAAGGATTCTACCCACAACATAAATAGAGCAACTTAGTCATACCTTTTTTTTCGTTTACAAGCAAAATCGAAAACAATAAACAATCTTACGGTGCGAAAAGCAAAAAAAGGAATCAATATTAAATTTTTGTTGCTGCAATACAGATTAACGATAGATGATGGTTGTGGCGTTGAGATTGTAGTAGACTTTTACTTAAAGAAGCATTACGGTTATTACTTAGGAAACAATTGCTTGGTTACTGACACACATACATGCATTCGCATGTATTTAATAAAATGTGTATGTGTGTACTAGAGATGGTGTATAATATCGGGATTTGCGGAATAGGACAGTCGGTGTATACGAAAATTTTGGAAAATTTATTAGCACCATTTGCCTTATATTAGAGGCAATCTTAATCGGTGTGGATTGCATAGACAACAGTTCCACTTTTGCAATTTACAATAACACCCTAATACTGCATAATGGCTCTCAACCTAATGACGTTTTCTTTTCTGAAAAAAAGTTACCCTCGTGTTGCACTTTTAAGTTCTAACTTTTGAACAAGGTCACGTTTGCTTATGCCAAATGGCTCATTTTGTAGGACATAAGACCCGTTTTGTTATTCAATGGAAATATTTTATTTATTTATATATTTATTTAAATACAGTAATCTTTGAAATACAATTTTTCTTACAGACTACGTAACGAATTAAATATATTTACAAAATAATTGTTTAAGTTAAATATTAATTTAATTGTAATTTGAATTTAGTTTTTTCAATTGAGAAATTTATATTCAAAGAATTTGACAACAAATTAAACTCTCGTAAGGTTCTGATGAGAGGAGCATAATATGCATAGTTAGTCCTCACGCATTCAATAAAAGACAAATCATCACTTCTTAGGATCCTCTGTGGAACCAAGAAGTTAATTCGTTGTAAAAGAATCGCAGCGTCTACTATGCCTTGATCGATGTCAAACACAGAGCTAAGCGAAAGCAAGATTCTTCTGTTATCCAACGTCTTCAGGTTAATAAGGAGACATCTAGCATTATTATTAATAAATTTGTACAAGTTTAATCTGCACAGAGGTCTTTTGCACCCGTTCTAGTCTCTTTATGGCAATCGTAAAATGGTCTCCGTATAAACACAGGGTATTCTAACGTGGAACGAACCAGCGAGGTGTAAAGAAGTTTTAGACTGTATGGATCAGTAAAATCAGTACTGCAACGGTGTATAAAGGCAAGGATTGCGTTTGATTTAGCAATTGCATTATTTATATGATCATGAAACATAAGCTTGGAGTCAAAAATTACTCCTAAATCTCGTATTTGAGACTGCGTAACCAGTTTAGATCCATTAATATCACACACACGAACTCACGGGCGGACTGGGAAAACCAAAAGTTTAATTCAACTTGGTATTTTTCCTGTCGTTAACAGGGTTCAGAAAAACTCCTCAATGATAAATTCAATACATATCTTTTTCACTGAATTCAACAAAACACATGACTCATGTTTCTATTTCATCCAATGTGAATTGAAAAATATTCATCATTTTTATCGCATCAAAATGTTTGATATACTAAAAGCTGAATAAAATTCATATTGAAAGATTTTTGGAATCATTTCTAGTCTACTCCGCGCTTCTTTGATATCATGTTTTGGGAGCCCTTGGGGACCATATTCTTATAATTTCGGGATTTTTTCGAAACCAATTCGGCTCAATCCATGGTTTTTTATAAGCTTTTATTTAGTTTCACTTGGCTGTTGTCTGTAATCAAATCTTACAAATTAAATTTGATACACTTCCCGCTGTCCGATTGAGCTGAAATGTTGCACGCATGTATAACTCCGATGACAATGCAACATTACTTTGCGAGAATTCGATAAATTAATCGATAACAGAGTTATCGGTAAAGATTTGTGCTCACAAGCAATAAAAGCCTAAGCACCTATCCGTGGAGTCTGAGACTTAGGCGATTGTTGCTTGCAACCACAGATATTTATATTGCATATTAACGAACTGCGATAACCGCTGTGGCAATTCCATGCCATTACTACGCGGGTATGGGATTCACCATGCCATTTTATATGAGGCACAATTAATATTATTAACGTCCTCTTTAAAGTTAATCGTTGTTGGTAGTTTGTGTTGTATGCGCAGTCCCTCTAGTGTCATACTTCTACGCGTTCTGTTCTCCACATCAAGTATTGTTGCGTTGTCGAAATCAGCTGTGTGTTTCTTTTCCGTAAGGTGTTGGGCCAGTGCTGTGTTGGTTTTGTTGTTTTTTGCATCTAGTTTATGTTCCTTTGTTAATTGTGCCTATGCGACGTCAGAAACAAACAATGTCTGGAGGTGAAAAGTGCAATATTTTTTTTAATATTAATAGACGGTATTTTAATGTAGTAAATGTCGGTGTGATTTTTTAGTAATGTTCGTATTTGTTTGTTACTAATATGTGTACTTATATGTTTAAAGAAATGTGACAAAACCCACTGTTTTAAACAATGTAAGTGATTTAATATTAAACATTAATACCAGTTATTGTATTTGTAACATATAGGTTTGTTAGGTTCTTTATCAATTTATAACTTTTAAAAATCACAAACACCATTAATAATGTTAGTATTAACCTGAAATATCAGAATCCATCACAATTACTCAATTCAATTGTCTTAAAACTTAAAATATTCACGTTAAAATATGCGATTTCACATAGGTTAGAAAAAACTATAACACGCGTTTCAGAAATAGCTAAATTCCCATTACTTGACAGCTAACGCCAGGTATGCGATGGATGGGAAGGGGTAGCATCGTTATTCCCCTGTCTATTCTTAAACTGTGGGAGTGCTTTTTTTGTAATTGTGGCAACTTTCAGAAATTCAATTGTGGCCACCTGAATGTTTAAAATCTACCTATGTGCGCTGGAGTCACTTTGAAAGAACGTACGTCGAAAGTTTTCCTGCCACATCAAACGCAAAAGGAAAACTAAAATCTTGATTTTTTGTCATTCAAAAAAATAAAAAAATTTTTTTTGTATGAATTAAGCAGGGATTGCTCTCATTGCTTTTAAGTGCATAAAACGTAATTAATTAATTCATATAAATAGACAACATTGGTAAATTCTTTGTATTTCCATAAATAGAACAAAGCAAATACCAGTTTCTTTAAAACCGCCACCAACAAAAAGCATAGGTATGTACTGTGCAAAGAATAAAATATTCAAGGAATGCAATTGGGATAAGTTTACAACGGGTCTCCCACGTTATCCCCAAAATCAAAATCCCCAAAACAAAATCCCCAAATCAAAATCTTCAAAATCAAAATCCTCAAAATCAAAATCCCCAAAATCAAAATCACCAAACTCATATTCCCCAACAAAAATCCCCATTTTATGTGTGAAATAAATTCAAATTAGGTTTAAACTCGCCGCGAACAAAAAAGGCTAATAATCCATATCAACTTTCTGCATAGGCGGCCTTCGGCCGCGCTTATAAAAAATAACCCTGGGCTATGCCATGCCAAGTCCGGGTGTGTGGTACCGCCACGGTGATGTCCTTCTGCGTAGTACACGCTTCTGTTAGCTTGTTCGAATTAGAGCGACTAACAGTCCTATATATGGATAAGTAAAAATATGTATTGCCAAAACGTGAATATATAGTTATACATACATAAATATGAATGAAAGAGGAAAGAGATATTGCTATTTTTTACACGGTCATGATGTTTATCATAGCACTGAGATTTTGTGTTTGGGGATTTTGATTTTGGGGATTGTAAAGTGGCCTTTCGTGGCCACTTAATTTTTGGTGGAAGTAACCCCCTTTCCAAAGCACAAACACGTTCAAGTTCTATATTCAATGTACCACTATATTATTAAAGAAGTTATATTAACAAAGTCTCAAATTCTTTTATTGTACAATATGCACCAAATGAAATTAGAAGACACTTCAACTTTTATTTAGTGTTCTTTTTTGCAAGTACAATTCTGCCGTTCGGGCTCGTTTCTACCAAATTAATGTCTATATCATTTTCATATTTTCTCCAGCCACACAAGCGCCGGGTTGTATTCGCGACATCAGCTGATTTGTGCTTGAAGTGTTGAGTTTGTTTATGGTGCCGTCACATCACCGTCCTTTTGGAAAAGAAGGAGTCGGCAGGGTGATCAATTCTGCCGGCTTCTTCTTGCCCCAAATCAATCGATGTGTACGATGTTTAAATGCATAAACTCAAACAAATATCAGCTTATGTTTCACTTAATAATGAGTTAATTTATTTTTACAGTGCTCTTGAGCTTATTCAGTATTTAATATGTAGGATAGTTTTAGTATGTGGTAATTCAGTTTGTTTATACAATGTTATTGAACTTATTTAATATGTAAAAGAGTTTTATTTATTTTTGATTAAATTTATTTTACCAGGTAATTGGAAAGATATTTTTTTGTTTTGTGTTTTTTTTTTTTTTTTTGTTTTTTTTTTTTTTGTTTTTTTTTTTTTTATATATAGTGCAATGGTTGCCTTTAGTTATATATAATTTTGTATGTTGTATATATACGCTTATAATATGAAAAATAAAAAACTTATAAGTATATGATTTGTATGTAGATGAAAATTATAATATAGTTTTCGATTAAGATATGTTTTTTGTACTTATGTGTAAGATCGTTAATATATTAATGAATATAATAAAACGTTTAATTCGAAAAAAAAATGTTTGTATTTATGTAATGATGTTTTTACTCATTTATACGTTGACTAAACACATATAGTATATTATAAAAATTGAGTTTATGTTACTTTTTGTAATCTATTTTTGTGAACTGTTTTTGACTTTTTAGTTTTCTTGTCATAAATTGTTACGTTTACGCCATCCATTTGTTTAACTTCGTATGGACCCTCGTAAGTGCTTGCGTGTTTATCGCGAGGTTCCTTTTCGACTAAAACCGTATCATTTAAGGCAATGTCTGAAGGACGTATATTTCTATAGTAATACAATTTATTACGTTCTTTATGTTTATTTATGAGCTCCTTTGCCAATGCATGGGATTTTTGCATACGGTACTTCACTTCCTTTGCGTAATTCTCAACATTGTATATTGGATCAATGATCTCTTTTTTCAGTTCATTTGGTAACACCGGCTTCCTACCGAATGCTAGTTCAAATGGAGTGAATTTGTTGTCGAAAACAGTATTAGATGTTGTATTGTGTAAGAAATTAAAGTACTTTAGATATGTATCCCAATAAGAGGAGTTTTCATTAAGATATGCCCGTAGGTATTCGTTAAATACCCTATGGTTACGCTCTATTTTACCAACAGTTTCGTTGGTTTGACTTTGTTTACTAAACATTTTTGGTCACGAGTCATGTTTTTCCAAAAGTATTTAGTACGAATCTTTGCGTAAATCTTTTTAACACCGCAATGACCGCCTGATACAGGGTCATTATGATAAATTGTCATGATTTTGGTTTTTGTATTGTCGTCTGTTATAGTTTCTACTGGGTCTGTGAGTAGTATTTCTACCGTTTTTAAAATTTTATTTCCGCATTGTTTTAAATTTAAAATTGTACAATATTTAAAATATAGATCATCTTTTGGCCATTCAACTTTGTTAATATGGTGATTGTTAGCTACTGTTTGTAACTTCGAAAGTAACTCTCCTAAGTTTGTTATTTCGTTACCAATCTCGATATTAAGTAGTTCGATCTTTTTACGTCGCATATGTGCGATTATATGCATTTTAGAAATTTGACTTTTATCATCATAAAAAATTGTGGTTCTTATACGCGGAACTTTTTTCGAATAATTAAAGGTAAATTTGTCATAAGCGTGTAAAGTAAGATGTTTTTCGATGTTTATATCTGTTTTCTTGAAAACGTTTTCATCGTTTTGTCGATTTGACATTGATCTTGTCTGTACTGCTAAAATTTGTTTGTTCGATTCTTTAATCTCATCGATTGTAATGCGCGATAGTGCATCAGCGCCAACAATAGTGAAATTATACTCAGCTAGTTCTAGTCTTATCCTTGAAAGTTTTGAAGATGGGTCTTTCATGTTGAATAAGTATACTAGAGGTCTATGGTCTGACTTTACAATAAAATGGGTACCATACTACGGTCGAAATTGCTTTATTGCGAGATAAATAGCTAAAAGTTCCAATTCTATAATTGGTTTTTTCTGCTCTGCTTTACTAAATGCTTTAGAAGCGAAACAAATTGGTAAATCACTACCTTGCTGTACTTGACTTAAACTAGCGCCACATCCAGTTGTGGAGGCATCAACGGTAATTATGAATTGTTTAGTAAAATCTGGATATTGAAGTAATTTTGCTGAAAGTAATGCTGCTTTCAAAGATAAAAATGCTCTTTCACACTCAACATCCCATACAAATTCAACTCTTTTCCTGCTTAATCGATTCAGAGGCACTGCCAGAGACGCAAAATTAGGTATAAACCGTCTGTAATAGTTTGCAAACGCGACGAATCTTCGTACCGCGTCTTTGTCAGTTGGTTTTGTATACTTTTTAATTGCGTTTATTTTAGAGTCGTCTGGCAACAAACCTTTGGCTGAACATTTGTGACCTAAAAATGTAACTTCTGGTCGTAAAAAGTTGCATTTATTTGGGTTAAGCTTGAGATTGAAAGATCTACAAGTATCGAAAACTTTTGAAAGATTTTTAATATGGTGTGCTTCACTGCAACCTTTGACGATAATATCGTCGACATACAAAAATGCGACATTGGGTGGTATACCCGAAAAAGCTATTGTCATCATTCGTGAGAATGAATTAGGTGCTATATTTAAGCCGAATGGAAGCACTTTCCATCTAAATGCACCTCGGTCAGTGCTGAAAGAAGTAATGTCACGTGAGTCAGGATGCAAGGGGATTTGATGAAATCCGGAAAAAATATCTAATGTCGAAATATATTTTTCTCGACAGAGATTATCTAGAATATCGTCAACTCTAGCTAGTGGAAATTTATCAGCAATGAGTTTTTTGTTTACTGCGCAAAAATCTACGCACATGCGATATGCTTTTCGATCATTAGTGTCTTTCTTTGGGACTACAATCAAAGGACTATTGTAATTCGAATAACTGGGTTCAATCAAATCGTTGTCTAATAATTTATTTACTTGGGGATTTATTTCTTCGCGTTGAGAATATGGTAATCGATAGTTTTTAACATATACTGGCTCGTTGTCGGTCAATCTTAGTTTTTGCTCGTAGAAGTTGTTTAAAGTCATTAGTCCGTGTCGAGATCGAAAATATCGGCATAATCTATGCAAAGGTCAATTAATTTACTATGAGCATGTTCAGGTATTTGATTTTTTAAAATTGAAGTCAGTTTTTTCGTACGTTTGTCTTCTTTGTCTGTCTTGTTAATTGTATAAACATTATAGTTTGAAAGTTTTTCTGTCCGGATACTGGTTCTTTTCACATACTTTATATCATCCGTTGTATTTATGACTTTAATTATTGGGTTACTGGAATTAACAATGCATCTAGCTGTGAAAACACCTTTTTCAATTTCCTGCGAGTTCTCGAAAAGTGGCTCGGGTGAATTTCCTAAATCAAAAAGTCTGAATATTTCACATCTTGGAGGAATGATACAACTGTCGCTTTCTGTTCCGTGAAGGATTGGTATCGCAACTTTTTCATTACCTACCCAGAAGGAAATACTATTTCTTTCATAATTAATGATGCATTTGTTAAGTTTCAGAAAATCTTTACCCAGCATGCCATCGGATGGAATATTAAAGTCTTCATTTACTACATGTAAATTATGTTTAATAGAAAAGTTTGAAAAATTTAAATTTGCGGTAATTTTACCTAAAGTCGAAACTGAATTTGAAGTGACACCGGTAATGTTAATAATGTCATTTGTATTTGATGAAATATTATTGTCTAGACATGATATTTTTATTAAAGAAATGTCTGCTTGAGTGTCTACTAAGAATGAACAATTTTTTTGTGACCCGTTAAGTTGTATTTCAATGAAATCAGAGTAATTTAAATTTAAACAATAGATGCCTATTGGTGAGGAATGTTCGCTTACTGGCTTAGTTCTTCCTCCCCCAGTGTTCGCTCCTGAGGGGCGCTGGCGTTTAAAGCGCGAACGCTTGCGTTTCGACCTCTACCGTTTGACGATCTTGAATTGTTACTTCTATTGTTACTGCTATTTGTGTTTGTATTGGAACGCGCATTATTATTATTCTGGTATCTATTTCCATTATAATTTCTATATCTTTGATTGTTGTTGCCCTTATAGTTATTATTGTATGCAAATGAATTATTGTTTCTGTAACCAGTATAGCCGCGGTTTGGGTAAAAACCTCGATAACTACCACGAGAATTTCTGAATGTACTGTTACCACGTGATCGAAAAGCTAGAACCTGATGTTCAGTTACTTCGTTGTTTTGTTCTACAATTAATTTTGCTACTACGTCTTTCGGATCAGTAAATGCTGTTGAGGCTAAAATGGTTTTTACTAAATTTGATTTTGCATTTAGACGACACACGTTGATAGTTTGTTCGACTGCCATTTCGTGAGCTTTTGCTTGAGTGATCCCTTCAATAATAAGAGACCGCTCAAGTGTGTCAGCTAAATCTTGGACTTTTTTGGCAAAATCTGTATAATTGTTATTGCTAACGTGCAACGCTGCAATTTTTCCTGCAACAACTTTCGAGTTGTACGGTTTGATCCTATTTCGTAGAGCTACTTTAATTTCGTTTACTGACGTTATTTGTCTCGGTATTGCTTCACGGGCCTTACCCTCTAATTTTGATTTTATGAAGGCTATAAAAGTATCGGTTAAATCTGCAGTAGTGAATAGTTCAAGTAATTCGATGTTGTCTATAAAAGATTCAAGTACTAGTGGATCACCATTGAAGTTTTCTCTAATTGAACTGGCACATGTGTGAATAAAAGCTTTCTTTTCTTCAATTGTTGCCATGATTTGATTGTTAAACTCTGAAGCTGAATTAGCAGAAGGTGAAGCAAGGTTTATACTAATTTGGATCGTTAAGATCTGGATTTAGATTAGAAGAAAGGTGGACTAGAGTTATATTATTTGAGTCGTTAAGCTCTGATTTTAAAGTTGAAGTTAATTGTGCACTATTTGAATCGTTAAGATTAGATGCTAAATTTGAAGTTAAATTTTTACTTGAAGAAGCTTCGAAGCCTGGAAAATCTGTTGACAATGAAAATCTGTCTTCCTTGTTTGTAACTTCTTCGGTCGAAGATGAAGTTAAACTTTCGTAGCTTGAAGCTGATTTATCGGAATCGGATTCCGAATCTGAAGTTTTTCCCACTTGCTTACCACTTCTAAGGTTATACATATGAAATTAATGAAGCACTTGTTTGAATGTTGAATTTAAATTTGAAGCTGAAGTGTTGAAGTAAAAAGTAAGAAGATAAAATTTGAAAAGCTGAACTGATTTGCAGGTGGATAGTCACTACGAAATATTTAACACTTTATTGGAAGAATTAATTGGAACTGCAGTATGCTTGTATGAAAAAAATTATAAAAAGTAATTGACTTATAATGATTCAAAAGTATGCAAGTATGAATTGTTAAAAATTTCACAAATTTAGTAATCACTGACGCACCGCTTTATTTAAAAAAAGTTCGTATATTTTTACGGGCGCACCGCTTTATTAACGAAAAATCTCACTTGGTTTTTCACGGAACCACCGTTTATTTCACGCAAAAAAGTATGGTTTAATAAGGGTTTCATAAGGCTGGTTTTACGCCTTATCAATAAGGTATTTATAAGGAGTTTTCGCAGCGGGTATTAATATGGAAAATGAAATCTATTAACTATGAAGAATATAAAGTTGAAATTTTTTAAATTTGATTAATTTATGGACTAATGAATTCCAGGACGGATACCGAAATGCAAAAAAGGCTTGATACTTTGGAACTTACATGAACTTGCTAAGGGATTTTTAAGGAACTCGTGTTCGAAAAGAAAAATCTCTAATGAAATAAGTAATATTGAGAATTAGTTACATTATAGATAAACGCACTAGAGTTTATCGATTGGCAATCACAATTATATATAAAACTCGAAATATTTAGAATATTGTATATATATTGTAATTTGCAAATTCCGCAAAGCATTGCATACGGTGCAAACTAACCTTAAAAAAATGTATGGCTGTTTCACGCCACATTGTCCACATGTTATGCAAAACACAATGAATGAGTTTAAATTTATAAAATATGTATGACAAATTTGCCGCATCGAAATTTTGCTTTTATGAAAATTTATGAAAACATCAAGATATCGCAATGTACGTATTAAAATAATAATTCGTTATACATATATAAACACATATCAATACATACGCGCCACTATACCAGCATTCCTGACGAAGATGCAGAGCATATATTGCGATTATGTTGAAAGGACTGGTCCACCATCCACATTACGTACCACCAAAATATTCTCCGCGCTGTTTTTCTTGTGTTACCATAAGAACAATTTAGGATATTGATGTATGCTGCTTTCGGCTGTGGCACTGGAAGCAGGAAAAATTCCGACTTGCAAGCTTCTTCGTTTTGGTCTTTTCATTCAGGCAAATTCACCATTTTGTGCACGTGGTGTGGCCCGTCCTGTCACGGTCGCCATGTAAAGTGGCCTTTCGTGGCCACTTAATTTTTCGTGGAAGTAACCCCCTTTTCAAAGCACAAACACGTTCAAGTTCTATATTCAATGTACCACTATAGGGTCGAATCCAATTTATTAAAGAAGTTATATTAACAAAGTCTCAAATTCTTTTATTGTACAATATGCACCAAATGAAATTAGAAGACACTTCAACTTTTATTTAGTGTTCTTTTTTGCAGGTACAATTCTGCCGTTCGGGCTCGTTTCTACCAAATTAATGTCTATATCATTTTCAGTGTTGCCAGGTTAGCCTTTTCGAGGCTAGATTTAGCCTTTTTTTTTTGCCTTTAGCCTCGAAATTTTGGGTTTAGCTTCGTGACTTTTTTCTAGCCTTTTTTTACTCCGAATGTATTTTTAAAAATTTCTAAAATAAAATAATTTCAATAGTTCCTGTGAACACCTAATACCTAATAATATGAGTTCTCTACAAAAGATAAATTCTTTTTCTGCTGAAAATTCGTTGAAAATTTCAAAGCCAGATTTATTTTCTTACTTTGAAAAAGAGAAGTATAGTTATTCTTCAAGTCAAATAGCATTAATAGAGCTACAGTGGCGAAAACTTATAACTATACAATGGAAAAATGTACACTCCACCATGGAATATTGGTCGGAAGTCCGAGAACACAAAAATGCATTAAACGAACCTCCTTTTTTAGAACTTGTCGAATTCATATTTAGTTTTTTAGTATTACCACTCAGTAACGCGGAGGTTGAAAGAAACTTTAGAGGCATGAAAATTCTGAAAACTAAATTAAGAAACAAAATGCTTAATGCGCTGCTTAATATTAGATGCTCGTTAAAACGCCTATTTAAATGTTGTAATGACTTTGGAATTACCGATGATCTCATATCTATGGTAAATAGCCAAACTTTATACCCAGACTTAAGCTCTTCTGATTCTTCAGACGGGGAATATTTTATGTAAATAATTAGTTTGTAATGTTTTTCTTATGTATATATACATACGCAATCATTTAAAGTACTTCCATGTGATAGTCAAGGAAAATGTGCTTGATATGTTTTGAAACAGGAAGTTATGCTTAAGTTATGCTTATAAGTTTTTATTTACAAATTTGTAAACTAAAATATAAAAAAATTAAAGAATTAGCCAAACAAATTAATGAATTAACCAAACAAATTTCTGGCCTTTTTTTAGCTTCTTTTTTTTCTAAATTTAGCCTTTTCTAACCTTTTTTTTTTTGCCAATCTAGCTTCTTTTTTTTTGCATCACCTGACAACACTGATCATTTTCATATTTTCTCCAGCCACAGAAGCGCCGGGTTGCATTCGCGACATCAGCTGATTTGTGCTTGAAGTGTTGAGTTTGTTTATGGTGCCGTCACAGGATTTTGATTTTGGGGATTTTGAATTTGGGGATTATGTGTTTGGGTATTTTTTTTTTTTGGGGATTTTATGTTTGGGTATTTTTTTTGGGGATTTCGTGGCACTCCCGTTTACAACAACGAAGGTATGACGTAGCTGAATGCGTTTGTGATACTTCAACCATCGTAGGAGTGCGGGTTCGAATCCCCCACCCGGGAGAAAACGCTTTGAAGAGATTTACAAGATAAAATCCAAACAGCTGTCGCCTTGTCCGTCCTGATGTCACGTTGTTTAAATTTTTCCCAAATTATTAAAAAAATTATAAAATTAAAAAAAAAATTGCTTGAAATAAATGTTTTCATACATTTAAAGCGATACGGGCAATCCCCGGTTAACTCATATAAATAGACAACATTTGGTTAATTCGTTGTAGTTCTATAAATAGAACAAAAACAACAACAAATACCAAGTTTCTCTGAAAACCGCCTTACAAACAGGCATAACTTCAACACATAACTACATACGAATTAATTAAAAGAAGGCAATTGGGAAAAACTTTACAACAACTAAGGCATGACGTAGCTGAATGCATTTATAACCATTTCAACTATCGTAGGGGTGCGGGTTCAACTCCCACTCCCGGGAGAAAAGGCTGTGAAGAGATTTAATCGAAACAGCGGTCGCCTTGTCCGTCCTGATGTCATGTTGTTTAAATTTTTGCAAAGTATTGAAAAAAAAAATTGTTTAATTTTTATTGGAAAAAGAAGGTAATATTATTATTGGCTTTTAAAATTTAATAAAACCATTTGAAAACAGAATCAATTCGAGCGAAATTCATAGGCTAAGAAGAAATGAAGTGACTACGCCAGCAAAATATAAATGGGATTAATGATATACCCATCAAGACGTGTGTGTTTAAAGTCAGCTATTGACGCAACGTAAGCCCCAAAAGAAAAGTCGAATATATTCGGGCCTTAAATATTATGATGGTTTTCTGAACCCTGGTCTCTAAGCCCCTATGGATCATCTAAATATCACCTAAACCACAAATGCTGGCGAAGCAGGCGATTTAGATGGCGTTAGAGATAGGTTCGATACGTAGAAGTTAAAAAGTTGTGATGAGAATGTCGGGATCGGGTTTGGTTATTTGATTTATATCCCAGCTCTATCATATATGTAGCTATGTATGTGTAAGTGCATGCGAAAGTATGTTAAGTATTTATGTAAATATATACGAAAATAGGATGAATTGCAAAGTCTAATTTCTGACAAAATGACTTGATGTTTAAATTTCGGTTATTGATTACTTAAATTTAATACCAACCATTCATTGGTTTGGCTTCTTTTCGTAAAAATCATAATCAAAACAGCATCGCGTAAGCTACATTTTCTAAGACTTCATACTTATTAATGGTTGCTTATAGCGTAACAATAGTTTAAGGAAATTTTGGTCTAGACTCTACAGAAATCAAGTTATTATTTTATAAACAAAAATTTTAGAAGTAAGAGATGGTGAGCTTGCTCGAGGTAATGTAATATTATCTTTAACTTATTGAGTTTTTTGCGGCCACACTGATTAGAATGTTCTTATTTTGAAGTAGAATAAAAGTTTTAGCCACCTAAGGTCGAATATGAATATCAGGAAGGGTTTCAAGGAATTCCATAGATGACTCTTAGAAATAAAGGACCTCTATGAAGGAATGTTTAAAAGCCATACACAAGACAAGAAGAAAATCTCAGCTAGAACATTGCGAGTCAACCGGGTACATGAAGGACTGAGCAAGGCTTGTAAAGGTTTTAGCCAAAAATCATTCAAATTAGAGTTTTGTCAAGCGGACTGATAGAACATGGGTAGGATCAGCAACTAAAAGCCTGGACATTTTTGTATATACTAACTTCCGTGCAGCGAAAATTACAGAAACAGCACAGCAGGCAGCAACTGACATGCTAGTAGGAAACGTTTGGCCGACGTTAAAACTGCCTGGGTTATGAAAAAGCTCAAATCCTTAGTTAAGGAGCTGTAAGAAATATATACTAGGCAGTTTTCATCCTTAATCGGAAAGAAAGGAACATGAACTGCCGAAAGATCTCAAGCCAGTAAGTCTCATATCTTCGCGTTAAAAATACTTAAGAAATTACTTGATCTACACAAAAGCGAACTTCTTAAGTAAAATCCTCTTTTCACAGTACTGTGGTGAATATTAGCAACACTATGATCACAACTACAAAAAAAAGCAAGCAGCAACACTTATGTACATGTAAACATTTCAGCCACACTTATATACAAGGCAACGAAGAATATACCACATACATAATCAGCAACTCGAAGTCAAGAGATTATTTCACATACACATATGTATATAGTCATCAGCTATGAGCAGTAGTTGTTACTCACACATACACACGCATATAACAAATTATGAGATACAACTATTCCAGAAGGCAATATCGTGAAAAGTCTAGACCTTAGGAGAAATATGCGAACGAGGCAACAGAGAGTATGAAAACAGCGCAAGCTGAGGAATAACTAATCAGCTTGATTTAAACACGCTATTAGTGAAGTATAATTGTACTACTCCCACAGTAGTCTAAATAAAGACCATTTTGCAATACTGAATATTGGAGTTATTTATTCGACAGTTCAGCGATTCAAACGTTAGCAGAAGGTGCATAATTATCAGAAATTCCCAAAATTCGTTACAGGGCGATATGCGTACCAAATGAGAAAATCCTTTCTGCATAAGCAATTTACTGTGACCGCGGGTGTGAAGGAATCTATAGAAGTTGGATCTCGTCCTTCTTCGCCATGATAAGCACATACGTAGAGAGAGACGCACAACAAGGTGGGGAGTACTCACCTCTGCTATGGGTCATTGAGTTTAAAGATATCCCAGCAAATTCGTTTAAAATGGTGTTAAGATTGTGGCGTTCGCTGAAGATTTGGAGATATTGATTTCTGGTCCATTCCTTTCCGTGATAAGTGAAATAATCGAAAAAACGTTTAAAAAATTTATTACATGAACACAGGGATGTGGTCTCAAGCTGAATCCGGAGACGACAGATATGTCACTCTTTACGAGGAAGTACAAACCACGTACATTTCAATCACCAAAGCTAAACAGCCTGTAATTAACCTTGTCATATAGCACCAAGTATATTGGAGAAACAATCGATTGTAAACTTGGTATTTGGCCAAAGATGGTGCTATGTATGAGGCAGTAATGCGACCGTATGGTCCACAGTGTGGGGAGTAGCTCTTACACACTATGTATGTCAATGATACTTAGGAAAGGCGAAGTATTATCCCTTACTTATTCCGGCGCGAGCTTTTATTTCCGAATAAGATTATTATTACCGCAAACTACAGTTTAAGTGTGATGTTAAGCAGAAGCTCCCGCTATTTCGCAAGCCTTCAATCGAGTTTCGGAACCTAACTGGCAAAATATTTATCTTCTCCCAAAGCCAAGCAGCAAAAAAAAGCGGTAGCGATACCATACACTAGCTTTAAGCGAGCAGGGGCATACAAGCAGCTTCGAACTGCTTATATCTATTATCTAGGTTTCCGGTCGTAGGGGTTACGTTGAACTGGCCGGTCTACGATGACCTCACATAGACTGAATAATTCATAGGCGAATCGAAATAAATAAGATGGCTGATAAGCTTGCACGTGAGAGCTCAGCGGATGGTATTGAAGGAATAGGTTAGGTTGAACTGGCCGGACCTCACATAGACTGAATGAGACCGCAGTTTTACCAGTATTGAAGGTATAACCACGTCGCAGTAGACATACCCCTAGGCATAGCCAAGGGAGGAAATCGAAATTTTTACAAAAACAAAGCTCAGCAAAAGTAGAAGATCACCACGAGATTTGCAATATCAAAAGCTGCATGAGCAGATTAAAATGAAAGAAGGCCAAGAAGTCTACTGAGAAGACCAAGGGCCGACACTCATAAACTTATATCACCCGGGTTGAGGCACACATTGGGCTTAACAAACGCATGCGGAAATGATGGGTATTCCGCATGATTATTACTTCAGAAACTGTAAAGACGTAACGACCAAAGAGACTTTTTTGATAATTTGGGTAGATAATCGAAAAAGGGGATTCCAAATAAGCTTTATTTTCTAAACAACCCAACAAGTTTTAGAAATCTGTTGTAGCTTTTAATAGGTGCAGAGGGGTTTGTGGCCTCAAAATAGCTTTTCAAAAGTTACTTGGGCACAGTCATTATACTTACCTATGTACCTATGGTAATGTGACAGTGGAGGAATGTTATCATTTACGGGAGGAAATAAGTTATACAATTAATTTTTATTACTTCATAAAATATGTCTTTACTCACCTCCTGAAGTCTCTGCTCCAGCACGCATATATCACAGGATTCATGCAGGAGTTAATCCAACCCAACCACGTGACTATTGCCGATACAACCTCTTCATGCTCAATGCACTCCGCACAGAAACCGGATAACAGATTAACAACAAAAAACGGTAACCAACAAACAATGAAGACACCCATGACTATACCCAATGTCTTGGCTGCCTTTTTCTCTTTAGCAAATTTCGCCAGTTTACGCGAGAGTGAAAAGTTCTTGCCCATGTGACGATGACGTGCCAAACCATTATTATGTAAAGCGGATAATGGTTCATCGTCTTGCTCTTCGGGCGTCGATGATGTTGTACCCGTCGCACTGTGATTGTGATGACTCGAGTGATGATGCGAATGATGGCGATGATGCTGTGAACCATCCACACCACTAGGTGCACCACCTAGCGAACCATGGATTGTGGGGTGATGTAGCGAACTCGTCGTAGGATCACGAGTTGTACCACCACGATGTATACGTAGTGTCAATTGCGATTCACCAGATGCCATTAGCACTTGTTTGGTGCCAATTTTCAATGAACGCGTTTGTATTACCGCCGCACGATAGATGCGACAATATGTGAAGACCATAACTATCAGCGGTAAATAGAATGAGATTGTCGATGAGAAGATCAAATAGCCTAGATGCTCCGTAAATGTGCATTTGTATGCAGGCATTTCACCATCGCGTGCCGCACGCCACCAAATAATCGCCGGAAAACTGATGGCACTCGAACAAATCCACACTGCACAAATAAGGCATATTGAACGTTTAACTGTCATGCGCATTGGATAAGAGAATGGATCGGTGATGGCCCAATAACGATCCAATGATATCACACATAAGTTCAATATGGAAGCAGTGCTAAATAGCACATCCAACGAGCGCCAGATGTCACACCAATCGGTGCCGAAAAACCAAGTATTCTCGAGTACTTCGTAGAGCGCCGAAAACGGCATTACCACAAGCCCAACCAGGCAATCGGCCACCGCTAAGCTGCCGATAAAATAATTTGTGGCTGTATGCAGATAACGTTCGCGTATCACAGCTAATATCACTAAAGCATTGCCAAATACGGTGGCAAAAGAGAATAGGAAAAGAAACGATAGTAACGAGATGCGATCATTCGGTAGCAAACTAAAATATTCGAGAAATTGTAGATCTTGCGTGCCATTACCGTCGCTGTAGATATATGACGTCAGCGATGAATTCGCAATGGCAGCGTTATCGGCCGTCGTAATGCTGCTAGTGATTGATCCAATTGTACTTGTGGTTTGTGAAAGTTCTTTTTGTTGTTGCTCAACGCTATCCATAAAACTATTGAAATAATCGAAAATATCATCTGATATATTGAAGCTTGTGTAAAAGGATGATGGTGGTGGTGGTTCAGCTTGAACGTGCGGTATATGATTGTCTCTACTATTCGCATTTTTTTGTTCATACGCATAGGCGGACGCACGTTGTTTTGCTGCGGGAAGATTTTGTATTGTCGTCTCCAAATCTGGTGCAACCAATGAGAACTCAGACAACTCAACAGATGCATCGTCCCAAAAATAGATGGAGCTGTTACCGCCATCTGATGTATTGCTCCTGTTTCTATTCTTCGTCGCATTATATGATATATTGCCATAGTTTGTAGTAGTCGTATTCGTACTACCGATGATGTTCGTGTGACTGTGAATGTTCGCATTATTCATTATCGTCGTTGGCGCATGCGTGCGATATTTAAGCAATTGTGTAGGTTACAAAACACATGAAATTGTGTGTTAAACATGCTATTCTGTGCTTGTTGTACATTTTATGACATACATTCATATGACAGTTATTTATTAGACATTGCTGTTAAACGGTAGTTTAATCCTGCCGGGTTTGGTTAATTTTGTCTTCATGGTGTGTTGGACGTCATGATTCTGCCACAAATTGCCTGAAAATAAGAAAGTATTTATAGTTATTACGGGGATGTTTTTTATACTCAGCTGAACAGAGCTCACAGAGTATATTAATTTTATTCGCATAACGGCATAAACTAATCAAGATAGATATAGACTTCTATATATCAAGATGATCGGGGCAAAAAAAGAAATACATTTAGCCATGACCGTCCGTCCGTTCGTAAACACGATTTGAGAAAATTTTGAGGTATCTTGATGAAATTTGGTATGAAAGTTCCTGGACACTCATCTCAGATCGCTATTAAGGCTGTGTGCGAGTTGACCTAAATTTCTACCTAAATAGAAAAAAAACCTAAATCACTGGAGACTGTCGGTAAGGCAGTGCAAAATAAAATTTAGAATTTTTATGAGCATACTTTTCAACCTAAATTCAAATGTCAAATTTCGGAACAAAAATATTGATTTTTTAATATTGTGTATGCAAATAAATGGCTCTTGTCCATTCAATTTAAGTAAATCATAGATCATAGATAGATAGATGATCCCTGCTGGGATAAAGGTCCGATCGATTGTACGTGATGGTGAGCTCAATTTTGTTCCAGCTGATGTTGGCGACAAAAGAATTGGATCTTTCTCAAATATGGACCACAATCTGAACATATTTGGCACCCAAGTGAACAAATTGGCCTAAAGAAGTTATTGGAGGCGTACCAACATCACAGTATTGAATTCGAGATTATGGAAAAGGTCACTGTGCACTGCTCCACTATGTCCGAAAAAAAACCTTATAAAACGAAGCCACTGCTATCTTGGGATATGTAATTACCGCGAACCCTTATTGACCTCTGTTCTTTTTAAGCGTGAAAACGCATCAAAAATACCAAATTTCCCGTATTGTTATTATTTTCTTAGCAGAAATAAACAATTAGGTTTTCATATCAACTCGCACTGTTTTGACAGCTTTTCCTAAATTATTGCAGTGCTGGAAAATTCCAGTGGAATATTAGTTTAGGTACCTAAATTTAGGTTAACTCGCACCCAGCCTAAAATAGACGAAATCGAAAATTTCGAAAAACCGAAAAAGTGCGATAATTCACTACCAAAGGCAGATAAAGCGATGAAACTTGGTAGGTATGACGCAGAATAGAAAATTTGCAAAATTTTGGCCAATGAGTGTGACAACGCCCACTTTTAAAAGAAGGGAATTTAAAAGTCTTGCAAGCTGTAATTTGACAGTTGTTGAAGATATCCTGATGAAATTTGGCAGGAACGTTACTCCTATTACTATATGTGTTCTAAATAAGAATTAGCAAAATCGGATGACGAACACGCCCCTCTTTAAAAAAAATTTTTTTTAAGTCAAATTTTAACAAATTTTGAATATCTTTACAGTATATAAGTAAATTATGTCAACATTCAACGCCAGTAATGATATGGTGTAACAAAATACAAAAATAAAAGAAAATTTCAAAATGGGCATTGTTCCGCCCTTTTTCATTTAATGTGTCTAGAATATTTTTATGCCATAATTCGAAAAAAATTTACCAATCCTTGTGAAATTTGGTAATTTAATTTAAATTTAATTTATTTAAAAATACACATATAAGACATAGTCTTTTACAGCGCCATATTTGTTATTATTCTTATT
Organism: Eurosta solidaginis; assembly: GCF_040869045.1. NCBI lineage: Eukaryota > Metazoa > Arthropoda > Insecta > Diptera > Tephritidae > Eurosta > Eurosta solidaginis. The sequence goes on along the minus strand of NC_090319.1, from coordinate 315,579,986 downwards.
ACTAGTACAAAGTAAGTTTTAAAGCTAGAAACAAAAGTAGAAGTAACACTCAAACTATACAGCATATGTTCAATGGTGGTAAGTAAAAAAGAAAAAGTAAAACACATAAGAATGTTCAAGAACAAAGGGTGCGATGTACAGCTAATTTGAAGCGCTTAGGATTTGATTATATTTTTACTTTATTAGGCAAAGCATTCCACAACTGCACAGCCCTAACGAAAAACATTCTCGTTGTTACTGAATATTTAAAATGCGGTACAATTAGATTGCAAGTACGTGATGATTGTGCGAAAGTAAGTTTTACAAAAAGGCATTCCGGCGTACGAGAAAAGATAATCTTATGTATAAATATTAGTAAACGACGGTCAAAGAACGCTGATAAACTGCATTCAAGAATAGATTTTGAGAAGTTCGAAATATGATCATATTTCCGTTTAGGATAGATATATCTGGCACAATTATTAATCAGTAGTTGATATTTGTTCATGGAAGCTTCATACAGGCAACCGTATATCAATTCATGGTAAGATATTATTGGTATTAATATACTTTTGACAAGTTCTTCTCGAATAAAATAAGGCCATTCCCATAAATGCCTTAACATATAATATAACCTACTAATTGAGGAATTCACACGATCAACACAAGTAAGATGCTTATTTAAGATAAATCCAAGAGTTTTGACAGTCTTCTCATATTTCACAACACATCCATTTATAACAATCGGAGAAATGTCATGCAGATTGTAGGAAAAATGTGAAATAGAGATCGCCTGTGGTTTGGATGCATTATGGTGTAGCTTGTTCTTTTTAGACCATTGAAATATAGCTTCTAAATCTTCATTTAATCGGCAAACTAAATCCTCCATTAAGCCAAGAGGGGCAGAATGGTATACCTGAGCATCATCCGCGTAAAGATGAATATATACATTACGAAGCATTTTTCTATGTCATTACTGTACAAACTAAATAAAATTGGACCAATAATAGAACCTTGTGGTACCCCAGATTTTACTGGTAATAACCTGGATCCACTTTCTCCACATATCACCTGTTGGTACCCCCCAGCGGGTAAGGGGGTTAGAATATACCCGCGGTAAGTATGCCTGTCGTAACAGGCGACTAAAATACCAGATTCAAGGGGTGTGTAGCGCAACCCTTCAGGTTGCCAGCGCAATATATAGCTTCTCCAAACCCAATTGCCAACCTCACCTATACGCGGCGAATCCTGTTTCACTAACAGACGAGGCTCTGGCGACCCCAAGCTCCACAAGGAACTTGGGGGTGGGGAGGGAGGGGATGGCCTGAAGGTTTGATGTAAATCGTTCCAGAGATGGTCGGGCTAGCACCTTAATGGTGCTGTGGTACCGGAGCGTACCGGATCTGTATTCGGCAAAGGACCATCACATCGATAACACTCCCCAAAGCATTCGAGAGCAACCTTATCGCTACAACAACAACAACAACAACCCGTTGGTACCTGTTTGTCTAATAGCTTTCAAGTAGCTTTACAGCATCGCTACTGAATCCAAAATATTTTTTTAGCTTATACAGGAGAATTCTGTGGCAGGCCGTGTCGAATGCCTTAGAAAAGTCCAACAAAATAAGAATTGTGAGGTCACCATTGTCAAAGTTTGGTCGTATGTCTTCTAAAACCTTAAGCATAGCGGTTGAGCAACTATGTCCAATGCGATAACCTGATTGATTTTCCGAAAGCAGATTTTCTTCAGTCAGATATTTCCTAATCTGTTTCGATAAGAGCTTTTCCAAAACTTTTGGTAAACATGGAAGAATTGGCCGAAAATCACATGGTTGGGAAGCATTACCCTTTTTTCGAATAGGTATAATATTAGCCACCTTCCAAGCATCAGGAAAACTTAGAGATGTTAAAGCAAAATTTAAAATATGCGTCAATCGCGCAATCACATATGGTAATAAATCTTAGACTTATTTTATCTTCCCCTATTGCATTTGATTTGCTCTCATTGCTTATGCGACAGGTAAGTCACTTTCAATCTTTGGTGGCCCATGTTATAAATATATTTGAGTACAGAATTCTCAAAATGAAGTTTAGGTTAGGTTAGGTTGAATTGGCCGGTCCATGAGGACCTCACATAGACTGAATGAGTCCGTAGTTTTACCATAAGTTTGTTTTAATGACTAAACTGAAAAACCCTATCAAAAACCAGGACCTATGTTATAAAATAACTCCGTCCTCTTGGCAAATACTAGAAGCTTCCTAAGACTTAAGCCACTTACTGCTTCTAGATCTGACAGCTGTATCACTCCTAATAGCTGGAGTCTTAGCCTGGAAAGTGCAGGGCACGAGCACAGAACGTGCTCGATCGTTTCCTGCTCCAACCAGCACTTCCTACATCTGCTATCACTGACCAAGCCTAATTTAAAGGCATGTGAAGCCAGAAGGCAGTGTCCAGTCAGAATACCCGTAATGAGTCTACAGTCCTCTCTTTTTAATGATAGAAGCAACTTTGTTAGTCTAAGGTTGTAAGACCTACACATAATCTTCGATACTTTACAGCCCGCGCTTGAACCCACGTTTTTCCCGCTTGGTCTATCATGTGCACCTATCGCCTTCGCTTAATCTCGCCCAGTCTAATTGGGACGTCTACGGAGCAAGCTTCAAGGGATGTGCCCTTTTTAGCTAGTTCGTCCGCTTTTTCATTCCCATCTATTCCCATTTTCTCCCTATCCCGATTCTCTCCAGAGACTGCTTACACTCTAACACGTATTTAGATGCTGTGCTATGTGAGATTATTGCCTTAATTGCTGCTTGACTGTCAATATAAAAGTTAATACGGTTGCAGCTTAAGCTATTCTCTTCCAGGGTTTCTACTGCTTTGGTTACGGCTAATATTTCCGCTTGGAAAATGCTACAGTAATCCGGCAGCCTGTAGGATCAGCACAGTATACCGCAGACCCTACTCCTTCCTCTACTTTGGAACCATCTGTGTACACATGTATCGCCTCGTCCGCCATTTGCGCACCCTTGCGCCAACCGTCCACCTCTATTATGGCCTTTAGATCTCCCTCGAAGCACAGATATGGAATCAGGTAGTCTGTTAGTCTTGTGATTGATGACGCTATACTACTTTGGCCATATGGTCGGCGCTCTAGCTGCCCCGAGGCACAGAGCCTGGTTGCAGTTGTTAATGCTATGTTCTTTGCTACCAGGTCTACAGTGGGAATGTACAGAATGGCATACAGTGCGGCCGTCGGGGTTGTTTTCAGGGCTCCCGTAATGCTAAGCATCTATAGTCTGCATACGCCCTCCAATTTCTTGAGGTATGTGTTTTTTTGTGGCTTTCCACCAAACAAGAACTCCATAGTATAGAATAGGGCTTACAATCGCTGTAAAAACCCAATTAGAAAGAGAGAGCGATACGCCGCACGTACACCCCAGCATTCTTTTACATGCATAGAGTGCCGTTGAGGCCTTCTTCGCCCTCTGTTCCATGTTGAGTTTCCATGACAGCTTACTGTCTAGGATGATTCCTAGATATTTTGTGCAAGGTTTCTCTGTAAGGTCACCCCTCCTAACTTAGGCCTGGGCCGATTTGGGACCTTGTAACTCTTTACAAATAAGACCATATCCGTCTTCTCCGCATTAACTTTCAACCCGACATTAGATGCCCAGATATGAATATCCCGAAGCGCCCGATGCATCAAAGAACTAATCGTTGGAAGGCACTTTCCACTTATGACAATTGCAACGTCATCTGCGTAAGCCGTAAGTTTTACGGGTCCCTCATCGATTCGCCTAAGCAGTTGGTTTATGACCAGCGTCCACAGCAGAGGTGATAGCACCCCTCCCTGCGGCGTGTCCCTGTCCACTGATTTCGTGGCCTCGTACAATCCCCATTGTGATGTAATCTTCCTGCAATTTAACATGCAGCCGATCCATCTGATTAAGGCGGGATGTACTTTATTGTAATTAAGACCATCCATAATCGCCCATTTTGCAACATTATTGAAAGCTCCGGCAATGTCCAAGAAGACTCCTAGAGCATTGGGGGTAAATGTTTATAAATATTTTAACTGTGAAAGTAAATTGTAAAACACGAAAAATTTCTTTGTAAACTTTTTTCCACTTACAAAATTTTTATATTATTTACATATACATTTGTAGATGAAAGAGAATGGCTTCATTTAAACCGCTTCTTGAATTCTCCAAGAATGCGTTAGAATTGCAGCTAAACTTTATGTAATGTATGAATGAAACTAGGAAATTATATATGTGTACACATGTACTTATTATACGTATAAATTATTGAAATAATTGATTTTTTAACACTTTTTACTTATGTATAAGAAACTTTTGTTAATGGTATGTAAGGTTATTGTAAATCATAGACTGAATAAAGAGTAAAGAAGGAAATAAAAACTTCGTAAAAAATCTTTAAAAAATATTTATAAATGCTTCATTTTAGCAATTTAAAAGTAAGGAGCCGTTTCGATTATTTGACGCTTATTTCTAAACGATTTATAAACAAAAAATCAACGTTTTGTACGCCTAAAGTTTTTTTTGGAGAAATCTATTATAAACTTACATTACATTTACTTTGCTTGTTGGATTGTAATCCAGACGTGTGTGTTCAAAGTCAGCTGTTTGCGCAACGCAAACGCCAAAACGACGCAAAAGCCGAATGTGTATCGGCTTTAAGAAAACTGCCAAATTTATGTCTTATTGTACATACATATGTGTGGGATGGCAATCCTTCAATCGAGCGAGTATACACACAAACTCATATCATCACACACGACTGACAGCAGTTAGTTGAAACGAGGCAATTGAGACGACAAGCTGAAAGTTTTTAACTCATCACCGGCGACGTGCACGAGAAGCTAAATATCTTAAAATAAATCATTTAATACATTTTCTTTATATTTAATCATATTGAATTAATAAATATTTAATCAAACCAGCTGAAATAAAAGCAAAACCTACATAAGTGTTATTGTATATACATTAGACTGGGTCGATTTATTAACCGATATCGCGCCATCGATTTTTCGATAGGATTTGGGCTCAGGAAAAAGAGTTTCACTACGCTTACCTAAAAAAAATAATTTTCGAGCCTGCGAAAAAAAAATGGCGAAAGGGTAAATTTTTCGACTAAAACACTCCCCAAAACCCAAAAAATATACATATTTTTTTTTTTTTTTTCAAAAAACTGTTATCGCCAACGTTTTTACAACAGTTATTTGAAAAAAAATATTTTTTGGGTTTTGGGGAGTGTTTTGGTCGATAAATTTACCCTCGAAGATTATTTTTTTGGGTATGCTTAGTGGAACTTTTTTTCTTGAGCACAAATCCTATCGAAAAATCGATGGCGCGATATCGGTTAACTTTCGTCCATACAAATCGACCCAGGTTAATATACATACATTCTCTTTTCAATGTCATTATTACTGTTTTTTTGCCTGGCAACTGGCAATTAGAAAACACTATATAACAAAATATATATGTACGTATTATTTAAATTGCTTTTATTCAAATAATGGTCAGGAAATTTTGGAGGGGGTTTTAACCCGCAAACCGCCGCCCCTGGCTGCGCGTCTGCATACAGTGCTAAGTCCCACACCCTTTTAAAATACTCATTACCACCTTTCATTTGATACCCATATCGTACAAACACATTCTAGAGTCACCCCCGGCCCACCTTTATGGCGATATTTTGAAAAGGCGTCAACCTATAGAACTATGGCCCACCCCCTTCTAAAATACCTTTCATTTGATACCCATGTCATACAAACACATTTCAGAGTTACCCTAGGTTCATTTTCCGACATGGTGATTTTCCCTTATTTTGTCTCCAAAGTTCTCAGCTGAGTATGTAATGTTCGGTTACACCCGAACTTAGCCTTCCTTGCTTGTTTTCTTTTACTTATTTTCAGAAATTTCTCTACATATATATGTATATATATGTATGTATGTGTAATAACTCACCTCTTTGGTTACTCCGGAATTGTTAAGTAATAAAACAGTGATTGTTTGGGAATGCTTTACAATGACAAAATGGTATTTTATTTAGCTGAAACACAAAGTGATTTTACAGGTTAACAAGTCAACCTAATAAAACCGCACTGTGTTTTTTAGCGCACGCAAACAAACTGCGTTTTTTGCCCTAACCCAATTAAGCATGCATTGCGACAATGTAAAGCACGTGTGCAAACGTCAAATCTAAATGTCACGCAGAACAAAAATTGGAAATCGAGTTAGGTTTTCACGCAGCAAATTCAATTTGGGTTGCTCTCATACAAGTTGTATGTGCATGAGACATTTTGGACAGAAAATGACTTGCATGCGTTTATATTGGGTTTAGTTGTAACGTTCGCTATTCAACTATCTACAAACTGTTCGTTACTTTAAGGTCATTGCCTCTTACACACACAAACACCAATGCCGGTCTCTACATCCTTCCTTATTTTCGTCTTTCGATCACCTGTTTTAAACCTCTGAGTTTGCCGTTGGCGGGTGGTCTGCATTGTATATGTTCCCCTGAAATCGCAGGATCCGTTTCGTTGTCTCGGATTGTTTCGGATGGCGTTAGTCTTTTGATGTGGCTAATGTTTCTTCTTAGCGTCTTTTCTCCAGCTATTATGACAACCTCATTCCCACTCCTTTCCTTTACTATGTACTCCGTCGGATCGAAGTTTGGGGTGAGTTTGTGCGCGAATACCACATTCGCCCCTCGTCTTATGTCCACCTTCTCTTTCCCCTTCCATTTGTTGATGATGTCATAATCACGAGCGTCCGAATCTGACATGTCGTCTGTTAAGTCTTTTCCTCTACTTCGTCTTCCAAAGCTACGGATATGCGACCCATCGGTTGTTGTACCGGTTTCACGGTAATATCGATTGATAATTTGATTGTTACCCCCCGCATTTCCAGGAAAGGTTGTCCAATTTCTAGGCGATTTACCCCCAAGCCTAATTTCAAATCTCCCAACAGCATAGTTGTGTCGCGTCTCAATAAAGTCTTGCACCCATTTTTTATTACGTAAAATGTAGCTACTTTAACCAATTTGATCTTTACAGTGATGGGTGCTTCAAATACTTCAAGTACATCCAAAACTTTATTTGACGCGTAGGCCTTGAAGTGTGTTGAATAATCTTCCGGTTCATTCCATATCACTTCCGCGTTTCTTCGCAATATACCCCAATTACTTTCGCTCACCAAATTGAGACGCGTACCTGAATCAATTATCATCGATATTGGGCAACGCGATCCTTAATTGGGTTTTTTAGTCGCTTTTGTAGCACCTTTATGCCCTCCCTTTTCGTATTTGCTACTTCGATTCTTGACAATGTCTGCTTATCTGCACAATTAAATATGCTCCTTTTATATATACTTTTGATTAATCGCCTTTGTGTTTGTTTGCGTACTCTGTACCAATAACACAATCTAATGTGTCACACTGACAATATAATTTGAAACTGAAACGAAATATGTACTCGATATTTAGCTCAGATCGAGTAACTTTCCAATTCTACGAGTCACACCGACGAGCAGCGAAGACAAATGGCAGCCATCGCCGCCATATTTGTGGTTGAAAAATGTGGCTTGCAGAAATTTTCCACATCAAGAATTGCATTTTTCCGGGTCAATTTGATCCCATCCTCGTCGACACTGTAAGAACTCATCTCCTTGGTTACTCCTGAATTGTTAAGTAATAAAACAGTGATTATTTGGGAATTCTTTACAATGACAAAATGGTATTGTAACGAATATTAGCAGCAGTAAGGGATACTATCATCTCTAAGCCGATGCTAGGCAGTGACTTGTATGCACATCATTAAATCAATCATTATGTCTACATGCAGCGGAGAAGAGACATACAAACACATGCATATATCTTTTCTGAGATGCTCCCAAAAGTATGCAATAATAATTGTGCTCACATATGTGAAGCTATAAACGTAGTAATTTTATAGCTGATAACCAACTAGTAAATTCTAGAAATGGAAGCGCCTAGAAGATGCGAACGAGGAATTACAGAGTATAAAAGGCAGCAACAGTAGAGGCACGACAATCAGTTTGATTTAAGACGCTATCTGGCGAGCAATAGTAGTGTTATTTTGAAAGTAGTCTAATAAAGGCCATTTTGCATTATTGAATAGTGTAGTTATTTATTCAACAGTTTAGTGATTCGAACGTTAGCAGAAGGTTGCAAATAAGGGGAATCGCAGTAAATTCATTACAATTGGTGTTAGAAGAGGAATTGTTGAATAAATTCCGAAGATTTCGAGTACAACAAGGATATCGCAAAGTGGAGTGAATTGAAGATCCTGCAATTGAAGAAGGAGTTGGAGAGCCGTGGCTTGAATACAACTGGCAATAAACCCGAACTTCAGACAAGACTAAGAGAGGCAATGGAATCTGAAGGACTTAACGTGGAAGAGTATGTCTTTCATCTTGATGGCGACGAGACAACAACAAAAATTGAAGAGAAAAACGAAACATCGCAGACAGTTACGAGCACAGACTTGAACACGATTTTGGCACGCATTTCAGAAATGTCATCACAAATATCCACAAATATGTCATCACAACTGGAAGAGCAAAAGACATATATGGCATCCCATCCGGCATCACAGGAGACACGTATCTCAGAAATGTCGTCAGAAATAACATCTAAAATTGAAGCACAAGGGGCACGCATATCAGAAATGTCGACACAAATTTCACCACAGGTATTATCGCAGATCTCTGCACAACTGGAAGCGCGTATGGAAGGGTTCAGTGGTCGACAAGATAAAATGGAGGCCGAGATAGATGCTTTAAAAGATCGTATTCAGGAGTTAAAATTGAACTGTCCAATAACTTCAACGTCTACTCTGAAGGTAAAATCCCTACCGTTTGATGGTTATGTTCCTTTCCTGGTATTCAAGCTCCAATTTGAGAAGACGTCGGCAGCGAACAACTGGAATGCCGAAGATAAAGTTGCTGCACTGTTCGTTGCTTTAAAAGTACCAGCTACTGAGATCTTACAGACCATCCCAGAGTACGAACGTAACAGTTATGAAGCATTGATGGCTGCGAGCATAGAAAACAGATATACCAAATTGAGTTTCAAAACCGTCACCAAAGAGCGAATGACGAAGACTTTGCAGGAGTTTGCCTCGGATGTTGAAAGATTGGCTCATCTCGCAAATGCGGACGCACCCGTGGAATACACTGAAATGGTAAAGATTCAGAGCTTTATAAATGGCATACGGGACGTCGAAACAAAGCGAGCTACATACGCAAACCAAAGCCAACATTCGTAGAAACGGTGTCACAAGCTCTGGTTCAGGAAACAGCGTCGCTCTGTGTAAGCCAGTTTTCAAAGCACGCCGTGTGGAAGTAGAAAGGCCAGAGTGGGTAGAGGCAATTTTAGAAGCTTTAAAAGGAACGCAACAGAAGAATAATGGTGAAATCAAATGTCTCAAGTGCGGTAACCCAGGTCACATTGCTCGTCATTGCAGCACCGGTCCTGGTAGTTCCAACTTGGGTGGCCGTAAACGCAAAGCTGGAGGAGATAAGCAATAGCAAGTCAAATGTAAAGATCGAAAACTTGCCCCAGCTATTGAATGTTCTGTGATATCTGTGTCGCAAATTGGAAGGAAATCAAGCAGTCTTACCGTCAGAGGAAATGTGGATGACAAGGAGCGTGTACTGACTGTAGATACGGGCGCATCTCATTCCTTGATTCGATTTGATTTAGTCAACAGGGGAGTAAAACCGTTACCTGGAGCAAGGTTGCGTACGGTCACAGGAGAGTATAACCAAGTCCAAGGAGGAGTGTTATGTGAGGTCTTAATTGGAAAGGTCACGATTCTACACAAATTCGTTGTGGCGGAGATCGTTGATGACTGACTTCTTAGTTGAGTGGACTTCTTGGTTGACCATGACATAAGAATTGACATGCAGAGAAGGATTATGCGCTATAAGAACCAGGATATACCACTTAACTTCAGTTTGGAGAAAGCGTAAGCGAGTGCTGGTAGAGGCGATTGTATAAAGAACACCAAAGTCAAAGGCAGTAGATCGGGCAAAGGTTGATGGATCGAATGGGCCAAACAAAACAAAATCAAAGATACCTGCGAGAGAAACACTGGCACTGATAAGCCCAAATGGACGCACTAAAAGGAAAGAATTCCCCAGAAAGAAGGCGATGGCAGTTTCAAGCCAGGGCGCAATATTGTTGTGAAACGTCGGAACGATACTGATTATGCGAAGCCAATCCGTCAAGCGCAAGCTCTACGAAGTAGTTCATTGGCCAAACAACAGAGCGTCAGGGAACGGTCCAGGATAATGAGTAATAAGATGAAACACAGGTACGACAAGAACAATAATTCGGAAGGTTTCCTGGAAGGAGATTTGGTACTGCTATACAACCCTCACCGGCGGAAAGGTGTTCCATCCAAACTTTGTTGCAGTTGGGAAAGCCCGTAGAAAGTTGTGAAGCGGACCAGTGATGCTCTAATAAAGAACATTTTTGCATTATTGAATATTGGAGTTATTTGTTCGACAGTTTAGCGATTCGAACGTTAGCAGAAGATGAAATTTTGCACATTATTAACTTGCGCCATTACAAGTTCTTCTACCTAGCTAATTTTGCAAAGTTGCTTTTTTTAATCAAGCTAGTTATGCTAATATGGAATCCACTGAAATGCATTTTACATAATATTTAGTTAAAATAAGCCTTAATTAATTTAGGTCACCACCTAACCTTAATTATATCTTACAATATATGTACTTGTTGGCCATAAAATATAATTCTAAACGTTCTACGGAAAACCATCAAGCTATGTTTAACTCTTTACATAGAAATAACCAATGAACGCAAACAGTTAACTGCCCTATGCAATTAACGGTAAGCTTACCCATAAAATCAGTTATATAGCGCGCGTTCTTAAACCTTTTTGTACTCAGCGGAGCAGAGCTCACATAGTATATTAACTTTATTCGCATAACGGTACCCCGTAACGGCATAAACTAATCGAGGTAGATATAGACTTCTATAAATCAAAATGATGTGGGCAAAAAAACAAATTCATTTAGCTATGTCCGTCCGTCCGTCTGTCTGTCCGTGAACACGATAACTTGAGTAAATTTTGAGGTATCTTGATGAAATTTGGTGTGCAGGTTACTGGAAACTCATCTCAGATCGCTATTTAAAATGAACGAAATCGGACTATAACCACACCCACTTTGTCGGTATCGAAAATTTCGAAAAACGGAAAAAGTGCGATAATTCATTACCAAAGATGGATAAAGCGATGGAACTTGGTAGCTGGGTTGAACATATAACGCAGAATTGAAAATTAGTAAAATTTTGGACAATGGGCGTGGCACCGCCCACTTTTAAAAGAAGGTAATTTACAAGTTTTGCAAGCTGTAATTTGGCAGTCGTTGAAGATATCAAGATGAAGTTTGGTATGAACGTTACTCCTGTTACTACCTGTGCGCTAAATAAAAATTAGCAAAATCGGATGACGAACACGCCCACTTTTTAAAAAAACATTTTTAAAAGTCAAATTTTAGCAAAAAATTTAACATCTTTACAGTATATAAGTAAATTATGTCAAAATTCAACTGCAGTAATGATATAATGCAACAAAATACAAAACTAAAAGAAAATTTTAAAATGGGTGTGTCTCCGCCCTTTTTCATTTAATTTGTCTAGAATACTTTTAATGCCATAAGTCGAACAAAAATTTACCAATCCATGTGGAATTTGGTAGGGGCATTGCTTCTATAATGATAACCGTTTTCTGCGAAAATGGGCGAAATCTGTTGAAGCCACGCCTAGTTTTTATGCACAGTCGACCGTCTGCCCTTCCGCTCGGCCGTTAACACGATAACTTGAACAAAAATCGATACATCTTTACTAAACTTAGGTCACGTACTTATCTGAACTCACTTTATCTTGGTATTAAAAATGGGCGAAATCCGACTATGACCACGCCCACTTTTTCGATATCGAATATTCCGAAAAATGAAAAAAATGCCATAATTCTATACCAAATACGTTAAAAAGGATGGAAGAGGGTGATTGGGTTGGTTTTTTGACGCAAAGTATGCGTAACTTTAGAAAAAACTTTGTAAAATGGGTGTGACACCTAACATATTAAGTAGAAGAAAATGAGAAGTTCTGCAGGGCGAAACCAAAAGCCTTTGGAATCATGGCAGGAATACTCTTCGTGGTATTGCATATATAACATTTTGGTTGATATCTTGAAAACGCCTGCACATATACGACTAGGGGCCACTCCTTTTTAAAACCCTCATTAATACCTTGAATTTGATACCCATATCGTACAAGCATATTCTAGATTCACCCTTGGTCCACCTTTATGGCGATATCTCGAAAAAGCGTCCACCTATAGAACTAAGGCCCACTCCCTTTTAAAATATCCATTAACACCTTTCATTTGATACCCATGTCATACAAACACATTTCAGGGTTACCCTAGGTTCATTTTCCTAAATAGTGATTTTCCCTTATTTTGTCTCCAAAGCTCTCAGCTGAGTATGTAATGTTCGGTTACACCTTAACTTAGCATTCCTTACTTATTTTAACATTTAATGTATTCTTGTTTGTAACTCTCTAAGCTAGGCGCGCAAAGGAGAGCTAGAGCCATCTAGCGGCTATTATTGAAGACTCGCGGCAGTGGTTAAATTACCCTCTACAAAGCGAGTTGTGCTTAATAGCGAAGATATGAACCTCTGTGCTACGACGCGCTTTATAGTTTTTATAACTATACTTATTAATCTGCGTGCTTCGCACACATAATGTATTAAATTTGATTGGAAAACGCTTGGTAGTCAATTAACACGATAAGTTGAGGAAATATTGATATATCTTCACCAAATTCAGTATACGGGCTTATCTGGACCCAGAATAGATTGGTATTGAAAATGACCCAAATCGGGACGATAACTACGCCTACTTTTTCGATATCGAAAATTTAGAAAAATGAGATGATACAGAAGCGAATACCACTAAGCTAATAAAATTTAGTAGGTATATTGGTTTTATGACACTAAACATAAATTCTAAAAAATTTTGAGATATGGGCGGGGTAGCACCCACATCTAGAAGAAGAAAATTTGGAAGTTTAAAAAGCCGTTAAAGATATTACGTTGAAATTTGGCAGAGATACTATATATAATTACAAATATTAAGTGAAGATAATCAAAATCGGTTAAAAGCCACTCCCACTTTTATACACAAGATTTTGGACGAATAAACTAAGCTATATCTTTGCAAAAAAGAGCTTTATATCAACGGTGTTTCATTTCCCAAATGAAATTATGACAAGAAAAATATAAAAAATTTAAATTTTTGAATATGGGCGTGGTACTACCCCTTTTTTGACCAAGGAGTTCTCTCTGTTATGTGTTAACGGATCGTAATAAGATTAGGTGCACATATTTTTCTTATAGCAGGAAATATTTCTAGTAAAAATGGACGGTATCGCTTAAAGTCCGCGCCAACTTTTATATATAAAGGATGCTTAAAAGGGTCGTAGACTATAATAATAAGCTATATTTCTAGAGCCTTATAAAAAATTAATCTCTTGTACAAAATTCGAAAAAGTAATTTATTTGAAATTAACTGTACAATTGAAGGGTAGCCGCGAATAACGTTGTAAATGACGTTTTTTACTGAAAGAAAAAAAAAGGTTTTTTGGAGGCTTTGTGATTGTTTTTTGTTCCTGTATTGTTGGCTTTTCCAAAACAATGACACTAATAACTTATATGAAAAAAATTGAGGAATTTCAATTTCGAATTATAAGTAAGCGGTCATTTTAAAACTTTTTTCAGTGGAAAAACGTTTCATATCCCAAGCGCGACAGCAGTTAAAACGTTTTTCCATTATGCACAGCATTTGTACTTATGGCTTTTAAAACGTTGTTCCGCTGAGCAATACGATTTGTAGGAACGGATTTAAAATGTTACTATCGCAAAAAAAATATGTATTAGTTTACTTTTTAAATAAAGAGTATATTATAGAATGCTTACAGTTTATTTATTTCATACAAAAAGTTAATTCGGCATCAAAACAAAAACGTGTTCAAAACAGAAATGAAAATATAGATGGGGCATTCTTGAATCCATTCATTGCTACATCTGGTGTCCCTCAAGGTAGCATATTAGGTCCTTTATTATTCATCTTGTTTATTAATGATGTTTCTTTTTGTTTCAACTCGTCTATATTTCTCTTATATGCCGATGATCTTAAAATATATTCTGAAATAAGAGACTCGCATGATTCATCGGCGCTTCAAAGTGAACTTAATAAATTCTTAGATTATTGCGCTTTGAACAGGCTTTATATAAATATTAACAAGTGTTTCAAAGTAACTTACTCTAAAATGGTCAAGCCTTTCGATACTTGCTATTGATTGGCGGACTCGTGCCCTTCTGAGGTTAATGAAATTAAAGATCTTGGCGTGCATTCTGATAGAAAACTAAATTGTACTACTCATTTAAACTACATAATTACAAATTCTTTTGGAACACTTGCCTTTGTGAAACGCCACTCTTCTAATTTTTCAGACCCATATACCTATAAGCTTTTGTACTCGGCTTTTGTCCGTTCTAAAATGGAATACGCAGTTGTCATTTGGAGACCATACCATTCAGTCCACATAAATCGTCTGGAGAAAGTCCAAAAGTGCTTTGTTCGTTTTGCTTTACGCTCTCTTAACTTTACTGAACCGATTCCGTCGTACGTTGCTCGTTGTCGATTAATTAGTTTGGTATCGTTATCTGATAGGAGAACGCTGTTATCGGTTACATTCATTATGGATCTTGTTTCTGGCAGGATAGATTGTCCTTCCTTTCTTCAGCTAGTTAACTTTAATGTGCCCTGCAAAAATTTACGGAATTTTGTTGTTTTTCGTGTTTGACTTAACAGAACAGTCTATGGCGCTAACGCTCCCTTGAATAGAATTATGTCTGATTACAACTATTTCTCAAATTTTCTGGATTTAGATTTTACGTATACCAAATTGGTTATACAGTACAAACTAAAAACCTATTTTTTTAAGTAATACTTAATATACATTAGTTGTACTATATTCTTAAGTGTCTGCTGTATAATAGACATACAAGTAAATAAATAAATAAATAAATAAAAACTGTGAATAAATCTTGGTTTGCTTTGAGCCCATTTACACAATAACTTTCCAACCTATCTTTTTTGTTTACTTCTTTTTAAATATTAATTTCCGAGTGTTTTCACGGTCACTTTTACATAAAGAGGGCGAAAAACCATCGTGTAAGAGTGCTTTTTCAAGTAAGAGGCTTATATACTATCTTTATTTACTGCAGATCGATTTATAGAACTTTGCGTACTTCTCAGGCCTATAGTCCTTCATTTGACCAACACTCAATTTTTGGCAATTGAAATAGCAACGACAATCACAAACCTAAATATAAACAATAAATAAAATAAAAATTACAGCAAGTGCACTTAAAATGTTTTTCCAAATTACTTGTTCTGGAGCGTTTTTTTGAGGGATACTTTTGTTTTTCCTGGTTGTATATGCATTTCCACTATTTCTTAACGTTTTGTTTCTAATATCTTTCCAATTTTCAACATTGCATTTCCTTTTTGTACCTCTGTTACACTTATCAATTACCTGCGACAACTCCACGGACTGACTTCTTCTAATTGCTTTTTAATTGCCCTTTAGTACCTAATTTTAAATTATTTGATGCTTTAGAGATGCAAGAGAGTAACATTAAGGGAAATCTGCAAAAAAAAACGTTTTGCAAAAATTGGCTTTTAAAACGTTATTCGCGGTTCCGCTTCAATTGAAACTCACGATGTTTATATAATGTTCGGATACACGCGAACCTAGACACCCTTAACTGTTAAAAATGTTCATAAAGGTAAAAAAAACGCAAATGACCTTCACATTTTTTTGATTTTTAATTAAGTTGTTTGCCCAATTTCATTTACCTACTAAAAGTAAATGTGTAGGTTCTATTACAATAAGAATATTACTGCGCACTGACCTCTAAATGGAGACTCAAATTCGAGTTTGTGAAAAGAAGTAAAAGAATTTTGAGATTTAAATTAATCCAGCCTTGGTTCTTTTTACAAATATTTTGTGTAAGTATTTAGAATGGAAAAGCTGAACAACCTTGAAATATCAACTGCTATGCATAAATAAACTTCAAACTTTTGTGTGAAAATAAACGCACAACTTGCAAAATATTAATAGACATACACACAAATTTATATTAGGGTGGTTCAAATGGTTCTTTTGTCTCACTATGTATGTGATGTTTAGGTGTAATAAGGACTCACACGGGATGTGGCAGTTTTGACTTCAGCGACAGGTCCACAACGCGCGTTCTGTAGCTGATATCCTCATGCTTAAGGTGTTTTAGCATCAGCATGGCTATGCCATCTGAGCGAATAGATTTGGATGATTTGACCTTATTAATGGCTTCTTTAACCTCTGTATGGGCTTTAGTGATGGGCGATACGTCGGACTTGTGTTTATGTTCCCGTCTTTATTTACGACGCCTAGCCTGTTCCGTCCATATATACACTGAAGATGTACTAGAAATTGCCGACAGAAAGCGCTGGCGCATTTCTTCATCCCATTTGAATCGTTTGTCTTCATACACTATCCGCATTATGTCCATGCTAAGATTTTTAATATGAGGGTCTCTAGGGTCAAGGTGGCTCGCCAAATCACGTGCTGTCGCTAGGGCGGCAGCTTCGGTGGGAAATGAAGGCCTGATTTGGAATATTCTTCAAAACCGGAATAAAGAGAACCGAAACCGAAGCAATGACTTTGTGAAACGCGTGTTCGCCTTGCCGGACATCAGTCGAGATGGGAACAGCTTCGAAGAAGCGATCTTCGAATTTCTTCTATTCTTTTCTATTTACTACTTTAAAGATTAAAATTGAGTGATATTCCGAGATGATAAAAATTGCGTACAGTTTTATTGAGAGTAGTACGGTCAGGTGGTCTGATGCTAAGATAAGCAACGAATGCCGGTGAATTCAGTTTACGAGTCCTGCGCTAGCGGTGTCGATTTCTGGCGAGCTGTGACACATTCCTTTAGTTCTGAAGGTTGTATTATACATATATTTTTGCGCTTGTTCCCTGTCCCTGTTGTCAGCTGGCGCGCTTGTTATGTTATCTTTAAGAATTTTTGAACAGTCTCGACATACTTAGTACCAGGGACACACCCGGAAAAGTTTCTATATACATATGTAACATTATTTATTTGTTCATATATATATTCTTAGGCAGCCCTTATGTTCATACATATATATTAACCTACATGTAAAAAAGGATGAATGTGCAAAACTGCATATATCAAACAACTTAAACTCTGTGAAAGCGACATTAAGGTCTGACATTCTGTATTTGAGGCTAGTAGTGTCTATATTTATTCCCTTTAACAATAGAGATTTGGATAAATAAATTTTCAGAAAGCCGCAAGGACCACAAGCAAATTTACTTTCCTTTCGATGCTTTGCAGAGTAATATGATCTATATATAAATATGTAAATTGAAAGCTTTGCTCCGCTTTTACTAACTATAGTTCTTAGTTATAAAAAATTATACATATATGTATGTATCGATAGGTATTCTCAAGAAGCAAAGTGAATCAAAACGGTAGCATATTAATCTAAAAATAACACCACCTCAAATTTTAAACACGTACATATTCAAATTATGGGACCCTTGACGCGCACACCATTGTGAATGATGGCTAAGTGTGATATTTTCTGCATAAACGGCAAAATTCCAAAGTGATTGGATCACCTGATTTGTATTTGACTATCGCTGTCTCATTCTGTCTCTCTTTATATCACCCGCTGAAGATAGGCGCCGCCATATTGAACAGCCTGTCAAAACGCTGAAAAGTAGCCATATTGAACAGCCTGGCAGGCAGTTGACAGATAAGATAACACACTTAGTCATCATTCACAATGGCGCACACTACGTACGCTACCTGTTTGTTTTGCTTAATATCGTGTTGTTGTGTTGAGAGAACTAGCTGGCCTCATGTAAACAAACTAAGTACTCACATATGATCTCGCTAGCAAATGGTAGGAAGCCACCAAAACCAGAAAATCGTCTCAGAGCAAATGCTCACGAAGAGTGTTTACACTGTTCACAGTTGTTTTGTTGGAAGTGATCAGTAAATATGTGCAAAGTGCAAACAAGATTATTCGAGTCGGAGTTTAGTATGTATATGTACATATTTTTAGTGCGTTACAACATTAAACAAAATAAGTAAAATTAGATCAAATAATAAATTAGTCTAAAAACGGAAGAAAATCAGTAATAAAATAACACACTTAGTGCGTTGTTTTGTTGTAAATAAAGTGTGAGAAGCAGCAAATATAAGAAAAGTGTGATCTTTATTGCTGCTATTCAGTGTCAACAAACGTGATTATTCAAGTTCGTGTTACAAATCTTTTTAGTGAGTTTTTTGTGGTAATAAAATAAAATAAAAATTCTACAAAATAAAATAAAGTAAAATAAAAACTAAAATAAACTAAAACAAAATAACATAAAATATAAAAAGTAAATAAAACAAAAAAATTACGTAAAAGAAAATAAAATAAAATTAAATTAAATAAAATTATATATGATAAAATAAAATAAAAGAAAAAAAAAAAACTAAAATAAAAGAAAAAAAAAATAGAATAAAATAAAATGAAATGCAATGAAATGAAATGAAATTAAATGAAATGAAATTAAATGAAATGAAATGAAATGGAATGAAAAGAAGTGAAATGGAATGAAATGAAATAAATAAAATAAAAAAATATATATATTAAATTAAAATAAAATAAAATAAAATAAAATAAAATAAAATAACATAAAATAAAATAAAATAAAACAAAATAACTTTAAATATGATAAAATAAACTAAAATAATATAAAGAAAAATTAAATAAAATTAAAAAATAATATAAAATAACATAAAATAAAGTAAGGTAAATAAAATAAAAAAAATTTATGAACATAATATAAAATTAAAAATAAAATAAAACAAAATAAGAATATAAATAAAAATGAATGAAATAAAAATAAAATAAATTAAAAAAAATAAAACAAAAACAGCTTAACCTTTTGATCAAGGCTGGGTTTTTAAATAAAACACCTCACACCAAAGTCGAAATATTGAAAAATTCAAATAAAATACACATTCTAGTGTTTTAGTTTTATTTAAAACCCGGCCTTGAGCTCAGTCAAAATGTTTAGTTATCCTGGAAAATTGTCAAAAAACAAAATAAAATAAAATATTATAAAAAAATATATAGAACTTAATAAAAAGTAATTAAGTAAAATAAAAAAAAAAAAAATTAAATAAAACAAAATAAAATAATTTATTATATATTTATTATTTGTTGTACGAGAGTCTGCAAATATTAGCATAGTATAATTCTCATTGCTGTTTTTCAGTGTCAACAAACAAGATTACTCAAGCAAGTGTAATAAAGGTTTTTGGTGAGTTTTTTTTGTTATTAAATAAAGTAAATTAAAAATACAAAATTTAACAAAAACAAAAAATTTATAAAGTAAGCTAAAAAAATAAATGGAAAAATATAAAATAAATAAAATAAAATAAAAATAAAATTAATTAAAATAAATTGAAATGAAGGAAATTAAGATGAAATAAAGAATAGAATAAAGCAAGGTAAAATAAAAAAAATTATTAAAAGCAAATAAAATAAAAAAGTGAAACGATAGAAAATATATAACATAAAATACTAAGATAAATAATAAAGTAAAAAAATGCATACAAAATAAAAGTGGTTTGCTGTAAGAATAATTGTTTTGTTTCAAGTAAAGTGTAATTTTCATTACTGCTGTTCAACAAAAACAAAAGAAATAGTTCGAGCTAATAATATTTTTGGTAAGTTTTTTGTTGGTTTAAAAATAAAATAATAAAAGATCTATATATAAATGGGCCAGCTGACAATATTTTCTCCCCTTTTAAGGCCAAACTATAGTCCTAAGGTATTAAAAATTATGTATGTATCGATACGATTATCGATCGACTGTAACAAAATTAAAGAAATGCGAAGCACGCCTTTAAGGGAAGGAAAAAAAGCTAAAGTAAAGCGACGTGTTTTGTGGTTTAATGTCAACTAGAGCTCATGGTATCTTCTCGAACACAATCGAGAATTTCGCGACCCGAGAATTCCGAAATCGGCTTCTTGTTCCAAGAGATTTCTCGCGAGTTTCGGTTTCTCCCGAGATTCTCAAACCTTGAAATACTCATAAATCTCTCGACCTGCTCGACATTCTCGACATTCAATGCAAGCCGAGACTCGCGAGAAATCTCTTCTGGAAGAAGTTCGAGAAATCGTGTGCTCTATCCTAGCCACTGAGCGAACTCTAACTAGTCTATATATAAATACGAAGTTGAAAATTCAACACCCCTCTTACGGAAAATCTATAGTTCTTTAAACAAATAAAATAAAATTAAATTTAACTAAATTAAATTAAATGAAATAAGGTAAAATAGAATAAAACAAAATGAAAAGAAAAAAAAAAAGAAAATACCATAACGTAAAATAAAATAAAATACAATAAAGTAAAATTAAACAAAGTAAAATTACATAAAATAAAATAAAATTAAATTAAATTGAATTAAATTAAATTAAATTAATTTAAATTAAATTAAATGAAAATAAATATAACTAAATGAAATGAAATGAAATAAAATATTATAAAATAAAACAATAAATAAATTAAAAAATTAAATTAAATTAAATTAAATAAAGTAAAATAAATAAATAAAATGAAGTGAAATAAAATAAATTAATATCGCGAGTTTGAATCTAGCTCAAGGCCTAACAATAATTATTTTATCATTATTATTGTTATGATATATTTGTTCTTAATTGGAAAATTTTTAAATCAGAATAGAAGAAAGACAAAAAATTAGACAACTGCCACAGCTCGTTGTATAGATCCATTTCGGGAACTGCTAAATTCCTTCATCGGCAACGTTTAGGCGCCGCTGCTATAAGCATTCAGCTATCACAAACAACAAAAATTGTTAAAGTAAATAAAATAAAATAAAACAAATAAAATAAAACAAATTAAAACGAAATAAAATAAAACAAAGCAAACCAAAGTAAAATAAAATAAAATAAAGAAATTAAAATAAAATTTAATAAAACAAAGTAAAGCAAGGGGAAAACAATAAAAGGAAGGGAAGACGCGGGGAAGGAAGAAAGCAAAGATTTAGCGACAATTTATTGGTGAACCCAAATTTTAATAACTTGGTATATTTCAACATTTTGAAATAACGTAGTCTACTGCACCTGCCTTCAAAACACGATTATAAATAACATTTAGTTGTTTTTTGCTTTAAGCTCTTCTCTTTTGCGAATACCGAATTTTAAATTTTTAACTAATAATCTTTGGCAACCTTTATGTCGTTTATTGTGTCAAAAAACTTTGAAATACGCCTGCATCATACACAAATATTTATGTACGTAAATGCTTATGCGGACATTGCCTATATACATTTTTAATGGTTTCAGAATATGAAATTAACTGTGTCAAACCTTCAAGTGAAACAACCTTTCTTTATATATTAACATTTTTTGAAGGAGGAGCAATTAAATAGACACATATAGTATATAAATGAAAATAGCCACGTATCTTAAATGGATGTCCAATAAATTCAAACCCACTGAAAAAAGTGTATGCTTCGTTTAATTTCTTTTACTTTATTTATTTTATTCGAAGCATCGGCGGGCGTTTGAGGCCGCACTAGCAGAATTTAAGGAGCTGTGAAAGTAAAGGGGGAAAGGATGATAGATAGAATTGTAGCAATAACTCAAATTATTCAAGGAAATTTCTCTTTAGATCCCGTTGTCTCATTATGTAAATTATTTAAATTTTTTTTTGCCTCCTAGATAAATATTCTATTAAAATGACATATAATAAAGACTATTTAAAGTCAACAATTTTTGTTGTTATATCGGCCTACTGAATTTAAGATCGCGGGTTCGAATCGAGCTCAAGGCCTAACAATAATTTTTTATCATTATTATTGTTATGATAAATTTTTTCTTAATTGAAAAAATTTTTAAATTAGAATAGAAGAAAGAAAAAATTTAGACAACTGACAAAGCTCGTTGTATAGATCCATTTCGGGAACTGCTAAATTCCTTCATCGGCAACGTTAATAATGATAAAAAATTATTGTTAGGCCTTGAGCTCGATTCGAACCCGCTATTTTAAGTCAAGTAATCCTGTTTTAAATTGTCAAGACTTTTAACTTATAAAAAAAATAAATCTCCATATAATTCTACATCATTCATTTAACCCTTTAAACCTGTTGAATAAAATATGTCCAATTTCCTCACCAGCTATTTGGTATTTGTATCATATGTACATACCTATAACATTGTGTTTAAGCTTATTAAAGTAGTATTTTAATAAAATATTTTGTCTTTGGCTTACAATTTCTCTCAACTTGCTACCAACCACATGCAGTGTGAAAGTTACTTTGTGTTTTTAGTACGATGCTATGAAGGATTTAAACTTGCAAATTAAATGAAATAAAAAACAAAAACAACAAAGCACAAAATTGAAGCATAGAGTTCTGCATAATTTTGTTGTTGCCTTTCTGGTAAACTATTTATGTTGTTTTTGTTACTGCCTACTGCTTTCTCAAACAACTATCTATCTGTCATTAAAACGCCCTTTACTCGTTCCTCAGCGCCTTTCACATACCGATTTATTTATTTTACTACATTTTCTTGTTTCATCCTGAATTTCTTTAGCATGCTGTAAGCTTGTATATATGTACATTAGGGTGGAGTGAAATTTTTTTTTTGGTATTTTCGTTTTGGAATACCTGTAAAAAGTTGCCGTTATTGCTCACAAATATACATGCAAAATTTTATTTGGCACATGATACATTTAGAGGTGCCCCCAACATTATAAACTTAGAGAAATTCAAAATTTCTTATCGAAAAACACTAAAGTATAATATTGACAAATTAACGCTAAATCATATTCTGTGTCTTCCCGTTGGCAACAATTTGACCTTGAATAGTGCGCGGATAGGTGAGGGAGGAGAGGTGATTTCTCTGCACTTGTCAATCGTTGCTCGAACGCCATTAAGTGAGCGCGTCGCGCGTGTTATTGTTATTCTACTTGTGAGGAACATTGATTTTAAACATTGCCGCTAAGGAAATAACACTCATGTAAGTAATATTTTCAAATTGCTGTTTACAGATAAATACAATTCAGATCGTAATTAAATATTTTCGATGTGAGTTACAACTATTATTTCTCTTTGTTACAGTAAAATGTCGCAAGTCAAAACACGACAAACAACATGTTGTCCTGTGTTTGGTTTGCCAAGGAAGTTACCAGTGTCTGTATTACCAACTTATAATGATGTTATGAAGTATTACTTATTTATTAGATACGAATTAAAAACTGACAAAACAACAAAAGAGCCGACAGTTCATGATATATCCGAAAGATTGGCTACGGAAATTTTAGATATCTGGCGAAAAGCGTCGCTTCCCACTGTCAGCTTTAAGAGAGTACTACAACTTATTCGATCTTACCATGACAAATATAGACGCTTACTAAAACCTTATCAGGGCCGTCAAACGAACAAGAAATATCAAAAAAAAAAAAAAACTGAATTTGTTACTGAGTCCCAAAGGTTATTTGATATTTGCAGTTGCAAATGCAAACTTATTAACTCAAGATGTTCTTGCTTAAAAGACAGCCGTGTTCCCAAGGAAGTAGTATCTTTCTTAATTATTCAAAGAACTGAGAAAAATGATGATAGGCGGGGTAGATTTGGTTGCGACAGTAAAAAATATGAAAAAAATAAAAAGACAAGAAAAAGAATTACTACGTAACAAAGAGATGATGGATCCTAACCAGCCGTCTTGTTCTTGTTCTTTGCCTGATGACTTAACGATCGAAAGTACCAGTTCAAGCAATAAAAGCGTAGCTTCTAGCCATCATCAATCGCCAAAACAAATAGCTGCTCCGCCATCAAAGAAAAATAGATTAAATTTACCATCATTAGCTCTCGCCTGTGATCGTACTGGAGTATCTGACAGAACAGCTTCTATTATAGCTTCTTCTGTGTTAAAAGATGTTGGAATTATTACATCAGAGGATCCTAGTGCTGTCAGTGATCGTTCAAAATTGCGCCGTGAAAGAACGAAAGTCAGATCAGAATTACAAGATGCAGATTGCAATAAAAGTATACGCTGTATTTATTTTGATGGCAGAAAAGATAAAACTTTGGTAAGCATTCAGAAGAAAGGCAAATTTTATAGAAAAAGAACTACAGAAGACCATTATGTGATTTTATCAGAACCAGGAAGTGATTATTTCGGGCATGTTACGTGTGAGTTAGGAACTGCTAAAGGTATTGAAAGTACCAAATAAATTATTTGAGAAAAAAATCGGTGAAATTGGATGAATTAGTTGTTGTTGGTTGCGATGGTATAGTCATGAATACAGGTTTCAAAGGAGGTGTTGTTCGGTTAATGGAAAAAGAACTTAATAAACCATTACAATGGTTTGTCTACCAGTTACATTCGAATGAGTTAACATTGCGACATCTTTTATTGCATTTGGATGGAAAAACTACAGAGCCTAAATGCTTTTCAGGTCCTATTGGATCTGAATTACAAAAATGTGAATCAATGCCAATTGTCCAATTTACCACCATTCCCTCCTTATTACCTGAAGTCACTAAAAATGAGTTGAGTACCGACCAAAAATATCTTTACGATGTGATGACAGCTATCAGCACTGGCATTTTTTCTCTCGATTTAGCTAATATTACACCTGGACCTCTTAACCATTCTAGATGGCTTACAACAGCAAATAGAATTTTAAGATTATATGCTACTAAAACAGACCCCGAAGAAAATTTAGTGATATTAGCTACGTTAGTAATGAGAGTTTATGGTCCAATGTGGTTCACAATAAAATGTAATCCCTCATGTTCAAACGGAGCTAAGCACCTGTGGCAAACAATAAGCCTACCTCGATATTTGAACGAGCATTTAAAGAAAATCATTGATAAGGTGATCCAAGGAAATGGATATTTCGGTCATCCAGAAAGTATTCTTATTGCTATGCTTGCAGACGAAGGAGAAATTATACGTAAGCTGGCGTAGTTTGACTACGTGCCAGAATATCAAAGATTTTACATGCTATACCCAAGCCGTAGAGCGCGTTATCAAATTGGTGACAGAAGCTTCAAGTGCAGTTTGTGGAGAAAATAAACGAGATGGTTTTATAAGAGCAAGACTATTATCACGACAGCAAGTGCCTAATTTTGAAACAAAAAAACAATTTAATACTAAATAATCTACTTATTTCTGAGTTTTTTCATTCCTTTATAAAATAATTTTTGTAATTTTTCTTAATAAAAAACATTAAAACAACTCATCAGGCTTTTATTTAACCTATCACAAAGTAGTTTGTTTTATAATAGACTGGAAAGTCATAAAAATACTTTCGTTAAAAAATAAATCAAGCTTGTAAAAAAAAATTTTTTTTCTAATTTTCAATTGGGTTGGGGCACCTCAAAACATCAAGACAAGTAAACAATCTTTTGAATACTGAATTCACTCATTGAACGACAACTTTGTATCGCTATTCCATTAAAAAAAAAAACGAAAAAAAAAAATTTTTTTTCATACAACATCACTCCACCCTAATGTACATATCTAGATATGTTAAAGCGTGTTTTTAGCGCAATAGTTAAAATACATGGGCGCATATTAGGGTGGGCCAAAATAAGACAATAGCAAAAATTGCCACCACAATAACAAAAAACGTTAGAATATTGAAAATGGTGCACCAAATAATTATATTTATCTATATATATATATATATATATATATATATATATAAATCAAGTTCTGTGTATGTGTGTTGTGTTCCCTGTGGAAACGTATTTTCCACACTTCAATCATCACCAAATTTTGGCCATAGGTTCCTTCGATCTCTTTCATATCTCAGAACTAAGAATTCTAAATTAATTTTTTTTCCATTTCACGTGCGCCACTGGATAGTGCGACAAATTTTGTATGTCAGCAAATGTTACTTATACGCCATGTACGTACTTAAGTGCAGAACTTTTGTTTGGTCATAGCATTAAGTTCACAAAAAGTTAAAGCGATTTAATTGAGTGATTTAAAAGTTTTTATTACATTTAAGCATTCCATTGTAAAAATAGCTGTATATATGAGATGACAGACAAAAATTGTGCAGCTAGAATATTTTTATTAAGTTATGAGATTTTGAGCAAAGAATGATAAATTAGAGGAATGAGGGATCTAAGAAAATAGAAGGAGAGAGGAAGAGGGTGTAAAAAAGAAGAGGGCGAGATAAGGAAATTATAAAGGGTAAGAATGACAAAAATTGGGAGATACATTTTGAAGAACATCAATAAAATCTTATATACTGTAGGCATACGTGCCTAAGATATGCGACCTTAGTACTTAAGTCACTTAAGGCACACTTAGTCTTAAGTGTGTTTCGGCCTTAAGCCTTTCAATTAGTACAAGTACGACAACATTGTAACTCGCTAAGATAAGTTATAAGGATAACAACTCTGTGTACACCATTTTGTAATATACAACAAAGAAAATAAAGGCATTCGTTCGATATTGTATAAAGTGAAAAGACGTGTTATTTTGCGCTTCTGGTAAAAGGCCATTCCTTGCAATACTGATTGCTTGATTTTAAGTAACGGGAGGAATGCGTTTAAATACACCTTCTTATTTAGATTAGTATCTGCCCAACCCGAGCAATGTCGGATACCCTGCTAGTTTTAAATAAAATTCAAAAGATTTTATTTGACGAAGTACGCTTTATTAAATATTTCTATTGCTTTGAACGTCATCTGCAGGGTAGGTAAATCTATGCTGAGAAATTCTGATTAAAGTCAAAGTTAAAGGTCTCTCAAAATTTTTTTCTGAACGGTATTTTATATTTTCGTCAATATGAAGAGAACACAGCTTTATTTTATATAAGGAAGACAATCAAAAGTCAATGCAAATTATGAAAGATTTGTTACTTTTACGTTATTGGACTAAAAATTAAGGGGCACAGAACAGAAAATTGTGAAAACTCCAAATTAAAGTTCGTAATTTTCGCAAAGATTTCTCGAATTCTCAAACTTTTTCGAAAATATTTGCAATATTGGCTCTCTCCAAGAATTAAGTTCTTAAATGAAATCAGTTCTCAGATCAACGAGAATTTCACATATAGCTTGGGTTAGGTCATGTTGGGCGTAAGCAAGCACGGAAAACATTTATGTGGTATGTAGTTAGATAAATTATCCAAGACCGTAGCAAACCTCTCTGTTTATGAACATTTTCTTAGGTCTGTAAAAAGCTGGACAGTGAGACACAAATTGAATCTATCACTATACTCCCCATGCACCTGATCCACCTAGATCTCAATGCAATTCAGATGGCCTGCCATTCAATTACTGCGACGAGTATCTCACTATTCTGTGAAAAGGTGTGTCTACCCAACGTTTAATTACCTGACTTTCGTTCAAGAATACACTATTATAGGTGGCCTACAGAACTAAGATTTCTTAATAGATTACCACGTCGGTTTGCTTGTATCAATTCCAGGAAATAAATATTGAATTAAAGTCGTGGTCACGTACCAACGCAATAATTTGTTCTGCATGGTATAGTGACCAAGTTGGTAAGACTAAACGAACCTTGATAAAAGTTTCCCCATTTTAAGACTCAAAGGCATCTATGTTCGCTATTGTGGTATTTTCTGGTATTCTATAAATGTCAGTGTAATCTCGCCAGCTGGTTATCTACCTGGGTCATAAAATCTAAAAAAGTTCAAATTTTGCGTTAAATCAGTTTGCAGTAAAATGTGCGATATATATATATATATATATATATATTTATATAGTTTTCATTGAATTTTCAAAGGCAGTTTCCCGTCCCTATGATTACTAAATTGTTTGCCCTTTCTGGCAGTTGCATAAGTTTTCGGGGGGAAACCGATAACTTCTTGATAACAAATCGACAGATATTGGTAAAAAAATTCGATAACAAACGGATAGCTCGTCGATTAATAATCGATTGAATCTAGCTTTATTTAACTTGACCGAATTTACTTCAATTTAATTTGAAAGAATATAATTTAATTTTAAATTAAATTAAATTGATGATTTGATTTAAATTTATTTAATTCAATTTAATTTCATTTAAATATAATTTAACTAATAATTTATTTTACTGTGTTTTTTATTTTTTTTTATTTTATTGTTTATTATTTTCCTGTTTATTATTTTACTGTGTGTTTTTTCATTTCTTTATTTCCCTTTTTTTATATCGTTTTAATTTAATTTTTAAATTTCATTTTATTTTATTTTAATTATCTTATATTTTTCTCTTCTAACACTTTATTACTTCACATAAATGTAACGAATAAGATTTTAAAACCAACAAAAACCCCAAAACCAAATAAATTTCGGCTTAAACATGAATACCCAACCATACACTTTGTTGTTGTAAATACTTTTTAGTAATAAATTTCACGATTTTTCTCATGCTTTTTTTAGGTCTTTATTTCCAACATAACAGCAGTGTTCAAATCTGTTCTATTACTTAAATGTGTAGTTACTATACTTACGCTTTCATTACATCTCTGTATTACACACTACACCCGTATTTACATTCTACATGTATCCCCTATATAGCATACCTTTTACAAAGACTATGCTTACCCTTTCACTTATATCTCACGCTTACGTTTTGAATCCCCCCATATCGTGATCAAAGATGTTCACACATAAAACAAGTGAATATAATAAAGGTTATTTTTTTGATTCACCCTAATAAATATAACAGTAACTGAACCGCTAATAATAATCTGGGCACATGTTGCAGTTATAGACTGACCATCACAGACCTTACATATTACTCTTCTATGTATGTACATATGTAGGTTGTTACCAAATGCTGTTAAAAAAAAAAATACATATTGCAAAATATGTGAAAGTGTATTCACTAATATATACACATATATGTATAGCAAGACTAGCTCTTTACACAATTTAATATACATACCAATATTAACACCACACAAATCCAAACATTTGTATGCATAAGAGGTTTTTAGTTGAGCCCAAAATTGAATTTAAAGCACATAATTGATAACATACATACATACATACATACGTATGTATCCTTTATAGTTATTTAAGTTTATGTCTACACTTTTTGTTGTTCCCTCCAAGTGTGAATTCGTTTAGATATTCTACTTAATATTTCACATATCACTTGCAGTTTTTAGTTAAAGTTCTAAAGTTGGGTAAATATCTGAAATGGCGTATGAAATATAATAAATTGTTGATATTAAAAGAAACAAGTAAGGAAGGCCAAGTTCGGGTGTAACCGAACATTACATACTCAGTTGAGAGCTGTGGAGACAAAGTAAGGGAAAATCACCATGTTGTAAAAAGAACCTAGGGTAACCCTGGAATGTGTTTGTATGACATGTGTATCAAATGGAAGGCATTAAAGAGTATTTTATGAGGGAGTGGGCCATAGTTCTACAGGTGGACGCCATTTAGGGATATAGCCATAAAGGTGGATCAGGGTTGACTCCAGAATGCGTTTGTACGATATGGGTATCAAATGAAAGATGTTAATGAGTATTTTAAAAGGGAGTAATCCTTAGTTCCATAGGTGGACGCCGTTTCGAGATATCGCCATAAAGGTGGGCCAGGGGTGACCCTAGAATTTGTTTGTACGATATGGGTATCAAATGAAAGGCGTTAATGAGTATTTTAAGAGGGCGTGGGCCATAGTTCTATAGATGGACGCCTTTTCGAGATATCGCCATAAACGTGGACCAAGGGTGACTCTAGAATTTGTTTGTACGATATGGGTATCAAATTAAAGGTGTTAATGAGTATTTTAAAAGGGCGTATGCCTTAGTTCTATAGATGGACGCCTTTTCGAGATATCGCCATAAAGATGGACCAGGGCTGACTTTAGAATTTGTTTGTACGATATGAGTATCAAATTAAAGGTGTTAATGAGTATTTTAAAAAGGAGAGGGCCTTAGTTCTATATGTGGACGCCTTTTCGAGATATCACCATAAAGGTGGACCAGGGGTGACTCTAGAATGTGTTTGTACGATATGGGTATGAAATGAATTTACCAAGTTTTTTTTGTAAAGTTATATTTTGCGTCAAAAGACCAATACAATTACCATGTTTCATCCCTTTTTTCGTATTTGGTATATAATTATGGCATTTTTTTCATTTTTCGTAATTTTCGATATCGAAAAAGTGGACGTGGTCATAGTAGGATGTCGGCCATTTTTTACACCAATACAAAGTGAGTTCAGATAAGTACGTGAACTGAGTTTAGTAAAGATATATCGATTTTTGCTCAAGTTATCGTGTTAGCGGCCGAGTGGAAGGACAGACGGTCGACTGTGTATAAAAGCTGGGCGTGTCTTCAACCGATTTCGCTCTTTTTCACAGAAAACAGTTATCGGCCTAGAATCTAAGCCTCTACCAAATTTCACAAGGATTGGTAGATTTTTGTTCGACTTATGGCATTAAAAGTATCCTAGACAAATTAAATTAAAAAGGGCGGAGCCACGCCCATTTTGAAAATGTCTTTCATTTTTGTATTATGTTGCACCATATCATTACTGGAGTTGAATGTTGACATAATTTACTTATATACTGTAAAGATATTAACTTTTCATTTAAAATTTGAATTAAAAAATTTTTTTTTTAAAAAGTGGGCGTGGTCGTTCTCCGATTTTGCTATTTTTTATTAAGCAGACATATAGTAATAAGAGTAACGTTCCTGCCAAATTTCATCATGATATCTTCAACGACTGCCAAATTACAGCTTGCAAAACTTCTAAATTACCTTCTTTTAAAAGTGGGCGGTGCCACGCCCATTGTCCAAAATTTTACTAGTTTTCTATTCTGCGTCATAAGTTCAACTCACCTACCAAGTTTCATCGCTTAATCCGTATTTGGTAATGAATTATAGCACTTTTTCGAAATTTTCGATATCGAAAAAGTGGGCGTGGTTATTGTCCGATATCGTTCATTTTAAATAGCGATCTGAGATAAGTGCTCAGGAACCTACATACCAAATTTCATCAAGATACCTCAAAATTTACTCAAGTTATCGTGTTAACGGACAGACGGACGGACAGACATGGCTCAATCGAATTTTTTTTTGATACTGATGATTTTGATATATGGAAGTCTATATCTATCTCGATTCCTTTATACCTGTACAACCAACCGTTATCCAATCAAAGTTAATATACTCTGTGAGCTCCGCTCAACTGAGTATAAAAATGTTAAACAAACTCCGTCAGATGCATAATTTTCTTATGCCTCAATTGGCAGTAACTTTTAAGTTTATTTTCGAAAATATTTATCTGCCCTA
This sequence comes from Eurosta solidaginis, assembly GCF_040869045.1. Classification (NCBI taxonomy): domain Eukaryota; kingdom Metazoa; phylum Arthropoda; class Insecta; order Diptera; family Tephritidae; genus Eurosta; species Eurosta solidaginis. Next base: position 315,548,490 of record NC_090319.1, on the reverse strand, counting down.
TCTGCTAAGCATATTTATGAGTGAAATTTTTGTTTGCAAAAATGCTACTCATACTCGTAAATAGAATATAAATAGGAATAACAATTAAAGAAAAGGAGCAGGAATGTGAATAGGAGTAGGAATCGGGATGGGAGTATGAAAAAGGGTAAGAATTGCAACAGAACTAGGAATAAGAATTGGAATATGATAAGGATAAAAATAGGAATAGGAAAAGGAATAGAAATAGTAGTATTAAATAGGATTAATAATAAGAAAAGGAATAATAATAGGAGTAAAAATACGAATAGGAGTAAGAATAGAAAGAGGAATAGAGTTTGGAGTTAGAATAGGAATATGAATAGGAATAGGAGAGTAGTGGGAATAGGAATGGGATTAATAGTAGAAATAAGCATAGAAATAGGAATAGGACTAGGAATAAGGATAGGAATATGAATAAGAAATGGAATAAAGAAAAGAATAGGAATAGGACTAGGAACAGGAGTAGGAATGGAAATAGAAATATGGATTGGAGTAGCAATAGGCAAATAAAATAGTTCCTTTTTTCCCATTCCATAGGCATTGACTGTTTCGTCACATCACTCATCGCCTCAAAAGCAGCCGGAGTCTTATTGTCACCTTCCTGTGGCCCGTGCGAAAAAGTCGGAGTTTTATTAATACCTCTCCTTGGCTCCTACGAGAAAGCCGAAATCTTAGTGTAACCTCCCTTTGGCTTATCACGCTTTTTCACATGGCAAACCGACACTTTTCGCATCTCCTCTCTTATTTGTAGCGTTGGTTGTTCTTTTTATACTCAGCTAAGTAAAGCTCACAGAGTATACTAATTTTGTACGCATAACGGTAATCCATAACGGCATAAACTAATCGAGATAGATATAGACTTCTATATATGAAAATGATCTGGGCGAAAAAAGAAATTTATTTAGCCATGTTCGTCCGTCCGTCCGTCCGCCCGTAAACACGATAACTTGAGTAAATTTTGAGGTATCTTGATGAAATTTGGTATGTAGGTTCCTGGCCACACATATCAGATCGCTATTTAAAATGAACGAAATCGGACTATAACCACGCCCACTTTTTCGATATAGAAAATTTCGAAAACCCGAAGAAAATGAGATAATTCATTACCAAAGACGGATAAAGCAATTACGCTTGGTAGGTGGGTTGGCCTTACGACGCACAATAGAAAATTGGTAAAATTTTGGACAATGGGTGTGGCACCGCCCACGTTTAAAAGAAGGTAATTTGAAAGGTTTGCAAGCCGTAATTTGGCAGTCGTTGAAGATATTATGATGAACTTTGGAAGTAACGTTACTCCTATTCTTATATGTGCGCTAAATAAAAATTAGCAAAATTGTATAACGAACACCCCCACTTTTTAAAAAAAATTTTTAAAAGTCAAATTTTAACAAAAAATTTAATATCTTTACAGTATGTAAGTAAATAATGTCAACATTCAACTCCAGTAATGATATGGTGCAACAAAATACAAAAATAAAAGAAAATTTCAAAATGGGCGTGGCTCCGCCCTTTTTTATTTAATTTGTCTACAATACTTTTAATGCCATAAGTCCAACAAAAATTGACTAACCCTTGTGAAATTTGTTAGGGGCATAGATTCTACGACGGCAACTGTTGTCTGTGAAAACGGGAGAAATCGGTTGAAGCCATACCCAGTTTTTATACACAGTTAACCGTATGTCCTTCCGCTCGGCCCTTAACACGATAACTTTAGCAAAAATAGATATATATTTACTAAACTTAGTTGACGTACTTATCTGAAGTCACTTTGTATTGGTATAAAAAATGGCCGAATGGTTATAGTTCGTTCATTTTAACTAGCGATCAGAGACGAGTGCCCAGGAACCTACATACCAAATTTCATCAAGATACCTCAAAATTTACTCAAGTTATCGTGTTTATTGACGGACGGACGGACGGACATGGCTAAATAAATTTTTTTTTTCGCCCAGATCATTTTTATATATAGAAGTCTATATCTATCTCGATTAGTTTATGCTGTTACGGATTGCCGTTATGCGAACAAAGTTAATATGCTCTGTGAGCTCTGCTCATGTAAGGTGCTATAACCTCCGAAGAGATTTTATGCTAAGATTCTCTTCAAATTTGCCTCCTGTTCCTTTTAAGTTTTCCTATAAATTGGAGTGATGGGACCTACTTGTTTTATACCGACTCCGAACGGCATCTGCAAGGCAGATTAGTTTTCGCTGAAAATTTTTCATGGCAGAAATACACTCGTTTAGAAAACTTTTCTTCTAATTGAAAAACTTGTTTCTAAAATTTTGGTGTTTCTTTGCCCGGGGCGAGAACCCAGGATTGGTGTGGTAGACGGAGTACGCTACCATCACACCATGGTAGACGTTTGCATACCCCTCTAATTTTATGAGGTAGGTTCTTTTTATGTAGCTGTCCACTAAACAAGAACTCCATAGTATAGGATAGGGTTTCCAATCGCTGTAAATACCCTATGAGGAAGAGAGAGAGAGGGCGATAAAAGTTATCGCCAAGACAGCCGAATATTCCTCCTGACTCCCAGCTACATCACATCGGCCACTATCAGGCGTAATGTTGTACATGCAACCCTAACCTGCTCGGCCATAAGAAGTTCGGTAAAGCACTCACATCATCTTTCTTTTGTCACATTGTCACCTTGTCACTCTTGACAAGCCTTTTCACAATTTGAACCTATATTCGCATACCAGTAAATAAATAAATAAAAAAATAAAAAATCGAACATTCTTACTCCAATTCCAAAGTGAGCCGAGATGTCGCAATTCGTAAAATATTTCTCCCAGATCTGGATGGAGAGTATTTGGGTTAAGCGGATCGATTTAAGGTATTGAATTAAAGATTCACTCTTACAGCCTGACCTTGAATGATTTCTACAAGGCATGTTATACAATCGGATTGCAAATACAATTTTAATAGCTAAAAATGTTTTGCTCCGACGCTCAACAGCAAAATGTATCTAGCTCTGATCATCTCACGCAATAGTACGCAAAACAAGTAAAGGTGTCTAAGTTCGGGTGTAACCTAACAATATATACTCAGCGTGAGCTTCAATTGTACATTTCATTTCAGATAAATTACGTTTTTACATAACACGTGGCATCGCCGTTTAAAAAAATGTCTCCCCATTTCCTCTTACAATAAAACTTGATAAGTGAAATATCACTTATTCCAAACTATCTTTTGCTAAGTTATAGCTTATTATTCTAGTCTACGACCCTTTTAAACTTGTTTTGTAGCTAAGTTGCCGTGGTCTTTAACCGATCCCTTCCAGTTTTACTACAAATATTTTCTGCTATAAGGAAAATATGTGTACACGATTTCATTACGATATGTTAATTTTTCTTCGAGTTATGGCTCCCGAAACAGAAAATTGCTTAGTCATAAAAGGGGCGGTGCCACACCCATTTTCAACAATTTTAGTATTTTCCAATTTAATGTTATAATTCAATTTAAAAAGTAAAATTCTATTGATACAAAGCTCTTTTTCGCTAAGATATAGCTTATTTTATTCGTCCACGACCGTTTTAAAAATATTTTATATAAAAGTGGGCGTGGTACTTAACCGATTTCCTTAAGTTTTCTTCAAAGCATTCCTTATAGTAAAGGCAACGTCTCTGCCGAATTTTGTTACGATAGGTTTAACGATTTTTGACTTATGATTAATAATATTTATAAAATTGATTTTATCACAAGTGGGCGGTGCCACGCCCATTTTAAACATATTTTTTCAGATTTTTATCAAGAGTCTCAATATCAGTCTACGCGTCAAATTTCAACATTCTAGGTGTATTGTTCACTAAATAATCAGGTTTTTTGTGTTTTCAAAAATGTTATATATATAACAGGCGCGGCCCGGTCGTTGGTACGGCTTCGTGATATGGGTTATGGGCTTTCTGACTTCGGACACTCTAGCCTTCTTACTAGTTTCGACTTTATCCCGGACAGGACGAACTATTTTATGCCTATGCAACCTTCACCAGAGTCATTCCTCCGAGGGAGGAGTGGGGAAGAGGAATTATCTGGGGCATGGGACCGGTTAACTTGTTCACGGATGGGTCGAAGTTGGACGGAAAGGTTGGCGGGGGGTCTTTTGTCAAGAGCTAAATGTAAGCCGCAAGTTTAAGCTGGCTGATCACTGCAGTGCATTCCAAGCGGAAGTTGCTGCGATTAAGGATGCGGTGGATGAAATGCTATCCAGCGCTACTACGGTTAGGGAATTTAACATCTACTCTGATAGCCAAGCGGCTATAAAGGCCTTGAGCTCAACTACAGTGCGATCGAGGGTGGTCTGGGAGTGCCTGACCTCACTTGCGCTTGCATCGTATTATTTTACAATTAAGAGTATCTGGGTCCCGGGCCATAGTGATATTCCGGGTAACGGTGAAGCGGATCTCTTAGCCCGAACCAGTACAACTGAACCGGATGAAGATGGCTGTAGGGATTTCGGGATTCCATTAGCCACTTGTGGATTGCTCCTCCTTAGCTAGGCCTCGAGTCAGCTCAGCAAACGTTGGGCGGACACTACGTCTTGCAGGGTAGCAAGATCTTTCTGGGCGAAAATGGGTGGCAGGAGGTCTGCTGAAATAATTGGGTTCACTAAGGCTCACCTATCAATGGTTATTGGGGTCTTGACAGAACACTGTCCCATGGGAATCCATGCGGTACGTCTCAATATATTGGAAACTCCATCATGCTGCAGCTGTATGGAGGATGATGAAGTGGAATCGCCAAATCACTTTATGCTTTATTGCCCAGCTTTTGGCAGAACTAGGCGAAATTATTTTGGTCGCGACTCACTTGGATCTCGCGAGGAGCTATCCAAGTTTGAGATCGGGATCATTCGGAACTTTATCGTTGCTAACTAACGATTCTCTAAGTAGTTATATCTACGTCACCGTTGTTTTTTTATTAGTTGTGGTATCACAACGGACCTTCATGTTGTCCAAGTGAGCCTGCCATATGAGGGAAGCTACCACCCAACCTAACATAACTTATATATATAAAAAGTAGGCGTGGTAATCATCCGATTTTCCTCATTTTCAATACCAATCTATTCTGGGTCCAGATAAGCTCGTGTACCAAATTTGGTGGAGATATCTCAATATTTACTCAAGTTATCGTGTTAACGGCAGACGGACGGACATGGCTCAATCAAATTTTTTTCCATACTGACGATTTTGATATATGGAAGTCTATATCTATCTCAATTCCTTTATATCTGTACAACCAACCGTTATCCAATCAAAGTTAATATACTCTGTGTACACAACACGCTGGGTATAAAAATAGCTTAAGTATTGATAAAAATAATTTCACTACACAAACTTGCTTATACATATGAACAAGCTTACTTACTTACTTAATTGGCGCTTAACCGTCTAAACGGTTATGGCCGTCCAACAAGGCGCGCCAGTCGCTCCTTCGCTCCGCCAACCGGCGCCAATTTGTCACACCAAGGGAGTTTAAATCGTTTTCCACCTGGTCCTTCCAACGGAGTGGGGGCCGCCTCTACCTCTGCTTCCATAGGCGGGTTCCGATAGAAACACTTTCTTGGCCGGAGCGTCATCTTCATTCGCATAACATGGCCTAGCCAGCGCAGCCGCTGCGTTTTTAATTCGATGGACTATGTTGATGTCTGCGTATAGCTCGTACAGCTCATCATTAAATCTTCTTCGGTACTCGCCATCGCCAACGCGTAGAGGTCCATAAATCTTTCGAAGAACTTTTCTCTCGAACACTCCCAAAGCCGCTTCATCTGCTGTTGTCATGGTCCATGCTTCTGCCCCATATAGCAGGACGGGTACGATAAGTGACTTGTGGAGTATGATTTTCGTTCGCTGAGAGAGGACTTTACTTTTCAATTGCCTACCTAGTCTAAAGTAGCATTTATTGGCAAGATTGATTCTTCGCTGGATTTCAGTGCTGATGTTGTTGCTAGTGTTGATGCTGGTTCCCCACTTATGTAATTAATTGATATTGGCATCCCGCGTTTAAATAACCAAAAAAAGAAATTGCGCGAAATCAGTTTTACGGATAAAAATTGAGTCGAGTGGCTTATGCAATGTATTGTGCCGCAAATTCTTACAACCAAAAAAGTGTTGAAAAGTCACTGCCAATAAGATTTACAGCTTAAATGGCATTTGTTCAATAACAAATAAGCAAAGAGCATAACAACGCACCAGATTATTTCAAAGGTGGGATGCGCTGTATGTATGTACATATGTATGTAAATATGTACTGCAGCTTGTACTATGCAAATGAAAATCCTGAAGAGGAGCTTAATTCAATTACATTGTAAATAATCAACAAACGAATGGAGTAACTAACATTTCACACCCATACAAAAACACAAAGAAACAGCTAAGCTGGCAAGCTTGGAGGCAATCGAACAAAATCAATTATTTATCAGCCTTCTACTGCAAACGGTGGCTGCATAGTGGTGGTTTCTTTTCACACACAGAGATGTCACATAGCAATTGAAAAAACACTGTGAGTGTTTGCATGAATTTCCCAGCGTAGCTTGGAAGATTGTTAACATGCCGATGTCCTAAGAGGGTTAAGGGCTTCATTCTGAATAGCGAACGATAGCTCGGACGAATGATAGCTCAGACGAACGATTCGCCTTCAAACGATTTCGTCTAGCAATAGTATTCTCTATCCATTTTCGTTCGGCCTTTACATTTCTTACTTTTTGTCAAAGAGCAATGCGAAAACCATCGTTTGACATAGTGCAAATACACTAGCGATTCGTCTCTGTGGCGAATGAGGCCCTAAGTTTCCAGCGCTTGTCTTCAACTTGTCTCAGCCCACCTTTGTCATCTCTGAAACCAGCTGATCATGAAGACTTATGTCGTGCAATATCTTTCCTGTTGCCAGTAGTCGAAATACTTCCAGCCGTTTTGCTCCCTTATTTCACCGAAAACCTGTGACCTACCAACCACCAGCTTGGCTTTCAAAAATAAAACTGCAACGGCAGTGCGCTAAGAGGCATAGAATAGTACTCGTAGCATTAGATTTGTCCAAAGCTGTTGACACAGTACAGGTTTACGCCGATTACTTTATCGGCGGCGGCGGCGGCGTGGGCAGTACGCCGGCGTACGCCGGTGTTCTTACTTTAAAAAGCTTGCTTTTTCTCTTTAAAAAAATTATATTTAGGAAAGGTTTTGTTTGTATGTATTTCGGAAAATCCGGGGTTTTGCCTCAAAATCTCGCAGATCGTTCAAACATTTTCAAGAGTAGCTCCTTGCGGACGGATTGTCCCTCGTTCGCTTACTCCAGAGAGGCTTCGAACCTAACCCCGGTGTTTGGAATTACTGCGTCTGTTGAAAAGAAATAGAGATACATAAAATGGTCTCACTTTTGTCTATATATCTCGTGCAAAGCGTAGTTTCAGTTCAGAGTGGGGTGAATTCCTAATAATCTTCGCCAAGAAAATGTCTTTAAATCATATGTGACTCCTTGGTGGTCACGCCCAAAGTCGACTTACGGTTGCTATTAATGGTCTTTTAATACTCATGACTTTTGTGGCACAGGTTGCTTCCAGTTTTTTCGGCTGTTTTTAAGAGCTGCAATTCCCGATTTGCGAACAATAGCAATCCCGACCACCAGTCGGTACCACGCCTCCCGACCCTCACACCATAATGCCAGCACAGAAGCTATAGGACTGCGACTTCGAACTCATACCTTCGTCGACGTCACTGTCCTAGAAGCTCTAGGTGTAGCTGCGGATACTTTCTTACGGATGTTTTAGTCGCGCTATGCTGCCAAGCTACACAAAGAAACACCTTGAAACGTTGTGGAGGGACTATTCGGCCAAGGATGCGGCCCTCGAAATCATAGGCAATCTAAGTGGATATCATTACGTAACTCATGGGGTGAAAATCGTATAATCCTCGGCGCATCTACATAATTAAAATTTCACAAGGACACTGGATAAAATTTTAAAATATAGACCAAATTTTGCAGACGTTTGTGCTCACAATATTGATTTCATGAAAGTCGACCGACTTTAAGTTGAAAGATATTGACTGCGGTTTTCCGGCCTTATGGTATAAAAGCTCATTATGGATGACCGCATAGCTTCAGTTTGCAGACTAGTTCGACTGTCCACTACGTTAAGCTAGTAGCACACACGGTCTTTAGTTCGACTGTCTTGGGAAAGCTTTTGTTTCGCCACTTTGAGTGTTCTTGCGAAGGACAAAGCCTCACCTGGTAAATATGTGTCTGCGTATTTACATTTGTAAAAGGAGCCGTAACGTGTAGGTGATATTTAAACTTGGTTGATAGGCTATAAACAATGTGATTCACTTTCAGGGACTAGTGTTGGATACGGCCGCCAACTTTAGGAAATAACAAACCGGAGACTTGGGTGTTGAAGGATGAAGTGTGAAAATCAAAATTAACATTTCAGACGCTTTTGTATAGTTTCGCAAATGAACAACAGATGTTTGAATGTAGGCCCCAAGTGATTTTTCAAACCCTGTATGTACCTGCATGTACGTGTGAGACATATATCCTCAACTTAAGTATGAGGTAAGAATAATTTCAAAGGAGTGTTTATGCCCCCAGAACCTTCTAAAGGATTTGACATCACTGATTTCGCTTATTCTTTCAGCCAATCGCAATATAAAATTTAAAAAAATTCGGCACCTTTTTGGATAATTCGGTTTTTTTTAACAACTTGAGGACAATTTGAAAACATGCTCGCCTCTGGGCATTTCATTTGAATTCATTGTTCATTATTAATTTTTTCAAACAAATATGCAAAGTGAGCATAAAAATTTATTATCAAACTTTTCTTTGTTTTAATATCTGTTTTTTGTTAATTCTGTGTTTTGTTTTAACAACTTGGTGAATTAGGTAATGCAAAGTCCGTGTTAATCTGACATCGAAAGCGCCTGTTTTTTTAAATAACTTTTGAACAGTTAGAACGAGTTAAATTTCGCAATTAGTTTCTTATAACTGGCAGTGATGCGCATCCGTTGATACCACTTTCGACCATATCCGACCAATTTTCGACGTGAACAATAAATGGCCTAAACAGTCTTATACTATTTTCATACAGACGGCTTATTGAATAATAAAGGCAGTTTTCTACATTAAGACGCTTATTGAGCCCAATCTTCCATACAAAATTCGAATCTATAATTATTTCATTAGTAGCTAATCGAATGCCTAATGAAGTCAAACGCACAATGCAACTCTGTTGGCCGCGTTCCGCTTCTTAGTTTTTGGTGTGTTCAGTGCTTAAAAATGTCATTTGTCAAAGTAAATGTCATTGTCTGCATGGCGGAACGATACAAGGTGGCCGCATCGAACAGCTGATTATAACCTTTTTATTTGATTTGATACATCAACTACCGGCGCAGTACGATTTTAACATTTGTCCATCGAATTTACAAGTACATGGAATTTTTTTTGTTTGTAGGTATGTCACCATGCTGCCACATTGTATCGTTCCGCCATGATTGTCTGTCATATAGCATTGTCATTTTATTCGCTTGACATTTCATCCTTCATACTAATCGAGCAGTTACTTCTGTGTGAAAGCAAAAAATTTACGATTTTTACGAAAATAAAAATAAAAACAACATCAATTTCATTAGAAGGTGAAATGAGATCATTAAGTTTCTGTGTGAAAACAGTATTAAACGAGTAGAAAATATAGTAACGCGTCGGACGCCGCCGCCGCCGCGCCGATATTTTTATCATTCGGCGCGTATCTCTATGATACAGTTAATCACTGCTTTCCGCCTAATCTTAAATTATGGACCTCAAACTGTTGGAGTCATTGGGAGGCATAGATTCAGTTAGGAAATGCAGTAAAAAATAATTAAACAAAGAGTATTTCAGAGGAGTCCCCTCGCCCCACTTTTGTTTTATTTCTCTATCTCGAAGCTCCCTTTCCCACCAGATTAACTCACCATAATTTTCTACGATAATGACGGCAGGATAATGGTTACAAGTCTTGGCACTTCCATAGATGCGTTATGCTTAAAAATTTACCACTATCTCCTCAGTCTTTCATTTTTCTTTATCTCGCGTTATTTCGCACTGTCACAAAGTCTTCGTAGATCTTATTTACAACCTAGACCACATATCGACTATGTGGGGTTTCCACGTCGATAACATAAACATACCCAAAAATACTGGGTGTGTTGTTCGATAATTACCCACATTACCATGAGCATGTTGCCGCGATCGCCCCGTGAAGAAAAACCAAAGTGAAACGAAATGCTGACCAAACAGCGAAGTCGTATGCCGATAGAATCCGGGTAAATCTAGTTCTCAAAATACAATGCCCAAAACTCGCAGTTGAGGAAAGTAGACTTACACGATACATATCCTGCATGTAATGGGTGCCCACGTCCCAATCCGTTTGAGAGAAATCAAATAGAGTCAAGAGTTCCATATGATCCCTCAAGCAGGAAAGGCGTGGACAGAAGCGCGGTGGTGCAAAATGTTTAAGATAATGCGCAACTTCTACGACGTTAGACTCACAAAGAAGACGTTTGACTCACATTGGGCATACTAACTGGACACTGCTTTCTGGCCTCATACTTTTTGTTATAAGTAATGCCTCAGGAAAGTGTCCGACTTAGACATAAGTGAAGTGGACAGCTACCTCCGACCGCCGCTGAGTTATCTCCTAGGAAGAATCGACGAATATGAGATCAGGATGACGGACTTGCTATGGACCACTAGGGTTGACTGCGAAGTCTCAAGGTCCTTATGGCCATGCTTGCGGTGAGGGTACTTACGGGTGTCATCACAGGTCATTGTGCTATCGCACCAATGCTCTGACGGTGGTGAATACCAACAAGCTCCCTCTGCAGAAGCTGTCAGGATGAGGAGGAAGAGGAGTCGATCTACCACTTTCTCTGCCGATGTCCGGCGCTTCAAAGAACAAGGCTCAGATTTCTGGGCTCACGCTTCTTCGACAGCCTGGCAGAGGTTGGGAAGGTGAACCGCTCGCTTCTTCTTGGGTTCATCAGGGAAAGCAAGTGTTTCGTTGGGGACCACTGGGAGGTAATGGGGCTAAACGAATTTGCCGACACCCTGTACTTACTGATGGCACTCACAATGAACAATAATGTCTCCGAGTGGAAGTGCGGTTAACACTCACGCACGCCATCTTAACCTAATCTAACCTAAGGCCTCATCAGTAACAGCAGATGTAAAAAGTGGGTGCCTTAGAAAGAAACGGTTGAGCACGTGTTGTGTACGTGTGCCGCGCTCGCGTTGTCGAGGCATCAGCTACCAGGTGTGGTAGATTTGTCAGATCTCAAAGCAGCAATTAAGCTAGCCAAAAGAATTCTGCTAACACCATCCTCTAACAACTACGTCTCTTTAATCTAACCCTATTCAAACCGCAAATTTCCTTGAACTTCCTAAACAAACAGCTGGGAAAGATTCTAAATGAATATGTGAAACAAGTTTACATACAATTTAATACAATTAGATATTAACATCCCGTAAAATATAATTTTAGATACAAACACAGACATGTATTAAAATATATCGATGTACAAATATCGGCTTTTCTATTCTTTTCTTTTTCAGTACTAAATAAGTAAGCGTTCATACCATGTCATGTTAACCTAGATAATATATTATAACTAAAGGACACCTTAAAGCAACACATGACACTTACAAACACACTCATGTATAGGTTAATCGATATACATTTTTTAATGTCATTCAGGTACTATCAAAAACGAAACGACAACAATGTTTATTGGCTTAAAACACACTTGTATTTCACTTGGGCATACTAGACACGCCCGACATACAAACATCGGCCTATTTTCCATTGACCTGCATGTAAGTTTTATCATAACAAACAAGCTCAGAGCTCGATTTACTGGTGACGCTTTACTTATTCTGTCATTCAAACATTTATATGCTAAGCTCCCCTCCTCTGTATTTATCAGCCTGTTTGTCGCTCCCACAGTTGATATGATTTTTGTCACTTTGTTTGTGCGAAGAGCCGAACAGTTAAATGAACAAGCGAAAAAGTTGTCAGGTTCCGGTGTGACAATGAAGTCTGCTGTTTTGTATCAATAGGATGTATGGTCTAATGCTCAAAGAGATAGATGATAGGAACTGTATAAATTAGTATTCCATTTATTGTGCCATAAAGCTTAGAGTACACTTTTTTGTTTTATAACTTTGAAACTTTGGTCACATTTAAAGTTGTTAAACTTCAATGCTTGGGCCTTATTAATACAGAAATATTGGAAATTCATGCCTCTGAACTAGAGATTTACGCCGATCACTTTATCGGCGGCGGCGGCGTAGGTTCTATTATATACCGCCGACGGCGGCGTTGGCAGCGCGCCGGAATACGCCGGTGTTCTTACTTTAAAAAGCTTGTGTTTTCTAATTAAAAAAATAATATTTACGAAAGGTTTTGTTTGTATGTATTTAAAGAAATCAACTTGTTGGCTATTTCGAAAGATCCGTGGTTTTTGCCTCAAGATCTCGCAGACCGTTCAAAAATGTTCAGGCGCAGCTCCTTGCGGAGGGATTGTCCCTCGTTCACTTACTCCAGAGAGGCTTCGAACCTAACCCCGGTCTTTGGTATTGGCACTGCTGCATCTGCAGAAAAAAATAGATATACAAAAAATATGCACACTTTTGTCTGTATATCTCGTGCAAAGCGTAGTTTCACCTGGGGTTAACTCCTAATTCGCGAACACAATTTCTCTAAATCATTTGTGGCTCCTTGGCGGTCACGCACAAAGGCGACTTACGGTTGCTATTAATGGTCTATTAATACTCATGACTCTCGTGGCACAGGTTGCCTCCAGTTTTTTCGGCTTTTTTTAAGAGCTACATTCCCGATGTGCGAACAGTAGCAATCCCGAACACTAGTCGCTACCACGCCTCCTGACCCTCACAACATATGCCAGCACAGAAGCTATAGGACTTATACCTTCGTCGACGTCACTTTCCTAGAAACTCTAGGTGTAGCTCTGAAGACTTTCCAACGGATGCTTTTGTCGCGCTATGCTGCTGAGCTACATCAGAGAAGCACCTTGAAACGTTAGGGAGTGACTATTCGGCCAAGGATGCCGCCCTCGAAATCATAAGCAGTCTAAGTGGATGTCATTGCGTAATGGGTGAAAATCGTATAATCCTCGGCGCATCTACATAATTAAAATTTTACAAGGACCCTGGATAAAATTTTTAAAATTTAGACCAAAGTTTGCAGACGTTTCCGATGTGCGAACAGTAGCAATCCCGAACACTGGTCGCTACCACGCCTCCTGATCCTCACAACATATGCCAGCACAGAAGCTATAGAACTTATACCTTCGTCGACGTCACTTTCCTAGAAGCTCTAGGTGTAGTTCTGAAGACTTTCCAATGGATGCTTTTGTCGCGCTATGCTGATGAGCTACACCAGAGAAACACCTTAAACCGTTAGGGAGTGACTATTCGGCCAAGGATGCCGCCCTGGAAATCATAAGCAGTCTAAGTGGATGTCATTGCGTAATGGGTGAAAATCGTATAATCCTCGGCGCACCTACATAATTAAAATTTTACAAGGACCCTGGATACAATTTTTAAAATTTAGTCCAAAGTTTGCAGACGTTTGTGTTCACAACATTGATTTCAATAGTCTTCGTTAAATCAAAACGATATTTTTTTTGAAAGTCGACCGATTTTAACTTGAAAGATGTTAACTGCTGTTTTCCGGCCTTATGATATAAGACCCCATTATGGATGAGCGCGTAGCTTCAGTTTCCAGACTAGTTCGACTGTCCACTACGTTCAGGTAGTAGCACACACGGCCATAAGATCGACTGTCTTGGGAAAGCTTTTGCTTCACTACTTTGAGTGTTCTTGCGAAGGACAAAGCCTCACCAGGTAAATATATATGCCTACATATTCACATTGGTAAAAAGTGCCGTAACGGTTAGGTGATATTTAAACTTGGTTGATAGGACATAATCAATGTGATTCACTCCAAGGGACTAGTTTTGGATAGGGCCGCCAACTTTAGGAAATGTCAAACCGGGAGACTTGGGTGCTGACGGATGAAGTGTGAAAATCAAAATTAACATTTCAGACGCTATTGTATAGTTTCGCAAATAAAAAACATATGTTTGAATGTAGGCCCAAGTGATTATTCAAACCCTTCTCATACGTACATATATCCTCAATTTAAGTATGAAGTAAAAACATTTCAAAGGAGTGCTTATGCCCCTAAATCTTACTAAAGGATTTTGCATCACTGATTTCGCTTATTCTTTCAGCAAAGCGCAATATAAATTAAAAAAAATTGGCACCTGTTTGGGTAATTTGCTTTTTTTTAACAACTTGAGGACAATTTGAAAACATGCTCGCCTTGGGTCATTTTATTTGAATTGATTGTTCATTATTAATTTTTTGAAAAAAATATCCAAAGTGAGCATATAAATTTATAATCTAACTCTTCTTTTAGTGTTTTTTAGACATGAACAATAAATTGCCTAAACAGTCTTAAATTAGTAGAAAATATAGTACCGCGCCGGACGCCGCCGCCGCCGCGCCGATATTTTTGACATACAGCGGCGGCGGGCGAAAAGCGACCCAAATCGGCGGCGGCGGTGGCGTTTATCGGCGGCGTATATCTCTACTCTGAACTCAGTAGTAACTCAGCAATTGAGAAATATATAAATCATATTTTTTAAGCTTCCCAATATATCCCCTATTGAATGGCTGGGTTTCATGATCAATATCGAAGGCGGGTACTTTGCTCTTGGCATACTCAGAAAGTAAAGAAACATAATGATAAATTGTACGAATTTAACCAGATATCATCATAATGCAGTATATTCAAGCCAAACTGACATGTTATTTTCATGAGTCAAATGCGCATTGATATAGACTTTCCTCCTTAGAAAGTGAGACCTCGCTCAGTTGAAAAAACTGGTTAAAAGATACCTGAAATCATTTTGTGTTCAACCGAAGTCAGTTATTCGCGCTTTGCTAATAGACGGCTCAAGAGAGGGAAGGGACCTGGGACTCAATTGAAATCTGAACTGCCGATTTCGTGAACTGACTCCGGATATTCAGTAGCTGGAAGGGGAGGTAGGGCAGGAAGATATGATATGTCAGGAGACTTTTTTAAGGAATAACTTCGTTGAACTTTTCTTCAGCTATCCTTTGGTGCTTGTATTAGATAATTGAATAACTTAGTCAAGGCGCTGAGTTCAAGTGTAGAGGGTACTTTGGGTAAAGCCTGACCTCACTTTTGATGTCCCGGATTTTAACCTTAGGTAGATAGATGACGGTCACCGTGGTACGATGGTAGCGTCCTCCGCATTCCACACCGAAGATCCTGGTTTCACGCGCCGGGCAAAGCAACACACAGTTTTAGAAAATAAGGTTTTTCAATTAGAAGAAAATTTGTCTAAGCGGGGTCGCCCCTCGGCAGTGTTTGGCAAACACTCCAAGTGTATTTCTGCCACAAAAATCTCTCAATCAAGTTGGTCCGTCCCGCCAATTTGTAGGAAAAATTAAAAGGTAGCACGACGCAAATTGGAAGAGAAACTCGAACTAAAATCTCTTCGGAGGTTATCGCGCCTTACATTTATTTCTTATATGTTAAGATGAGAGGGCGTACATGAAGGCATACCACACTTATCCTCGTAGACAATTTTTCTCACTGTTAGTAGCCGGCGTGGTGGCGGTACTTTCGTCCAGCCAGATAACTTCTTAGCAGTGCTCAACGAACCATTTCCACCACCTTGGCAACCTCTGTCATACAGTCGAAACAGCATACCTCAGGAATCTGAGTTGTATTGTCTGAAGTCAAGCTAATCGTTTTGGTATACGAAATCGGCGGAGCATCAGTTAAATAGCACAATGAGCTTTTGTAACACTCATAATTAAAGTCGCTGCAGTTTTTTATCTTATTCCTTTCATATGTGGTAGGTTCACAGCAAATTTGTTTTGCATATCTTATATTCCTAGATTTTCTTCAGGATATCCTACTTTATCCAGGAGGATTCTTACGCTTTAAGACCGCGTGGCTGACTATCGACAAGAATCGTTGCATTGGTATCTTATCATATTGGTGACCGTGTTGTAATTGAGCACTCTATCTATGTGAGAGACCTCCGCCTGGAAGAGACTGCATGGCAGATGCACTAAGTACAGTCCAACTCCAGTTTCCTTTTTTATTTTCAAGCCGTCTTTGTAGAATATAATGCTCCTATAACCACCGTGACATGATCAGTTTCAGACTTAATGTCAGTTGTGATTGATATGATTACCATAACAATTTCCGCACCAATGTATATAAAGAATTCGGAGTTGTAAAGGCCACCTGAAGTCTGGCCCTGTACAGATGAACCTTGTGTCCATTGATCAAAAGCTTAGCATGCAGTAATTTTTCAGGTGGTTTTTTAACCGAAAAAACTTTCCCGGATGGTTGCGGTAACGTAGTCTGCGGAAATTAATGACGTCAGTGTTTGAGCGACTGTCGTAGTCGCCAACAGCCAACCCTTCTATTTAATAGAACTTAGGCTTAAGAAAACCTAAACATGAATTTAAATGAATTTAGCTGAATTTTATATTGAAGTTTTTTACATATGTACCTTTTACGTATAAGTATGCATCGTGAATTATTTGCATGTACAAATACGTATATTCTATATTACGTACATATTCCTTATTAACGTTAAGTATTTGAGACGTTTGTATTGTACGCTAACACGCCAGCGTATTTCACCCCTCTGGCAACCCCAACAATGGGTTGACAGATGTGACTATCTACACATACATATATTTATTATTGTTTTTTGACTTTTTACTTTTTATTATACTTAACTCGAAATTCTTTTACCATCGCGGTTGTGATCTCTTTTTCTCTTTTAAATTAAATTAAATTTAAAGAAATTGTTAACCCCTCTGGAAAAACAGGACTTTATAATTCCTGTAATATTATAATTAAAGTGAGTGAATTCAATGTTGTTTTATTTACAAACAAACCTCCCATAAATAACGAGGTGAGCTTATATTGCCATCCATCCACATTGCCACCACCGCCATATACCATCATAACATCGCCATCGCCACCGCCGCATCCACAATAGCTATATACTCCCAGGAAAGGAAAGTTGAATCGTGTCCCAGCACAGCGAGGTAAATTGTGTATTGCCAGCTCCCCTAAACAGTGGTCCTTCGACGCCACTAAGGAAACCAGCGCAATAAAAACGCAAGTACCTTCGCCCTTTTTGTAAACCGTGAGTATTAAATGAGATATAATACAACCCAATCACGGAAAAAATATACATAAAAGAGAAAAATCAAGGCAATTTTCATTTTCGAGGATTAGAATTTCCCGCCAATAATCCTCATTTCCCGCCAAATTTTCTCAAGTTCCCACTAAAATTGCACATACCATTTCGTATATATATATATATATATATATATATATATATATATATATACATATAGCAATAACCCCATATTGCAAAACTCAGTACGGTATATGTGCAAAGCAAAATAAGAAAAACTCAGTAGTTAGCTACAGTGGGCACACTTGCTAAAAGCACCCCTTATATTTTAATGCGACAAATCTCTTAATAATTTAAAATTTCCTCATTTAAATTAAAATATCTCTTGTCGTTAATTAAATATATTGCACAACCTCTGCTAACTTCTGATTTCTCCCCATTGAATTAATAAAAAAAAAAAAAAAAAAACGCAAGCAAATTTTCTCGGTTTCCTCATTTGCGTATACAAGAAAGCGACATAAGCGGTGAAACAAAATCTCATACAGTGGTACAAGAGTGGTTCAGTGCGTACACTAGCGTTTGAAAAATATATCTCTCTTGTGTAAAGCTAAAAAAATTTTTCCCGAGTAATTTAGTATTTCAATCTGTATCCCCATTTATACAGTCCACAAAAATATCGATAGTGAAAATCTTAAAAAATAATTACTCATTTAATAATTTGGGAAAAATTTAAACAACGTGACATCAGGACGGACAAGGCGACAGCTGTTTCGATTATACCTTGTAAATCTCTTCAAAGCCTTTTCTCCCGGGAGTGGGAGTCGAACTCGCACCCCTACGATAGTTGAAATGGTTGTAAACGCATTCAGCTACGTCATGCCTGTTGTGAAGTCTTTCCCAATTGCCTTCTTTATGCATATTTTAATCTTTTACACATTGCATACTTCGTATGCAATTATGTGTTAAAGCTATGCTTGGTACGGCGGTTTTCAAAGAAACTTTGGTTTTTGTTGCTGTTTTCGTTCTATTTATAGAACTACAACGAATTAACCAATTTTGTCTGTTTGTATGATTTTTAATAATCGGGGATTGCCCATATTGCTTTTTTTTTTTTTAAATGTATGAAAACATTTATTTGAAGCAATTTTTTTTTAATTTTTATAATTTATTTAATAATTTGGGAAAAATTTAAACAACGTGACATCAGGACGGACAAGGCGACAGCTGTTTCGATTATACCTTGTAAATCTCTTCAAAGCCTTTTCTCCCGGGAGTGGGAGTCGAACTCGCACCCCTACGATAGTTGAAATGGTTGTAAACGCATTCAGCTACGTCATGCCTGTTGTGAAGTCTTTCCCAATTGCCTTCTTTATGCATATTTTAATCTTTTACACATTGCATACTTCGTATGCAATTATGTGTTAAAGCTATGCTTGGTACGGCGGTTTTCAAAGAAACTTTGGTTTTTGTTGCTGTTTTCGTTCTATTTATAGAACTACAACGAATTAACCAATTTTGTCTGTTTGTATGATTTTTAATAATCGGGGATTGCCCATATTGCTTTTTTTTTTTTTAAATGTATGAAAACATTTATTTGAAGCAATTTTTTTTAATTTTTATAATTTATTTAATAATTTGGGAAAAATTTAAACAACGTGACATCAGGACGGACAAGGCGACAGCTGTTTCGATTATACCTTGTAAATCTCTTCAAAGCCTTTTCTCCCGGGAGTGGGAGTCGAAACTCGCACCCCTACGATAGTTGAAATGGTTGTAAACGCATTCAGCTACGTCATGCCTGTTGTGAAGTCTTTCCCAATTGCCTTCTTTATGCATATTTTAATCTTTTACACATTGCATACTTCGTATGCAATTATGTGTTAAAGCTATGCTTGGTACGGCGGTTTTCAAAGAAACTTTGGTTTTTGTTGCTGTTTTCGTTCTATTTATAGAACTACAACGAATTAACCAATTCACAACAGGCATGACGTAGCTGAATGCGTTTACAACCATTTCAACTATCGTAGGGGTGCGAGTTCGACTCCCACTCCCGGGAGAAAAGGCTTTGAAGAGATTTACAAGGTATAATCGAAACAGCTGTCGCCTTGTCCGTCCTGATGTCACGTTGTTTAAATTTTTCCCAAATTATTAAATAAATTATAAAAATTAAAAAAAAAATTGCTTCAAATAAATGTTTTCATACATTTAAAAAAAAAAAAAAAAAGCAATATGGGCAATCCCCGATTATTAAAAATCATACAAACAGACAAAATTGGTTAATTCGTTGTAGTTCTATAAATAGAACGAAAACAGCAACAAAAACCAAAGTTTCTTTGAAAACCGCCGTACCAAGCATAGCTTTAACACATAATTGCATACGAAGTATGCAATGTGTAAAAGATTAAAATATGCATAAAGAAGGCAATTGGGAAAGACTTCACAACAGGCATGACGTAGCTGAATGCGTTTACAACCATTTCAACTATCGTAGGGGTGCGAGTTCGACTCCCACTCCCGGGAGAAAAGGCTTTGAAGAGATTTACAAGGTATAATCGAAACAGCTGTCGCCTTGTCCGTCCTGATGTCACGTTGTTTAAATTTTTCCCAAATTATTAAATAAATTATAAAAATTAAAAAAAATTGCTTCAAATAAATGTTTTCATACATTTAAAAAAAAAAAAAAAAAGCAATATGGGCAATCCCCGATTATTAAAAATCATACAAACAGACAAAATTGGTTAATTCGTTGTAGTTCTATAAATAGAACGAAAACAGCAACAAAAACCAAAGTTTCTTTGAAAACCGCCGTACCAAGCATAGCTTTAACACATAATTGCATACGAAGTATGCAATGTGTAAAAGATTAAAATATGCATAAAGAAGGCAATTGGGGAAGACTTCACAACAGGCATGACGTAGCTGAATGCGTTTACAACCATTTCAACTATCGTAGGGGTGCGAGTTCGACTCCCACTCCCGGGAGAAAAGGCTTTGAAGAGATTTACAAGGTATAATCGAAACAGCTGTCGCCTTGTCCGTCCTGATGTCACGTTGTTTAAATTTTTCCCAAATTATTAAATAAATTATAAAAATTAAAAAAAAATTGCTTCAAATAAATGTTTTCATACATTTAAAAAAAAAAAAAAAGCAATATGGGCAATCCCCGATTATTAAAAATCATACAAACAGACAAAATTGGTTAATTCGTTGTAGTTCTATAAATAGAACGAAAACAGCAACAAAAACCAAAGTTTCTTTGAAAACCGCCGTACCAAGCATAGCTTTAACACATAATTGCATACGAAGTATGCAATGTGTAAAAGATTAAAATATGCATAAAGAAGGCAATTGGGAAAGACTTCACAACAGGCATGACGTAGCTGAATGCGTTTACAACCATTTCAACTATCGTAGGGGTGCGAGTTCGACTCCCACTCCCGGGAGAAAAGGCTTTGAAGAGATTTACAAGGTATAATCGAAACAGCTGTCGCCTTGTCCGTCCTGATGTCACGTTGTTTAAATTTTTCCCAAATTATTAAATAAATTATAAAAATTAAAAAAAAAATTGCTTCAAATAAATGTTTTCATACATTTAAAAAAAAAAAAAGCAATATGGGCAATCCCCGATTATTAAAAATCATACAAATAATTACTCATATTTACATATATATATATTTGTATTTTTCCCACGTATATTTAAACCACCCTCATATACATATATTAAATATAGTGCAAACGCAGCACAGTGGTAAAATTTTCTCAGTCTCACCCTCAAATAAATTTAACTTAAACACTTTTTTTGGTTTTGAAAAGTATTCTCTCTTGCTATTTAACGTGAATATTTAAACGTAACTCCCTCACATAGTTAAAAGCAAATACTCTCCCTTCAAAAAAAAAAAAAAAGTTTTCTCTCTGAAGTTAAATTTTTTGTTGATTCTCAACTCTAAGCGACATAAAACAAAGCTCAAAAATGAGTGACGATGAAACCAAAAAAGGTGGCTCCAAAACTCAAGGAGTAAAAAAATTTAAAATCTTGTCTGCCCCCAAAAAATTTACAGCCGAAACGGACAATTTTTTGGAATATTGTGCTCGGTTTAGGTCGACGTCGCTCCAAGACAACACGGAGTCCTCACTCAAAATAAAAAACGCCAATATAGACAAATTTTGGAATAGAGTCCAAACCGTCTTCGATAAGATTGTCGAAACCCCAGATCAGGACCTGCCCGAAGATTTTCCAACATCTGCTAATAGCATATACAGGTCCTGTCTCATAGCATACGAAGACACAAAAGCCCAGATCGAAGACCAGCTTCAGTTGCTTAAACAAGCAAATGCCCCCGCTCCCCCTACCGTCACAACAGGTCCACCCGATAACTCCGGTATTTCGCTAAAAATCCCTCCCTGCGATACCGAAATATTTTATGGTGGTTATGAAAAATGGCCCTCATTTCGTGACATGTTCACAGCCGTTTATATTAACCACCTGAAACTCTCCCAAGCGCAAAAATTGTATCACCTCAGAAACCCAAGGAAAGGCAGCTCAAATAGTCAACCAATTTCCCTTGACTGACGACAACTTTGCCTTAGCGTGGGAAGCCCTAAAGGCCCGATACGAGAACAGACGAGTTCTCGTAGATAACCAAATACGGGCCCTGATGAACTTAAAAACTATCACTACCGAAAACAGTGAAGACATTCAAAGGTTGCAATCGTCGGTAAATAATTGCCTTCAAATTCTCGCCACGCAACAAGTCTCCACAGATAACTGGGACCCCATACTTATTTATCTCGTGACCTCTAAACTCCCAGAAAATACAGTCACGTTGTGGGAGCAATCTCTAACCTCAAGAAGAGAACTTCCCAACTGGTCCCAAATGGACCAGTTCCTCACAACGCGATACGAAGTGGTAGAAAGAGTTGATCAATGGCGCCCAAGTATAAGTAAATTCACTCCTCCTCAAACTAGGCCGCCGTTTAAACCCCAACAGTCACATGCGTTTCCAAATAAACCGACCTCCCACACCCAGTCCCATGTGACAGAGCAGCGGACAATGTACAAGTGCGCTATGTGTAAAACCTCATCTCACCCCCTTATAGGTTGCTTCAAATTTAAGAAGCTGTCGACCTCTGATCGCAGAAGGTTTGTGAGAGAAAACAATATGTGTTTCAATTGCCTCTCTCAGTCACACATATTGAAAGACTGTTCCAGTACTCAAACTTGCAATCAATGTCAAGATCGGCACAACTCAGTTCTTCACGAAGACACATCTCAAGTGCCGAAAAGACAACCCTCACGATTGCAAAGGACAGCCTCACAAGCCACGACCACGAATTCCACAGTCTCACCCGGTAATACTCCCGATCAAGCCAATGCTCTGGATGAAAGCCCTTCATGCTCGCAGAAAAGCCAAGTGCAATCGTTTTATTCCGAAAACGATTGTGAAATAATTTTACCCACGGCTATCGTTCCCGTAGAGCATAAAGGAGAAATTTTTAAAATACGAGCTCTTGTGGATCAGGGATCTGAACGAACCTTTATCTCTACCAGAGCCCAAGATAGACTCAAACTCCCATTCAAACCCTCTAGATTTGAAATATCAGGGATGGGCGGCAAGGTAGTTCAGACCTCAAACAAATTGTGCTCTCTGACTTTGGTATCCCCCGATTTCAAAACCAGAATAAGTGCAGAGGCAATAGTATTACCCCTGCTAACAAAAATGCTCCCCTCGCTTAAGCTCACTAGCGAGCTTCAAGCAAAATGGGCACACCTCAACCTCGCAGACTCGAACTGTCACTCCCCCTCGCAAATAGATCTCGTCCTAGGCAGTGATGTAATACCGCAAATCATCCAAAATGGCGTTGAGAAACTTACCCCCCATCTTCTAGCGCAGAAAACCATTTTTGGATGGATTCTGAGCGGTAGAGCTCCTGTGTTGGTAAACGCTTTCTGCATGCAAGTGTCAGAAGTGTCGAACGAAGATCTTCACTCGCTATTGCGTAAATTCTGGGAATTGGAGGAAGTTCCCACCAAACCCCAAATAATCCCAGAAGACGAGTTTTGCGAAAATTTCTATGCAGCCACAACCTCACGCGATGATAACGGTCGTTATATCGTAAGGCTGCCGTTTAAACCCAGCTTCTCAGAGTCAATCTCATTATCCCACTCTCGGTCTTCAGCTCTAAGCCAGTTTCTTGGAATGGAGAGAAGTCTGCAGAAGAAAGAGGATTTAAAGACTCAATATGATAGTGTTCTAGAAGAATACCTCACCCTCGATCATATGGAGGAAACCGGCTCCTATGAAAAATTTGACGGAGGAAAATGCCTCTCATTTTATCTTCCTCATCACGCAGTTGTCAAACCCGAGAAAAAGACATCAAAGGTGCGGGTCGTGTTTAACGCCTCAAAGAAGTCGGCATCTGGACATGCGCTCAACGACGTTCTGTATACCGGCCCTACCCTCCAGCCCGATCTGATGCTTCTGATTCTCAAGTGGCGTACCTACCAATTTGTTTTTAACGGAGACGTAGAAAAAATTTATCGTCAAATCATAATGCATGAAGACGACAGAGACTATCAGAGGATCGTCTTTCGCTCATCTCCGAGCGACCCCATAAAAGACTATCGTCTGAAAACAGTCACATTTGGTGTGAACTGTGCCCCCTACCTCGCCATACGTACTCTTCACCAACTGGCCAAAGATGTAGAGGAAACTTTCCCCAAAGCCGTCCCTATTTTGACGAAAGAAACATACGTAGATGACATTCTCTCTGGCAGCCATGAAATTCTCTCTGCTGAAACATCTCACTCCCAAGTCATCCAAGTGTTAGCGTCAGCAGGATTTCCATTACGGAAAATAACGGCCAATCACCCCAGTATAATAAAAAACATCAAAGAAGAGGACTTGCTAGATACCAATCTTTTGGAATTCGAGAAAGCAAGCAACACCAAAACTCTCGGCATACAGTGGAACGCTCTGACCGACACGTTTTCGTATACAGTGGACTCAATACCCCTCTCGTCCGCTAGTACAAAACGACAAATTCTCTCCTCGGTCGCAAAACTTTTTGACCCCGCAGGGTGGCTTACGCCGATTATGATTCAGGCCAAGATTTTACTCCAAGAGCTATGGATAGACGGAACTGGCTGGGACGAACCAGTGAAGCCCCTCCGCTTCATTAAATGGACGCAGTTCGCAAAAAATTTACCCAACATCTCAGATATAAAGATACCTCGATGGGTTGACTACATGCCGAACCAGCAGGTTGAATTGCATGGTTTCTGCGATGCGTCAGAAAAGGCATATTGTGCCACTATATATCTGCGAACAACCCACGGTGCCACCACATCGTCCCACCTTCTGGTCCCTAAAGGCAAGGTTGCCCCTCTTCGCACTACCAGTCTTCCAAGACTAGAACTATGTGCAGCTCTACTCCTTGCCCGACTAATCGCCGTCGTACAATCCCATCTCGAGCTCTCTCTTACAAATCTTTACATGTGGTCTGACTCGGAAATTGTGTTAGCATGGCTCGAAAAGCCTCCCCACGCTTGGAAAACTTTCGTATCCAATCGAACAGCTGAAATTATGGATCTCGTCGGAAGCGCCTCCTGGAAGCATGTAGGCAGTCGCGACAATCCAGCAGACATGGGCACTAGAGGATGCAAACCCATGGACTTGGCAAATTCTTCGCTGTGGTGGAATGGCCCTGCGTGGCTGACCCAGCCCCCCGAAGCTTGGCCAAACCCATCTACCCGCAGCATCAACTCGCCTGAAATGCGCCGAGTCGAAGCACTATACTCAGCTGAAGATGACCCCGATGTATTGGATCGATTTTCCTCATTTCCTCGCGCCCTCAGGGTCATGGCATATGCCTTCAGGTTCATTAATAATCTCAAGGACCGAATTCGAGGCATTAAACCCGCTTACACTCCCTCTCTGTCTCATGAAGATCTCCGCAAAGCGAAAAATAAACTTGTGACGTTAACACAAACCCGATATTTTCCTCGTGAAAGAGCATGCTTGGAAAATGCAAAACCCATTGATCAAAGAAGCTCTCTACTAACCCTCAACCCATACCTCGATGAAAACGGGCTCCTCAGGGTTCATGGTAGACTAGTTCATTCGACGTTGACTTACAATGAAAAACATCCCGTTATTATCCCAGAAAAATCAAGATTCGCTGTCCTCTATATACAGTACCTCCATGAACTTCTTCTCCACGCCGAAATACGTCTCATGCAGCAATGCCTCAGACAGGATCTCTATATTCCACGACTTAAACCCCTCATAAAGAGATGCATACATCAGTGCAAAACTTGTACCCTCCACAAGCAGCAAATGCGATCGCAAATCATGGCGGCTTTGCCCCCGGAACGATGCACATATGCTCCGCCTTTCACCACTACCGGTGTCGACTTTGCGGGGCCTTTTCAAATAAAAGCCTCCTTGCTAAGGTCTCACACCTTACTGAAAGGCTACGTGGCCGTTTTTGTCTGTTTCGTGACAAAAGCTGTCCACCTTGAGCTGTGCTCGGACCTAACAACAAATGCCTTTCTCGCAGCATTCGCTCGCTTCGTCGGACGTCGTGGATATCCTGCCACAATGATGAGTGACAACGGCAAAACGTTTATTGGAGCTAAAAGAGCGACGGAAAAAGAGTTTGTTGACTTCATGAAAACTGCCTCTCAAGAAGTAATCGCAAAATACTCTCCCCAGGGCATTAATTGGAAATTCATTCCACCCGGAGCTCCCCACATGGGCGGCTTGTGGGAGTCTGCAGTGAAGAGTTTCAAACTGCACTTCAAGAGGACTGCAGGAGCCCACAAGTTCACATTTGAAGAATTTACCACCCTCTTGGTAAGAATTGAAGCCGTATTAAACTCTCGTCCTATCTCACCTTTATCCCAAGATCCCACAGAGTTTACCGCGCTGACCCCCGGCCACTTTCTCCGAGGTAGCCCCCTCCTCGCTATCCCTGAAGTGGATCACGCGGATTTATCTCTTATAAACCGATGGGACAGGGTAAAAAGTTTACAACATCAGTTCAGCAAAAGGTGGAAGGAAGACTACCTAAAGGATCTCCAAAAAAGGCAGAAGTGGAAAAATCCACAACCCGAACCCAAGGTCGGTGAGTGTGTCTGCATTCACGACGACCCACTTCCCCCGACTGAATGGTGCCTTGGACGTATTGAAAAAATACATCCAGGTCCTGACGGCCATATACGTGTTGTTGACGTTCGTACTCAAACCGGCACCCTCACACGACCACTTGTCAAGCTCTGTTTCCTCCCTCAGACTGAAAGCTCACCCTCTCGGGCAAACCCGGAGAATTCGTAGCTACTCTCAAACCACCTCTGACCACTCTTACCACATCACCGTCTCCAATAGTCGTATTTCGCAACATAATGCCAACTGAAACTCCCTGCCTTAACATTTCTCTCACCTAAAAGGCATTTATAACTGTACTTCCAGATCGCTATGGATCGCGCTCAACCGGCATCCCGGAGGTCATTGAGATCGGAGATCATCGTTCCGAACCACGCCGGCGAGTCCCGAATCTCGCCACAGCTAGTTGACTATAGACGATGCCGGATTTGCACACGTCAGCACGCCCTCCGAAATTGTGCTATATTTAAGAAAATGACGCCGCCACAACGATGGATACTCGCGAGGGCGCATAAATTCTGTTTGAATTGTTTGGCGCTATCGCATGCAACAGATGAATGCAGTTCGTATGATCGCTGTCGAACTTGCGGATTAAGGCACCACTCTCTGCTGCATCGGCGGGATGCAACCCCGAGCATTCTACGTCATACCCAGGCACCCCGGCCTGGTCGCCAAGTAGTACCACCTCAGGTACCCTCTCCCCCCACCGTGCGACCCCGTTCTCGCCCAGCTGTCTCTCGTTCTCGTCCAGCTACCGACGCACCATCGCCAGCATCTACTGCCGCTCGACGCACCATTCGGTGCACTGCTCAAGGGCTGCAGACTGCCACTTTCAGGGGAAAGGTGTCAAACCTCCTCGTACGCGATGCTTTACGGACTCTTCAAGAGCTGCAAGAGGCTCTAGCCGCTGAACGCGCCTAGGGCGGGGACGATGTTTGAGCGACTGTCGTAGTCGCCAACAGCCAACCCTTCTATTTAATAGAACTT
This sequence comes from Eurosta solidaginis, assembly GCF_040869045.1. Taxonomy (NCBI): domain Eukaryota; kingdom Metazoa; phylum Arthropoda; class Insecta; order Diptera; family Tephritidae; genus Eurosta; species Eurosta solidaginis. The sequence goes on along the minus strand of NC_090319.1, from coordinate 315,521,075 downwards.
AGGCTTAAGAAAACCTAAACATGAATTTAAATGAATTTAGCTGAATTTTATATTGAAGTTTTTTACATATGTACCTTTTACGTATAAGTATGCATCGTGAATTATTTGCATGTACAAATACGTATATTCTATATTACGTACATATTCCTTATTAACGTTAAGTATTTGAGACGTTTGTATTGTACGCTAACACGCCAGCGTATTTCACCCCTCTGGCAACCCCAACAATGGGTTGACAGATGTGACTATCTACACATACATATATTTATTATTGTTTTTTGACTTTTTACTTTTTATTATACTTAACTCGAAATTCTTTTACCATCGCGGTTGTGATCTCTTTTTCTCTTTTAAATTAAATTAAATTTAAAGAAATTGTTAACCCCTCTGGAAAAACAGGACTTTATAATTCCTGTAATATTATAATTAAAGTGAGTGAATTCAATGTTGTTTTATTTACAAACAAACCTCCCATAAATAACGAGGTGAGCTTATATTGCCATCCATCCACATTGCCACCACCGCCATATACCATCATAACATCGCCATCGCCACCGCCGCATCCACAACAGCTATATACTCCCAGGAAAGGAAAGTTGAATCGTGTCCCAGCACAGCCAGGTAAATTGTGTATTGCCAGCTCCCCTAAACAGTCAGCAAGGTTGATATATCCTGAGTGATTTCCTTTCTCACAGATTCAATGTGATTACTTACTTGCAGTCGGTTTCTTGCATGGAACTTTTTGAGTTTTTGAAACCAGTTACTTGCATTTAAACCGGTTATATTGGAAATTTTTGTAACCGGTTACTTCTTTCCAACCAATTTCTTCTTTAGTACTTGAATTTTTGGAGCAAATTACTTCTTCGCAAACGGTTTCTTTTTTGGAACTGTTTGGTTTTGTGGAATCCGTTACTTTCAGCTTTTTGTTCCTTTTGAACCGTTTAAATATTTTGAACTGGCTAATTCCTTTCATTCGGTTACCTCTTTAGAAAAATTTACTCTTTCGAACCGGTTACTTTCTTTAAATTAGTTTCTTCTTTGGAAATATTGGCACTTTGAAACCGATTTATTCTTTAGATTTGTGGGAATTTTTGGAACCGGCTTCTTTTTTTGAACTTTGGAAACCCAATACTTTCTGCCAGCCAGTTTCTTCTTTGCAAATATTTGCATTTTTGGAACTTGTTTCTTCTTTAGATTTGTTCGAGTTTTCGGAACCAGTTTTTTTTTTTTTGGATTTTTTTTTAAATTTTGAAACCGAATAACGGTACCCCGTAACGGCATAAACTAATCGAGATAGATATATACTTCTATATATGAAAATGATCTGGACGAAAAAAGAAATTTATTTAGCCATGTCCTTCTGTCCGTCTGTCCGTAAACACGATAACTTGAGTAAATTTTGAGATATCTTAATGAAATTTGGTATGTAAGTTCCTAGGCACTCATCTCAAATCCCTATTTAAAATGATCGAAATCGGAGTATAACCACGCCCACTTTTTGAATATCCAAAATTTGAAAAACCAACAAAGTGCGATAATTCATTATCAAAGACGGATCAAGCGATGAAATTTGGTAGGTGAGTCGACCTTATGAAGCAGAATAGAAAATAAGTAAAATTTTCTACAATGGGCGTGGCAGCACCCCTCTTTTAAAAGAAGGTAATTTAAAAGTTTTGCAAGCTGTAATTTGGCAGCTGAGTATGCAATATTCTGTTACACCCGAACTTAGCCTTCCTTACTTGTTTCCAATCGGTTTATTCGTTGGAAATATTTGCATTTTTGGAACAGGTTTCTTCTTTAGATTTTTATGAATTTTTCGGGCAGGTATCTTTATTCGGATTTTTTTTTTTTGAACTTTTGAAACCGAATAATTTCTAGCAATCAGTCTTTGCTTTGGAACTTTTTGAATTTATGGAACCGGTTTCTTCTTTGGATTCGTTTAAATTTCTGGAACCTGTGTTTTTATACTCAGTTGAGCAGAGCTCACAGAGTATATTAAGTTTGATTGGATAACGGTTGGTTGTACATATATAAAGGAATCGAGATAGATATAGACTTCCATATATCAAAATAATCAGGATCGAAAAAAAATTTGATTGAGCCATGTCCGTCCGTCCGTCCGTTAACACGATAACTTGAGTAAATTTTGAGGTATCTTGATGAAATTTGGTATGTAGATTCCTGAGCACTCATCTCAGATCGCTATTTAAAATGACCGATATCGGACTATAACCACGCCCACTTTTTCGATATCGAAAATTTCGAAAAACCGAAAAAGTGCGATAATTCATTACAAAAGACAGATAAAGCGACGAAACTTGGTAGATGGGTTGACGTTATGACGTAGAATAGAAAATTAGTAAGATTTTGGACAATGGGTGTGGCACCGCCCACTTTTACAAGAAGGTAATTTAAAAGTTTTGCAAGCTGTAATTTGGCAGTCGTTGAAGATGTCATGATGAAATTTGGCAGGAACGTTACTACTATTACTATATATGTGCTAAATAAAAATTAGCAAAATTGGATGAAGAACACGCCCACTTTTTAAAAAAAAAATTTTTTTAATTCAAATTTTAACAAAAAATTTAATATCTTTACTGTATATAAGTAAATTAAGTCAAAATTCAACTCCAGTAATGATATGATGCAACAAAATACAAAAATAAAAGAAAATTTCAAAATGGGCGTGGCTCCATCCATTTTCATTTAGTTTGTCTAGAATACTTTTATTGCCATAAGTCGAACAAAAATTTACCAATCCTTCTCAAATTTGGTAGGAGCATAGATTCTATGACGGTAACTGTTCCCTGTGAAAATGGGCGAAATCGGTGGAAGTCACGCCCAGTTTTTATACACAGTCCACCGTCTGTCCTTCCGCTCGGCCGTTAACACAATAACTTGAGCAAAATCCGATATATCTTTACTAAACAAAGCCCACGTACTTATCTGAACTCACTTTAACTTGGTATAAAAAATGGCCGAAATCCGACCATAACCACGCCCACTTTATCGATATCGAAAATTACGAAAAATTAGAAAAATGCCATAATTCTATACCAAATACGAAAAAAGGGATGAAACATGGTAACTGGATTGGTTTATTGACGCAAAATATAATTTTGGAAAAAACTTTGTAAAATGGGTGTGACACCTACCATATTAAGTAGAAGAAAATGAAAAAGTTCTACAAGGCGAAATCAACAGCCCTTGGAATCTTGGCAGGAATACTGTTAGTGGTATTGCATATATAAATAAATTAGCAGTACCCGACAGATGATTTTCTAGATCACCTGGTCCACATTTTGGTCGATATCGCGAGAACGCCTTCACATATACATCTAAGGGCCACTCGCTTTTAAAACCCTCATTAATACCTTTAATTTGATATCCATATCGTACAAACACATACTAGAGTCACCCCTGTCCCACCCTAATGGCGATATCTCGAAATGGCGTCCACCTATATACCTAATACCCACTCCCTCTTAAAATGCTCAGTAACACCTTTCGTTTGATACCCATATCGTACAAACATTCTATAGTCACCCCTGGCCCACCCTAATGGCGATATCTTTAAAAGGCGTCCACTTATAGACCTAATGCTCACTCCCTCTTAAAATGCTCAGTAACGCCTTTCGTTTGATACCCATATCGTACAAACATTCTAGAGTCACCCCTGGCACACCCTAATGGCGATATCTCGAAAGGGCGTCCACCTATAGACCTAATGCCCACTTCCTCTTAAAATGCTCAGTAACACCTTTCATTTGATACCCATATCGTACAAACACATTCTGGAGTCACCCCTGGCCCACCCTAATGGCGACATTTCGAAAAGGCGTCCACCTATAGACCTAATGCCCACTCCCTCTTAAAATGCTCAGTAACACTTTTCGTTTGATACCCATATCGTACAAACATTCTAGAGTCACCCCTGGCCCACCCTAATGGCGATATCTCGAAAAGGCGTCCACCTATGGACCTCATGCCCACTCCCTCTTAAAATGCTCAGAAACACCTTTCGTTTGATACCCATATCGTACAAACATTCTAGAGTCACCCTTGGTCCACCTTTATGGCGATATCTCGAAAAGGCGTCCACCTATAGAACTAAGGATTACTCCCTTTTAAAATACTCATTACCATCTTTCATTTGATACCCATATCATACAAACACATTCTAGAGTCACCCCTGGCCCACCCTAATGGCGACATTTCGAAAAGGCGTCCACCTATAGACCTAATGCCCACTCCCTCTTAAAATGCTCAGTAACACCTTTCGTTTGATACCCATATCGTACAAACATTCTAGAGTCACCCCTGGCCCACCCTAATGGCGATATCTCGAAAGGGCGTCCACCTATAGACCTAATGCCCACTCCCTCTTAAAATGATCAGTAACACCTTTCATTTGATACCCATATCGTACAAACATTCTAGAGTCACCCCTGGCCCACCCTAATGGCGAAATCTCGAAAGGGCGTCCACCTATAGACCTAGTGCCCACTCCCTCTTAAAATGCTCAGTAGCACCTTTCGTTTGATGCCCATATCGTACAAACACATTCTAGAGTCACCCCTGGCCCACCCTAATGACGATATCTCGAAAAGGCGTCCACATATAGACCTCATGCCCACTCCCTCTTAAAATGCTCAGAAACACCTTTCATTTGATACCCATATCGTACAAACATTCTAGAGTCACCCTTGGTCCACCTTTATGGCGATATCTCGAAAAGGCGTCCACTTATAGAACCAAGGATTACTCCCTTTTAAAATACTCATTACCATCTTTCATTTGATACCCATATCATACAAACACATTCTAGAGTCACCCCTGGCCCACCCTAATGGCGACATTTCGAAAAGGCGTCCACCTATAAACCTAATGCCCACTCCCTCTTAAAATGCTCAGTAACACTTTTCGTTTGATACCCATATCGTACAAACATTCTAGAGTCACCCCTGGCCCACCCTAATGGCGATATCTCGAAAAGGCGTCCACCTATAGACCTAATGCCCACTCCATCTTAAAATGCTCAGTAACACCTTTCATTTGATTCCCATATCGTACAAACACATTCTAGAGACACCCCTGGTCCACCTTAATGGCGATATCTCGAAACGGCGTCCACCTATGGAACTAAGGATCACTCCTTTTCAAAATACTAATTAACAGCTTTCATTTGATACCCATATCGTACAAACATATTCTAGAGTCACCCCTGGTCCACCTTTATGGCGATTTCTCGAAAAGGCGTTCACCTATAGAACTAAAGCCCAGTCCCTTTTAAAATACTCATTACCACCTTTCATTTGATACCCATATCGTACAAACACATTCTAGAGTCACCCCTGGTCCACCTTAATGGGGACATCTCGAAAAGGCGTCCACCGATAGACCTCAGGCCCACTCCCTCTTAAAATGCTCAGTAACACCTTTCATTTGATACCCATATCGTACAAACCAATTCTAGAGTCAGCCCTGGTCCACCTTTATGGCGATATCCCTAAATGGCGTCCATCCATAGAACTATGGCCTACTCTCTCTTAAAATACTCTATAATACCTTTCATTTGATACACATGTCATACAACCACATTCCAGGGTTACCCCAGGTTCATTTTCCTTATTTTGTCTCCATAGCTCTCAACTGAGTATGTAATGTTCGGTTACACCCGAACTTAGCCTTCCTTACTTGTTCTTCTTTATTTTGGAAACTTTTGAACTTGTGGAACTCGTTATTTTTCGTAACCGGTTTCATCTTTGGAACTGCTTGAACTGCTTTGGAACCAGTTACTTTTTTCCAAAGCGATTTCTTCCTTGCAACTGTTTGAGTTTTTGGAACCAGTTACTTTTATACTTACTCGAAATTTAAGAACCTATTAGGAGGTTACTTTATTTGAACCGGCTTCTTATTTGTGACTGTTTGAATTTTTCAAGCCGGAAATTTTCATTCGTACCTTTCCTCTATAAAACATTTTGAGTTTTTGGAAACGGTTACTTTCAGCAATGTTGGAATCCTTAGTACAAGTTTCTTTCTTCCAATCGGTTTCTACCTCGGAATTGTTTGAACTTTTTCGAGCCGGTTAATTTAAATCATCCGTTTTCTACTTTGAAACTCTGTCAATATTTGAAACTGGTTACTTTTTCGAATACAGCTGTTCATCTAGAGTAGAAAGGCCCTTTACGATGACATCATAACTAATCACCTGGCCCTATCCATAATCTAAAGTACAGTAATCCAAGCTAGCAGGGAAAACACATATTGCCCAAAAATGCTAAAAACAAATTAAAGTTTCTAAATGCGCTGTAAGAGTATTCTATTTTTTTTAAGTTCTTCATTAAACACTGAGGTTATTTAATTATTGTTAAATTTAGTAGCTTGGCATTGTTAGCATTCAGTTGGCTTCGAAAATATTAATTCTTTTACATGTATTTCATTGTCTACTCATCCTACACAATAGCGCCATTTCCGCTTATATTTTGTCGACATCCGCGGCTCATTTTTGGTGGAAGTGAATAATTTGTATCTTCCGTTTGAAAAATGTTACATGCAAAACCATGTATTTATTTCCCTTTGTGGTTAGCTTTGGCTAAATGTATAGCTATTCCCTTTACTACATTCTTTTTGGTGGACGTTACAAATTTTGAAAATTATAGTTACAGCATTTATGTATGTTTGTTTAATGGTGTGTTCAGTTTATACTTATGTTTAAGAATTCATGAGCTTAACACCGGCTTATAATAATTGAATTTCAATTATTATGTCTTCTAAGAGAAACTGAAGTTACAGCAATTTGGCTTCCGGTTGCATGACTTAAATTGAATACATACAAACATGAAATGTTATAAAAGATTTTTAAACGGTAAATTGAGCAACCTTTTTTGAATGCTTCATTTAGTTAATCGCATTTTAGAAAAAAAAAACAGAAAATCTTAATTAGGGCGATGCCGAATATCATGAACCTTATAAGCTGGACGGCCTCTAGAAATATTATGGAGATGTTGATTCTGATAATCTTTATATAACCAAAGGTTTTTAGAGTCCGAAAAACTTTGATTGAGGAAGAGCCTAACCTCAGCTGTTCAACTGTTATAGAGAGATGCAAAGTAAGTCAACCAGACCTTAAACCTACTAGTAAATAGACCATGAAAAGAAGTTACTTTATGGGACTTTAGAAAAGAACGGCAAAGTTAAGTACACATATAGAAAAGAGTCTAAGACCCCTGCTATGAAGTGAAAACTGTGTAAGAAGGTCAAGAAAGAAGTTTTGCATAAGAATGAGATCCTTTTAAATTACTTCTGTTGGACTTTTTGTCAACTCCTGCCACGCGACTACAAATAGCTTAGCCCCAGCTGGTCTCCCTGCATATTGGTTGTTCGGTCTAAATTTCAAAACAATGAAAATAAAATCATAAGAATAACAATTTAGTGCGGTACACCTCCGCAAAAATCTTGTTTGGTTGTCGGAACGATTTCTAATAGCATCATAAAGCTTTCCCTCCCACGAGATCTTCGTTTTGAGAAACAAACATATTTTACATTTTAGGTGAACGTTTTTCTCGTAAGAAATTTCAGAGGTAAGCCACCCTTGAAGATAAAGTTGCTTAAATGCGCCTAGTAACTTGGAGCTCGAATTTTGGTGCCGCTACCTCTTCTTTAATGTCTTTGCCTTAATTTACAAAACTTCGCTCCTTAACCTTTCACAAACTGAATGGCACAGCGATTGATCTCTCCTCAGAAACTAAATAAATAAAATAAAATAAATACAAAGCGCGAAATATCTCTGGAGTGATTCAAACTGAGCTCCTCTTCGAGTTTACGTCGCGGTTATTTTTAGTTTACTCTACAAGTTGACGGTACGGTACTGACATGTTTTATGCCGACTGCGGAAGGCAACTGCAAGATAGAAAAATGTTCACTGGGAAAATTCTCATGGCTGGAATACACTTGGAGTGTTGCCATACCACTGTGACGGAGTGACCCCGCTCAAAACATTCTTTTTTAATCGAAAAAAGCTTTTCTAAACATTTTGATTGTGCTTTACCCGGGCATTGAATCCAGATACTCTGGTATAGTAGGCAAGCACACTACCTACCGATTTCTACACTTTAGATCAAATAGTTTGTGTTGACTAGAGATCAAAAGAAGCTATGGTAACGAAAGAGCCTTCGGTGAAGACCGTAAATCTGCATGATATGTACGGCCTAGTCATTCGACCGCTACGAAGGTATTGCGCCCTTGTCTGATCGAAGGTGCTGGATAACAGTAGCGATTAAGTCAAGGTTGAGAAGATCCTCTTTTGAAAGGTCTAAACGTGATATTTTACTTAATTTCCTTGTATTTTAGTATAAGGTTAAGCCGCAAGATGTTAGAAAACATAGCAAGTGGACGATTGACTGTCAAAATGGACCGAACCTGTGATGCGAACTTCCCAGCGTTAGTGGTTGACTTTTGCACATAGAACATAATTTATCGTTATAAAGAGGAAACCTTGGACAGCGATAATAGCACCGCGTAGTCGAATAGTGGGCTTGAGTTAGGCTTTACTTGAAGCACATGCGGGTGTGCCAATCTTACTGACTTCTTGCCTCTTTCAATGCCTCTCAAGTATATGCCACAGAGAACGGCTCAGCCAGACGGTTTTAGGGGTATTGAGAACCAATTTAAAATAATAAGATTATATTGTATAAAGGTGCCGAGTCTCACTTGCATCCGCACAGTAACTGAATGTTCCCAAATTCTGGGTCCCAGGGCACAGCAATATTGAAAGGTATGAATAAACTGATGGAGTGACGAGAGAAAGCTCAAAACTAATATTATCGGGTTAGACAGCATCGTTACATCAACACTGGATCATCTTCTTAGGACAAATGCACTATTATGGCAACAACGTTGCTCTGCACAACATATGGATGGTATGATATTGGAGTCCCAAGAATGTTTTGTTAATGTTTGTTTAAAAAAAGAATTAGCATAGTTTTCAAACTAAAGAAATCTGCAGTAAGTCTACTTACGGAAACCATTAGAGGACCTTGGTCACTGTGCTGGAGCTTCAATGCTTCGACAATGGCGTTTGACAATAAGCTTCCTTAGTAAAAGATATCCGGGTCATGAGGAAAAGGAATCGATTGTCCAACGTTAAAATGGAGATCGTTTTCGCCCTCCTGCCTATTTTGAAATGAAAAAGCATGTACACTTACGGTCAATAAAAGCCGAGGAGAATGTTTTCCCTGTTAGTGTGTTTCTATAGTAAATACAGCTACATAACGAAACTTTTTAGTTATTGTGGTTAACACCGATAATTCCTTAACCCATTATGTGGTATCTTAAGGCGAGAACGTTAGGAAGTCCCTAGCACTTTTTGTAAAATTAGCTATATTTCATATAAGTAATAGTCTTATCCTTGAAAAAAGATTAACTTAATTATCTAAAAAGAACCAATCACGAAAAGTAGGCAGGGAACATTAAAATTAAGTATCCCTAAGAAGATTCTGAACGAAATATATTGAATAGATGATTTTATCCATTCGTTATCGAAGCGAAGGACAACGAAAGCGCACTGAACGCACTAATAATAAGAATATCGGCACAATAGCTTTTCTGAGTACATTTAATACTGTTCCAGAAACTTCCGCAGGATTGAAGGATAGTATAAACATGAAAACTATAATATTGTTTGTCCGCCCTCACTTGAGGTAAAATAACTAGATGGTCGCTGGCTAGAATCAAACCAGCTTCTTACCACAAAAATCCTTTCCCCACACTAAGCTGGTTCTGCGAAAAAAAGAAACTGGCCTCGGAGCGGCTGGTGACGAGTCATATTCTCTGATTAGCGCAAGAAAAATATATTCCATAAAGTTTTGTTATGCATGGTTAGACCGAAAAATACAAATAAATGGGTTCACAGCTGCGTTCAGATTACCATGCTCGATAAGCCCCCAGTTAGCTTAGCTCCCCGTTAACAAAATCTAAGTAACTTTCACGGGTTTTAAAGCGTACCACACCATTATATAGGGAGAATCATTCATTGTTGCCTTAACACAGTTTTGACTCAATCTTCCTGATTTGTGGGCCTTACTACGCATCGCAAACCTTAACTGAATAAAATTTATTTTGCATTCATAAGAGAGTATGAATCATATCCGATCGTTTTCTGTCCAATTTATGATTTCGTAATACCAGCTAGCGTACGGGATCATTTTTTTTTTTTTTTTTTTTGTGGTGGAAAGTGAGTTTTTTCCTTTAGCCATGGGCCATGAAATTATTTTTCCTCAAGAGACGCTTTAGCGTTGCGATTTTAATTTTCATGCTTATACTATCCCTCAATTCCGCCGAAGTTTCTGGAGCAGTTTTAGATGTATTCAGAAGAGCCATGATGAATGATATTCCTATCAACGCGTTCAGTGGCCGTTCATGGTCGTCCACTTCGAAAATGAGAGGATAAAGTCACCTATTTAAAATATTTCGTCCACAATCTTTTTAAGGATAATTCATTGTAATTTCCTCACTATTTACATATTTTGTGTGATTTTTCCTTCGTACTCAATTATATCTTTATATATAAAAATCACGTGTCACATTGTTTGTCCGCGATGGACTCCTAAACTACTGAATGGATTTTGACTTGGTTTTGCACCCCGTGTGTAGTTTGATCTAACTTGAGATATAGGATAGGTTATATCTCAGTTTATAGTCGCAATATATTTTATTGCAATTTTTTTTATATGTTTATACGTAATAATAAAATGTTACGTAAACGCACCGGCACTCATATTTTCAGGTGGTGCGTATATACTTCCGTGTAATTGGTTGGTGTTCAATTAAACACCGTGCTTATCAATAAAAAATATTATAGCGAATGATATCAAGTATAGCGCATCACCAGGCCCTGCAAGATCGGGGGGGGGGGGGGATGGTGGGGATTACCCCGGACCCAGGGTTTCTGAGGGGGCCCGCGAATTAGAGGTACTAAGAAATTTTTTTTTTAATTCAGGAGAGTCTTTAGTTGTTCCATGTGCAATTTTTAAGCCGAATTTCAAAAGCAACGAATATCTGCATTTCGTTTTAATATTATAGTGAAGTGTGAAAAATAAAAATATATATATATATAAAAGGAAAGGCTAAAATGTGTGTTACTTGGTCGCCGGTGTTTGAAGAAATGCGTTGGTCGATTTTGTTCAAAACCCCTAGAATGTGTTAATACAATATGGATATCAAACGAAAGCTGTTGATGAGTTCTTTAGTACAGAGTAATATATTATACCGCTTGGTGACTAGGGTCTCATGATATAGGCCAAAACGTTGACCCGGATACCCCTAGAATGTGTGGGTAATATGGATATGAAATGAAAGCTGTTGCTGAGAGCTCTAAAGTAATTTTCATTGTGATATTCGATTTAATCGCATCAACCTGGCAAAACTGATAAATATGCATGCGAAGCATGAATTAATAATACCCTCGTACCTATTTACATACGTCTTATTCTATTTGCCTGAAATAAGTATTTACGATCCTTTTTTCCGGGAAGTAGACCAGAGGTAGACTGGGACTGGGATTAGGACTAGGACTGGGACTGGAACCAAATACATACCACCCTCTGGGACAGCCAATAAGGGATAAAGAAGAAAGAGAAGAACGTGAGAGCAAAAAAAGAGAGAAAGAGAAGAAGACTGAGAAAGAAATAGAATGAGAAGAATATGGAGATAGATGAAGCGAAAAAGACGGAGGGGAGAGTGAATTAAAGGATCAGGAAAAAGTTAAGAGGGGTGGGGAGGGCAGAGTTAGACGGAAAAAGCGTACTAAAATGTATGCAGATAGGCCAAATTTCTGGCAGCACAACGTCTGCCGGGTCTGCTAGTTAATTATAAAATATTGTGACCAATATTAGCAACACTAAGGGATACTATCATATCTAAGCCGATACTAAGCAGTGACTCGCACGCACATCAACAAATCAATCATTATGTCTACCCATATGTCCATACGAGCAGCGGAGAGTAACGCACAAACACATGCATATATCTGAGATACTCCCAAAAGTATGCAATCATTTGTGCAAGTATCACTCACATATACACGCGCATGGGCTATGAGAGAAGCTATAGCTGAGAAATTTAAAGCTGATAACTAAGTAGTAAATTCTAGAAATAGAAGCGCCTAGAAATATGTCAACGAGGAAACCAATCAGTATAAAAAACAGCAACAGTTGAGGCACGACAATCAGTTTTATTTAAGCTAGCTATCAGTTGCGAAGTATAAGTGTTATTGTGAAGTACTTTAATAAAGGCCATTTTGCATTATTGAATAGTGGAGTTATTTATTCAACAGTTTAGTGATTCGAACGTTAGTAGAAGGTTGCAAGTAAGAGGAATTGCAATAAATTCGTTACAATATTGTCGATTTTACAAAAACTGCTAGGGTCTTTCTAGCTTTCTCGCCTTAAGATACCACCTTATGATTTAAGGAATTATCGATGTTAATCGCAATAACTACAAGTTTCGTAACGCAGCTGTAGTGACGGTGGAAATGCTGCAACAGAGAAACAATTTTCCTCGGCTTTTTTGTTTGACCGTAAGTGTAGCTTAGGAAGTAGAAAGTATATTGTCAGTTTCACCAGTCGCTCATCAAAAGCAAAAGTGTATCCGAGAGGAAGAAACAGATAGTGCTATTGACGTCCCTTCAACGCTACCTACTTATGTTCCAATTGGCACTCCAGTTCGAGTCACTCCGGTATATAGAACCGCTTACCAAATGAACATTTTTAGTGAATAACATATGTACTAAACCAGCAGCTTCGGCTGAATTATTTGGAACCGAGCTTCTTGTAAATCCGGGCTTCCGGCAAATAAGGAGACGTCTGCGTAAGTTCAATTGTGCGACTCGGCTTTTAAGCATAGGCGTTGTTGGGTCATGGCCGGTGAACTCCGGGTTCAGTATCCAACTCTTGTAGAAGCATAAAGATGAGTTCCAAGGTAGTCGCCCATCACTCTGTCTTAAACGCGGTGTAGATACTGTTGCATATTGAGCTATTTCTTATCCATGTGTGTAGGTACAAATAGCTAGGTACTCCACGTAGATTCCAGCTCAAAAACCTGATTTTGTATTTGATATGCCGCTGTATGCTTGTTACCGTTATCAAGAGCGCTCGTATCCTCTTCTTCCAATCACTGCTACTTGGTTGAATAGTACTAAATACTCAAAATATATTCAAAGAATACAACATCTACATCAAAAGTGATTGTGATCATTGGAATTAGATCATGTATACCGCATGAACGTTTCGTTTTAACACGAAGTACTCGTTTTATATATACATATATATATTTTTCGCAGCGGCCCCCGTAGTGTGTTGGTAGCGTGCTACGCCTACCACACCGAAGATCCTGGGTTCACGCCCAGGGAAAACCAACATCAAATATTTTAGAAACAAGTTTTTTCATATAGAAGAACATTTTTCTAATCGGGTCGCCCTTCGGCAGTAATTTGGCAAGTACTCCGAGTGTATTGCTGCCTTGAAAAGCTTCTCAGCGAAAACTCATCTGTCTTGCAGATGCCGTGCGGGGTCGGCATAAAACACGTAGGTCTCGTCCCTCCAATTTATAGGAAAAAATTAGTGGAGCAATACGCAAATTGTAAGAGAAACTGGGCGTAAAATCTCTTCGGAGCTTATCGCGCTTTATATTTGTTTTTTTATATATATATTTTTTTTTTTTTTTTCTTAAGTTTTAATGCAATTTCGCTGCTGCTTTCAAAAGCTGCTTTAACGTGGACAAAGAAAATATTTTGGTTTAGAATTAGAGGTATTTTTGCTCTAGTTTTTTTAGCATTAACATTTAATTTATGTCAACATGTCACTCATCTTTAACTTTCGCTGTTATTGCCTCAAGTTTAACAAAAATTTGAATATAAAGAATTGACAACATCTATTTTGCATAATTCTTTTTTCTATATACATAGATAATATATACACGTTCAACGGTAGTCTGTTATGTCGATAATTGAACTGACATAACGTTTCTCTTAAAATATATTCCAATCACAACACAAATATTAAATTGCAAAACCAAATGCGCATATAAATGACGTACTTTTTTGTTTGCTAGGGAAACATCCCGCCACATCAATGGAATGCTCAAAGGACTATGTTAGAATAACAGAAAAAAATGCAACGCTTCGTGCGTAAAAATGTCGTCACCTTCAGGCATTTCCCAATGGCTGATGAGCTGCGAAGCATAGCTAACTAAATACCATATTGACATGTTTCCACGTGCCTCCGCAGCAGTAGCTGTTGACAATATTTTCTAAAAATGCCTAAGTATGTATTTGTAGAACAAGTTATATGTAGATAAACTAGTAAGTTAGAAATGTCTTTACTGTGTAGGCATGGAGCGAACTTTTGGCTGGTTAGTGAAAAAGATCATACAAACCTTTGGTTTAGAACGGAAAAAGTTATATACTTGCCTGAGAGTAGAAGAAAGTATAGCGGAGCTAGATTAGTTAAGGTTGGCCAGTCAATAAAGACCTCACATATACTGATTGTGTCTACAGTATTAACAAAATTCCTTTGACGACCAAGCGGAAACCCCCAAAAAGGTACCAGGACTTATGTTAGAGAAAAACTAGTTCCTCTTGGCGAATACTAGAAGCTTCCTAGGATCTATCTGAATTGCTGCCTCGAGATTTTGCAACTTTGCTAGTCCTAGTAGCTGGAACTTTACCCTCGCGCCCACAGGATACAAACACACGCAGAACGTTTTCTACCAATTCTGCTGCAATCACTTCGGCCTTGCTTATAAGCGTGTGATGGCGATGCCCCGATAGCATGACCATCGAAAGCCTCAAGTCGTCTCCCTTTATAGATATGACAATTTGGTCAGTATAACGTCATGGGATTTGCATATGTTCTTGAACAATCATGAGTCGAATTGAGCTGGCAGTCTGTAGGATCTACATACTTCAGGATTGACACCGTACACAGTAGGTTTGAATCCTTACGTTTATTTGGAACCATTGGAATACATGTGTATGTGTATTATATTCTACTAACACCGCACCTTTTCGTCAACTCTACGGCTCCTTTGTGGTCACACGATCTCTTTTGAAGCTCAGATATGGGGCATGTAGTCCGTTCGCCCTATATTAGATGACGCTATACTGCTTTTGCCACATGGCCTGAACTTAAGCTCCGAGGCCTTAAGTTTTGCTAGAGTTGCTACCGCTTTATTTTTGGGGTAGGTGAGGTTGAAAATTGAGTTGCGGAAGCTCTAAAGCTATAAAGATTTGTATTGCGCTTATCAACATCTTTAATATCTTATGAATGGCTGGGGCGAAGTTTTCACCACTGGCAGTAGTTACCGGAACACGTCCTGTCAGGGTTAGTTGAACCTGGTAAGAAGAATAGAATGCTCGAAGTCTGAAAGCCGCCCATAGCCTATTTCACACATTTTTATCAGCGACCGGGCCGCGGCCGCCTTTCGGGAATATCTACTGTGAAAAGAGTCCGCAATTCCATAAGATTTTTCTAAAAATTCCTATCTGTGTTTCACGCAGCGTTATATTTTCTTTTAAAAATGCAAGACTTTAGCATACTGGAATGATTATTAAGTACAAGTCGGTGGGAGGACTTCAGTTCCCGAAGAATTTTCTACTTATCTCATTCCGCACTCAATATAGCGAATCTTTGCCATTCTTCTTCTTATGTGTGAGATTTCAAGTTTCTTTCTGAATGAAAAGTTCTGTTTTTATTATACTCAGCTGAGGAGAGCTCACATAGTATATTAATTTTGTTCGTATAACGGTAGTCCGTAATGGCATAAACTAATCGAGATAGATATAGACTTCTATATATCAAAATGATCTGGCCAAAAAAGAAATCCATTTAGGCATGTCCGGCCGTCCGTCCGTACGTCCGGAAACACGATAACTTGAGCAAATTTTGAGGTATCTTAATGCAATTTGGTATGTAAGTACCTGGGCTTTCATCTCAGATCGCTATTTAAAATGAACGAAATCGGACTATAACCACGCCCACTTTTTCGATATCGAAAATTTCGAAAAACCGAAAAAGTGCGATAATTGATTACCAAAGACGGATAAAGCGATGAAACTAGGTAGGGTTGACCTTATGACACAGAATAGAAAATAAGTAAAATTTTGGACAATGGGCGTGGCAACGCCCACTTTTAAAAGAAGGTAATTTAAAAGTCTTGAAAGCTGTAATTTGGCAGTCGTTGAAGATATCATGATGAAATTTGGCAGCAACGTTGCTCCTATTTCTATATCTGTGCTAAATAAAAATTTGCAAAATCGGATGACAAACATTTTTTAAAAAAAAAAATGTTTAATCAAATTTTAACAAAAAATTTAATATCTTTACAGTATATAAGTAAATTAAGTCAAAATTCAACTCCAGTAATGATATGATGCAACAAAATGCAAAAATTTAAGAAAATTTCAAAATTGGCGTGGCTCCGCCCTTTTTTATTTAATTTGTCTAGAATAATTTTAATGCCATAAGTCGAACAAAAATTTAGCAACCCTTGTGAAATTTGGTAAGGGTATAGCTTCTATGACGATAACTGTTTTCTGTGAAAATGGGCGAAGCCGGTTGAAGCCACACCCAGCTTTTATACACAGTCGCCGTCTGTCCTTCCGCTCGGCCGTTAACACGATAACTTAAGCAAAAATCGCTATATCTTTGCTAAACTTAGTTCACGTAGTTATCTCAACTCACTTTATCTTGGTATTAAAAATGGGCGAAATCCGACTATGACGCCCACTTTTGCGATATCGAAAATTTAGAAAAATGAAAAAATGCCATAATTATATACCAAATACGAAAAAAGGGATGAAACATGGTAATTGGATTAGTTTATTGACGCAAAATATAACTTTAGAAAAAACTTTATAAACTGGTGTGACACCTACCATATTAAGTAGAAGAAAATGAAAAAGTTCTGCAGGGCAAAATCAAAAGCCCTTGGAATCATGGCAGGAATATTGTTCGTCGTATTACATATATAAATAAATTAGCGGTACCCGACAAATACTGTTCTGGGTCACCCTGGTCCACATTATGGTCCATATCTCGAAAACGCTTTCCCATATACAACTAAGGGCCACCCCTTTTGAGTCCGTCATTAATACTAGCTGTATTTCGTTGCTAACTATTACAATTAAAAAACTAGCTAGCTTGCCGAATTGCATGGAAAGCAACAATAAAAAGTAATCGAGTTGAGTTGGCTAAGCGGTTTCAGTTGAAATCGCTTAGGTAATTGTCGACCTGATTGATAGTGTTGTATACTGTTGCATATTCAAAAATAGGGCACTATTGTGAACGAGTGAATGAAATGAACATACGAATGTGCAGATAAACAAAAATAACAAAATAACAGCGTGGCGGCAGGGTGACATGCTACAAACAAACACACGCATTTCATGTATTTTGTTTTTGTAATTCTCTAGTTGAGTGTCAAAACAAATTCTGCGCTAGAAGTAGAAATGTCATAGCAGCTAAAAAAATAACAATTAGCTAATAAGCTTCCACCATCTGTGTGGTTTTGCCATAATGAATCTGTTTAGGTAGTTGCAGCGTTTTTTTCAAGCTCGCTTGCAAAAAAAGCAACTACTTTTAATTTGATACCCATATCGTACAAACACATTCTGGTGTCACCCCTGGTCCACCTTTATGGCGATATCTCGAAAGGGCGTCCACCTATAGAATTATGGTCCTTCCAAAAAACTCTTTCATACCTTCCATTTGATACACATGTCATACAAACACATTCCAGGGTTACCCTAAGTTCATTTTCCTACATGGTGATTTTCCCTTATTTTGTCTCAAAAAATTTCAGCTGAGTATATAATGTTCAATTAAGCCCGAACTTAGCCTTTCCTTACTTGTTTTCTTTAGTTCCCACATGTATTATACTTTCATTGGCCTCTGAACCACATTTTAAATTTCAGCTCCAGCAGAAAAATACTTAAAACCGATCCCTGCCCTCTAAAATTCTATGAATTTTTAAATTATTTCGACTCGCCTGTCACCTAGTAGACAATTTTTCTCCTTTTGTTGAACTATGTGAATGGTTTGAAGTTTGCAACTCGACGGGAAGTTAATAAAAACGATCGTTGTCAGTTCCACATCGAAGATCCTGGGCTACATACACTTCCGGGAAAAGCAGTATCAAAAAATTAAAAACAAGATTTTTCAATTTGAAAAAAGAAAAGCATTGTAAGCGGCGTCGCCCCCCGGCAGTGATTTAGCAAGCACTTCTGCTCAATCTCTGCTATAAAAAACTTCTCAGTGAAAACTCGTCTGCCTTGTTACTAGATTTCGTTCGGAGTCGGCCCGCCAATTTGTATGAGAAATTAAAAAGAAGCAAGGCGCAAATTTAATGAGAAGCTAGGCCTACATCTCCTCGGAGGTATATTGTGCCAAGTAGTTGTTTTGTACTTAAAATTCGTCCTCGAAATTTCCAAATTTTAACAACTTTTTTAAATATCGCGATTTGTGCTCCTCTTCGCTAAGGTATTAGTCCCTGGTGTTTCATTTCCAAACACCAAGACTCTGTCTAGATGGGAATTTAATCAATAAGCTATTGCAAAGATTTCTCAATTCTGTCATAAAATTTCGGGACGAACATAAAATCCGTCTCCGGTTCTGCTAAACTAACTACCGTAATAGCCTTTTCTAAATATAGATATTAGGTTTATTGGCGAACAACGCACAATATGCGAAGGCAGCCATTTGTTAAAAAATATAATTAAGTTAAGCCTCCTGAGTGATTTTTCTCAATTTGTCCTTTAGTTTGAATATCATTTTAAAAAAAAAAACACAAAAAAAAGTTCAATACAAAAAAATTTGTCATATTCCAGCATCATCATCCAGCTTACAAACAAGACACAGCCGTTAACTGTAGTTTATGTTGGTACTAAAAGAGTAATTTTTGTACTTTTTATAATCACTCTCGCTCTTTGTTGGGTTAAATGGTTTTACGTACGCTATCAGCATGAAATTTGTTATTTTTTATACTCAGCGTGATTTGCACACAGAGTATATTAATTTTGATTGAATAACGGTTGGTTGTACAGGTATAAAGAAATCGAGATAGATATAGACTGTCATATATCAAAATCATAGGTATCGAAAAAAATTTTAATTGAGCCATGTCCGTCCGTCCGTCCGTCCATCCTTCTTTCCACCCGTCTGTCCGTTCACACGATAACTTGAGTAAATATTGAGATATTTTCATCAAATTTGGTAAACGAGCTTATCTGGACCCATTATATATTGGTATTGAAAATGGGCGAAATCGGATGATAACCACGCCCTCTTTTTATATATATAACATTCTGGAAAACATAAAAAACCTGATTATTTAGTAAATAATATACCTAGAATGTGGAAATTTGACGTGTGGACATTTTTTAAAATGGGCGTGGCACCGCCCACTTGTGATAAAATCAATTTTACACCCCTGTAAATCAACCACTGGATATGATCAAGGGATGCATTGCAATATGTGCTTCGGCGACTTTTACGCATGTTCGTGTTTTGACTAGTTGACCATTTGACTTAATGACAATTTAGGAAAAGCATTGATATTGTTATCATTAGAAATTTAACGTTTTGAAAATTTCACATGGTCACAACTTAAATTGGCTTTGTGGCCATTTGATGTGTTCATATGGTCAATTGACATTATGGCCATTGACCTTATATCACCCTACGTAAGGTGTTTATATAGCATCCTTTTTCTCGTATAAAGTGGCATATAACACAATAAAAACAAGCAAGAGCTTTCAAGGTAAGTTCCCCTGAAAAGATATTGTAAAGAATTTAGGGAAATTCCGCTTATTTGCAACACTCCAATATTCTGTATTACAAAATGGTCTTTATTACTACTTTGAGAGTACTCCGCAGTTAAACTTCACTTCGCAACTGATTGCGTGCTTAAATCAAACTGATTACGGACTACTCAGCTTCTGCTGCTTTTATACTCTCTGCCCAAATGTCTAGACGTTTCTTCTTCTAGAATCCTCTACCTGGTCACCAGCCATACGGGCGTGCATTTGTAGTGTGTAACCATATGCGTGTGTATATGTGAGTACTACTTCGCTGATGATGACATGCGTTTGTGAATATCTCTCTGGTGCTTGTATGTATGTTTGTACATGATTAATGTGTTTACGTAGCTTGCTTAAATGTTGTTGTGCCTTTATTTAATAACCTTAGAGATGGTAATATTCGTCACAATATAATCAATTTAAGCTGCACCTGCCATTCATCGGGTATTCGAGATAAATAAGAAAAGAAAATAATTGAAAGGTGCGATAACCTCCGAAGGGATTTAAGGCCGAGTTCTCTTCCAACGACCTACTTGTTTTATGCCCACTCCGAACGGCATCTGCAAGGCAGATGAGTTTTCACTGAGAGCTTTTCATGGCAGAAATACACTCGAAGTGCTTGCCAAACACTGCCGAGGGTCGAACCCGCTTAGAAAAATGTTCATCTAATTGAAAAAACTTATTTCTAAAATGTTGATGTTGCTTTGCCCGGGGCGTGAACCCAGGATCTTCGGTGTGGTAGGCGGTGCACGCTACCATCACACTACGGCGGCCACCAGAGCATATTTGAGATAGAAAATTATAATTACGATGCAAATTGGAAAAGAAAATCGACCTTAAACTCGTCGGACGTATATCACCTCAATTATAATTTACTGTAGCTTTCATGAAAATGTAAACGTTCAATATTAAGTTTGGTCATATTCTCGAAAAGTGTTTGTCAATAAAGGAGATGCAAAGTAATGTCCGTTTCTCTAACTGCCCGTCTGTTTGAACGTAAACTGGTCCCTAAGTTTTTGAGATATCTTGATGGAATTTGGTGAACGGATATATTTGGGTGTCCGATTAATCATTTGTTGGAACTGACCAGATCGAACGACTATTACTTTTATCTCTCATACAACTTTCGGGGCAGCTTGAGCCCAGACCACAGGGCCATAGTAGTATAGCTTTACCAATTACAGAGCGCAAAGATTGCTTGATTCCCTATATGCACTTCGAAGACTCTCTTGCAGCCACAATAGAGGTGGATGGTTGGCGCAAAGATGCCCAAATGGCAGACGAGGTGACCCACGTGTACACCGATGGTTCCAAAGTAGTGGAGGGAGTGGAGTCTGCTGTACGCTGTACTGATCAGGAAATAAACAGATTCTACAAGCTGCCACATCACTGTAGCGTTTTCTAGGTAAAAGTAGTAGCCGTAACTAAAGCAGTAGAAGTGCTGGAAGAAAATAGCTTAAACTGCAGCCGCGTCAACTTTTATATTCAAATCCAAGCAGTAATTAGGGAATAATCTCGCATAGCACAGCATTTTAAAGAGTGTTAGACTGTAAGCAATCCCTGGAAATGAACGGGATAGGGAGAGTCATACATCTGTATTGGGTCCCAGCCGTTGACTAACTAAAAAGGGCGCATCCCTAGAAGCTTGCTCCATAGAAGTACCAATAATATTGAGAGAAATTAAGACAAAACGAGAGGTGCACGTAATCGACCAACCAGGAAAGGCGTGGACCCTAGCGCGGGGCTGCAAAGTACCGACGAATATTGTAGGTCTGACAACCTTAGTTGCTCATATGATTAAAAAGGGGGGACTGTAGGCTCATGACGGATATTCTGACTGAGCACTGCCTTCTGGCGTAACATTCCTTTAAATTAGACTTCTTCAGTGAAAACAGATGTAGGAGGTGCGGGTTGGAGGAGACAAAGTTGGAACGTGGTCGTGTCCTGCGCTGTCAGGCTAAGACCCCAGCTATAAGGACTGACACGGCTGTCAGATCTAGAAGCAGCATGGCATAGGTCCTAGAAAGCTTTTAGTATTTTATAACATAGGTCTTGGTTTTTGACAAGGTTTTTCAGTTTGGTCGCTAGATAAACTGCTGGTAACACTACGTACTCATTCAGTCTATGTAACTTATACACGCACGTGCCAGTTCAACCTTACCTAACCTAACTAGAACCGCTTGGGACCTGTTATATGATAGAAGCTTTTAAAAAGCATTCTTAGTCACTTTTATTAAAGTTGACACGTTTGAGTGGTGGCGTTGTGCTGAAAATGTAAGTCTGTTGAGCTGTGAACTCCTTCACGGCTATCACTTTAAAGTCACGATTTGATATCAATGTGCAAATTTAATCATATATATATTATTTCTAACTGGTTTTTTTTTATGTACGGGTTCCTTTTTCACTCTTATTTGGAACCCAAATCTATAAATAAAGTATTGGTTGTAGAGATGGATGTTCGGGCTATTAGCGAGCTTTGGGCAATTTTAGTCATAGTGCTTTTGTTTAGGAACGAAAACGGCGACCTTGTAACTGATGTCCAGGGTGTACTTAGATTATGGAGGGAACACTTCTCTGCCCTTCTAAATGGAGGCAGCAATTCACAGCGCAGAGATGAAGAACCTAATCCCGCAATCGATGATGAGAACTTAACCGCACTGGAACAATATTCTATAAAAGCGTGCAATTACAGGTATATGCTGATGACATTGATATCATCGGCCTAAACACCCGCGCTGTTAGTTCTGCTTACTCCAAACAGGAAGAGAAGCGGTAAAGATAGGTTTGATGGTGAATGAGAACAAAACGAAGTACCTGCTGTCATCGAGCAAAGAGTCAGCACATACGCGGCTTGGCAACCACGCTACTGTTGGCAGCCATAATTTCGAAATAGTAAAAGACTTCGTTTATTTGGGAACCAGCATCAACACTAGCAGCAACATCAGCACTGGAATCCAGCGGAGAATCAATCTTGACAATAAATTCTACTTTGGACTAGGTAGGCAATTTAAATGTAAAGTCCTCTCTCGGCGAACGAAAATCATACTCTACAAGTCACTTATCGTACCCGTCCTGCTATATGGGGCAGAAGCATGGACCATGACAACAGCAGATGAAGCGGCTATGGGAGTGTTCGAAGGAAAAGTTATTCGAAAGATTTATGGACCTCTACGCGTTGGCGATGGCGAGTTGATTTAATGATGAGCTGTACGAACGATACGCAGACATCAACATAGTCCAGCGAATTAAAACGCAGCGGCTGCGCTGGCTAGGCCATGTTATGCGAATGAAAGATGATGATTAAATTGATTGATACTTTTATATTGGTTGCGCAAGATGCGCACGGGTTCGGCTCGAATATATTTAATATTTCAAGGTCGACACCACCGTATTAAACAAATGCACCTTGACATACATAGGTGCTGTAACTGTGCACGACCTGGTTGTGGTTAACTTAACAATCCTACACACTTCTATGCGTAGTGAATACAATGCAACCACCATTTCCTATTTCAAAGTCCTTCCGGTAGTGGTTGCTAGCAGAATGCTATCTACATTAATTTATCCATTTAAGAGCTCCAAATTTATTTACGAAACACTCCACATACATATTTGCTATTAGGACATACATTCATACACATATAAATTAGAGCAAATTCATATTGCTAGAAATTATACATTCAAGCACCAGCAAATCTGTGGCAATTGCAATCGTATCTTCAGATATGCATGAAGTAAATACCAACTGTTAATGTATTGAGCCACTCTATTCAAATGCCAACTCGTGTACTTGGAAATGAGTTTGTAGGACTATATGACTAACAGTCATACACACATACATATATTTCTTACGAAAAGTGTAAGGATGCAATAAATTTTTCATGCATTCATGTGCTCGTGTTGCAGACAAAATGCTTCATTGAATATAAATGTAGGCATATTTACCTGACCATATATTTGTGATCGAATTGCTTATGTATTCGCCCATTATACAAACACAGCACTGCGACAAGCAATCAACGGTGAGGTGCAATTATACGCTTCATCGCCTTGCTGGAATCGGAAATATACGCATTTATGTTTATGTAGTGAATATTTGTAGAATGGGGCAGATATAGAAACGGTGAGTTAGGAATGTGGAACTTAGTGAATAAATAATGTTGGAATTCATAACTTATATAATGTGAGAAAATTTTGACCTCCCAAGCAAATTAGTAATTTTTGATTTCCTGTTTCGGATAGGAGCACCTTACATATAAAAATTTAAGCTATAATACGTGAGAGCCTTCGAAAAAGGAATTAGATTTGGTCTGCCATACATGTAGGGCAATAAAAAATGGTAGTTTCTAAGACATATTTTACGTACGGGCCCTCTAAGCCTCCAGTATGTAATTTGGGAAACTTCATTAGGCTTTCATCATATATGATATCTTACTCAACTCATTTTCTTTTTCCTTAGAATTATTAACAAAATTCTTATCCTGTTTTGTACAGTATTTAATTCGGCTTATTTAATTATATTTTGTGGTTCAATAACCTATATTATTATTTTAATTTACTTAACATGCATTAAATACATCATAAGGAGCTTCAAAAACGAACTTTTTATCATTTAAAGTGCAAAAATATTAACAAAAATTTGTTGTCCCTATTTATTTTTCCTGGCTAAACCTGGAATGGTTCAGTTTTTCGTAAATGAGACAAACTGGCGGAATAAAATTTATTGCAAAAGATTAAACTTTAATTATTATTCTTATAGGATGTACCATTCTAAGAAACACATTGAAGTACTGCTCGTCTAATGGATTTGATATTTTTCCCTATTATTTTTTCAATCACTGCATGTAAGTTTCATTGAACCATTGACTTTCTAGTCTATATATGTATGCTATGTGAGAGCCAGTAAAAATTCAACATGCTTCATATAGTAAAATATTCCTACAGGGTACATACTGCATTAAGTCACAAGTTAGATTTATGCAAACACATGCGACTTGCCAGTTGTTAACATAGCATTTGCATGTATTATCCGTACTTATATTTCCATCAACGCTACTAGTACACTTGCAATAGGATACAATATAACAACAAAAGCGAAGAAAAAACAAGTAAGGAAGGCTAAGTTCGGGTGTAACCGAACATTACATACTCAGCTGAGAGCTTTGAACCTAGGGTAACGCTGGAATGTGTTTGTATGACATGGGTATGCAATGAATGGTGTTAATGAGTATTTTAAAGGGGAGTGGGCGGTGGACGTTTTTCCAGATATCGCTATATAGGTGGACCAGAGGTGACTCTGTAAGGTGTTTGTACGATATGGGTATAAAATTAAAGGTATTAATGAGGGTTTTAAAAGGAAGTGGCCCTTAGTTGTATATGTTAAGGCGTTTTCGAGATACCGACCAAAATGTGGACCAGGGTGACCCATAACATCATCTGTCGGGTACCGCTAATTTATTTATATATGTAATACCACTCACAGTATTCCTGCCCAGATTCCAAGGGCTTTTGATTGCGCCCTGCGGAATTTTTTCATTTTTTTCTACTTAATATGGTAGGTGTCACACCCATTTTACAAAGTTTTTTCTAAAGTTATATTTTGCGTCAATAAACCAATCAAATTACCATGTTTCATCCCTTTTTTCATATTTGGTATAAAATTATGGCATTTTTTTCATTTTTCGTAATTTTCGATTTCAAAAAAGTGGGCGCGGTTATAGTCGGATTTCGGCCATTTTATGTACCAAGATAAAGTGAGTTCAGATAAGTACGCGAACTGAGTTTAGTAAAGATATATCGGTTTTTGCTCAAGTTATCGTTTTAACGGCCGAGCGGAAGGACCGACGGTCGACTGTGTATAAAAATTGGGCGTGGCTTCAACCGATTTCGGCCATTTTCACAGAAAACAGTTACCGTCATAGAGTCTATGCCTCTACCAAATTTCAGAAGGATTAGTGGATTTTTGTTCGACTTATGGCATTAAAAGTATTCTAGACAAACTAAATGAAAAAGGGCGGAACCACGCCCGTTTTGAAATTTTCTTTTATTTTTGTATTTTGTTGCACCATATCACCTGGAGTTGAATGTTGACATAATTTACTTATATACAGTAAAGATATTAAATCTTTTGTTAAAATTTGACTTAAAAAAAACTTTTTTTTTAAAGTGGGCGTGTTCTTCATCCGATTTTTGTAATTTTTATTTAGCATATATGGGTAAATCCTTAAAATAGTCAACCAGAAGTGAAAAAATTTTTTTTTCCGATAGCAAAATCGCGATAGCAAATAGATGCCTTCATATGTCTTATACTTCAAATAAGTACTATTTTACTGGTTTTTCTTTAGATTGCCCAAAAAATACATATTTGTCAAAAGTGCGTTCTCTTATGCAGCTGTTGTGTGTTTTTATTTTAATTTTTACTAATTCCATTAATTCAATACTAAATATCTCTCTTTAATATTTATTCTATTATTGAAAGCTATTTTTGCTCTTCGATATTCTCTTATGGCAACACTTACAACTCAGCCGTATAACTGTTAATCACGCATTAACTCTAAGCGTCCAGTATGTAACGTCCATAACGAAAATTTCCAATTTTTTGTCCAAAAAAAAAGTGTTGCGTTGAAAAAATACAGCGAAGTCATTTATTAAGCAAGTTGTATTAAAGTTAGAAGAAAAACAAATCGAAATTCCTAAAAAGTTATTAGTCAATCCATTTTCCTTTCATAAGTTTTGTAACGTCCGAACGGTAAGTCTTGATATCATATATTTTAGAGTAGTTTAAATTTATATTATTTTGTTGAAAAGATGGCGAAGACTGCAGCAGAAAGAGCAAGAGCGTGGCAATTAGCTTTAAAAGAAAATCAGTCAAAATCCAAGGAATATCGCGAAAAAGATGCCGAAAGGAAACGTAAATTTAGGAAAAACCTGAAAATGCGATGTGGAAGGGACGCTTTGCTCGCTAAAAAATTAAGGACAAGCAACTATAATCGTCAGAGAACTTTTCAAGAGAGAAAAAAGCAGAAAAGGGTATAGTAGTGGAGCCGCACAGCTGTAAACAAACTTTAGGAAAGGCCCTTAAAAAAGTAGAGAAAGCGTAGCTGCAAGATATCAATAAGAAGCGTAAAATAATTGATGTGCTTTATAAAAAGTATGTAGGCAAGAACATAGCTGATTGTAACTACACCGAAGAAGAAAATGAAGATGAGGACGTTAAAACAATACATAACTTTTTTGGTCGTGATGACATTTCAGTTCAAATGGCGGGTCGAAAAAATAATCGGGTAATGACTGTAAATGAAGCATATCAATTATTTAAAACAGAATGTGTACATAAAAGTATATCATGAACAAAATTTTACGATAATAGACCAAAAACCATACTTATGAGTAGGGAAATGTCCCATAATATGTGTTTCTGCAAATACCATGCAAACTTTTATTTCATGTTGGAAGCTATGACCAAGAAAATTCAATTATTTCCTTCTAAGTTTGATGACTTTTTAAAAAAGGTCTGTTGCGATATCAATAATGAGATGTGTATGTTAAATCAATGTAAAGATTGTGAATTCGACATAACATCAAATTTAGTTCCTTTACGCTTCTTAAATAAACTGAATGAACTTATAAAATGGAAGCATTGGCGGACTGTCGACAATCGGATGGTTTTAAGTATATTTGAAGACCCAACGAAAGAGCCCATTTTTGAAATAGAGTCCCAGTTGCCTGCATTCAAGCTGCACACATTTATTAAGCGCACTCAACAAACTTATTTTGAAAACTTAAAAATGAATATTAAGCCCAGGGAACTAGTTATCCAAATAGATTTTGCTGAAAACTATAGAATTACAGTACAAAACGTAGTCCAGTCTGCTCATTTCAGCTACACACAAGTAACACTCTTTACATGCGTAGCATGGATCCATGGTCGGACACACTCAGTTGCTATTGTAAGTGATAAATTGACACATAGTAAACGTGACGTTTACTGGTTTTTTGCTGAAGTTATCAAAAATTTGCAGCAAAGATATGACATTTCAAAAATTTTTATATTTTCGGATGGTTGCAGCAGTCAATTTAAAAATAAGTTTATCTTAAGAACCATCCCGCACTTTGCTCAACGCTTCAATACAAACTTTTTTCAATGGAACTGTTTGCCATATCCCATGGCAAAGGAGTGGTGGATGGAATTGGAGCTGTCGTGAAACGTAAAGTCTGGGAACTTACCTGAACACAAGACCTAGCCAATTACCAATTACCATCACCGCTAGAGAGGTTGAGGACGCCATTGGTCGCGCTAAACCATCCAAAGCAGTGGGCCCAGACGGCATAGCCATGCCGATGCTTAAAAACCTAGGGAAAGAGGGGTTCAAATATTTAGCGCATGTCTTCAATCTGTCTCTTTCCACCTTTGTCATACCTGAGAAATGGAAAATGGCCAAGGTGGTCCCGCTACTAAAGCCTGGGAAACCAGCTAACATAGGAGAGTCGTATCGTCCGATATCTCTCCTATCGCCAGTGGCAAAGACGCTTGAAGCTATTTTGCTCCCTTATTTCCAAGCAAATTTGCAGCTAGCCCCTCATCAGCATGGCTTCAGAAAACTTCATAGCACCACCACCGCGCTAAATGCCATTAGCACCCAGATAAATTGCGGTTTAAATCAATACCCCCACCATAGAACAGTACTCGTAGCGCTAGACCTATCAAAAGCTTTTGATACGGTCAACCATGGCTCGTTACTGCAGGACCTGGAAGGGTCTACCCTTCCCCCATGTCTTAAAAGGTGGACCGCAAATTATCTGGGTGGTCGGAGGCATCGGTGCAATTTAGAAACGAAACATCAAAACCAAGGAGAATTAAACAGGGGGTGCCACAGGGTGGTGTCCTATCCCCACTTTTGTTTAATTTCTACATATCTAAGCTACCTTCACCACCGGAAGGAGTCACAATCGTTTCCTACGCCGATGACTGCACAATAATGGCCACAAGCCCAGGCCCAAAGATCGATGCGCTATGCAATAAAATAAACGGCTACCTCCCTGATCTCTCCAGTTTTTTCGCCTCGCGAAACCTGGCATTGTCACCGACTAAATCTTCCGCGACCTTGTTTACAACATGGACGCCCCAAATGTCGACCATATTGAACATCCACGTCGATGGCACTACGCTACCGACTGTCCTACACCCCAAAATCTTGGGTGTGACGTTTGATCAGGACCAACATTTTGGTGCGCACGCAACCACAATTGTTCCAAGAATTCAGAGCCGTAATAAAATCCTCAAATCCCTTGCTGGCAGTACCTGGTGAAAAGATAAAGAAACGCTCTTGACCACATACAAAGCAATTAGCCAGCCGATTACGTGCTACGCGTCACCCATATGGTCGCCAAGCCTAAAAACCACCCACTGGAAGAAACTACAGGCCTGCCAAAATACTGCTCTCAGAATCGCCACGGGCTGTCTTCTTATGTCCCCAGAACACCATCTGCATAATGAGGCGAGAATACTCCCCATCAGGGAGAGAAATGAGATGCTGACCAAACAGTTTCTGTTGAATACCCAGAAACCTGGGCATCCCAACAGACATCTGATTGACGAACCAGCACCGCCTAGGGGCCTAAGGAGTCATCTCCGTAAGCATTTTGAGGAAATACGGCACCTGAGAACCCAGCCGTATGAAGCGGAAAAACACAAGTAGGTCTTCGGTGAACTCCATAGACAGGCGTCGGACCTTTATGTCGGGAATTGCCCGGTGAATCCAGTACTTGAAGAAAAATATCCAGAACTCGCAGAAGAGGAACGCATACTCCCCAGGGAAACGCGTGTCACTCTTGCTCAACTTCGTTCTGGATACTGTAACAGGTTAAACTCTTACCTATCCAGAATCAACCCCGACATTCAAAATGTATGCCCTGCTTGCAATGTGTCCCCACATGACACCAACCATCTCTTTAATTGTAATGTGGAACCAACGCCTCTAACACCCCTTTTCTTATGGTCCACCCCTGTTGAAACGGCAAGTTTCCTTGGACTCCCGTTAGAGGATATTGATGACAATTTGTGATCGGTCGCGGCTATTAGGTGGGGCGAGCATTGCTACAACAACAACAACAACAACCTAGTCTTGAGCAATGCTAAAGATTTTTTTGATTGTGCAAAATCAAACATCACTGGAATTGAAATAATTTATATTTCGTCTGCTAAAATAAATGAAGAAACAAAAGACTTAGACGGAATATGGAATAATGTAAAAAATATAAATAACTTGATGTCTTACCACACTTTTACTTACTATCATAAGAATCATATAGAAGCTGATATAACATCGAATTCAAAACCAATAAATATATATATCTGATAAAACAATTTCTATGTTCAACTAATTTTGCTATAAAATAAATCCGTTTTCTTCTATATATACACACTATTTATTTTTTATTTAATTTATAATTTACATTGTAGGAACATATTATAACGTCCGTAACGTAACGTCCAAACTTATTTGTGTCATGATTACAAGGTCAATTAAAGCCGTATACTGTTTTGATAATGACTTTCGCTTACTTAATTTTTTCACTTCCAAATCCTTCTTGGCGGCTTTGTATTTCTTTTGCCAAATTCGCAGGAATTAGATGAGTTATAGGAGAACATAAATGTTACTTCCATTTTGAGTAACGCCCGAACACTAGTTTGGATGCCAAAAAATTCTTAACACCACATACTTACAGTTATAACACTTTTTCTATGTAAGTACTATCTCGCAGTATTACTTCTACCCTAAGACACATATACTTTTTTGCTGTAGTGCAATCTAAAAATCCAAAGGGGCATGCGAACATAACGTCCGTCACGCCAGGATTTGCCCATATATAGTAATAGTAGTAACGTTCCTGCCAAATTTCATCATGATATCTTCAATGACTGCCAAATTACAGCTTACAAAACTTTTAAATTACCTTCTTTTAAAAGTGGGCGGTGCCACGCCCATTGTTCAAAATTTTACTAATTTTCTATTCTGCGTCATAAGGTCAACCCGCCTGCCAAGTTTCATCGCTTTATTCGTCTTTCGCAATGAATTACCGCATTTTTTCGGTTTTTCGAAATTTTCGATATCGAAAAAGTGGGCGTGGTTATAGTCCGATATCGTTCATTTTAAATAGCGAGCTGAGATGAGTGCCTAGGAACCTACGTACCAAATTTCATCAAGATACCTCAAAATTTACTCAAGTTATCGTGTTAACGGACAGACGGTACTGATGATTTTGATATATGGAAGTCTATATCTATCTCGATTCCTTTATACCTGTACAACCAACCTTTATCCAATCAAAGTTAATATACTCTGTGAGCTCTGCTCAACTGAGTATAAAAAAAAGTTACCCTCAAATCACTTTTTTCAATGTCAATTTGAGTTTTCCATCACTTTTCCACTTATACGCTTAGTTTGTGTGCTAAGTCACGGCAGTTGATTTAGCTTTCATGCAAATTACTCATACGCACAGGTGTACCAACAAAAAAAAGGAGAAAAAACTCGATACGCACAGCTGTATATAACAAATCAAATACTCGTATTTGCCTCTCCGTCATTCGGTAAAATTAATAAAAATCAAATATAACTTCTGAGTACGTAAAATATGTATTTATATTTACCTATATGTATGTATGTATGTACATAAAAGCATTACCGTTAAGAACAGTGCGATTCAAACCAAATCTGCCAAATTTAAAAGTTATTATTCCTACGAAAACTATTGAAATTCGTCATTGTTTCTACCTTGGTTTTGCTATATTTTTTTACAAAACCTTATACTTACTATTGCTCATAGGATTTTTATGGGATTAGTAATTAGGCGGCCGCCGTGGTGTGATGGTAGCGTGCTCCGCATACCATACCGAAGATCCTGGGTTCACGCCCAGGGCAAAGCAACATCAAAATTTTAGAACCAAGTTTTTTCAATTAGAAGAAAATTTTTCTAAGCGGGCTCGGCCCTCAGCAGTGTTTGGCAAGCACTCCGAGTGTGTTCTGCCATGAAAAACTTCTCAGTGAAAACTCATCTGCCGTGCAGATGCCGTTCGGAGTCGGCATAAAAACTAGTAGGTCCCATGCCGCCAATTTGTAGGAAAACTGAAAGGAGCACGGCGTAAATTAGAGGAGAAGCTCGGCCTAAAACCTCTTCGGAGGTTATCGCGTCTTACATTTATTGGAAGCGCCAATTAAGTAAATAAGTAAGTAATTAGGCTTTGAGGAGACTAAAACGTGGTGTGAAGATCGAACCTCTGATGTACAAGTTGGTTCTTTGACCGATCGTAACATACGTAGCTTTGGTGGAAGTACACCAGTCGAGGTTAACAACATTTAGATCATGTTACAAAAATGTCTACGATTTGCCTGTGGAACCATGTTAGCGACTTCTATGTCACCACGAAAAGGGATAACATTTATCTTAAGTCTTGGATAAATCTTTAAGATCCTCTATACCAGATTTGTGGCTAGAGATTTTCTTTAACGTTTATCAAGCGGGTATGTTAGCAATATGCGGTTCTGTAAATCATTTAGCTCATGTGCTCCTCGGACAGCCTGATCGCGATAAAGTTCTTGGACTCATGTTTTGACAACACAGAGTCGATCACTTATTCCCATACATATTTCAATGGCATGTAGTTACCTGGACACAAGAACAGGGCAATAAGGACAACTGAAGAGCTGATGAGCGTTTCGTGTGCCCTTGCGAGTGCGGACACTGTACAAAGTACAAAAATGCTCTTGCCAGCGCTCCATATATGCGAGTCATTAGGTTTGCCTTGGCCTTCCCACGAAAAGGACGCTACAACACTCTTTTTATACTGCTAGAGTCAGCGCTATTATCCCTGATAAAGGTACGCGCTGGCCACTGTTTGATAGGTATTCACGCCGCTAGGATGGGAATCGAATCTTACGTTTACTGTTGCAGCTGCAGATGTATTGGAGAGGAGGAAAGCGTACAGAATTCCCTGTGACAAGGTCCCATCACTAAGTAGAAGGAAGTAAAAATATTCGACGAACTCGATATAAATGCGATAATTAAATGTTATGAATCCTTGCAGTTGTTCGACCCTCCGTAGCTGGTATGATAATGGTTATAAGGCATCACATTAGGCCCATTGTTGATAAAAGTGCCACGCTTGGATGCAGCTTGTTGGCCCATCTTTACACCTAACTTAACCTTACCTTCAAATATCGGCCAGCTTTCTGACGATATTTTTCACCGGTTAGTTCATGAGCTGTGATAAGAAAATGGTGCATTAACGATAATAAGTTATAGATGAGGCACGTTACACCAATGTAACTTGAAGTCTTGCACGCATTTTGAGAGTGATCGTCTTCCTTGCACTCCCTGGACATTCATATTTTTGAAAATGACGCACCTACTTCTTCACATGGGATACTACTACATAGCAAAATTATTTAAAAGATATGCTCTATTTGTGAAAATTCTCCTTGGACTAAAGCAGAATCTAGAATGGAAAACGTATAAACGTATTGTGACGAATACTAGCAACACTAAGGGGTACTATCATCTCTAAGCCGATACTAAGCAGTGACTCTTATGCACATCAACAAATCAATCATTATGTCCACCCATATGTCCATACGAGCAGCGGAGAAGAGACGCACAAACACATGCATATATCTTATCTGAGATGCTCCCAAAAGTAGGCAATTATAATTGTGGAACTGTCACCCACATATACACGCGCATATGAGAAGCTATACACATGCATCTGTAGTTATAATTTTATAGCGGTAACTAAGTAAATTCTGAAAGCGCCTAGAAGTGTGCGGACGAGAAATCACAGAGTATAAAAGGCAGCAATAGTAGAGGCACGACAATCAGTTTTATTTAAGCAAGCTATCAGTTGCGAAGTATAAGTGTTATTGTGAAGTACTTTGATAAAGGTCATTTTGCATTATTGAATAGTGGAGTTATTTATTCAACAGTTTAGTGATTCGAACGTTAGTAGGAGGTTGCAAATAAGAGGAATTGCACTAAATTCGTTACAGTATGTTTACGGGTAGAATGAGGTTTGCCTTTTTTTGCCCAAACTGTTCTATTTTTTTGCTGGATTGAAAATGTTTTCTACCTTTTCATTCAAGTTCGCTTTTGAGACGTTGACACATACTTAACCAAATGTATATAGTTCGCATTTAGATCCTATTCCAGCAATTCACCGAAACTGCTTGTTTCGTATACCGATATAAGGTATGCCGGTCTTATTTAGTAAAGTGTGTTAGAGTTTTTATGGTTTTAGCTTTCTAATCTTAGCCTCTCCCTCGTTATAGCAAAGGGTTGTTGAATTTGAGCTTACATCACGAACGCTATTGCAGGTCATAAATGCTCAAAGTTTAGGGGTACAATAGCAGAGTGGAAGATCATTGGGGCTTTGACAGGGCACTGCCCTATGGGAATTCATGCAGTACGTCTCAGTATACTGGAAACCCATCCTGCAGTAGCTGTATGGAGGATGATGTGGTGGAATCATCGAATCACTTTATGCTTGATTGCCCAGCTTTTGCCAGAACTGGGCGAAAGTTGTTCGGCCGGAACTCACTCCGGGGGATTTATCTAAGGCTGAGATCGGTATCACTCGGAATTTTATCGTTGCTACGAATGATTCTCTAAGTAACTATAGCTACATCGCCGTTATTTTATTTTATGTGGTATCACAACGGACATTCATGTCGTCCAAGTGAACTTCTACTATCAGAGCAGCTACCACCTAACCTAACCTAAGTAAGAAAATCTAACCTCGTGTGAAACCGAACATTATATACCCACATATGCATTTTAGCTGAACCATACCAATGCTGAGGTTGAATATCAGTCAAATATAGTTAAATAGCAAAGTGTTATTGCAAACAAAGGTTAGACCTTTAGGAAAAGTAGGAGTGGTCTTAACCCGATTTCGATTATCTTCACTCAGTCTATTTAATTTGGCAAGCATAAAGTCCCTGTCAAACTTCAATATAAAATCTTTAACGGCTTGTTAAACTTCCAAATATTCTTATTCTAAATATTGGTAACGCCCATATTTAAAAATTTTTTGCAATTTATGTTTTGTGTCATAAAACCAATTCACCTACCAAATTTCCTCAGCTTAGCAGTATTGGTTTTTGAACTATCTCATTTTTTCCATTTTTCTAAATATTCTATATTGCAAAACTAGGCGTAGTTATCGTCGGATTTCGCTCATTTTCAACATCAACCTATTCTGGGTCCACTTAAGCCCGTATACCATATTTGGTGAAGACACCTTAATATTTGCTCAAACTATCGTGTTAACGGATGGACATACAAATCAAATCAAATAATCAAGAATTTTTTGTTTCGATATTGATGATTTTGATATATGGAAGTCTATATATATCTGCATTCCTTTATATCTGTACTAGCAACTGTTATCGAATCAAAGTTATAAACCCTGTGTACAAGTACAGCTGGGTATAATAATGAAAATATGAGAATCACTTAATTTTTTAAGGCACTGTATGTGTAAGTGGGCACTTTTCAACATTCACAATACGACTGTAATAAAACAGTATTAGAGAAATTAAAACGGTATATTCCAACACTTCGTTAGCACATAATTTCGTGTACATTTTACTCGCGCTTACTTTTAGTTGTGAGTGTGTGTGTATGATTAAGCTTGAATAATAATAGGAGCGAAGTAAATGAAAACATTCGAACGAAATAAATGATGCTCGAAACACTACATACATACATAAGTATGTATATGTGCAGAATTACTCTGCGATAATTCGACAAGTCTAGGAGGAAGGAGTATGCGACTATAGCCAGTTCTGACATCTTTATATGAGTTGGAGTCATCCCTTTTGTTTGAGCATGTCCTATGGAGTAGCGAATTGTACCTATTTATGCCTGAACGACTAGCGTCGGCACTGGTCCGTTTTTTACCCCCACGGGTACTGTCGGACAGATCTTTTCTATACTGTTGGACACTTACTCTTTGTACCCCTATGGAAAGTGTCGGATAGGCTCTTTTTGTATCCATACCGGTTGTGTTCGATATATTCTCTTCGTACATCTACAGCCACAGTCACCAAGTCTCTTTTGTTCGCCTATGGGTCCTGGCGGACAAGTGTTTTTCAACCCGTACGGAACTTCATACGGATTTTATAATTTTTTAAACTCTTATACAATATTCTTATTTCTTTTTTCGTATTGGTGTTGTCCAATAATCAAAACAAAACAAATATTACGACAATGGAACACATATTTAGGTTCGGTATAGAGCTCCGCATTTTTCTTATATAATGTTATTCAATCACATTTAATATTTTTATTTTATTCATTTCGTTGCTGTTTATTATACTTTTCATGAACATGAAATGGTATATTAACTTTGGTCCGATGTTTGTAACGTTGAGAAATATGGAAGATAGACTCACCATTAAGTATACCGAATTGATCAGGGCCACGAACTGAGTTGATATAGCCATATCCGTCCGTCTGTCTGTTTGAAGGCAAACTAGTCCCTCAAATTTTGAGATATATCAATTAAATTTGGCGCAAGAATGTATTCTTGTATTATATTAGACATTTGTCGAATCCGGTAGGATCGGACCACTATAACATATATCTCCCATACAACCGATCGTTCACCATAGAAAGATTTTTGGCCGTTTCTCCCTTAATTTCCAATATAACAAGTAAGGAAGGCTAAGTTCGGGTGTAGCCGAACATTACATACTCAGTTGAGAGCTATGGAGACAAAGTAAGGTGAAATCACCATGTAGGAAAATTAACTTAGGGTAACCCTGGAATGTGTTTGTATGACATGTGTACCAATGGATGGTATTAAAGAGTATTTTAAGAGGGCCATGGTTCTATATGTGGACGCCATTTAGGGATATCGCCATAAAGGTGGACCAGACAAAGTAAGGTGAAATCACCATGTAGGAAAATTAACTTAGGGTAACCCTGGAATATGTTTGTATGACATGTGTACCAATGGATGGTATTAAAGAGTATTTTAAGAGGGCCATGGTTCTATATGTGGACGCCATTTAGGGATATCGCCATAAAGGTGGACCAGGGGTGACTCTAGAATGCGTTTGCACAATATGGGTATCAAACGAAAGGTGCTAATGAGTATTTTAAAAGGGAGCGGGCCTTAGTTCTATGGGTGGACGCCTTTTCGAGATATCGCCATAAAGGTGGACCAGGGGTGACTCCAGAATGCATTTGTACAATATGGGTATCAAATGAAAGGTGTTAATGAGAATTTTAAAAGGGAGTGGGCCTTAGTTCTATAGGTGTTCGCCTTTTTGAGATATCACCACAAAGGTGGACCAGAGGTGACTCTAGAATTTGTTTGTACGATATGGGTATCAAATGAAAGGTGTTAATGAGAATTTTAAAAGGGAGTGGGCCTTAGTTCTATAGGTTTTCGCCTTTTTGAAATATCACCATAAAGGTGGACCAGCCGTGACTCTAGAATTTGTTTGTACGATATGGGTATCAAATGAAAGGTGCTAATCAGTATTTTAAAAGGGAGCGAGCCTTAGTTCTAAGGTGGACCAGGGGTGACTCTAGAATGCGCTTGTACAATATGGGTATCAAATGAAAGGTGTTAATGAGTATTTTAAAAGGGAGTGGGCCTTAGTTCTATAGGTGGACGCCTTTTCGAGATACCGCAATAAAGGTGGACCAGGGATGACTCTACAATTTGTTTGTACGATATGGGTATCAAATGAAAGGTGTTAATGAGTATTTTAAAAGGGAGTGGGCCTTAGTTCTATAGGTGGACGCCTTTTCGAGATATCACCATAAAGGTGGGCCAGGGGTGACTCTAGAATTTGTTTGTAAGATATGGGTATCAAATGAAAGGTGTTAATGAGAATTTTAAAAGGGAGTGGTGGTAGTTGTATATGTGAAGGCGTTTTCGAGATATCGACCAAAATGTGGACCAGGGTGACCCAGACCATCATCTGTCGGGTACCGCTAATTTATTTATATATGTAATACCACGAAGGGTATTCCTGCCAAGATTCCAAGGGATTTTGATCTCGCCCTGCAGAACTTTTTCAATTTATTTTACTTAATATGGAAGGTGCCGCACCCATTTTACAAAGTTTTTGTCTTAAGTTATATTTTGCGTCAATAAACCAATCCAATTACCATGTTTCATCCCTTTTTTCGTATTTGGTATAGAATTATGGCATTTTTTTTCATTTTCCGTAATTTTCGATTTTGATCAAGTGGGCGTGGTCATAGTCGGATTTCGGCCATATTTTATACCAAGTAAAGTGACTTCAGATAAGTACGTGAACTAAGTTTAGTTAAGATATATCGTTTTTGGCGCAAGTTATCGTGTTAACGGCCGAGCGGAAGGACAGACGGTCGACTGTGTATAAAAACTGGGTGTGGCTTCAACCGATTTCGCCCGTTTTCACAAAAAAAAGTTATCGTCATAGAATCTATGTCCCTACCAAATTTCACAAGGATTGGTAGATTTTTGTTCGACTTATGGCATTAAAAGTATTTTAGACGAATTAAATGAAAAAGGGCGAAGCCACCCTCATTTTGAAAATTTCTTTTATTTTTGTATTTTGTTGCTCCATATCATTACTGGAGTTGAATGTTGACATAATTTACTTATATACTGTAAAGATATTAACTTTT
The DNA here is from genome assembly GCF_040869045.1 of Eurosta solidaginis. NCBI lineage: Eukaryota > Metazoa > Arthropoda > Insecta > Diptera > Tephritidae > Eurosta > Eurosta solidaginis. Next base: position 315,482,536 of record NC_090319.1, on the reverse strand, counting down.
TTTTTTAAATTTGACTTAAAAAATTTTTTTTTTAAGTGGGCGTGGTCGTTCTCCAATTTTTCTAATTTTTATTAGGCATACATATAGAAATAGCAGTAACGTTCCTGCCAAATTTCATCATGATATCTTCAACGACTGCCAAATTACAGCTTGCAAAACTTCTAAATTACCTTCTTTTAAAAGTGGGCGGCGCCACGCCCATTGTACAAAATTTTACAAATTTTCTATTCTGCGTCATAAGTTCAACTCACCTACCAAGTTTCATCGCTTTATCCGTCTTTGGTAATGAATTATCGCACTTTTTCGATTTTTCGAAATTTTCGATATCGAAAAAGTGGGCGTGGTTATAGTCCGATATCGTTCATTTTGAATAGTGATCTGAGACGAGTACCCACGAAGCTACATACCAAATTTCATCGAGATACCTCTAAATTTACTCAACGGACGGACGGACGGACATGGCTCAATCAAATTTTTTTTCGATACTGATCATTTTGATATATGGAAGTCTATATCTATCTCGATTCCTTTATACCTGTACAACCAACCGTTATCCAATCAAAGTTAATATACTCTGTGAGCTCTGCTCAACTGAGTATAAAAATGTTAAACTTGGTAATATTCATTCTAATATATCATAGAAGATTTCCTGTAAAAATCATTTCGATCGGAGCTATATATAATATATATCCCATACAACCGATCATTCAGATAAGGGGTTTTTTGCCATTTTTTTATATTTATCTTAAAATCGTTTAGGTATGTACATCTGTTCACTATATATTTCCTATCTTATACAGCGCATTATTTGGAGATTTTGATTATTTATTTATTACGGCCAGAAGCCTAATTCGTAGATTTGAAAATATTACAGTTTTTTATCTTATAGCTAAGGTTTTGCAATATTCATATAATTTTGTTTTAAATACTGTTATTTGGTTGCAACTTTTTATATCCATAGGCAGTTCATTGTAACTTTTCAGACCCTTGTAGAAAATGTTCTGTTGATCAATTTCAGTTCTAAAAAACGGCAATTTGAAATTATGTTTGCTCCTCGTATTTATGTTGTGAGTTTGCTCAACTAATGCTATATTTTTATTTAAATACTCAGGTACATTTCCATGTTTAATATTAAATATGAATTTCATGGAGTGGAAAAAAATCTTTTGTTTCACACTTAACCAGTCTAAAGTCTTCAACATGTCAGTCGTTCGTGTATCTCTAGGTTTCTGAAGAATAAATCTCATGCATCTATTTTGAAGCTTTTGGAGCTTGTCTACTTCTTTATCCGATATTATGAATAGAATGGACGGGCAGTACACGAAGTGCGGTTCTATAACTGATTTATATAAGATTATTTTGTACTTTTTCTGAATGAATTTCGTTGTTCTCTGCATCACTCCTATTTTATTAGCAGCTTTTTTAATTGTATAATTTATATGATCTTCAAATTTGAGTTTATTATCAATTATTATTCCTAAGTATTTTATACTGTTAACTCTTTGTATGATTTCATCATTTATTTTTAGCTCGGCTATATCCTCCTCATTGATATTCCTCCTTGTTATTATCATATATTTAGTTTTATTTATGTTTAGTTTCAGTCTATTACCACACAACCATTTATACAAGTTATTTATTTCATGTTGCATTTTGGCGAGTGCAGTATTAATATTATTTTCACTTATCATAATTAATGCATCATCCGCAAAAAGTCTAATTTCACAACCTTCGATAGCATTGACTATGTCATTTATGTATATAAGAAATAATATAGGTGCCAATACTGAGCCTTGAGGTAACCCTATGGGTACCTCTAATTCATCCGACGTCACAGCATTTATAACTGTTTTCTGCTTTCTCTGCTTCAAATAGTTGCGGAACCATTTAAGTTCAATATCAGTTATGCCAATCCGCTGCATTTTTTTTATTAATATCTCTCTATCCACCGTTTCAAAAGCTCTTTTGAGGTCAAGGAAAACTGAAACCACTACTTTTTTGTTGTTTAGCTCTTCTTTCCAATCAGATATCACCAAGTTCAGCGCTGTCTCACAGGAGTGTTTTTTCCTAAATCCTGACTGTTGGTAGACTAATATATTATTTACTTCAAGATGATTCACCAACTGATTCTTAACAACGACTTCGAGAATTTTAGCATCACTTGGCAGGGTATTTATGGGTCTAAGTTCTTCAGGTTGCATTGTCTTTTTAACTTTTTCCACAGGTATTATTGTTGACGTTTTCCACATTTCAGGTACTACACCATCTTCTAAGCTGTTATTAATTATTTGAGCATAGAAATATCCGGTATACGATATACAATCTTTTAGTACACCTTCGGATAGCAGTTTTCTTCCACCTATTTTATATTTAAAGTCTGTTAAGATATTAATAACATCATCGGTGGTAATTTCAGCAAACTTTAATTTTGAATGGACTTGTGTATCCTCTAGTGCTACTTGACAGGTTTCGATGTTATTATTAATTTCAATCACACTGTTTACAAAAAATCTATTTAGACCATTCGCCAGATCGGTTTCGTTTTCAACCAGTATGCCATCCAGTATCACCTTTTTTATCCCTTCGTTATCTTTAGTTTGGTTAACCTTTTGTTTGAGATATTTCCACATTTCTTTAGCATTATATTCATTCAAAATGATTTTATTCTCCATATACTTTATTTTTTTCAATTTGACTAATTTTTTGTAAGACCTATTTATATTTTTATATTCATCCCACTCTCCAGTTTGTAACGCACGCGTGTACATATTGTATTTATATTTATTCATTTGTGCCAATTCTCTATCATACCATTTATTCATTAACTTAATATGCACTTCTTTCTCGTAGGTTAAACTTTCCATAGCCTGAATCATTATATTATTAATTAATTCGACTTTTACATCAATTGATAAGTTTATAGTAAAGTTGAAGTTAAATGATCTAAGGACGCTTATTAAAATATCATTGTCTATCATTGTCTAAATAATCATTGTCTATAATATCTTTGGTTGTACAAGTTTCAGAGCACAGTATGATGCCTGGTCTATGAACTTCCGCCAACACTTCCAACTCTGATTTGTTAGCTACTAGGCTATTTATGTTTAAATAGATGCATTTAAAGTCATTGTTGATGTCCTTTGTGGATCGTTTTTGGTACTTTGATACTCTACGTTGCATAACATTAGTATGTTCCAGGTGAGCCAGTGGCCTGATTGTTAGTTGCTAGTATCCTAGCCTTTGTTTTTTTACATTTAAGTGTTTTAAGTAGACAGGGCAATGTCTGCTATTGCAAGGGTGATTGGTATCAAGCCCTAGATTTAATTTCTCATTAGCCCTAATACAATTTATGCACATGTTTTTTGGTTGTTCCTTGCACTCCATGGGTTTATGTTTACCCAAGCATTTGCTACAAACATCTTCATTATTGCATTCACTAGCTTTATGGTTGTATCCTTTACATTTAAAACACATTGTTATATCAACACCATCGTATACTTTGCACCTTTCCCATCCTATATTCAGTTTATCTAATTTTAACGCTTCAGTGAATATTTCCACATCCACCTCAACTATTGCATTATAATAATTTTTGTGACTAACTTTAACATTATATTGCTTAATAATTTTTACTTCACCCTGTTCAAAGCATTTATTTTGTTTTCGTAGACATTCAGTTAATTCATCACCATTCTTTTCAAATTGCATACCTGTTATAAATAGTCTTGGTTTATATTCACGAGGTATCTTTATATCATATTCATTGCTAATTTCTTTGTCCATTATTTCTTTTATTTTGTCTCTTTCATTTTCATCAACACTATCGATCACCATAATACCATTATTACCAGCTTTAATATCTGTTATCTTTAGTTCCTTAGGATTAATTTTATTGTTTAAATCTTTCTTGGTTTTTTCACACGATTGTTTTACTTTCGGTTTAACAATAATAGGAGTACGTTTCTTTAATTCAGGCACTGTAGTAACTTTGCTTTTGTTTTCATCTTTTTTATTATTATTTTTCATTACTTCTGCATATGACAGCCCTTTTTCCTTATTATTACTACTAATTTTCTTTATTTCGTTACATACCTTTTCATTGTCTTTACCGATTATTTCAGTTTTATTTTTCACTTCTTTATCATTTCATATAAGCTTTTTATCTCACCAATTTTTTTCTCAAACAGCTTTTGTGATCTTTCCATAGTTGCTACTCTTTGAGTATATCGACCCTCTACAGCTTCCAATAAAGCCTTTATTTCATTTTGGCTTTTCTTCATCACCTCTTCAAACTCATATTTATACTCATTTAATATTGTATTGTTTTTCTTCACACTCATTTGCATTTCTTGTAGCACCAAGTCTACATTCTGAATATATGTAACACATTCATCACACATAAATCGTGCCATAGGTTTTTCCTCAAACATTTTAACACAATATTTATCAACACCTGCACATGCAAGGCTTAAATGGTACACTTTATTACACACACCCTCGCATCGTATACCTGTCTCTCCTCTTATAGAGTGATTGCATTTCGCGCACATACCCATTTTGCTTTTGCCTTATTTCGATTTACTTCACCGTTTATTAGTATATGTATGTGTTTAAATTTGTTTATTAAATAAATTTATTTGAGTCTTTTTTCTCAAAGTTAACTCCTATTATATTAGGAATTCAATACCGTATTATTACATTATTTGTTACATTTTGTGAAGCGCGAACAAAACACTTTATTTTGCACAACTTTTTATTAATTTTTTAAAATGTTTTACCACAATTTTCCTGCTCGAAAAATGTGCAAAAGGTTTTCATGTCTGCTCATTAACGATTCGCGATTACGAATGGGATAAGATTATTGTTCAGCCCCATTCATGAAAGGAATGAAGTCTCCGGCACAGCGGAAGACAGTCCCGTCCTTACTTATTTTTTATTATTTTTTTCAAATTTTTCTCAAACAGAAATTCCAAACAGACTGAAGCCAAATATACACAAAAAGGACTAGATGGGAGCAAATACACCACAATGTGGACAAAAGAAATCAATCGCAGACCGCTCTCATTAGGGATTAAGCGCACGATTTTTTGCAAGGAAATGATGCTCGAAACAACACATACATACATACATATGTATGTATATGTGCAGAATTATTTAATTGGCATCACTTTAATTAACGCAGTGAAGGAAAATGGCCAAACTGGTATAGATTAGATCGCAAAAATGATTAAAGCAATACTGTGATTATGTTTGTATGTATGTGTTATGTATACGAGCGACAATATGTTTACGTGAATAGCCTTTTTGCGGGTAGACAATCAGAAGATAAATGAAAATAATGAACATTTATGTAACATGTTTTATTTTTGATACTGAATTCGTTAATGGGAGATTTAGCAATATAATTTAGCCATCGATATAAAGCCATTCAAAGCTATAAATAATCGAAGTGGATTACGACTTCCAGAACTTCCAAAGCTGCCGGCATCAAAAATAAGGCGTTTAAGTATTTGCTTTCCTTTTGTTCATTGTACGTTAGTATTTTAAAGATTTAAGCGACCACAATTAATTATGCATTTAAATCTGCACTAATTTGGCTACTTCATTGATTTATTTACTTAATTTTCCGTAAAGTATTTGATGTCGTTGAAAAGGTGATAGATTAAACCGAAGGGGATGAATGTTCTTCAAATAAGCCTTCAGCACTTTAAGGCAAATAACTGCAATCATTTCCTCTGTCATAAGCGAGGCACAATACACATGGTTGTCATACAGGAGCCGTGTGTTATTTAGAAAGGAGATTAACCATTTCTTTGGTTTAATCAAGTCAGTTCGGTCGTAGTGGAGAGTCATATCTTTCCACCTAGAAGATATGGCCCATACATTTTGCTCACCGCCTACATATCATCTGCGAGGTCATCGCTGAAGCGAATAGGACCCTGGTTTTAAAAAATCGATGTCGGATCTTTTTGGGGCACCCCCCTAAAATGTTTCATTTTGTTAGATTTTAAGATCGCCAAAGTTAGAGCACAATGGGGAGATGTTAACCCGGGACACTGCGGCCTCAAAGCTTGGGGTTGCCCGTGATACAATGTGAGGAAAAAATAGATACATACCTGACAAAAAAAAACAAATTGTTGTGGGTCTAAAATTAACTGTATACCATAGCAAATATACTTAAATGAAATTGGAGTCCAAAATAAAAGTATTTGTCCATAATAGGCAATAATAATACAAATAACGCATCTTCGCTCCAGGTACCTAGTCACGTTTTTAGGGACATTGGCTTCATTATCTCGAATTCAGTTCTACTTAAGTATTTTTTTATTACATATAGCATCGCCTTACTAACAATATCGCCTTTAATTTGGTGTATGCCACTTGCAAATAGCTTTAGCCGTTCCAGAGATATGGATCGCAAAAAGCGCCAAACTGCCAAAAAATCGAAATTTTCAAAACGTTGAGGACCCAGTGGCACTGGCTAACTTGCACCCAAAAATATTCTGACAAAAAGGGTTTTTGCATATATTTCACAGGTTTCAAAGCCCCTGATTCGTTACAGCAGTTAGATAAAGGTTGTGAGCACTCTCCGATCAATAGAGGAATTTCTGCCGATTTCGCCTTTAACTGACTTGATTTTATCGACTGCCTATAATGCTCTGTGTAACAACATTAATATAGTTTTAAAAAGTACTTATTAATGCTATGGTATCAGATGACCTCGCAGTTTTCATTAAGCATGTTTTCAACAAGATGGCTGAGGTTGGTATTTATAAATCAGAATGATGAGTTGGACATGTGGGCTTTTGGAGAAACTTTGTAAATGCAGAAAATGATATGAGTACGTCTAAGTTAGAAAAATTCTTGGAAATTATGGGTACTTGAACGAGGTAGAGCAGAGAATGGCATTAAAGTCTTAAGTTTTCATAAATAAACACTTACCATGTTCGCTTAACATAAGCATTCGCTTTTGTGAGCTTTGAGGCCTGTTAAAGAGGGTTCATGGTCAAACGAACATGCCTAAGGTGTCAATTCGTTTAAGACCTAAACGTCTTTGGAGCTTGATGATATAATTTCTAAGCACTTTTATAGAACTATGCGGACTAGTTGGAGCCGACTGGCTCCCAACTTTTCTTCATTGTTTGAAGGTGTGTTATGAAGATACTTTTAATGGAAGCGCAGGATAACGATGACCCCCACCCCGCTAAATGAACTATGTGCGAAATAACTGAAACTTCCTAGGGGTTGCCAACTGGAGCGAATTATCCCAAAGAGGAAGTGACTAATGCAACTTTTTTGACGTCCGAACTCGTTGAAACGGGTAAGCGCCACTTATGTAAAAAAGTAAGAAAGTTGGGCTAAGACTTCACTATAGTCAAAGTCACCTCCATTCCGACGAACGGGAAATTCTCCCACGATTCCCCCAAGGACTTAACACCAATATATCCATCGTCGTTCCTTTTAGTAACGTTGGAGGTACTGACCAATCTAACATAGAAAGAAGTATTCCTCGGGAATAGTCGGTTCCAAAGTAATAACTGTAAATTCGCTTGTCAAACCGATATAATAGTCAGTCGAGCATGAAGAGTTCATGCTGGATACCGAGCTCGAAAAACAATCTATTGATCTTTATTCAGCAAGCTTTAATAAGATTGGTTGAAGAATTTTCTCTTGTCCTTTTTATCAGCAGACTGTAGAAAGGCAGAGCTACCAAATCAGAGTGGGGGAGCGCAGTGACCCAGATGTGGGTGGCAATAAACGCAGCCCTTGCATAACGCCAGCTCTGGTTGGAAGGTTATGAAAAGCTTTTTGTTCAAAGCGCATCTTTAGCATAAAATTTGGGCTACCTGATTATTTAAGAGTCTTCAAGCTGGAGATTTGCTCTTCATTACACTGTAATGGGATAATATGTAGCTCGTTAACTGTTAGGAAATCTGAAATAACACCGCAAACGATCAGGCGGCTATTTATTTAATTAAATTTCATATAGTAAATTGGGGTTGGTCGGCGTGTGTTTGGATATTAAGACATCCCTCTCAGTTCTTGCTCAGATTTCCTGGCTCGCGTCAGTTTACTCGTTTCGCTTTGACTGACGCTACCTCTTTGCATCCCCCTGTGGGTTAGGGGTTAGAATATGCCCACGGTAAGTATACCGGTCGTAAAAGGCGACCATAATACCATGGCTAACCAATCCATGAGTAAGGTGATTTTACTCGAAAGGGAGCTGGGTGGACGCTGGTATCACCCTGTGGAACCCTAAGCATGGTCCTTATAAAAACTGCCACCGCGGGAGCAGGAAAAGCCAGTTGTGACCTGATGTACTGCATCATATGATGCTTGTATGCAGGTCCCATCTCCTACCTTGGGATGGCCCCCTTGTGGGAGCATCGCGGTGGCTGTGGTTTCAAAAAAGGGTTCGCTATATGACACGCTCTGAGTAGACTTGTTTTCCCTTGGGGACGCTAGACATAAGGGAATTCGGTCCCTTGCTTGTCGCGGTATACCCAATTTCATTGTAAAACTAACCCTGAGGGGCAGACGAAATAATTGGTCACATCCCATAATTGTGGCAACCGGAGTGTAAAACGTAGAAAGATTCGAGATCGATAATTGTACGAGTGAGCCGGTGCTCGTCTTGTCTTTTGAGATGTTTGAAGCTGCTTTAGACTGCATTGCGAATAGGAGGCGTTCGCAGAATGGATGGCCACATCCAAAAAATGTGGTAAGATTTGACGTTGTCAGATGACTGCAGTGGGCGGACTGCTTTTGCAAAGATACTGCTGAGGCGGAAAAGCCCCCCAACACAGGTCTATGTTTGGAAAGGTTGTCTATAGCCCTTAATTGTGGATAAACGGAGCATAATTGGAGTGAAATAAAGAGGAAGTTTATACAACAGGCGAGTTTTTTGGAGTTTTATACCACAGTAGCAAATAACGATGAATATGTGTGCACGTATAAGTAGCAAATAATGCAGATCTAGGTTGCATATAAAACTGAATGGAACGTTTGGCTGGGTTCAGTTGCAACATGATCTTAAACGTACAAGTACCTGTGACTAACGAGATGTATCTTGATGCGCAAGTGGTTTAGTACCATGTTTAGTGAAGATGTATCTTGCGAGTGTTTGTGTCGTAAGTACTTGTGAGTATCACTGTCTGTCCGTATCAAACAGATAGTTTTATTTACAAGGAATTATATGACGCTCTCACTCTATGGAACATTTAAGTAGTTATTCATGCTGGAAAGACAATTGCAGTGATAGATTACAGCGGCAGTTGGTTCACAGCAAATGGGCGTTTTTGATCATAACAAGGTGGTGCATAGCTTTGGAGGAAGGTGCCGCCTTTAAGCAATGTCTAAGCAAAACCCGCTCCGTCCTCAACAATGTATTGTACATTGTTGTGAAGCCGCGGGGTAGAAAAGGTTGGTCACATTTCCTAAATTGCGACAAAACACAAATCTCAATCTAATTAACTTGTTAATCAGATGTTTGAGATTACAAAATCAATGAAAGAGGGGCACTGAGGCAAGCACGGAACTCGCGGTGGAGTTGCCGTGCAACCGGTTGCCATTAACCCGAAATGGAAGGGGAGGGTGGATAGTCCTTCCCGGCCAAACCAAGGCTGGTTGACTTGAACACCCAGCTCACCGATGGGTACCAACTTATTGGGCCGAAGATCAATGGACATTGTTCTGTGTTTATTTCCACCGTGGGGTTAGGTCTTCTTAGACAGGTACTCACGTAACCTACGCACTCACTACCTCTTTTCAAATACCGATATCATTGTGGCTGGCTGTTGATGTCAAACAGTAGGTGGAAACCATAGGTAAATTCAATTCCATTACATTACCCACTACATTCCTCAGTAATTGGAAAAAGTAATCAATTCCTTTCCTCCACATCAAAGGAATTGATTACATATCAATTCCTCAAACAGAAAAAGTACCAAAAATAATTTCGTTTTTTGAGGCTCGAGTACAAAATATTTTTTGTTTGTAATTGAAAAAAATAAATACTTTGCGCAATTGTAATTTCTTTCCCAGTACTTTCGAAAGGAATTGCAAATCTATTTGAAAATTTTCCAATTACATTACAAGGAATGGAAAAAGTACTTTCGAATTTCCCATTCTATTCCTCAAAGGAATTGCGAAAGTAATTGAAAAACTACAAGTTAGTTTCTGTATAGGAACTTAGGCAGGTTGATGTGGGTGACTTTTCGGGTCACATTTTTCATTATTTCATCAGATTTTTTCTTGTGAGTGGTAACTGAAAACATTTGGAGATACGAGTGAATATAAAATCATTATCCTCTTAAATCTCCCAGCTAAGTAAAAGCATTTCCTCTCCTTCCTCCGCTATCAAAGGGTGGTGGCTATAGGAAAGCAGCATACTTTTTAATTTTCTTTGATACACTCAGCTGGCATAACGTAAACATCACCAATGTTCCCGAAAACTTTTTTTTCGTATTCTTGATCTTTTGAGCCATCCATAGTTGCCTGCTCTGAACCATCTTGTAATAGATAATATTAGAGCAGACAATGACAAGTTGTCCGTATAAAACCTCAGAAGCGTTTGAAGTGAAGTGTAACTAGGGTATAGCGGCACCAGGTGCTACTACATTTGTCACTGCCAAATTTTTTTTTATATTTAAAAATTTTAGTAAAAATTATGCATCATTTCGTTTCCTTGTTTAAAAAGTTTTGTGGTCAGATTTTCTTCTGTTCCTCATTGATTTTAAGTCGAGATATTTGGATTTCCACCTCCTCACAGTACGATGTTTGTCCTGGTACCAGGTCCAAGGACTATGTTAGACAGTTAATCATCACTTTCGATTTGGCAATGAGGCGTTACGCAAAGTTTGTGAGTTTATTCCTATCATACCTACTTTAAAATATATATGTACATCAAACGCATGTTTATGACTAAACTCCTCCTAAAAAACTGAACCCATTTTAATGAATATTTTTTATATGTTCAAGGAGAATTGTGGATGCTTTAGATTCACAGCTTGGTCCGTTTTCTTTCTTATTTTCCCGGGAAATTAACCAGGGGCCAACATATTTTAAACAAAATTAATTTATGGAGCGATTTCCTTGTAATTTCTTGCCGTCGTTTTTGACAAGTAACAATTGGCGAAAATCCTTTTTCTGAAAAATCGGTTGTATGGGGCACCAAAATATACTCGCTCTCTTAATTTCAATATATCTCAAAAATTGAGGCACTAGTTTGCGTTCAAGTCAGACGAGGGACATCAAAAGTAGTGAAGTGCCAACTAGGGAAGTAGGAGATAAGCCAAAGGAAGATAAAGCTAAGACTCCGGCTTTTCCCGAGAAGATGAATGATGTGGCAAGGTAGTCACTAATTTTGGCGCTGGTTGCTCGTACGAATCCTTCCGGACAGATTACTGCTGAAAGGTGGAGATCTGTAGAAAGGGGGGGTATTAATACGATGGGTTTATTATTACTATATTAACTTAATGCTTAAGATGATACGGGAACAACCACGTAAGGCCCTGGTGTGAAGATGATAGTGTCCGCGAGCTTGCTGTGGCTGAAGGAAGTGGTTCCAAATCTCCGCAGCCAAGGCATGAACGCAAATCCCCACGGTACCAAAATTTAAAGTATGGAAACCATGCGTGATGAAGTCGAAGGATACGCTGAGACTTCTGCAGAATCAGAATCCGAATATGCCAACACAGGATTTGACATTGGGATCTATACATTGATTTCCATTGTGCTGCAATATCACCAGGCTCAGCGCTATCTTTCTAGCTCACCTGATATATGTTTAGAAATTAATTAAAAGATTCTGTAAAGTCCTTATCTAAGCCGAAAAAACGCAATTATAATTTATCCATCACCTTTGGTGATACAACTCTGGTGACTCGAAGACATGCGTGAGCGGTTTTTGCCGGCAATTTTGAATGCCCGGAATTTTTAGTTCCCCGGATGAGGGGAACATAGACACACAAAAGACAAGCACGACGCCTGACCCGTTGCAATCACCCCACAGAGGTTGAAGAAGTCATAAAAAAGCCAAACCTTCTAAATCAATAGGTCCAAATGGAGTAGTCATGCTAAAGGTAAAATCTCTTCGCGCTGAGGCAGAAAGCTACCTGATGCACTTTTTCAAACCTGGGAAACCGGCTAACGAAGGTGAGTTATAACTTTCGGTATCACTCCGTTCGCCAGTAACGAAGACGTTGGAAATCTTCCTGTTCCGTCAGTTTAGTGCGAATCTTCGCCTAGCCACTCACCAGCATGGCTTCCGCAAAATAAATAGCACTACCAGCACTGTTAAAAGCTTTTGACACATTCAACCACGGTACTATACTCCAAGATATAGAAGATTCACCCTTTCCTCTTTGTAAAAAAGATAAACTGCAAATTATTTGAACCTAGCCGACCAAATCCACGTTCACTGTTTTGCGACGTGGAATATTGGACGTTCACGTTGTTGGTGTTGCGCTACCGATTGTCAGCCATTAAAGAAAGAAAATCGACACTGATGATGGCACAACGCCGAAACCGGTTTGTCTCAAAACCAAATTTGACAAGGGATGACGGAAAATCGTTCCAATATACACCATTAAAATATCTTAGGAGTAACACTCGGTCACACTCTCGCCTTCAGGACGTATGCCATCGAAGTTGTATATAAAGTACAAAGCCACAACAAAATTCTCAAGTCGCTTGCCAGTAGAACTTGGAGAAAAGGTGAAGAAACGTTGCTAGCCACATACAAAGCAATTGGCCGGCCACTCAACAGCAAATCTAAACTACGATGATACAATCTTACCATAACCTTCCTCATATATGGCGAGAAGAAATGAATTGCAAATCATTGAAGGCAGTGCTTGTGTTTTAAAAACATTTTCTTATGGTCCAAAAAGTTACGGTGGCCTCATAAAATCACCGCTTGAAATGCAAAAATATTTTTTACACTAAGAATTTGAGGAATGGGAAATTATCAATTACATTTGGCATTCCTTGTAATGTAATTGGAAATTTTTCAATTACATTTGCAATTCCTTACGAAAGTACTGGGGTAGAAATTACATTTGAGCAAACTATTTATATACCTTTCATGAACATAAAATGGTATATTAACTTTGGTCCGGTGTTTGTAGCGTTGAGAAATATAGAAGATAAACTCACCATTAAGTATACCGAATTGATCACGGCGACGAACTGAATGATATAGCCATGTTCGTCTGTCCGTCGGTCCGTCTGTCTGTTTGAACGCAAACTAGTCCCTCAAATTTTGAGATATCTCAATGAAATTTTGCACAAGGATGTATATTTGTATTATATTAGACATTTGTCGGATACGATAGGATCGGACCACTATAACATATATCTCCCATACAACCGATCGTTCAGATAAGTCGATTTTGGACATTCCTGCCGCAATTTAGAAAGTATAAACGTCACACTCGGTGGTATATATTCTAATATATCATAGAAGATATCCTGAAAAAAATCACTTTGATCGGAGCTATATATAGTATATATCCCATACAACCGATCGTTCAGATAGAATGATTTTTGGCAATTTATCCCTTAATTTCCAATATAAGAACGTTAAACTTGGTGATATTTATTCTAATATATCATAGAAGATTTCATGAAAAATCATTTCGATCGGAGCTATGTATATATATCCCATACAACCGATCGTTCAGATAGAAAGATTTTTAGCAATTTCTCCCTTATTTTCCAATATAAAAACGTGAAACTTGGTGATATTTATTCTAATATATCATAGAAGATTTCCTGTGAAAATCATCCCGATCGGAGCTATATACAATATATATCACATACAAACGATCGTTCAGATAAGGGGGTTTTGCCATTTTTTTATTTTATATTTATCTTAAAAATCGTTTAGGTATGTACATCTGTTCACTATATATTTCTTATCTTAGACACCCGATTATTTGGAGATTACGAATGGGATAAGATTATTGTTCAGCCCCATTCATGAAAGGTAAGAAGTCTTCGGCTGTGCAGTCCCGTCCTTACTTGTTTTTTTATCAATTATAACAAACTTGAGCCTCAAAAAAACGAAATTACTTTTGGTATTTTTTTTAGGAATTGAAATGTAATAAATTCCTTTGCTGTGGAGGAAAGGAATTTATTACTTTCCTCAAGTATATGTAATGGGGAATCGACGGGTATATGATTACCTAAAGTAATCATTACTACCCAGCTCTGGTGGAAACCCCTCCGTCAGCGGCAACCAAACAAAAATAATAATGTTACTCATACGCCCCGTAGTACCAACACATTCCTATGTAAAGAAGTTTAATGTTTTTTAATCGTTTTATATGTACACAATTTAGTGACTAACTAATTGTTACATATATATGAATTTAAAAATAGATCTCGGTATTGAGTGCCTACCTTCAACATCTTTATTTAACAAAATTTAGCCCGAATTTATTGTTGTGACTTATTTAAAATATAATCTTGAATTTAAAAATAGATCTCGGTATTGAGTGCCTACCTTCAACATCTTTATTTAACAAAATTTAGCCCGAATTTATTGTTGTGACTTATTTAAAATATAATCTAGACATAAAAGCAAGCTTAGGAGTAATTAAATCTAAAAAGCAAATACACATTAACTGCTAGATAAACAGCAGATAAATGTCAGAATAATGAATATTTTATTTGGCTTTTTATAGTTGGGCAGATAGTGACCGCTGCTAAAATTTCCAATAAAATTTTGTTTATACCTTTCATGACAGTGAAATGGTATATTGAGTTTATCACGAATATCAAAATTGTTAGTACTTAAAGGAGATGAGTTAGACCCAACAATAAGTATACCGAAATAGTCAGGATGACGACCTTAGCCATGTTCGGCTGTCTGTCTGTATGTTTGTACGCAAACTAGTCCCTTAATTTTTTTAGGTATCTTGATGAAATTTGTTTGGCGGATATATTTTGGTCTCCGAATTTACATAGGTCGGAACCGACCAGATCGGACCACTATAGCATATGTCGCCCATACAACCAATTTTCCAGAAAAGAGGTTTTTTGTCAAATCTTCCGCAATTAATCCCATAAAAGCATCAAATTTATTTAGTTATCTGAAATAAACGTAGAGATCGGTCATAAAACCTATTGCTACGGTAAGATATTCATTGTTATAGCAACCTCATGTTGACACAACAAACATGAAACTTGGTGCGAGTATAAGTGATCTATTATTTATTAATAGTTCTCTACATATACAGTAGATTATTCGGATATTACGAATGGGATAAGATTATTGCTCATTCATGAAGAGTATGAAATCTTCGGCACAGTCGAAGAAGGTCTCTTCCTTACATGTTTTGTATAAAATTGCTTTATCCTTGCTGCATTTAATTTTTGATTTATTCCCAAGCCACATTTTAGACAATTCTATGAACTGATTTCGATAGTGTTATCATATTCTACAAACCACTAGTTTACGTTGTGAATAATGCCATCTCATTTACATAAATGAATATGAAAGCAGGACATTTAGTACTTTGTGTAAACTGAAAATAGCAATAAAATTATTATGGCGCGGTTAGATTATCTCATAAGCAATAAAGCTAATGCGCATATTTGCTATTTAATTTTAGAATTTAACCACACTGATACATACACATCCGCATCTATTTTAGTTTGTTTATATTCGTATTTTAAATTTACCCCCATTAACGAATTTATTAAAGTAGTTCTATGTGGGCTCTTGCCCTAATTTATCGAATTCATTGGATTTGGAAAAGCCATCCAAAATCTCCGAGCTTCCAGAGTCGTTCGACTAATTTCTGACACAATATTTGAGCCTTTAAAACTTGTTAACAAGCAACAAAGTAATCACACAGGTACAACAAAAAAACACACAACAACAATTGAACACAAAACAATAAACGCACTAAAGCAGAAAATCCACAAAGAAGATCAAACGACTAGAATTACTGACTTCTAAAGCGGTAGTCATTGGTGCCGTATGTCGTATCGCTGTAGTCGTATCCCTAACGTAATCAGCTGTTTATCGTTACGACGGTAAACCAAAAACCAATTGGTTGGCTACGATACGGTTACGACCTTAGCAACACCAATAATCGATTGCATTGATTCTCATAAGGTTGGTCGAAGCAGCTGTTAAAAGGTTACCGATACGGTTACCGATAAAGCACCAATGTCTCCAGCTTAACTGCCTCAGTCGATCAGAAAAAAACACCCTCCGTGAATGAACACACAGCACATACACATAAATATAATATCAATTTTGACAATATCTGCTCATGAACCTGCGAACTATAAATACAAGACAAACGACAACAACAGATCAGAACGAAAATCGAAACTGATGATGGCACAACGCAGAATGCGGTTTGTCCCGAAACCAAATTTGACAAGGGATAACGGAAAATCATTCCAATATACAACGTTTCCAAGACTACTTCTGCCAAATTTCCTTCATCATTTTCTTTACTACGAGCAGCCTGCAGAAAAAGCATGAGAAATTTTTTCAGAAATACAGTATGTAAATTAGTGCAATTCTGCTTATTTGCAACCTTCTACAACGTTCGAATCACTAAACTGTTGAATAAATAACTCCACTATTCAATAATGCAAAATGGCCTTTATTAAAGTACTTCACAATAACACTTATACTTCGCAACTGATAGCTTGCTTAAATCAAACTGATTGTCGTGCCCATACTGTTGCTGCTTTTTATGCTGTTTGGTTTCCTCGTTGACATATTTCTAGGCGCGTCTTTTTCTAGAATTTACTAGTTAGTTATCAGCTATAAATGTCTCAGCTATAACAACAAATGCACGATTTTATAGCTTCTCTCATAGCCCATGCGCGTGTATATGTGAGTGATACTTGCCCAAATGATTGTATACTTTTTGGGAGTATCTCTGATATATGCATGCGTTTGTGCGTTACTCTCCGCTGCTCCTACGTACATATGTGTAAACATAATGATTGATTCTTTTATGTAGATACAAGTGACTGCTTGCTTTATTGTTGTTGTGGTTTCATTTGCTTAGCATCAAACTAGTGATGTGAGTATCACTTAGTGTCACTAATATTCGTCACAATACGTACTACGTGCTAAGTGAATACCAATCAGATATCGAGTCATAAGATCTAACACCGCTCTAACGAAATTAACAAATGGACTTACTTCGACATGTAGTGGGTAGAAAATATAAATAAAGAAATCAATTAATACATTAACTTTAAATCATAACTCCTCTCTTATGACATTTTCTTTTCTGTAAACAATGTCACCTTGTTGGTTTTTCTCCGCTTTCTTGTAAGTTTCAGTGATTCATACACAAAATATTTCTTATTGAATATGAAAAACGGTATCACTACCTACAAACTCACGTGACCTTGTTCAAAAGTTGGAATTGAAGATTGCAACATGAGCGTAACATTTTTATATGCTTTGCATTACTCACGCTGATTGGGGGCAGCAGGAAAGCTTCAGTCTTCCTCCATATCTTTTTCTCAAACTTAGTAAAGATCTCGCTTTTCTATGCTGATAAATTCAGAAGTGTTTTGAAATTTCTGCTCAGCCGGATCATATTATTTTTCAATCGCATTAAATGGCACAGGCATCGATAACGTCGAACTTAATTGGTTCATACTTTTTTGCGCTTAAGAAGCTCAACATCAAATTTCCTTCAGCACATAGCGTTGTCGCCTTCGGGAGAACTACTCGTCTTCGGAGCCAATCAAATGCCATAATCAACTTATCATATCGTCCATGGCTCTGCGTTAGAACTTATTGTATATTGAAATTTTTTATGCGTCAAGAAGTTTTTATTTATCAATTAACTACTAAGTTTATAGTTAAAGCTATGCTCAACTTGGAATTTCAATTTTCCCAACGTGTATGTATATATTTTTTTATACTAAATATTCCAAAAAACTTTTATCTGCAACACACCAATGGCTAACTCATTTTCCGTCCATATAACCAAGCCAAAGATCAGGACTAATAAGATGATTGATGATTGTACGTCTAGAGAAGACTTTTCAATAGCCTTCTCCAATGCAGAGCCCACAACAAAGCTCTGCATTCCATATAACAATTGTGCTCTCGTTTTGTATGCCAAAATGCATTTACTTTAAATTTTCGGGGACCCATGGTCCAAAGTTTCACCTGCTTGCAATAGTTGTTCTTCGTGTGATTTCTAAGAAATTAATGATAGTTCTCAGATAGACGATCTCGTTCATGGCTTCAAATTTATTTACACCACCAGTGACTTGGTGCCATGGCGCGAATGCAATACTACATGTGTCTAATAAGGACAATTATGCCAATATCATCAACGTACGACAGCAACTCAACGCTCTTATAATTGGGTCTACTATACTCGCTTAGATCTGCTGCTAGAATTACCTCAGAAGAGCTTCTTTTCCGATTTTCGTCGTATTCCCACTTAATTTTTGAGGAATATGAGGAAGATATGACAAGAAACCTATTTTCTGAAAAATTGGTTGTATGGGAAATACATGCTCGAATGGCCCTATCCAGTAGGTTTCGTCAAATGTTTAATGTGACATGAAAGTATACATAATTTCATCAATATATCTTAAAAACTAAGGGACTCGTTGAAATAGACAGACGAATAGATGGATGGTCGTACAGACGCGGCAATGAACTGAATCAACCCAGCCGGTCATGCCCATCATTTAATTTTACTTATTGATGGCTCTATCTCTGCATCTTCAAGACTAACAATTTTCGAGAGATGATTCAGACTAATATTCCATTTAATTTCAATGAAAGGTATTATAATTTATTAAAGTGGGAATAAATGTATGAAAAAGCACTGGTGCCACATCGTGAACAGGAAAGTATGACAGGAGTGCATATTCGAAATCCCCTACTGCTTTGTTTGTGTTGCTGTGGTTGTTGTTCAATCTACATCATGCTATTTACGAGATGTGCTTTTGAAGTTTAATCTATGCATCTAAATGTTGAGCTTAAGCTAAGTTTTGAGACAGTCAAATTCTCCTACACACACGTAAACGTAGTAAATTTTTCCGCCCACAGTTTTCAGCTAATTGTAACTTAATTCTTATTAGCTACAATATCAGTATCAAAAGCCGTAGGTAATATTCTAAAATCATTCGCAAATCATACTATAGATAGATGGAGAGAAGACTTAATGCTCACGATGGGCGTCACATGCTTATAAGTTAGGCCTCGTGAAGGTCAAGGCTCCAAATATCAGCTGCGCCGAGTTGATACGTCTCGAGGCAGCAATTAAGCTAGGTCTTAGAACACTTTTAGTATTTGTCAAGAGGGCACGTTCCTCTTTAACATAAGTTCTGGCACATAGTTGGGGTTCCTATGTTTGGTCATCAAGCAAATTCTGGTAGCACTATGGACATATTCAGTCTATGTGAGGTCCTTGTTGACCGGTCAGTTCACCTAACGCCAGCATCAGACATATAAGTATATCTACTTTAAGTCATTGTAACTAGTAACCGAATCTTACCCTACGTAAAACAATCAGGCAAACATTTCCCGCGGTAGGTATGCCTGTCGTAAGAGGCGACTAAAATACCAAATCGATTCATGGGGTTGTGTATGCCTGTCGTAATAGGCGACTAAAATACCAAATTCATTCAAGGGTTTGTGTACCGCAACCCTTTCAAAGGGTTGCCAGCACAAAATATAGCTTCTCCAACCCAATTGTCAATTGTGGCGAATCCTGTTTCTTTAACAGCCGAGGGTCTGGCAACCCCAAGTTCCTCATGATCTAGGGGGTAGAAGGGCGGTATGGCCTAGAAGGTTTCATGTTGTCATACCAAATCGTTCCCTAGATGATCGGGATAGTATCTTAATGGGGCTTGTTACGGGAACGTGACGGATCTGCATCCGGCAAAGGACCATCAACATCGATAACACTCCCCAAGGCCTTCGGGTAATGTCTTTATCGCTACAATAACAACAACAACAAAAATTTTGAAGGCTTCAGGAATTACATAAGTGTTCTAACTGAGAGAAACTTGTATCTTTAAAATAAAATAAAAATATAGTATATTTTGATTACTTTCTAATTTCCCCCTTGATATTGATAAGTAAAAATAAATAAAATTTACCTCCGAGGAAATTAACGCCGAAATTCTCTACCAATTTGCTTCGCCCTTCTTTTTAGTTTTTCTTACAAGCTGGCCGGTTCAAACCCACATATTTCACACCGACCCCGAACAGCAGTTGCAAGCAGATGAGTTTTCACTAAGAAGCTTTTCGTGGCGGAAATACACCTCGCGCGTTTGCCGAGGAACGACCCCATTTAAAAAAACTGTTTATAATCAATTCAGGACTTGCGTTGTAATACACAGAGCACGCAACCACAACACCACTGCGGCCTCGTTAAGATTAGTTTCTCTTAGAAAGAAACCGTTACTTTGGATAAATTAAAGCTTTTCATTACCAGAAACCAAAAAAAAGTTAAGAGTTATTTGTTGACCAAAATTTATACTTTCTTGAGGTAACAGTTACTATGAGACTTTGCACTAGTGAAGTGGGATTCCACAGCTCTGAGCTTTTGACAAAAGTTGTAACATTTGCGGCTGCTGCTTGTTGAACGATATTCCTATGAGAATTTTCATTAAAAATTTACGTTAAGGGAACTGTCGATTAATCAATAAGCTACACTGAAGTGTGGATATTTATCTATGTATGTGTGTGTGTGCACTTAATAACGTATGGGTTACTTGACACCTCGAAGGCGCAAAACGACACTTTAATTGGACAGTTGAAAATAAATTATTTTCACAACTCTAGCTTTCATGGGTGTGGGATATAAACTGAGTTGGTTCATTTATAAACGCATTTGACATTGAACCCTTTCGAACCTGTTGGTACACCGTATGTAACACTAAATGTGTATATTGGACTAAATCCTCAAAATCATACTCAAACTGAATAAAAACCGTACCAAAGGAGGCTTTTTAGTTTGTCTAAAAGTACATATAAAAATGAAATCTTTTTCTCCTGTGCAGTACGTTTCAAACCGCAAAAAAAAATCAAATATAGTAAAGACTGATACAAATTATGCTAGGCTCTATGTTTGTTATGTTTTATAACAAGCTTCCGACTTTAAAACATTATTGGTCAAAACATCTTTCAATAAGTAATGCTATTATCAAGACTGCAATATCTCATGACCACTATACATTTTTGGCATCAAAATTATATTTTGCATTTTCTCAGGAACCAACTGATTGCAGTAAAACTTATTACATCGACGATGTTGTGGAGTATTTGAAAAGTACATTTCAAAAATACCGGCATGATAAGGTTAGGCAGAGAAGAGCTGAATCAATGGCAAAGTTTAAAGGAAGATCATCCTTAAAACAATATATAAACATGTGGCTGCGATGTGACTCTGAGACGAGATATATATATATATGATTTCAATATATACAACGGCAGAGGGGACAAAATCAATACGATGGAACTTTAGGCGATCGTGTGGTTAAAGGTTTAGTTAGTACAATTAAAGCAAAATAAAAAAAATTCACCACCAACAAACGAAAAATGGAAAAGAAATAAGTACTCAGGGTCAGCACATCTGGTAATTAATATCAGGTATTAAAACTGCAGCCGTACGCAGATCCCAAACAACAAGCCGTTTATCTCAACGAAAAAAGGGAGCTGGGCAACGTATCCTTACATTTACCAATTCTTATTGAGACGCGAAGACGTTGCGCAAAGTGTGCGCAAGGCAAAACATAAACCAGAACAAAACAAATTTGATAGCAATGTGATATCTCACTTTGCAAGATGTGTTTCGCAAAATATCATACTCAAAAATAAATTAGATTCCTACATAATTTTCGAAATTTAATAATTGTGTGTTTACTTTTTAAACATTTTTCTTGGAAGTAATATACTTTTATGTAAAACTTTTATTTTTTTCAATAAATGATTATCCATCAATAAAAAATGTTTTCTTATTATTTGTACGTTGAGAACTGCTGGTACAAATGTTGTACCACGCAATAGTACTGGTGGTACAATGTTTTATAAGTCCCCCCAGGCCGCCCCCCCCCATTATAAAAATTTGAAATTTTTGAATGCAAGTAATTTAGTTGTCTGTATCTTAATTACTTGAAACTAATTAACCCTCTGTAACTGACGTGGTAGTCTGACAGACACCAATAAACAGAAAAATAGATTTTGCGCCGTTATTTTGCACACTTCTCCTTACGCTCTCTCTGTACCTTCATATTGCATACTCATGCGTAAGATAGTGTGTTGAAAGCGATTGAAGGGAGCACCTGCGTTGGTTTGAGCGGAAAAGTGTCTACGAGTCAACCACGTCAATTTTAAGGTAGGTGTCTGGGAGGCAACCATCTCAGTATTTAAGTCACAATTTTTTAGCGTCTCCCTAAGGTAGATGTCTGGGAGACAACCATCTCAGTATTTATTTTTTTAGAGTCCGCGTCAGTGAAGTTGTTTCGATATCTTATATTTCTAGTTTATTTTGTTCTGATGGATTACTCAGGCATTTATGATCGCCCTCACTGTGCTAAGAGAACTTCATCCCGAACTTTTAAAAGCCGCGTATAAGCTTTGGAAACCCTAACTATAAAATGCATATCGGCATGTTTGAAATGAAATATCTTTTTATTTAACCGCCGAATTTTTGTCTTTTTTGAAAGATTGACGAACTTTAATGTACATTAAAATAAGTAAAAGCTTTTGTTGGAAAAAATATAATATCGCATATATTGTTGTTGTTTTTTTATAGATATAAATTTTTCAGGGTCAATTTGAGCCATGTAAATAAATACCGTTTAAAATGAGTTGACTTTTTGAATTATAAAAAAATACATTAAATAAAAACGTTCACCTTTGAGCTTAAAGCAGGAATGCTTTCAAAACGTTTGCAAAATTAGACGAGAAAATATAAGCTACCGTATTGGTATCTGGTGCACTACCACGTCAGTGGAATAGGGAAAATTAATTCACGTCAGTCGCAGAGGGTTAAATTATATTTACTTAACAGGTTGAATGCCGGTTCGAAAGGGTTAAGGGCAATTGCTAAATGTCTTATTTTATGTAGAAATTTTAATGAAACAAAAATGATTTTCTAAAATATTGAAATATTTCAAGCACAAAATGGAATGGAAGC
The DNA here is from genome assembly GCF_040869045.1 of Eurosta solidaginis. NCBI lineage: Eukaryota > Metazoa > Arthropoda > Insecta > Diptera > Tephritidae > Eurosta > Eurosta solidaginis. The sequence goes on along the minus strand of NC_090319.1, from coordinate 315,459,371 downwards.
CATGGTAAATTTTCTTCCACAGTTTTGCATTCAATGAAACTCAAGTAGAATCATTTCTTCCATTTTGCGTCTGCTCCACCTACATTTATGTTAAAATAAATGATTGCGTTGAGAGAAACAAAAATATTTTTTGGGTAATAGTACAATCTTAATTTATGAACCGTAAATTTTCCGCAAAAATTAATTTGGTTTCACACTAAAAATGAATCCCTTGAGATTCTATGTCATGGGTTTTTATTTAACGACTTTTAATGTGAAAATCACCACAAATGCTGCTATGAGAGCGTTAAGTTACGCAAAGAAATAACAACAAACTTGTGCTGCCAGGTAAATGTGGTTGTTTGTTGAAGAGGTAGTAACGGTAGTGCAAGACATTTGTGGGCATTTATTCGTTTGGTTGGTACTCAATTGGTTGCAAATCTACGTGATTTCGCGGGTATTTCAAATCTGTCCACATCTGCGCTCACATTATGGTGAAAGTCATAATGTTAGCGTTAATGTAGTCTCTATACTGTTAGATGAAAAGTAGAAAGAAAAAGAGCACAATAGTAAACATGATAATGATAATAATATGGTTGATAATAACGATGTTTATGATTATCGTCACGGTTGCGAAGATAAAGCAATACAAGAAAAGAAAAAAAGCGGAAGGGAAAGGAAATTAAAAAAGAAAAGTTGTGGAAAGATTGGTTAGGAGTCAAAACCAAAGCCAGAACTGAAGCCGAACGTGCTTTATTTATTTGTTATCGAAGTATTAAGGGTTTGTTAACGATAACTTGTTGGTTTGCAATCGACGTCATATAAATGGAAAAATATCAAAATTTTATGAAAACCAATCGATATGTTATCCGAAAGTTATCGATTTTTTTTGAAAAGTCATTGTTTTGTTAACGAAAAGTTATTGATTTGCAATCAAAAAGTGAAATATATATTTTCGAAAATATATCGATTTCTAATCAGAGTGCTACCGATTTGTTATGGCCGTGTTATCGACAGCTCCTCGCTTTGGTATGAAATAGATACTGACAAAACTTCGTAACATAAAATCGGTGACATCAATAACCCGTCCATAGCTATTCTATAAGAAACCAATAAGAAACCGATAACTTAGCTACACGAGCCGATAATAAAGCGATAATTCGATAAAGATAATTCTCTATCCACAATGAAACATTAACTTGCCCGCCTCGATTTTTACCAATAAGTATCTTCCAAAACGCCCGAATTGATTTGTTTCTCATAAACTTAACTCTCTTTTGGTTTAACTTGAACCCTTGGGAAGCTCTGGTGGACAAAAGAATATTAGTTTAATAATTTGGAAAAAATTTAAACGACGTGACATCAGGACGGACAAGGCGACAGCTGTTTCGATTATACCTTGTAAATCTCTTCAACGCCTTTTCTGTCATTTAAAAAAGCAATGAGGGCAATCCCCGCTTAATTCATACAAAAAGAATATTAGTTTTTTAGACTTACACCTGTATGTTTACACATCGAACTTCACAAGTATTTGATACTCACGCCTTTTTTCTAATATTTTCCTCTTTTCTATCTTCTTCAACTTTCCATTGCATCCGTCACTCCCATAAATTACTTCTACACTTAAACTCAGCTTACACTTACATCCTAAATTCTCCGATTCTGTGAAAACAGATTTCTGAAATTATTTGACGCTTAACCGCCTATGCGATTTCGGTCGCTTCGTAACAAGTCACGCCAGCTATTCTTGTTTCGTGAAAAGAAACGTCATTTGGAGGAATCATGGCTGGTTAAATCTTCCTCCATCGGCCTCTACTAACTCAGTGAAGGCCCTCCTTCCTCTGGTTCCAAACTACGGTCCTGATTGAAATACTTCTTCGTTTATTCGCACCATGTCATGACCTAGGTAGCGCATGGGGTTCTAATTCGTTGCACTAAACTTAGACAGCTCATCTCTTCCCCAGCGGGTAGCGAGGCTAAAGATATATTCGCGACAGGTTTGCTTAACGTAAGAGGCAACTAAAATAATCAAATGATTAAAGGAGTTGTGTAGCGCAACCTTCAAGGGGTTTCCAGCACAATTTATAGCTTGTCAGTCTCACCTACCCGTTAGCGAATTCTGCTTCTTTAACATCGGAGGCTCTGGTGAACCCCAAGTTTCTCATAGAACTAGGGGGTTGGGGACGTAATGGCCTTGAAGGTTCAATGTGGTCCGCAAAACCTTCAGGGAGGGTCTTTATCGCAGATAGGCAAAGTCCATCGAAGTCTCGAAATTATATACATCAAGAGTTCCTTAACTATCAAGGCGCTAAGGCGCGGATTTTTTCTTGTGTGCCAGCAAGTACTTTGTCTTGTCCTTATTTACCGGGCGACCCATTTTGTTTGGCACTTTATCTAATCCAGTGAAAACAGAACTTATGACGCCTTTGGTAAGACCAATGATATAAATCTGGAGCAGCTGGTGACTCTCATCGTCGTTTGATAAAGCCTTCTTAAGTTTGCAGGGAACTGTAATTCAGACATAGCAGCATACAGTCAAGATTCAAACAAAAAATCAAGTTTTAAAATTATACGTAATTTAACTACTTATGATTAAAGTACAATTACTCTTTTTATAAACAGTTAAATGTGACAAATATGAACGTCTGCGATAAGAAGTATTTATAATAAAATATAGCGCAAACATGTCATAGTTTCATGTGCCCATACGTGGACTTAACTACACGAACGCCGCCATTCAACACATATTGACACATTCATTCATCTTGAAGGCACTTCACATGACATCCCCAGTAATGACAAAAACTTTCAGGACTAAATTCCAATTTAAGCGCTTTGGAACGTGACTTAATATGTTCCGGATACGTGACGTCTACTTTTCCGTTATACAACTTTTCAACTTAGTTTGACTTACATATATTTTTAGTACACGCATTTAACTTTTCTCTGAAGTCAGTAGTATAAAATTGCGAAATAAAAAAAATAATAAAAAATAATTGAAGAAGTTTAAGTGCGGTTTAAGCCAAACTTCATATATCTGTATTTAATTAGCGAGACATGCTCATATCGCTTCACAAACGGCGATGGTTACTAAGACATGCTTCTGAATTTCACTTCTCCAGCAGCTAGCTTCTCGGGAGCTGAGTGTTGAACTCGCTAATTAAATACGGATAATAACATCGACAAAATGGTGAACAGCGGAATTACTGGTTACAAGAGTAATGCTGCTAACGCAAAGTTGCTAAGCTCTTGGCGTGCGCCTATAACTATTCCACACAATTAGGATTAAAAAGCATATAGAATCAGTACCAAAATGGTGAATAAAGAAAGGGCAATAAACGACAACACTTAGAGACCAATTGCAAAGTGAGCATCAGGGCATTCATAAGGCTGGGTGGTTAAAGGCATCTGCCTTTACACTAGTATAAAGTATGAATGTTGGAGATTAGGAGTTCAATACACAGCTCACGAGAAGCTATCTGATGAAGAAGTGAAATTCAGAAACAGGTCCTAGTAACCATCGCCGTTTGTAAACTTTGTAGTTTTTCTCTAATATTAATAAGAAACTTTATATAGATAATCAGATGTAAGCAAGTTGGTGTTTAAGTGGGTGCTACCACGTCGACCTTAAATATTTCTTCAAAGGTTGCGGTTAGGTGTATGTAGGTTTAACACTTTTTCGATAAGTTCCGGCAACATTGAATGATGCTTGGATAATGTTGCGCATGGTGGCCAAAACCAAGGCGTTTTATTTTCTTCTAATAATGCTTTTGATAAAGCAATTCCTATGCTGAATTTTACTATGATAGTTTTGATTTTTGTTGCATATATTCTCAATATTGATTTTGGCCTAAGAAAATGGTGTCATGCTTGCTCTATATACTCGTAAAATCTTGCTTTTCTGAGTATATGAATTATTTATTTATATATCGCCCGCTAGTCAGAAATATGAATGTGCAATTTTTCGGATTTTGTGTTAGAGGCCTCTTTCGATTACCCTTTAGATTCTCTAGGTTCTACTTAAATCTAGAGATTCCTACGTACATGGAAACCCCAATAATTTGCAATGGCATTTTCACGAATGTATAGTTCAATCACACAAAGCTGAGACAGAAAAATGAATGTGGCACATTCATGTTTCTGGCTGACAAGAAGGTAATGATGTTCCTGTTTGTATGACACATTCATTGATATGGCTGAACAATTTGTGAAAAAAAGGTAAGAACAGCACACATTCGTATATTCAAATGTTCGCGTACACGTGCCTGAATGTTGGGCACCAACTCGTAACTCACCAAAACTTTTCGAGGTTCACACACAATTGTATTTTTTTATTTATTTGTAATTACTTTACTCAGGGAGCTATAAATCTACCCATGCGATATATATGTTAGTTGAGATACACAAAAGATGAGCTGTATAAGGTATTCTTCATAAAAAATTATACCGCTGAAGAATTTTTAATAGCTGCTTGTTGTTTAATTAAAGACAAACTGGTTTATTCGAAGCCGTTGCCTCTTCTCGAATCAAAACTAAAATACTTGAAAAAATTTTGTGAAAAATGGTTATACCAAAAGAATATCATTTCTTTTTTAAAAAGCTTGAGGGCAACGCTTTACTCCGCTTTTTGTAGCTGCAATATTTTTCAAAATTTTATAAATATAAACCACGATACTGCCTTCTCTTGTTTTAAATAGCAATGGGAAGTGAGCTCGAAGGAAACAACATACCAGGTTTTAATTAGATATCTTAAAATTTAACCAAGTGGTCGTGTAGACAGACGGACGGACAAAGAAAAGGAATACCCCACTTTTTTGACTTTGAACATATTGATGTCGCTTTCTATTCATGTATGTAATATGTTTTGCGAATATGAGCCAAATTAGACAACAAATACGATGTTTTTACATATTTCGATCCATACGCCACCTATCGGAGTTTTTTATTTTTGATTAGGTAACGGTTGGTTTTACAGGTATAAAGGAATCGAGATAGATATAGACTTCCATATATCAAAATCATCAGTATCGAAAAAAAATTTGATTGAGCAATGTCCGTCCGTTCGTCCTTTAACACGATAACTTGAGTAAATATTCAGATATCTTCACCAAATTTGGTACACAAGCTTACTTGGACCCAGAATAGAATGGTATTGAAAATGAGCGAAATCGGATAATAACCACGCCCACTTTTTATATATATAAAATTTTTATAAAACACAAAACACCTTATTATTTAGTAAATAATACACCTAGAATGTTGAAATTTGACGTGTGGACTGATATTGGAACTCTTGATAAAAATTTGAATACAATTTTTTAAATGGGCGTGGCACCGCTTGTGATAAAATCAATTTTACAAATATTATTAATCATAAATCAAAAATCATTAAACCTATCGTAACAAAGGAATGGTTTGAAGAAAAATTAACGGAATCGGTTAAGAACCACGCCCACTTCATACAAAAGATTTTCAAAAGGGTCGTGGACGAATAAAATAAGCTATATCTTTGCAAAAACGAGCTTTATATCAATGGTATTTCATTTCCCAAGTGGATTTATAACAATAAAGGGAACAACTTCAAATTTAAAAAAACGGGCGTGGCATCGCCCCTTTTATGTCTAAGAAATTTTATATGTTTCAGGAGCCATAACTCGAATAAAAATTAACGGATCGTAATAAAATTGGGTACACAAATTTTCCCTAGGGTAGGAAATATTTCTAGGAAAAATGAGCGAGATCGGTTAAAGACCACGGCAACTTAGATATAAATCAAGTTTAAAAGGGTCGAAAACTAGAATAATAAGCTATAACTTCGCAAAAAATAGTTTTGAATCAATGATATTTCACTTATCGAGTTTTATTGTAAGAGGAAATGGGGACACATTTTTCTTTTAAACGGGCGGTGGCACGTGTCATGTAGAAAAGTAATTTTTCTGAAATGAAATGTACAATTGAAGCCCACGCTGAGTATATAATGTTCGGTTACACCCGAACTTAGACACCTTTACTTGTTTTTTCTTATTATTGCATTGTCATCGGGTTCTGAACTATATTCCAAGTTTCAAGCTTGTAGCTTATCGGGAACAATGGCCGGCCTATCAAGTCAAGCTAAATAAAACCAAAAAAAATCCAAATTTATACTGTTACAAGGTTTCGCTATTCAGACAAAATTAATATGTTCTGCGAGCTTTGCTAAGTTGACTATAATTATACTTGCTGTACTAAACTTGCTATAAAACGAATAAAACCAGAGCTAAACTTTATGTAAATAATTTACACAACTAAATTACAAGCAGTCATTACATACCATATTCCCTAAACATTTTCGGATGCAGATGTTTTGAAAATATTTCATAACATATTTTTATGCAGTTACACACACACATAAATGTTTTTACTAAACTCACTACATGCATATACCCTCTTGCATGCATTAATTCAATTATTTTTTGTAGATTCTAAGTATGTTAGCTCGTTAAAATTTACGTCAAGTCAATTATATGCCACATAACCTCATTTCAACGCAACACGGCTATTACCAACCACTACCGGCCCTTTATGTACGAGTTGTCGGCCAAGTGCCAAACAATGGTTGGTAACCGCAGTACAATAACAACAACAACAACAACTATCAACAATAGAGTACGATATGGGAAATTATTTCAACGCTGCAAAAGTGAATGTCGAATATCCATTTTATGCGTTGCGGCACATGCCAATTTTCAACGTTCTTTTCAGTATTTAACCATTTCAAATGTGTAGAACTGTTAAATGTGCTGTTATTCTGTCTCGTCCGGCAACAAATTAATGCGGACAATTTGTTGGCATCATGCCATGTTTAATTTTGTTTAATGTATGCCACCATAAATTGTTTGTGTGTGTATGTGTGTGCGTGTTATGTAGTACATTAAACACCATTACGCCTCTTTGTCCAACAATTTTGACTGGTTCCCTGCATTCAAACCAACCAGTTGTATACTAGAAGAATACTAGTTTGCCAAAAGTCTCAACTAGTATGAGTTTTGTCTTTTTTCCATATTAGCAACTGGTATTTTTAACACGGCGATGTCCTACGAAATATCAATTGCCAGTCTCTGGACTAATTGACAAACTAGTCTTTATATACACCAGCATCATACCAGATGACATACTAGTCAGCATACCCATCAGGGTCATACCAATTAACACACTAGTCAGCCTTTGCACCAGCATTATACCAGTACATTCTCCGTATGTAATCATTAGGCCGGGTCGATTTGTGGGGAGGCAAAAAAATCGCCCATTGCTCTGTGAAAATCATATTCTAGGGATCAAATAAGAAACTCTGCCGAAGGAACCATACCTCTAAAACGAATTCCAATGCCCCCCCCCCCCCCCCCCCCCATTTTGGTCGTAGGGGCAAATTTTGAAAAATCCCACTTTGAAATGCCTATGTTTTTTTCTTTTTGGAGTTTATTTTTCTCTTTAGAAATTTATTTAGTCAGAACATATGTAAATGAAAAAATGAATTTAACTTAGTAATAGAAAATAAATTAAAAAAAATTATTAGAAATTAGCGTTTTTACAACCCCCTTTTAAAACCAAGGCATCACTGTGATGCATTTGCATGTTGTAAACATAGTTGTGTGGGTTTTTTTTATTCAACCGTTTTAAAAAATGAAGCTATCACTGTGACACAATTGCAGATCGTAAAATTGCTTGTGTTGTTTTTTTTTAAGCCACCACAAGACAGAGCAGGTAGAATTGAAATTGCCCCTACCCAAAAGTTCTACCCAAAGGGGGGGACATCAGAATTCGTTTTAGAGGTATTGTTAATTCGGCAAAGTTTCTTATTTTGATCCCTAGAATACGATTTTCACAGAGCAATGAGCGATTTTTAAATCGACCCGCCCTAGTAATCATGTGTTTAAGTTATGCGTTGGTAAGGCGGTTTTTCAAATAAACTGGTATTGTTGTTGGTTTTTGTTCTTTGTTGTGTATAAAGAAAATATACAAAGGTAGGCAATTGGGATAAGGTTTACAACAACTAAGGCATGACGTGGCTGAATGCGTTTGTAACACTTCAACCATCGTAGGAGTGCGGGTCCAAATCCCACTATTCTTAATTCTGAAATATGAAAAACCTTCGTCTTGATCGGAGGAACCTATAGCCAAAATTTGGTGTTTATTGAAATGTGGGAAATACGTTTCCATAGGGAACACACACACAGAATTTGATTTTTATAGAAGATGTAGATAGACTGAAACTAACAAATTTTTTTTAACGGCGGAAGATTACTATACGTCCAAAAGGAATAACAGCCAAACTCAACAATGCAGTCAAACTTTAGGTGTTAAAATAATCTAAGTTTGTACGGCAGCCATAGTTCTGAAAAAATCCCATTTGTAGGGAAGGTGCCACGCCCCTTTTTTTCCAATTCCACATTTTACTGGAGGTGTTAGGACTTAACGTCATATAGCTCCTTACCAATTTTCATTATCCTACCATTACTACATCCAGAAGTATGCAGTATGATATATTCCATTTGTATGGGAGGTGCTACGCCCCCTTTTCCCTAATTCCACATTTTATTGGTGTGTGTTAGGGATTGACTGCATATAACTCCTTACTGAATTTCAATGTTCTGGCATGTATACCTTCAGAGTTATGGAGTACCAAAGATTCCATTTATATGGGAGGTGCCACGCCCCTTTTATATATCGAAATTATTTTGAGCCTAAAACTTTCGAGTTGATCGAAGGAACCTATATCCAAAATTTGATGATGATTGAAGTGTGGGAAATACGTTTCCAAAGGTAACACACACAGAATTTGATTTTTATATATATGTGACCACCCGGTCTATGAAAAGGTGGCTTATGACTCAAACAAAAATTTTCCACTTTTTTCTGCTTTCGATAGTTTTTGACACGCTCTTTCACGTGGTGAAAAGAAAGAAAGTCCTAACTTGCTTAAAAGTGTACTTAAAGCGTAGAGAAAGAAGAGCACAAATGAAAAACGATGAAGCCTTTGGTTCCTTCGATGCCACTTTGGTGGCTGGTGAAGCATCCTCCGATTTTTTTTGATAACATTTTTTTCTATGGCAATGGAGCCAAAATATCGGTCAGAAACTGGTTTGTGCTTTTGGGCATGACTGTTTATAATGCAAAATAAAAACTACTAAGAAACTGAAGAAAGGCATTGTTTATCTTTAACAGCTGTTTCTCGCAATTTCTTTTTTGAGTCATAAGCCACCTTCTCATAGGCCGGGTCACATAAACTTAGATGTAGATAGACTGAAGCTAACAAATTTTTTTAACGGCGGAAGATTATTATAAGTCCAAAAGGAATAACAGCCAAACTCAACAATGCAGTCGAACTTTAGGTGTTAAAATAACATAAGTTTGTACGGCAGCCATAGTTCTGAAAAATCTCATTTGTAGGGAAGGTGCGACGCCCCTTTTTTCCCAATTCCACATTTTACTGGAGGTGTTAGGACTTAATGTCATATAGCTCCTTACCAATTTTCATTATCCTACCATTACTACATCCAGAGATATGCAGTATGATATATTCCATTTATATGGGAGGTGCCACGTCCCCTTTTTCCTAATTCCACATTTTCATGGCGGTGTTAGGGATTGAACTCATATAACTCCTTACTGAATTTCATTGTTCTGGCATGTATACCTTCAGAGTTGTGCAGTACCAAAGATTCCATTTGTATGGGAGGTGCCACGCCTCTTTTATATATCGAAATTATTTTTAGCCTAAAGCCTTCCCGTTGATCGAAGGAGCCTATATCCAAAATTTGGTGATGATTGAAGTGTAGGAAATACGTTCCCATAGGTAACACACACACAGAATTTGATTTTTCTATATATACATAGATAATAAGCGCTTCTGAGGGCAGAATTTTGGAAGACCTGTCTTTTCTTCCAGTGAGCAACCTTTAGGCTTGGCGACTATATCGGGCACCCGTAGCATGCAAGCGGTCGGTCAGTTGCTATGTAAGTGGTAATGAGCGTCTCTTTATCTTTACCCCAAGTGCTGCCGGCAAACCCACACCTAGTATTTTTCGTTCTGGTGGTGAAGGTAGCTTTGATATGTTGAAGTATAACAAATGTGGAGATAGGACACCGCCCTGTAGCACCCCTTGTTTAATTCTTCTTGACCTGGATGTTACGTTCCTGAATGGCACCGATGCTTGCCGGCCAGACAGATAATTTGCGGTCCAACGTTTGAGATTTGGGAGAAGGGGTAACACGCCGTGGTTGACCGTATCAAAAGCTTTTGAAGGAGCCAGTCATTGTTGACTGCGTCAAAACAGGCCCAGCTGCACTACCGCCGTCCTATGATGAGTGTTAGTGGAGTTCAGAACGGTGGTAGTGAAATGCATTTTACGAAAATCTGTATAACCGAAGAATTTCGTTTAAATGGGGAATCATAACTGATTTAAATGTTTTCGTTACTGACTAAAGGGATAATAACGGTAGATACTGGCTGGATTCCCAGTCTTTGGTAGTGAGGTTTTAAGACAAGTAGAAACATGTTCTGGCTGCTGATGCCTTCATGGCCAAGGTGTTCTGGCATCGGCATAGGTATTCCGTCTGGGACTATTGATATGGAAGGTTTGGCCTTTGCAATGACTTCTTTAACCTGATGTATGGTTTAGAAACATGTACGGTATCGATAGAAAATGAGATTGCCCTTATAGTGTTCAAGATAAAAGTTCCGAAGGAAGATGTGTGATCCTGTCCGTGATGATGTTTTACGCAGACATCAACTCTGTCCCCGAATTAAAACCTACGCTGGCTAGGCCATGTTATGCAAATGAAACATGATGCTCCGAAGTCGGCATAAAACATGGTCCCTCCCGCCAATTCGTAGGGAAAATAAAAAAAAGAGAAGAAGGATGGATTGGGATAAGAATGGGGAAAGAGAAGTTTGCAGAAAGATTATAGGCGTGTATGAAAAAAGATCTAGGACATGACGGTCTTAAAGAAATCTCTGTAATGGGGCGATTTTGAAAAATATTCTGAGTTAGGGCATTTTCAAATAGACAGCCGAGGGTGACATTCCACTCAGCAGTCGATATAACATCAAAGATACACTCAAAATTACTATCACTAACTGTAGTGATTGAATACATTTATACTATAACAATTAAGGAAGGCTAAGTTCGGGTGTAAGCGAAAATTACATACTCAGCTGCCAAATTACAGCTTGCAAAACTTTAAAATTACCTTCTTACCTTCTTTTAAAAGTGGGCCGTGCCACACCCATTTTTCAAAATTTTACTAATTTTCTATTCTGTGTCATAAGGCAAACCCACGTACCAAGTTTCATCGCTTTATTATCGCACTTTTTCGGTTTTTCGAAATTTTCGATATCGTAAAAGTGGGCGTGATTATAGTCCGATTTCGTTAATTTTTAACATTGATCTGAGATAAGTGCCCAGGAACTTATATACCCAATTTCATTAAGATACCTCAAAATTTACTCAAGTTATCGTGTTTACGGACAGACGGACGGACATGGCTAAATTAATTTCTTTTTTCGCCCAGATCCTTTTGTTATATAGAGGTCTATATCTATCTCGATTAGTTTATGCCGTTATGCGAAAAAAATTAATATACTCTGTGAACTCTGCTCAGCTGAGTAGAAAAATTGTGGTTCACGCGAGAGAAAGTGACGCGTTGGGTTGCACATACTTATACCCACAATATCAGCATCAACTTGTTTCGCAGCTGAAGAAGCGGCCTTGCTGAATTTCGGTGGTCGAATTGGTGAGGCCAATGCAAGGAAGCAATTAACAAATGTTTGATTTACTCTACTGCTGGTTGACTCACTTTAGGTGTGCCTTAATAGCTCGTTCTGTTCGTATTCGTATCCGTTCACTTATAGTTTGTGGGGAAAGCATCCCACTCAGAATACTATTGTCACTGGGTATAACGAGAACGGGTTTCATCAAATAAAAGAAGGTTCACCGCCCAGTTTAAACAAAATATTGATATCTTATTATAATTCCATTTTCTTGCTATGATGAGGCTTTCAAAGTGAAATAATCTCCATATAAAGTTATTATTTGTGAATATGCCCATGGTGGGGTAACATGCTGTAATTGGCCATAAGGTCAATTGCCTTTTTGACGTATTCTACATTTAACCTAATAGCCATTCAGCAAATTTCCTTTTGACTTTATGATCATTTCAAGGAAAAAGGCCATAAGCATATGGGGTATTCCATCTCATTTCGACCAATTTTGAACCCAACCCCTTTTTCTTCTTATTCTAGCTTACGAAAGACGTTTTTCAGAAGTTTTTCAAATTTTTTCATCCAAATCAAAAAAAGTTAATGAATTTTTAAAAAAACACAGTTTTTGTTTTCAAAATGCTATAACTTTTTCAAAAATTTACCGTTTGGGATCTTTTTTTTAATTTTGTTTCTAAATGTACTTTTCGGAAAAAATACAAAAAAATTTTTAAAGTTTTTTTTTTGTAATTTTTCAGTTTTTCGAGATTTTTCGAAAAATATTTAAAAACATATTTAAAAAAAAAAATAATAACAAACGGTCAATTTTTGAAAAAGTTATAGCATTTTGAAAAAAAACACCGCTTTCCAACTCAAAATAAGTTTTAAATATTTTTTTTTTCAAAATCCTATAACTTTTTCAAAAATTGACCGTTTGGGATCATTTTTTGTTTTTAATATGTTTTAACCCTTTCGGTACGGCTGGTACCTATGTGTACCACCAAAGTTTAAACATCTCTAAAATGTTTAATTTTCATTCAATTGGATTTAGAAATGTACCACGCTGTCTGTTGATACTTTCGCAATTCGTACGTGCCTTAAGAGTACAGGTTTACGTTCCCGTTATTCTCAGATTTGTGTTTTTTCTGTTGAGAGTGGTCGAAAAGTGCAGCACGTGGACGTTTTTTGAAGGATTCCTTTACATTTATAGTGATTTATTGGCAGATAACAACATAATTTAGGGAACTAACGTTAATACAACATATTTCAAGTAAAACCGGTAAGAAAATGCCATTAAAAGTAGATTTTTAGTGGAAATTCAACAGATGGTACATATGTGTACCAGTAGTCTTTTTCAGTGGTACATATTAGTACCAATAGTCCATTGAATGCATCTTATTTTTTAATTGACTCCACACAGGATTTGGTGAGTATTATGAATGCGGAGGATATACGTAAGTTGTTGGAGGAGGAAGCTACAAGTTCCAGCGATTTGGAAGACTTTTCTTGTGGAAGCTCCGATAACTTTGTTCCAAGCGAGAATTATAAGTCAAGCTCTTCCAGTGTAGAAGACTTAAATGATGACAACATAATCGAGAATATAGGGGACATAAATGACCTCGATACAAACACACTGGACTCTGACCAACAAAACAATGCACATTTTGACTGGAACTCTCCGGAACATTTTCTTCCTAAGCGAACTGCAAGCACTTCACGTAATTGCAAAATTTCATCAGATATTCCTCGCACAGCAAGTATTGGAGAGATTTTCCAAAAACTTATTCCGAAATCGGTTTATATTTACATAGCTCAGTGCACGAATGAGCGTATACAGATATTAGAAAGTGAGCAATCAGCAAGAAAAAAAAAAAACTGACTAGAACTGATGCTGGCGAAATAAAAGTAATTGTGGGGTGCATGTTCATTATGTGCTACAATCGACTTCCATGCGTGAAAGATTATTGGTCGCTTCATAAATCTCTTGGTAACAAATCTATTCAAGATGCAATGGCTAGGGATCGATTCTTATTTATCGCTTCTAAGATGTACTTCACAAGCCCGCAAAAACCATTAGACTGTAGTAAGACTTATTACCTAGATGATTTGGTCGAATGTCTGAAAAAAACTTTCCAAAAGTGTAGACAAGACAGCAGTTTCCAAAGTATAGACGAGTCGATGAAGAAATTCAAGGGCCGCAGTTCGTTAAAGCAATACATGCCCCTAAAACCGGTAAAAAGAGGTATAAAAATGTGGCTTCGGTGTGACGCTGTAACAGGTTATGCATACGATTTCAATATTTACTGTGGAAAAGACCTTGAAGAATGCTCGGGAACCCTTGGAGAAAGGGTAGTAAATAAACTCGTCAGTTCAATCTCAGAAAACGATGTTACTTTGTGTTTCGATCGCTTTTTTACATCAGTTAATCTGTTAAATACTTTACCTTATGCAGCCGTTGGCACTATAATGCGTAACAGGAAGAACGTTCCCGAGTTTGCGAGTAAGAAACTTCAGCGAGGAGAGGCAGAATTCAAAAGTATATCGTCTGGTCTTTTATGCGTAAAATGGCAAGACACGAAGGAGGTTTTGGTAATAAGTAATTGCCATGAACCAGGCATGACATTTGTTACAAAAACATTAAAAACAGGGGAAAAAATCCAAGTGCCATGTCCAAACGTAATTCAGTTTTACCGTCAAGTTATGGGAGTTGTTGATTTAGCCGATCAAATGAGTGGACTGTACGAGTATGATCGGAAGGCGGATAAATGGTGGAAGAAGGTTTTTTACCGCTTTCTTATGATGGCAGCCGTAAACGCTTGGATCATTTATAACGAACTTAGAAGAGGAAAAATGCCTTTCAAATCATTTTTGGTGACCTTGGCAGAGGCACTCATAGAAGAAGGCTCCAAAGTCACAGCTGTTGCCAGATCGGTACGCCCAGGACCAGTACGTCGCGTTACAGGACACAAACATCTACCTATTGAATGTGAAACTCGACGCCGTTGTACTAGTTGCAGCAAACAAAAAAAGCAAACACGGACAAAAACAATATGTAAGGAGTGCCAAGTTCCCTTGTGTAAGCTTTGCTTTGCATCATTTCACACATAATTTTTGAAATTAGTATAATAATTTGAATTGAAATTTATTTATTTGATTACCAATTGTTTGGATCTCTGTAAAATTGCAAAATTTGTGATTTATTTACATGTAAAAAATATGAATTTTTTTGTTATATTCTTGTAAGAGAAAATATGGTTTAGTATGTTTTGTAGGACGGTTGGTACGCATATGTAGCACATAACATCCCGGATGGTACAATGGTTTACCACCACCCCCCGAGTCAGCCTCTTATCTCACGCCCCCTTTGACACCGCAGAAACTTTATTTGGTGACCGAACAACTGTTGCTTTGCATTTAACGAAATATTCCACTGCGCGTAGAGTTCCGTCCCGAAAGGGTTAAATGTACTTTTCGGAAAAAATACAAAAAAAATTTAAGTTTTTTTTTTCAATTAAATAAAAAAAATTCTCGGCCCACTCCGGGATTAGTGGGGATGATTGCAGAATTGATTGAAGTTTTTTATGAAAAAAGGGCGAAATTCGAAAAATCTCGAAAAACTGAAAAATTACAAAAAAAACTTTAAACATTTTTTTGATTTTTTTCCGAAAAGTACATTTAAAAACAAATTTTTAAACAAAAACAAAATCCCAAACGGTAAATTTTTGAAAAGTTATAGCATTTTGAAAACAAAAACGGTGTTTTTTTTTACATGCATAACTTTTTTTGAGTTGGATGAAAAAATTTGAAAAACTTCTGAAAAACGTCTTTCGTAAGCTAGAAAAAGAAGAAAAACTTTCAGCCAATTCTAAAGGGGTCGTGTTCAAAATTGGTCGAAATGGGATGGAATACCCCATATGTATTTTTAATTTATCGAGACCGGCAAAAAAGAAAAAAATTTGCAGGATGAATTGAAGATTTGATGGAACTTTTTTTTATTTCAAAGAAATTCTAGCTGAACCTGTTTTACCTGCGATTTTTGCATTGAAATAAAATCAAAATATATGAAAATTTAGGCAACTTTTATTCTCAAAAGCTCCGCACAACTTTTGTCAGTCAGCACTAATTGCTCTCTTCATTCAACTGAACGAAAATATACCGAAAATAAATAAATATATATTTCTTATTATAATCCATTTGCAAAGTGTTGTAACAGTTTCGAATTTGTGACCAATATTATTTTAAATAATATTTTTCATAGAAGTGGGTGATTCCACGCCCCTTTTAAACAGTATAAGGAAGTGTCACGTTAATTCACTTTTATATTTTCTTATTGCAGGTGAATAATTTCATGTTTTTTAAAAATGGTTATTAATGAATGCTAAGGGATCTACATACCGAATTTCAGATGAATATATAAAAATTTACTCAATTTATGGTGTCCACATATAAACGCAATACAAGACTACCAAGGTACGTACATGTTTGTGTAAAAAGTCTATTATTATACTCAGCTGAGCAGAGCTCACAGAGTATATTAACTTTGTTCGCATAACAGTCATCCGTAACGGCATAAACTAACCGAGATAGATATAGACTTCTATATATCAAAATGATCTGGGTGAAAAAAGAAATTCATTTAGCCAAGTCCGTCCGTCCGTCTGTCCGTCCGTCTGTAAACACTATAACTTGAGTAAATTTTGAGATATCTTTATGAAATTTGGTATGTAGGTTCCTGCGCGCTCATCTCAGATCGCTGCTTAAAATGAACGAAATCGGATTACAACCACGCTCACTTTTTCGATATCGAAAATGTCGAAAAACCGAAAAAGTGCGATAATTCATTACCAAAGACGGATAAAGCGATGAAACTTGGTCGGCGCGTTGACCTTATGACGCAAAATAGAAAATTAGAAAAATTTTGGACAATGGGGGTGGCGCCGCCCACTTTTAAAAGAAGGTAATTAAAAAAATTTGCAAGCTGTAATTTGACAGTCGTGAAAGATATGATGATGAAATTTGGTAGGCATGTTACTCCTATTACTATATGTGTGCTTAATAAAAATTAGCGAAATCGGATGACGAACACGCCCACTTTAAAAAAAAAATTTTTTTAAAGTCAAATTTTAATAAAAAATTTAATATCTTTACAGTATAAAACTAAATTATGGCAACATCGACTCCAGTAACGATATGGTGCAACAAAATACAAGATAAAAGAAAATTTCAAAATGGTCGTAACTCCGCCCTTTTTCATTTAATTCGTCTAGAATACTTTTAATGACATAAGTCGAACAAAAATTTACCAATTCTTGTGAAATTTGGTAGGGACGTAGATTCTATGACGATAACTGTTTTCTGTGAAAATGGGCGAAATCGGTTGAAGCCACTCCCAGGTTTTATACACAGTCGACCGTCTGTCCTTCCGCTGGCCGTTAACACGATAACTTGCGCAAAAAACGATATATCTTAACTAAACTTAGTTCGCGTACTTATCTGAAGTCACTTTATCTTGGTATAAAATATAGCCGAAATCCGACTATGACCACGCCCGCTTTTCCGATATCCAAAATTACGAAAAATGAAAAAAATGCCATAATTCTGTACCAAGTATGAAAAAAGGGATGAAACATGGTAATTGGATTGGTTTATTGACGCAAAATGGGTGTGACATCTACCATATTAAGTAGAAAAAAATGAAAAAGTTCTGCAGGGCGAAATCAAAAGCCCTTGGATTCTTGGCAGGAATACTGTTCGTGGTATGACATATATAAATAAATTAGCGGTACCCGACAGAAGATGTTCTGGGTCACCCTGGTCCACATTTTGGTCGATATCTCGAAAACGCCTTCACATATACAACTAAGGGCTACTCCCTTTTAAACCCCTCATTAATACTTTTAATTTGATACCGATATCGTACAAACACATTCTAGAGTCACCCCTGGTCCACCCTTATTGCGATATCTCGAAAAGGCGTCCACCTATAGAACTAAGGCCCACTACGTTTTGAATAATTATTAACCCTTTTCATTTGATACACATGTCATAAAAACACATTCCAGGGTTACCCTAGGTTCATTTTGCTAAATGGCGATTTTCCCTTATTTTGTCTACAAAGCTCTCAGCTGAGTATGTAATGTTCGGTTACACCCGAACTTAGCCTTCCTTACTTGTTTTCTAAATAATTTAGTTTTTAAGAACACCCTAACTGGCCAGCATTTGAGCCACACGTTCTTAAATTTAAATATAAACTCAAAAATATTTGAAATTCTGGGAGATAGTTTGGCTTAACACCGTATGAATATGTAAACCAATTTATTCTTAAACAAAAAAAGTTTCAGCAATTTGATATACATATTTGAAGTATACAAACCTCAAAATTCCATTAATATCTTTCCTTATTTGCTTTTCTATATTTAAGACTGAGTGTGCTTGAATGTGTATAACCGCATATATGTACCATATGGGGGAAGTTTTAGTTGTGAATATGTGAACGTCTAGCGAATTTCTAATTATTATTTCTACATCATATTGTCTCCTTCGACATAAACATTTGTTCGCAGGCAAACTGAGGAAGTGATAACTGTTCTCTGGTGCTTTATCTCTCTTTGGTATGGAACTATTTTAAAACGGAACTAGTTATAAACTGAAAATTGCGCCAAGTAAATCAATTCAACAAAGAAAAGTTAACACTCCGTGACGTACAATAGTGTCAACGGAACTAACCTCAATTTACATTGATGCGCTTTTGAAAGAGTATTAATGTCAATGACACTAATTCCAAATCCGAAAGAGAACTAATGTCAATTGAATTAATTACGCGTTGGGACTCTTTACGCCGCTCACGCAAAAAGGAGTTGGGTGTAATAAGACTATGATTGCGTTACGATTTTTAGTCCAAATCTGGCGTTGAGCTACCCAAGTTTAATTTATTTTGTTGCTTTATAATCCATTATTCCTGAAAAGCTCCGCATGCGAAAATTTTAAACAAAAAACGCGGGTTTTTTCCTGCGCTTTTTTATTTTAATAATTAAAAAAAATTTTAAATGTTATTGTAACACACAACAAATATTTAGAATTAAAATCTATGCGACTTTTATTCTAAAGATTGGTGACGAGATTCATAAGAAGTTTTGACATTAATTCGCTATTGCAAAAGAATGAATGTCAAATCGGGGAAAAAGTTTTGGAATTAATGTCACTGAAATTAATTCTCTTTCAAAGGCGTACTAATGACAGTTGACGCTAGTTCCATTGACACTAGTGCACGTCACTATTGCTATTACAGGACCCACTGAAATCGATTCCGGGCACCACTGCACATCTACATATCTTTATGCATATTACTAGCAGACCCGGCGCACGTTGTTCTGCCCTAACTTTTGTGTACCTGCATAACTTTACTTCTCTCCGCATTTTCTTTATCCTTTTGTTTACACCTCCCTTTGGGTCATCATCTCCCTCTCCATCTATTACATCCCGTCTTTTCTCTCTAGCTTCCTCTCCTTCTCCCTTCCACGTTCCATTTATCCCTATCCCTTTTTCTTTTTCTAACGCTATCTCTTCGCGTTCTCTCGCTTTTATTCTCTCCAGCTCTATCTTTTTCTTTCCCATACGTTGTTCCCAGTAACAGTTTCAGTCCAAGTCCCAGTCCCAGATGGTTGTATGTATTTTTGAATGCAGAACCAAAAAAAATAAACTTAACAAATTTTTTCTAAAAAGAAAATAATACAATTTTAGGGTGCAAAAAAAAAGATCCGTTTCTCGGACCTACTCTATATGTTCGTAAAGTTTCATGAGAATCGATCGAGCCATTTAGAAGAAGTTCAACCACGAACACTGTGACAATTGAATTTTATATATAAGAAAAATCAATGTCTGAAATTTTGGAAAGAGGTTATCACGAACGCTTCTGCACGTATTGAGCTGCAACTTTCTTCACAAATCTTCTTAAACCTAGCTCCACAAAGATAGCTACTTGAAATAAAAGTAGCCCACACATTTTTGAGGTATTCAGGAATTAAATTTTAAAATTACTTGCAAAATGCACATCATTGCTACGAACGAACGCAAAAATCAATGCTTTAGCGGCAAGCAGTGTGATTGAGTGAGCCGTAATCAACTGCTTGTCGCCCATTTATATACATATGCGGATGCAAATCTTAATGGCAACTTTAAAAGTGCAGGGTGTTTATAATCCAAACGAGTAGTCTTCTACTCGGTATTGTAATACCAGGCAATATATACGCGGTTCATTGGAGGCCATGATGTCGGAATGCAATACGTAAGTGCAGTCTTCCAAAGCGACTTTTGTTCTGTTACCCAAAGCGTTCCGTATTTCATTGTTGTTATCCATTCCGACTTCCAGCTGGAGAACTTCGCGGCCATCAATAAAGAAAAAAAAAATGCACCTAGCATTTGGTGCAAAGTAGTAGAACTCATAACTGGCCGCAACTTAAAAGAGGCGGAAAATTTTGATTCAAAATCGCGATGACTCTTTACAAAACCCTTTAATTTTTGATTAGTGGTGAAGACGGATATGTGATAAATATTCCAGAAGTCAAACCCGTCAGATGAAAACAGACAAACAAAACGGTCACATCCGTGAACTATTTCTGCGTGCATGGAAATGTACAATAGGCGCGTGGCGAAACTTCGCACAATTTTGGCCAGCTAGTATATTTTAATGGTATGACCGAGACTTCATTCAATGTGCGTAACCCCTGAAGGACTCACTCTATAATCTATATATATATAAAGAAGTGTACATTTTGATTGTCACTCCATAACTCGAGAACGGATAGAAAGATTGCCATGCAATTTTTAGGAAAGATACAGGAAGGACGGATGATGGTTAGTTGATTTTGAAATCCCAAATGGGTTTAGCCATTCTTGAGTTATGATTTTTTTTAGAAAAATGCTATATAAAAGAAAGTGGCTGAAAATTGGTGGAGAGGTAGCTTATAACCAGGGAACGGACATACGATACTTTTTATCCCGTTCTGGCTAGGGTCTTGATATTAAAACGTGGACCTGGGTAATCCTGGGATGTGTTTGTACAATATGGGTATCAAATGGAATATGTTTATGAGTACTTTGATACTGAGTATTTTTCGTACCCCTGGGTGACTCGGGTCTCGAGATATAGGCCAAAACGTGGACTCGGGCACCCCTATAATGTGTTTATACAAAATGGATATCAAATGAAAGCTGTTGATGAGTGCTTTAGTACAGAGTAATTTTCATATCTCTGGGTGACTAGGGTCTCGAGATAAAGGCCAAAATGAGGATCAGGGTAATACTAGGATGTGTTTTTACATTATGGGTATCAAATTAAAGCTGTTGATGTGTGCTTTAGTTCAGAGTAATTTTTATATCGCTGTGTGACTAGGGTCTCGAGATATAGGCCAAAACGTAGACCCGGATACCCCTGGAAGGTGTGTGTATTATGGATATCAAATGAAAGCTATTGCTGACAGCTTTAAAGTAATTTCCATTGTAATATTCGATTTAGTAGCATCAACCTGGCAAAACTGATAAATAAGTATGCGAAGCCGAAATAAAGACATGAATTAATAATACCGACATACCTATATATGTACGTATGTACGTCCTATTCGATTTGCCTGAAATTTGGTGTATTAATTTGCCTGTAGTAGTATTTACGATCCTTTTTTCCGGGAACTAGACCAGCGACGGACTGGGACTGGGATTAGGACCACCCCCTGGGACTGGCAATAAGAGATGAAGGAGAATGAGAAGAACTTGAGAGAAGAGAAAATAAGGTAGGAGAAGGAGACTGAGAAGGAGATAGAGTGAGTCGAAATAGAGATAGATGAATCGAAAAAGACGAAGGGAGGAGTGAATAAAAGATTAAGAAAAATATAAGAGGGGGGAGACAGATTTAGACGGAAAGAGCTTATTGCGATATATGCAGATAGACCAAATTTAGGGCAGAACAACGTTTGCCTGGTCTGCTAGTATAGGTATATATTACAAATTCACCATAATAGGTATCAATATCGGTCTAATTGTGAACTACTACATTTGATTACTAAATAAATAAATAAATGTAAGGTGCGATAACCTCCGAAGAGATCTAAGGCCGAGCTTCTCTTCCAATTTGTGTCGTGCTCCTCTTGATTTTCCCTACAAATTGGCCGGAAAGGGACCTACATGTTTTATGCCGACTCAGAACGGCATCTGCAAGACAGATGAGTTTTCCCTGAGAGCTTTTCATGGCAGAAATACACCCGGAGCGCTTGCCAAACACTGCCGGGGGCGACCCCTCTTAGAAAAATTTTCTTCTAATTGAAAAACCTTATTTCTAAAATTTTGATGTTGCTTTACCCGGGGTGTGAACTCAGGGCATACGGTGTGGTAGGCGGAGCACGCTACCATCACACCACGGTGGCCGCCTTTGATTACTAGCTATGGAATTTTATCTACAGAGAATCTGCAAAAAACCCACACTTAAAGATTACGCTCTCCATTTTTATACTCAGTTGAGCAGAGCTCACAGAGTATATTAAGTTTGATTGGATAACGGTTGGTTGTACATATATAAAGGAATGGAGATAGATATAGACTTCCATATATCAAAATAATCAGGATCGAAAAAAAATTTGATTGAGCCATGTCCGTCCGTCCGTCCGTCCGTTAACACGATAACTTGAGTAAATTTTGATGTATCTTGATGAAATTTCGTATGTAGGTTCCTGAGCACTCATCTCAGATCGCTGTTTAAAATGAACGATATCGGACTATAACCACGCCCACTTTTTCGATATCGAAAATTTCGAAAAACCGAAAAAGTGCTATAATTCATTACAAAAGATAGATAAAGCGACGAAACTTGGTAGATGAGTTGAACTTATGACGCAGAATAGAAAATTAGTAAAATTTTGGACAATGGGCGTGGCACCGCCCACTTTTAAAAGAAGGTAATTTAAAACTTTTGCAAACTGTAATTTGGCAGTCGTTGAGGATATCATGATGAAATTTGGCAGGAACGTTACTCCTATTACTATATGTACGCTTAATAAAAATTAGAAAAATCGGAGAAGGATCACGCCCACTTTTAAAAAAAAAATTTTTTTAAAGTCAAATTTTAATAAAAAATTTAATATCTTTACAATATATAAGTAAATTATGTCAACATTCAACTCAAGTAATGATGTGGTGCAACAAAATACAAAAATAAAAGAAAATTTCAAAATGGGCATGGCTCCGCCCTTTTTCATTTAATTTGTCTAGGATACTTTTAACGCCATAAGTCGAACAAAAATTAACCAATCCTTTTGAAATTTGGTAGGGGCATAGATTTTATGACGTTAACTGTTTTCTGTGAAAATGGGCGGAATCGGTTGATGCCACGCCCAGTGTTTATACACAGTCATCCGTCTGTCCTTCCGCATGGCAGTTAACACGATAACTTGAGCAAAAGTCGACATATCTTTAATGAACTTAGTTCACATGCTTACTTGAACTCACTTTATCTTGGTATGAAAAATGAACCCGACTATGACCACGCCCACTTTTTCGATATCGAAAATTGCGAAAAATGCAAAAAATGCCATAATTCTATACCAAATACGAAAAAAGGGATGAAACATGGTGAGGTAATTGGATTGGTTTATTGACGCGAAATATAACTTTAGAAAAAACTTTATAAAATGGTTGTGACACCTACCATATTAAGTAGAAGAAAATGAAAAAGTTCCGCAGGGCGAAATAAAAAACCCTTAAAATCTTGGCAGGTATTACATATATAAATAAATTAGCGGTATCCAACAGATGATGTTCTGGGTCACCCTGGTCCACATTTTGGTCGCGATCTGGAAAAAGCCTTCACATATACAACTACCACCACTCCCTTTTAAAACTCTCATTAATACCTTTAATTTGATACCCATATCGTACAAACAAATCTAGGGTCACCCCTGGTCCACCTTTATGGCGATATCTCGAAACGGCGTCCACCTATGGAACTAAGGATTACTCCCTTTTAAAATACTCATTAACACCTTTCATTTGATACCCATATCGTACAAACGCATTCTAGAGTCAACCCTGATCCACCTTTATGGCTATATCCCTAAATGGCGTCCACCTATAGAACTATGGCCCACTCCCTCATAAAATACCCTTTAATGCCTTTCATTTGATACGCATGTCATACAAACACATTCCAGGGTTTCCCTCGGTTTATTTTCCTGCATGGTTATTTTCCCTTATGTTGTCACCATAGCTCTCAACTGAGTATGTAATGTTCGGTTACACCCGAACTTAACCTTCCTTACTTGTTCATTTATGCGTTAGTTTGGTCATCGATAACCACAAAGCCATTTCGTAAAGTTTTAAGTTTATTTAGTATGATGATTTGTTATTTTGTTGTTTATTCAAGTTTTTGCCAGAAGCCAAGCAAATAAGTTTGTTAAAGCGTTGTACAACAACTTAGCTAACATCGCTTACATTTATAAAACCTAAACATTTTCTAGTTGATTGAAAGTCTCACAGAAGTTGTTTTTATGGTAAACCATTACCCTTGGGTGTGATCACTAAAGAAGAATCTGTTTCCTAATTTCAACTATTACAAATTGATAGATATGACTCATATTCATGGCTTAAAGATGGGTTTTGCTTGTTAAGATATAATGAATCTCTATTTGCTTCCTGATGTATTTAATGAGCTATGGTGTAAAACATAATCCCTATTTACACCAATCCGAAATATAGTAAACCCGAAATTTATAATCCAGCCAGAACAGAATCCCGATTAATCATAAGCCAAACACCACTAAATCCCAAACATCGTTATATGAATGATATGAAAAGATCGAACAAAAAGAACATTAACTTTAAAAATTTTACGTCATATAAACTCATTGATCTTCCTCCGTGACCTAATAAACTAAAGAAATAACTAAACATGGCGAAGGTCCTTACATTAGAAATGAATTATTCCATGTTTGTTGATGATTTTGACGAGCTGTCCAAAGATACTACTCCAGACAGTGATGACTCTGCAGTGAAAAAATTAAAATGAGTCATCTAAGAGTGTCAAATAAGCCGTGCAGTGAATCGCAGTATCTTTTAAGTAGCGCATAACTGTTGAGTCGGTACTATTTCTAATTATGTACCCTCGCAGTGCTTCAACTGACACTTCCAACATTGTCATGCCCTACGAAATGACAATAGGGGGTACCTATGCAAATCTTACGAACGGGTGGTTCTGAGATAGTCGCATCCTTTGATTGATAAATTTAAATAGACTGCAGAAAAAATAGAAACAGTGAAGCAAAGGGACAGTTAAAAACTGCTTCCGAACTGATGCTAATCGTTTTAAGAACTATACAAGACTGAAGTTAAGAACGCATTCAAAAGGTCTGCATAGTGTTATTGCCATTGTGTTAGGCATCGCAACATTAAAAGTGTCAGTGGAAAGCACTATGAACTGTTAGAATCAGCACTAGTACCATCTCTTGATGCGATAGCTCTGCGCTAGTTTGGAACTAATGCGATTCGCTGCTTGGTACATATGACTCGAACTTAAGCGCTGTTGGTGTGATGTAGCTACCAGCAGTCCCTTCTTTTGCCTGATTTAAAGCACTTGGAGGTGGTCATTATACCTGTGGCGCAGTACTGTCGTATTATATAACAGTTTCCCATTTTTCTGCAGAGCTTTACACTGGCTTTTTACCCACTCTTCACCACCATATTTGGATAACTCGGAGAGAAGCCAATACATTTTCGGCGCTTTATTTTTACTCCGCGTGTTGTTTTTTACAAGCGCGGCGCCCCTCGGTAGTGGTTTAGCAAACCACTTTCGCTTTTCAGAGAAAACTCATTGCCTGGGAAGGGAAGCTCAATATCCTCGCAGATAAATCGCGCCAGGTATTTTTACTTCCTTTATATTAGGTCGGTCGAATGTTTGTCCGCTTTTCATACAGATCTTGCAATCGATTTTTAAGTAATTTCTCATTGAGCTACAAACGTGGAACTTTACACATAGGTTGGAACAGCGTGACAATTCAACAAAAGAGGAAGAATTCGTTAGGTGGCGCACGGATCGAAATAATTGGATAAGAATTACAAAATTTTCAAACCAGCTTTTAAGTGACTTCTCGATGAGCTTGGGCCTTGCAATTTCAAACTTAATTCAGAGGTTGATGTCAGCCGATGCCACGATACAAAAAGATTCGCTAAGCGGCGCTCGGGATGAGATATTTAGAAAAATCAAAGGGAACGGAGGGAATTTTGGGATTGATTTTTATGTAAGTTCTCAGTGAGCTGCAACTGTAAAACTTCACAGATAGGATAAGACGCCGAGAAAATTTAAGAAAAGGAGAAAAAAATGTCGTTAGGTGGTGCACGGATCGAAATATTTAGATAAGAATTTGTAAATTTGGTGTTTTGGGATCGATTTTAAAGTACCTTCTCATTGAGCTAAAAACACGAAAATTCAAAGACAGCTTAAGACACCGTGACAAAGGAACAAAAGCAGAAAAAAATTCCGTTAGGTGGCGGACGGATCGAAAAAACTAGATAATAATTTGGAAATTTTAGACCGCGTTTTAAGTAACTTCTCGATGAGCTAAAGGCTGAAAATTTAGAGCTTAATTCAGAGATCGATGACAGCCGATGACACAACACAAAAAGTTTCGCTAGGAGCGCACGGTCTGAGATATTTAGAAAAATCAAACGGAACGGAGGAAATTTTGGTATTGATTTTTATGTAAGTTTTCATTGAGCTACAAGCGTAAAACTTAACAGATAAGTTAAGACACCGAGAAAATGTAAGACAAGGAGAATATAAAAATAAAATAAAAAATTTTAAGCACTTCCTTTATATAAATGTACAAACATCAGCGAAAAATGTCTCCTTATATAAAGACAAATTTTTGCTGAACTTTGATTTTTAAATTTTTTTTTTTTAGAAATTGCAAAATTATTTATGGGAATTAAAAATATAAAGGTGGAGCACAATTGACTGACTAATAATATCTTCTTTCCTACCAACATTCCAATCCAAGTAATATGCGCTCCACCTATATATTTTTACTTCTCATAAATATTTCTGCAATTTCTATGTCAAAATTTAAAAATCAAAGTTTAACAAGCATATGTCTTTATATAAGGAGACATTTTTCGTAGATTTTTGGCCATTTATATAAAGGAAGTGCTTAAAATTTTTTTATTTTATTTTTATTATTTTATTGTTATTTGCTCTGAATATTTTCACTCACTCTTTTACTCCCTTCATAACTGAAGTATGCGCATCTGTAAACAGGCACCATTGTAATTTTTGCCGAAAAATTTGAACCAGTCTGAAACATTCCATCATTTGCCGGATTTTTTCGTAGAATTTTCGCGTATTACTCCTATTATCCAGAATTGTATGATCTTTGCTATTTTTATAGTTGCTTTGACAGTACTTCGCCTTCTTTAGTCAGTGCATCATAGAAATGGAACGCTACTTATCAAACAGGAGTTCTATGAAAGAGCTGCTTTGATGGTGATCACTTCAAAATCAACGTCCAAGGGCTTCAAGTTCATTACATCAGAGGCAATTTTTTCTCTTCTTTTACATGTTCACTATAGATCAGGGGTCGCATTCCATAGCACAATTTTCTATCATTGCATATGCCGCAGTGCAATCACTTCAATTATTACCCAGCTATGCTATAGGTACGGTCAGGTTGGACTTAGATCGTGCCTTGTACCGTTTCTGCCAATTCGATCAGATAAGGTCACGGTATGGAGGAATGCAGAATGAAATTGTAAACATAGTGATAAGCGTAGAGAATGTAAGCGTGAGTGAAGTTATACACTGTAGGATCATTTGGGAACAATATACGTTTAGAGTTGATATGAGAGAAATCAGACTGCGAATCAAAGCAACGTAAAGAAAACAAAGGTTTATTTAAGGTATTTTATGGCCTAGGTACAGACGAGTATTTATTTGTTATGAAAGCATAATAAATTTTCGTTCGATAATACAGTTTTTAGTTATCGACAAATTATCGGTTTGTTATCGATTATATGTCGAAAAGTTATCGGCAATTTATCAAAAATGTATCGGTATGTTATCAATTCGTAGTCGGAGGGTTGCCAATTTGTTATCGCCTTGTTATCGATTTGCTATCGAAAAGCTTTTGAATTGTTATCAAAAAGGTATCGATTTGTTATCGAAGAAATTTGGTTTGTTATCGTCTATTTATCAAAAGGTTTTCGATATTTTATCAAAAAGCTATCGACTAAATATCGAACAGTTATCGATCTGTTATAGCACTTTGTTATCGGCACCTAATCGATTCGTTATCGAAAATTTATCAGTATGCTATCGATTTGTAATCGGAGGGTTGCCAATGTGTTATCGCAGTATTATAAATTTGTTATCGAAGAGTTATGGAATTGTTATCCAAAAGTTATTAATTTGTTATCAAAAAGCTCCTGATTTGATATAGATTATTTGTCGAAAAGCTTTTGATTTTGTATCTTAAATTTATCGATTAGATATCGAACATTTATAATCTGTTAATACAGTATTACTACCTTGCTATTTGGCACCTTATTGATTTGGAATCGAAAATTTATCGATCGAAGCTGATTACTTGGCTATAACAAGTATATCTTTAAGCTTTGTTTAATTTCAACTCCCAGCCAAGCTTTACCTAATTTAAAAATATCAGTTTTGTATGAGTACTTCTGCATGTCTACGCATAGAACCACAAGAGTACTTGGTACTCATGATTTTTTTTTTTTTTGTTGAGTGGTAGTTGTTTCCACGTGCGCCTTGCTATGGAGTAAAGAAAATCTTGCGAATTAATAAAGCGAGCCAATTGGTCCAAGCCATACAAGCGCTGGCGGCCTCACTTTTTATATCGCAAATTAAATAACAAACTAAAGTTCTATAAATCAAAGACATATAAGCATACAACCAATCTATTAACTTTTACAAAACTTTCCCCACCAAAATTTCCGCTCCGCATATCACAAACTTCCGCAAACGAACAAATCACTACTACATTCGCATAAAAAGGTCATACCTACTTTGTACTGCTTTGCAAACAAAACGTCGATAACAACAAAGTGTAAATAATAATAAAACAAGTTAAAAGTCTCTACAACTAACAAAATTGTGTGACCTGCTGTGTTTTGCCAACGGCGATGATTGACTCTTTTTGCTTGCCACAAAATGACAATTCAAAAAGGCAAGAATTTATGTACTTCAGGGATATGAAGTGGGTTGAATTGTTGTTGTGGTATCACCGTGAGTGGTATCTAATTGCCAAACTGGCACAATTAACTTAAGGGAAATGGCATGAAAGTACTCGTAGCACAAGATTTACGACGAATTTTGGCATTGGATTTGGTTGGTGTAAAACAGTTGTTGTTGTAAGTGTTCCACAGTTTTGTGCTGTCAAATTAGGAAATGGCAAAATAACGAGGATATGTGGTGCTTTGTGAGTTTTGATTTCTAAAATATTAACGTGTATATATATAACGTGACTTTGTATAACAGTGCTTTTACGTTTATTGATTTTGTAATCAGCTCTCTATAAAGAGAGGCGAACTTTGTTTTATGTGGTATTCGAGTAGAGAGTGATAAAAAATTTTTTGTTAGCTTCCATTAATAAAACAAGAGTCGAGGTAGGAACTTGTTTGATGTAAAAGCATCAATGTTCATGGTATGGAGGACTACAAAATACCAGTCTATGGTAGGCTTAATATGTGGAAATTATTGAAATAAATGAAAGGAAAATAAAGCAAATGCAAGGAAAAAGAAAAACGAACTGATGCCGACGGGATATGGGCGTGTTTTCATTTCCTGTCGACGATTGAATAAACGTATTGTCATCTATTTGTTTTTGCCGAGTTTTCGATTTGTTATAATTTCGTTACCGATAACAAAAGTAAGAGACAAATTATCTATTTTTTTTGACTGTTTATCGATTTTTTATTGATAGGTTATCGAATTTTCTATCGATTAGTTATCCAAAAGTTATAGCTAATTTATGGAAAAGTCATAGCTTATTTTTGTTGAAAATATCGCTTTTTATCCAAAAGTTGTCGATTTGCTTTCGGGTTACCATCTATTTTTTACTAACGGTGTATCGGGTTGTTATCGAAGTGTTATCGTTGCCTTAAAGGCGAGTTATAGGTTTGTATTCGAAATCGGCTTATTATAGATCACAAACGATCACGACGAATTATCGATTTCTTATCGGATAGTTATCGATATGTTATCGAAAAGTTATCGATATTCATTGAAAATATATCGAATTTGTATCGAAAAAATATGAATTCTTTATGGCAAAAGTATCCTCTTGGCTGTCGGAATGTTATCGATAAAACCATTATCAATATCCAATCGGTTTGTAATCAGCACTCTGAAGGTATCCTATACGTATACCGAAAAAAATACAAAGTAAGGCTGTGTAACTCTAAGCGGTGAACAGATATTTGGTTGATACCGAGAACAGCGCCACTGGCGCTGAAACACGATTTCATAATACCGGGGCACAATAACGCCTGCCACACTAGACGTGGTAGAATTTTTCTTTTAACAGAGCGTCAATCGACTAGACTGCTTCCGAAAGATTTTACGTCGATGGCATTACGCTACCGACTGTCTTACATCAAAAAATACTGAGTGCGACGTTCGATCAGGATATACATTTCGGTGAGCATGCTTCTGCAATTGTACCTAAAATCCAGAACCACAGTAATTTCTTCAAATCTCTTGCTGGCAGCACTATGGGTAAAGATATGGATATGCTCATTACTACTTACAAAGCAATTGGGCGGCCGCTCGCCTTATGTCCCCCGAACGTCATTAATGCAGTGAGGCATGTGAGTTTTTCAACTGCTCTTGATACAAATCTGAAAATATATAATAAACGAAAATATATTTCAAATTTTTTACATTCTCTAACATAAGCCAAGTTAAGATATATCAGATAATTAAATACCTAGATTTTCCACATAAATAAAAAAAAAAAAAATGTAAGGCGCGATAACCTCCGAAGAGATCTAAGGCCGAGCCGCTCTTCCAATTTGTATCGTACTCCCCTTGATTTGCCCTACAAATACTCCGAACGGCATCTACAATACAGATGAATTTTCACTGAGAGCTTTTCATGGCAGAAATACACTCGGAGCGCTTGCCAAACACTGCCGAGGGGCGACCCCGCTTAGAAAAATTTTCTTCTTTTGAAAAACCTTATTTCTAAAATTTTGATGTTACTTTTCCCGGGGTGTGAACCCAGGGCATACATTGTGGTAGGCGGAGCACGCTACCATCACACCACGGTGGCCGCCATTTCCACATAAACTCCTCCTTAATATAATACAGATTGAGTTTGAGCCTATCCTTGAGTCTTTGAAAGACTAAGCCAACTCACCAAAACTTCCACCTAGCACTGAGTGATTCGAGACCGAGTTGCATGCGAATTCGTTGTGTGCGGTCAGCAATTTTTATACCCAGCTGTACTTGTACACAGGGTATTATAACTTTGATTGAATAAAGTTTGGTTGTACATGTATAAAGGAATCGAGATAGATATCAAAATCATCAGTATCGAAAAAAAATTTTATTGAGCCATGTCCGTCCGTCCGTCTGTGCGTTAAGACGATAACTTGAGTAAATATTGAGATATCTTCACCAAACTAGCTTATCTGGACCCAGAATAGATTGGTATTGAAAATGAGCGAAATCGGATGATAACCACGCCTACTTTTTATATATATGACATTTTGGAAAACACAAAAAACCTTATTATTTAGTAAATAATACACTTAGAATGTTGAAATTTGGTGTATGGACTGATATTGAGACTCTTGATAAACATTTTAAACATTTTTTTAAAATGGGCGTGGCACCGCGCACTTGTGATAAAATCAATTTTACAAATATTATTAATCAAAATCGTTAAACCTATCGTAACAAAATTCGGCAGAGAGATTGCTTTTACTATATGGAATGCTTTGAAGACGATTTACAAAATCGGTTAAGGACCACGCCCATTTTTATATAAAACATTTTTAAAAGGATCGTGGACGAATAAAATAAGCTTTATCTTTGCAAAAAATAGCTTTATATCAATGGTATTTCATTTCCCAAGTGGATTTGTAACAATAAATAGGAAAACCTTCAAATTTTAAAAAGTGGGCGTGGCACCGCCCCTTTTATGACTAAGCAATTTTCTATGTTTCGGGAGCCAAAACCCGAAGCAAAATTAGTTCAGAAGAGAACCATATGTATATGTATTATTGCGCAGCCTTGTAACACTATTAAGCACACAAAACAAACAAACAGCATTTCAAGCGTACAGCTGGGCATGTAATGTTCGATGTCACCCGAACTTAGACTTCCTTACTTGTTCTCATTGCAATCGGATTCTGCTTAGACAAGTCCTTTTCATACCCAGCGCGTACTTCTACTGAAAGTTATCAACACTTTGATGGAATAGAAGTTGTTAAAACTATTTTGCCAAAGACATTGTCCGTCCGTTAATACGATAACTTGAGATATATT
Source organism: Eurosta solidaginis (assembly GCF_040869045.1). NCBI lineage: Eukaryota > Metazoa > Arthropoda > Insecta > Diptera > Tephritidae > Eurosta > Eurosta solidaginis. Next base: position 315,427,113 of record NC_090319.1, on the reverse strand, counting down.
CACAAAGTTTAGTACACTTGCTTATATGGAACCAGAATAGATTAAAAATGGGCGAAGTGGAACGGTTTTTCGATATCGAACTTTTCCAAATTCAAAAAATGCAATAATGCATTACCAATTACCAACTACTAGGCGCAAAATATAGATTTCGAAAAATTTTCAAAATGGGCGTGGTATTCAAAGAAGGAAATTTTAAAGTTGTTCAATCTATAAAAAAAAAGCTTTAAGAGATGTCATATTGAAATTTGGCAGGGCAGTTGTTCTTGCTTTTATATAAACTAATTTTAAAATTGAAGACCACGCCCACTTTTCAACTAAATTTGCTTAATGTCTAATATAAACAAATAATTAAATTTTTTTACGGCTACCACAATAGTGACACGATGAAGTCAAGTACGATAATTAAAGAAAATTTGCAAATGGGCGTGGCTCGGCCCTTTTTTTTTGTAATATATTTCTCTATAACGTTACCAAAAGTCGAAAAAAATTTACTAATCCTAAAGAAATTTAGTAAAAATAGTGTCTTTATGATAATAACTGTTTCTTGCGAAATCGAGCGAAATCGGCTGAAAGCCTCATCCACTTTTTATACCCGTCCTTTCTTCTGTTCTTCGGTCCATCCGCAAATACGATAACTTCAGCAAAAATTTAGATATCTTCACCAAGTTTGGTAGACGAGATAACTTGAACTCAAAGTATATTTGTATTAACAATGTTGGAAAACAGATCATCTCCACAACCATTTTTTGAATATAGAAAATTTCGAAAAATGGAGCTAAGCAGAAGTTTTGACAGCCAATAATCAAGAGCCGTCGATGTCATTTTGCAGAAGTAGGGTGACTGGTATTAGATTTAGATCTGAGGAAAATTTGTTAACGTACACGACCGCACTTTTTCAAAAAAATAACTTGAAATCTTAGCCGTCACAAAATTGGCAATATATTGTCGATACATAACTACAAAGTACGAAAATTTAAAAGAAATTTAAGAGGTCTTAGCAAAACTTTTGATATCAAAGTCGAATAAAAACAAATTTAACGAGATTTTGTAAGAAAATTGTTTCTTTTACTGGAAGTGTTTCATAGATGCTTATGATTCTTACTTGGATATCTAAAGGTAAATTTTTTCAGCTTTCATACCATTTGATGTTCGTTACATTTCTTTTTAAATGTGTCTTAGTTCACACACGAGAGACCACGTTGGGTATACGATATTCGGTTTCGCCCGAACTTTGATTCCTTACCTGTTTTCCTTGAATCTCTTGGGTGCGTTTTATAATTTTCCAAAAAATACTTTTCGCTAGTCCATCTTCAATCGGATTTCACTTCCAATCAATTCTTCTGAGGCGTTTTTATTTTGATGAAGCTCATCTGTCCTCAACCTAAGGCTTTTAGTACATCAGGTGAGAAAGACTTTAACAATATTCATGGACGGTTTCATTTATCAAAGGTAGATATTTAACAAGTGGAAACATCGAAATGATGGACAGTCTAAAGTGCAGTCCTGAACTAATATCTAATGATTCTGTGTCCAGTGTATGGTGTTCCCCTTTCAACTTCTTTTTATACCCATTCCGAGCGGAATCTGCTCAAACAGATTGAATTTCGCTCTTGATACACCTTTCATTAGAAGAAATACATTCGAAGAGTCTTCTGAAGTACTGCCGGAGAGCGATTACCTTATAAGCCTGTTTGGTAAAAAACGCGCCCCATCCCCGCATTTGCATTCGGCATGCCATTTATTTGGAAAAATCCACTTAAACAAATAAAAAAATACTGTGAAAATTTCAGCTAGTAAAAACGAAAGCTTTAGAAGTGTCAAAATTTTCCATTATGTCAACTTAATGTAACATTTGTCATAAAAAATAAAAACTATCATTAATCATAAGTAATTTATGTAATCATATATGTTTGTAGGCTATTATGAAAATGCTTAACGCAAGTATGTATATAATTTGATGGTTATTATATAGGACATGTGCCAATTATTGTTTATATGTAAAATCAGTTAGTTAGGCGCGTAAAAAGGGCATGCAAGACAGGACATTTACAATAAATTGACAAAAATGTCAAATGACAAAAACATTTACAAAACAAGCAAAAAAACATAAAATTTATTGCTATGTACATTGTCTGCAGTTGTGGTTCATTGAAATTTTCATTTGTTATTCGAAAAATTCAATTAAATATGCGGCAAAGAGGTCACAGCAGTCGCAAATAAGAATAGAACAGAAAAATTGGTATTTACGAGGGGCAGCTGATTGCGAGGTGGAGTGTGATAGGTTTTGTATTCAATATTTTAGATAATTCTTTTTGATAAAATGCTGACAGATTACAGATTTGATTGAAATAAAATAAATTGAATTAAATTAAATTAATAATTGATATTAGAGAAAAATTGCAAAGTTTACAAACGGCGATGGTTACTAGGCCATGTTTCTGAATTTCACTTCTTCATCAGCTAACTTCTCGGGAGCTGGGTATTAAACTGGAAATCTCTAACATTCATACTTTATACATGTGTAAAACCAGATGCCTTTAACCACTCAGCCATATGACAACCCCGCTGCTCGCTTTGCAATTGGTCTCTAAGTATTGCCTTTTTGTTGTTATTCCTTTATTCACCATTTACGTATATACTAATTCTATATTCTTTTTAATCCTAAATGTGTGGAATAATTATAGGCACGCTAAGAGCTTAGTAACATTGAATTTTTATATTAGTGCTTTTATAAGCAGCACTTCCGCTGTTCACTATATATTATATCAATATTAATATCTGTATTTCATTATTTCTCTAATATCAATAACAAAAACAATTGTATGAAGCAATGTATCTCTAAATAAGCATGTATCTCTAAATAAATACAGATAAATTAAATTAAATTAAGTTCATCTAAATTAAATGGAGTTAGAGTAAATTAAATTGGGTTAAATAAAATACAAATGAATTAAATTGAATTAAATAAAATATAATTACATTAAAATAAACTAGATTAAATTATTAAATTATATTAATTTTAATTAAACTAGTTGAATTCAATTCGATTCAATTAAACAAAATCAAATTGAATTAATATCATCTAAAATAAAATCAATTGAATTAAATTAAATTCATCTAAAATAAAATCAATTAAATTAATTTAAATTACAGCAAGTTAAAATAAATTAAATTAAATTAGATTTGATTTAACTAAATTAAATTAACTTAAGTCAAATTAAATTAGATTAAATTAAAATAAATTGAATTAACTTAAATTAAATCAAAAACTGATTAAATTGAATTAATTAAATTACACCAAATTTAATTAAATTAAATTAAATTAAATTAAAAAAATAAAATAAAAAATTATTAAGTATTATTAATTTTAGTTAAACAAGTTGAATTCAATTCAATTCAATTAAATAAAATCAAATTGAATTAAATTTATCTAAAATAAAATCAATTGAATTAAATTAAATTCATCTAAAATTGTGCAAAGGAAACAACGATGAAAATTACAATAAAATTTACATAGGCACAACTAAGCGCGCATTGGGCACGCGAATAGCCGAACATGAAGCTGATATTAGGAAATAAAAACAAAACACAGCTCTCTCGCAACACGCAACAACACACAAGCATATGATTGATTTTGCAAACACGAAAATTATAGACAAGGAAGCCAAAGAAACAACACGATACACATTAGAGAGCTTACGGATTTTGCAAAACAGAGATAAAACGATGAACAAGAAAGAGGACACAGACGGTATCGCGGCTAGCTACCTATTATGCTTATGAGCTTTAATATTGTTTAGTTAGTTTTAGTATGACAAGTGTACCACATTAGATGGTATCGTTTTTAATTGTAAAAATCAGTTTTTTAGGTTAATGACAACAATCAATGTCTAAATTCTTTTTTAGCTTCAATGTTTAAAAACCAATGTAAGTGAATGTTTTCAATTTATTAGTGTATGAAACCATGTTCTTCTAGGGATTATTTTAAATCATTAACTCTTGTTGTTTGGTATGTTTTATTGTTAAAAATATAGATCCGTCCCTGAAGATGCCAAGGAAAGTTGGCGAAACGTTGGGCCGTCAGGTGAAATAACTCGTTTTATTTGCACTCAACCCATTTAGATCGAACTAGCTTAACAATACACAAAAAAGTTTACAAATCGATCGGAACCCAATATAAAATTAATTAAATTAAATTAACTTAAGTCAAATTAAATTACATTAAAATAAAATAAATTGAATGAATTTAAATTAAATCAAAAACTAATTAAATTAAATTAATTAAAATATACCAAATTAAGTTAAATTTAATAAAATTAAAATAAATTAAATTAAACTAATTAAATTAAATTGAATTAAATTAAACTAAATTAAGTTAAACTGAACAAAATTCAGTTTAACTAAATTAAATTGAATTAAATAAAACTAAACTAAATTGAGTTAAATTAAATTAAATCAAATTAAATTAAATTGAATTGCATTAAATTAAATTGTTCTAGATTAAACTAAAAAAATTAAATTAACTTAACTTAGATTTAATTAAATCAAACTAACTTAACTTAAATTAGATTAAAATTAAATCAAATTAAATTAAAATAAATTTAATTCAATTCAATTAAATTAATTTAAATTAAATTAAATTAAGCTAAATTAAATTAAGAAAAATAAAATTAAGTTAAATTAAATTTGATTAAATTAAATTAAATAAACTTAATTCAAATTAAATTAGATTAAAATAAAATAAATTGAATGAATTTAAATTAAATCAAAATCGAATTAAATTAAATTGAATTAAATTAACTTAACTACACCAAATTAAGTTAAATTAAATTAAAACATATTAATTTAAATTGAATTAAATTTTGTTAAACTCAACTAAATTGAATTAAATAAAATTAAATCAAATTAAATTAAATTGAATTGAATTAAATAAAATTGTTCTAGATTAAACTAAAAATAATTAATTTAATAACTAACTTTACTTAAATTTAATTAAATCAAACTAACTTAACTTAAATTAGATTAAAATTAAATTAAATTAAATTAAATTAAAATAAATTCAATTCAATTAAATAAAATTTAATTAAATTAAATTAAATTAAATTAAAACAAATTAAATTAAAATAAATTGAAACAAACTAGTTTAAATTTAATTTAATTTAATTTAATTAAATTAAATTAAATTAAATTAAATTAAATTAAAATTTAATTAAACTAAATTACATTAAAATATACTAAATTAAATTGAATAAATATTAATTAGTAGATTAATTTAATAACTTATTAAAGTTAAATAAAATAAAATTTAATTTAATTAAATGAAACAAAATTAAATTAAACTAAATGTAATTTAATTAAATAAAATCAAATTAAATTACGCCGACTTATTAGTTAACAACTCAATAGTTAAAATAAATACATACCTTCAAAACTTTAATATAACCCATGGAAAGGAGGCCGTTAAGAAACCAATAATAAAACAATGTCAAGGTGATACAAAATCAATAACAAATCGAAGTTTCGGAGGTATATGTCGCTATTAATAAGAAACCGATTACAAAACAATAGCGCGACGGTATCGGTTGTTCCAGATAAGAAGCCAACGGGGCTCCTATCAAAAAGACCCAAATTGTTTGTTTCTGGTAAAGTTAATTTTGTTTAGCTAGTTATATTTTTTTTTATACTCAGCTGAGCAGAGCTCACAGAGTATATTAACTTTGTTCGCATAACGGTAATCCGTAACGGCATAAATTAATCGAGATAGATATAAACTTCTATATATCAAAAGGATCTGGGTGAAAAAAGAAATTAATTTAGCTTTGTCCGTCCGTCCGTCCGTCTGTAAACACGATAACTTGAGTAAATTATGAGGTATCTTGAAGAAATTTGGTACGTAGGTTCCTGGGCACTCATCTCAGATCGCTATTTAAAATGAACGAAATTGGACTACAACCACGCCCGAAATTTTCGAAAAACCGAAAAAGTACGATAATTCATTACCAAAGAGGGATAAAGCGATGAAACTTGGTAAGTGCGTTGACCTTATGACGCAAAATAGAAAATTAGAAAAATTTTGGACAATGGGCGTGGCACCGCCCACTTTTAAAAGAAGGTAATTTAAAAGTTTTGCAAGCTGTAATTTAACAGTCGTGGAAGATATGATGATGAAATTTGGTAGGCGCGTTACTCCTATTCCTGTATCTGTGCTAAATAAAAGTTAGCAAAATCGAATGATGAACACGCCCACTTTTATACATTTTTTTTTTAAGCCAAATTTTAACAAAAAATTTAATATCTTTACAGTATATAAGTAAATTATGTCAACATTCGACTCCAGTAATGATATGGTGCAACAAAATACAAAGACAAAATCAAAATGGGCGTGACTCCGCCCTTCTTCATTTAATTCGTCTAGAATAATTTTAATGCCATAAGTGGAACAAAAATTTACCAATCCTTATTTCGCTTGAGCGTAACGCCGACTTCATCATCACTGAAAAACGCACTTTCATAAACTTCAAAAAAGGAAAGTGGGAAGAATATAAATCCCTTACAGACAGCCGCCTAGCTGCCCTCCCTATCCCGACTGATGCCCGCCAAGGGGAGCGTGCCTTCCGTAAGGTCATTAAATCCGCCTCGGCACATTTCATTTCCGCCGGGAGAATTCCCGAAATCCGGCCCCACTTCCTGGCGGAGGCCGCAAACTTAGCGAGAGAACGTGACCTTATAAGACAGCTTGACCCAGGCGACCCCCAAATAAGGGATATAAACCAACGCATCAGATTGCTTGTAGATGAACACAAGCGGGCGAAATGGGAGGAGCACCTAAGAGCTCGTAACCTCTCTACCGGTGTGGGTAAACTTTGGTCCACCGTAAAGTCCCTATCGAATCCGACTAAGCACAAAGACAAAGTTTCCATCGCCTTTGGCGACAAAGTGCTGTCGGACGCGAAAAAATGCGCGAGCGCTTTCTGCCGACAATATATAATGCATCCTACGGTCGACAAAGATAGACGGAGAGCCAATAGACGCGCACATAAACACAAATTCAGCGCGTCACCAATCACCATCACCGCTAAAGAGGTTGGGGACGCCATTGGTCGTGCTAAACCATCCAAAGCAGTGGGCCCAGACGGCATAGCCATGCCGATGCTTAAAAACCTAGGGAAAGAGGGGTTCAAATATTTAGCGCATGTCTTCAACCTGTCTCTTTCCACCTTTGTCATACCTGAGAAATGGAAAATGGCCAAGGTGGTCCCGCTACTAAAGCCTGGGAAACCAGCTAACATAGGTGAGTCGTATCGTCCGATATTTCTCCTATCGCCAGTGGCAAAGACGCTTGAAGCCATTTTGCTCCCTTATTTCCAAGCAACTTTGCAGCTAACCCCTCATCAGCATGGCTTCAGAAAACTTCATAGCACCACCACCGCGCTAAATGCCATTAGCACCCAGATAAATTGCGGTTTAAATCAATACCCCCACCATAGAACAGTACTCGTAGCACCAGACCTATCAAAAGCTTTTGATACGGTCAACCATGGCTCGTTACTGCAGGACCTGGAAGGGTCTACCCTTCCACCATGTCTTAAAAGGTGGACCGCAAATTATCTGGGTGGTCGGCAGGCATCGGTGCAATTTAGAAACGAAACATCAAAACCAAGGAGAATTAAACAGGGGGTGCCACAAGGTGGTGTCCTATCCCCACTTTTGTGTAATTTCTACATATCTAAGCTACCTTCACCACCGGAAGGAGTCACAATCGTTTCCTACGCCGATGACTGCACAATAATGGCCACAGGCCCAAAGATCGATGCGCTATGCAATAAAATAAACGGCTACCTCCTTGATTTCTCCAGTTTTTTCGCCTCGCGAAACCTAGCATTATCACCGCCTAAATCTTCCGCGACCTTATTTACAACATGGACGCCCCAAATGTCGACCATTTTGAACATCCACGTCGATGGCACTACGCTACCGACTGTCCGACACCCCAAAATCTTGGGTGTGACGTTTGATCAGGATCTACATTTTGGTGAGCACGCAGCCGCAATTGTTCCGAGAATTCAGAGCCGTAACAAAATCCTCAAATCCCTCGCTGGCAGTACTTGGGAAAAGATAAAGAAACGCTCATGACTACATACAAAGCAATTAGCCAGCCGATTACGTGCTATGCATCACCCATATGGTCGCCAAGCCTAAAAATCACCCACTGGAAGAAACTACAGGCCTGCCAAAATACTGCTCTCAGATTCGCCACGGGCTGTCTTCTTATGTCCCCAGAACACCATCTGCATAATGAGGCGAGAATACTCCCCATCAGGGAGAGAAATGAGATGCTGACCAAACAGTTCCTGTTGAATACCCAGAAACCTGGGCATCCCAACAGACATCTGATTGATGAACCAGCACCGCCTAGGGGCTTAAGGAGTCATCTCCGTAAGTATTTTTAGGAAATACGGCACCTGAGAACCCAGCCGTATGAAGTGAAAAAACACAAGCAGGCCCTTGGTGAACTCCATAAACAGGCGTCGGAACTTTATGCCGGGAATTGCCCGGTGAATCCAGTACTTAACGAAAATTATCCAAAACTTGCGGAAGAGGAACGCATACTCCCCAGAGAAACGCGTGTCACTCTTGCTCAACTTCGTTCTGGATACTGTAACAGGTTAAACTCTTACCTATCCAGAATCAACCCCGACATACAAAATGTATGCCCCGCTTGCAATGTGTCCCCACATGACACCAACCATCTCTTCAATTGTAATGTGGAACCAACGCCTCTAACACCCCTTTCCTTATGGTCCACCCCTGTTGAAACGGCAAGTTTCCTTGGACACCCGTTAGAGGATATTGATGACAATTTGTGATCGGTCGCGGCTATTAGGTGGGGCGAGCATTGCTACAACAACAACAACAAATTTGGTGAGGACATTAATTCTATGACGGTAACTGTTTTCTGTGAAAATGGGTGAAATCGGTTGAAGCCAAGCCCAGTTTTTATACACAGTCCACCGTCTGTCCTTCCGCTCGGCCGTTAACACGATAACTTGCGCAAAAAACGATATATCTTAATTAAACTTAGTTCACGTACTTATCTGAAGTCACTTTATCTTGGTATAAAATATGGCCGAAATCTAACTATGACCACGCCCACTTTTCCGATATCGAAAATGCCGAGAAATGAAAAAATTTCATAATTCTGTACCAAATATGAAAAAAGAGATGAAACATGATAATTGGATTGGTTTATTGGCGCAAAATATAACTTTAGAAAAAACTTTGTAAAATGCGTGTGACACCTACCATATTAAGTAGAAGAAAATGAAAAAGTTCTGCAGAGCGAAATCAAAAGCCTTTGGAATCTGGGCAGGATAAATTAATTAGCGGTACCCGACAGAAGATGTTCTGGGTCACCCTGGTCCACATTTTGGTCGATATCTCGAAAACGCCTTCACATATACAACTAAGGGCTACTCCCTTTTAAAACCCTCATTAATACTTTTAATTTGGTACCCATATCGTACAAACACATTCTAGAGTTACCCCTGGTCCACCCTTATTGCGATATCTCGAAAAGGCGTCCACCTATAGAACTAAGGCCCACTACCTTCTAAAACACACTTTAATACCTTCTATTTGATACCCATGCCATACAAACACATTACAGGGTTACCCTAGGTTCATATTTCTAAATGGGGATTTTCCCTTATTTTGTCTCCGAAGCTCTCAGCTGAGTACGTAATGTTCGGTTACACCCGAACTTAGCCTTCCTTACTTGTTTTACTTAGTCCCTTCCCAAAAACAACCTAATCTTCCCAATTTCCCTTTTCAATTGTGGCAGCTCTGTCCGCTTCTTACAGGCCCATCAAAATTTTTAAGCATTACATTTTTGTTACGTGCGTGCTGGTGTTTATACTTTTATGTGATACAAATAAAGAATTGTGTTCTATGAATGGAGTTTATAAAAAGCAAAACTCTACTTAGAATTGCAAAGAAAGAAGGCATGTAAGTTAATACATAATGTTTTCACATGAAACATATAAGTTAACAATGAGGTGTAAGTGCAGTGAATTTCAAAGCTAAATTGAAGTGTAGGAATTGCTTTCCTTTGAAATATTTGTTAGCTTTTATAACACTTGCGTTTACGCAAACAAATATTTTGTATAAACCTTTTGCAGCCTTGCAGAGTTGAGTGCTGGTGAAAAGATATAAAGTTGCAAAGCTAAACAACGTAAATACCAATATGAAATGAATCCGCTTCGACCCGCGGATAGGGGTTAAGAATATATCCGCAGCAGGAATATCTGTCGCATAAAATCGCGGGTAATGCAAACTGCGATGTTGTGCACCTCTTGTGAGAACCACAAAGGTTGATAGTGTACTTGTATTATTAAATACTTGTATACCGGTCTCATCTCCTGTTGATAGGAACGCCTCCTTTTTTGACCTAAACGAGAGGAGAATTCCCTTTTCATGAAGCTAACATAAAGGTTGTATCATGGTAATACGTCATGTATGGGTTCAAGTGCCAGGCAAGTTCAGGTTTGATTGAACTGGCCGGTGCATGAGGACCTCGTATAGAATGAACGAGTCCATAGTGTTACTAGAAGTTTGTTTAACGATCAAACTGAAAAACCCTATCAAAAACTAGGACCTATGTTATAAAATAACTCCGTCCTCTTGGCAAATACTAAAAGCTTTCTAGGACATGTGGCACTTCCTGCTTCTAGATCTCCAACCCGCACTTCCTACATCTACTATCACTGGCGTGTGATGCCAGAAGTCAGTGTCTAGTCAAAATACCCGTCATGACTCTACAGTCCTCTCTAACTTCGTTAGTCTGAGGTTGTAAGACCTACACACAATTTTCGACACTTTACAGCCCCGCAATTGGACCTATACCTTTCCCACTTGGTCCATAATGTGTACCTCTCACCTTCTCTTAATCTCGCCGAATCTAATTGGGACATCTACGGAGTAAGCTTCAAGGGATGCGTCCTTTTCAGCTAGTTCGTCCGCTTTTTCACTCCCATCTATTTTTACATGCCCCGGGACGCAATATAGATGTGCGTTTTTCCCTGTCACGATTCTTTCCAGGGATCGCTTACACTCGAACACACTTTTAGATGATGTGATATGCGAGATTATTGCCTTCATTGCTGCTTGGCTGTCAATATAAGAGTTAACAGGGCTGCAGTTTAAGCTGAGCCACGTTGCAGCTGTTAACGCTATGTTCTTTTCTTCTAGGTGAAATGTGCATAATGTTATACAGTGCAACCGTAGGGATCGATTTCAAGCCTCCCGTAATGCTTAGCATTGATAGGCTGCATAACTCCTTAAATTTTTTTAGGTACGTTCTTTTTTCTGTCGCTGTCCACTAAACAGGACATACATAGTATAGGGCGGGACGTACATGTTTTACGCCCACTCCGAACGGCATCTGCAAGCCGATGAGTTTTCACTGAGAAGCTTTTCATGGTAGAAATACACTTGGAGTGTTTGCCAAATCACTTCCAAGGGGCAGCCGCGCTTAGAAATATATTTCCTTTTTACCAAATGAAACTAGTTTTGTATGTTTGTATAGCATGTATGCTCTTTGATTTCCGATTGCCCTTTGTTTAACTCTAACTAAGTTTTTCCTTTTTTTGAAAAAATTACAAAGTGTAATGAATGCCCTTGTTTGCGTTTATTTTTATTTTACACAAGCGTGTGCAATAGTCCAATTGAGATACTGATAAAAAAAAAATGCTTGTGTAAAATCCACTTCTCGCCATTGTTGCAGCAGCCATGCGCTTAAAGCATTTCACTTTATCCCCTCAATAACACTGCGAGCATGCCAATCTTGCCACTTTCACTGGAAGCAGACTTATTCGCGTATTCGCTGGTGGAGGTTAAGTCATGCCTGGTTCCAACTTCCCATACCACCGCCCATTCTATTTTTTTTCATTAACAAAACAAAAAAAAACAAAAAACATTGCATGCTACTGATTACGTTGAAGTTTTTTGCAATTGCCTGCGGGCAATCTAATTTTTTCCCACGTTTCTAATATGAAATAAAAAATGCTTAGTGCAATTTAACTTCGAGGAGGTTTAGGCGTAGTGTTCCTTTAAAATTTTCCCTACAAATTCGCGAGACGAGACCTACATGTTTTACGCCGACTCCGAACGGCATCTGCAAGCCGATGAGTTTTCACTGAGAAGCTTTTCATGGCAGAAATAAAATCGGAGTGTTTGCTAAATCACTGCCAGTGTCTACCACGATTATAAAAACCTTTTTTCTTAATCGAAAAAAACTGTTTCGTAAATTTTCGATATTGTGAGTTGAACTCAGGACCCTCGGTGTGGTAGGCGAAGTACGCTAGCACCACACTAGGGCGGACTTTCCAACATGCTACACGTTTAAAAACAGCCACGTTTATATGTATGTTTGTTCACAAGATTTAGAAAAAGATACCCTGTCAGACAGTGCACAATTTCGTGAAGTAAACAAACTTAAACATTTTTTTGGAGACTTAGACTAAGAGTATCGCTTCCTCCTTCTTTTGTTTTTTTTTTTTTTCGTTTTGGTTTTCCTACTCTACTAATTTTTCTAAATCCCTTTCCTATCGACCAGCTCTCTTCTGCTTTCTTCACACTAGCCCTGTCAACACCTGTTCTTCATTCTACATATTTGTTTTCCTCTGCTCCACCTTCGTTGGCTTTCCCTTTTTATCTCTTTTCTAAGACCCTCTTTCTGGTATTTCTTTCCTTCCATATCCTTCTCAACTATTCTTCCTTTATTGCATGTAATTTATTTATAGGATCATTATGCCAAAAGTGGACATCCTACTTGAAGTAGTTGTGATATACAGATTTTTGATTCCGTCCAAAATGAAACATATGCCCCAACCTTTCTATAATTGTCTACTAATTCGACTCTAAGATATATATATCCAAAGCTGATCTTCCTCTTTTTTAAAAGCCTTTCATTTTCCTTTCCCCTTTCCATATTTCCCCCAAACTGGAATTTTAAAATGAAAATCTAATTACATCAATTTTCTAAAATAACTTCATAGCCCGCTAATAAGGGACAGCTTGTGTAAGCCACTTGACGAGGTGTGTGACAAAGAACGTCCAATCCCTTACTCTATTTTTTGGACATGCCAATTTGGTTACATATGAACAAAGCCTTCCCGATATCAGACCAGGGCGCTGGCGTGGTAAAGACAGGATGTAAGGAATCTAGGAAATGCGGAGAACCACAAAACACGAAAACTTAGTAACAATGTAGGCATCTCAGTTTTATATCAACAAAAAGAAATAGAAGAGACCAAATTAAGTTAATGATGAAACTGCAACTCATTCGATACAGCCAAAGCTAGCTACCTAAATATCTGATGAACAATTTGCATATCTCGAACCAGTGAGGAGCCTCAGCACTACTTATTTCAAATAAGTAATGAGAGGAAGGATACGATTTACAAAGAGTTTGATCAAATATCTTACCATTCTCGTACAATTTTTTTTTTTCGACGGTCTTCTTTATGATCTTCCGTATACGTTTTGCGCCGCCTTCCATAGAAAAGACGCACAATTTTGTTTTCTATATAGAAATATTAAATACTGCTAAGAAAAAAAAATTCAAGAATAAGTTCGAATTTTAAGAGACCTAAAACAATTTTTACTGCACTAAACTTATAAGTAACAATTTCAAAATTTTCATGAATACGAGTGGCAATTTTTGGTCAAATCAATTAAATTCTTTTTTTTTCGATATTTTAGCTAAAAACTTCTACGAATGTTGAAACTGAAAAAATCCGAAAACTTGAAAAAAATTTACGAAAATTTCTGACTATTTATTTGGAGTTCTGCAAACAATTTTCAGTCTCAGAGCCTAATCAATTTCAGGTTTAATAGTTTGAGTTACAAAATTCATAGTTGTTTTTGTTTAAAATGTCGATGATAAAAAAGAAGGATCGAATTGATGAAATTGGATAAAAGGGGCCACTGCTATTTTTCTGATCGCTGCTGTATATTTGACAAACAATTCTCTCTATTTTTATACCCAGCTGAGCAGAGCTGACAGATTATATTAACTTTGTTCGCATAACGGTAATCCGTAACGGCATAAACTAATCGAGATAGATATAGACTTCTATATATCAAACTGATCTTAACTGATTAAAAAAAAAATTTAATATATTTACAGTATATAAGTAAATTATGTCAACATTCAACTCCAGTAATGATATGGCGCAACAAAATACAAAAATAAAAGAAACATTCAAAATGGGCGTGGCTTCGCCCTTTTTCATTTAATTCGTCTTGAATAGTTTTAATGCCATACGTCGAGCAAAAATTTACAAATTCTTGTGAAATTTGGTAGGTGCATAGATTCTACGACGATAACTGTTTTCTGTGAAAATGGGTAAAATCGGTTGAAGCCACGCCCAGTTTTTATACACAGTCGACCGTCTGTCCTTCCGCTGGCCGTTAACACGATAACTTGAGCAAAAATCGATATATCTTTACTAAACTTAGTTCACGTACTTATCTGAACTCACTTTATCTTGATATAAACACACCCACTTTTCGATATCGAAAATTACCAAAAATGAAAAAAATTCCGTAATTCTGTACCAAATATGAAAAAAGAGATGAAACATGGTAATTGGATTGGTTTATTGGCGCAAAATATAACTTTTAGAAAAAACTTTGTAAAATGGGTGCGACACCTACCATATTAAGCAAAAGAAAATGAAAAAGTTCTGCAGGGCGAAATCAAAGCCCTTGGAATCTTGACAGGAATACTGTTCGTGGTATTAAATACATAAGTAAATTAGCGGTACCCGACAGATGATGTTCTGGGTCACACTGGTCCACATTTTGGCCAATATCTCGAAAACGCCTTCACATATACAACTAAGGGCCATTCCCTTTTAAATCCCCCATTAATACCTTTAATTTGATACCCATATCGTACAAACACATTCTAGAGTCACCCCTGGTCCACCTTTATGGCGATATCTCGAAAAGGCGTCCACCTATAGAACTAAGGCCCACGCCCTTTTAAAATACGCACTAGCACCTTTCATTTGATACCCATATCTTATAAACAAATTCTATAGTCAGCCCTGGACCACCTTTATGGCGATATCCCTAAATGGCGTCCACCTATAGAACTACTACCAACTCCCACTTAAAATACTCGTTAATACCTTCCATTTGATACATATATTATACAAACACATTCCAGGGTTACCCTAGGTTCATTTTCCTACATGGTGATTTTCCCTTATTTTGTCTCCAAAGCTCTCAGCTGAGTATGTAATGTTCGGTTACACCCGAACTTAGCCTTCCTTATTTGTTTTCTATTTCCTTCATGATATCTATAGTTTTACATAAAAGTGCGTAGATACTTGCTAACATTCACATCTATGCACAACTGTGATTGCTATGCCAATCTTTGGCTTTAACTTCAACCAAACGGCTTTTCTGAGTTTTGTGATTTTTTGCGCCAAAGCTTCTATGCATTTACTTCTGAAAGCGTGAATGGTATGCGCAAAAAAGAGATGCGTTAAAGCAGAAAATTTAAATCGTCGTTAAGACTATTATTTTTAGATTTGATTGCATTCCTTTTCTGATTTGTTTTGGTTTTTTTTTTTTCGAATTTGCTTTGGTTAGATGCAGGATTTTATTATTGTTTTGTTATATATAAGGATTTTAAATACGTTAAATATTTTCAAACCTACTGTGGACGAAATAGGTACACTATTTTAAGGTATTTGAAATGGTGTTTGTTGCAGACAAGGCAACAAATTGTGAAAGCCACTGGCTCAAACAAATACCTTGCGATGCTGTGTAGAAGAGCTGCAAAGTTATTTTCCTATCATGTAATCAAATAAATGAATAAAAAATAAATGTAAGGCGTGATAACCTCCGAAGAGAACTAAGGCCGAGCCTCTCTTCCAATTTGCGTCGTGCTGCTCTTGATTTTCCCCACAAATTGGGCAGATGGGACCTACATGTTTTATGCCGACTCCGAACGGCATCTGCAAGGCAGATGAGTTTTCACTGAGTGCATTTCATGGCACAAATACACTCGGAGCGCTTGCCAAACACTGCCGTTGGACGACCCCGCTTAGAAAAATTGTTTTCTAATTGAAAAACCTCATTTCTAAAATTTTGATGATGCTTTGCTCGGGGTGTGAACCCAGGGCAAACGGTATGGTAGGCGTAGCACGCTACCATCACACCACGGAGGCCGGTGTAATCAAATAATGGAGCAAAAAATCTAATTTCCTTCTTTAATCGAAGTTTTTTCAATGCTTATTTGTTCAGACCGGATCATACGTATATACTGAGTTCCCGGTCATAAAGGGATAGATGGTTCCGAAAAGGCCGATGAGTTGCCAAGGAGGGTGCAGCACTCGCTTCTGGTGTCACATTCTTATAAGTTACAGTTGGTTAATAACAACAGATTGTGAAAGTGCGAGCTTCATGAAGAAACGGTTGACCACGTTCTGTGTTCGTGTCCTGCGCTCGCCAGATTAAGGCTCCAACTATTGGAGTAGCAGAGTTACCAGATAACTAAAGTAGGTCCCAGTAGTATTTTACAAGAGAACGGACTTAACATAACGGACCAATATCATAAGCCCTGACACCTAGTTGGGTTTCCTCCTTTTGGTCGTCAAACGACTTCTCTTCGAGGAGCCAGCAAAACGGCTGCCTACATTATATCGAACCTTAGTAAATGATTACCAAACACAAGAACTCCACTGCCATGTACAACGTAATTTGAGAGAATGAAAAGGATTGTTTAAGCTAACCGCACAATTTCAAAAGAAAATTTCATGGTCGTTGGGTGAACCATACCGATACAAAAAAAAAACGTGCAATTAATTTCTTAAGAGGGTGTGGCGCGATTGACCACTTTCGTCTATAGGGGGCTGTAAATGATACTCGTGTACCCTATGGGTATAGTTGTGATCAGTCAGTCTTAAATACAAGGAAGTATTCCCGTAGGAATAGAAAGAGGTCTAAATAGACGCGAGGTATAAACAGATATTATACATACAAAGAGAGTATGTCCATAGTATCGGTAGGGGTACAGAGAGCGCATATTCCACATTACCCATAAGCATAGCAAAGAGCAGATGAAAGAGGCCCTGTGCGACAGTTCCCGTAGGGAGGTTCGACAGTGCGAATAAGAGGACCTGCCGAAGTCTATTCGTATGGGTTTGATGAGGATTAGTTCGACAGTGCCCTTTTCTGACATAAACAAATACAATTATCCTCTTCTTCGAAAAAGCTCACACAAGAAAAATCAGTTCAACCCTTATTCCCAATATTGCCTATAGTCGTATGTTCCTTTGCGACTCATCCTAGACGGTTTGCATTTTTCGTAGAGATATTTTACGGCTGTGTACTTACAACTTGTTAGAATAAAACCAATCATCCCCGCATTTACCTAACGCCGTTTATATACCTTTTGAGTTCGCTCACGTCACTGCTTTTACAAGAATCTGGAAATTTCGTGTATCACATTCTCGAATACAGCCTCAGCTTCTTTTCCTACTTCTTCCCGAAGGCGGCGAACGAAAACGAGGATGTCAAAGCCACATCTAAAGGCAGTGTTTATTTTTTTCCGATATCTATTACATAATTCATAGTGAATACGTTACCGCTGGCGTTTTGAAGTGCCTGCGATCACTTGTTTTATATTTGCGTTTCGAACTCGCAAGCGGCGTCTAGATCTGGAATTACGACAATACACCGGCTCATTTCTATTTCGTTGTGAAAGAGTTTTTGGCAAAAAAAGGCAACGTAGCCTCACCGACCCTATAGCCCCTATATTGCATCCTGCAACTTTTTTTATTCCACATGTTGAAGTCGCACCTCAAGGGAACTCATCATGACAATGTACTGAGGTCCAAAAAGCTGTACTGCTCTTAAAAGGGCTAACTTCAGAGGACTATCAAGGGTGATTTGAATCAAGCGCGACCTGTTGGAATCGTTGTTGAAAAGTTAGAGGGAGACTATTGCGAAGGTCGATGAAAACTTCAATGCCTTCTTCTTTATTGATAAGATCCTGGGAATTTAACTGCCAAGAATGCGCAAATTAGTTATTGAATTTCGTACGCAAAAAGTGTTCTGCGCATAAATACTGTAGATCGCGTAGCCTGCATTGGATCGCTTAAGGGCTATTTATTTGAAGCGCGGCCGAAAGCCGCCTAAGCAGAAAGGTATTCTGCGCAAAAATACTGTGGATCACATAGCGGGTAGTGATTTGCAGAGATGTCTAAAGCAATAGAACAGTACTTAAGACGTGTATTTTTTATATTATCGTGTGTGATTTTCCAATTTACATGTTGTCGAAATTTTTATCGGGACTATGTGTCGGGATTTGTTTGTGTCGGAATTTGATCGTGTCGGGATTATGTGTGTTCGGGTTTTTGTAAGTGGGAACGCTGTTATACAGCCCATGTTCGCTAATGTATATATTTTTCATATGCTCTTTGTTTCTAAGTTCATGTTTTTGTAGTTTTTGTTATCTAGTGCTTACCTCGCCGTTGTTATTTACTTGTGGTGCATATTACAGGTTTTGAAAATTTTTGTACAGAATTTTCCATACGAATAAAACAACATTCTTTTTAATGTCACAGAAAAAGTAATTATCTATATTTAACTAGTGAGACATGCTCATATTGCGTGCTTTGCACACAGAGTATATTAACTTTGATTGGATAACGGTTGCTTGTACAGGTTTAAAGGAATCGAGATAGATATAGACTTCCATATATCAAAATAATCAGGATCGAAAAAAACTTTGATTGAGCCATATCCGTCCATCCGTCCGTCCGTTAGCACGATAACTTGAGTAAATATTGAGATATCTTTACCAAATTTGGTACACGAGCTTATCTGGACCCAGAATAGATTGGTATTGAAAACGAGCGAAATCGGATGATAACCACGCCCATTTTTTATATATATAAAATTTTTATAAAACACAAAACACCTTATTATTTAGTAAATAATACACCTAGAATGTTGAAATTTGACGTGTGGACTGATATTGGAACTCTTGATAAAAATTTGAAAAAAATTTTTTAAATGGGCGTGGCACCGCCCGCTTGTGATAAAATTAATTTTACAAATATTATTAATCATAAATCAAAAATCATTAAACCTATCGTAACAAGGTAATGGTTTGAAGAAAAATTAACGAAATCGGTTAAGAACCACGCCCACTTTTATACAAAAGATTTTCAAAAGGGTCGTGGACGAATAAAATAAGCTATATCTTTGCAAAAAAAGAGCTTTGTATCAATGGTATTTCATTTCCCAAGTGGATTTATAACAATAAAGGGAAAAACTTCAAATTTAAAAAAACGGGCGTGGCACCGCCCCTTTTATGTCTAAGCAATTTTCTAAGTTTCAGGAGCTATAACTCGAAGAAAAATTAACGGATCGTAATAAAATTGGGTACACAAATTTTCCCTAGAATAGGAAATATTTCTAGGAAAAATGGGCGAGATCTGTTGAAGAACACGCCCACTTTTATATAAAAGATTTTTAAAAGGGTCGTAGACGGAAATAATAAGGGCTTTGTATCAATAGAATTTTACTCTCTAAATTGAATTATAACATTAAATTGGAAACACTAAAATTTTTGAAAATGGGTGTGACACCGTCTATTTTATGACTAAGGAATTTTCTATGATTCGGGAGCCATAAGTCGAAAAAAAAATTAACGGATTGTAAAAAAATTGCTTACGTAAATTTGTCCTATAGCAGGAAATATTTCTAGTAAAAATGGACGGGATCTGTTAAAGACCACGGCAACTTAGATACAAAACAAGTTTAAAAGGGTCGTAGACTAGAATAATAAGCTATAACTTAGCAAAAAATAGTTTTGAATCAATGATATCGCACTTATCAAGTTTTATTGTAAGAGGAAATGGGGAGACATTTTTTTAAACGGGCGGTGCCACGTGTTATGTAGAAAAGTAATTTATCTGAAATGAAATGTACAATTGAAGCTCACGCTGAGTATATAATGTTCGGTTACAGCCGACCTTAGACACCTTTACTTGTTGTTATTGATATTGGAGAAATATTATAAAGTTTACAAACAGCGATGGTTACTAGGACATGTTTTTGAATTTCACTTCATCATCAGTTAGCTTCTTAAGACCTGAGTTTTTAACTCGAAATCTCCAATATTCATACCTTATACTAGTGCCCTGCAAAAATCGTTGGACCATGTGGTTCACTGGAGTACTTACCATTCTACTTTACTGTAATGCAGCGATGGACCAACTCATGTTTCTACACGAACATGTTGTAAGCCGATCATTGCTCGTTTTTGACGATTGTAATCACTGCACGATGTTTATTGGACTGTGGGTACTTCATGGATTACTCTGATGTAATGCGGAGCTGGAGTATATGGTCCGGCCCTAGGACATCGCAATGTTAATTGGACCATATTTTTTGTATGAATTGTGGTTAATATTGGAGCACTCGCTTGGTCCATAGCGAGTACTCCATACATGCATGCGTGGAGTACTCGCGATTTTTGCAGGGTGTAAAGGCAGATGCATGTATCCACTCAGCCATGTGAATGCTCCACTGCTCGCTTTGCGATTGGTCTCTAAGTATTACCTTTTTGTTGTTATTCCTTTAAAAACCATTAGGCACATACTAATTCTATATGTTTTGAAGCCTTATTGTGTGGAATACTTATAGGCGCGCTTTCAAAAGCTTAGTAAAATCGGATTTTTGGCAGCGCTTTATAAACAATGCTTCCGCTGTTCAGCGGGTCATTCATATGACTGAGTGGATGAAGGCATTTGCTTTTACACTAGTATAAGGTATCAATGTTGGAGATTTCGAGTTCAGTACTCAGCTCCCGAGCAGCTAGCTGATAAAGAAGTGAAATTCAGGAACATTTATATGTTTTAATTCATTCATGGAAAAAATAAATAGTTTTCATTTACATACATACATGCATGCATACATACTTTGCTTTTTTATGCATTTTTGTTTGTTTTTTTTTTTTTTTGTTTTTTTTTTATGCAAGGATTTATTTGAGCTCTTCAGTTACCAGTGCGCAATAACTTCAACATGACACAAAAGTTAGAGAAGGATGGAACTTGGCCGATAGGTTTCGCCAAAAAAATTAAGCTCAGTGAGCACTGAATGATACACAAATCAAACTGAGTAATAGATAAAGTGAACTGAAGAGTGAAACTAAAATGTAAAAAAAATCTAAATCGAATGGAAAATCAATAACAGCAAAATGTTTTCTAAAATACACACACAATGCAAATCTGTCATGAGAATGCAAGCTTGATGCACAAAAACACAACTTTGGCACATTGCACATTTAAGCTTTGTTTTACAAATTGTTTATTTCATTTCGGTGCACAGTTGTGGGCGTGCCTACGCTTGTGGTGAAACTTCAATTGGAATTGCTGAAGTGTGTATACTTTCAGGTTTTCGTTATCTTGCGTTTTTTCTGATATTTTTCAATCAGAGTTGGGAGATAATGCATTAATTTTGCAATTTATTAATTTTGTATAGCCATGCCTTATTAAATAAATTACGTCACACAGATTTATCGATGCTTCTAAATGGATCGCAGAATTAATGAATTAAATTTTAAACCTACATTAACGCCTGTCAATCAAATACCCCGCCGTCTTCATTATAATTGATTTATCGTCCTTCATCAACTTCAATAATTCGAAGTGAAGGGTTTGCTGTCTCACCCCTACTTAATGCATTTATTCTCAAAATTGTAAACGAGGGTTTCGGAGTGTCATGATTTTTAGCACTTTATTCCAGTAGGTCAGGATAAGTTGAACTAACGGGTCAATAAAGACATCACTTATTCTGTATATTTCCACAGTGCTACCATTGTTTATTTTAATACCAAACGTAGAAACCGCTCTTGGCCAATACTAGTAGTTTTCTGGGACCTTGCTTTGAGACCTAGCAACTCTGCCGCACATAATAGCTGGAACCTTAACCTAGCGAGCTGAAGACACGAGCAAATAACGTGATAAATCGCTTCTTCTTGCAGCTCGCACTTCCTATATCTGCTTCTACTGACGAGTCCTAACTTATAAGCATATGACACCAGAAGGCAGTGTCCAGATAGTGTGTTCATCGTGAGGCTTAATTCTTCTCTCTTCAGAGATATCAGCCACATTGTGAGTCCTGTATAGTATGATCTTAGAAATTTAACGGTCCCTCGCTTCATGGATCATATCTCCGTTGGAGATCGAAATATATTGGAACAAAAACAACAACAACTTGTTTAATTTATTGACCTAGAGCCAGTTTGAAGAAATAATTGGAAAATTAATACTTTTTAATTTATTCATGGAAAAAGTAAGTAATTTTCAATTACATACATACATGCATACATACATACTTTGCTTGTTTATGCATTTTTGTTTGTGTTTTTTTTTTTTTTTTTCTTCTATGCAAGGATTTATTTGAGCACTTCAGTTACCACTGCGAAATAACTTCAACATGACACAAAAGTGACGCCAAAAAAATTTAGTTCAGTGAGCACTGAATGGTACACAAATCAAACTGAGTAATAGTTAAAGTGAACTGAAGAGTGAAACTAAAATGTAAAAAAAATCTAAATCGGATAGAAAATCAATAACAGCAAAATGTTTTCTAAAATATACACACAATGCAAATCTTTCATGAGAATGCAAGCTTGATGCACAAAAACACAACTTTGGCACATTGCACATTTAAGCTTTGTTTTACAAATTGTTTATTTCATTTCGGTGCACAGTTGTGGGCGTGCCTACGCTTGTGGTGAAACTTCAATTGGAATTGCTGAAGTGTGTATACTTTCAGGTTTTCGTTATCTTGCGTTTTTTCTGATATTTTTCAATCAGAGTTGGGAGATAATGCATTAATTTTGCAATTTATTAATTTTGTATAGCCATGCCTTATTAAATAAATTACGTCACACAGATTTATCGATGCTTCTAAATGGATCGCAGAATTAATGAATTAAATTTTCAACCTACCTTTACGCCTGTCAATCAAATACCCCGCCGTCTTCATTATAATTGATTTATCGTCCTAACTTATAAGCATATGACACCAGAAGGCAGTGTCCAGATAGTGTGTTCATCGTGAGGCTTAAGTCTTCTCTCTTCAGAGATATCAGCCATTTTGTGAGTCCTGTATAATATGATCTTAGAAATTTAACGGTCCCTCGCTTCATGGATCATATGCAACTCCTATCTCCTTTTGATGTCTCCCTAAAAGATTGGCACGTTTACCGCCGACTCAGTGAGTGCTGCATTCTTCTTTCCAAACTCATCAGCCTTTTCGCTACCTTCTATGCCTTTATGGCTGGGAACCCAGTATAAATGTATGGTCCGGCATGAGCAAAGTTTTTCCAATCCTTCTTTGCATTCCAGGAAACTTCCTGATGAAGTAAGATGTAAGATTATTGCCTTAATCGCCGCTTGACTATCTATATATATACATATATATTGACGCGACTGCAGCTTAAGCACGCTTCCTCAATAATGCCTGCTGCTTTCTTCACGGCTATAATTTCCGCTGACAGGCAGTAATCTGGCAGCGTTGCAAAATATTCTTATTTATGGATCGACACAGTAAAAAGCAAACCCGACACTTTCCGTTAATTTGTAATCATCGGTATACACGTGTGTAGTATGTTCCTCCGCCTCGATTGTGGTCTTCAGATCTGACTCGATGTTCAGGCGCGGAACCATATATACCGTTTTCCCGATATTAGATGCCTCTATACTGCTATGGCCGTACGGGCTGCACTCAAGCTTCCGAGGCTTTACGCCTTGTAACAGTGGCTAGCAAGATGTTTTGGCTATATGGTCTACTGGCGAGATGTTTCGAATGGCATGAAATTCCACTATCGGGGTGGTTGTTAGGCTCCCATTATGCTAATCATTGATAATCTGCGAACCCCTCTAGTGGTGGTGGTGGTGGTGTTGGTGCTATGGAGTTTTTGAAAGCCATGCTGATCATTTGCCAAGTCGCAAGTTTACAATCAAATAGGGGAGTAGAATGGCTTCGAATGTCTTTGCTGCTGCTGCTACAACGTTAGCTGATTTACCAGGTTTTTATAGCGGTACCACCCTAGTTTTTTTCATTTCTCGGGGATGACGACTTTGAACACAGACAGGTTTAAGACATATGCTAAATATTTGAATCGCTCATTACCAAGGTTTTTAAGCATCGGCATGGCTATACCGTCTGAGCCTTCTGTGTTGAATGTCTTTCCAAGTTTGATGGCTTCATCAACCTCTGTGGCGGTGATAGTAATATGAGATGCGCTATGTTTGTGTTTGTGCGTGTCTGATGGCCTGCCGTTTAGATTTGTCGATCGAGGAATGCACTAAATATTGCCGGCAAAAAGCGCTCGCACTAAAAGTAGTCTTTTCCATTTATACAAAATCAATGCATTATTTTTTAAATCTTCATTGAAGTGTTAATACATTCATACATTTTCTCCCATCTCTGCGTGTCTTTCAAACAGATATTAAAAGGAGTCAATAATGAGGTTGCACACAGTAATGTTACTCATACGCCCAGTATATATGTAAAACTTAGCCAACAAACACAGGGCTCGAATCGTAACATCCGTGATCGTATAACTCGTAACGTAAAAACATGATTTTTGGATTATGACATACGTGAACGAACGACTTCGATCGTAATTTTGGATCGCAACATACGTGAGGAGTGACTGAACGTACACGTTACGTTCCAATTTCATTCGATCACAAACCGGCATTCGTATACATACAAATTTCATGAAAAATGTAAGTAAATTGTTGAAATATATGAATAAATAAAATATAATAACACATTTCAAACTCTTATTGCAAAATTTGATTAACAAAGATCGAATTCAAACAAACTAAAACCAATCCAAAAGGAAATAATGGCGGATTTCATGGCGAGACACCCAGGGCAGGCGAAGAATAATCTTCCAAACTCTGGAAACGGCAGAATTACCTCCAATAGACTTTGGGAGGAACTTTCTAATATCTATATATGTATTGATAGTTGATTGCCAATATTTTGTAGGTGCGATCACATATATGAGAATTTTTATAATTGTTTTAAAAATGTTTAATAAAAATTTTTATTAGCAACTTACAATCATAGCGTTGATCCTGTGGTACCCTTTACGATTGAAGTACATGTGTTCGTTAGCTATAGGTTTTTGTAAACCAATATGTGTACCGTCCATACATCCAATCACTAAAAAATTAATAACTATATTCTGTAATTTCACAACAATTATTATTGAATTTACCTCCAGGTATTTTATATTTTTCCACTAACCATTCTTTACAGCTTTGGGATTCATCTGGTTCAAAGCATATACATTCCGCGCACAGCTTCTTCTCCATCTCGGCAACAACATGTGATGTCAACTTCGAGACAGTGCTCTGGCACATTCCTACTAAATAGTCACTACCGACATTGTGCTGGTAGCCACCGCTAGCAAGAAGTGAAAGCGTTACTGCCAATTGCAAAATTTGAGGAACGGCTTTGGCATCGGCTTGCTTCAAATTTAATTTCTCCAGAAGGTAACTAAAAGCTTCTTTAGTTAAGCGAAATCTCTTCAAGAATCTGAAATAATTTTTTGTTACAAAGAAATAATACATAAATGATATGCTTACGCTTTGTTCGATAAGTCCAATGGGTTACTGCGTTCTCTTAGCCGCCTCCGGACAATTTTTTTCATCGCCTTCGCTATCGCTTGAGCTCAAACAAAACAATTGGATCCATCGTAATTATTTACTTTATTTTTTATATTTTTTGCAACCAATTTGACAGTTCAAAATCTATTGTAAGCTAAAAATACAATCCAATCTAATGTGGATCGTAAAAATTATTGTGAATTGAAAATAAGTTAAGTTCCGTTCGCTATCGTATGTTATAATCCCATTTTGTTTATACGTAATTTTCTTTCGTATGGTTACCGATCCGTGATCGTATGTTACGATTCGAGCCCAGATTGTGACATCCTTAGTTACATTTGAAACTCGGTAATGCACAAGTGCACTGCTAATATGTTTGTATGTATTTCTCTGTATAACACTTTGTCATTTGTAAATTGTTCACATCAAGTATGCTCGATTGTATTTGTGATGTGTGACAAAGTGCCACCGCGTCTGGCGGTTTTGTGAAAAATGCATTCACAATACAGTTCAGTTGGCATTATCCCTTCAGTATGTTTGAATGCACGTTTGTGCACTTCAGTGCAATTGGAAACTTAAAATCAACTCATGCACCAGTACATACATAAATTAATACTTTTTGCACTTATACGCCTATAAGAGTTTTCTCGTCAATAATTTTTGCCATTTTGTTGCCGTTTGTTGCTTTTGACGTGGGAATTGATGGGTTATTTGTTTTGTAGTCATTGTTGTTGTTGTTGCAATTGTGTAAATCTACTGAAGTTCTTTATGCTCATTTGTTATTCCTAATAGGCAAACTATTGCTGTTGTTGGTTGTTCTTGGGAAAAATAATTTCTTTACAGAGTAGAGTTACGAAGTACAATGGAATATCTTTTTTTCCACTTATTTAAGATAAAACAAAAATTCAGTGTAGAGTAAGATGCCACCAAGACACAACAGTTTGTGCTGATAATACATTTGATAAATGGGATCACCTCTCTCATAAGCTGTTAGTGTTGTCTTAGTTGTAGTTCGTTCTGCTTAAAATAAAATAAAGTCGAGATTCCGAAAGGCAGATAAATTTTCGCTGAGAAGCTTTTCATAGTAGAAATACGATTAGAATGTTTGCCAAAACACAAACACAAGGCGATATCTACATTCGTAGATTTCTGACATTGATGAAAATAAATCAGTGTAATAATGCAAGAACAAACCCTGCCTCCGTTGCTTGATTGATTTGGTTATGTGGCAGGAGAGGTATATTGAAAAAAGGATGAACATTTAAAAGTAATGTAGAACAAAAATTCTCCAAGGGGTGTCAAAAAATCGTCTTATTATAAATCACATGGAGATAGTCTCGCCTCACTACAAATATCCCGTTGAGTTTAAATAGTAGATAAGCTCCGTACCCCTAATAACTTTGAGTCCTGGGATTCCCTCAAAAAAGGTGTTTACAAGATATTTCAATCTTCTATGAAGGTGATCTGACATCTCTTTTACCCTTGAAAGATATTGACTGTGACATTGAGTGTTGTGTTCATACTTTTGAGATAAGATTGTATGGTGACCACATGCTCATATAGACTTTATGAGAATGTAGCTGCTTCCACGTTTAGTCAGCTTCGATAAGGCAGTGCTGTAGTGCAAGGTTTTCAAGGAGCTTTTTATCTAAATCCACTTTAAAACCCGATTTATGCTTGTCACACAAATGAGAAATGCTCAAAACTGATTTTTGGAAACTATGGGCAAGTTCCTAGTCTGGCTTACAAGACCGAGAGTCTAAAGAGGTGTCTGACTATCAGACAAGAAGGCTGAGCAACATTGATAATATTTGTGCAAAGAAATGGAAATAATCTGTATTGCACAAGTATATCTGTGCAGATCAGACTTGTGGCTGTGAACGTGGCTGAATGTTTTTTAAAAATTCTCGCTCTCTGCTCACGAGCAATTTTTTATTCGTCCGGGAAAACTAAAATGGCGATGATTTGAGTATACGCTTGAACTTTCCAATCGTCTCTAGTAGAATGATACGCTTATACTTTTTTAGAGTCCCAACTACTGAAGAGTAAGACTATTCAGAATTAGTTGTTTCTATAATAATGAAATCGATTGGTTATATGTTGCTTATTAAGGCCAGAGTTTAGTTGGTAGCTAATGTGATCGCAAAAGAGTCATATTGTCAAATATTACACTTGCTTTATGTATGATAAGAACGGTCGCATAACCACTTTGTATATCCATGTCATAATATCTCAGATCCCGTTTGTTTTTTATATACCTTGGCAGCAAATAGAGTCTCGTATACCCATTTGCTTTGTCGCAATACCAGCATTACCTCCTTGGCGGGCAAAACCAATTTGATGATATTGACGATTTAAAATACATAGCATCCTACATATTTTTAGATTGGCTTGATGTGCTATTTCCACTCCCTCCCCTTTCCCTCTCCGACATCGTCTACTACTCGAAATCTCGAATCGTGTGTCACACCTCAATTTCCGTTTACCTATCAATCTCTTCGTGCATTTATCGTTCATCCCAATGCTTTCCGTATTCTCGATTTCTTCTTTATCTTTACGCTCGTCGCTAAACAATTTCTCCTGCTTTCAGTATTAATTTCTCTTAAGTATTCCTTTTAAGTTTCTTTTGACTTTCCCTCTCGCTTCTCTGGCCCTCTCCTTACATCCATGTATACACACTTCGTCAATACTCATCCACACTGCCTGTCTCAGCCTCATATTTAGTGAATGTTTTATAAGTTGCTGCTTCTTCATTGCTAGAGCAAAATACTTCCTTAATTAAATCCGAACTGAGATGCTTCCGATTTCAAATGATTATAATTTAAACAATATTGACGTTATGGTAATTCCTTTTCTAGCTCTTCTGGAATGGTCATAAGGGCCACTAATAATTTCCCAAATGGACATAAGGTCAATCACTTTATTTAATACGTCCATTATAAATATTTTAACATCTAGTGAATTTACAGTGTTGTTTTATCTTTTTCTTCCGAGTAACCGAAGAAATTTGTGTTAAAATTGAAAGAAAAAGTTGCCAAATTTAGAAACAAGTTTTTATAAATCGAATAAATTGTATGTGGCGCTGCTTTTCCTTTATTCTGGATTATTGCAGTGAAAAAAGGTTAAAATTGATACAGCAAGCAGTTCTATGAAATAAGACCTTATAAGGAAAACAAAGAATGCATTTCATTAACGGAAATTGTCCAAAAGGTCGCAAAGGTCATTTTTTGTGAAGCTTGCCTCACATTATTTTTCGCGCAAACAAAGTCTTTATTTTAAAAAATCTCTGCAAATAATGGACGGCAATATCAAAAAGAAGAATAAATTAACTCAAAAATAGTCAGAAATATATACCTAAAAGAAACAGAATACCTATTAAAAAATCGATCATCCAAAGATTAATCTTTGATAGCTCTGTTCTGACCAAACTCCCAGTCTCTTCCATTTTTTCTTTTTGGTAAAAGTCTAGTTGAGGGTTTGACTGCTAATATGCTACCAAAAATATCGAGAGAGGTGTCAAACGACGCACGGTGGCCTATCTCATGAAGAATTTAGCTGCCCAAAAGTCGACTTTTAAATATACTCCTTGACGTTCCTAGATGTCCACTGAAGAGTAAACAATGTAATGCCCAATACGTAAGCTTGTGGTAAAACTTGGTATTGTTAGCTGTGAGGCAGAAATGGCGAAAACCCTCTTACTGAAGGGAGGTATATGCTATAGTGGCCTAGGTGCACCCGAAACCGGGGGCCCGATCCATAGTAATTCTGGGCGGAACACCGTGAATTTACTGTCAAATATTTTCTTTCCTAACAATGAAGTAAGACAACCACTTTTTGAACAGAAATAAATGCTGTTTTAATTTTGGCCAGCTAGATTGATCAAATACCCCACTGTGCGACGCGTCTTGACATGAGTCTTAATAATCCGAAAGCGGAAAAGAAAAATTATAGCTCTTTCAAAAGATATTAACGAAAAACCAAAAAATTACCCGCGGGTACCTCCGAAACCGAGGGTGGGATCCATAGTATTTTTCTGCAGAACACCTTTTTGCAATTATTGTATATATAAGGTATCGACCCTTGAGAGCATATCGGCTACAATATTATCCGCGCCGCTGATGTGTCGTATGTCCGAAGAAAACTCACTAATGAAATTAAGCTGGTGCGTCTGCCGTGGTGAAAGTTTCTCCCACTTATGTGCATGCGCCAACGGTTTGTGATCCGTGAAACTAATGAAAGCTGTTCCCTCTAAATGATAACGGAAATGCCGTATTGCCTTGTAAATTGCTGTTAGTTCACGATCATATGCGCTATAGCGTTGTTCCGTTGGGGTAAACTCTGTGAGAAAAACCCTAATGGTATCCACTTTTCCTTAACTAATTGCTGTAGCACGGCACCCTGGGTGGGTCCAACCCCGGTTTGGAGGCCGAAACTATATCCGCGCAAAACACTTACGTTCACAATTCTTTTTTGCAGGTACAATAGCATTACAACAACCACATGAAAATCACCAACTTCAACTGCAAATATCTCCGGACAGAGATAAAATGTTTCTTTTGCGCCTTCGGATTATTGTAGTCGAGATAAATACACGTCTTTTGACACCTCTCTAGGAATTTTTGGTAGCAACGGATGCACAAAAAGTATTTTTATATCCATTCGACGTCCATAACGAATATTGGCGCTTATGATTTCAACTTAAATGATACATTAGGCGTAACATTCGTATGCATATAAGTACATATCTATGTATTAGCTTTTATAATACTCTTAAATGTATTAATAAACGAGAAATCAATATTATATATTAATTGATTGATCAGGTATTGCACCCAAGGGATGAATAAACCCCAACTCCTTCATTATTCGGTTCTAATATTAATAGAAGTATTTTTTACTGGGTATGAGTTGGAGAGATGTACAGCACATATATCTCTCATATATGTAAACATAACAGTGAATGTGAGATACAGAGATGTAACAGCAATAAACAGCGCATAATAGTGAGACGTATAAGCACATATATATATAGAAGACAGAAACGAGAAATAAATAAGCAGCTATGACATTTAGAAACGAGTGATAAATAAGCAACTCTTCGGAAAAGTTTAGAGCCTGGGAGAAATTGGTAAACAAGGCGAACTAAGAGTATAAAAGCAGCGCAGTCTAAGCAGTGGTTAATCAATTTGAATTTAACACGCAATACGTGAAGTACGCGAATTATTAATTTGTGAAGCACTACTACCATAGTAGTGTTGCTTATTCTACACCTTAGCGATTCGAACGATAACAGAGGATGCAGAATAATTGACAATACTTAATTCTCGCTACAATATTGATGAAAATTATAAATGAAAATTTATTGACCACCTTTTAACTTTTTATAAGACAATGGCTTAGAATGTTATCACCACCACTAAATTTTGAATTTTTGTGGAAAAAAGATTTAGTGCGCTGCCCAACTATGTGATATGGCAATACTCTTTTGTTTCACATTTTCAAATCGAGCTATATATCCACCATTAATAACTCTCTATCCTTACCATTGATTGTGCAAGTTCAAAAAAGGTTAACATGTATTTCGAATTTACGATTTTTCTTTATGCAATTTTTTTTTCGGCTCTTCCCATTATTGGTTTTATTTTAAATTAATGTTAACATTTTTTATACTCAGTTGAGTAGAGCTCACAGAGTATATTAAGTTTGATTGGATAACGGTTGGTTGTACATATATAAAGGAATCGAGATAGATATAGACTTCCATATATCAAAATAATCAGGATCGAAAAAAAATTTGATTGAGCCATGTCCGTCCGTCCGTCCGTCCGTCCGTTAACACGATAACTTGAGTAAATTTTGAGGTATCTTGATGAAATTTGGTATGTAGGTTCCTGAGCACTCATCTTAGATCGCTATTTAAAATGAACGATATCGGACTATAACCACGCCCACTTTTTCGATATCGAAAATTTCGAAAAACCGAAAAAGTGCGATAATTCATTACAAAAGACAGCTAAAGCGACGAAACTTGGTAGATAAGTTGAACTTATGACGCAGAATAGAAAATTAGTAAAATTTTGGACAACGGGCGGCACCGCCCACTTTTAACAGAAGGTAATTTAAAAGTTTTGCAAGCTGTAAATTGGCAGTCGTTGAAGATATCATGATGAAATTTGGCAAGAACGTTACTCCTATTACCATATGTACGCTTAATAAAAATTAGCCAAATCGGAGAAGGACCACGCCCACTTTAAAAAAAAATTTTTTTACAGTAAAATTTTTACAAAAAATTTAATATCTTTACAGTATATAAGTAAATTATGTCAACATTCAACTCCAGTAATGATATGGTGCAACAAAATACAAAAATAAAATTTGTCTAGGATACTTTTAACGACATAAGTCGAACAAAAATTAACCAATCCTTTTGAAATTTGGTAGGGGCATAGATTTTATGACGTTAACTCTTTTCTGTGAAAATGGGCGAAATCGGTTGATGCCACGCCCAGTTTTTATACACAGTCGTCCGTCTGTCCTTCCGCATGGCCGTTAACACGATAACTTGAGCAAAAATCGATATATCTTTACTAAACTCAGTTCACGTACTTATCTGAACTCACTTTATCTTGGTATGAAAAATGAACGAAATCCGACTATGACCACGCCCACTTTTTCGATATCGAAAATTACGAAAAATGAAAAAAATGCCATAATTCTATACCAAATACGAAAAAAGGGATGAAACATGGTAAGGTAATTGGATTGTTTTATTGACGCGAAATATAACTTTAGAAAAAACTTTATAAAATGGTTGTGACACCTACCATATTAATTAGAAGGAAATGAAAAAGTTCTGCAGGGCGAAATAAAAAACCCTTAAAATCTTGGCAGGTATTACATATATAAATAAATTAGCGGTATCCAACAGATGATGTTCTGGGTCACCCTGGTCCACATTTTGGTCGATATCTGGAAAACGCCTTCACACCACTCCCTTTTAAAACTCTCATTAGAACCTTTAATTTGATACCCATATCTTACAAACTCATTCTAGAGTCACCCCTGGTCCACCTTTATGGCGATATCTCGAAAAGGCGTCCACCTATAGAACTAAGCCCCACGCCCTTTTAAAATACTCATTAACACCTTTCATTTGATACCCATATCGTACAAACATATTCTAAAGTCACACATGGTCCACCTTTATGGCGATATCTCGAAAATACGACCACCTATACAACAACCACCACTCCCTTTTAAAACTCTCATTAATACCTTTAATTTGATACCCATATCGTACAAAAACATTCTAGAGTCACCCCTGGTCCACCTTTATGGCGATATTTCGAAACGGCGTCCACCTATAGAACTAAGGCCCACTCCCTTTTAAAATACTCATTAACACCTTTCGTTTGATACCCATATTGTACAAACAAATTATAGGGTCACCCCTGGTCCACCTTTATGGCGATATCTCGAAACGGCGTCCGCCTATGGAACTAAGGATTACTCACTTTTAAAATACTCATTAACACCTTTCTTTTGATACCCATATTGTACAAACAAATTCTAGGGTCACCCCTGGTCCACCTTTATGGCGATATCTCGAAATGGCGTCCACCTATACAACAACCACCACTCCCTTTCAAAACCCTCTTTAATACCTTTAATTTTATACCCATATCGTACAAACACATTCTAGAGTCACCACTGGTCCACCTTTATGGCGATATTTCGAAACGGCGTCCACCTATAGAACTAAGGCCCACTCCCTTTTAAAACACTCATTAACACCTTTCGTTTGATACCCATATTGTACAAACAAATTCTAGGGTCACCCCTGGTCCACCTTTGTGGCGATATCTCGAAACGGCGTCCACCTACGGAACTAAGGATTACTCCCTTTTAAAATACTTATTAACACCTTTCATTTGATACCCATAACGTACAAACGCATTCTAGAGTCAACCCTGATCCACCTTTACGGCTATATAGCTAAATGGCGTCCACCTATAGAACTATGGCCCACTCTCTCATAAAATACTCTTTAATGCCTTTCATTTGATACACTTGTCATACAAACACATTCCAGGGTTACCCTCGGTTCATTTTCCTACATCGTTATTTTCCCTTATGTTGCCACTATAGCTCCCAACTGAGTATGTAATGTTCGGTTACACCCGAACTTAACCTTCCTTACTTGTTTTTCGTTTGGCCTTGTCTACATACATACCTAAAAATCTTTTCTTTTGTAATCTGTCCTTTGTTTTCTGGTAGCAACATTGCCACATTCAAAATTGTTGGTAAAGTCAACACGTGCATGATGATTTATATGAAAAGTTTGTTGTTTCCTTCACCACTCCGGACAATTTTCGA
Source organism: Eurosta solidaginis (assembly GCF_040869045.1). Lineage (NCBI taxonomy): Eukaryota > Metazoa > Arthropoda > Insecta > Diptera > Tephritidae > Eurosta > Eurosta solidaginis. The sequence goes on along the minus strand of NC_090319.1, from coordinate 315,393,013 downwards.
TTCGGTATAACATTCGTAATTGCCGCACTCCTCTGATTTCTTCCAGCTGTTTTACTTTGTGATTTACAATCATTGCTGGATTCCATTGGTTGTTTTTTTTTTTAATAACTTTTTTGTTTGATTTTTGACGTATGAATTTTGAGGGGTATGTTTGTATAGGTATTCGTTTCAGCCATTTAGCATATTGCTATTGGTTTGTCCTGTAACTCTTGCAAAGCCAAGGGACAGTATTGTATCGTAATTTTTGGCAGTATATAATATATTCGAAAGAAAATGTAATAGAAACTTGACGCCTACATGTCAGAAATATTATTTATTTACAAAGAATTTTTGGGTTGATATAATGTGTTCAGAAATTAAGCAGGATTAGATCCACCACGGTACGGAAGCTATTATTTATTTAATTTTGTTTATTTCACCGTCTAGCCTCTGAGCGAATCCTTGCAGAAAGTGAAGGCATTTTTTTGGTTAAGGATTTTGGCGATGCTACGAATTATGCAGAAGACATGGTGGTTGTTGTCTAAAGTAAGAGAGAAGAACCAAGTAGTGCGTTATTTAGAAAAGAGGCGCCTGATTTCGCTCACCTTTAGGATATTATTTGCAAGGCTTCAGTAAAATACCATCGACTCTTTCATATCTCGAGATTGAAAAAGGTGGACAAGGGGAGTACTACTCTGTGTTGGGGTGTTTAGTGCACTGCGTAATTTATTTGGTTGTAGTTGGATCTTATTCTGGTGGTGCTTTTAATATTAGGATGCCATGCTAACCACCAGCAAGCCGCAGATTTGTAGTAAGATAAATGTTGTGAATCCACGCCTGTCGTAGGAGGCGACCAAAATACCAAATAAATTCAAGGGGTTGCCAGCGCAATATATAGCATCTGCAAACCCAAATATCAACCTCACCTATCCGTGGCGAATCTCTTTCATTAACAGCCGAGGCTCTGGCGACGCCGAACTCCTCATGGATCTAGAACACGATTGGAAGAGAAGCTCGGCCTTAGATCTCTTTGGAGGTTATCGCGCCTTACATTTATTTTTTTATTTATATTATATTAAATAATTATACATAGAAAACGAGTAAATTAGAAAATAACAAAGTACATAGATCGTACAGCCGACTATTTCAAAACACATGACGGTTTATCATCAGCGATCCACACATTGAAGGCTTGACGTTTAGTGCATCAGGCCATCAATGCACTATGCAAGTTTCTATTTATAACTCGTTTCCTACTGTTTGCTGTTTTTATTCTTTACAACAAAAATCCTCGTCTAATGAGATAATAGCAGCTCATTGGTGCACTCAATTGACGATGATAAAGAATAAAAACTACAAGCAGAAGGAAACGAGTTATAAATAAAAAGTTATAAATAAAAGTTATAAATAGAAATAACATACTTGGTCTTGAAGGCAACAAATTAATATAATAATTTTGGAGTGTTCTAGAGTAAAGTTCTCCGGAAGATTTTTGGTCCTGTCCGTAATACCGACAGCAAGTATCGAAGGAGGTATAATGATGAACTGTAAGAGCCTTACGCAGTTATCACAAAAGTGCAATTAAACCCCAAAGCCAAGCACTTAGATCATGTCCAACAGACGCGATAAATGTTATCTTTAACCAGCTCTGAAACTCCACACATGCTTTACTGCTACTGCTCTGCCATCAGACTCAGTGAGTCTAGTCTACATCCTTAGAATTTTACTCGATGTAGATTCAAAAACAGATTATCTTTCACCTACATTAAATTTTGATAACAACTTTAAGGTGATGATACTCTCGAAAAGGGATTGCTCAGTCGACATAGTCTGCGACCTCATTATTCTCTGGATTTCAGCAGCATTCTCCAAACAGATAAGTCGTATTCTCCAGCCGTCTTCCAAACTCAGCTAATATCTTTCAATCAGAGCTACTAGGAATATGGAAGATATTTTGCTTGCTATTGGAAAAATCTGTCAATGGTCGAGAAGTGTCCATATTCTCAGACAGCTAAGCAGCCCTTAGGAGTTGTTCTCGCCACTTACGTCTTCTTAGACCATCTATAACTGTAAGAAGTTGCTGCGCAATGCACAAAAGTCAGCGATCATTACTCTCACATGAGTATCGTGTTATAGAAATATATACGACCATGAAAAAGCTGTGGGCAAGAGCGGCAAAGGGCGGTGCATTTTTAGGCATCACATCGATACGCTTACGTCCATAGAAAGTGAAACGCATAACTATTTTAAAAAAAAAACCAAAAACCGCTGCTCAAAACTGGTACGCTATGGGCTCATGTGGGTTCACCAAAAAAGATTTTGCCGGACGATAACCAATAAACAAAATGATTTAAAAAAAATTGTTAAGTTAAACGGTTTTATTGAAAACAATACTTACATGAAGTAATAATAATACTAAAAGCTAGAAAATAATTAGGTAGGTCCTAGGTACTAGTCATCACACTCCTCATCAATCTATGGCGTTGATCTTACTTATTTAATTGGCGCTTAACCGCCAATTGGTCAACCCAAGGGAGTTTTAATCGTTTTTTCCGTTGAGCACCGCCCTCTACCTCTGATTCCATAGACGGGTTCCGATGGAAACACTTTATTGGCCGGAGCATCATCTTTCATTCGCATAACATGGCCTAGCCAGCGCAGCCGCTGCGTTTTAATTCGCTGGACTATGTTGACGTCTGCGTATAGCTCGTACAGCTCATCATTAAATCTTCTTCGGTACTCGCCATTGCCAACGCGTAGAGGTCCATAAATCTTTCGAAGAACTTTTCTCGCGAACACTCCCAAAGCCGCTTCATCTGCTGTCGTCATGGTCCCTGCTTCTGCCCTATATAGCAGGACGGGTACGATAAGTGACTTGTAGAGTATGATTTTCGTTCGCCGAGAGAGGACTTTACTTTTCAATTGCCTACCTAGTCCAAAGTAGCATTTATTGGCAAGATTGATTCTTCGCTGGATTTCGGTTCTGATGTTGTGGCTAGTGTTGATGCTGGTTCTCAAATAAACGAAGTATTTTACTGACTCTTTGCTCGATGACAGCGGTACTTCATTTTGTCCTCAGTCACCATCAAACCCATCTTTACCGCTTCTTTTTCCAGTTTGGAGTAAGCAGAACTAACAGTGCGGGTGTTTAGGCCGATGATATCAATGTCATCAGCATATGCCAGTAATTGCACGCTTTTATAGTATATTATTCCAGTGGGGTTAAGTTCTGCAGCTAGTATAATTTTTTCCAGCATCAAATTAAAGAAATCGCACGATAGGGGGTCGCCCTGTCTGAAACCTCGTTTAGTTTCGAACGGCTCGGAGAAGTCCTTCCCAATTCTGACTGAGCTGATGGTGTTGGTCAATGTCATTCCACAGCCATATAAGTTTTGCGTGGAAACAAAATTCAGACATAGCGGCATATCGTCAGCTCCTTTTCGTGCTGTCGAACGCGGCTGATCAGACAATTAAATAAAAGCGTTGAGCGCGTGAAATTTCTAAAAATGTAAGGCGTAGCATAACCTGATTAAGGTTCAGTTGGTCTTACTTATGGTTTTTTAATAGAAATTTTACGCGTCCAATGCTTTCCTGACAAATTGTTACAATCTAAGTTCTCAATACATAATCCTTCCAAATACTTTACTCGACTCTGCGCCACGTATGCCTGTCCCTCCTCGAACTCCAAAATATTTTGATGTCACTTCTGCTGGACTATATTGTAACGAATTTAGTGCAATTCCTTTTGTTTGCAACCTTCTACTAACGTTCGAATCACTAAGCTGTTGAATAAATAACACCCCGATTCAGTAATGCAAAATGGCCTTTATTAGACTACTTTCAAAATAACACTTCTATTGCTCGCCAGATAGCGTCTTAAATCAAACTGATTGACGTGCCTCTACTGTTGCTGCCTTTTATACTGTCTGGTTTCCTCGTTGCATATTTCTAGGCTTTTCTATTCTAGAATTTACTCGTTAGTTATCAGCTACTACGTTTATAGCTTCTCATATGCGCGTGTATATGTAATATTTGCACAAATTATTGCCTTCTTTTGTGAGCATCTCAGATAAGATATGTGCATGTGTTTGTGCGTCTATTCTTCGCTGCTCGTATGGACATATGGGTAGACATAATGATTGATTTAATGACGTGCATACAAGTCACTGCTTAGAATCGGTTTAGTAATATTTGTTCCAAATATGAGCCAAATCGGACATCATATGTCGCTTTCTATTCATGTATGTATTATGTGTTTCAAATATAGACCAAATGGGACCGCAAATACGGTTTTTTGAATATCTCGATCCTTTCGCCACCTAGCGGCGATTTTTTTACAGGCCGTTTTCTATTTATGTATGTATTATGTGTTCCAAATATAAGTCAAATTGGCTCACAAATACGATTTTTTGAAATATTTCGAACCATGCGCCACCTTTCGTTTTCAAGCTTGTAGCTTATTGGGAAGTTGCTTAAATTTCAATTACAAAATTCGTGCCAGCCAACCAGCCTGTCAAATCGAGCTAAATAAAACCGTTTAAAAAACAAAGAATTATCCAAAATGGAATGAATGGAAATCCCTTTCAACGATGGGTGCAGAAGCTGCAACAAAGAAGGTTGTAAGGAAACGCTCACCCATTTTCTCTGTGAAAGTTCAGCACTGGCAATATCAGGAACTGTACTCTAGCATCTAGAGCGCCATGTAAATACCACTCTTTTTTTGTGTGTCGGCATGATTAGTGTCAATCTTTTTGCTGGTGGCGTAGTTTCACCGATCATATCTTAAGAAGTACTGCAAACTATGAATGCCTTTCAGACCAATGGTTAAACCCCCAATTAGAATACAATATTTCCCTAAGTCTTGCCTTTCCGCGCACAAAATACTTCCAAAATTTCTTCCTTCTTCGAACCGCGCCAAGCTCTCTCCTTGGCACTCCTTCTTTATTTATACAAGCAAAAAACTGTTTGCTTTAATATCTTCATTACAGCTACTGCATTGGATTTCAGCATGTTTACGTAGGTATCTAATACTTGTACGATTTCCGTTGGTACAAGAAGCATCAGAGATTGTGTGCTTCTCTTTCACATACAATAAATACGATTAAAACTGTGGATAAAGCAGTGAAGCGTGAATGGCTTAAAACATAGTTAAATTCAAAATGATTTATAACTAAAGTCAGTCAGTGGTCAGCAGCTGAAGATGCTTGAATTGGCGAGTTAAACCCCCTTTGTGTACCACTAACATCATTAGAGAGTTAGTTGCTTATAAGCAACATGGGACACTCACATACTCACATTAAAGGATGTACGTTTATATATGTAAGTAATTTAGTTTCTTATTTAATTCCTTTCTAAAGATATTCGCTAGATTTCATTCACATTCCTTCAGCTACATTTCCGTTTTATCGTGCAAACAAAATTAATTTATGTATGTATGTAGGTATGTATGTGTATAAGTATGTATGTATGTAAGACTTTTTGCTTCGCCTGGTTAAAGGAAATGCCATTTGTATACCCGCTGTACTTGTACACAGGGTATTATAACTTTGGATAACGGTTGGTTGTACAGGTATAATGGAATCGAGATAGATATAGACTTCCGTATATCAAAATCATCAGTATCGAAAAAAAATTCGATTGAGACATGTCCGTCCGTCCGTCCTGTTCGTTAACACGACACAAGCTTATCTGGATCCAGAATAGATTGGTATTGAAAAAGAGCGAAATCGGATGATAACCACGCCCACTTTTTATATATATATAATTTTGGGAAACACAAGAAACCTTATTATTTAGTAAATAATACACCTAGAATGTTGAAATTTGACGTGAAGACTGATATAGAGACTCTTGATAAAAATTTGGAAACCTTTTTTTAAATGGGCGTGGCACCGCCCACTTGCGATAAGATCAATTTTACAAATATTATTAATCATAAATCAAAAATCGTTAAACCTATCGTAACAAAATTCGGCAGAGAGGTTGCCTTTACTATAAGGAATGCTTTGAAGAAAAATTAACGAAATCGGTTAAGAACCATGGCCACTTTTATATAAAAGATTTTTAAAAGGGTCGTGGACGAATAAAATAAGCTATATCTTTGCAAAAAAGAGCTTTATATCAATGGTGTTTCATTTACCAAGTGGAATTATAACAAAAGATAGGAAAAACCTCAAATTTTAAAAAATGGGCGCAGCACCGCCCCTTTTATGAATAAGCAATTTTCTAAATTAACAGATCGTAATAAAATTGGGTACACAAATTTTCCCTATAGCAGGAAATATTTCTAGAAAAAATGGACGAGATCGGTCAAAGACCACGCCCACTTTTATATACAAGATTTTTAAAAGGGTCGTAAATGAAAATAAATAAGTTAAATCGTAGCGAAAAATAGTTTTGTACCAATCGTATTTTTATTTTTCTGTTACATCTTTATTTTAAAATAAACAATAGAGAAATCCCCTGAAATCTGAAGGAAACTGCATTATTACCCGCTTGGTGTAATCCTCTGTATCCTTTTTGCTTGTCTTAAGCGAAAAATAGTTCAGAATAGAACCATATGTATATGTATTATTGTGCAGCCTTGTAGCACTATTAAGCACACAAAACAAACAACAACAGCATTTGAAGTGTACAACTGGGTATGTAATGTTCGGTTTCACCCGAACTCAGACTTCCTTACTTGTTTCGTATCTCTTCGCTAAGACAATGACGTTGCGCGTAAGTGGAGCGATTGGATTGCCTGAATGAGACAGAATAGTACGTAATGAAATAGAATGCGTCTTAAGGATTTTATGATCTTAACTTGAGAGTTATTTAATTTTGCATGAATGTCAAGTATGATAATTTTAGTTTTACAATTTGGAATTTTATCAGTTGAATAAATGATTGCACACTTCAGATTCAAAGTTGACAAATGCGTTACGATGCGCACATTCTAAATTCGGTGATTAGTACACTGTGGGGCAAAAGTATTCTCCCTATTGGAACTCTCCACAACAAATGACGCCAACGGTCAAAAAGCGTATAATAATTGTTTCCCGCATGAACTTTTTGGATTATTTCTGGGCCGAAAGACTGCAATTGAGTAAAAACTGCGACGTTTGGGCATTTATTTTGAAGAGGCTCGGACAACGTAATATCTTCACAGGAATGCCCCCCTCGGAACAGCCGTTCTGCTGAGAATTATGATGCTATTACCCAAGATGTCGAAGATGAGCCTAGAACACCCATTCCATAGAGCATAAACCGGCAGGACAGCTAATCGTACTGTAACAAATTTTGGGAAATTCTGCTTATTTTGCATCTTCTGCTGACGTTTGAATCTCTGAACTGTCGAACAAATAATCCCAATATTCAGTATTGCGAAATGGTCTTTATTTGGACTGCTTTTCAAATTCAATTATACTTCACAGCGTGTTTAAATCAAACTGATTAGTTATTCGCACATTTCCCCCAAGGTCTATACTTTTCAAGAACATGCAGTCTGGAACAGTTGTATCTCATGCTTGGTTATTTAGCTATATGCGTGTGTATGTGTGAATATCAACGTCTGCTCTTACTTGATGACTACATATGTTTATGTTTTAATCTACTGGTTATATGTGTGAAATAGTCTTCGTCGCCTTCTATGTACGTGTGTAAAAGGCTTACTTTTATGTGTTCATGTACACAAGTGTGGCTGCTTGTTTTATTGTTGTTGTGCATTTATTTAGTAGCAGCATAGTTATGAAACGAATGAAAGAAGACGCTCCGACCAAGAAACTGCTTCTATCGGCACCCGCCTATGGAAGCAGAGGTGGAGGGCGGCCTCCACTCCACTGGAAGGACCAAGTGGAAAACCATCTAAAATCCCTTGGTGTAACCAACTGGCGCCGGTTGGCAGAGAAAAGAAGCGACTGGCGCGCCTTGTTGGACGGCCATAACCGTCTAAACGGTTAAGCGCCAATTATGTAAGTAAATAAGGATAGTTATGTATATAACTGCTAATATTGGTCACAATATCAACGAAGAGGAAATCGTTATTCCATCGAAAAGATTAGTTCGATTTTCATTTAAGTAACTACGCGAATTTCACGTCAACATTCTTCGGGCTCTTGAAACCATTTGGGTGAATATTCGCGAAGACTGCGAGAACCTATTGTCCGAAGATAAGACAGGAGTGATAAAAAAGGTCATAAAACGTGCGCGTATGGTCATAAATTATTATTTTTTTTTTTTTTATTTATGGTCATAAATTCTGGCGGCGGTGACTTGATTGAAAAACACTTGATGATTTCCTTTGCTCATATTTGTATCTAGAGATCGAGTTAAAGACGTGTTAATATATGTAATTAAGAGCTTAAGACGACAGTCAGCTGGTATGGTCTGCATTGAAAAAGAAATGCAATGACCAAAGAGCGATGCTTGTTGCAATCTCAAGAGTTGGTGGAATTTTTTCGTGATACGAGGTCGCGCGATCGATCTCTAAGTCGTATTTCAGAAAGCTATTTTAAATGAAACTCAACGAAGGACTACGAAAACGTGAAATGTAGTAAAAAATATATACATGGATTAGCACAAAACTACCGGGAAATCTTGACCCGGTGGTGTACTAGAAAAATTTTGATAGCGGCTGGATGATAAGAAGAGAGGCATCCCTGAAGTTTCAAATATTCCCATTTCTCTGATGTCCCTATTCCGCGTCAAATTTTTCCGCACCTTTTGTGCTTCGCTGTCCTGTATAAATTCCTGTTTGGGGCAGTAATTTTTTCAAACTCAGTAACTCTATGGGTCGAATGACTTAACTTTCACGGCATCACCTTGGAATATGTCCAAAAACTTATATCTTTAGGTATGGGTGCAATCCATCAATCATATTGCTATCGAGGGGCACAGGTGCTCTCAGGCAACTTCAAGGAACATCATTTCACTGAATCAACGTGGTTATTACTAAGTGTCAAAGTGTTAAAGCACTTGATCGATTCAAACGTATAGAGCAAGATTTTATGGAGATTACTATAAGTATGATCAGGCTAAGTCAGATTAACAAGTAGAGCACCTTCCTAGCTACCCAAGATGAAAAGTCGACTTGAACTGCAAATCTTGGAGAGTATGTATAGATTCGTGAGAAACTTTTTATGTCCCTCGAAGTCATTGACCAGCAATTGGACTACTAAACACATGACCTGACAATCCTGGTTTGCGGCTATGCATTGAACACTGTAAGCATTTTTTACAAGATAGATGGATATTTTCATATGGACTAATATTCGAAAGCTACAAAATTGAAATCGTAATTGCGGAGTATCAATGTTTTTGCCTGACAAGTTATAGTAAGTTGAAATTACACTTTTGGAAAGTTTTGCAAGAGTACATGGTTAGAAGTACCCGGCCGCCTTTTCCTGTTTCCTACCTTGACTTTTTAATGTACCTATATGAAATGGCGTACCAACCGATGCCAACAGAAGTTCAATACAAACCCCAAATAAATGTTCCCATTGAAAGTACTTAAGGGCTACTATGTTTAAAAATGTTCACAATATACCCTAAGCCAAAAACTGGTGCAATCAAGTGTGGTGGTCAGGAAACTCCTAACCTAACTTTCGACTGATTTTAACCAATTGTATAAAAACAAATAAAAATACAGGTAACTCCGAGTAAGTTAACTTCTGCAAAAGTAACCGGTTCTTAACAAGTACCTGAATCCGATAATAGACCAGTTCTGGAAAAGTGGCTTTAAAGAACCCGGATCTGAAAAAGTATCCAGGTCTAAAAAATTACCCGTGTGTAAATACAACCCTGGGCGCAAAGAAGTACCCAGTTGCAAAAAAGTAACCGGATCCGAAAAACTACCCGGTTCTGCAAAACAACCCGGGCTGAAAAAATACCCGACTCTAAAAAGTATACGATTCTTAAAAAGTACTCTGACCTGAAAATTTATCGGTTCTAAAACCAGCCTCTGATGGATCAGGCGCTTCGATATGTACATGCCTGGGCATCTGCCATTGAGTTAACCGCTCACGCCGAAATGCGGATATAGTATTATTTACAAAGAAATATAAGATCCCTAATTTAACTAAGCCTAAACTTGGAGGGGTAACCCTAGGAATTATACTACATAGATATTAAGTTGTCGTGCAAAGTCCATGTGGAAGAGAGAGCGAACAAGGCCCCCATGGGACTGAAGGCATGCAAAAGAATGTTAGATTGCACGTGATGCCTATCACCCTAACTCTCACATTGGGTATTTAAGGCAACGTGGTCCTTGTTTAGTGGAAGCCACACAAAAAACTACGTTTACCAAAAAACTCCATCCAGAAATAATTAGGTCCTACAGTCTGCGAGATTACTGCAGCGTCTTTCAGGCAGAAATTATAGTCAGTAACAGCAGGTGTAGGAAGTGCGAGCTGCAGGAAGAAACGGTTGAGCACATTCTGTGTTCATGTACTGCGCTTGTGAGGTGGTTAAGTCTCCAGCTACAATGGGCGGTAGAGTTGCCAGATCTCGAGGTAGCAACTCAGTCCTAGAAAACTTCTTGTATTTGCAAAGAGGACGGAGTTATTCTATAACATAAGTCCTGGTGCTCAATTGAGGTTTTCCAGTTTGGTGGTCAAACAAATTCTAGTATCACTACAGATACAGTCTATGTGAGGTGCTTATTGGCCCCACAGTTCAATATAACTCAATAAACCATTTGATAACAAGGTTTTTTATACAATATTGTGGCGAATATGGGCATCACTATGCTTTTAGTAAATAATCACAACAAAAAAACAGCAAGTAGCCACCCTTATGTAAATGTACACGTTAAAGCAAGCAGACACACTTACATAGAAGACGACGAAGAATATTTCACACATATAACCAGCAACTTAAAAAAAATAAATGTAATGCGCGATAACGAAGAGATTTGAAGCGGAGCTCCTCTTTCAATTTGCGTCATGCCACTTTTAATATTTCCTACAAATTGGCGGGATAGGACCTACATATTTTGTGCCGTCAAGGTAGCTTAGTTTTCACTGAGAGCTTTTCATATCAGAAATACACTTGCTTGCCAAACACTGCCGAGGGGCGACCCGGCTTGGAAAAATTTTCTTCTAATTGAAAAAACTTGTTTCTAAGATTTGGATGTTACTTTTCCCCGGGCGTGAATCCAAGATCTTCGGTGTGGATGGCGGAGCACGCTACCATCAAACCAGCAGCTTAAAACAAAGCAATTATCTCACATAGACTAAGAGCAGAAGTTATTACTCACACATACACACGCATTTACCTAAATAACCAAGTATGCGATACAATTGTTGCTTGTTCGTAAATAGTCTAGATCTTAGGAGAAATATGCGACCAAGGCAACAGAGAGTATAAAAGCAGCGCAATCTGAGGAATAAATATTCAGTTTGATTTAAACTCGCTATTATTTGTGAAGTATAATTGTGAAGTACTACTCACAAAGTAGTATAAATAAAGACCATTTTACAATACTGAAAATTGGAATTATTTATTCGACAGTTCAGCGATTCGAACATTAACATAAGGTGCAAAATAATCGGAATCCCGCAAAAATCGTTACAATATGTTCTATCATCTATAATACCCATTTCTCCGCTTGAACCACACCTGATAGAGTATTCAAAAATCACCTCTCTGAAAAATCGAACTATTAGTTCTGTTGGCTTTGTTAATAGCTAAATTTAAACTTGAATTCAATAGCCAATATTTGGACTTATTTCGGTGTCGTAATAAACTTTTAAATTAAGGGCTGCTCACTGCGAAAAGTTTAAAAATAAAATAAAGTGAAATAAGTACTTATGTGTGAAACCGGCAGAAGTAGTTCAAGCTGTCGTATGAAAATTTTTATTTAACAAACGTCAAGCATTTTTCCATTATGTTTATTGAAACTATGTTTAGCTAAAAAAAAGAAAAAATTGCAACAAAAAAACTAAATTTTTTATAGAGGCACATCATATGCACAGAAGAGGAACACAAATTTTAGTTGAAGCTGAAAAAAAGTTTAACAAATAGAGAAAAAATTTCCAAAACTAAATTAAATTTCAAAGCGAATTCGAAATGCAAATGTTTTCCGAATGAAATGTGAGTTGGATAAATTCAGTTGATTGCACAGCAATACCCTTAAGAACAAAAGTTTGCCAAATGCCAGCCACTGTGAAGCAACAAAATCTAACGCTGTTTGGAACCGACTTTATTTTCTCGTTACAATTTGCCGCCAAAGAGCATTTGGATATTTACAGCAGTTGGCACACATTTTTTTTTGCTTACATTTTGTTTTCTTTTCCGTCTTTGGTTACTGTTTCTTGTTACGCATCCGTCTTCCTAATGGCGACAATCCACGACGGTGCTGACTATCTTCGACCAGGTCAATCCAAAGTATTGGACTTGCCAAGAGCACACATACACATCCCCGCTATTTGTATGCGCTCTTTTACATGTCGAGGTGTTGGCAAGTTCAAGGCAAACACAATTGAGACTGCCTCCAGTCATTTGTGTATCACACGATGTCAAGGCGTGTCTGCATATGCAAAGAAGTTTTTGTTTTTCCTGTTTTTCTTTTAAAAATCATTCGTGCATATGGGCTGCTCATTTGGTGTGCATTTCTTAGCGTTTATTGTTTTATTTTTGCCCTTTTGTGTTATGCATAGCTTAAATTCTGTGAATAAATTTCTTAAAGTCACAAAATAGCTGTCCACAATTGATTCAAATTTTTTTAAGGAAGTTTTGGGCTGCCGGAGATTAACCGAAATATATTGGAAAATATTGAAATCAAATGTGTTGATGTGTTAACATCTTTACTCACTGTATGGAGGGAATTCAGAATGTAATCGTGAGTGTAGTCGCCACCTATTGGGAGTTGATATGAGTGAAATCAGGCAGCAAATAAGTTAATGGAAATCAATGGAGGCAGAAAAACAAATCAATGTTATATTAAGGAGAAAGTGAAACGACAAAGGAAAATAAGTAAATGGAAAGAATATAAAACAGAAGAAGAGGAGGTAGAAAAACGACAGCACAGAAGCAATACGGGTGATCATGTGGGTGACAATAACGATACTTCTGTTGATCGCCACGATTGCTAAAATATGGCAAGGAAGAGAAGGAAAAGAAAACGAGTGGAGGTGAGATGAGAGGAGAGGAGAGGAGAGGAGAGGAGAGGAGAGGAGAGGAGAGGAGAGGAGAGGAGAGGAGAGAGAGGAGAAGATAGGAGAGGAGAGGAGAGGAGAGGAGAGGAGAGGAGAGGAGAGGAGAGGAGAGGAGAGGAGAGGAGAGGAGAGGAGAGGAGAGGAGAGGAGAGGAGAGGAGAGGAGAGGAGAGGAGAGGAGAGGAGAGGAGAGGAGAGGAGAGGAGAGGAGAGGAGATGAGGGATGAGAAGTAAATAACGAATCCAGAAGCAAAATTAGACGGCGTGTTATCAATTCGGAGGGTGGAGCCGTGTGTAAAAGTCCACGAAAGTGGGGAAAGCTTCTGACCGCCTTCACCTGGGAATGGCCAGAGCGATTCTTTTGCCAATTCAAGCAGCTCACTTCTTCCGGTCGCTTGCGGCCAAGTATCCTCTGGGTAGCCGCTAAAAATCCGTTTAGCGGTGAGCTAATGTGAGAAGGCGACAACCTGGCTAGGCCACTCTGACATAATCGGTTTAAGGGCTAGCCGGGGGGAGATCTCATCGGCAGCTCTAGGTGCGGCTGCAAGCGGGCGTCTGTCTTGGAGCAAGCGGCTCGCTATATAAACGTGCAAGTAATATTTTCACACCCGCTGAACGTTTTGTGCGCTGGGCTTGGGACCCGCCATGTAAAACCATACTCCAATGAAATATAACAACAAGCCTCGGATAAATACACTCTCTATTGATGACGACCATGGCAAACGTTTGAAGGACAATGAATTGAGGGCATGCACCTGGAACGTCCGCTCCCTGAATGGGATTGGTGTAGATGCCCGGCTGGTTGATGTCCTCGTCAAATCAAAATCTGACATCACGCCATCCAAGAAATGCGTTGGACGAAGCAAGGAAGAAAGAAGATCAAATATTGTGACATCTATTGGAGCAGTTTCGGCGTCGGATTCGTGGTGGGAGAGAGACTTTGTCGCCAAGTTCTGGCGTTCACACCTGTGGACGAACGTCTCGCTGCTATCCGAATAAAAGCAACATTTTTTAATATATCATTCATATGCGCCCATGCGCCGACAGAGAAGAAAGACGATGAAGTGAAAGAAACTTTGTATGAACAATTAGAATGCACATACGAGCGCTGCCCCCGTCACGATATAAAAGTCGTGCTTGGCGACTTTAACGCCAGGGTGGGCAAAGAAGGTGTTTTTGGCCCTGCAGTCGGAAAGTTCAGCCTACACAATGAAGCTTCTATTAACGGACTGAGGCTGATTGACTTTGCCGGTGCTCGAAACATGGTCATATCCGGCACGAGGTTCGCGCATTTAAAGATACATCAAGCTACATGGCTCCCTCCTGATCGAAATACTCGCAATCAGATTGATCACGTTGTGATAGACGGGCGGCATGCCTCCAGTGTTTTAGATGTGCGCACGATCCGAGGACCTAACATCGACTCGGACCATTATCTCGTTGCAGCCAAAATACGCACCCGCCTCAGCGCGGCTAAAACAAAGGAACAAAAACACAAGGAAAGCTAGACGTCGAAAATCTTCAATCACAGTAGACTGCAAATGATTTCACACCTGCTCTCTGTGAGCACAACTCATCCTGAAGGAATACAAGAGCAGTGGGAGCATATCTCCAAAGGACTTCGTACTGCCCCCGAGGAAAAAATTGGTTACCGGCGGCCACGAAAAAACAACTGGTATGATGAAGAATGCCGCGTTGCAGCCGAAAAAAAAGACGCTGCCTTCAGGACTACGTTAAAAGCGAGCGCGACAATAGGAGTGTGTGAACGCTATCGTGAGTTGAAAAGGGAAGTGAGACGCCTTTTCACGAAGAAAAAGGCAGAAGCAGAAAGGCATGAGTGCGAGGGGCTTTAGTTGCTAGCCACCAGGAATAACGCTCGAAAATTTTACCAAAAAATGCGAAGACCGGGGCAGACTCCTGTAGGAACGAAAATGGCGATCTTGTAACTGATGTCCACAGAGTACTTATATTATGGAGGGAACACTTCTCTGCTCTCCTAAATGGTGGCAGCAATTCACCGCGCAGAGATGAAGAACCCGATCCCGCAATCGATGATGATGGAATATATGTCCCCCCGCCCGATTATGACGAAGTTAGAATAGCAATAACCAGATTGTAAAACAACAAGGCCGTGGGCGCTGATGGATTGGTAAGGCGCATGCAGCAGCTTCTTAGCAAAATATGGGCGGACGAGTACATGCCCGATGGTTGGAATCTAAGTGTTCTTTGCCCAGTCCACAAGAAGGGGTATTCTGCAAAATGCACCAACTATCGTGGAATCAACCTTCTAATATCGCATATATGGTCCTTTCAAGTGTATTATGCGAAGGATTGAAGCCCACCGTGAACCGGCTGATTGGACCTTATCAGTGCGGATTCAGACCTGGTAAATCTGCCATCGACCAGATTTTCACAATGCGCCAAATCTTGGAAAAAACCCGTGAAAAGAGAATCGACACACATCACAACTTCGTCGACTTTAAAGCCGCCTTCGACAGCACGAAAAGGAGCTGCCTATATGCCGCTATGTCTGAATTTGGTTTCCCCGCAAAACTTATACGGCTGTGCAAAATGACGTTGAGCAACACCATCAGCTCAGTCAGAATTGGGAAGAACCTCTCCGAGCCGTTCGAAACTAAACGAGGTTTCAGACAGGGTGATCCCCTATCGTGCGATTTCTTTAATTTGATCCTCGAGAAAATTATACTAGCTGCAGAACTTAACCCAATGGAACAATATTCTATAAAAGGATGCAATTAATAGCATATGCTGATGTCATTGATATCATCGCCTTAAACACCCGCGCTGTTAGTTCTGCTTACTCCAAACTGGAAAAAGAAGCGGTAAAGATGGGTTTGATGGTGAATGAGGAAAAAACGAAGTACCTGCTGCCATCGAGCAAAGAGTCAGCGCATACGCGCCTTGGCAACCACGCTACTGTTGGCAGCCATAATTTCGAAATAGTAAAAGACTTCGTTTATTTGGGAACCATCATCAACACTAGCAACAACATCAGCACTGAAATCCAGCGAACAATCAATCTTGCCAATAAATGCTACTTTGGACTAGGTAGGCAATTGAAAAGTAAAGCCTCTCTCGGCGAACGAAAACCATACTCTGCAAATCACTTATCGTACCCGTCCTGCTATATGGGGCAGAAGCATGGACCATGACAACAGCAGATGAAGCGGCTTTGGGAGTGTTCGAGAGAAAAGTTCTTCGAAAGATTTATGGACCTCTACGCTTTGGCGATGGCGAGTACCGAAGGAGATTTAATGATGAGCTGTACGAGCTATACGCAGACATCAACATAGTCCAGCGAATTAAAATGCAGCGGCTGCGCTGGCTAGGCCATGTTATGCGAATGAAAGATGATGCTCCGGCCAAGAAAGTGTTTCTATCGGAACCCGCCTATGGAAGCAGAGGTAGAGGGCGGCCTCCACTCCGTTGGAAGGACCAGGTGGAAAACGATTTAAACTCCCTTGGTGTGACCAATTTGCGGCGGTTGGCGGAGCGAAGGAGCGACTGGCGCGCCTTGTTGGACGGCCATAACCGTTTAGACGGCTAAGCGCCAATTAAGTAAGTAAGTTATCAATTCGTTATCGAAGTGTTAACAATTTCTTATCAACGGAAAATGGTAAAGAAAGAAATAATTTTCGTCAACGATTTATCGGTTTGTTGTCGATTCATTATCGAAAATTTGTCGATTATCTGTCGAAATTATTGTCAATATACTATCGCAAAGTAATCCGTTTTTTATCGGAGTGTTACGAATTTTTTCGTGGTGTGTTATTAATGTGTTGTCGAGAATTTATCGATATATACTACACGTATTTTTGAGTTACTAACTATATTGACGAGCTATCGGTTTGTTATCGAAACTTGGTCGATTGCTTATCGAAAAATATATTAACTTTATGTTATAAAAAAGTTACCGATTTGTTATCAAAAGGTTATAGATATGTTAACAAAATTGTATCAAATAATTATCGAAGAGTTATCGATATTACTGATATTTTATCGAAAATTGTAAACAATTATTATGGATGTGTTAACGAAAATGTATCGATTTAATATTGATTTATCAATTTCTTATCAACAACATATCTATGAGATATAAAAAAGTTATCGGTTTTTATCGGAGTGTTATCGGCCTTTTATCGACTGCTCATCGGTGTGTTAGGATAAAGATGCAGATAAAACTTCACGGGAAAGACGATAATACATCTGGAACTCGTCAATAACAAGGCGACAAGAAACCAAAAAGAAGCCGATGATTCGACAAGAAGCAGTAAAAAACGATATCTCGGCGATAATAACTCGCTATCGATAATAAGCCGACAATCAGACAAAAACTTTTTGGTGTCGGTTCAAAAACCCAAAACCCTGTTGTTTAAAGTTATCTCTGTTTTTGTTTAACTTAAACTTCTGGGGGAATTCTAGTTAACATTAAAACAGTAGTATTCTAGACTTATCCCTCTTTATTTACACATCGAACTTTACGAGTACTTGGTTGTAACGTGACGAACTCCAAAATCAAAGCATGATACATAGCGGGCACCCCTGGTTCAAGAAAAATGCTCGTTTGCTCTCGCACCACATCGTTATGACACCGCTGCAAACCTTCGTGAGCTCTTAAGCAATGTAAGCTGGAGCACCCTTCCGAGGCACTCCTTCGGAACCCTGCGATCCAAGTTTGTTGGTCACCGTATCTTACACTTAAAGTACTTACGTTCCCCGGAGTGCATGTACCACGACAATACAGGAGGTTTTGAACATGATGGCAGTACAAGGACAGCTTTCCCAGCGGTACACACACTGCGTCCCATTATCATAATTGAGAATCGCTTTTATTAAATATATTTATTTAACAGGTCTATTTAACAGGTAACTATGCCATCCGTTGTACAGCAGCGTACAAGAAAATAGAAGTGGCAAATTTTATCAAATTCCGTGAATTAAATTTCCCTTTTTTATTTAAGATTTGAAAAAACTTGTATTTACTTTTGATATTCAAGAAAGTTTTACGAAAATTTGTATTTTTTTTTTTTTTTCAAAAGGGGATTCATATTTTTTTCCATATGAAGGGCACATAGTTTTCTGTTTTTTAATGGAAGAAAATCGCAAACAAAATTTTATGAAAAAGCTTCTATAAATTTTGTTATTTAAGTACGCAGAACCGATTTCAAAAATATTCGAGAATATTTTACAAAAATTTCGTATTTTCTATATTAAATTTCCAGAATTTTTTGAGTATAAATTTTGGCTTAACGAAGTAAAAATCTTTCAAAAATAGTGTTTCTAATATTTTCGAAAGGAGTTTCAGATGTTCTTCCATATGAAGGGCACATAGCTTTTTTTATGTGCAAGAAAATCTCAACAAGACCGTTTGGAAAAAAATTGTCAAAAATCAATGCGAATGTTGAGAGACTTATAACTTTTACCACCATGATGTGATGGTAGCGTAGGGCAAAGCAACATCAAAATTTTAGAAATAAGGTTTTTCAATTAGAAGAAAATTTTTCTAAGCGGGGTCGCCCCTCGGCAGTGTTTGGCAAGCGCTCCTGGTGTATTTCTGCCATAAAAAGCTCTCAGTGAAAACTCATCTGCCTTGCAGATGCCGCTCGGAGTCGGCATAAAACATGTAGGTTCCATCTGCCCAATTTGTAGGGAAAATCAAGAGCAGCACGACGCAAATTGGAAGAGAGGCTCGGCCTTAGTTCTCTACGGAGGTTATCGCCCCTTCCATTTATTTTTTTATACTCAGTTGAGCAGAGCTCACAGAGTATATTAAGTTTGATTGGATAACGGTTGGTTGTACATATATAAAGGAATCGAGATAGACATAGACTTCCATATATCAAAATAATCAGGATCGAAAAAAAATTTGATTGAGCCATGTCCGTCCGTCCGTCCGTCCGTCCGTCCGTTAACACGATAACTTGAGTAAATTTTGAGGTATCTTGATGAAATTTGGTATGTAGGTTCCTGAGCACTCATCTCAGATCGCTATTTAAAATGAACGATATCGGACTATAACCACGCCCACTTTTTCGATATCGAAAATTTCGAAAAACCGAAAAAGTGCGATAATTCATTACAAAAGACAGATAAAGCGACGAAACTTGGTAGATAAGTTGAACTTATGACGCAAAATAGAAAATTAGTAAAATTTTGGACAATGGGCGTGGCACCGCCCACTTTTAAAAGAAGGTAATTTAAAACTTTTGCAAGCTGTAATTTGGCAGTCGTTGAAGATATCATGATGAAATATGGCAGGAACGTTACTCTTATTACTATATGTACGCTTAATAAAAACTAGCAAAATCGGAGAACAACCACGCCCACTTTTAAAAAAAATTTTTTTAAAAGTAAAATTTTAACAAAAAATTTAATATCTTTACAGTATATAAGTAAATTATGTCAAGATTCAACTCCAGTAATGATATGGTGCAACAAAATACAAAAATAAAAGAAAATTTAAAAATGGGCGTGGCTCCGCCCTTTTTCATTTAATTTGTCTAGGATACTTTTAACGCCATAAGTCGAACAAAAATTAACCAATCCTTTTGAAATTTGGTAGGGGAATAGATTTTATGGCGTTAACTATTTTCTGTAAAAATGGGCGAAATCGGTTGATGCCACGCCCAGTTTTTATACACAGTCGTCCGTCTGTCCTTCCGCATGGCCGTTAACACGATAACTTGAGCAAAAATCGATATATCTTTACTAAACTCAGTTCACGTACTTATCTGAACTCACTTTATCTTGGTATGAAAAATGAACGAAATCCGACTATGACCACGCCCACTTTTTCCATATCGAAAATTACGAAAAATGAAAAAAATGCCATAATTCTATATCAAATACGAAAAAAGGGATGAAATATGGTAAGGTAATTGGATTGTTTTATTGACGCGAAATATAACTTTAGAAAAAACTTTATAAAATGGTTGTGACACCTACCATATTAAGTAGAAGAAAATGAAAAAGTTGTGAAGGGCGAAATAAAAAACCCTTAAAATCTTGGCAGGTATTACATATATAAATAAATTAGCGGTATCCAACGGATGATGTTCTGGGTCACCCTGGTCCACATTTTGGTCGATATCTGGAAAACGCCTTCACATATACAACTACCACCACTCCCTTTTAAAACTCTCATTAATACCTCTAATTTGATACCCATATCGTACAAACTCATTCTAGAGTCACCCCTGGTCCACCTTTATGGCGATATTTCGAAAAGGCGAACACCTATAGAACGAAGGCCCACTCCCTTTTAAAAATACTCATTAACACCTTTCATTTGATACCCATATCGTACAAACAAAGTCTAGAGTCACCCTCCAGAAAGGCCCACGAATTCTAGGGTCACCCCTGATCCACCTTTATGGCGATATCTCGAAACGGCGTCCACCTATGGAACTAAGGATTACTCCCTTTTAAAATACTCATTAACACCTTTCATTTGATACCCATATCGTACAAACGCATTCTAGAGTCACACCTGGTCCATCTTTATGGCGATATCTCGAAAAGGCGAACACCTATAAAACGAAGGCCCACTCCCTTTTAAAAATACTCATTAACACCTTTCATTTGATACCCATATCGTACAGACAAAGTCTAGAGTCACCCCTGGTCCACCTTTATTGCGATACCTCGAAAATGCGTCCACCTATAGAACTAAGGCCCACTCCCTCTTAAAATACTCATTAACTCCTTTCGTTTGATACCCATATTGCACAAACGAATTCTAGAGTCACCCCTGGCCCACCTTTATGGCGATATCTCGAAACGGCGTCCACCTATAGAACTAAGGCCCACTCCCTTTTAAAATACTCATTAACACCTTTCATTTGATACCCATATCGTACAAACGCATTCTAGAGTCACCCCTGGTCCATCTTTACGGCGATATCTCGAAAAGGCGTCCATCTATAGAACTTAGGTCCACGCCCTTTTAAAATACTCATTAATACCTTTCATTTGATACCCATATCGTACAAACGCATTCTAGAGTCAACCCTGATCCACCTTTATGGCTATATCCCTAAATGGCGTCCACCTATAGAACTATGGCCCACTCCCTCATAAAATACTCTTTAATGCCTTTCATTTGATACACATGTCATACAAACACGTTCCAGGGTTTCCCTCGGTTCATTTTCCTACATGGTTATTTTCCCTTATGTTGTCACCATAGCTCTCAACTGAGTATGTAATGTTCGGTTACACCCGAACTTAACCTTCCTTACTTGTTTTTTTATAACTTTTACCTTGTGAGACTAAAATTGCTTGGGCAACAAAACTGCATACTCAAAACATATATAAACAAATCTAGATAAAAAGTTCAAAATTTTCGAAATTTTCTTCTTTTTTTTTTTGTTTTTTCGAAAATGATTCGGAAATTGGTTAGTATAGTTTCAGTTCCAAAAATCATAAATTACTAAAAATAAGAAGAGAATTCCTTCGACGAAAGAAATTGCTACTGCTATTTGCGTGCCCGTTTCTGTATGTAGCTACATTACTTTAAGATATTTTAGCAGACCCGGCAGACGTTGTTCTGCCCTAAATTTGACCTATCTGCATACATTTTAATAAGCTTTTTCCGTCTAACTCTACCCTATCCCTCTGTACTTTTTCCTAATCTTTTTATTCACTCCTCCTTCCGTCTTTTTCGCTTCATCTCCATCTTCGTCTCATTCTATGTCTTTCTCAGTCTTCTTCTCTCCTTTCTCTTCTCTCCAGTTTTTCTCCTTCTTCTTCATCTCTTATTGCCAGTCCCAGAGGGTGGTATGTATTTTGTTCCAGTCCCATTCCGAGTCTCAGTCCCATTCCGAGTCTCAGTCCCAGTCCCAGTCCCACTCCGAGTCTCAGTCTCAGTCCCAGTCCTAGTCCTAATCCCAGTCCCAGTCCGTCTCTGGTATACTTCCCGGAAAAAAGCATCGTAAATACTAATATAGGCAAATTTATATACGAAACTTCAGGCAAATTTAATAGGATGTATGTAAATAGGTATGTGGGTATTATTAATTCTTGTCTTTATTTCGGCTTCGCATGCATATTTGTCAATTTTGCCAGGTTGATACGACTAAATAGAATATCACAATGAACTTTAGAGCTCTCAGCAACAGCTTTCATTTGATATCCATAATACACACACATTCTAGGGGTATCCGGGTCCATGTTTTGGCCTATATCTCGAGACCCTAGTCACTCAGCGGTGTAAAACTTACTCTGTATTATAGCACACATCAAGAGCTTCAATTTGATACTCATAATGTAAAAACACATTCTAGGTGTATCCGGGTCCACTTTTTTTGCTATATCTCGAGACCCTAGCCTCCCAGTTGTATGAAAATTATTCTGTACTATAGCACACATCAACAGCTTTCATTTGATATCCATATTGTATAAACACATTCTAGGGGTACCCGGGTCCACGTTTTGGCCTATATTTCGAGATCCTAGTCACCCAGGGGTATAAAAATTATCCTGTACTATAGCACACATCAACAGCTTTCATTTGATATCCATATTGTATAAACACATTCTAGGGGTACCCGGGTCCACGTTTTGGCCTATATCTCGAGATCCTAGTCACCCAGGGGTATAAAAATTATCCTGTACTATAGCACACATCAACAGCTTTCATTTGATATCCATATTGTATGAACACATTCTAGGGGTACCCGGGTCCACGTTTTGATCTCAAGATCCTAGGCACGTAGCGAAAAAAGGTAGACGTTGACCGATTCTCAGACCTACCCAATATGCTCACAAAATTTCATGAGACTCGGTTCAACCGTTTCGGAGGAGTTAAGCCTCTAAAACCGTGACAGAAAAATTTTATATATTAGATTGAATTTTTTCTAAAAAAAAATCATAACACAAGAATGGCTAAACCGATTTGGGATTTCAAAATCAACTAACCATCATCTCTCCTTTCTGTACCTTTCCTAAAAATTTCATGGCAATCTTACTATCCATTCTCGAGTTATGGAGTGACAATCAAAACGTACACTTCTTTATATATATATATATATATATATTCCTGATGCTTTTACTCTAATTACTGTTATTCGAAAACTATAAATTCACCAAGCCAACCTTTAAACTTTGGAATTTGCATAAAATTTATTATCCCGCCATATTTACATAACTGGCTACGAATAGCGTGAGATTTTTCACTTTGCGTTGTTCGCGCTCCATTCAATTATGCAAATTTCATGCAAAACAACAAAACAAAAATTGTACGCGAAATTTGGTTTCAGTTTTCCTGCGTTGATGACAAATTACACGTTTTCAATATTTAATGAAATTGTAACACACCATTGTGCAGTCAACAAAACGAAAACGTGTAACAACAAAAAAACCAAAAACATAGTACACTCAAAATTTAAAAAAAAATCAAACACAGAGGAGTTAAGCTGGAAAAACTTTAACATGTAAATGGATTTATGTTTGTAGTTCGTACATAAAAACAATGAAAGCTTTGCTAACCACTCTCCGGACGTAATTTTGCATTTGCGTTGACAGCTGACAACAAGCGAGATAATGCGCGAAAAAATTCTACGCTGGCGTAACTATAACACCATAATTGTCGCCAGAAAGTCAGCCACAGAAATTGCTCCAACGTTGGGCGCATACACTGATATAATTTGATACAATAGTATTCCCGCTCATATTTTATGTAGTTCCAATTTTATTTTCCCGCTCCGTTTGCTGTCTACTCATCCTGTCTGCCTGTCAGCAATATTGTGGCAAGCTAGGCTGTCTTTTTTGTTGTTCTTTTGTTTTGTAAATTAAAATTAACCACATACAGAGAAAACTGATAAACAAGAGAACACCAACAAAATAAGCAACTATTATATGTACCTCATGCCTGCGACCTCATTGCGGTGCAAGCATATATCGAACCCCAACCAGCAGTAAACAACATGGCAATGTTAACGAAAACAACAACAACATATAAACGAATAGTGCTCACCTCAATAACCATGAGATCGCAACTTAAATTCGTAATTGAATTTGTGGTGTGACATCGAAAAATGGTCCCAAAAATCCGGTATTGTTTACATGATGCAGAGCCATCAGCAAGCGGATAGGAGCTGACTGCCTGTCTCATGCTTTAAAATATATTTTTTTGTGGTTGACCGGATAGTGAGGAAGGAGTTAGGTAATAAAAAATGTATAGGAAAATTGTTTACAAAGCTATTAATATGCATAGGGATAATATGTAATAAATATTCAAATTAGACTGAGTCAAAAGATAGTCCTTGAACTTAAAGCTAATGCTGATAACTTATTTATTTAAGTGGCGCTTAATCGTTTAAACGGTTATGGTCATCCAACAAGGCACGCCAGTCGCGTCTTCGCTCTACTAACTGGCACCATTTGGTCACACCAAGGGAACTTAAGTCGTTTTCCACCTGATTCTTCCAGTGGTGGGAGAGCTGCTGCGTTTTAATTCTTCGGTCTATGTTAATGTCTGCAAAAGGGTCGTACAACTCATTTTGAAATCTTCTACGGTATAACTTGGAATAACTTCTTTTGCTACAGCTCGGTTATTTGACACTCTTTTCTATTGTAACGAATTTACTGCAAATCCTCTTATTTGCAATCCTCTGCTAAGTTCGAATCACTAAACTGTTGAATAAATAAATCCAATATTGAATAATGGAAAAATGGCCTTTATTAAAGTACTTCACAATAACACTTATACTTTGCAACTTGCTTAATAGCCAAACTGACTGAGCTTAAATGAAACTGATCTATAGCCCGACAGATAGCGTACTTAACTGAAACTGCTTGTAGCGCCTCTACCGCTGGTGCTTTTATACTCCGTGATTTCTTCGTGGCATATTCTAGGCGCTTCCAGAATTTACTTAGTCACCGCTTCATATGCTTGTATTTGTGAGCGACACTTCCACAATTACAATTGCATACTTTTGGGAGCATCTCAGAAATCTGCATGTGTTTGTGCATCTCTTCACTGCTGCGTGTACGTACATATGTGTAGACATAATGATTTATTCGTTTATGTAGATACAAGTGACTGTCTGCTTTATTGTTGTTGTGACTTCATTTACTTAGCATCAGACTAGGGATGTGAGTATCACTTAGTGTCACTCATATTCGTCACGCTATAAATAATTTGTCAATATTTTGGCGTCGAATAGCTCGCTATTTCCCTTTAATCAATCTTCTTTTGGCTTCTGAAATCGTTTTCAAATAATTGAAACATCCAACCACTTCCCATAAAGTGGCCTATTTCTTTTACCAAACTATGAAAGGCTACTCCACGAAGTTGTCTTTTCAACTGAAAGGGTATTAGAATGAAATGCAGAACTCTCAAGACCAAGACAAGAACTTGTCAATTTTGGAAATGGTATGTCGAATAGCCCAGCTACAAAAAAGTAACTAACCGGTGGACGTGTTATCAATTTGTTAACGGTTTGTTAACGATGAGTTATCGATTTGTTACCGGCGGGATATGGGCGTATTATAAATTTTTTTTAACCAGTTGATAAATCGCTTGCTAGGGGTATGATATCGAAGAGCTATAGACGAGCTATAGATTTGTTATCGATGATTTATAAACTTGCTTTCCATAACAAAATTTTAAGTCAAATATTATTAATCAAATTGTTGTCAAAAATATATCGATTATAGAAGTTTTCGTCTGTTTATCAAAAAGTTATCGATGTGTTATCAAAAGGGTATAGATTTATTTTGGAGAAATTCTCGATATATGTTCGTGATGTTAGCAAATTATTACTGGTTTATTCCTGATTTTCTTTTCTAATCTTTCAAATTGTTATTTAATCCATTTTTTATGAAAAAGTCGTCTATAACACAGGTCAACAAAATAAGAGTTTGGGTTTGGTGCAGCTCTACTTGTAACCAAATTTGGTAGAACTCGGTACCCTGATAAAAACTGTATACTTAATTTTTTAATGCTACGTACAGTTTTCTAGATAGGGTCAAGAACCCTTTTTTAAGAGGTTAAGGCATATATGGCACCATAACCTTGTTTCTGTTTATTCTATCAACACAGTTTTGATGTCGTTGAAAAGATTACATTTCGCCGCTTCTCTCAGTATACAATTTGTTAATATGTCTTCACAAACGTCAAGGAAAATGCCAAAACAATGTGAAAAATTAAATTTTTTGTTAAATTTTTAATTTTTAATCACGGTTTTCTCGAATAATTTGTCAACCAGAGCATATGTAAATTATTTTAAAACAATCTTCTATTAGTTCTGTTTTCAAAGACATTTAACTTTTTTTATATCCGCGTACATCTCCCTGGGATTTTCTACTTTAGTACATTTCTACTGTGAAACAAAAAAATTATATTTTATAAAAATTTTTCCTTCACCTTTATTTTTAAAATTTTCTGTAATTAGTACTTTCGGGAGCGCGGTTTCAAGTGTTAGTGCCTTTCCATAAATAAATAAAAAAATTTCAATATCATGTCTTCATCACGAGGTAGTTGTGTCAATGACCCAAATGTGTTTTGCTACATTTGTGGGGAATACACAGTCCAAAAATTCAGGAAAAGTATAACAGATTTTATAAAAAGTGCTTATTTTTTGTACTTTAAATTGCAAGTTGTAGACAAAAACAAGCCATGGATACCTCGAATAGTTTGCAAAATATGCTGTGAACACTTGAGACAGTGGGTCAATGGTAAAAGAAGCCATATGAGATTAGGGGTACCTATGCAATTGAGAGAACAAACAAATCACTTCGATGGCTGTTACTTGTGCTGTGTCGATTTGCGTGGTGTTAATGTTTAAAAAATGTCATATCCAAACGTTCAATCCGCTAAGAGACCTTTACCACACTCAGAGGAAGCACCTGTTCCAACATTTTGTTCTACCCGTGAATCATCGAATAGTGAAGTGTCTAGCGATAGTGATATCGAAGAAATAGCGTCTACTGATCCAACAACTTTTACCCAAGTAGAATTAAACGATCTAATAAGGGATCTTGAATTATCTAAGGAATCTGCAGAACTGTTGGCTTCTAGATTAAAAGAAAAAAACTTGTTGGCTACAGGTACGAAAGTGACTCTCTACCGTACAAGGGAGCAAGACTTGCTGCCATTTTTTAATTCGGGAAATGATATAGTTTTTTGCTCAGATGTACAAGGCCTCCTTCTCAAAATGGGTCTTTCAGAATACCACTCAAATGAATGGCGTCTCTTCATAGAACAAGGCGAACCGTTTCACTAGGACCTAAAAGCTATGGAAGAGTGGTACCAAGGCCGATGGGATCAGCATATGATGGCTGACTACTGCTGGGGAATGCAACGTGATTATCTTGCCATACCTCATTCACGAATATCACGTAAACGAAAGTTTTTATGTAAATAAAAAGTTAATAATAAAATAAATAACAAAAAACTTTTCTTTTTTTCACAGTAAAAATTTACTAAAATAGAATATATTAGGAAGATCAGCGCGGATATAAAAAAGTTATATGTCTTTGAAAACAGAATTAATAGGAGATTGTTTTAAAATAATTTGCATATGCACTGGTTGACAAATTATTCGAGAAAACCGTGATTAAAAATGAAAAAATTTTACAAAAAATTTAATTTTTCACATTATTTTTGCAATTTCTCTGACGTTTATGAAGATGTATTAACAACTTGTATACTGATAGAAGCGGCCAAATGTACTATTTTCAACGACATCAAAAATGTGTGATAGAATAAACAGAAACAAAGTTATGGGGCCATATATGCCTTAACCTCTTAAAAAGGGGTTCTTGACCCTATCTAGAAAACTGTACGTAGCATTAAAAAAGTAAGTATACAGTTCTTATCAGGGTACCGAGTACTACCAAATTTGGTTACAAGTAGAGCTGCACCAAAATCACTGTTGATCAGTGTTATTTATAGAAAGTTATCGGCACATCAAAAAATTATAAATTTGCTATCGAAAGTCGATTTTGTCGTTGAATCCAGTCTAATTTGTATATGTATATAGAAAGAAACAAAATATCTTGCTCGTAGTATGTGGGAGGAGTTCATAGCTATTAATTTGTCATTGCTTTTAAGGACACTTTAGCATAGATACAGATTTTCGAAAATCGTTTGCAAAACTTTAACAACAATGCAAAACAATGTAAACTTCATAAAATGTGATAAGTTAAATCAACTTTAGTTAAGCTTTTAAGGATTTTGTAACTTATTGCTACAGCTGAGGTATTTTACCTTCCTAGACATGTGCAAGTGGAAAGGGGGAAAATGTTCAGTTTCCTTTGGAAGCCCTACTAGTTTATCATAAACCTCGTTTGCATGGGCCGTGATTTTGTCATTGTGAAGATAACATAATGCGTATATAATTTTATTATTATTATCCACAAATTTTTATGCTTTAATGGAATAAGAGCTGGTAGTAATTGTAAAACGAAATTTAAACAAGTAAGGAAGGCTAAGTTCGGGTGTAACCGAACATTACATACTCAGTTGAGAGTTGTGGAGACAAAATAAGGGAAAATCACCATGTAGTAAAAAGAACCGAGGGTAACCCTGGAATGTGTTTGTATGACATGTGTATAAAATAGAAAGTATTAACGAGTATTTTAAGAGGGAGTGGGCCATAGTTCTATAGATGGAGGCCATTTAGAGATATCGCCATAAAGGTGGACCAGGCCTGACTCTAGAATTTGTTTGTACGATATGGGTATCAAATAAAAGGCGTTAATGAGTATTTTAAAAGGGCGTAGGCCTTAGTTCTATAGGTGGACGCCTTTTCGAGATATCGACATAAAGTTGGGCCAGGGGTGACTCTAGAATTTGTTTGTACGATATGGGTATTAAATTAAAGGTATTAAGGAGGGTTTTAAAAGGGAGTGGTGGTAGTTGTATATGTGAAGGCGTTTTCCAGATATCGACCAAAATGTGGACCAGGGTGACCCAGAACATCATCTGTCGGGTACCGCTAATCTAATATATACAATTCTTCTGTCACGGTTTTAGAGGCTGAACTCTTCCGAAACGGCTAAACCAATTCTCATGAAATTTTGTGAGCATATTGGGTAGGTCTGAGAATCGGCCAACGTCTATATTTTTTTTCGCTACGTGTCTAGGGTCTTGAGATCAAAACGTGGACCCGGGTACCCCTAGAATGTGTTTATACAATGTGGATGTCAAATGAAAGCTGTTGATGAGTGCAATAGTACAGGATAATTTTCATACAACTGGGAGGCTAGGGCCTCGAGATATAGGCCAAAACGTGCACCCGGGTGCCCCTAGAATGTGTTTGCACAATATGGATACAAAATTAAAGCTATTGATGAGTGCTATAGTACAGGATAATTTTTATACAACTGGGAGGCTAGGGTCTAGAGATATAGCCCAAAACGTGGACCCGGGTACCCCTAGAATGTGTTTATACAATATGGATATCAAATGAAAGTTGTTGATGAGTGCAATAGTGCAGAATAATTTTCATACAACTGGGAGGCTAGGGTCTCGAGATATAGGCCAAAACCTGGACCCGGGTACCCCTAGAATGTGTTTGCACAATATGGATACCAAATGAAAGCTGTTGATGAGTGCTATAGTACAGGATAATTTTTATACAACTGGGAGGCTAGGGTCTCGAGATAAAGCCCAAAACGTGGACCCGGATACACGTAGAATATATTTTTTCATTATGGGTATCAACTTCAAGCCGTTGATGTGTGCTTTAGTACAGAGTAAGTTTTACACCGCTGAGTGACTAGGGCCTCGAGATATAGGCCAAAACATAAAGTTCATTGTGATATTCGATTTAGTCGCATCAACCTGGCAAATCTGATAAATATGCATGCGAAGTCGAAATAAAGACAAGAATTTATAATATCCACATACCTATTTACATACGTCCTATTCGACTTGCCTGAAATTTCGAATATAAATTTGCCTATCTTAGTATTTACCTGGCTTTTTTGCGGAAAGTATACCAGAGACGGACTGGGACTGTGATTAGGACTAGGACTGGGACTGAGAATGAGACTCGGAGTGGGACTGGGACTGAGACTCGGAATGGGACTGGAACAAAATACATACGACCCTCTGGGACTGGCAATACGAGGTGAAGAAGAAGGAGAAAAACTTGAGAGAAAAGAAAATAGAGGAGACTGAGAAAGAGATAGAATGAGACGAAGATGGAGATAAAGCGAAAAAGACGGAGGGAGGAGTGAATAAAAAGATTAGGAAAAAATGTAGAGGGGTAGGGCAGAGTTAGATGGAAAAAGCTTATTAAAAGTTAGATAGGGCAAATTTAGGGCAGAACAAAGTCTGCCGGGTCTGCTAGTTTATTTATATATGTAATACCACGAACAATATTCCTTCCAAGATTCCAAGGCCTTTTCATTTCGCTCTGCAAACCTTTTTCATTTTCTTCTACTTAATATGGTAGGTGTCACACCCATTTTACCAAGTTTTTTTCTAAAGTTATATTTTGCGTCAATATACCAATACAACTACGATGTTTCATCCCTTTTTTCGTATTTGGTATATAATTGTGGCATTTTTTTCATTTTTCGTAATTTTCGATATCGAAAAAGTGGGCGTGGTCATAGTCGGCCATTTCGACCATTTTTTACACCAATACAAAGTGAGTTCAGATAAGTACGTGAACTGAGTTTAGTAAAGATATATCGATTTTTGCTCAAGTTATCGTGTTAACGGCCGAGCGGAAGAACAAACGGTCGACTGTGTATAAAAACTGGGCGTGGCTTCAACCGATTTCGCCCTTTTTCACAGAAAACAGTTATCGTCCTAGAATCTAAGCATCTACCAAATTTCACAAGGATTGGTAAATTTTTGTTCGACTTATGGCATTAAAAGCATCCTAAACAAATTAAATGAAAAAGGGCGGAGCCACACCCATTTTGAAATTTTCTTTTATTTTTATATTTTGTTGCACCATATCATTACTGGAGTTGACTGTTGACATAATTTACTTATATATTGTAAAGATATTAACTTTTCTTTTAAAATTTGACTTTAAAAAAAAATTGTTTAAAAGTGGGCGTGGTCGTTCTCCTATTTTGCTAATTTTGATTAAGCATACATATAGTAATAAGAGTAACGATCCTGCCAAATTTGATCATGATATCTTCAACGACTGCCAAATTACAGCTTGCAAAACTTCTAAATTACCTTCTTTTAAAAGTGGGCGGCGCCACGCCCATTGTCCAAAATTTTACTAGTTTTCTATTCTGCGTCATAATTTCAACTCACCTACTAAGTTTCATCGCTTAATCGCTATTTGGTAATGAATTATCGCACTTTTTCGATTTTTCGAAATTTTCGATATCGAAAAAGTGGGCGTGGTTATAGCCCGATATCGTTCATTTTAAATAGCGATCTGAGATGAGTTCCCAGGAACCTACGTACCAAATTTCATCAAGATACCTCAAAATTTACTCAAGTTATCGTGTTAACGGACAGACGGACGGACGGACGGACGGACATGGCTCAATCGAATTTTTTTTCGATACTGATGATTTTGATATATGGGATTCTATATCTATCTCGATTCCTTTATACCTGTACAACCAACCGTTATCCAATCAAAGTTAATGTACTCTAATGTAATGTATACAAATACAGGGAGAGATATCGAAATACGCCTTTCGACCTCGGTATTTATTTTAGTTATTTAATTCCGATTTTTACTTTGTTCTGTATAACCAATTTTATATCTTGGTTTTTAGTGACATATCCATACATTATTTTTATAGGTTTACCACTCATATTATTGTTGTTGCGTCCACCTATCAACGGGTACCACCACTCGCAAGTTTTCGTCAAATTCCTCTGACAAGAGTCCAAGGAAACTAGGAGTTTCAAGAGGTGTGGACCATGGGGAAGTTACTGTTAGAGGCGTAGATTACATATTACAATCGAAAAGATGGTTGACATCATGTGGGGAAACATCGAATGCAGGACATATATTGAGTAGAAACCTGTTACGGTAGCCAGAACGAAGTTCGGCCAGTGTGACTTGTGTCTCTCTTGGAAATCTGCATTCTTCTTTTGCAAGGGTGGGATAGTGCATGTTCATAACGGGGTTCACTGGGCGCTCTTACAGTTAGGGCGCCTTCTTATACTTATTTGTATATAAATGATTCTTTAGCATGTGTTTTCAAATTTCCACAAAGGCTATTTTAGAAAGTTTACCAACCAATAAATAATTAAAGACAAGGCGTGATCATAAGAGATTGAGGCAGAGTTTTTTTTGCTAATCGGGACCTTTACGCCGACCCCGAACGGCATCTGCAAGGCAGATGAATTTTCACTGAGAAGCTTTTCGTGACAGAAGTACACTCCGAGTGTTTGCCACATGATTTCCGATTGGCGATCAAGCTTAAAAACTTGTTTTCTAAATTTGATGTTGCTTTGCCCAAGATTTTAGCCCAGCGACTTCGGTGTGGTAGGCGGAGATATGGTGCTCATGGTCTTGTCATCAGGTTGTCCGGTAGGTAGGTGAAATGGCTGCAACCCTGGTCGCCGAAGTAGCTATTTAAAGCCGTTTTGATGTCATATAACTCGTCTAAATCTACGGAATGTTACAGTCAATGTATTACAACCAGCAAGATTTGTTGATAAAATTAAGAATGTTCGGGATTGCTATCACAGATAGACCTCTGAGGTCTTCTAGAAACGGGGTTCCAAGTAAACTTAGTCGGACTCTAGCTAGAGCCGGACATTTACACATAAAGTGTTCTACTGTCTCCTTGGCATTTGGATCTTTGCAGCTTCTGCAGTAGTCGTTATACGGAATGCCCATCTTTTCCGCATGCGTACCTACTGCCCAATGACCGGTGCAGACTGCTATCAGTTTGCGTGTGTTGGCCCTGGATTTGTTCAGAAGACTTCTCTCATCAGGTTGTCAACTACGTACGAAATATTGAAAAGTCTCTCAAAAACTGATAGCAAAATTCTGTCCGATCCTTACGATTTTCCTAAATATATAGATCCAAGTTTCACCCAGCGAAGCTTTTTGCCATGTGTGTTGAACTTCAATTTAGAGATACTCCTATTTATAAAAAAAAACGTGACGCAGAACGTCGTGAGTTCGAGGAGCTTCAGATACTGGCTCATAGGAATAATGCCCTAAAATTGTACCAAACCATCCGGCGGATGGCGGAAGGTTTCAAGGCCGGGGCAGATTCCTATAGGAATGTTAGTGGTGACCTGATAGCCTCCAACAGAGTGTGCTTAAGCTATGGAGGAAACACTTCTCTTCGTTGCTAGCTATTGAGGGAGAAGACGAACCCGATAAAATTAAGTGAGAATGACAATATCACAAAGCGTCAGGTAATGACCGAGCTGTTCAAATACGGAGGCGAAAGTTGGTAACGAGCATGAATCGACTCCTATGAAAAATATGATCGGATGAGCGCATACCTCCAGATTAGAACTTAAGTGTACTCTGCCCAATCCACAGAAAAGCCGATCCCGAAAATCCGCGCCAATTACCGCAGAATCAGCCAGCTTAAGCTGGCGTGACTTGTTACGACGCGATCAATTAATGATGGTGATGATGTTCAATTGTAATCGGCCTCTGAATCAAATTTTATTGAATTCTAAGTATCTAACTTTTTGTTATGTTTGATGTTTATTAAAAACTGATCCCAAAGTTCCAGTTATTTAAAAAAATTCTAAATATTCTATGCCCGTATGCCACTCAGCGGAAATCTTTCTTTTTGATGCATTGCTTCGGTGTCCCGAATTATGTGTAGGGTCACAAGTTTCGAACTCAGGGAAAGTGTTTTAAAACTCCAAGGCAAGGTTCCACATGACCTGAATACATTTTATAAATATTTCCGAAACTACCCTATCTAAAAGTATTTATTATCTCGATCGCCCCAACGTTGTTGGCAAGTTACCTAAAACCCGACCGAAAAGTTTTCAAATACGTAAGAGTTTAGGTTAGGTTAGGTTAGGTGGTAGCTGCTCTGATAAGGATAGCTCACTTAGACAATACGAAGGTCCGTTGTGATACCACATACAACAAAAATAACGGTGACTTAGATCTAGCTACTTAGAGAATCGTTGGGTAGCAACGAAAAAGCTCCGAATGATACCGATCTCAACTTTGGATAAATCCTCGGGAGATCCAAGTGAGTCGCGACCGAAGTACCTTCGCCTAGTTCTGGCAAAGGCTTGGCAATCAAGCATAAAGTGATTTGGTGATTCTACCTCATCATTCTCCATACAGCTGCAGCAGGATGAATTTTCCAATATATTGAGACGTACTGCATGGATACCCATGGGACAGTGCCCTGTCAAAACCCCAATGACCATTGATAGATGAGCCTTAGTGAAGCCAATTATTTCAGCAGACCTCCTGCCATCCACTTTCAGCCAGAAAGATCTTGCTACCCCGCCAGAGGTGGTGTCCGCCCAACATTTGGTGACTTGATTCGAGGCCCAGCTATGGACGAGCAATCCCAAAATCCCTACAGCCATCTTCAGCTGGTTCAGTTGTACCGATGCGGGCTAAGAGATCTCCCTGGGATTTTCTACTTTAGTACATTTCTACTGTGAAACAAAAAAATTATAT
The DNA here is from genome assembly GCF_040869045.1 of Eurosta solidaginis. Classification (NCBI taxonomy): domain Eukaryota; kingdom Metazoa; phylum Arthropoda; class Insecta; order Diptera; family Tephritidae; genus Eurosta; species Eurosta solidaginis. The sequence continues at coordinate 315,358,312 of NC_090319.1, read as the reverse complement.
TTTATAAAAATTTTTCCTTCACCTTTATTTTTAAAATTTTCTTTCCATAAATAAATAAAAAAATTTCAATATCATGTCTTCATCACGAGGTAGTTGTGTCAATGACCCAAATGTGTTTTGCTACATTTGTGGGGAATACACAGTCCAAAAATTCAGGAAAAGTATAACAGATTTTATAAAAAGTGCTTATTTTTTGTACTTTAAATTGCAAGTTGTAGGCAAAAACAAGCCATGGATACCTCGAATAGTTTGCAAAATATGCTGTGAACACTTGAGACAGTGGGTCAATGGTAAAAGAAGCCATATGAGATTAGGGGTACCTATGCAATTGAGAGAACAAACAAATCACTTCGATGGCTGTTACTTGTGCTGTGTCGATTTGCGTGGTGTTAATGTTTAAAAAATGTCATATCCAAACGTTCAATCCGCTAAGAGACCTTTACCACACTCAGAGGAAACACCTGTTCCAACATTTTGTTCTACCCGTGAATCATCGAATAGTGAAGTGTCTAGCGATAGTGATATCGAAGAAATAGCGTCTACTGATCCAACAACTTTTACCCAAGTAGAATTAAACGATCTAATAAGGGATCTTGAATTATCTAAGGAATCTGCAGAACTGTTGGCTTCTAGATTAAAAGAAAAAAACTTGTTGGCTACAGGTACGAAAGTGACTCTCTACCGTACAAGGGAGCAAGACTTGCTGCCATTTTTTAATTCGGGAAATGATATAGTTTTTTGCTCAGATGTACAAGGCCTCCTTCTCAAAATGGGTCTTTCAGAATACCACTCAAATGAATGGCGTCTCTTCATAGAACAAGGCGAACCGTTTCACTAGGACCTAAAAGCTATGGAAGAGTGGTACCAAGGCCGATGGGATCAGCATATGATGGCTGACTACTGCTGGGGAATGCAACGTGATTATCTTGCCATACCTCATTCACGAATATCACGTAAACGAAAGTTTTTATGTAAATAAAAAGTTAATAATAAAATAAATAACAAAAAACTTTTCTTTTTTTCACAGTAAAAATTTACTAAAATAGAATATATTAGGAAGATCAGCGCGGATATAAAAAAGTTATATGTCTTTGAAAACAGAATTAATAGGAGATTGTTTTAAAATAATTTGCATATGCACTGGTTGACAAATTATTCGAGAAAACCGTGATTAAAAATGAAAAAATTTTACAAAAAATTTAATTTTTCACATTATTTTTGCAATTTCTCTGACGTTTATGAAGATGTATTAACAACTTGTATACTGATAGAAGCGGCCAAATGTACTATTTTCAACGACATCAAAACTGTGTGATAGAATAAACAAAAACAAAGTTATGGGGCCATATATGCCTTAACCTCTTAAAAAGGGGTTCTTGACCCTATCTAGAAAACTGTACGTAGCATTAAAAAAGTAAGTATACAGTTCTTATCAGGGTACCGAGTACTACCAAATTTGGTTACAAGTAGAGCTGCACCAAAATCACTGTTGATCAGTGTTATTTATAGAAAGTTATCGGCACATCAAAAAATTATAAATTTGCTATCGAAAGTCGATTTGTTTTCAAAAATTTTACGATTTCGTATCGGAGGGTTACCATTTTTAAAGGGAGCGTTATCAATTAGTTATCGACGACTCAACGGTTTGTACTAAACAAAAGCCGATAAAACTTCAATACAAACTCAATGACACAGCCAGGTTAGGTTGAACTGGCCGGTCCATCAGGACCTCACATAGACTGAATGAGTCCGTTACCAAAAGTTTCCTCGTATTTGTGATAGGAGAAACTTAGTTAGCCCCGCGCTTGCACCCATATCTTTCTCGCTGGGTCGATGACATACACCTCTCGCATTCTCTTAATCTCGCCCAATCTAATTGGGAGCAAGCTTCCCAACTATTCGCATATGCCCTGGCCCCAACATAAAAGGTGCTTCTCCCAGTCTCGATTATTTCCAGGGATTTCTTACAGTCTAACACACTTTTAGATGCTGTGCTATGCGACATTATTGTCATTGCCTTAATTGCTGCTTGGCTTTCAATATAAAAACTGACGCGGCTAAGGTTTTTTCTTTCAGTGTTTTCCCCGCTTTGGTTTCGGCAACTACTTCCTCTTGGAAAGCGTTACGGTGATCTGGCAGCTTGAAAAATATGTTTATTTACGGATCAGCACAGTGGGGGGGTCTGCCCCACTCCTTCTACTACGTTGAATCCAGTCTAATTTGTATATGTATATAGAAAGAAACAAGATATCTTGCTCGTAGTATGTGGGAGGAGTTCATAGCTATTAATTTGTCATTGCTTTTAAGGACACTTTAGCATAGATACAGATTTTCGAAAATCGTTTGCAAAACTTTAACAACAATGCAAAACAATGTAAACTTCATAAAATGTGATAAGTTAAATCAACTTTAGTTAAGCTTTTAAGGATTTTGTAACTTATTGCTACAGCTGAGGTATTTTACCTTCCTAGACATGTGCAAGTGGAAAGTGGGAAAATGTTCAGTTTCCTTTGGAAGCCCTACTAGTTTATCATAAACCTCGTTTGCATGGGCCGTGATTTTGTCATTGTGATGATAACATAATGCGTATATAATTTTATTATTATTATCCACAAATTTTTATGCTTTAATGGAATAAGAGCTGGTAGTAATTGTAAAACGAAATTTAAACAAGTAAGGAAGGCTAAGTTCGGGTGTAACCGAACATTACATACTCAGTTGAGAGTTATGGAGACAAAATAAGGGAAAATCACCATGTAGTAAAAAGAACCGAGGGTAACCCTGGAATGTGTTTGTATGACATGTGTATAAAATAGAAAGTATTAACGAGTATTTTAAGAGGGAGTGGGCCATAGTTCTATAGATGTAGGCCATTTAGGGATATCGCCATAAAGGTGGACCAGGCCTGACTCTAGAATTTGTTTGTACGATATGGGTATCAAATAAAAGGTGTTAATGAGTATTTTAAAAGGGCGTAGGCCTTAGTTCTATAGGTGGACGCCTTTTTGGAATATCGTTATAAAGGTGGGCCATGTTTGACTCTAGAATGAGTTTGTACAATATGGGTATCAAACGAAAGGTGTTAATAAGTATTTTAAAAGGGAGTGAGCCTTAGTTCTATAGGTGGACGCCTTTTCGAGATGTCGACATAAAGTTGGGCCAGGGGTGACTCTAGAATTTGTTTGTACGATATGGGTATTAAATTAAAGGTATTAAGGAGGGTTTTAAAAGGGAGTGGTGGTAGTTGTATATGTGAAGGCGTTTTCCAGATATCGACCAAAATGTGGACCAGGGTGACCCAGAACATCATCTGTCGGGTACCGCTAATCTAATATATAAAATTCTTCTGTCACGGTTTTAGAGGCTGAACTCTTCCGAAACGGCTAAACCGATTCTCATGAAATTTTGTGAGCATATTGGGTAGGTCTGAGAATCGGCCAACGTCTATATTTTTTTTCGCTACGTGTCTAGGGTCTTGAGATCAAAACGTGGACCCGGGTACCCCTAGAATGTGTTTATACAATGTGGATGTCAAATGAAAGCTGTTGATGAGTGCAATAGTACAGGATAATTTTCATACAACTGGGAGGCTAGGGCCTCGAGATATAGGCCAAAACGTGCACCCGGGTGCCCCTAGAATGTGTTTGCACAATATGGATACAAAATTAAAGCTATTGATGAGTGCTATAGTACAGGATAACTTTCATACAACTGAGAGACTAGGGTCTAGAGATATAGCCCAAAACGTGGACCCGGGTGCCCTAGAATGTGTTTATACAATATGGATATCAAATGAAAGTTGTTGATGAGTGCAATAGTGCAGAATAATTTTCATACAACTGGGAGGCTAGGGTCTCGAGATATAGGCCAAAACGTGGACCCGGGTACCCCTAGAATGTGTTTGCACAATATGGATACCAAATGAAAGCTGTTGATGAGTGCTATAGTACAGGATAATTTTTATACAACTGGGAGGCTAGGGTCTCGAGATAAATCCCAACACGTGGACCCGGGTACCCCTAGAATGTGTTATACAATATGGATATCAAATGAAAACTGTTGATGAGTGCTATAGTACAGGATAATTTTCATACAACTGGGAGGCTAGGGTCTCGAGATATAGCCCAAAACGTGGACCCGGATACACGTAGAATATATTTTTTCATTATGGGTATCAACTTCAAGCCGTTGATGTGTGCTTTAGTACAGAGTAAGTTTTACACCGCTGAGTGACTAGGGCCTCGAGATATAGGCCAAAACATGGACCCGGATACCCCTAAAATGTGTGTGTATTATGGATATCAAATGAAAGCTGTTGCTGAGAGCTCTAAACTTCATTGTGATATTCGATTTAGTCGCATCTACCTGGCAAATCTGATAAATATGCATGCGAAGTCGAAATAAAGACAAGAATTTATAATATCCACATACCTATTTACATACGTCCTATTCGACTTGCCTGAAATTTCGAATATAAATTTGCCTATATTAGTATTTACCTGGCTTTTTTGCGGAAAGTATACCAGAGACGGACTGGGACTGTGATTAGGACTAGGACTGGGACTGAGAATGAGACTCGGAGTGGGACTGGGACTGAGACTCGGAATGGGACTGGAACAAAATACATACGACCCTCTGGGACTGGCAATACGAGGTGAAGAAGAAGGAGAAAAACTTGAGAGAAAAGAAAATAGAGGAGACTGAGAAAGAGATAGAATGAGACGAAGATGGAGATAAAGCGAAAAAGACGGAGGGAGGAGTGAATAAAAAGATTAGGAAAAAATGTAGAGGGGTAGGGCAGAGTTAGATGGAAAAAGCTTATTAAAAGTTATGCAGATAGGGCAAATTTAGGGCAGAACAACGTCTGCCGGGTCTGCTAGTTTATTTATATATGTAATACCACGAACAATATTCCTTCCAAGATTCCAAGGCCTTTTTATTTCGCTCTGCAAACCTTTTTCATTTTCTTCTACTTAATATGGTAGGTGTCACACCCATTTTACCAAGTTTTTTTCTAAAGTTATATTTTGCGTCAATATACCAATACAACTGCCATGTTTCATCCCTTTTTTCGTATTTGGTATATAATTGTGGCATTTTTTTCATTTTTCGTAATTTTCGATATCGAAAAAGTGGGCGTGGTCATAGTCGGCCATTTCGGCCATTTTTTACACCAATACAAAGTGAGTTCAGATAAGTACGTGAACTGAGTTTAGTAAAGATATATCGATTTTTGCTCAAGTTATCGTGTTAACGGCCGAGCGGAAGAACAAACGGTCGACTGTGTATAAAAACTGGGCGTGGCTTCAACCGATTTCGCCCTTTTTCACAGAAAACAGTTATCGTCCTAGAATCTAAGCATCTACCAAATTTCACAAGGATTGGTAAATTTTTGTTCGACTTATGGCATTAAAAGCATCCTAAACAAATTAAATGAAAAAGGGCGGAGCCACACCCATTTTGAAATTTTCTTTTATTTTTATATTTTGTTGCACCATATCATTACTGGAGTTGACTGTTGACATAATTTACTTATATATTGTAAAGATATTAACTTTTCTTTTAAAATTTGACTTTAAAAAAAATTGTTTAAAAGTGGGCGTGGTCGTTCTCCTATTTTGCTAATTTTGATTAAGCATACATATAGTAATAAGAGTAACGTTCCTGCCAAATTTGATCATGATATCTTCAACGACTGCCAAATTACAGCTTGCAAAACTTCTAAATTACCTTCTTTTAAAAGTGGGCGGCGCCACGCCCATTGTCCAAAATTTTACTAGTTTTCTATTCTGCGTCATGATTTCAACTCACCTACTAAGTTTCATCGCTTAATCGCTATTTGGTAATGAATTATCGCACTTTTTCGATTTTTCGAAATTTTCGATATCGAAAAAGTGGGCGTGGTTATAGCCCGATATCGTTCATTTTAAATAGCGATCTGAGATGAGTTCCCAGGAACCTACGTACCAAATTTCATCAAGATACCTCAAAATTTACTCAAGTTATCGTGTTAACGGACAGACGGACGGACGGACATGGCTCAATCGAATTTTTTTTCGATACTGATGATTTTGATATATGGGATTCTATATCTATCTCGATTCCTTTATACCTGTACAACCAACCGTTATCCAATCAAAGTTAATGTACTCTAATGTAATGTATACAAATACAGGGAGAGATATCGAAATACGCCTTTCGACCTCGGTATTTATTTTAGTTATTTAATTCCGATTTTTACTTTGTTCTGTATAACCAATTTTATATCTTGGTTTTTAGTGACATATCCATACATTATTTTTATAGGTTTACCACTCATATTATTGTTGTTGCGTCCACCTATCAACGGGTACCACCACTCGCAAGTTTTCGTCAAATTCCTCTGACAAGAGTCCAAGGAAACTAGGAGTTTCAAGAGGTGTGGACCATGGGGAAGTTACTGTTAGAGGCGTAGATTACATATTACAATCGAAAAGATGGTTGACATCATGTGGGGAAACATCGAATGCAGGACATATATTGAGTAGAAACCTGTTACGGTAGCCAGAACGAAGTTCGGCCAGTGTGACTTGTGTCTCTCTTGGAAATCTGCATTCTTCTTTTGCAAGGGTAGGATAGTGCATGTTCATAACGGGGTTCACTGGGCGCTCTTACAGTTAGGGCGCCTTCTTGTACTTATTTGTATATAAATGATTCTTTAGCATGTGTTTTCAAATTTCCACAAAGGCTATTTTAGAAAGTTTACCAACCAATAAATAATTAAAGACAAGGCGTGATCATAAGAGATTGAGGCAGAGTTTTTTTTGCTAATCGGGACCTTTACGCCGACCCCGAACGGCATCTGCAAGGCAGATGAATTTTCACTGAGAAGCTTTTCGTGACAGAAATACACTCCGAGTGTTTCCCACATGATTTCCGATTGGCGATCAAGCTTAAAAACTTGTTTTCTAAATTTGATGTTGCATTGCCCAAGATTTTAGCCCAGCGACTTCGGTGTGGTAGGCGGAGATATGGTGCTCATGGTCTTGTCATCAGGTTGTCCGGTAGGTAGGTGAAATGGCTACAACCCTGGTCGCCGAAGTAGCTATTTAAAGCCGTTTTGATGTCATATAACTCGTCTAAATCTACGGAATGTTACAGTCAATGTATTACAACCAGCAAGATTTGTTGATAAAATTAAGAATGTTCGGGATTGCTATCACAGATAGACCTCTGAGGTCTTCTAGAAACGGGGTTCCAAGTAATCTTAGTCGGACTCTAGCTAGAGCCGGACATTTACACATAAAGTGTTCTACTGTCTCCTTGGCATTTGGATCTTTGCAGCTTCTGCAGTAGTCGTTATACGGAATGCCCATCTTTTCCGCATGCGTACCTACTGCCCAATGACCGGTGCAGACTGCTATCAGTTTGCGTGTGTTGGCCCTGGATTTGTTCAGAAGGCTTCTCTCATCAGGTTGTCAACTACGTACGAAATATTGAAAAGTCTCTCAAAAACTGATAGCAAAATTCTGTCCGATCCTTACGATTTTCCTAAATATATAGATCCACGTTTCACCCAGCGAAGCTTTTTGCCATGTGTGTTGAATTTCAATTTAGAGATACTCCTATTTATAAAAAAAAACGTGACGCAGAACGTCGTGAGTTCGAGGAGCTTCAGATACTGGCTCATAGGAATAATGCCCTAAAATTGTACCAAACCATCCGGCGGATGGCGGAAGGTTTCAAGGCCGGGGCAGATTCCTATAGGAATGTTAGTGGTGACCTGATAGCCTCCAACAGAGTGTGCTTAAGCTATGGAGGGAACACTTCTCTTCGTTGCTAGCTATTGAGGGAGAAGACGAACCCGATACCCCAATCGCCGATGATGGGAAACCCGATCCGTCAGCCGACTAAAATTAAGTGAGAATGACAATATCACAAAGCGTCAGGTAATGACCGAGCTGTTCAAATACGGAGGCGAAAGTTGGTAACGAGCATGAATCGACTCCTATGAAAAATATGATCGGATGAGCGCATACCTCCAGATTAGAACTTAAGTGTACTCTGCCCAATCCACAGAAAAGCCGATCCCGAAAATCCGCGCCAATTACCGCAGAATCAGCCTGCTTAAGCTGGCGTGACTTGTTACGACGCGATCAATTAATGATGGTGATGATGTTCAATTGTAATCGACCTCTGAATCAAATTTTATTGAATTCTAAGTATCTAACTTTTTGTTATGTTTGATGTTTATCAAAACTGATCCCAAAGTTCCAATTATTTAAAAAAATTCTAAATATTCTATGCCCGTATGCCACTCAGCGGAAATCTTTCTTTTTGATGCATTGCTTCGGTGTCCCGAATTATGTGTAGGGTCACAAGTTTCGAACTCAGGGAAAGTGTTTTAAAACTCCAAGGCAAGGTTCCACATGACCTGAATACATTTTATAAATATTTCCGAAACTACCCTATCTAAAAGTATTTATTATCCCGATCGCCCCAACGTTGTTGGCAAGTTACCTAAAACCCGACCGAAAAGTTTTCAAATTCGTAAGAGTTTAGGTTAGGTTAGGTTAGGTGGTAGCTGCCCTGATAAGGATAGCTCACTTAGACAATACGAAGGTCCGTTGTGATACCACATACAACAAAAATAACGGTGACTTAGATCTAGCTACTTAGAGAATCGTTGGGTAGCAACGAAAAAGCTCCGAATGATACCGATCTCAACTTTGGATAAATCCTCGGGAGATCCAAGTGAGTCGCGACCGAAGTACCTTCGCCTAGTTCTGGCAAAGGCTTGGCAATCAAGCATAAAGTGATTTGGTGATTCTACCTCATCATTCTCCATACAGCTGCAGCAGGATGAATTTTCCAATATATTGAGACGTACTGCATGGATACCCATGGGACAGTGCCCTGTCAAAACCCCAATGACCATTGATAGATGAGCCTTAGTGAAGCCAATTATTTCAGCAGACCTCCTGCCATCCACTTTCAGCCAGAAAGATCTTGCTACCCCGCCAGAGGTGGTGTCCGCCCAACATTTGGTGACTTAATTCGAGGCCCAGCTATGGACGAGCAATCCCAAAATCCCTACAGCCATCTTCAGCTGGTTCAGTTGTACCGATGCGGGCTAAGAGATCCGCTTGACAGTTGCCCGGGATATCACTATGGCCCGGGACCCAGATAATCTTAATTGTAAAATAATTCGATGTAATCGCAAGCGAGATCGGGCACTCCCAGACCACCCTCGATCGCACTGTAGTTGAGCTCAAGGCCTTGATAGCCGCTTGGCTATCAGAGTTGATGTTAAATTCCCTAAACGTGGTAGCACTGGATAGTATTTCATTCACCGTATCCTTAATCGATCAGCCAACTTAAACTTGCGGCTTACATTTAGCCCTGAACAATTTCGACCCATCCGTGAACAAGTTTACTGGTCCCATGCCCCAGATAATTCCTCTTCCCTACTCCTCTCTTTGTGGAATAACTGGGGTGAAGGTTGTATAGAGAGTAAGAGTTTATTATTGCAACAATTTTTCCTCTCATGTATCATTGTTATCGGGTCCTGATATATGTTTCGAGTTTCAAGACTCTGGCTCCACGATAAGTGACTCAAAATCGACTTCAAAATTTCCCAACTTTGTACTGAAGCTTCCGGACAAACATGAAATAAAGAATGTAAAAAGAGTGTGTATCAATGGTAGGAAATACACATTGGCGCTCACAGCTAAGCATTGTTTCCGAAGTTACTGAAATTGTAATAGTTTTTGATTCCATGTTCGCTTTGAAAAGTCATCTTACCTATACAAGCGAACGCTGCACGGCATACTCTAGTAAATAATAAATGCCTTAACAGTCATATAAGCAATTTCTGCAAATTACATTTCAAAGCAATGTTTAAGTAATATAAAAACAAAAAAATAGTTACAGGCACACAAACTTAAAACATAAATAAATATGAAAATAGCGGTTTAATAGAAAACATTGCTAACAACTGCAGCTCCTCCACATCGCAAATAACTGGAAGCTGAGTTTTGCATGGGCGGCTAATAAGTATGAGTCGACCATCTTAATTGGTCGTTATGATACCTTCATATATCCATGTGCATATAGTCAAAAGGGTTATTATTACCTTTATATTAAGTCGGTTTCATGTTTGTCCCCTCATTTCCATACGAATTTTTGCCCCACGGAAAACTCTTTTTCGGTAACTTCCTGTTGAGCTAGACACTTGATACATAGAACATAGTTGAGATCTGAGAGACATTACAATGTCAGTGAAAAAAAAATCCGCAAGGTGGCGCACGGATCGAGATATACAGAAAATTTAGTTTAAAATGTAATTTTTGCGAACGACTTTTAATTAACTTCTCGGTGATCCAGAGACTTAAAACTTAGCACACAGATTGCGAGTCGATGGCACTACAATTCGTGGAAACAAAATGCCGCCAGGTGGCAGACGAATCGAGATAAACGAAAATCCCTGAAAATTCCTGAAAAACGCAGGGAATCTTGCAATCGATTTTTGAGTTACTTCCCGGTAAGCTGGAGATATGAAGCTTGATCCGTAAGTCAGAACCCGGTGACAATGCAATGTTTTATGAAAAAGGTTCCGCTAGGTGGCGCATGGATCGAGATATTAGGAAAATTGGTTTTAATTTGAGAATTTTTCAATCCGTTTTTAACTAACTTGCCTGTTACCTAGAGACTTGTAACTTAGCACATGGTTCGAGACCCGGTGGCAATATAATTTATAGAAAACAAAGTTCCGCTAGGTGGCGTGCCAATTGAGATAACTACAAATCTCTGAAAAACGAGGGGAATCTTGTGATCGATTTTTGAGTAACTAGCCGGTGAGCTAGAGATTTGAAACTTGGGCAGTGGATCAGAACCAAGTGACAATGCAACATTTGATCAGAAAAAATCTGCTAGGTGGCACGCGGATCGAGATAGTAAGAAAATAAATTTTAATTTGGGAATCTTTCAATCCATTTTTAACTCACTTCCCGCTTACCTAGAGACTTGAAACTTGGCACTTAGTTAGAGGTCTGGTGACAATACAACTTATAGAAAACAAAGTTCCGCTAGATGGCGCGCTAGTAAATATAACTGCAAATCCTTTAAAAAGGGGGAATCTTGCGATCGATTTTCGAGTAACTTCCCGATGAGCTAGAGACATGAAATTTGGGCCGTAAGTCAGAACCCGGTGACAATGCAATATTTTATCAAAAAAAATTCGCTAGATGGCGCATGCATCGAGATATTGAGAAAGCTTGTTTTAAATTGGGAATCTTGCAATCGATTGTTAACTAACTTCCTGGATATCTAGAGACTTGAAACCTGAAATATAGTTTAAAACTCGGTGACAGTGTGTTTGATCAAAAAATTTGAGCTACGTAACGCACAAATCGAACTATTTAGAAGATTAGGCCATACCTTCATGGCTAGCCTCTTGAGTGTTGCAGGCGTTGTAGAATTCCACCTCGTTGAAGGCCCAACTCAATGCACGTCATTGCATATATACTTTCAGGCGTATGTGAATTTCACCACGATTTTAAGCTGTGCAAATTAAGTAGCGAAACGAGGTGGAATTCTCTTGTTATGATGCGAGGTGGATTTCTGTTGTTTTCGCCAGTGTTGTCAGCGAAAATTACACTAGTTCTCTTAAATCTTGCTATTTTGAACAAATAAATAAAGATAAGAATTTTCACTTAGGAATTACTTAAATTACTAATCAAAGGTTCAATTGTCTTTTTGCAGGCAGTACTAAAAAATTGAAAATAAAAAGATTATAAAAAATGTTTAAGAACTACCTTTATATAAATTGACCAAAAAACAGAAGGCAATTTTTCCTTTAATACAGACATAGTCTTGTTGAATTTTGACTAAAAAACTATAACAAAGCTCTTGTAAAAGAAGTTTGGGATTTAAAATTATAAAGGTAGAGTACGTTTTTAAATTTTATTTAATCAATTAGTTAATCCCAAGTACATTGTTTGCCTTAAATTGAAAGATTGCGCTCCAGCTTTATAGTTTTAAATACCAAAATTCTTACAAGAGCTATTGTTAAAGTTTTTTTAGTCAAAATTCAACAAGACTATGTCTGTATTAAAGGAAAAATTGCCTTCTATTTTTTTGGTCCATTTATATAAAGGTAGTCCTTAAAATTTTTTTATCTTCTTTTTATTTTTATAATGAACTAGCAGACCAGGCAGACGTTGTTCTGCTCTAAATTTGGTCTATCTGCATACATCTTAATAAGCTCTTTCCGTCTAACTCTGCCTCCCCCCTCTTATATTTTTCTTAATCTTTTATTCACTCCTCCCTCCGTCTTTTTCGATTCATCTATCTCTATTTCGTCTCAAACTATCTCTTTCTCAGTCTCCTTCTCCTACCCTCATTTCTCTTCTCTCAAGTTCTTCTCATTCTCCTTCATCTCTTATTGCCAGTCCCAGAGGGTGGTCCTAATCCCAGTCCCAGTCCGTCTCTGGTCTAATTCCCGGAAAAAAGGATCGTAAATACTAATACAGACAAATTAATACACCAAATTTCAGGCAAATCGAATAGGACGTACATAGGTACATATATAGGTATATGGGTATTATTAATTCATGCCTTTATTTCGGCTTCGCATGCTTATTTATCAGTTTTGCCAGGTTGATGCTACTAAATCGAATATTACAATGGAAATTACTTTAAAGCTCTCAGCAATAGCTTTCATTTGATATCCATAATTCACACACATTGTACAGGTATCCGGGTCGACGTTTTGGCCTATATCTCAAGACCATTGTCACCCAGCGATATAAAAATTACTATGTACTAAAGGACACATCAACAGCTTTCATTTGCTATCCATATTACACACACCTTCTAGGGGTATCCGGGTCCACGTTTTGGCCTATATCTCGAGACCCGCGTCACACAGCGATATAAAAATTACTTTGCACTAAAGCACACATCAACAGCTTCAATTTGATACCCATAATATAAAAACACCTCCTAGTATTACCCTGATCCACATTTTGGCCTTTATCTCGAGACCCTAGTCACCCAGGGATATGAAAATTACCCTGTACTAAAGCACTCATCAAAAGCTTTCATTTGATATCCATTTTGTATAAACACATTTTAGGGGTGCCCGGGTCCACGTTTTGGCCTATATTTCGAGACCCTAGTCACCAATACGTATGAAAACTACACTGTACAAAAGCACTTATCAACAGCTTTCATTTGATGTCCATATTATATAAACACATTCTAGGGGTGCCCGGTCCACGTTTTGGCCTATATCTCGAGACCCTAGTCACCAATAGGTATGAAAACTACCCTGCAGTAAAGCACTCAGCAACAGCTTTCATTTGATATCGATATTGTATAAACACATTCTAGGGGTGCCCGGGTCCACGTTTTGGCCTATATCTCGAGACCCGAGTCACCCAGGGGTACGAAAAATACTCAGTATCAAATTACTCATAAACAGATTCCATTTGATACCCATATTGTACAAACACATCCCAGGATTACCCAGGTCCACTTTTTGATATCAAGACCCTAGCCAGAACGGGATAAAAAGTATCGTATGTCCTCTCCACCAATTTTCAGCCAAATTTGTTCATCCGTTCTTGAGTTATGCGTAGTGTAACTAACACGACTTTCTTTATATAGCATTTTTCTAAAAAAAAAAGCATAACTCTAGAATGGCTAAACCGATTTGGGATTTCAAAATCAACTAACCATCATCTCTCCTTCCCGTATCTTTCCTAAAAATTTCATGGCAATCTTTTTATCCGTTCTCGAGTTATGGAGTGACGATCAAATTGTACACTTCTTTTTATATATACATAGATTTTGTGTTATCTAGAAAAAGTGTTGGTTGCGTCTTCTCTATAGCGAAGTTAATACAGTACGGATATAGCTTTTTACGTTTTAAAGCTTTCGCGCTTAATGCTTTTCACTCGTTTTTTTATAGAACAGCAAGTATGTAGGTGTTTGTTCAGGTATTCCTGTACAAAAGTAAATTATCATATGGCGGTTGCCATTTGCTATTGTAGAATAAATAGTAAAAACTAATTGCAAATGAGTTCCCCGAAAAATAAAAAAAAATTATAAAAACGTTAACCGTTGATACACACATACATATGTATATAGACATGTATATGATATTAAGCATCCGTTTTCGCAAAAATTAAAACTATAAACTTTAAGGTTCTTTTGAATGAAATAAAAACTGTATCTTAGACTTTAAATAGGCTACTAAGTAGAGACTACAGAGATGCTTTGGTAAGTTTGAAGAAACTGAATTCATTTGAAAAACGGGACCCTTAATACAAGCGGAGGTCTTGAGTTTGTTGATGCCAACATTCCCAGTATGCAAGAAGTGCTATGTGTATATATATAGAAGGCGCTATAACCACCGAAGAGATTTTAGGCCGAGCTTCTCTTCGTATTTGCATCGTGCTCCTTTTATATATTTTTTATTTTCAAATTTGCTGAACGGGATCTAAATGTATTATGCCGATTCCAAACGCCATCTGGAGTGTTTGCCAAATCATTCCAGAGGGGCGACTTCGCTTAGAAAAACGTTTGTTCTAATTGAAAAAAATTGTTTTTAAAATTTGTAATGTTGCTTTGCTCGGGGCTTGAACTCACCATATTAAGGGTGGTAGGCAGAGCATGCTACCACCACACCACGGTGGCTGCCACAAATTTGTAGTTACTTAGTGAAAACCAAGCATAAGTCTCCGGAATTACACGCGCATGCACAATCATAAGTAATTTGAAGCTTACGTCCTTTAAGCACCCCTGCAAAAATTGTTGGATTACGTGTTTCATTTTTTTCATGTTGGAGTACTCTAACAATACTCCTTTGCAATGCGTTTGCAGACCACCATCAGCCGATCATTGCTCGTGTTTTAACGAACGTGATCATGACACGATGACGATCGAACAGATTTTCCAAAAGTAAAATATTGCGTGCAAATAACTGATAATAAAATTTACTATGATAACTCGGATAAAATGCAATCGCGCAACTGGTTTTATGTATACATACTATAGTATAGAGAAATATTCCATTTGAAAACCAAATCGTTTTAATTCCCATTTTGCACGGTTACTATTAAACCTATGGCGGCCACCGTGGTGTGATGGTAGCGTGCTCCGCCTATCACACCGTATGCCCTGGGTTCAACTCCCGGGCAAAGCAACATCAAAATTTTAGAAATAAGATTTATCAATTAGAAGAAAATTTTTCTAAGCGGGGTCGCCCCTCGGCAGTGTCTGGCAAGCGCTCCGATTGTATTTCTGCCATGAAAAGCTCTCAGTGAAAACTCATCTGCCTTGCAGATGCCGTTCGGAGTCCGCATAAAACATATAGGTCCCGTCCGGCCAATTTGTAGGGAAAAATCAAGAGGAGCACGACGCAAATTGGAAGAGAAGCTCGGCCTTAGATCTCTTCGGAGGTTATCGCGCCTTACATTTATTTATTTTTTTTTATACGACACATAATTCAAAAATATAATACTATACATAGTATTTACATATATCTACGAAATAAAATACAAATACATACTACCTACTACCTACAACCGACATACATATAGTTAAAAAACCAACCACCAAAATTGCAGATATTTAAAGCTCGCGTAGGAGTACTTTGTCATTTGATCCTCTGTAGGTGCTCCATGGAATACTACAGTGAAAGTACTTTGGAAAGTACTCTCACGTATGTACTCTATGGAATACTCACAAACAAAGCGAGAGTGGGATCACCTACTCCTCTCCTAGGACATCGCAATGTGAATTGGAGCACATTTTTTGTATGAATACAGATTAGTTTTGGAACACTCCTATACTCCTAAAGGAGTATTCTTTACATTATTTATGGAGTACTCGCGTTTTTTTGAAGGGACGGTTAAAGAAACGTTTTGCTGTTTCTCTTTCGTCTCTTTATATAAATAAATGCAGTATTATAACTTTTTTGTTTATCAACCCTTCAATTGAAATTTGTTTGCGCTGCATAGATATAAATATGTCTTCGAATGAGTAACTGTGTAAGTAAGCGAGTAAAATGAACAAGTCGCTATTGTGTGGTACTTTTAAATTGTTGTTGCGGTTACACTTGCTACCACCAGCCAAAGTGTCAGACTCAGCAATTGTGTGTGCAAACGAATAGCCAGCAAGTAAGTAATTGTTGAAGGACTAGTAAAGTAAGTCAGTAAACAAATCTAGTTGATTGTCATAAAAACTATGCTGCATTAAATATGTATAAGTGGCAACACTGCTCTACACAGCGAAGCGTTACATTGTGGTAACTTAATCACCCACCAGAAGACCAAAAACAAAAGTACAGCAAATTGGTAGCAATTGGAGCAGAGAGCTTGGAACTATGCAGCTTTGCAACAAAGTTGGCTTGCGTGATGCACTTTTGTGGGTGTAAGTGTATTTGTATGTGTGTCTCTGTGTAAACGTGCCTGAGAGTGTGATTGTGTTTTTGCCTTGAAATTTAGCACTGTAAGCGAGAAAAAAAGGGGCGTAACAAACGCGATTGAAGAACACAGTTAAGATGTTCCAGATGTAAATTAAAGGAGAAAAGGGAAATGGGGGAGAAGAGGGGAACATGATGATACTGCTGTAAGTGTTGAATTGCTTACAAATCATTATATATGTATGCACACAGCAATAGCATCAGCAGAAAAATCTACAAAAACAATACCAATACCATAATATTTAACACTTCAAGGCTGCATTGGCAATCCAACTACTCTATTATGTTAAGTGTGTGAGTGTGTGAGTATGTGACTGTGGCATTTTGCTATTTTTATGATTGTTGACTTCCTCAAGCAGCACATAAAGTTTTCAAGCATTCACTAACACACACACACACACACAGACTTGCACATATGCTCACTTGCACTGTCATTCGAGTGAGTAAAAGTAACAAGTCACAATTGCATGCATTTAAGTTGTGAGCGTGCAGCGCATATTAAAGTGTAATTTTAACTGTGAATCGCATATGTAGCAAATAATCTTCATAAATGTTTATATACGTAACACATATTTGTGTATAACCATAAAAATGCAACTGATTAAGTAGTATTAAAAAATAAATTTTGCCATGAAAATATAACAATTTCAGAAATAATTTTTAAGAGCATTACAAAGTGAGACTTTATGTTGCAGACATTTTTGTTAAAATCTCGGGTGAGCAATAAAAATTAAAATTTCACTTGCTCGAATATGCTGGATACTGATCGTCGTATTCAACCCCAACTGAGTCGTTACAAGACCATATTGGCAGCTTAGAAATCAAAGGAAGAATAACTCTTAACAAGTGCTTCTTTGGACATAAGCAAATGGAAAGTAAAGAACTTTGCTTTTTGCGAACATAAATCACGCTTTACAAGTCGCTTATCGTACCTGTCCTAATGTATGACTCAAAATCACAGATGGTGTCGAGAGAAGATGAGACGACTCTTGGAGTGCTCGAGAGAAAAGTTCTCCGGAAGACTTATGATCCTGGGCTTGAAAGCCGACTGCGAGCATCGAAGGAGATACAATGACGAGCTTTGAGCAGATATGAGTTGACCTTTCTTGGTGCTCCCAATTGGTGTCAGTTATCGCGAAACCTTTACCTTTTATAACCTTTCTATAACGAATCGAAATGTCTGTTCGCATGACATTAAATCTCAGCGAATCACATTTACAGAAAATCTGATATCACTGTTCAGCATAGCCTAACACAGTTTAAAACATTTTAAGATCAGCACATACTCCACACTTTCAATTATCAATTTTTGTTATCCACAAACGATAGGTACCTGACCAAGATGTCTCCGTACAATTAAGGATGTGTTCCGCAGAAAAATCAATTAAGAATGTATACTTATCTTAAATTTGGTAAAGAGACCATTCAGAGCTTGGTGACCGAGCATCCAGGCACGAACTTTACTGCCAACTTTCTAACGAAGAGACCGCATTACTCCAAAAAAAAGCTTTATTATCAACTTTGAAAGCTGTAGAGCCTCCATTACTCTGAAGAAAAAGGTTTCTTCGAAATCTGCAGATACCGGGAACGCCTAATTGTCAACTTACCCAAAAGTGAACTCCCCTCGCGTTTGAGGGGAAGTCACAGCCTCGTGTATCTATCACTAGGATGCCGATCCCAATGACAAGAGCTTAAACCTGTGTTCGAATTTCATTTTACGATCCGTAATCGAAACTCATTTTTCAAATCACAATAGCTCTAAAAAGGTGAATCGGACTAACGGAATGGTTATGATTGATTTCCATAAGGTTAGTTGGATCAGCTCTTTTATATAGATACAGATAAGGCAAGTTTGTCATGAGCTTAATGATATATGTGACAATTTTTAGAAATATATTGACGATTGCATAGTTATTGTTTGATTGAAAATGGTTTCAATCCTAGCACATAATACGGGCCTGTATGTGAGTATCTATGATACATTGTATACAGATCACAACTGGCTTTTCCTGCACCCCACAGTTTTTAATAATGACCATGATGAGATCGCGCAAGCGATACACAGCGCCCAAATTGCCCCCTTTCGGGTAAATCACCACTATGGATTAGATAGCCATGTTAGTATGATCACCTTTTATGATCTCTTTATCTACCGCGGACATATTGTAAATCCCTTATCCGCAGGGGGTATAAAGGTGATAGTTGGGAATAGAGCTGTAATTAAAAAGCTTTCAATAAGTGTGGTCCTTATAAATAAATATCTGATATCTATCGTGTTCTGTGCTCGCTAGTCTAAGACTCCAGCCATTAGAAGTGACACATCTAGGGTCTGAAACGCTTTTAGTAGGGGATAGAGTTATTTTACAACATATGTCTTGGTTTTTGATATGGTTATTCAGTTTGGTTGTTGAACAAACTTCTGCTAAAACTATGGAACCATTCAGTTTGTGTGAGGTCCTCACAGACCGCCCAGTTCAGCCTAACTAAACCTGTTATTGATTGTTAAGCCAATTATTCGTGACCAAGCCTGCTCTTGTTATTATTGTAACACTTGCAGCATTTACTTTTCTCTTGAAAGCTGCTACTATGAAAGTTGCTAGTTTCTGCGGTAGAAGTGCTCTATTAGGACGGCAAGTTAATTTTTAACTCAGAGTTTACCCGACGTGAGGGGTTAAATTAATGATTTTTTGACCAATTTTTTTAATTAGCTCTAAGCTAAAAAAAAAATAACTTGCCATTCTGCAAGTGGGCCTTAAAGTTGTACCATTTATATGGGTTTCAATTTTTTCAAAAAAGAAACTCTTTTAATCAAGCTAGCATACGAACACCATGGCGTATACATAACTTTTCAAATAATATAATATATGTTTGTCAGTTGTGCATAGCATACAGAACATATTAATATTATTATCCCAACGGAATATTGTAGTGGCTTAATCGAATCATTGCGATTAATATAGGCATTAAAGTGTTTCAAAATAAAAAGCATTTCTCATTTGTGTGATATGGGTGTTTCCATGAAAGTGTCAACCAAAAGCAAAAATATAAAATTCTGCCTAGGATAGTTTTATAGATGCCAATCGTAACTTGCATATGTCGTCCTTTAAAAGACCAAATATTGACCCGATTTATTGGCTGGTATAGAAGATATTAACGGTTTATCAAACATACTTAAATAGTTAAAAACAAACGTTGGGTTAAGTTTCAACATACCGCCCTAATATTGCAATATAGCCATAACTCAAGTAAGATTGTCGATATGTATGTTCATCAAATTATTATGTGCTGTCAAACTGACTGATAAAAACGTTTAACAATAGACGGGTTGAAGGCTGTGGTGTCTTTAAGGATCGCGATTTTTCGCAAGCGTTCGGACGTTGCAGTGCATTTATCGGACAGCAATACTCCAAGCAATTCATTTCGTAAGCCTTTAGATCGCTATAAAGTAGCTTTGTACCGCTTTCGGAAAACATTTGTAATTTTCGTTGCCGATTGCCGTTTATAGGTTAGGTTAGGTTAGGTTCAAGTGGCTGCCATCCGAATCGGAGCGGCTCACTTAGGCCTTCATCGGCCCATTGTGAAACCACACGGATTTATTCCTACCCTCCTAATCAAGCCACTTCGTTGAGTTTGTGAAGGTAACTAAGCGTCGTGTATTGACCTCAGCTATATCAGTCAGATCTACAAGAAACATCTTGCCCATGAAACGTTTCCTTTTTTTACCGAGCCCTGGACATTCGCAAAGTAGATGCCTAACAGTTTCAGGCTCTTCTTCGTTGCCGCAGCTTCTACAATAATCATTAAATGGAGCGCCAATCCTTTCCGCATGCGGTCCAATACAGATGTGACCAGTGAGAAGACCCACAACTAAGGAAAGATCCCTCTTACGGAAGATGAGAATCTTACGCGATCTCTACTCATTTCATTCCGGTGAGTTTTTCCGTGTGGCATCCATCATGATGCTTCTACCTAGCTCCCGCTTCCATCAATAGCGCCTCCTTTATCTTGAGTTTCCAGATGGACAGCGGCATGCCCAACTTCTTGCAGGATGGCGAAAGTGGAAGGGAGGTACAGTTTCTTGCAAGGTCATCCGCCATCTCATTACCTGGTATGCCCCTATGCCCCGAAACCCATACCGGATGCAGAGCAAACTGTTCAGCCATCACGTTAAGTGATCTGCGACAGCCTACTACGGTTTCAGAATTAGTTATGATTGTGTCAAGGGCTTTCAGCGCTGCTTGACTGTCTGAGAAAATATAAATGTGCCTCTGAGAGACTACTACAAGGCAGTCCACAGCGTCTTGTATGGCTACAAGCTCAGCTTGAAATACGCTGCAGTGACCCGGAAGGCGAAACGATCTTTGTATGTCTAATCGTTCCAAATATACACCCCCTACGACCCTGTTTCCCATATTAGATCCATCTGTGTAGGTTTTTATTGCTGTCAGTGGGCCAATATGTGTCATTCACCCACTGTTCCCTCTCAGGGATTAATATCTCGTATCCCTTGTTAAAGTTGCTATGTGGTTGGCAGAAATATTTCCATTCTGGTATACAGAATCTGTCTAAAATCTCAGTATATTTGCATCGAGACCATGTGGTCAGTTTACTCAGCCCAATAGCTGCACATGAGTAGGAGCTACCTTGCGGTGGAATTCTACAACGCCTGCAACACTCATGAAGCTAGCCATGAAGGTATGCCCTAATCTTCTAAACAGTTCCACGTGTGCGTTACATAGCTGACATTTTTTGATCAAACATTGCACTGTCACCGAGTTTTAAACTATATTTCAGGTTTCGAGTCTCTAGATATCCAGGAAGTTAGTTAAAAATGGATTAAAAAATTCCCAAATTAAAATTTGTTTTCTTACTATCTCGATCCGCGTGCCACCTAGCGAATTTTTTTGATCAAATGTTGCATTGTCACCGGTTCTGACTTACGGCCCAAGTTTCATGGCTCTAGCTAATCGGCAAGTTGCTCAAAAATCGATCGCAAGATTCACCTCGTTTTTAAAGGGTTTGCAGTTATCTTGACTAGTGCGCCACCTAGCGGAACTTTGTTTCTATAAGTTGTATTATCACCAGGCCTCTAACTAAGTACCAAGTTTCAAGCCTCTATGTAACCGAGAAGTTAGTTAAAAATGGATTGAAAAATTCCCAAACTAAAATTTGTTTTCTTACTATCTCGATCCGCGTGCCACCTAGCGAATTTTTTTTTGATCAAATGTTGCACTTTCACCGGGTTTTGACTTACGGCCCAAGTTTCATGTCTCTAGCAAACAGGCAAGTTACTCAAAGATCGATCGGAAGATTCCCCTCGTTTTTAAAGGATTTGCAGTTATCTTGACTAGTGCGCCACCTAGCGGAACTTTGTTTTCTATAAGTTGTACTGTCAAGAGGCCTCTAAATATGTGCCAAGTTTCAAGTCTCTAGGTAACTGGGAAGTTAGTTAAAAATGGATTAAGAAATCCCCAAATTAAAATTTGTTTTCCTACTATCTCGATCCGCGTACCAACAGCGAATTTTTTATTTTTTTTGATCAAATGTTGCATTGTCACTAGGTTCTGACCCACGGCCCAAGTTACAAGTCTCTTGCTCACCGGCAAGTTACTCCCAAATCGATTGCAAGATTCTCCTCGTTTTTCAGGGATTTGTAATTATTTCAATTAGCACGCCACCTAGCGGAACTCTGTTTTCTATAAATTGTATTGTCACTAGGTCTCGAAATATGTGCTAAGTTAGAAGTCTCTAGGTAACCGCGAAGTTAGTTAAAAATGGATTGAAATATTCTCAAATAAAAATTAATTTTCCTAATATCTCCATCCATGCGCCTCCTAGCGGAATTTTTTTGATAAAATATTGCGTTTTCACCGGGTTTTGACTCAAGTTTCAAGTCTCTAGCTCACCGGAAGTTACTTAAAAATCGATCGCAAGATTCCCTGCGTTTTTTCAGGGATTTTCGTTTATCTTGATTCGTCTGCCACCTGGCGGCATTTTGTTTTCCACGAATTGTAGTGCCATCGACTCGCAAACTATGTGCTAAGTTTTAAGTCTCTGGATCACCGAGAAGTTAGTTAAAAGTCGATCGCAAAATTTCCATTTTAAAATTAATTTTCTGTATATCTCGATCCGTGCGCCACCTAGCGATTTTTTTTTCACTAGCGTTGTAATGTCTCCCAAATCTGAACTATGTTCTAAGTATCAAGTGTCTAGCACAACGGCAAGTTACCGAAAAAGACTTTTCCGTGGGTCAAAAATTCGTAATGAAATGAGGGGACAAACATGAAAGCGACTTAATATAAAGGTAATAATAATAAAAAGCAATTTATCATTTCTTATAAATCTTCTCCAATATAAATATAATTTGTTTAAGTCTTGAAATATGCAACACATTTTGACTTATCGTTAAATTGATTAGAACAATTTTAAATACCTGAAAAACTTGAAACAACCAATGCAAAAACAGAAGCGTTGAGAAAACTTCACTGCACAGGACGCATATGTACCGGAAATGAGGACAGTTAAAAGTCAATTAAATATCTGCTTCTTCAATTAACTCGTTGAACATTAATGAAAAACTTTTTCACATCAGTCTGTATTACTGAATTGCTTGTTGAAGCAAGTATAGCACTTTTTAATTACTTCAATTAGCTTTAAGGTATTTTTAATATAAATATCATACGGTTATGCATGTATGTGTTTTTATAGCGGTGTGTATGTGTGTGCACTTTTTAATATAAATTACTGCAAGTTTTTTGCAAAGTTACGTATGCGTTTAATTTTCCACTAAAATAATTTTTCACACAAAACAGTAAATATTTATTTAGTATCAAACATTTGTGAGCGACAAAAAATGCATTTTTAAATAAATGCTATGAGAAGATACCATAATTAAATATTAAACTTGCAAAAAGTAAAACTCATTTAAACACAAGCAAAAAAAAACAATTTGAAAAAATTTGCACATTGTAACATATTTTTAGGCGCGCACGCCTGTATTTACACAAGCGATTAAAGACATCCTTTTGTTACGACAACAAAATACAATAAACAAATATATAGCTTATTTGTTTTTTGCTGTGCCTTTAAGCGACGACAAAATTCGTTTTTATTTTGCTTTTTTTCTTCTTTACTTTCTGTGTAGCTTTTTCACTTCTTAAATTTGTTTTTGCTTTTCTAACTTTTTAGAATTTTATTTTTTTTTTTTTCGCTTTTCTTTACTTCTTTTTCCTCTTTTTTTTTGCGATCCTTTTGTTTTTATTATCTTTTTCTGTTTTATTTGTTTCACTTCCTTGACACGCACATCCGTTCTGTCGGCCGTACCACACACAATGTATTTGCGTGAATATAAGCTTTCTAATTTCAGCCCAAGTATATTCTAGTATTCATTTTTTAAAGTCGAACCGAAATTGCCGTAGTCACGCAATCTGAATGAACTAAAGTCTTTCGCCGCTTGAATTGCACTGAAATGCGGCACTACAATGGCAAAGGACTTCAGTTGTGTGATGCCCTGCGATGCGATGTACAGTGATGGCAAATACGACGACAACAACGACGGCGCTTAACTAAGCACCGGCAGGATATATGTACGTACATTAGAGTGTTATACTTTTAGGAGATTTTGTTTCTTCGAATAATTAGGAGGGAGAAAAAAAGAAGAAAGAGGGAAGAATAGCACGCATAAGTAAAATAGAAGGAAATTAAAATCAAAATATAAATTAATAAATCAATAAATATTAAAGGTAAAAAAGATGAGCAGAAGGAGGCATTGGGATAATGTTGCATTTGCTGTTGTTTTTATTGTAACCGCAAAAACGCTCTCGCATACTATCACCTTCTAGTCCCATCCCGACTGCTTCGGAAAAGAATTTTTTTTGCTCTTCAAACCTTGGGACTTACAGATTTTATTTGCATTTTACGACAGGATGGCTTACCGCGGAAGTATACTTAGCCGGTAGCTATATTAATGAAAGCAAGGAAACAGGATAATGGCTTCGGTAAGGACTGTGTTTTCAGCTATTGCTGTCGCTAATGCGGATTTGCCTTATAGATCAAGTTAAGGCCACCCTTATAGCCCAGTTACAGTTACGGTTACAGTAAAAACTGCGGGTACAGTTACGTTTTCAGTTAAGTTTCAACTTAATGTCTCAGTTACTTTTTCACTTAAGCTTAGGACACATTACGTGATAAAATATTATTTGAATGTATTCTTAAGGATTTACTCACATCTAGCGGCAAAAAGGTGCCCCTATCGCTCCATATCGCGTCGCTTTGTGTCCACGCTATTTTGGAGTTACTATTCCGGTTACATTTACGGTTCCAGTCAAGATTATAGCTACGGTCACGAAACGTTTCCACATTAAGGTTACAGTCATGTTTACAGTTACGGTTACAATTACAATTTCAGTTACGATTACAGCTATAGGTTGCAGATATAGTCACAGTTATGGTTACAGCAACGGTTACATTTACGGTTACAGTTACAACTACAGTACAGTTACGATAACGGTTGCAACTGATTTTACGATTAAAATCACAATGCTTACGATTCATATAACTATAAATAAGTAGCAGAATAAGTTTGTAGCACCACAGCTTTAGATTTCAACTCACAAAATGATTCCTTAGCCTTCATCACCATCATTAATCGACGGCAAAACGTCCAGCGATTTTGAGTGTTTGCCCTGTTTGGCCACGAGGGCGAAGTCTTCTTTCACCTACCTCTTTCAACTCAGGGGGGGTTTGCCTCTTCCTCTGATTCCAAATACGGGCGTCGATTGGAATATTTTCTTGTTCTGTGCATATTACCTTTTAAGCCGATGTAGCTGTTGTTGGTTAAGAGTTAATCTCTTCCATCTCTCCTCCTCTTCTTCATCTACTATATTTTCCACTTCCCGTTCGATCCACACTATTTCTTCTAGCACATTCTACATAGAGCCTGTTTTGCACTGTGACCATATGGACCGCCCGGGAAAAAAACTGGTTTGAACAAAGATCCCTATGTAAAAAATTTCAATAATTAAGATTTTTTTAACTGCCCACATCTTGGTTTAATTTAATATCATTTACTTTTTGTAAATCATTCGATATTCAGTTGAATAAAAAGAAAAAAATTGCTCCAGAAAATGAGTCACTCTAAACTACGCACGAACAATTCGTTGGTCAACTACGATGATGTTTATAATGGTAACAACGATAGTGATGATGGTCTACAAGAAGCCAAGTGTCAAAGTCAATTTGCTATTTATTTAAGGAATAGCAACAACAGCAGCAATACTAACGACGACAATGACGTTGACGTTAGCAGAATACTAACAGTTTTTACAGCTTGCATTTGTTTTTAAATTCGAATGAGATCAAACCCGCTCAAAAGCATTGCGAGAGCGCCACTACACAATAATTAAAGAAACAAAGCCAAAAAAATTAATTATTGAAGGGGGTCTATTTTTGTAAGCAATTTCCTCTATTCTCTAGCAAAAAGAATGATGAAAAAAATAAAAGTACTTCAAAGTTTTAGTGGGGCAAGTGCGCAATTGGAGTGAGTATTAGTCAAAAACAGCTGATACGATTTTTCTCAGAATGCTAGTAAGGTAGGAAATTGCGCCAAAACTTTACTTCACAAAGCGCATGCGTCAAATTTTTAGAACAGCACAAAAAATCCCAATATTTAATAGAAATCCTTACACTTACTCTCTGAGTGTGAGTGAATTATCACTCCAAAGAAATTTCTTTCTAAAAACAAACTCCGCTCTAAAACAGCTGCCTTACCCACCTTATAAGTCATTAGGGCAGTTGGCGTAATGTAAACATCAAAAGGGTTATAAAAATAGCACACAAATACAGGCGTAAATTTTCACACACACTTTGTTGAATGCTTATTTGTTGCATTTTACTATGGTTGTGTTTTTTAGTCGTAGTTTGTGTCGTATTTAGGGAGTTGAAGTGAATTTACGATTTGATTTTTTTAAACCTAAGTGAATTGAGCTTAAGCCAGTTTAAAGATGGATTTGATCTTTCCTTTCTGTAGTCTAACTAATACAACTAACGTTCTGATAATGGTGAGAAACACCAAAGGAAATGGCGGCAGATGTCGTATATCCTTAGCGTACTTCACCTACCACACCGAAGGTCCTGGGTTCATGTCACGGGCAAAGCAACATCAAAAATTTAGGAACACTCCGAGTATACTTCTACCATGAAAATTGAAAATGCATGTGCCTGGCAGTTGCTGTTCGGAGTCGTCGTAAAACATGTAGGACCTGTTCCGACACAAATTGGGGGAGGCAAATACCGCCAAGTGTAAATTTTAACGAAGTCTTCCTATCTTATAGTTTTTCCAATGCATTGAGATCCTTACTACTATATAAGTGCCTATTAATGATGATGGTAACTTTAAAACCAGCTCTTTGTCCTTCTGAGACCCATATCTGTCTTTATAGACTATAAATAAATTTCAAGCAAATAGTACTGTAAACAAGGTTTTTTGGAAAACTTCGGCTTATCGTCCACTTTCCGGAAAGAAAATTGTCTCAAGTAGTAACCTGTCCAAAGAAGTACCTATGTACCATAATACGAGCAAATCGCGCCAAAAATTAGATTTTTAGAATAGGTGAACCCCTGGTCAACTTCCCGGAATATCGTTCTCCGTCTTTTCTGTCCCTTCTTTTCTCTCTAGCTCCCTCTAGTTCTTCCTTTCCCGCTCCATATATTCCTATCTATCTATCTTCGTCTAACTCTATACATATACAGTCCCTTTCCCGTCCTCATTTTTTCTTCTCTCTTCTTCTTTTTATTCTTCCCCTTTCCTTATTCTCAGTCCCATTATTAAGCAAAATCACATTCTGAAGAAATAGAAGGGGAAGATGAAGATATATGGAGAAATAGTGAGGGAGAGTAAAGCGAGTGGGAGTAGGAAATGGTGATAAAACTGGAGAAAGTGCGAGGGAAGGATATAAACGAGAGGAAGCCAGAGAATGGCATCAATCATTGAAGGAACGAAGT
Organism: Eurosta solidaginis; assembly: GCF_040869045.1. Classification (NCBI taxonomy): domain Eukaryota; kingdom Metazoa; phylum Arthropoda; class Insecta; order Diptera; family Tephritidae; genus Eurosta; species Eurosta solidaginis. Next base: position 315,330,840 of record NC_090319.1, on the reverse strand, counting down.
AGAGACAAGAATATAAACCAGTTTTTTTGCAGATGCCTCAATATGGCAACTACCGCTGTTTACTCGGAGAGTAGATACACCCCAGGGAGGAATATTGCCATGTGGGGAACGTCTCGACTATCTATCTATATCTTATGTATAAAAATTATTGCAAATTTAAAAATTTTTACCTGCGTTAGTTTCATATAGTTTTGTAGACGTTTATAAAGACAAGGATATTGAAGTCGGTCGATTATGTGAAGTAGGCATTTAATGGTTGAGGATGGGGAGGGAGAGACAGGGTCGTAGCGAAAGTATGAGAGAGACTCGGACCGGAAGTGGGAATGGGAATGGGTTTGGATTGGGACGGATTCAAACAGGATAAGAGATTAACAAGGATGAAAACAAAAATGGAAGATAAAATAGAAAATAATGAGAAACAGTGTGGAGAGTGGAGAGGAGAAGCGTGACCTCCCCCAACCGGTTAAGAGGCTTAGAATAAAGTCGCGGCAGGTATGCCTGCCGTAAGAGGCGACTAAAATACCAAAAAGATTCAAAAGTTAAATGTAGGCAATCTAAATTTTGGGACAGAACAAAGTCTGACTTTTACTCTAGTTTTATATACATATAAGATAAAGAACAAAGCTTGAATCGACCCTTTGCTCAAACACCTTGAAGAGAGCCCACATGGTGTGCCCTTGATTTTCCGTTTTTGCTATAGCTACATGAACGTAGAACAGCCAAAGTCCAAAAAATGTATGCCTTACTTCGAAAAGTATCGGAGAAAACTAATAAGATCTCACGAGACCATTGTATTCCAAATTATAATATTTGGGAACGAAAGCGAAACTTTCTGCAACATTTTTCGTCCATGAACGGGTTCGCTTGGGACAGCGCTTCACAAACCATCCTTATGACGTATGTAAATGAACGAAAGTGGCTTAAATCCGCGACGCGACAGCTGATTGGAGTATGCAAATGAGAAGTGTCCATTCCGTAGTTGAATGTTCGAAGCAGCACGAGGGCGAAATGCTTTCAGTACATGTTGAAGGTAGCTGTTTCATAAAATATATCGTAACAAGAAGTCTACGTACACGTGATCTGATAATAAATATTATCGTTTTGCAAATGAAATTGAAAGAAAAGCTGCGTGCAGCATGCAAGTTTATGTCAAAGTGCCAAGAAGCAAATACGAGGAAGTTTAAGTTCGTGGAAAAAAGTAAAGTAGAAATGTAAATACGTGTATACTCAGGTGAGGATTGAGGTAAATAAATGGCCACTTGCATTCAAGGTTGATCTAGTTATTGTACTTTTGTCTGCACTTGTGCGAGGTGCAAGTGTGCACATATTTAATTGGAATTTAAAGGACTATAAAGCAGAAATTCTTACAACTGGGACAAAACATACGAAATTTTTTATGGAAGTAGGTAAACAACAGGCTCAGCTGCGATCTATATACTGAAATAGCTGAAATTGTTGCCAGCATTTGGGTAGCCCTTGGACGATCTCAAACAACATCGATGCGAATTTTATCAATCTAGTCGCCCATTTTAAAACCACTCGTTTTCTAGGATGACTAATAGTCTCCGCTGATTATACTTAGATGGAAGCGTCTACTAGGGAGGGAAAAATGCCGCAACAACTACTAGAAGCGCAGATGAAATCTTATGCATGAGATTTATATACACTACTCGAATGTTATTTCTGCGATTTTATTATTCACATCCAAAAGATACGGAAAACATAATCCTCGTCCCTCCCGCAAGGCAGCTAAATTTTTGGTTTCCAGCGATTTTGAAATAATTAGGTTGAAAATATCGCATTCCAAGAAAAGGCATGACTCGCCTGAGCACGTTGTGTGTGCAATAAATCCTAAGGGACTCTTAATCTACACCCGGAACATACGAAAGTTGCGAGTAGTGAGCATACCTAGGAATTGCAATTTAATCGTGTTCTACTGAAAATAATATATCAGTAGGAAGAGTTCAAGCTCGCCGTTGAGGAGCTTATTGGTTCTTACCCGGGTGGTTACAAGCCAAACAACCTTTCTATCGACCCAGTACTCACAGTCCTTGTACGGATATGAGTCTAGCTCCTCATCATTCATAAAATTTTCATCATGGGAGCTTCTGCCATCTTATAAGAGCAAAAGTCGGATCTAAAGAGCGAAACAAATGCATTTATCCTTGGGAGAGTGACAGTTCTTCAGACAAAATTGTATGTTTATTATTCATAACATATATCACACAAGACTCACGGTTTACATTTCTTATTCACATTCAGTTTATTATCCTGTTAATCGCTTCGTTGACCTCCAGTTGAGCCTCCAGAAAGTTTATTCTGCATTTATCGGTAGCTTAGTAACATGGCTAAGTTCCGGTAAAGGTAAGGACTCAGTCTATGTAAGACTCTCACGTAGTGGCCAGTTCACCCCAACCTAGTCTTAGCCGAAGGAATACCACTGTGGCTTGAGACAAATATTATTCCTATGGTTAATATAAAAAGCCATCTCCGAAAGAAGTATCAAGAAATTCGACACATAATAGTTCAATCGTTTGAACCAAAAATAAATAAACAGCCCCTCAGCTCCATCCGGCAAACCCACTTCTCAGTGTCCAATACCTAATACTCACTATATAAAAAAATTGGTTTTCCCAGAAGGACGCATGTCAGGTTAAACTATTTTTTATCTGAAAACAATCGTGACAAACGCAATGCATATCCTGCATGCAATGTGTCCCCACATTACACCAACCATGTTTCAATACAATGTAGAACCAACGCCTCTAATACCCACGTCTAACCGTATTGAGACTCCAAGTTTTCTCCCGTTAGAGGATATCGATAACATCGAATGATTGCGCCTATTGGAAGGGGCGAAGCGCTGCTAAAAACAGAAAATGGTACAGAGCTACGACAGTTCATTTAGGTATTTCTGTATTCGATCGCTACCTTAGATTAAATATTTCTGTGCTAAAGGCCTTCCATCGCTCATTGTTATAAAGACTAAATCCACACGGGTTGATAATTCTTGGACTGTCTTGCAACCAAAAATACCGGGTATGACGTTCGATCAGAATCTATAATTTGGCATCCGCAATAGTACCTAAAATACAGAGGCAGAATAAAATCCTCAAATATCTTACCGGAAACACTAAGAGCTCTTCGAGGCGCTACGGGTTGTCCCTAGAACACAGTGAGGCTAGAATACCCCCAAAAGGAAGAGAAATGAAATACTGAATACCCAAAATTCTGGGCATCGCGACAGACATCTGATTGTGGAGGCTCCGCCTATCAGAGGCTTAGTAAGTCATAACCGTAAACGTTATGAGGAAATAGGGACAACTCAGCCCTATGTAGAAATAAAGCAAAAAGAGGTCCTCAGGGATATCCACAAAAAGGCGTTGGACCTCTTTGTTGGGAATTGCGCGGGAAACGCGCTTCTTAAAGTCAAATACGTTAAACTCGCAGTAGAGGAAAGCAAACTCTTGAAGGAGACGAGCGTCACTCTAGCTCAACTTCGATCTGGATACTGTAACAGGTTAAACTCTCACTCTCTCTGTTGAAGCTGTATAGTCCCTCGGACTCCTGTTGGAAGATATTGATGACAATTTGTGAGTAGTCGTACATATAGGATAGGTCCGAGGCACTGCTACAACAACAACAACACGCCTTGAAGTGGAAGGTGCACTTTCTTTCTATGCTTGTCATTCTTCTTTAAGCCATTTGTGAAGAAGGCTGTGTATAGAGATAGTTACTGTGAGAAACAAAAGCTTATTGCATCTTGCCAAACAAGAGGATCGATAGAATACTTTCGGATCTTATGGTCTTCAGAATTCTAGCATATGTAAATCTAATTGGATTACATTCGGTCTAACTGTATCACAATTCAGCTGGACTACTGGAAGACAACTTACAGGTCCTTTGTAAGAAAGTTGAGCATAACATGAATAGTTTTCTTAGGTTAAGGGAGGTGATTTGTTAAACGGTTCGCGGCTTACAACTGCGCTTTTTCCATCCGACAGGAAGCGCTATTTGACACCTTAACAATATAGATTAAGATGAGTCTTATGAGCGGTGTGTGCAACCACTGCTTAAGTAGATGTACATGGTAGACCGCCTAAATTTAACGATATGCACGAACCATTATCGATTTATTATCAAAAAAATATCGATTATAAATTCGTAAAGTTATTAATAAGTTGTCAAGAAATTATCGATTAGCTATCAAAAAATGATCTATTAATTTTCGTATTGCTACTAATTTGTTAGGTGTCTTATCGATTTTTATCGGTGAATTCGTAGATTTCTTTTCGAAAAGTTATCGACACGTTAAAAAAAAAGTTAATGATTTGGTACCTAAAAGTTATTGATTTTTTAACAAAAAGTTATCAATATTTATACGAATACTGGGGGAGTACCTGTACTACACTAATAGCGTGTTTAAGTCAAACTGATTCCTCAGCTAGCGCTTGTATCTCTGTAGTTTATGTTTTTATTCTAGCTCATAGCTGCGGGGTACATATATTTATGTGAAATAATCTCTCTGCTTCAAGATGCTGGTTATATGTATGGAATATTCTTCGTTGCCTTGTACATATGTGTGGCTGCTTGCTTTATGTGTACATGTACATAAGTGTGGCTGCTTGCTGTTTTTGTTGTTGTGATTATTTACTAACAGTATAGTGATGCTAACATTCGCCACAATATATAATCGAAAAGTTGTGACAATTTAAAAAAAAGTTGTTGCTTAATTTTTGGAGAAATATTGATTGTTATATGGAAAACTTATAGATAAGTAATTGGAGTATTCCAAATTTATAATCGGAGAATGGTCGATTTATTAGCGATTTGTAATCGAAAATTTATCGATTTTCTATCGAAAAGCTTACGATTTCTTATCAGCATGTGACCAATTGGTGACGACGACAAGCCGAAAAAGAAAGAGCAGATTACTAAGTTACTATAGTAAACGGAATATTACTTGTTTACAACCTGCGAGTTCAGCGATACTTAAAGACGTAGAGTTTCACACCTCAATCATGTGAGCTTAGAGCTACTTAGTCGTAGACGTTTTTTCATAAAGCACTGCTCTTCATATTCTAGCATAAAACATGTACATAAAAAAATCATCGCTAAGCTACTCCCTACTACAATCTTCAGTTGGGTATAGAACCGTAACAAAGGAAACGGAATCAACATGCGAAATTCCAGGTAATAATATCCCTTGAAAAATACCAATACAAAGTAGTTCACTAATGGGCGTTAAAAATAAGCTTAGCAAAAAGCGGAAATTAAAGCATTTCCTGTGCACTGGTCACTAATATAGCCAAGACATACCCACCACTATCACCATTGCAAAAACAATTCATTATTACCTAAACACGACATTATTCTGGACACTAAAGACATGCAAATCACTAGAAACCCAAATCCCTCTATGAGCATTGGTCAGTGTCGTTCATCAAAACTGTGCGTTCAGCTGGATAATTGAAGATAATTTGATTGCTTTTTATTGCCATTATTAGTGGGAATTTAGAAGTAAAAAAAAAACGTTTCGTTTTTTAATGTAACGTTTAAGATTGCAAAATCATTTCCATTCAGTTTTTCCGCATTTGTATTTTTTTTTGTTTTTTGTATGAAGATAAATGTAGACTTGGCATGACAGTGAATAAATAAATGAAATCAAAAGTATGAAGACCAACTCAGTGCTGGCGAGACCGTTTATGCAATGTTTAACAATGCTCCCTGGGGGCATATGACAGCTCTGCCTTGACATGCTGTGACGTTGAGACATTAAAGTGCTGTGGTTCGCCTTTTCACTCAAGAAAATGAATTGGTAAAATCAATCGAATTACAGGTCAATTCAACCGAAATTTCTCTAAATTTAGAACTCTCTCAATCGCAAATAGCTGTAGAATCAACTTCGCAGAAATATGTAGTTTTAACAATCAGATCAATAAAAAAAATTTATTCTACGTGAGTCATAGTTCTTTTAGCTTAACAAATATTACTGTTACACTAAGAATAGTAACCTAAAGTGTTAAAATAACTGCTTTACGTCAACATAAGAATAACGGTGAAGGCTTATGATATGACAGAGATTTTTGCATCATCATCGGCAACAAACTAGTGAGCGCCGTGAGCGTAAGTTTCTCTTTAAACTTAGCTGATGCATTTGAGTAATAATTACATTTGTTTGCTGTTAAAAAGAGCAATGAAATCATTTCTTTTAAGAAAAAAAGCAGCTATATTAACTGAGAATCTGTAAATTTTAATAATATTTTTAACTTGAAACCAACAAATTATTCTCTAATGAAATGACTAAACAAATTTGATCTCTTGATAAAAACAAAACTCTTGAAAAAAAAAACTTTGAATTAAACATAATGTGACCGTATATCTGTGAATTTAAACAAACCCGATATGTTGATTTTACTAGCATGATTTCTTTCAGTGTAGTTATTGAAGGTGTAAAAAAGAATTGTTGTGTGTCACAACTACACTTAGTGTTTAGGACTAAGCTTTGCAAGGAAAAGGAAGTGAAGAGACAATTCCAAATCATTACGAAGTTTTTGTTTTTTTTTTTTTTTGTCTTTCCTCTTATCCCAAGGTAATACTTTGTTCGTGGGCTTTCATTACTTGTTTAAAGCAAGTTACGACCTTTTTCGCTGCAAATAGTTCAGTAAAGTGATACAAGCTCATAGCATCGGTATGAGTTTTGAGTCCCACCTATGTCTTCGTCTCTTCTCATTATCTGTCTCCTTCTCCCATTTACCCTCCATCACCTCCTTCCTACTTCCTCTTATACAATTCCGTTTCCTTCACTTTCTAAACTTCTTCGTTCTCCCTAATCAGCATGTACTTCATTTTCACCTCACATATGGGAACGTATGAAGCTAGATTTTACCCAAGCCTTCGCTATAACAGGCACCTTTTCTTAGTGCGTGCGCCTACCTGAACTCTATAGCATCGGAATGTATGACTGAAGAGTATTGTAGCGGAAATAAGTTAACTATTTTGCAGCCAGGATTTATTGTTATTCCGTTTTTGATCAGAGATCTCCCAACATCAGCAATTAACTAAGGTTCAGAATTCTTCTTTTATTTACCAAGAGGACTTTATCATTTTACAACACAAATACTGGCCCATAATTGTGTGTTTCCATTTGGTCGTCGAGCGAGTTCTGGAATCTCTATGGAAACTTGTAGCCTGCGTTCCCGACACTAGGTAGCCTCAAAAAAGTAACGGCAGCATGGATCAGTTGCGGCTAAATTATTGCCTACCTTGTCGCTGAAACTGCATAACGAAGAAAGAAAGATAAGTGCACTTTTAAGAGCAGAGAGGAAGGGCAAATGACCAATTTCTAGAAGCGAATAGCCCAAAGAAAGCGGATCTCGCATTATGAGAGATTCTTTGACTGCGGCATTTTAAAAGGGGACAAGCAACGTGACGAAACATTCTCGTCTTACAAAATTGCAGATCTGTGGTAAGCGCTATTAGGTTCCATGATTCCGGATGGTTCGAGTAGACAAAATACATCCATCGGCTCAGCAGAGCATCACAATGGGGTCAAGGTGATAAGGTGCAGTTGTTCCAATCCTATAGCAATAATCTTAACGACACTAAATGCTAATGTAAGCATCCCATGTTTGGCAAAGTCGTAGGATGCATTGGTACTGTTAAAACCTCAGATTATGAATATAACTACAATCAATCCTAATGTTATTTGCTTATTATAGCTGAAGAAGAATCCAAGAAGGCTGAGAATATACTGAGCTACCCAGCTTTGAAAGAGAGTTTCTAACTACTGCCCAACTGGTTAGGGCGTTTGGAACATAACCGCGGAAGGCATGGCTGTAGTAAGAAGCTATTAAAATCCACAGATCTAGAAGGTTGGACATTGTTACATCAAATCGTTCACGAGAGGATCGAATTTGTGCCTTAGTGATGCAAATTTCCGGAACACACTGGATCAATATCCGACAAAGGACCATCATCAGCGAAAATACCCCGTATGCATTTTTACATTGGATGTAAAGTTTGATTGGCTACTTCTTAAGTTACAGTTGAACGATGAAAAGATGATGGGTTGGTAGTTGCCATAGTTTTCGCTAGATGTTGATCAGTGCGATGCATCGATTATTGTAGATCGGTAACTGTTTTCTCTTCCATATAGCTCTAGCTGAATTATATATCCGCATTTTGAAGAGAGGTTTAACAAACATAGTTGTTGATGGGTTTTAAAATAGTTTTCGTCCAAAGGGAGGGTTAAATATTTTATTCAAAACTAAACGAGCTCGGTGTTGTAATCTTTTATTTTTTCACCATCGCTCCTTCAACAAGTTCCATGCGCCTATAGTAGTTTGTAGTTCTTGGATTCATAAATTGATAAGCCAATTGAGCACACAATCTTCAAACGTATACAGCACGGCTCTCCAATAGTTCTTCTGCTTAGTACAGCTTTTCTATAATTTGCTTTAAACAAAGCTGACCTACGATCTCTAGTCTAGAAGAAAGATAAGAAGGCACTCTCTATATATTTCAGAATTTGTTTGCTGCTGCCTTTCGTCCTTAGAATATGCTCAATTTTCTTTCACATATAACTACAAACGTACTTATTAAACATTCACAATGTGACTGTAATAACACAGTAAATTTGCTTCTGTCAGGTAAAAATTGATTTTGAAATTGGCTGAGAATAATTCATACAGATTGTCAGTGATTCAAGGCAAATTGTACGTGCTATTCAATTCCAAAAACTTTCAATTTCATATTGCTTTTGGTACTGACCAAGTCGTATTGTAATGCAACAATTTATTTAACCAATTTTTTGGTTTCAGAAATGTGAAATGCACAAAAAATTCTAAAAAAAAAGCTTAAATAAATTTTGAACGTTATCCGAACACATTTGTGTACAAGTAGCTAAGTGTTTCATGGTAGCTAAAAATATGCATTTGTGTGTGAGTACTTAGGTACATATGTACTCACCCGCTAAAAAAGTTATACAAGACATCGCCTTGTACGACAGCTTATAAAGACGGAGGTCAAGTCCCCACTGCCCTTCAATGTAGTGTAGACCTCCTCTTACCCTTGCTACCAAATATGTATCTCGATAAAAATACTTGATGTGAAGGTATGTTTGCATTCGTTAGCATATCATGATCGAGGCAGCGAAGCCTTTGGGCTTTTATTCGCACCATGATCATATGGGCTCCTACACCATAAACTTTCATAACATGCCACTGGTTTTACAGGAAGGACGATTTTGATACATCAGGTAATACATTAATAGATACTTACCGGGCGTGTATAACGGTCGTTGGAAGGGGTCGTGTCTACTATTTATTGTGTCGATCCAGAAATAAGTAGATACAACAAGCTTTCAGAATACTGCAGCATCTTTCAGGCGGAAACTATAGCCACGCAAGAAGCAGTAGAAGTTCTAGGGTGCTTAGGTTAGGTTAGGTTAGGGTGGCTGCCCAAGGGCACACTTAGGCCAGTAGTATTAGGCCCGTTGTGATACCACGAAAAAAGCTCTGTGAAGTTGGCACCTACTTGGTCGAATAATTAAAAAAACCATATCTCATTCGTTTGTCCATCGTTTGTCCACGATTGTCCAGGAAAAATTTTCGTTTGTCCACCTTTTGTTAAAAAGTTATTTCAAAAAAACAAAAATCGTTTGTGAAGTTAGCACCTCCATTTACAAGTAATTAAAGAAACCAAATGCCATTCGTTTGTCCATCGTTTGCCCACGATTGTCCAGGAAAAATTTTCGTTTGTCCACCTTTTGTTAAAAAGTTATTTCAAAAAAAACAAAAATCGTTTGTGAAGTTGGCACCTCCATTTACGAGTAATTAAAAAAACCAAATGCCATTCGTTTGTCCATCGTTTGTCCACGTTTGTCCAGGAAAAATTTTCGTTTGTCCACCTTTTGTTAAAAAGTTATTTCAAAAAAACAAAAATCGTGTGTGAAGTTGGCACCTCCATTTACGAGTAATTGAAAAAACCAAAAGCCATTCGTTTGTCCGTCGTTTGTCCAGGAAAAATTTTCGTTAGTCCACCTTTTGTTAAAAAGTTATAACAAAAACATTTCTTTTCGGAAAAAACCCAAAAAAAATTTTTGTTTCGCTTTATTGTGCTAAATCGTATGTCCCTCGTTTGCCCGTCGTTTGTCCACGTTTGTTCAGGAAAAATTTTCGTTTGTCCACCTTTTGTTAAAAAGTTATTTCAAAAAAACAAAAATCGTGTGTGAAGTTGGCACCTCCATTTACGAGCAATTAAAAAACCAAATGCCATTCGTTTGTCCATCGTTTGTCCACGTTTGTCCAGGAAAAATTTTCGTTTGTTCACCTTCTGTTAAAAAGTTATAACAAAAACATTTTTTTTTTTTTGAAAAAACTCAAAAAAAATTTTGTTTCGCTTTATTGTGCTAAATCGTATGTCCGTCGTTTGTCCATCGTTTGTCCCTGTTTGTCCAGGAGAAATTTTCGTTTGTCCGCCTTTTGCTAAAAAGTTATTTCAAAAAAACAAAAATCATGTGTGAAGTTGGCACCTCCATTTACGAGCAATTAAAAAAACCAAATGCCATTCGTTTGTCCATCGTTTGTCCACGTTTGTCCAGGAAACATTTTCGTTTGTTCACCTTTTGTTAAAAAGTTATCACAAAAACATTTTTTTTTTTCGAAAAAACCCAAAAAAAATTTTGTTTCGCTTTATTGTGCTAAATCGTATGTCAGTCGTTTGCCCATCGTTTGTCCATCTTTGTCCATGAGAAATTTTCGTTTGTCCACCTTTTGTTAAAAAGTTATTTCAAAAAAACAAAAATCGTGTGTGAAGTTGGCACCTCCATTTACGAGTAATTGAAAAAACCAAATGCCATTCGTTTGTCCGTCGTTTGTCCAGGAAAAATTTTCGTTTGCCCACCTTTTGTTAAAAAGTTATAACAAAAACATTTTTTTTCGGAAAAAACCCAAAAAAAATTTTTGTTTCGCTTTATTGTGCTAAATCGTATGTCCCTCGTTTGCCCGTCGTTTGTCCATGTTTGTTCAGGAAAAATTTTCGTTTGTCCACCTTTTGTTAAAAAGTTATTTCAAAAAAACAAAAATCGTGTGTGAAGTTGGCACCTCCATTTACGAGCAATTAAAAAACCAAATGCCATTCGTTTGTCCATCGTTTGTCCACGTTTGTCCAGGAAAAATTTTCGTTTGTTCACCTTCTGTTAAAAAGTTATAACAAAAACATTTTTTTTTTTTTTTTTGAAAAAACTCAAAAAAAATTTTGTTTCGCTTTATTGTTCTAAATCGTATGTCCGTCGTTTGCCCATCGTTTGTCCATGTTTGTCCAGGAGAAATTTTCGTTTGTCCACCTTTTGTTAAAAAGTTATTTCAAAAAAACAAAAATCGTGTGTGAAGTTGGCACCTCCATTTACGAGTAATTGAAAAAACCAAATGCCATTCGTTTGTCCGTCGTTTGTCCAGGAAAAATTTTCGTTTGTCCACCTTTTGTTAAAAAGTTATAACAAAAACATTTTTTTTCGGAAAAAACCCAAAAAAAATTTTTGTTTCGCTTTATTGTGCTAAATCGTATGTCCCTCGTTTGCCCGTCGTTTGTCCATGTTTGTTCAGGAAAAATTTTCGTTTGTTCACCTTTTGTTAAAAAGTTATTTCAAAAAAACAAAAATCGTGTGTGAAGTTGGCACCTCCATTTACGAGCAATTAAAAAACCAAATGCCATTCGTTTGTCCACGTTTGTCCAGGAAAAATTTTCGTTTGTTCACCTTCTGTTAAAAAGTTATAACAAAAGCATTTTTTTTTTTTTTTGAAAAAACTCAAAAAAAATTTTGTTTCGCTTTATTATGCTAAATCGTATGTCCGTCGTTTGTCCATCGTTTGTCCCTGTTTGTCCAGGAGAAATTTTCGTTTATCCGCCTTTTGCTAAAAAGTTATTTCAAAAAAACAAAAATCATGTGTGAAGTTGGCACCTCCATTTACGAGCACTTAAAAAAACCAAATGCCATTCGTTTGTCCATCGTTTGTCCATCGTTTGTCCACGTTTGTCCAGGAAACATTTTCGTTTGTTCACCTTTTGTTAAAAAGTTATCACAAAAACATTTTTTTTTTCGAAAAAACCCAAAAAAATTTTTGTTTCGCTTTATTGTGCTAAATCGTATGTCCGTCGTTTGCCCATCGTTTGTCCATGTTTGTCCAGGAGAAATTTTCGTTTGTCCACCTTTTTTTAAAAAGTTATTTCAAAAAAAAAACAAAACTCGTGTGTGAAGTTGGCACCTCCATTTACGAGTAATTAAAAAAACCAAATGCTATTCGTTTGCCCATCGTTTGTCCACGATTGTCCAGGAAAAATTTTCGTTTGTCCACCTCGTGTTAAAAAGTTATAACAAAAATTTTTTTTTTCGAAAAACCCCAAAAGTTTTTTTCGCTTTTTGTGTCCGTCGTTTGCCCATCGTTTGTCAATATATTTGTCTACGAAAGATTTCCTATTGTCCACCTTTTGTTAAAAAATTATAACAAAATCATTTTTTTCGAAAAAAATCGAAACAATTGCTGCTCATGAAATTATGTGTAAATTTATTTGCGGCATTTAGTCTTTTTTTATGTGGAAAATTTTTTTGGGGTTTTTCGAAAAAAAAAATTTTTTGTTATAACTTTTTAACACGAGGTGGACAAACGAAAATTTTTCCTGGACAATCGTGGACAAACGATGGGCAAACGAATAGCATTTGGTTTTTTTAATTACTCGTAAATGGAGGTGCCAACTTCACACACGAGTTTTGTTTTTTTTTGAAATAACTTTTTAAAAAAAGGTGGACAAACGAAAATTTCTCCTGGACAAACATGGAAAAACGATGGGCAAACGACGGACATACGATTTAGCACAATAAAGCGAAACAAAAATTTTTTTGGGTTTTTTCAAAAAAAAAATGTTTTTGTTATAACTTTTTAACAGAAGGTGGACAAACGAAAATTTTTCCTGGACAAACGAATGGCATTTGGTTTTTTCAATTACTCGTAAATGGAGGTGCCAACTTCACACACGATTTTTGTTTTTTTGAAATAACTTTTTAACAAAAGGTGGACAAACGAAAATGTTTCCTGGACAAACATGGACAACGATGGGCAAACGACGGACATACGATTTAGCACAATAAAGCTAAACAAAAATTTTTTGGGTTTTTTCGAAAAAAAAAATGTTTTTGTGATAACTTTTTAACAAAAGGTGAACAAACGAAAATGTTTCCTGGACAAACGTGGACAAACGATGGACAAACGATGGACAAACGAATGGCATTTGGTTTTTTTAAGTGCTCGTAAATGGAGGTGCCAACTTCACACATGATTTTTGTTTTTTTGAAATAACTTTTTAGCAAAAGGCGGATAAACGAAAATTTCTCCTGGACAAACAGGGACAAACGATGGACAAACGACGGACATACGATTTAGCACAATAAAGCGAAACAAAATTTTTTTTGAGTTTTTTCAAAAAAAAAAAAAAATGCTTTTGTTATAACTTTTTAACAGAAGGTGAACAAACGAAAATTTTTCCTGGACAAACGTGGACAAACGAATGGCATTTGGTTTTTTTAAGTGCTCGTAAATGGAGGTGCCAACTTCACACATGATTTTTGTTTTTTTGAAATAACTTTTTAGCAAAAGGCGGATAAACGAAAATTTCTCCTGGACAAACAGGGAAAAACGATGGGCAAACGACGGACATACGATTTAGCACAATAAAGCGAAACAAAAATTTTTTTGGGTTTTTTCAAAAAAAAAATGTTTTTGTTATAACTTTTTAACAAAAGGCGGACAAACGAAATTTTTTCCTGGACAAACGTGGACAAACGATGGACAAACGAATGGCATTTGGGTTTTTTAATTACTCGTAAATGGAAGTGCCAACTTCACACGGGATTTTTTTTGTTTTTGAAATAACTTTTTAACAAAAGGTGGACAAACGAAAATATTTCCTGGACAAACGTGGACAAACGATGGACAAACGAATGGCATTTAGTTTTTTTAAATACTCGCAAATGGAGGTGCCAACTTCACACACGATTTTTTTTTTTTGAAATAACTTTTTAACAAAAGGGGGACAAACGAAAATTTTTCCTGGACAAACATGGACAAACGGTGGACAAACGAATGAGATATGGTTTTTTTAATTATTCGACCAAGTAGATGCCAACTTCACAGAGCTCACGAAAAACACCGTTACCTTTCCCCCTTCGAACCATGTTCAGGACCTGATGAAAGCTACCAGGTCCTTGACGTCATGCTCCACAACCTGGCTCAGATTATCAAGAAATGGAGCTCCCAGAAAGCGCTGCTGTGCTCCGCGTAGTGATGGGTAGTTGCAAATGAGGTGAACCACCGTTTCCTCCTCCTCATCCTCTTTACAACTCCTACAGCAACGACGATAAAGCGCCCCTAACCTTTCTGCATGCCTACCTATGAGGCAAGGACCCACTAGTGCCTCCACAAGTGTGGAAATTGTATCCCTTCTTAGGTTGTACACGTGACGGGATCTTTTAGGACCCCATTTAGGCCAGGTTTCTTTCGATGTTCGACACCCCGGTGTTTGTAGCCATCTTTCGTCGGCTTGACGGTAGATGTACTCTTTTAGCATTAGCTTGCATGTGGACAGGGGCATACCTAAGCGTTCCTGTCCAGGAAGAACCTGCCTGGTTGTACCCCGCCTAGCGAGTTCATCTGCAATGCAGTTTCCCTCGATATCCCTATGTTCAGGGACTCATGTGAGGTGTACACGGTTCTGTTGAGCCATTTCTTGAAGAGATCAGCGACAGTTTAGTGCTAGTTCAAAATTGAACGAGTGGGAGCCCAGAGATTTTATGGCAGGTTGGCTGTCGCTGAAGATAAAAATTTCTTTGCCGACATTGTATGTACCTATCCTAGCTGCGGCTTCCATTATGGCTGCAACTTCTGCCTGGAATACACTGCAGTGGTCGGGTAGTCTCCGCAGATTTTCCTTTGGTGTACGCGTGTTGATAGCCCGAAATGAGGTTCCTATCAATGCTTGTAGTGAGAAAATCGCTAACTATTCTCTCTAGGGTCTTGAGTACGAAGGATGAAAGACTGATAGGTCTGTAGTACTGCGGCTCGTAGTGAGAGGCTTTGCCTGCCTTAGGAATGAATATGACCGTGGCGCTCCTCCATGCACACGGAATATAGTTCAGAGCCAAACAAGCGGTATATATGTGCCGCATCCAGTTGGCTGATAACTCCAAAGAGTAGATAAGTTGAGCGGGGACAATCCCGTCTAATTCAGCAGCCTTAAAAGGTTTAAAACTTTTAACTCACCCTCTCCTCAGTGATGGGTATATTCACAGCTTGGTTTGCTGCAGGTACTTCCGGTGCCTAGGTCATATTTCCCGGGAAATGTGTGTCCAGGAGCAGCTCTAGGGTTTCCCCTTCTGTGCTGGTCCAGGTACCATTCGGTCTCCGCAGAAAGCTAATAGCTGTTTGCGTCTTAGAAAGCACGCACCGTAGCCTTGATGTGTCAACGACACTTTCGACTCCAGTGCAGAAATTTCTCCATGAAGTTCTCTTCGCTTGTCTCAGAAATTTTTTGTAGGTCCTTAGTTTGTCCTTGTATTCTAGCCATTGTGATCCGTTATCAAAGAATTTGGCTTTATTGAACTGTGCTCTACAGGATTTACGAAGTAGGTCCAGATCATGAGACCACCAATGAGGTTTACGCTTACCGCGTGGTTTTAGCAATGGACAAGCCTGTTCTAAGGCATTTGATAATGCCGATGTGAAGGTTTCTACCAGACCCTTTAGCTCCTCCGTTGATGAGGGGCTTTGTGGGGGCAGTTCTGGTAGTTCTCTTGCTAACAGCTCATTATGTAGTTGCCAGTTTGTATTACGTGGGTTGCGTCTCGTAATGGGCTGATCGACGAAGAACTCTAACATTACTTCAATATATAGGGTGCTTAATAGTTAGGTGGGGATTAAGGAAATAATCTCATACAGTAGTTTATTAAGAAGTATCCTTGAAAGCGAAGAAGTATTGGAAAAACTTCGCTCAAACCGGACCATATATCTGTACTGCGTTCCTGGTCATAGAATATAGAAGGTAACGAAAGGGCTGATTATATGGCAAATAAGGGTGCAGCAATCGCTGAGTCAACATTAAACGTGTCAATCCATTTAAGAGAAATCAAAAGGAGCCAGCAGTTGCATATGATCTATCAAGCAAGAAAGGCGTGGGCAGAAGCGCGGAGCAGCAAAATTTCTAAGATCATGCGCAAATCCTACGATATAAGACTCACAAAGTAGCTCATATCTCTGAAGAGAGAAGACTAAAGGCTCACGATGTGCATACTAACTGGGCTTCTGACATCCCATGCTTCTAAGTTACACCCCGCCAGCTACAGTAGAAAGTGCGCGCTGCAAGAAGAAAAGTTTGAGCACCTTCTTTGTTCATGTACTGTGTTCGCCAGGTCAAGGCTTTAGCTATAAGGGGCAGTAGAGTTGCCAGCTCCCGCGGCATCAATTAAACTAGGTCCTAGAAAACTTCTTGTATTTCCCAATAGGGCGGATTTATTCTATAACATAAGTCCTGGCAACTAATAGGAGCTCTTTCGTTTGTTCGTCAAACAAATTATGACAACACTATGGACACATTCCCTCTATGTGAGGTGTTTATTGAACGACTAGTTCAACCTTATCTACCCAGCGTAATGTTTATTCACCAGGAGACGATTTTACTTTTCACTTACCTTATCAAAGTACTGCTCATTGCTCAGAGTTTTGAATTTATTTATATCCGTCACGAATGAACCGATTCCTTTATGGTTTTTGATATCTTGAAGTACTTTGCATTATTCTCGTTCTCGAATATCAATCTTTTTCGAAACCGGTTCCCCAATTTCCGGGCAAATCCACATACAAAAATGTTTAAAAAATTATGTTTCACTTCGAAAAAGTTCTTCTTAGCGAGGTCGCCAATCCGCAGTGGTTAGATAAGTTCATCTGCTTGCTAATTTCATGGCAATGACGGCCGTATATCTCCTATAATTTCTCAAAGGAAGAGTCATAGCAATCCCATCATTTAGGCGCAAATAAATTGTTTATTAACCAATCTTATCTTGATGATTATCGTGGCGAGATGCTCGCTCCCTGCCTTGATCGTCAGTACTTGATGAAAATGGCTCTTTCCTACCGCAAAACCAAGACCCTGGCTCCCACTTGTGTTTTCCTCGTAACCCCAGTGGGCAAAGGGGTGACATGTTTTATATAGAGGAGTGCGATTTACTTTGGTGTGACTTTTGGGAATGGTAGCATCATACGCCACCTTAATATACCTAATAGATAAGGTTTACCTATCAGCAAAGTGCGGGAATTTTTGCAGGATATGCTCATAAATTGGCATTCATGTATGCGTGTATGTTACAGACTTTCCTCGTCTAGAAGAGGATGCAAATTGCACATTGCATGTTGATAAACGTAAATAAATTGAAGTAATTGCAGATGTTATATGTAAATTTAACGCCACACGCATTCATCTTCCCAAATGTTGCTTTTGTTTTTTCTGTTGCTGTCTATGCTGCATTCAATGGTTAACTGATACAATGATAATGACGATGATGATGATGTTAATGTTGAAAAGGATCACTTAAATCTGGTATTTGCGGAATTGCAGCCATTGAAGGAAAGAGTAGTAAAAACAAAAATAAAAACAAGTAAGGAAGGCTAAGTTCGCGTGTAACCGAACATTACTTACTCAGCTGAGAGCTTTGGAGACAAAATAACGGAAAATCACCATTTAGCAAAATGAACGTAGGGTAACCCTGGAATGTGTTTGTATGACATGTGTATCAAATGAAAGATGTTAATGATTATTTAAAACGTAGTGGGCCTTAGTTCTATAGGTGACGCCTTTTCGAGATATCGCAATAAGGATGGACCAGGGGTGACTCTAGAATGTGTTTGTATGACATGGGTATCAAATTAAAAGTATTAATGAGGGTTTTAAAAGGGAGTAGCCCTTAGTTGTATATGTGAAGGCGTTTTCGAGATATCGACCAAAATGTGGACCAGGGTGACCCAGAACATCTTTTGTCGGGTAACGCTAATTTATTTGTATATGTCATACCACGAACAGTATTCCTGCCAAGATTACAAGGGCTTTTGATTTCGCCCTGCAGAACTTTTTCATTTTCTTCTATTTAATATGGTAGGTGTCACACCCATTTTGCGTCAATAAACCAATCCAATTACCATGTTGCATCTCTTTTTTCATATTTGGTACAGAATTATGACATTTTTTTTTTTTTTTCATTATTCGTAATTTTCGATATCGGAAAAATGGGCGTGGTCATAGTCGGATTTCGGCCATATTTTATACCAAGTAAAGTGACTTCAGATAAGTAAGTGAACTAAGTTTAGTTAAGATATATCGTTTTTTGCGCAAGTTATCGTGTTAACGGCCGAGCGGAAGGACAGACGGTCGACTGTGTATAAAAACTGGGTGTGGCTTCAACCGATTTCGCCCGTTTTCACAAAAAAAAAGTTATCGTCATAGAATCTATCTCCCTACCGAATTTCACAAGGATTGGTAGATTTTTGTTCGACTTATGGCATTAAAAGTATTTTAGACGAATTAAATGAAAAAGGGCGGAGTTACGCCCATTTTGAAATTTTCTTTTATTTTTGTATTTTGTTGCACCATATCATTACTGGAGTCGAATGTTGACATAATTTACTTTTATACTGTAAAGATATTAAATTTTTTGTTAAAATTTGACTTAAAAAAAAATTGTTTTTAAAGTGGGCGTGTTTGTTATCCGATTTCGTTAATTTTTATTTAGCACACATATAGTAATAGGAGTAACGTTCCTACCAAATTTCATCATGATATCTTCAACGACTGCCAAATTACAGCTTGCAAAACTTTTAAATTACCTTCTTTTAAAAGTGGGCAGTGACACGCCCATTGTGTAAGATTTTTCTAATTTTCTATTTTGCGTCATAAGGTCAAGTTTCATCGTTTTATCCGTCTTTGGTAATGAATTATCGCACTTTTTCGGTTTTTCGAAATTTTCGATATCGAAAAAGTGGGCGTGGTTGTAGTCCGATTTCGTTCATTTTAAATAGCGATCTGAGATGAGCGCCTAGGAAGCTACATACCAAATTTCATCAAGATACCTCAAAACATACTCAAGTTATCGTGTTTACAGACGGACGGACGGACGGACATGGCTAAATGAAGTTCTTTTTTCACCCAGATCATTTTTATATAAAGAAGTCTATATCTATCTCGATTAGTTTATGCCGTTACGGATTACCGTTATGCGAACAAAGTTAATATACTCTGTGAGCTCTGCTCAGCTGTGTATAACAAGTAAATACGTACTTGCAGGAAATAAGTTTGCATATATTACATACACACATGCGTACATATTTGCTTATAGTATATTTGCATGTATGCTGAATTGCATCCATTTGGGTTTTCGTATGCATAATTGCGTACATAAGAATGATTTGTATGCACCAATTTTCTCCCAAAAGCGTCACAGCTTTAAGGCATTGCAACAGTTGTTCGAAACAAACACACAAAAAAGACAACAACTGTGCTTAACAGGTTGCACTTTTAGGCAGTTTTAGTTGTTGTTAATGCCTCCTGTTCACTTTCTTGTTGAACTGCGTTGTTGCCTGGCACTGAAAGTATGTGATCTGAAACAGTAAATTTGATTAAAGTCAAGAAAATGAAGTAAACTAGCTTTCATTCATAAGTTTGT
This sequence comes from Eurosta solidaginis, assembly GCF_040869045.1. NCBI lineage: Eukaryota > Metazoa > Arthropoda > Insecta > Diptera > Tephritidae > Eurosta > Eurosta solidaginis. The sequence goes on along the minus strand of NC_090319.1, from coordinate 315,311,081 downwards.
ATTGACAGACAGAGATACATATATATTTACACACTAGAACATACAATGCCGCTATTATGAATCTCAAAGCCCCGGTATACCAGATATTCGCAGGAGTACTACTTCCACCTAAGCCGTAAGAAGCAATAATTCCCAATCCCGTCCTACCTACAACGCTTTATAAGAGGCCAGTTTAGGAATCGCATTTTCATAAACTTAATCTCTGAGAGTCCATTAACCATGAAAGTCAGATGTGGACGACCATAGGAATGATATTTTAGATCTTGATATGCAGGATGCTACAATTACTCATTATATCTCAAAATACAGAAAAAGCATTTAGAAATCGCACACAAAAAAAGCCAATAAGTTCCCTCGGAATCCAGCTGGAGGGTGAAAAAACTAAATTGATACTCCTACCAAAAGATACATGTAGCAGAAGTTGGATTCGAATATAGTTTGGACTACCAAAATACAGCAAAAAGATGTTGCTGAGGGTTCTAGAATAGAATTTCTACTCCTACCCAAACTACTGTACGTCTCCGAGCTGTCGGCAAACATAGTTCGGATCATCAAGCATTACTGAATCTCCTACTATACAATATAGCAAACAAAATAGTTAACGGATCGGGAGTACATGAAAGTCGTTAGCCAAGAAAATATGAAGGAAGCTATAAGACTGTGACCAGACCGTTGGAAAAATAAACCATAAAGAGAATGAACAACGAAACTATTCACAGAAGTTAAATCATATAGTACGAGAAGCTTTAGTGAAGTAAAACACGACGTAGACCAAATTTTCTCTATAGGCAGGCACTAAAAATACATACATAGAAGGAAAAACGGCTCGATTTACCGATTATTGTAGAAGCTGCTACAACGAAGAAGAGCCTGAAACTGTTAGGCATCTACTCTGTGAATGTCCAGCGCTCATTTGAAGAAGGCAACGTAGATCGTAAATCTGACTGATATAGCTGAGGTCAATACACGACGCTTAGTTAGCTTCACAAACTCAACGAAGTGGTTTGAATAGGAAATTAAGAACAAATCCGTGTTGTTTCACAATGGGCCTATAAAGGCTTAAGTGTGCCGCTCCGATGTGGACGGCATCCACTTGAACCTAACCTAACCTACGATGAAATCAGAACCGACAAATGCTCGAGCAAATATTTGGCCACATGATCGGCCCAGAAGGGTGGTAGCAAATCCACCAATTTGTAGCGACCGCGTTCGTTGTTGTTGTTGTTGTTGTGATAAAGCCCCTCCCCAAAGGCCTTGGAGTGGTATCGATGTTGATGGTCCTTTGCGGGTTCCGGTACGTTCCGGTTACAAGCACCATTAAGGTTTGGTGATTTGAACGATTTGGTATGACCACATGAAACCTTCTGGGCCATCCAGCCCTCCCACACCCTAGATCCATGAGGAACTTGGGGTCGCCAGAGCCGCGGCAGTTAAGGACACAGGATTCGCCACGAGTAGGTGAGGTTGACAATTGGGTTGGAGAAGCTATACATATATTGCGCTGGCAACCCCTTCAAAGGGTTGCGCTACCCCTTGAATCAATTTGATATTTTAGTCGCCTCCTACGACAGGCATACCTGCCGCTGATATATTCTAAGCCCCCAAAACGCGCTTGGGATGTAGTAAGCTTCTCTTAACGAAATTTATTAGCCTTCCACATGAACAAGAAACTGTGCTAGTCTTCCAAGCGTACAAGTGAAGCGTGTTAGTCTTTCATGGGACCGACGATATATGGCCTCTTTTGTCCCCTTCAAAACTTTTTTTATATCGTCAAGTTCGTAGTAAGTGAGAAGTAATTAAAGGCTCCTCTTATATATTTTTCAATAATCAAATATCGTAAAATTGGTTTGCTATCGCTAAAGTTTTTTCTTTGTTATAGCTTGATTTATACATTATAGTTTCTTGCTTTAGGGATTCTGGCATTAACGGGATTCCATTGGCGCATGTTGCATCGATGAATAAGCGGCAAGTTTGCTAACATATATATACATATATCATTTTATACACAGTTATACATGGGTATGTTTATTGAATAGAAATATGCAAAACTATCTAAATTCCTAAAACCAAAAAATTCCTATAAAACAATTTATTTAAGTTAGTTTACATATTTATCAACACACATTCATTTATATGTATTGAACTGGGTAAGATGAACAAAAATATATGTAGGGCATTCCTAACATCAAAAAAATACTCTTTTAGTTTACTCCAATGGATTGTTTTTTCTTTTTTGGAAATTTTATGTTTCTATACACTTAGAATAAAAAATAAATAAAAGCCTTTTTACATTTAACAGCAGCTACACTAACGGTCAAAAAAAGCCGACGAAAATTTATTCCCGATAGAGGCGTTTCTATGGTCACCCGAGCTACGAAACGAAATTTTTTAGTTATTTTGGTTAAGTTGATGATTCCCTAAGTGATTGGGTGGCATCTTAAGGCGAGAAAGCTAGAAAGTTGCCAGCAGTTTTCGTTAAAGCAACTATATTCTATTGTAACGAATTTATTGAAATTCCTCTTATTTGCAACTTTCTACTAACGTTCGAATCACTAAACTGTTGAATAAATAACTCCACTGTTCAATAGTGCAAAATGGTCTTTATTCAAGTACTCCACAATACTACTACTTCTCAACAGATAGCGTGCTTAATCAAACTCAATCTGATTCTCAGCTTTACCTCCTTTTATACTCTGTGATTTCTCGTTCGCATACTTCTAGGCGTTTCTATTTCTAGAATTTACTTCTCGTTTACAAGCTTCAAATTTCTCAGCTATAACTACAGATGCACGATTTTATAGCTTCTCTCATAGCCCATGCGCGTGTATATGTGAGTGATACTTGCACAAATGATTGCATACTTTTGGGAGTATCTCAGATATATGCATGTGTTTGAGCGTTACTCTCCGCTGCGTGTATGGACATATGGGCAGACATTATGATTGATTTGTTGATGTGCATACAAGTCACTGCTTATTATCGGCTTAGAGATGATAGTATTCCTTAGTGTTGCTAATATTCGTCACACTATAAAAGCAATAGTTCTATCCTTGAAAAAAAATGAACATAATTGTCTATAAAGGATAAATTATGCAAAATATGGAAACAGTAGGCGAAGTAAATTGCAATCAATTATTCCCAAGGAGCTTCTGGAATAAATATATTAAGTAGGTGACTTGATCACCGCATTATTGAAGAAGACGACCACGAAAGGCCATTCAACGCGTTGATAGGAATATCGTAACGATGGCTCTTCTGAATAAATTTAAACTTTCGCGGAATTCAAGGATAGTATAAACACGAAAACAATGATCTCATGGGTTCACCGTCACTACTTGAGGTAAAGCAATTCATTAATTAGCCAGGGACCTAAATTAAAAACAACTTCTTACCACAAAAAAACTCCCCCCGCCAAGCTGGTACTGTGAAAAAAGAAACTAGCCTCGTCACCACTGATGGCGAGTCATAATCTATGATTAGCGCAAATTAAATACATTCAATTAAGACTCGTAAGGTGTGTTTAGCTCTAAAAATACAAAAATGTGGATTCACAACAACGATCAGTTTTCTGCTCGATAAGCCCCGCATTGCTTAGTGAAAGGCCGTCTTTAATGCAGCCAATGTAGGTGATGGAGTTGGCGTAATGCTCTATTAACACAATCTAAGCAACCCCTATGGTTTTTATCGCGTACCACACGAATAATCCTTCGCAGTCACCTTAACGCAGTTGTAACTCAATCTTACTGTATTTTTGGGACTTACTACGCATCGCGAACTTTTACTGAATACCATTTTTTTACGTTCACAAGAGAAAATGAGTAGCAGCCATTCATTCCTTGTCCAATTTATGTTCTGGTAATACCAACTTAGCGTGCGGGATTATTTTTTTGCGGTATGGAGTGGATTTCTTTCTAGACATGGGCCATCAAATTATTTTTCCTCAAAAGAAGCTGTACCGTTGCAATTCTAATATTCATGTTTATACTATCCTTAAACTCCGTAGCAATTTCTGCAGCAGTGCTAAATTTGTTCAGAAGAGCTATCTTAATGATATCCGTTTCATCGCGTACAGTGACCTTTCGCGCTCATACGCTTCCAGAACGAGGGGATAAAGTCACCGATTCTGTATATTCCATCCAAAATCTCCAAAAGAATGACTCAAAGGCCATCGCCTAAGCTGTTCATATTTTGGGTTATTTCCAATTTGTAGACAATTACGTTAACTTTTTTCTTAAAGATAACACTATTAGTTTCATTAAATATCATTGCTTTTACGAAAACTGCTAGGGACTTTCTAACTTTCTCCTCCTAACATATCACCCAATGGGCCGAGTTACTATCAATATTCACCATAAGAACTAAAAACTTTCGCTGCGTATATGTAGTGACTGTAAAAATGTCGTGAAAGGGAACATTTTCGTCGACTTTTTTTTGTTTTTTTGACCGTGAGTGTACTTGTGCATACAACTTAGAGCTAAGTAATAATCGTATGCAAAACAAGCGCTTATCCTTTGCAATGAACGCAAAAAGTAAATATGTAATTGTTTATATATTAAAGTGTATTCGTAAATAATGTTACTGCATGGGATTATTCTTTACTTATAAGCTCTTATGTTTCGAGCGAGTGATCAGGACTTATACGGGAGAATGCTTCCACAAAAAGAGTTAGCCACGTATACAATTTCTTATCTAAGTAAATAATTTGCTGTTGTTGTTTTCAAAATTGTTTGCAAACATAATGTATTTGAATAATTTAATGCACAGCTGCTCAAAAAAATTGTGTGTATTTTTTCCTCATAACTGTAAATATTTTGATAAACGTGAGCTGTACTGATTCGAAGGTACCTCTAAAACTGAATATATCCCCAACTAAAGCTGGTTGAGCGAACCCTAAAATGACAAGGGCTATAACTTACCTCAAAATTCTTATTCGCTTTCCTACATACAATTTTCAGAACGACATTCGGATTCAGAATTATATGTCATCATTAAGATCACGCTGAAAAAATGTTCTCTACATTTTTTATCAGCCCTTAGGTTGGGTTAGGTTTAACTGGCCGGCCCATAAGGGCCTCACATAGACTGAATGAGTCCGTAGTGTTACCAGACGTTCACTTTAATGGCCAAACTGAAAAAACCAGGACCTATGTTATAAAAACCGCCATCCTCTTGGCAAATACTAGAAGCTTTCTAGGACTTAAGCCACTTGCTGCTTCTAGATCTGACAGCTGTATCACTCCTAATAGCTGGAGTCTTGGCATGGCAAACCCAGGGTATCAGCACAAAACGTGCTAGATCGTTTCCTCCTCCAACTCGCACTTCCTACATCTGCTATCACTGACCAAGCCTAATTTAAAGGCATGTGACGCCAGAAGGTAGTGCCAGTCAGAATTCCCGTCATGAGTCTACAGTCCATTCTTTTTAATGACAGAAGCAACTTTTTTAGTCTAAGGTTTGTAAGACGTACACATAATATTCAACACTTTACAGCCCCGCGCTTGAACCTACGCCTTTCCCGCTTGGTCGACCATGTACACTCAATCTAATTGGGGCATCTACGGAGCAAGCTTCAGGGGATGCGACCTTTTTAGCTAGTTCATTTACTTTTTCATTCCCATCTATTCCCATATGCCCTGGCACCCAATATATATGTATGCTTCTCCTTGTCCCGATTCTTTCCAGAGACTGCTTACACTCTAACACAATTTTAGATGCAGTGTTTAATAGCGTTTTCTTTTCTGGCTATAGTGTTACGCTTTTTGTACGCCGCGCAAGGGTTGTTGTTCTATTCTAAAAAACAGGCAACGCCTTTACGGGGTATTTCGTTCTTTTGTGAAAATTGTTGCCTGCTCGCAACGCAAAAGCGTTACACTTTTACCCTGTATAAAATGACGTTGTGGTAGACCAACTCTGTGAAACTCTCAATTCGCTCTTGAGTTCAACATATACTCTGTTAATATGAGTGCAGATTAACTACCAGATTGCGCATTCACGAGTTCAAAATTGCTTCGTTCTGCGCTGCTACGTCACAGTTGACTCTTTGAGCGAATGAAAGAGAGAGAAAAAAAAAACAAAAGCTAAAAGAAGATGACGTAAGAATTGCCCATAAAAAAGAGATGATCTAATGTTTACATGAGCAATGCGCAATCTTCTAGTGTGATTTGTGATGTGAGTGAATATGGTGAGACGAAATGTTCTTTGTATGCGCTATAAATGTTGACAATTTTCTGGGGTAGGAGTAACACTATTAAGGATTTACCATTTACTTAGGCAACAATTTATTTCAGAAAAGAAAACGCTATAAGCTATTCTCATCCAGTATTTCTACTGCTTTAGTTACGGCTAATACTTTCGCTTAGAAAATGTAGATTGTAGGATCTGTTTATTTCCGGATCAGCACAGTATATCGCAGACCCTACTCCTTCCACTACTTTGGAACCATCTGTGTAAACAATATCGCCTCGTCCGCCATTTGGGCACCCTTGCGCCAACCATCCACCTCTATTGTGGCCTTCAGATCTCCATCAAAGCGCAGATAGGGAATCATGTAGTATGTTCATCTTGTGATTGATGACGCTATACAACTATGGCCGTATGGTCTGCGCTCAAGTTTCTTTCAGGGTTCTTATCGGGTTGCTATTGACGAGTTATAGACATGTCATCGGTTTATTCGCAGGTATATCTGTATCCATTTTTTACCAAACCGATAAGTCGTCAATAACAAGTTATTTGCACTGCGCTAGGGAATTCGAAAACTTTTCGATATCAAATCGATAGTTCTTTGATTACAAATGGAAAGTTTTTCGATAACGAATCCATTACTTTTCGTTATTAATGGCCTACTTTTCGATAAAATTCCGATAACAAGACGGTAACCGTAAAAAACTGAAAACTTTTCCACACCCTTTCGATCGATAATTGATAACTTTTTGACAATAAATGGATAGTTTTTCAATAATATATCGATATGATTTTTAAAACAAATCGATACCTGTTCGGTATCAAATCGACCACTTTTCGATAAAATTCTGATAATAATATAGAAACCGTTAAGAAACTGAAAATTTTTCTAACCTTTCGAAAGATAATCGATAACTCATCGATAGTAAATGGTTAGTTTTTTGATAATATATATGGATAATTTTTACAACAAATCGATATTTTTTGTTAAAAATCGATAACATTTGGATATCATATCGACAAATTTTCGTTAATAAGTCGATAATGTGTCAAACTCGGACAACTTAACGATAAAAAATCCGAAACTTATTGATAACCTTTGCTATCGACAGCGATAACACACCAATAACAAACTGAAAAAACTTTGATACAAAATTACCATAACCTGCCGATAACAAACCCACAGTTCATCGATAACAAACCACTTCGGTTTTGTTTTCTAATCTTTCTTTTCATCCCACCTCCCTTTCTTTTTTCTTTACGTTTCTTTCCATTCCTTTCTTTGCTTTCCCTTGCTTTGCTATCCTTTCCTTTCCTTTGGAATCAGAAATACTTATTTTAGTGTATCCCCAGTAAACCAAATGAAAAGGTACTAAAATTTTAGAGATAAGATTAGTTTTTAACCTGGTATGCTTCTTGCTATGCTGCAACTAAAAACAATCTAATTTTTAGGTGCATTTTAGAACTGACCCCAAACTGTTAACAGCGTCCTAAAAGCATATTTTACGTTTAAATTTTTACTATTTCTGCAAATCAAATTTTATTCAGCTTTTGAGAATTTGTCTTCTGTGGTTTATTAGATTGCTCATCAATTGAAAGTTTACAATTTCTTACACTGTTCAAATATTTATTTATTTTTAGCTTGAGCACATGTTAATTCACATTTAAAAAGAATTCCAGTCAGATTGAATTCCGTCCCAGTTGTTGTTGTTGTTGTAGCAGCGTCCCAGTCTTATTTCACAGTTGTTTGAGAAAAAAACCTTTCCGAGTAAAAACGACATTCTCATATTTAAACTCAAGAATTATTTGAAATTTTTTTGATAACTAAGCTTCAATGCTTGAGAATACATTTAGATCTCTGCACAAATTGTCTTCTCTAATATTAGGTTGAAGTAAGGGATTTCCCTTTCGCATACACAATGAGAACTCATATTTCCTATGGAATACAGTAATCCTAATGTAGGTTCATCTTGTCTAAATCCTCTCTTTTTTTTTTTTTGAATAAGTTAAGATAAGATAAATAAGGAAGTTATTTCCTTCCTTATAGTAGGCTAGTATGTAAGTACGTTATACTTCTCGAAAATGCAATGAGATAATTTCCTTACATTCAAATTAAATTCTGTCTTGTTCTTAAATGTTCCCACGACACAAAACCATTCAGTAGTCAAATACTACATCCACGACTATCAAATTCGCTCGTTTGAATTCATTTACTGATTCTTAACCAAATACCTACCACAGTTTTTGTCCCATAGACTTTCACTCACAAAGGGAAGTGCACCGCATGCAAACGTACATATGTTCATGTATAGGCAAACATTTACATCCGCACGACCATGTTTATTACAAACCTAACCACACGACAGAAATTTTCATTCCATTAACAGCTTTGCGTAGAACATTTTTGTGTACCCAAACTAATATGTATGTATATTTGCACATACTATGTGTGTGCATGGTTAGAATTTCTTCGCAATTCACTGAAATTTTAGATCGTATTACCAAAAGTTGCGAGATAGTCATAAATTTGTGATTTATGTATGAAGGTCTACACCAAATCGTGATCTTCCCAAATTAAGACGGACACGTCTAGATCTTGCTTGTAAGGAAGACATTGTTGAAAGGATAATTCTATCCACGGCCACTGCAAAATCGAACATTTATGCAATTACCTCCGGTTTTGCTCTGATTCGCGTTCATTCTAGCAACTCATCGAGAAATAACTCTACCTAAACTGTGTAATCACGCACTTTTAGACATTTTTAAATTCTATGAAATCTCCACAATAGCTACAGTGTGATTGCCTGTGACCTAATTTGCAAAACTCATTTTATTTGCCTTGACCTACCCTCAACTTGCACAATTCAATTTCCAATGTCACAAAACTAAATAATCTTCTAAGTTTGGTTTCTTCTGCTCATTCGTGTGTGTTGTACGTACATTGGATTCTAATCTTCGAAACACATTTATCATAAGCAGAGGAAGCAGTGAGCAGCACAAGTTTGAAATGCAATTTCATAAAATTAGCAACAACAATAGCATTTGTACATGCTCAGTTGATGAAAATTTTGTGTAATGGGCTGTAAATTCGTTTTCGCCACTAATTTTCTTAATTTGTTTCCTTCAACTTCATTTACCTTGACTATGTGCATCATTTACTGTGTTGACATTGTCCGTTCGTTCGTTTCTTTGCAGTTCACATTTCTAATTACTTTATTCAGTGTCACGTAGCCTACATAGATAAAATTTAGCGCTGTTTCTTTTTTCGTACTAAAAGTGTGTTTGTATGTATTTTAATGTTTCAATTTAATAAAGTTTATGAAAATATTTCTATAGCTTATGTATGTAGCTGTAATGTTCATATGCAAGATGTGCATTTGATTTGTACTTGATCATTGCTTATTCAATAAAATGTTACTCATACGCAGTGGTGTGCCAAACTAGAATGTTGTCACACAATATAGGTAGAAATTGGTCTACATATCGATATAGAATCTTACGCGAGTTATTGATATTGATCGTCATTGAATTTGAAATCTGGAGTTAGTGCCCTACTATATATGTTTTGTTCAGGTTGTTCAGGTGTAACTGAATATTATATAATCAGCGTCAGTTTCAGTGCACTGTACACATTTCAGTTAAATTACTTCTCTAATCAAAAGAGTGTGTGACTAGTAACTAATATTTTTCATTATAAGGGAAATATGTATACGTAAACTCTTCTTAGAGTTACGGCCCAAAAATGAGAGATATTGCTTGGACAAAACTTGGGCGGTGCCACGCCCATTACTCTTTTTCAATTTTCCTTTTTCTTGTTATAATGACACTTTGAAAGTAAAATATCACTGATATAAAATAATGTTTCGCATAGATTTTGCATTTACCATCCATTTACGAACTTTTTCCAAACTATTTTCAATAAAAGTGGGCGTTATCGTTAACCGATCTAGGCCATTTTTACTAAAAATATTTCTTGTTATACGCCTAATATGCGTATCGAATTTTGTTACGAAGGATTTTATTTTTTGAGGCTTTAGAAATTTGGTTTACTGCTTGATCGAAATAGGGGCGTGGTAGCGCCCATTTACGAAAGAAATTTCCAATTTCCTCTTATAGTTTAAGAACCCGTTCTTCCAGACCTTCGTCATTTTATAAAAGTTGAAATTTCGCCAGTGCATACATACTTCCAACTGAAGCAGGATCGTTGGTCTATTATAAAACTTGAGTCATAGTGGCTTTAACAGATATTATGAAAAAGTTATGCAGAAAATATACCCTTCTTTCGTCATTTTATAAAGATTAATTTTCATATGTGGTCTTTGTCACGATATAAGAAGCCACTAGCCTCATTGCCAAACACTTTCCATAATGGCTTTGTCCAGCCAGACATTTTTTATAATGGAAAACTGTACTTTTTCATAAAGCTATATACTTTTTCATAAGCTGAATGTTTTTCACGGCAAACAAAATTTCAAAAGTTTTTTTTTAAGATTTTGTATTCGGATTGGCGGCCACCGTGGTGTGATGGTAGCGTGCTCCGCCTATCACACTGTATGCCCTGGGTTCAACTCCCGGGCAAAGCAACATCAAAATTTTAGAAATAAGATTTTTCAATTAGAAGAAAATTTTTCTAAGCGGGGTCGCCCCTCGGCAGTGTCTGGCAAGCGCTCCGATTGTATTTCTGCCATGAAAAGCTCTCAGTGAAAACTCATCTACCTTGCAGATGCCGTTCGGAGTCGGCATAAAACATGTAGGTCCCGTCCGGCCAATTTGTAGGGAAAAATCAAGAGGAGCACGACGCAAATTGGAAGAGAAGCTCGGCCTTAGATCTCTTCGGAGGTTATCGCGCCTTACATTTATTTATTTTTTATTCGGATTTCAGTATACAATTTCTTCGATGTTCTTTGAAATGTAGAACAATTAAAACTGTCTGGCTAATCAAAGCCTCTATGGAAAGTGTTTGGCAATAAAGCTAGTGGCTTCTTATATCGTGACGAAGACTATATATGAAAGTCAGCCTTTATAAAATGATGAAAGAAAGGTCTACTTGTCTGCAAAATTTTTGCACGATACCTGCTAAAGCCACTTTGACTCAAGTTGTATATAGAACAACGATCCTGCTACAGTTGGAGGTATGCACTGACGAAATTTCAACTTTTATAAAATGAACAAGTAAGGAAGGCTAAGTTCGGGTGTAACCGAACATTATGTACTCAGCTGAGAGCTTTGGAGACAAAATAAGGGAATATCACCATGTAGCAAAATGAACCTAGGGTAACCCTGGAATGCGTTTATACGATATGGGTATCAAATAAAAGGTATTAATGAGGGTTTTAAAAGGAGTGGAACTTAGTTGTATATGTGAAGGCATTTTCGAGATATCGACCAAAATGTGGACCAGGGTGACCCAGAGCATTATCTATCGGGTACCGCTAATTTATTTATATATGTAATACCACGAACAGTATTCCTGCCATGATTCCAAGGGCCCTGCAGAACTTTTTCATTTTCTTCTACTTAATATGGTAGGTGTCACACCCATTTTACAGTTTTTTCTAAAGTTATATTTTGCGTCAATAAGCCAATCCAATTACCATTTTTCATTACTTTTTTCATATTTGGTACAGAATTATGGCATTTTTTTCATTTTTCGTAATTTTCGATATCGAAAAAGTGGGCGTGGTCATAGTCGTATTTCGGCCATTTTTTATCCCAAGATAAAAGGAGTTCAGATAAGTACGTGAACTAAGTTTAGTAAAGATATATCGATTTTTGCTCAAGTTATCATGTTAACGGCCGAGCGGAAGGACAGACTGTCGACTGTGTTTAAAAACTGGGCGTGGATTCAACCGATTTCGTCTATTTTCACAGAAACAGTTACCGTCATAGAATATATGCCCCCACCAAATTTTACAAGGATTGGTAAATTTTTGTTCGACTTATGGCATTAGAAGTATCCTAGACAAATTAAATGAAAAAGGGCGGAACCACGCCCATTTTGAAATTGTCTTTTATTTTTATATTTTGTTGCACCATATCATTACTGGAGTTGAATGTTGACTTAATTTACTTATATACTGTAAAGATATTCAATTTTTTGTTAAAATTTGACTTTAAAAAAAAATTTTTTTTTTAAATGGACGTGTTGCCTTCCCATTTTGCTTATTTTTTTTAGCACACATATATGAATAGGAGTAACGTTCCTGCCAAATTTCATCATGATATCTTCAACGACTGCCAAATTACAGCTTGCAAAACTTTTAAAATACCTTCTTTTAAAAGTGGGCGGTGCCACGCACATTGGCCAAAGTTTACTAATTTTCTATTCTGTGTCATATGGTCAACACATCTACCAGGTTTCATCGCTTTATCCGTCTTTAAAAATAAAAAAAAAAATAAAATTATCGCACTTTTTCAGTTTTTCGAAATTTTCGATATCGAAAAAGTGGGTGTGGTTATAGTCCGATTTCGTTAATTTTAAACAGCGATCTGAGATGAGTGTCCATGAACCTGCATACCAAATTTCATCAAGATACCTCAAAATTTACTCAAGTTATTGTGTTTACGGACGGACGGACGGATATGGCTAAATAAATTTCTTTTTTCGCCCAGATCATTTTGATATATAGAAGTCTATATCTATTTCGATTAGTTTATGCCGTTACGGATTACCGTTATGCGAACAAAGTTAATATACTCTGTGAGCTCTGCTCAGCTGAGTATAACAAGGTCTGGCAGTCCCGGGCTCTTGCTCTATTAGAATAAAACTTGCTAAGTGAAATATCGTTGATACATAACTATTTTTCGCTAAGTTATAGCTTATTCTTCTAGTCTACGACTCTTTAAACATCTTTTGTTTAAAAGTGGGCGTGGTCCTTAACCGATCCCTTCGATTTTTATTAGAAATATTTCCTTCCATAAAGAAACTAGGTATACGTTTGTTGATTTTTCTTCAAGTTATGGCTCCCGAAATAGAAAATCTTAGTCAATAAAGGGGCAATGCCACATCCATTTTTAAACATTTTTATATTTTCTAACTTTTTGTTATACTTTCATTAAGAAGGTAAAATAGCGTTGATATTAAGCTCTTTTTCGCAAAATTTTAGCTTATTATATTTGTCCACGACTGAACTACTTCAAGTTCTTCATTTCGCTCAGAAAATCTTTATTTTTGCTTTGAATGGAGAATAGCAGTTACTTTTTATTTTTCACTCGCGAAGTAACAATTATATTTTCTATTTCGCTCAAAATAGAAATGATAATTTTGAGATTTTTACCTCACTAACAAAATAACAGATAGTTTAAAATTTATTTATTTTGCACAGAAAATAACAACATTTTCTCGAGCTTTTTACCTTGCCCATAATATAACAGTTACTTTTCAAGTTTTCTATTTCGCTCGGAACATAGCGGTTATTTTTGAAAAATTTTCATTTCTCTCCCAATACAACGGATCGTTTTTTGAGTTTTTAATTTATTTTTCTAGTTTCTTATTTCGCTCGGAAAATTAATGTTGCTTTTAAGATTTTTTTTCACTCGAGCTATGTCTACGGAAACGGAGTGGCTTCATCCATTTGCATAACGTGACCTAGCCAGCGTAGCCTTGCTAGCCTATTTGTCGCAGTATTTACATATCTGCGTAAAGCTCAAACGGATCATCGGTACCTCTCCCTTGATAGATGCCAGTAGCGGGTGGGGTACAATAACACTATACGCAATAAGGCCATAATGGTTTTATTTCGCGTTGCAATTGGAAATAAAGCCATAATTTTGATATGGCCTTATTTCAAATGTCAAGGGAAATAAAGGCATCATCATGGACTTATTGCGTTTTCCAAAATCCCAATATCTAAAGAAGATAATATAGTTTGGAACGGACTGCCAGCGCGACGAGGTGTCGTGGTGTGGTAAGGAATGGCGCGGGACGAGAAACCCGCAAGAACTATCCCGTAGTCACTCGGCACTGTTCTTGATTCAGAGCCGTAAGTCAGGACGGATATGATGGAAGCCTTTTGGAGCGTAATTTTTGTTCGCCGAGAGGGGACTTCCTTTTCACTTGCATACTCATTCCAAAGATGCACTTTTTTGCAAGAGTAATATTCTCCGGTTCATTTCTAGATTTACCAAGCAATTCAATTAACCAATCAGAAAAAATAATGAGAAAATAATTAATTTCCATTCAATTTTTTTGGATGAAGCCTTCCACGGTGAAGGTGTTAAGTCTCGCGGAAATAAAAAATGGAGCGGTTGACTGTGGGTCAAAGCCTATCTGCCGCTTATCAATGAGATATTGCTGCAGGTAATGTTTAAGAAGTCCCCACCTTCACCGCTTTCTTTATATTTCTACGGACATTGAGACTGCGGTAAGAAACGTCTTTTGGAGTGCAGCAATATGAATAAAAGCTGCTTTATAAAGTCAATTAGCTTAAGATAACTTAGGTAACGAGTAAGTTTGATGTAACTTAAAAGCATAATTATACTCAGTTGAGCAGAGCTCACAGAGTATATTAAGTTTGATTGGATAACGGTTGGTTGTACATATATAAAGGAATCGAGATAGATATAGACTTCCATATATCAAAATAATCAGGATCGAAAAAAAATTTGATTGAGCCATGTCCGTCCGTCCGTCCGTCCGTCCGTCCGTCCGTCCGTCCGTCCGTCCGTGCGTTAACACGATAACTTGAGTAAATTTTGAGGTATCTTGATGAAATTTGGTATGTAGGTTACTGAGCACTCATCTCAGATCGCTGTTTAAAATGAACGATATCGGACTATAACCACGCCCACTTTTTCGATATCGAAAATTTCGAAAAACCGAAAAAGTGCGATAATTCATTACAAAAGACAGATAAAGCGACGAAACTTGGTAGATGAGTTGAACTTATAACGCAAAATATAAAATTAGTAAAATTTTGGACAATGGGCGTGGCACCGCCCACTTTTTAAAGAAGGTAATTTAAAACTTTTGCAAGCTGTAATTTGGCAGTCGTTGAAGATATCATGATGAAATTTGGCAGGAACGTTACTCTTATTACTGTATGTACGCTTAATAAAAATTAGCAAAATCGGAGAAGGACCACGCCCACTTTTAAAAAAAAAATTGTTTTAAAGTAAAAATTTTAACAAAAAATTTAATATCTTTACAGTATATAAGTAAATTATGTCAAGATTCAACTCCAGTAATGATATGGTGCAACAAAATACAAAAATAAAAGAAAATTTAAAAATGGGCGTGGCTCCGCCCTTTTTCATTTAATTTGTCTAGGATACTTTTAATGCCATAAATCGAACAAAAATTAACCAATCCTTTTGAAATTTGGTAGGGGCATAGATTTTATGGCGTTAACTGTTTTCTGTGAAAATGGGCGAAATCGGTGGATGCCACGCCCAGTTTTTATACACAGTCGTCCGTCTGTCCTTCCGCATGGCCGTTAACACGATAACTTGAGCAAAAATCGATATATCTTTACTAAACTCAGTTCACGTACTTATCTGAACTCACTTTACCTTGGTATGAAAAATGAACGAAATCCGACTATGACCACGCCCACTTTTTCGATATCGAAAATTGCGAAAAATGAAAAAAATGCCATAATTATATACCAAATACGAAAAAAGGGATGAAACATGGTAAGGTAATTGGATTGTTTTATTGACGCGAAATATAACTTTAGAAAAAACTTTATAAAATGGTTGTGACACCTACCATATTAAGTAGAAGAAAATGAAAAAGTTCTGCAGGGCGAAATAAAACACCCTTAAAATCTTGCCAGGTATTACATATATAAATAAATTAGCGGTATCCAACCGATAATGTTCTGGGTCACCCTAGTCCACATTTTGGTCGATATCTGGAAAACGCCTTCACATATACAACTACCACCACTCCCTTTTAAAACTCTCATTAATACCTTTAATTTGATACCCATATCGTACAAACGCATTCTAGAGTCAACCCTGATCCACCTTTATGGCTATATCCCTAAATGGCGTCCACCTATAGAACTATGGCCCACTCCCTCATAAAATACTCTTTAATGCCTTTCATTTGATACACATTCCAGGGTTTCCCTCGGTTCATTTTCCTACATGGTTATTTTCCCTTATGTTGTCACCATAGCTCTCAACTGAGTATGTAATGTTCGGTTACACCCGAACTTAACCTTCCTTACTTGTTTTTAAGTTCGACTAGGGAGATTTTATTCCGGGCGTCAGCGGCAAATGAGTAGGAGGCTAGTATCTTTCAAAAGAACTGTCATCAAAAAACAATTACCGATCTTATATGTATATAGCATGTGTGAATATTCATAGTTATGGAATCCAAAACTAGAACATGAAGTAAATTAGTTTGATAGGTTTGTTTCATCAAGTGTCATGCTAATAGGCTAATGTTGTCTACCAAAAAAAACTCTTAACACACATCAACGTACGCCCATTATTTCAGATACACTGGTCTGCGCTCACGTGAACACATTTCAACTTTTCGATTCAACACTTCGTAAATAAAGTAGCCAAAAAACGCGGTGATTAATGACAACCCAATGTAGCAAATTGCCTGTCACTATGTATTTGGTGTTGGTCGAAATGACTTAATGTGCCGAAATGGGATTATTAAATTCACTGCGTCCTAATAGACAAATTCATGAACTGACAAATTGACGGACAGGCATGTTGATGAATAATGTAAATGAGGCGAATAAAGAGTGCCAATACTGAAATGGGAACGGAAACCCAAAAATAACCAACAATGGACAATGGAACTAAAACAAAAAAGTTATTTAAGTACATGTATGAGTTTAACAAACACTGCTGGCCTAACTATAGTAGTGTTGTTGGTAGATTAGTAGGCTACACAAAGCAATAAATAACACATATACACACACAGTAAGCAGCGTCGTTTCCTCATGTTAAGCAAATGCCGTATGTCCTCGGAGTTGTGCTTAAAATAACCCTTCCTTATTTACTTATTTAACTGGTTCGTAACGGTTTAAATTGTTTTGGCCATCGTTATGCTTACTAATGCAAATCGGTCACATCTAGGGAGTTTGAATCGTTTTTCACCTTCCCTTTACACCGGAGTGGGAGCCACCTTTTTCTTTTGTTTCTTTTGTTTCCATAGGCGGGTTCCGATAAAAATACTTTCTTAGCCGGAGGTCCATCTTTCATACGCGTAACATGGCCTAGCCAGCGTAGCCTCTGCGTTTTAGTTCGGTAAACTATGTTTATGTCTGCCTAAAGCTCATCATTAAATATTCTTCGGTACTTGCCATCGCCAACGCAATGAGGTTCATAAATCTTTCGAAAAGCTTTTCTCTCGAACACTCCTAGAGCCGTTTCATCAGATGTTGTCATGATCAATGCTTCTGCACCATATAGCAGGACGGGTACGATAAGTGACTTGCAGAGCTTAATTTTCGTTTGCCGAGGGAGGACTTTACTTTTCAATTGCCTACCTAATCCAAAGTAGCATTTATTCGCTGGATTTCGAACTTGATGTTGTTGTTTTTGTTAGTGCTGGCTTCCAAATAAATGGAGTATCTTACTATTTCGAACTTATGGCTGCCAACAGTAGCATTGTTGCCAAAGCGGAAACGCGCTGACTCTTTTCTCGATGACAGGAGGTACCTAGTTTTGTCCCCATTCACCATCAAATCTTTCTTTTCCGCTTCTTTTTCCAGTTTGGAGCAAGCAGAACTTACAGCGGGGGTGCTCACGCCGATGACATCAATGTTGTCAGCATACGCCAGTAATTGCACGTTCTTATAGAATACTGTTGCAGAGTGGTTAATTCCTCCAACTAATATAATTTTCTTTCGCAACAAATTAAAGAAAAAGCACGATAGTGGTTCACTTTCTCTGAAACCTCGTTAAGTTTCGAACGGCTCGGAAATGGCCTTCCCAATTCTGACTGAGTTGTTGGTATTACTCGGCGTCATTTTGCAGACCCTTAAACCTTTTGCGGGGAAACGAAATTCAGAAATAGGGAGCTCCTTTTCGTGCTGTCGAAGGTGGTTGCCAATGTGTGTCAATTCTTTATTCGCAAATTCTTTTCAAACTTTGGCACATCGTGAAAACATGGTCGATGGTAGATTTTCCAGGTGTGTGATAAGTTCCAATCATCCGATTCATGGTGGGCTTCAATCTTTCGCACAATAGGCCTGACAATGCCTTATATGCTATCCTAAGAAAAATAATTCTGCGATAGTTGGGGCAGTTTTCAGCGTCCTCTTACTTGTGGGCTGTGTCAAAAAAACTTACATTGCAATTGCAAATCATGCTTTCGGCGGACCATATTTTGGAAAGAAGTTGATGCATGCGCCTACATTAGTGTCCGCAGTCTTGTTGTATTTTAATGCGGTATTCTATTATCACATCGATTTATTGTCTAAATTATAACACTTCCTTTTCGCCATAGTTTCTTGTGCAGATAACTACACCGTAATGGCAATGGTTCCCGACCCTTCTATTGATTAGCTGTGCCTCTAAATAAACAGCTACCTCCCTTGTCACTCTAGTTCTCCCATCTGGTGGGATTTAGCGCTGCCATCGACTAGATCTGATGCCACTTTGTTCATGGTGTGGACCACGCAGATGACACTACAATTTATCTACATCCACTTTGATGACATAATTTTGGCCTACCAAACTTTTGTTACGTATCACCAATTTAGGATCGTGATTTACAACTAAAGCTGGAGTCATTGGTGCCGTATGTCGTATCGCTGTATCCGTATCCCTAACGTAATCAGCTGTTTATCGTTACGACGGTAACCAAAACCCAATTGGTTGGCTACGATACGGTTACGACCTTAGCGGCACCAATAATCGATTGCATTGATTCTCATAAGATTGGTCGAATCAGCTGTTAAAAGGTTACCGATACGGTTACCGATAAAGCACCAATGTCTCCAGCTTAATGCCTTAAAAAGAACCACAGGATGTATACTTGTGACGTTTGGACACCGACAACATAGTCGGATGAAGAGCTCCCTAGTAAAAACCGTATTAAGCTGTTAAACAAGAAGTTTGTGCTGAATTTTTACTAGCCAAGGTATGTGAAGATGTGGCTATGTCTCCAAGACAGGTAAGGGTACATCTGCATGTGTTAATGCTCAATGTTTGGGAACATATGCAAGCCCACACGCGTACTTATACAGAAAAGCGGCTTTCCAACCATCGCGCAAAAAGAGCGCACACTTCTCTGAAAGTCACGCCTTACACTAGCTAAACTCCGATATAGACATTTCACTGAATAAATCCGTACTTATTCAGAATGAAATTTTAAAAAACAAATGTAAGGCGCGATATCCTCCGAAGAGATTTTAGGCTGAGCTTCTCTTCTAATTTGCATCGTGCTCCTTTTTAATTTTTTCTACAAATCGCCCGTCCCATCTATATGTTTCACGCCGACCTCGAACGGCATCTGCAGGGCAGATGAGTTTCCACGGAGAAGTTTTACATGGCAAAAATACAGTCGCAGTGTTTGCCAAATCACTGCCGAGGTGCGACCTCGCTTAGAAAAGCTTTTTTTTTAGTGAAACAACTTGTTTCTAAATTTTTGATGTTGCTTTGCTCGGAAGTTGAATCCAGGATCTCTTGTGTAGTATACGGAGCACGCTACCACCACACAACGACCAAACCGCCGTTATTTTTTGAAAAATCCCGGTGCTTTAAAAATTTATAAATATAAAAACTAGGCGTGATTATTGTCTGCGATGGGAGATGAGTGCCCAAGGAACCGGCATACCAATTTCCAAAGCTATCTCAAAATGTACTCATGTTATCGTGCTCACATACAGACCGACGGGAATCACCCTTAGGTGGTTTGATATATGAAAGTATATATTTATCTCGATTAGTTTAAGCCGTTACAAACTTTGGGAACAAAGCTGTGAGCTGTAAGCTGATGCGATGCCACCGTTCAAAAACAAGCATGGTTACTTTCAGGCAAAATTTCTGTTGTACAATGCTACTATACCCACCTGTACTTGTCCGCAGGACAACATAGTTTTGAATGGAAAGCGCTGGGTTGTAATGACATGAACGAATCGAGAAAGTCTAATTGAGGGGCCGACTGCTAAAGATGCGTCTTGACATCAGTATTAATAATCCGAAGGCCCGCGGGTCCCTCCGAAACGGGTGGTGGGATCCATATTATTTTTGAGCAGAACACCTTTCTGCATTGGCGGCCTTCGGACGCGCTTATAACATATTTCCCTGGGTGGGTCCAACACCGGTTTGGAGACCGAAACTACATCCGCGCAAAACAGTTTGGTTAACATTTTTTTTTTTTTTTTGTGGGTATTAAATTTTTCTTTTCCGCCTTCGAATTATTGTTCTAGAGATTCGCAGTCGACCCCTCAACTAGACTTTTACCTCATTTGGGTATTTAAGTCGCCTCTTACGATAAGCATACTTGCTGCGGGTATATTATAAGTCTCCTAACTCACTGGGGGATAAATTTTGCAACGAATTTTTTGGGCCTGAAATATATTGACATTGAAAATGAACTAAATCTGACGACAACTAACGAATTAACTAGACAGGTGTGAATCACGTATTCATTTATCTCAACTTGTGTTATTGCCTTTTTATGAAAGAATTAAATATGCGTTCTTTTATTTCTCACTTTCATATAATTTATGATGTTACGCTCTTCCGTACATATGTATATCTACTAGTTCGGTTCTTACCTTGTTCATTTTATTACAGATTGTCAATTCTAAACAATTGTCACATCATTCGTCCTGTCATTTGCAATGGAAATATTGGCTTCAATGATTGTCAATCATACTTGCAGCCAATTTAACGAACGGTCAGAGGTTGGACAATTGCGTGATTAAGCTGTCAAGTTGGTATAGAACGTGAAATAGCTACCACATGCCATTTATACCTGAGTAAGCATATGTATGTGTATGTATACACGTTAGGGTATTTAATTTTAGTAAAATTTTTTCTCCCGCATTAGAATAATTATACTCAGTTGAGCAGAGCTCACAGAGTATATTAACTTTGATTAGATAACGGTTGGTTGTACAGGTATAAAGGAATCGAGATAGATATAGTATGTCCGTTAACACGATAACTTGAGTAAATTTTGAGGTATCTTGATGAAATTTGATATGTAGGTTCCTAAGCACTCATCTCAGATCGCTATTTAATTAATGGCACGCGTTCTAATGAAATTAGCCTTATAGATAATACCTTAAGTTGTAATCTGATTCAAATCAATAATTTATTTAATACTCTCTCGAGGTTACTTGATCTTATATTCGTCGACGAGAATTTAATATATCAACTCTCTGAGAGTACTTTTCCTGTATGTTTATCTAATAAACATCATATACCAATAGCTATTCATCTACATAACTTTGATGCTATCCCTACGTCACCTGCTTTAGATAATTCCTCTTTCAACTTTCGATCTACTGATTTCGGCGAGCTGAACAATGTATTATTTGAAATTAACTGGGAAAACTTATTTCCCTCTAATGACATCAGTGTTTGTTATGATATTTTCTTATCGAATTTGACTGAAACATTTCAAAGTATAGTGCCTCGTTTTGGGCCCAGGCTTCATAAATTACCATGGTATAATAAAACTCTTAAGAGGTTGAAAAAAAAGGGTAACAAACTCAATAACTTATTCAAGGCAGATTCAGATAATATCCTTCTCAGAGAACAGTTCACTACCAGTGTGCGTCAATTTAATGTCCTTGACAAATTCCTTTACAATCGCTATATGGGTAGGATCGAAAATGAGCTTAAAGAAAATCCTAAAGCCTTTTGGAACTTTATCCGCTCCAAACGTGGTTCGACGAATATACAGATCTGCATGAGCTTTAATGGTGTACGCTCCCAGTCCCTACCAGAAACAGTTGAGCTGTTTGCTGATTTCTTTAAATCAAACTTTGATGATGCTACTGTAGATCTTAATGACTCTTATTCGCGATCCGGGCTCTATGATCGTCTAGATTTTGGCTCCCTCGTGATCTCCGGCGACGACGTCAGCACTGCTATGTCCTCCCTTAAACCTCCGTTAAAATGTGACAGTGATGGCCTCTGTGCCTTTGTCCTGAAGTTCTGTAGTTTATCTTTGTGCATACCATTTCGGCATATATTTAATTTATCCCTGTCTTCCGGAACTTTTATCGATGGGTGGAAAAAAAGTTCCATTTGTCCAATCTTTAAAGCTGGCAATAAAAATTACGTCTCTAATTACAGGTCTATCGCCAAACTAACAGTTTGTTCGAAGCTTTTTGAGAAAATTATAAAAGAGAAGCTAACTTTTGTCATCAAAAGCGTCATTGGGCCGTGCCAACATGGGTTTGTGGCTGGCCGCTCGACTGTTACGAACCTAGTGTCGTTTTCTGATTTCTGCATCTCTGCATTTCAGGACGGTTGCCAGGTAGATATTGTATACACCGATTTCACGAAGGCTTTCGATAAAGTATCTCATAAAATCTTATTATTTAAACTGGAATGCATTGGATTTCACTCTGTTTTCCTATCATGGTTAAAATCTTATTTGTCGAATAGGTCCTTGTGCGTCGAAATTGAAGACTGTAAGTCCCAGCCTTTCTTGGCAACATCCGGGGTACCTCAGGGTAGCATTCTTGGTCCTCTGTTATCTGTGCTCTTTATTAATGACATTGGTTACTGCTTTAATTCGTATGATTTCCTTTTATATGCAGACGATCTTAAGATTTGTCGTAGAATTAATCGCCCGTCAGATGCAGTGCTCCTACAAAATGATCTAAATAATCTTGTTGCTTGGTGTAATGCCAATAGTCTCTACTTAAATGTCAAAAAATGCTTTCAAATGTCTTTTTCTAAGTCGTCTACCCTGCATACCACGCCCTATGGTATTTCAGGTGTTCCACTAGCTTCTGTCAAAGAAGTTATTGATCTAGGTATTGTCTTCGACACCTCTTTCTCCTTCGTTAGTCATATCTGTTATATCCTTCCGAAGGCTTACAGAAACCTTGCCTTCCTTCGCAGATATGCAAGAGACTTTAAGGATCCCTATACCAGGAAGGTACTTTTTATCTCTTTAGTTCGCTCAAAATTAGAATACGCCTCAGTTGTCTGGAATCCTATCTATAGTGGCCACTCTGCCAGAATAGATAGGGTTCAAAGAAAATTCATTAGATTTTGCTTAATTTCTATTAACTTTGACGATCCAACCCCATCCTATTACTCACGATGCATACTTATCAATCTCCAGTCTCTTGAAATCCGGAGAGCTGCGCATCTACTAATGGTTGTTTATGATCTCATCACTGGCTCTTTGGATTGGTCAGCTCTTCTAGCTAAAGTTAATTTTAATGTACCTAATAGGTGTCTTCGTACTTTCTTGCCCTTTTACTTGCGTTTCGGTAGAGCTAACTATTGCATGTTTGACCCGATTTTCCGCGCACTTACCGAATTTAATAGACTCTCAGGGAGTTTCCTTCTTGATTTCTCTTTGTCGAGAAGTACGTTCAAGTCTTCTCTGGAATTTTGGCTGTAATTTATTTTTATTATTTATTCATCTCATTGTTATCTTTTTTCTTTTTTATTATTTACACGGTAATTACATATATAAGTTTGACTATATAGTTTTTATATCTTTCTATTCATTTGTATCTAGTCTGTAAGATTCTTTTCGATCATAGACTTAATAAACATATACATACATAAAATGAACAATATCGGACTATAACCACGCCCACTTTTTCGATATCGAAAATTTCGAAGAACCGGAAAAGTGCGATAATTCATTACCAAAGACAGATAAAGCTATGAAATTTGGCAGGCGAGTTGAACAGATGACGCTGAATAGAAAATTAGTAAAATTTTGGACAATGGGCGTGGCACCGCCCACTTTTAAAAGAAGGTAATTTAAAATTTTGCAAGCTGTAATTTGGCAGTCGTTGAAGATAGCATGATGAAATTTGGCAGGAAGGTTACTCCTATTACTATATGTATGCTTAATAAAAATTAGCAAAATCGGAGAACGACCACGCCCACTTTTAAAAAAAAATTGTTTTTAAGTCAAATTTTAACAAAAAATTTAATATCTTTACAGTATATAAGTAAATTATGTCAACATTCAACTCCAGTAATGATATGGTGCAACAAAATGCAAAAATAAAAGAAAATGTCAAAATGGGCGTGGCTCCGCCCTTTTTCATTAAATTTGTCTAGGATACTTTTAATGCCATAAGTCGAACAAAAATTTACCAATCCTTGTGAAATTTGGTAGGGGCTTAGATTCTGGGACAGTAACTTATTTCTGTCAAAAAAGGGCGAAATCGGTTGATGCCACGCCCAGTTTTTATACACAGTCGACCGTCTGTCCTTCCGCTCGGCCGTTAACACGATAACTTGAGCAAAAATCAATATATCTTTACTAAACTCAGTTCACGTACTTATCTGAACTCACTTTGTATTGGTATAAAAAATGGCCGAAATCCGACTATGACCACGCCCACTTTTTCGATATCGAAAATTACCAAAAACGAAAAAAATTTTATAATTCTATATCAAATACGAAAAAAGGGATGAAACATGGTATTTGGATCGGTTTATTGACGCAAAATATAACTTTAGAAAAAAACTTTGTAAAATTGCTGTGACACCTACCTTATTAAGTAGAATGAAATGAAAAAGTTCTGCAGGGCGATATAAAAAACCCTTGAAATCTTGGCAGGAATACTGTTCGTGGTATTATATATATAAATAAATTAGCGGTATCCAACAGATGATGTTCTGGGTCACCCTGGTCCACATTTTGGTCGATATCTGGAAAACGCCTTCACATATACAACTAAGGGCCACTCCCTTTTAAAATACTCATTAGCACCTTTCGTTTGATACCCATATCGTACAAACACATTCTAGAGTCACCCCTGGTCCACATTTATGGCGATATATCGAAAAAGCGTCCACTAAAAACTAAGCCCCACGCCCTTTTGAAATAATCATTATCTATCACCTTTAGTTTGATACCCATATTGTACAAACGCATTCTAGAGTCACCCCTGGTCCACCTTTATGGCGATATTTCGAAAAGGCGTCCACATATAGAACTAAGGCCCACTCCCTTTTAAAATGCTCATTAACCCCTTTCATTTGATACCCATATCGTACAAACAAATTCTAGGGTCACCCCTGGTCCACCTTTATGGCGATATCTCGAAACGGTGTCCACCTATACAACTACCTCCACTCCCTTTTAAAACCCTAATTAACACCTTTAATTTGATACCCATATCGTACAAACACATTCTAGAGTCACCCATGGGCCACCTTTATGGCGATATCTCGAAAAGGCGTCCACCTATAGAACTAAGGCCCACTCCTTTTTAAAATACTCATTAGCACCTTTCGTTTGATACCCATATCGTACAAACACATTCTAGAGTCACCCCTGGTCCACCTTTATGGCGATGTCTCGAAAAGGCGTCCACCTATAGAACTAAGCCCCACGCCCTTTTAAAATACTCATTAACACCTTTCGTTTGATACCCATATTGTACAAACACATTCTAGAGTCACCCCTGGTCCACCTTTATGGTGATATCTCGAAAAGGCGTCCACCTATAAAACTAAACCCCCACTCCCTTTTAAAATACTCATTAGCACCTTTCGTTTGATACCCATATTGTACAAACGCATTCTAGAATCACCCCTGGTCCACCTTTATGCGGAAATCTCGAAAAGGCGGCCACCTATACAGCTTTAAAACCCTCATTAATACCTTTAATTTGATACCCATATCGTACAAACACTTTCTAGAGTCACCCCTGGTCCACCTTTATGGCGATATCTCGAAAAGGGGTACACCTATAGAACAAAGCCCCACGCCGTTTTAAAATACTCATTAACACCTTTCGTTTGATACCCATATTGTACAAACGGATTCTAGAGTCACCCCTGCTCCACCTTTATGCCGATATCTCGAAAAGGCGACCACCTATACAACTACCACCACTCCCTTTTAAAACACTCATTAATACCTTTAATTTGATACCCATATCGTACAAACACATTCTAGAGTCACCCCTGGTCCACCTTAATGGCGATATTTCTCCACCTATAGAACTAAGCCCCACTCCCTTTTAAAATGCTCATTAACCCCTTTCATTTGATACCCATATCGTACAAACAAATTCTAGGGTGACCCCTGGTCTACCTTTTTGGCGATATCCCTAAATGGCGACCACCTATACAACTACCACCACCCCCTTTTAAAACCCTCATTAATACCTTTAATTTTATACCCATATCGTACAAACACATTCTAGAGTCACCCATGGGCCACCTTAATGGCGATATCTCGAAAAGGCGTCCACCTATAGAACTAAGGCCCACTCCCTTTTAAAATGTTCATTAACCCCTTTCATTTGATACCCACATCGTACAAGCAAATTCTAGGGTCACCCCTGGTCCACCTTTATGGCGATATCCCTAAATGGCGTCCACCTATAGAACTATGGCCCACTGCCTCATAAAATACTCTTTAATACCTTTCATTCGATACACATGTCATACAAACACATTCCAGGATTACCCTAGTTTCATTTTCCTACATGGTGATTTTCCCTTATGTTGTCGCCATAGCTCTCAACTGAGTATGTAATGTTCGGTTACACCCGAACTTAACCTTCCTTACTTGTTTTAAATTAAGTTGGGAAAATTCGTATTACCAATTTACTACAAATACGCAAGTTAAGGTCGAGTCGATATATTTTTGAAACAGTTGAAGTTCACTACAGTTTAACCTTGCAAATTTTTCGATAACATAAAACTTTGCTGCTCATCTCAGCTTAAACGGCCGAAGTGGCAGGGTTAGATTCTAGTCACATTTGATTGGAGTTTAAACTTGCACCGAAAAACAGAACCTTACTGAAGCTACACTGAAAGAAAGAGACTGGTAAATCTACCGGAATACGGGTCAATTGAACCGAAATTTCTGTCAATTTTTATCCATCGCAACAAGATGTTGAATCAACTGCGCACAAATCGTTGATTCGTAATTGTTCGCGACGGATATTCCATTAGTATTATTCATTAAATTTATATCGTAAGCTTCGATATGTAATAATCGATAATTGTTATCGCTAGTCAATACTATTTGTGATAACTAAACTTCGATTCTTTATGTCTTAATTTTACCTAATTACAGTAATTCATATACGATATATACATACATATTTGTGTACGTATATACATACATATGTGCATATATTACTTATTTCTTATTGTACTCATTTTTGATTACGAATTCTGTTAATAAATCAGTCAAGGTTAATCTCTAAACGGCATCGGTCATGTCGTTAATTGACATGCATTTTCTGGTCCTTTTCGTAGTCGGATAAATTTTTAATTGTTCGTAAAACACCGTTAATCACGTGTTTTCTCCGTTAATTGATTGATTCAATTGAAAAAATAATACCGCGTACTAAGTGTTATGACTTAATTCAATTTAAAATGGATAAATTACTAAAACAACGTGGGTGGGTTAAAGGCACGTGCCTGTGCAAACGCTAGGGGCTTTGATAAGTCCACGACGACTTAAAAAATAGACTGCATAAGTTGGAGGAGTCCTACAATGAATTTGTAGAAGACATCAGCAAGGCGTTGTATGATTATGCAGTGACAGACAACTTCATAGACCCAGCAGAAGATGTGGAGGAATACGAAGAAAAATAGTTCGTCGCTCATGCCGCTATATCCCGTTTGATCAATGTTTAACTAAATTTTCAATCCGTGAAGAAAACTGAATCCGAAGATTTTATTGATAAGTTACTGACTCAACAAGCCAAGTTCCTGGATAACTTCAGTGCAGCAGTAACTCAATCAAATGTGCATCTCCCTAAAATTTCTCTGCCTAATTTTTCTGGAAACTATTCAGATTGACCGTCATTTCGCGACCTTTTTCGAAGCGCAATTGACGAAAAGTCAAATTTGAGCAACATCCAAAAGTTCCATTACCTAAAGTCATACTTACAAGATGAAGCATTAAGTCTTCTTAAGCATATACCATTGACTGACAATAATTATAAAGACGCATGGGACAGGCTAGTAGAGCGATATGACAAAAAACTGCTAATTGTTCATTCCCTTGTGCAACGGTTTTTGTCTTTATCACCACGTAGTAGTCCCAACATAGCAGCTCTTCATAACTTAACCGATAAAGCTGACGAAACTGTACGCGGTTTGGATGCCCTCAATTGCAATAGTCAGGACCCTTGGTTGGTAGCCAATCTGTTGGACAAAGTTGATGAAGAAACAAAAACGGAATGGGCAAAGAAGGGTGATTCTCATGTAGTTTGGTCATTTGATGAGTTTGTTAAATTTCTGTCAAATCAGTGTGATGCGTTAGTACTTGATTCAAATAACCAAACTCGTTTAGTCAACAAAAAGCGCACAGCATTGGCACATTATGCTCAATCAGGAGAGTCAACAGCAACAACAAATTATTGCGTTGTATGTGCAGAGCAGCATACAGTTTCTCAATGCCAAAAATTGAAGCAAATGAATAGCGGAACAAGAAGGGCATTTGTAAAAGATAAGCATTTATGTTTCAATTGCTTGCGCTCATCTCATAAGGTAAATCAATGCCCATCCAATTTCCGGTGCATCTGCATTTGGGACGATAAACTCCCTCTTGAGGTGTGCGCTCGCTGGCAGCAATACGTACAAGAGCTAGAGTTGTTAAAACAAATATCAATTCCGCGCGTCATTGCATCTTGCGAAGGCTGAATCGAAATACGTGGTTTTGCGGACGCATCGTCGGTTGCATACGCTGCAGTGGTTTACAGTCGAATAAAGATAAATAATGAATATCGCACAAACATTTTAGCATCGAAGACGCGTGTAGCACCCTTAAAACTGATATCAATACCTAGGCTTGAACTTAACGCGGCATTATTGCTTACGAAATTAATCAAGCTAATTCAAGGCTTATTGGCAGTAACAATTGAAAATGTATATTGCTACACTGACTCGGAAATAGTACTCCATTGGCTCTCATCACACCCGCGCAGATGGACGACTTATGTATGTAATCGTATTGCTGAAATATTGGAAAGTTTCCCACGTAGTTATTGGGATCACGTTTCTTCAGCACAAAACCCAGTCGATTGCGCGTCACGCGGTTTAACACCATCAAAACTCATCACACATCAAATTTGGTGGAGTGGCGCTGCATGGCTTATGCTGCCCAGCGCTGAGTGGCCAATAGCTAAAAATATAACACTTCCTCGAGACGATTCATCAGTTCTCACTGAGCAGAAACCAATAAAACATCAATCACTATTCGTATTGATCGAAGACGACGTTATTGACAAGCTGCTGAACAGAGTATCATCGTGGATTCGTCTCATTCGCGTTGTTGCCTATTGTCTACGCTTCGGATCTGTCAGAAAAAGTGAACGCCTTGGATGACTGAGTTCTTCTGAGCTACAACGCGGAACCAATCTCGTCATTAGGCACGTCCAGCAGACGATATTTCATGCTGAATATCAATTATTACAACATAAACAACCATTGGCACAAAAATCATCGTTGATACGGTACACGCCGTTCATAGATCAGAACGGCCTACTACGCGTCGGTGGACGCATCAAACACGCAGACGTCAACTATAATAAAAAGCATCCTATTTTGTTGCCTAAATGTTCTTTTGTTTCACTACTTTTAGTTCGCTACATCCATGAAACGTACCTCCATGCCGGAGTAGAAGCTTCTGTCACACATCTGCGCCAACGTTACTGGATACTTGGTGCCCGAAATCTGGTGAGGAAAGTAGTTTTCTCATGCAAGAGGTCCTTTATGCAGCGACGTACTACCAGCACTCAACTCATGGCAGATCTCCCCTCACCACGAGTGCAACCTAGCCGTTGTTTTCTTCATTGTGGACTCGACTATGCTGGACCCGTTCCTATTAAGATTTCGCGGGGACGAAACCCAAAGGTTGGAAAGGCGTGGTTTTCTATATTTATTTGCTTTTCTACAAAGGCGGTACATATTGAATTAGTAAGCGACCTTACAGCCGACGTTTTCTTAGCTGTCTTTCGTCGGTTCATAGCCCGTAGAGGCAAACCTACAGATTTGTACTCTGACAATGGTACTACATTCCGGGGTGCTAAACGAAAGATGAACGAATTACAACAGCTGATTTTGTCTGAAGCATATTTAAAAGAAGTAGCGGAATCACTAACCAACGAACAGATGCATTGACATTTTAATCCGCCGTCTGCACCACATTTTGGTGGTCTATGGGAGGCTAGCGTACGCTCTATCAAACTGCATTTAAACGTGTCGTATGCCACAGCATTTTAACATTTGAAGAGTATACTACAGTGCTTGCTCAGATTGTATCAATCCTCAACAGTAGGCCATTGATTGCAATCTCTGATGACGACCTTGAACCGCTTATGCCCGCTCATTTCCTTATTGTGGAACCGTATACTTGCGTACCAGAGCCTTCTCTTTTGAATATCAATCCTAATCGTTTGGATAATTGGCGTCATTTACAAGCTATGGTCCAAGGTTTTTGGATATTCCTTTAGTAGTATTCATTAAATTTATATCGTAAGCTTCGATATGTAATAATCGATAATTGCTATCGCAGGTCGATCCTATTTGTAATAACTAAACTCATTTTATTTATGTCTTGATTTTACCTACTTACAGTAATTCATATACGATATGTCCATACATATTTGTGTACGTATATACATATGTACATATGTGCATATATTACTTATTTCTTCTTGTAATCATTTTTGTTTATGAATTCTGTTAATAAATCAGTCAAGGTTAATCTCTAAACGGCATTGGTCATTTCGTTAATTGACATACACGTAATTGACCGTTTTAGTAGTTAAATGAACAACAAAAAGTTGTTGCGACTGCTTTGTACGAAAGTACCTGTGTTGCTATATACATACATACGTAAATATGTGAATACATAAATACGAATGCTTGCTACATATACATACATACATATGTACGCACTTCCTAACCGAACTTCAATTGGGCGTACATCAAATATGCTGGCACACATTAAACATTATACACTTTACTATTTTTTTTTATTAAACGCACTTTCACCAAGTTTTATATTTTATAATTTATTTAATTTATAGTTTTGAACTTCGCTTTGCAAATAGAAATGAAAATAGTAGTCACAAAACTGATTCTCAATTCTTTCGGTTGCAGCTCAGCTCATTCTCAATGTCGTCTCTCGCATTTAGTTGCCACACTTGATTGTTTCGAACTAAACTTGTTGTAAAAATGTTTCACATAACATTTTAAATAGAGAACTTGTAAGTTATAGAAAAGTAAAGAATCAAATCTCAGGAAGGTAATTCACCACCGGAGTAACTTTACATGTAATTCGGCAAGTTTAATTTTCGTAACACTTTAAGTTGAAACGATTCCAAAACATCTCAAACTTTTATGTTGTCGGAAACATCAACATTAAAAGGATGTTTTTATTATCTTATTAGATTCGTTCGCGTGAGTGAAAATTCTTAAAAACTTGAACAAAATCTTACTAACTGTGGAAAAATCCTGTTCATTAAAAAAAAACTTTTGCAACAAGAGGGTACAATTTTCTTTTTCGTTTTGTATTGATAACTGAAAAACTAGTTTTTTGTTGTTTTCCATTTTGTGTGTTTTTTCGATTTGGTGGTTTTCTTATTTTGGTGTTTTTTTAATAAGTGGCACCATCGTCATAAGTACAAAGTAAAGAGCGCATTGAGCGTAAAATTCTCTTTGAAATTTGCTCATGTATTAACTCTTGATCGCTGTTGAACTGAACAGCGAGATCAGTTGTGTTAACAGAAAAATCAGTTAGATTGATTAGAAATCTGTCAATTTTACATAATTTTGTTAACTTGAGAGCGACAATTTCTCTTCTGTTGAAATGACTAAACTAATTTGTTCGCTTGACAGAGAATTCGATCAATTTCACCGAATCTCCATTAAGTCAAGAACAACAGAACCGATTTGTTGGTTTTACTAGCACCATTTCTTTCAGTGTATTAACTTGTATGTAATAAAAAAATTATACGTATACGCACCGGTACCCGTCTTTTAAATGAGGCACATATTTTTTCGTGTAATTGGTTGGTTTTTATAATCAGCTGAGCAGAGCTCACAGAGTATATTAATTTTGTTCGCATAACGGTACCCCGTAACGGCTAAACTAATCGAGATAGATATAGACTTCTATATATCAAAAAAGTTTGGGCGAAAAGAGAAATTCGTTTAGCCATGTCCGTGCGTCCGTGTGTCCGTAAACACGACAACTTGAGTAAATTTTGAGATATCGTAATGAAATTTGGTATGTAAGTTCCTGGGCACTCATCTCAGATCGATATTTAAAATGAGCGAAATCGGAATATAACCACGCCCACATTTTCGATATCGTAAATTTCGAAAAACCGAAAGAGTGCAATAATTCATTACCGAAGACGGAAAAAGAAATGAAACTTGGTAGGTGGGTTGACCTTATAATGTAGAATAGAAAAATATATTTAAATGTTTTGCAAGCTGTAATTTGGCAGCTGAGTATGTAATGTTCGGTTACACCCGAGCTTCGCCTTTCTTACTTAGTTAATTAAACAACGTACGGCATTTCAATATATATCAATATCTTCCATGTAATTTATAGTAGAAAATGAGGACTTGTAAAGGCCCATTACTCTTAAGGTCTATACGTTTCACGAATATGGAGCAGTTGTATCGCATACTTGGTTATTTAGCTATATGCGGGTGTACGTGATAGTAACAACTTCTGCTTTTAGCTGCTGACTATATATGTGTATGTGATATATTCGTCTACTTACGTGTATAAATGGATTAATTTGATGTGTTCATGTACACAAGTGTGACTGCTTGCTTTATTGTTTTTGTGCATTTATTTACTAGCAGCATAGTGATGATAACATTTCTCACAGTATGGTATCAAAAAGTTGCCGATTTTCTATCAAAAATTTTTGAATCCGTATCAGTTTTCCATAGATTTTTTTCCGGAAAGTAAAAGAAAGTTCTCGATTTCTTATCAAAAAGTTATCAATTTGTTATCACACAGTTACCGATTTGTTATCAAGAGCTTATTGATATTTGATAATAAATTGATCGATTTAATATCGATATGTTATCAAAAAGTTATAGAAGTTCCATGAATTTGCATCTGATAACAAAGGTCACCAATGAGTTTTCGATTTTTGATCTACGAGTTGTCAGTTCCTTATCGTAAAATCATCAATTCACTACCGAATATATTTATCCATTATATATGGAATAGCTATCGATATGTCATCCAAACAGTTATTGATTTTTTATAAATATTTTATCGTAATGCTATCCATTTCTTAACGAAAAATTATGAATTTATTAAAGGAAAGCTATCTATTTGTTGTAAAAAAGTTACAGATATATTACAGAAAGCTATCGATTTGTTATACAAAAGTTATCGATTTTCTATCTAAAATTTATCAGTTTATCTTCGGAGTGTTAGGATTTAGTTTTCGGCATGTTATCGAGTATCGAAAAGTTAGCGACTTGAGATTGAAAAGTTATCAGTTTCTTATCGGAGTATTACTAATTTGTTATCGAGTACTCATCGGTTTGCTATGAAACAGATACCGATAAAACTTCAAAATAAGGTCAATGGCATACTATATGTTTAAACATCGAACTTTTACAAAACTTACTTAGCGAACTGTAAATCTCAGCTAGGTCCATGCAATAATTGGGATGGTCGTCGTTATAGATTGAACAGAATATACACGAATTCTAATCGGAGAGGCATGAACATCGAACTAGTTATACATATATTGCTCTAGAGCTTAAAATGTCTAGTTAAAATATCGCCTTTGCCATGTAACCAGTTTTCCATTGGTATTCCCGCAGAAATTTTGTTCACACTTTCTCTTTTCTCTCATCAATCTAATTTCCTTTCAATTCACTTTTCTTCAATATTACTAGACGTTTCGATAATGCTAATTGTCATCTCATATAGGTCTTGAACTCAATCTGTAGCTGCCCTTCTTTTCCTAGGCGGTGTAGTATTCCTTATATGACAATTGATTCTTGTGCTCGTTGGAACCCAGTATTGTTTCATTAGCGGTACATGATGATTCAGAGTTAGCTATGACTGCTTGGAAATATAATGAGGTCTTATCTTTTATATTTAGTAGTCGTGTAGAAAATATTTCAGCGTTTTCTTGTGTGACTCTTGGCTTTTCATAAAATTATTTGGAATACTTTTTGACTTAACGGAAAATTATATGTTTGTTTGCTACCGCACGAAATGGCTTGATTTGATGTTGAGTGCAACTTGAGTACAACTTTATAAATTTGGCTAAGCGGTTTTAAGCTACAAAACTATAAGCAAACTTTGTGAATATTTTTTCGTTAGGATCCGGTACTACAGCCTATTTTCGATGTTAAACGAAGTTAATAAGCCTATCTCCTTTGAGAAATGTTACATGATGAATACTGAGCTTTGCAGCTGTAGAACCGACCAACTTTCATTTGTGCACTGTTGTTATAAATATTGCTGGCACAATTTCGATATCATTGCGGGGTAGCGATTATAGTTCGTTTCTAGTTCATCATAAAAGTAGTCAGAATTTATGTTATTCATTTAATCTCGGTGCGTACACACATATAAGCGGCTCATTGAAGAAACATGCGTAATCAGCTGGCCTCAGCATCACAGTCCATTTTAAAAAATCCATACATTGGGTGTCATGCGTAAAAAGCGAGAATACGTCATTCATGCAGCGAAACCTTCAAACCCATTCAGGTTTGGATATTTCGAGCTTCTTTTGCGACTTGTGGTGTGCTAATCGTAAGTTTTTACCCTCATATTAGCCAGATCTACATTCTTTAGGACGACTCCGAAAGAAATCCCCTAAAGCCACGAGTATTTGCTGAGAAGATTTTCCATTTTGTAGGAGCAACCCCATTTGAGAAACTTGTTTGAAAGCTTATCATTTTTGATTTTGCTTGTCCTCGGTTGTGAACCACTGAAGCCCCTTTAAATTCTTGTCCAAAGTGTACGAAGGTTGGCTCAATAGTCAGGGTAGAACAGAACTTTTAACGATCTCCTTCATATGCACGATAGTTAGAACTTGTACCTAAATTTAAATCCCACAAGAGCTATCACTCTGTCACTTAACCCATCTAAACCTTCGGAGTGTGTTGCTGCCTTTTAACTATAAGCAAGCAAATACTTTTCACAATCACAAAGAATATTCTCAATATGCAAATTAAGATTGCAAAAAACAAAACAAATTTAATTCTAAAACATCATATAAAACTCGATTATATCCCTTCCAATTACTGAAACTTTTCTACAAACGCGAGACTTCGCCTCAGCTCATATCCCTTTTGAGAGAAAATTATTTCAACGGCACTGATGTGGAAATCAATCACAGCAAACTAAAGCGCTTTCAAAGCACTTATATTAAATTCCTGATGTGATAACAAAGAACAGTTAAACGCTTTTTCTATATACTATCTGCAGTTATTTGCATGCACTTACGTGAACAATAAAGCCTTACAAATTACGAAAGCCATACGTACATGCACACACAAACACAACACAGTCAATAAATCGTTTACCAAATCTTCACATCAATTTACATGTCAAACCTACATACATATGTATGTACATACAAGCTACCTGGTATGTATGAAAGTGATAACGTTAATAAATATTTTAAAGCGGTTTATACGTATGCAGGTCCTGTTCACACGCACACATATGCACATACAGTTTCTAAAAGATTACGTATACGCCATGGAGTTCGTATCTTATGCTTTGTTGTTCTATCATTTGCATGCGTTTCTTTTTGTTTGGGACATACAGGTATAAATAAGAATCTTAAAGAGATAACTTCACATGTCTTTCACGCTAAATAACTGACAATGCAATTGGAATGAGAACTAGTAAAGGATGCAAATTCAAATTAAAGGGATCGTTGTATAACCAGTTGTGGATTTTGACTGCTTTGACCAGGTTTGTTAACATTTTGCATTAAATAAAAGCTGCCACACCTGGCTACGTGGGAGCATAGTAGTTTATAAGAGTATTATTGTAAATTCATACAAGCGTAAAATTTTAAGCGCATTAGCGTGTCAGCGTAACATCGTAGTATCGTAACTCCGTAATTATATTTAACATATTTATGAAAGTTGTTAAATAGTATATAAAAGTGCAAACGCGTAGCGTATCACCATTAGCGTCCCAGCGTAACATCCTACTAGTTAAGCTCCGTAATCATATATAATATATTTATCGTGGTAGGTAAAGAGTATACTATAAGCGTAGAAACGTATTAACGTAAATCCATCCCAACTTAAAAATGTAAGAGGGTATGAGCATATTAGCGTAAAACGTAAAAACGTGCCTGTGCACTACATAAAAATATAAAATATCGTATATAGTTTATAAGCGTCGTAAAGCGTACTAGCGCACTGCGTGAAAGTATGAAATATGGTGTTCTTGCAAAAGCGTACCGTGTTAGGAGGGTATCGGCGTAGTCACTCATAAGCGTACTGTACGTGGAGCGTTCCCCCTGTGGGTTAGGGATAGTAGAATATGCCCACGGCAGGCATGCCAGTCGTAAAAGGCGACCATAATCCACAAAGGGGTGTAATGTTGGTTTTCTGATTAAATTGGTTTATGTTGATCCTCGGATTTTCATACTCTAAGTCGACAGTGCACCTCGGTAACAAATTGCAGTCATATTATTAGTGACGAAAAGAGTAGATAGACCACCCTGACAAAATTGCCGTCATCGTATTAGTGACGAAAAGGGATTGTACTGGTGGTTAAATTGGTTTGTGTTTGATATTCGGATCTTCACACTCCAAACCTATCAGTGTACCCTAACCGTAACAAATGTACGTCATCTTATTAGTGACGATAAGGCTAACCAATCCTGAGTGGCTTTACCCGAAAGGGAGCAGGGAGAACGCTGGTATCACCTGTGGGACCGCAAGCATGGTCCTTATAAATACTGTCACCGCGGGTGCAGGAAATAAAGCCGGGTGATCTGAATTTTCAGGTCTCACCTTCCTGTCCTGGGATGGCCCCCTTGTGGGAGCATCACGGGGGCTGAGGTTTCAGATCGTATTTCTGGGAAGGTAACCCAGAATGCGTAGGATCGCCTCTGAGGAAGTTCGATTCTTCGTTGGAGTTGACAGTGTTCTCTTCGGAGTAATGCTGTTGCTTCAGGCGCCGAATCAGACAATATAGTATTCTCTTCGGAGTAATACTATCTTCTTTGGTGGGAGGTGGGCAAGAAAGTTTACTCATGTGCTTCTCATATGGAGTAAGCTGCCCTAGTTCGTGCTAATCTGCACACAAGTAATTCAAAGACGCTTCTGCGGAACGTCAAAGAAAAGGTTGGTTACATCCCTAAATTGTGCATGTTGTTTAAAAGAAGGATGTATAACTGTTGATGAATAACAGGAAGAGAAATATGGTGGATATTCCAATAGCGAGTTTATTAGAGTTGGATAAATGTAGCAAATAATGTTGAGAATAAAGTCGAATGTTGCATATAACTGAACTGCTTAGGGCTGGTAGTTCAGTTGCAACAAGGTCCCTCGTCGTGGAAAATTATGGATAATTGTAAGGGTGGGTAGTTCCCACGCTTCTTTTTGAAATTTTTGGAAACTTCGTTGGACCTGCTATATGATCAGGTTTCCATTTTAGTACTTGTGAATGATGAGATGTATCTTGAGTGCATTTGTACTTATAAATTACATTGGTAGTCATTCACGGCGAACGAGCGTATAACTGAGTGAACGTAGTACCTATGACTAATGAGATGTATCTTAAAGTGCAAGTGGTTTAGTAATATGATTAATGAAGTGTATCCTGCGAGTGCATGTGTCGTAAGTACTTGTGAGCATCACTGTCTGTTGCGCAAGAACAGATAGTTTTATTCACAAGGAATTATATGACGCTCTCGCTCTATGGAACACCTTAGTAGTTATTCATAACGAAAGACATATGCACTGATAGACTACATCGATATTTAGTTCATGGCGAAGCTGCGTTGTGGATCATAAGGCTTTAAAAGGTTGTGCCACATCCCTAAATTGTGTTCCAAATTCGTGGTGCTTAGCATGGGTTGCTCACAATGCCCCTAATACTTGTATTTAAATTGTGGGACTGTAGCATGTATCTGCTCTTTACACACAGAACATGTTGCAGGCGAATTGCTTGTGGGCAGAGAAGAACGTACTATGATCCGGGGTGGAGTTGCTCAACAACCGAATGCCGTTATCCATAAAATGGCTGGAGTTTTAGTGCCCACTTAACAAGCACGACATGATCCACTAAGTGGTGGAGGCTTGCTAGTGATCCCTACGCCCCAACGCCATTACTCTGGATTCAGTTATCAGCCGACTTTAAAGTTGGTAACTTGCCGACAGATACGTGCTGCCCCTCGACACCCGTGAATCAGACGGATCCTGAAGCATGTCCTTCTGAATGCCGGGCTTACGAAAGTTTTATAGTAAACTCTACCACCGCTGCCGTGGTGATATGGTACCGTATCCCACCTACCCACTTTCAAAAATTACAAACAAGTTTTTTCAATAAGAAAAAGGTCTTGCTAGGCGGTGTCACCCCTCGGCAGTGAGTTGGAAAACAGTCGTGATTGTATTTCTGTCTTAAAAAGGAAAACAACGCAAACTGGAAGAGAATTTAGAGCTTCTCATCCACTACAGAAAAACAATAAGCCTCTGAGCTTCTTTTTAACATAATTTGTTGAAAAGTCTTTTTTCACGACTCACAGAATGGACGGTATATGTGCTGCTGTAACTGATGTCGAACACCACTTCTGTCACCGTAGAAGGCATCTCCGATACCATCTGCTCTCTATTAGACTGACCACACAAAAAATTTGATAGATGGAGTAAGGTCTTCAGACGATCAACGTTCAGTTTAAGGAGCAGGAGTCAATCGACTGTGTATTATATGTCCCGTGTGCATGGCCCTCTCGGTCCTCTTTCTAAGACAGGTTAGGTTAAAAGTATAAGTGTGATGCTCTTGCCAGATCATTTTGTGAGCCAGTTGGCCGATCCAAATTTCAAGATATAATATCTCTTAATGGGAAGTGATTGACGGTAACGCGGCCTAAAATATGGTATTCTGTTGGGTTCCAGCATAAGTGCAGAAATCGAAATGTTTAACTGCGAGTAGCTCGAGACAGTAATTAATACTTATAATTTTCCAAAATTTTCTTATAAGTTCCGGCCAGTAACAGAAGCTTTTTGTATATGTTCTTCAGCCCAACTCTGATGAATTTATAATGGCAATATCCCCACTGATTGGCAAAACAGCATTCGGAAGAGACAGTGTGAAATGAGCAACACAGATATAATTGGGTAGGAAAAAAGAAAAGTAGCTCTGTACTGCGATAGACTAGGATATGCGTCCCCGATATGGTCGCCAAGCCTAAAGGTTACTAACTGGAAGAAAATACAGGCTTGCCAAAAGACTGCCAGGCTACCCTCATAACCGCTACTGGCTGTCGTCTTATGTCCCCAGAATACCACCAACACAATGAAGTGAAAGTACTCCCCATTAGGGAGTGAAATGAAATGCTGAACAAATAGTTTCTGTTGAATATCCAAAAACCTGGCATCCCAACAAGCATCTGCTTGATGAGGCCACACCTCCCAGCCGTATGAAGCAAAAAAGCATAAGCAGGTCCTCAGTGATATCCACAAACAGGCGTCGGACTTCTATGCCAGGAGTTCTTAAATAAAAACACCCAGAACTCGCAGAAGAAGAACGCATTCTCCATAGGGAAACGCGCGTCACTCTAGCTGAACTTCGATCTGGGTGCTGTAACAGGTTAAACCCTTAACTATCCAGAATCAACCACGACACACAAAATGTATGTCCTGCTTGCAATGTGTCCCCACATGACATTAACCATCTCTTCAATTATAATGTGGAACCAACGCTCTAACACCCCTCTCACTATGGTCCATCCCTGTTGAAACTCCAAGTTTCATTGGACTCCCGTTAGAGGATATTGATGACAATTTGTGATCGGTCGTGCCTAATGTATGAAGCGAAGCACTTCCCCAATAACAACAACATGGACTAGAATACCACACAGCTTGTCAAACTTTAACTAATTCGAAACTAACGATAGCATCAAATGTTGTGTCAATCTTAATTACAAGTAAAAATTTTAAAGAGGCAGACTATTATGCTTTGGATTTTCTCATTGCGACTAAATACGGATGGGGTTCTTTAAAATATTTTTTTTTTGTCTGCTCGCTGCGGAAGGCGGTTATAATATCTACATATTTTCGTATCGGTTGAGAAAAAATTGGCAGCCTACAGCTGTGTATAACATAACACCAAAAAACCTACAGTACATACATAAATAACTGCAGCTTTCGTAAAGCCCAAAAAAATCCCGATCAACAAAGTGTTCAAATAAGCACCACGCATCACCAGCCCATTTTACTTACGGCCTTTCCCATCCGCAGGTGGCAATAGAACTCATTGTGCCAGTAGCAGCGTAAAAAATACGAGTTCCTCCAATGTAATTCATATCATTCGGGGTATAAAAAACGTTTTTGCTAAACAGTAGCAGAAGAATAGGCGATTGATACTGACAGATGTAAAAAACGCGTGTGTCAAATGTTAACATGCTTGTAGGTGCATCCTTTTTTATTATTTCATAAGACAAGTTGACGAATGAAACCAGGTAAAATATATGTTGGCTCATAAATAATTGTAAATATGTACTAACAAAGGTGTTTATACTCGTCGATTTATATTTGTATAGCATTTTTATCTCTTGAAAAGTTCATTAATAACAAAATTGGTTGGCTCAAGGCAAAACCTCAAAGCAATCGTGGGTGGTCTGCTGTTAACAGATCAAAAAATGTTGTGGAATTTAAACATATGAATTTTTTTTTTTTTTTTTCAAAAAATGTTACGTGATATTATTCTATGTTAAATTGATATGTGCTGTATTTTCGTTTCATTTTTTTATGTTATTTTTTGTCATGTTATGTTCTGCTATGTCATTTTATATTATGTTAAGATATGGTATGTTCCATTATTGTTGTTTTGTGCTGCGTTTTCTATATTGCTATGTTTTCCACGTTGTATTATATTATGCTAAACTATGTTTTTTATATTATGTTATGTTACTTTATGTTATGTTATGTGATGTTATGTTATGTTATGTTATATTATGTTATGTTATGTTATGTTATAATACGTCATGTTATGTAATGTGCTTGGCAGCCACCGTAGTGTGATGGTAGCGTTCTCCGCCTACCACACCGTATGCCCCAGGTTCACACCCCGGGCAAAGCAATATCAAATTTTTAGAAATAAGGTTTTTCAATTAGAAGAAAATTTTTCTAAGCGGTGTCGCCTCTCGGCAGTGTTTGGCAAGCGCTCCGGGTGTATTTCTGCCAAGGAAAGCTCGCAGTGAAAACTCATCTGCCTTGCAGATGCCGGTCGGAGTCGGCATAAAACATGTAGGTCCCGTCCGGCCAATTTGTAGGGAAAATCAAGAGGAGCACGACGCAAATTGGAAGAGAAGCTCGGCCTTAGATCTCTTCGGAGGTTATCGCGCCTTACATTTATTTTTATTTATTTTACGTAATGTACTTTAATGATTGGTTATGTGATACATTAGTGTTATATTCTTAAAATACCTTGGATCGGATTATTTTATGTAATGTTGTAATGTGATATCTTATTACTTTAAACGAGTAAAAATTGTATGTATATACCAAAAGATCTGGGAACCGGTTTCACCGATTCGAATGACACCGATAGTGTATCACATTCTAAGACTTTCTACCTAGGTGTTGCCACTAAGTAATTTTTTACAAGGTTGCCACCTATTTAAAATTAAAAAAAAATCATATGAGATATGCCAATATGGGTATCAAACGAAAAGTATTTCATTCACCTCTCTGAAGTTGGCCAGACAACTTTTACATGGAAACAAACTACCTATTGGGCAAATTGCCATGAATTTGCCGTAATTTATCCGTGAACAAAAAAATTCGCTGCGACTATATCTTAGAAAATATCGAGTGACACGCCAACTTCATGTGAAGCTAGCGTGCCGCCCTCAGAAAACCACCTTAGAGACAGTTAGGAAAATAATTCGCACACATGAATTTGCCGTAGATAAGTGGCATCTATATCTATATATATAAAAATAAGTGCACATTTTGATTGTCACTCCATAACTCGAGAACGGATAGAAAGATTGCCACGAAATTTTTAGGAAAGATACAGGAAGGAGAGGTGATGGTTAGTTGATTTTAAAATCCCAAATCGGTTTAGCCATTCTTGAGTTATGATTTTTTTTAGAAAAAATTCAAATATGTATATAAAAGAAAGTGGTGTTAGTTACACTACGCATAACTCAAGAACGGATGAACCGATTCGGCTGAAAATTGGTGGAGAGGTAGCTCAGAACCAGGGAAGGGGCATAGGATACTTCTTATCCCGTTCTGGCTAGGGTCTTGAGATCAAAACGTGGACCTGGGTAATCCTGGGATATGTTTGTAGAGTATGGCTGTCAAATGGAAGCTGTTTATGAGTACTTTGATACTGGGTATTCTTCGTACTCCTGGGTGACTAGGGTCTCGAGATATAGGCCAAAACGTAGACCGGGCACCCCTAGGATGTGTTTCTAAATTATGGATATCAAATTGAAGCTGTTGATGTGTGCTTTAGTACAGAGTAAGTTTTATGCCGCCGGGTGACTAGGGTCTCAAGATATAGGCCAAAACGGGGACCCGGATACACCTAGAATGTGTTTTTACATTATGGGTATCAAATTGAAGCTGTTGACGTGTGCTTTAGAACAGAGTAAGTTTTACACCGCTGGGTGACTAGGGATCGAGATATAGGCCAAAACATGGACCCGGATACCCCCAGAATGTGTGTGTATTATGGATATCAAATGAAAGCTGTTGCTGAGAGCTTTAAAGTAATTTTCATTGTGATATTCGATTTAGTCGCATCAACCTAGCAAAACTGATAAATATGCATGCGAAGCCGAAATAAAGACATGAATTAATAATACCTACATACCTATTTACATACGTCCTATTCGATTTGCCTGAAATTTGGTATATAAATTTGCCTATATTAGTATTCACTATGTTTTTTTTTCCGGGAAGTAGACCAGGGACGGACTGGGACTGTGATTAGGACTAGGACTGAGGCTGAGACTGAGACTCATAATGGGGCTGGAACAAAATACATACCACCAAGCATGAGAAAAACTTGAGAGAAGATAGAAGAAGAAGATAGAATGAGACGAAGATGGTGATAGATGAAGCGAAAAATACGGAGGGAGGAGTGAATACAAAGATTAGGAAAAAGTGTAGAGGGGCGAGGACAGAGTTATACGGAAAAGCTTATTAAAATGTATGCAGATAGACCAAAAATTTAGGGTAGAACAACGCCTGCCGGTACTGCTAGTACATGTATAAAAATCAAATTCGGTGTGTGTTTATTGGTTCCCTATGGAAACGTATTTCCCACACTTCAATCATCACCAAATTTTTGCTATAGATTCCTTGGATCAAGACGAAGGTTTTTCATTTTTCAGAACTGAGAATTTCGCCTTCTGGGTAGGGTCTTGAGATCAAAACGTGGACCTGGGTAATCCTGAGTACAGATGGAGTATATGAGTATCAGTTGGAAGCTGTTTATCAGTACCCTGATACGGGGTATTTTTCGTAGCCCTGGCTGACTACGGTCTCGAGATATAGGCGAAAACGTGGATCCGGGTACCCCTAAATATATTTATAGAATATGGATAACAAACGAAAGCTGTTGAGTGCTTTAGTAGAGGGTAATTTTCATACCTCTGGGTGACTATGATTTCCAGATATAGGCCAAA
Organism: Eurosta solidaginis; assembly: GCF_040869045.1. Taxonomy (NCBI): domain Eukaryota; kingdom Metazoa; phylum Arthropoda; class Insecta; order Diptera; family Tephritidae; genus Eurosta; species Eurosta solidaginis. The sequence continues at coordinate 315,266,952 of NC_090319.1, read as the reverse complement.
ACGTGGATCAGGGTAACACTAGGATGTGCATTTACATTATGGGTATCAAATTGAAGCTGTTGATGAGTGCTTTTATATATAGTGTAACGAATTTACTTGCAATTTCCCTTACTTGCAATCGTCTGCTAAGTTCGAATCACTAAACTGTTGAATGAATAACTCCAATATTGAATAATGGAAAAATGGCCTTTATTAAAGTACTTCACAATAACACTTACATATACTTTGCAACTAGCTTGCTTAATAACCAAACTGACTGACAGCTTAAATGAAACTGATCTGTTGCCCGACAGATAGCTTGCTTAATTGAAAACTGCTTGCAGCGCCTCTACCGCTGGTGCTTTTATACTCTGTGATTTCCTCGTGGCATCTTCTAGTTAATATAATAGTAGTTTTTATACCGCTGGGTGACTAAGGTCTCGATATATAGGCCAAACCTTGGAGCCGGTTACCCCTAGAATGTGTGTGTATTATGGATATCAAATGAAAGTGGTTGCTGAGAGCTTTAAAGTAATTTTCATTGTGATATTCGATTTAGTCGCATCAACCTGGCAAAACTGATAAATATGCATGCGAAGCCAAAATAAAGACATGGGTATTATTAACCACATACCCATTTACACACGTCCTATTCGATTTGCCTGAAAGTTGGTGTATAAATTTGCCTATATTATTATTCACGATCCTTTTTCCTGGGAAGTAGACCAGAGATGGACTGGGACTGGGGTTAGGACTAGGACTGGGACTGAGACTTGGAGTGGGACTGGGACACGGAATGGGACTGGAACAAAATACATACCACCCTCTGGGACTGGCAATAAGGGATGAAGAAGAATGAGAAGAACTTGAGAAGAAGAAAGAGGGAAGGAGAAGGAGAATGAAAAAGAGATAGAGTGAGACGAAGATAGGGATAGATAAAGCGAAAAAGACGGAGGGAGGAGTGAATAAAATGATTAAGAAAAAGTGAAGAGGGGGACGGCACCCCAGCGGGTTAGGGGGTTAGAATATACCAGCTGTAGGTATGTCTGCCGTAAGAGGCAACTAAAATACCGGATTCAAGGGGTTTTTACAGGCTGCCAGCGCAATGCATAGCTTCTCCAAACCCAATTGTCAACCTCGCCTATCCGTGGCGAATCCTGTTTCATTAACAGCCGAGGCTCTGGCGACCCCAAACTCCTCATGAAGCAAGGGGTGGGAGGGCCGTATGGCCTAGAAGGTCGCATGTGGTCATAACAAATCGTTCCCGAGATGCTCGGGCTTGGTACCGGATCCGCATCCGGCAAAGGACCATCAACTCGATAACACTCTCCAAGGCCTTCGGGGAGTGTGCTTATCGCTACAACAACAACAACAACAGGGGGAGGGCAGAGTTAGATGGAAAAAGCTTATTAAAATGTATGCAGGTAGACCAAACTTAGGGAAATGCAACGTCTGCCGGGTCTGCTAGTACTTTATAAATTCGAAAAACAAAAACCATACTTTTTTATTGTGCACCACCATGTTCACGTAAGTTAGCGTGCCACTTTTCGAAAATTAACTTAGAGACCAGTTAGGAAAAAACATGTTTAAGTGCACTTGCTAGCTAGGAGAGCGATTCACCCTTCAGTTAGGTAAGGACCAGTGAGGGTTGTATGGGCTGTTGCCAATTGCTTCCGCTAGTCATCTGCTTTTAACGACATCAAGCTATTTCCACCACAATACGTTCACTTGTATTCTACGACTGTTTGGTTGCCCAGTTATCTCTCTGCAATTGTTCGTTTGAATGTTGCCGACCACTTCTTATTCTACTGTAAGATTAATCTCGGTCACCGCCCGCTTGCAACTAATCCTGATGGGATACCTCATCCTTTAAAAAGCTTAGTTCGTAAGAAGAAGGGATCACATTCAATATCAATTATAATCGATCAACGTGCTTTGCACACAGAGTATATTAACTTTGATTGGGTAACGGTTGGTTGTACAGGTATAAAGGAATCGAGATAGATATAGACTTCCATATATCAAAATCATCAGCATCGAAAAAAAATTTGATTGAGCCATGTCCGTCCGTCCGTCCACCTGTCCGTTAACACGATAACTTAAGTAAATATTGAGATATCTTCAACAAATTTGGTACACGTGCTTATGTGGACCCAGAATAGATTCGTATTTAAAACAAGTAAGGAAGGTTAAGTTCGGGTGTAACCGAACATTACATACTCAGTTGAGAGCTATGGTGACAACATAAGGGAAAATAACCATGTAGGAAAATGAACCGAGGGAAAACCTGGAATATGTTTGTATGACATGTGTATCAAATGAAAGGCATAAAAGTGTATTTTATGAGGGAGTGGGCCATAGTTCTATAGGTGGACGCCATTTAGGGATATAGCCATAAAGGTGGATCAGGGTTGACTCTAGAATGCGTTTGTACGATATGGGTATGAAATGAAAGGTGTTAATGAGTATTTTAAAAGGGAGTAATCCTTAGTTCCATAGGCGAACGCCGTTTCGAGATATCGCCACAAAGGTGGACCAGGGGTGACTCTAGAATGTGTTTGTACGATATGGGTATCAAATTATAGGTATTAATGAGGGTTTTAAAAGGGAGTGGTGGTTGTTGTGTAGGTGGTCGCCTTTTCGAGATATCGCCATAAAGGTGGACCAGGGGTGACTCTAGAATGCGTTTGTACGATATGAGTATCAAATGAAAGGTGTTAATGAGTATTTTAAAAGGGAGTAATCCTTAGTTCCATAGGTGGACGCCGTTTCGAGATATCGCTATAAAGGTGGACCAGGGGTGACCCTAGAATTTGTTTGTTCAATATGGGCATCAAACGAATGGTGTTAATGAGTATTTTAAAAGGGAGTGGGCCTTAGTTCTATAGGTGGATGCCGTTTCGAAATATCGCCAAAAAGGTGGACCAGGGGTGACTCTAGAATGTGTTTGTACGATATGGGTATCAAATTAAAGGTATTAATGAGGGTTTTAAAAGGGAGTGGTGGTTGTTGTATAGGTGGTCGCCTTTTCGAGATATCGCCATAAAGGTGGACCAGGGGTGACTCTAGAATGCGTTTGTACGATATGGGTATCAAATGAAAGGTGTTTATGAGCATTTTAAAAGGGAGTAATCCTTAGTTCCATAGGTGGACGCCGTTTCGAGATATCGCCATAAAGGTGGACCAGGGGTGACCCTAGTTTTTGTTTGTACAATATGGGTATCAAAAGAAAGGTGTTAATGAGTATTTTAAAAGGGAGTGGGCCTTAGTTCTATAGGTGTACGCCTTTTCGAGGTATCGCAATAAAGGTGGAACAGGGGTGACTCTAGACTTTGTTTGTACGATATGGGTATCAAATGAAAGGTGTTAATGAGTATTTTTAAAAGGGAGTGGCCTTCGTTCTATAGGTGTTCGCCTTTTCGAGATAGCGACATAAAGGTGGACCAGAGGTGACTTTAGAATATGTTTATACGATATGGGTATCAAATGAAAGGTTTAAATGAGTATTTTAAAAGGGCGTTGGACTAAGTTCTATAGGTGGACGCCTTTTCGAGATATCGCCATAAAGGTGGACCAGGGGTGACTCTAGAATAAGTTTGTACGATATGGGTATCAAATTAAAGGTATTATTGAGAGTTTTAAAAGTGAGTGGTGGTAGTTGTATATGTGAAGGCATTTTCCAGATATCGACCAAAATGTGGACCAGGGTGACCCAGAACATCATCTGTTGGATACCGCTAATTTATTCATATATGTAGTACCTGCCAAGATTTTAAGGGTTTTTTATTTCGCCCTGCAGAACTTTTTTAATTTTCTTCTACTTAATATGGTAGGTGTCACAACCATTTTATAAGGTTTTTTCTAAAGTTATATTTCGCGTCAATAAAACAATCCAATTACCTTACCATGTTTCATCCCTTTTTTCGTATTTGGTATAAAATTATGGCATTTTTTTCATTTTTCGTAATTTTCGATATCGAAAAAGTGGGCGTGGTGGTCATAGTCGGATTTCGTTCATTTTTCATACCAAGATAAAGTGAGTTCAAGTAAGCACGTGAACTAAGTTCATTAAAGATATGCCGATTTTTGCTCAAGTTATCGTGTTAACGGCCATGCGGAAGGACAGACGGACGACTGTGTATAAAAACTGGGCGTGGCATCAACCGATTTCGCCCATTTTCACAGAAAACATTTAACGTTATAAAATCTATGCCCATACCAAATTTCAAAAGGATTGGTTAGTTTTTGTTCGAATTATGGCGTTAAAAGTATCCTAGAAAAATTAAATGAAAAAGGGCGGAGCCACGCCCATTTTGAAATTTTCTTTTATTTTTGTATTTTGTTGCACCATATCATTACTGGAGTTGAATGTTGACATAATTTACTTATATACTGTAAAGATATTAAATTTTTTGTTAAAATTTTAAAGTAGGCGTGGTCCTTCTCCGATTTTGCTAATTTTTATGGAGCACACATATAGTAATAGCAGTAACGTTCCTGCCAAAGTTTATTATGATATCTTCAACGGCTGCCAAATTACAGCTTGCAAAACTTCTAAATTACCTTCTTTTAAAAGTGGGCGGTGCCACACCCATTGTCCAAAATTTTACTTATTTTCTATTCTGCGTCATAAGTTCAACTCATCTACCAAGTTTCGTCGCTTTATCTGTCTTTTGTAATGAATTATCGCACTTTTTCGGTTTTTCGAAATTTTCGATATCGAAAAAGTGGGCGTGGTTATAGTCCGATATCGTTCATTTTAAATAGCGATCTGAGATGAGTGCTCAGGAATCTACATACCAAATTTCATCAAGATACCTCAAAATTTACTCAAGTTATCGTGTTAACGGACGGACGGACGGACGGACATGGCTCAATCAAATTTTTTTTCGATCCTGATTATTTTGATATATGGAAGTCTATACCTATCTCGATTCCTTTATATATGTACAACCAACCGTTATCCAATCAAACTTAATATACTCTGTGAGCTCTGCTCAACTGAGTATAATTAGTGATATCAGATGAAAACCACGCCCACTTTTAAATATATAACATTTTGGAAACACACAAAAATCCTGATTACTCAGTAAATAATACACCTAGAATGTTGAAATTTTAAGTGTGGACTGATATTAAGACTTTTGATAAAAACATGGAAACATTTTTTTAAATGGGCGTGGCACAGCCTACTTCTGATAAAATCAATTTTACAAATACTATTAATCAAAAATCGTTAAACCTATCGTAACAAAATTTGGCAGAGAGGTTGCCTTTACTATAAGGAATGCTTCGAAGAAAAATTAACGAAATCGCTTAAGGATCACGCCCACTTCTATATAAAAGAATTTTAAAAGGGTCGTGGACGAATAAAATATTCTACATCTGTATTTATAACAATAAATAGGAAAAACTTCAAATTTTAAAAAATGGGCGTGGCACCGCCCTTTTTATCACTAAGCAAAATTCTATGTTTCGGGAGCCATAACTCGAAGAAAAATTAACGGATCGTAATAAAATTTGGTACACCAATTTTCCCTACAGCAGGAAATATTTCTAGAAAAAATGGATGAGATCGGTTAAATACCACGCCCACTTTTATATAAAAGATTTTTAAAAGGGTCGTAGACGAAAATAAGAAGCTATATATATCTCAGCGAAAAAAGCTTTGTATCAATAGAATTTTACTTTCTAAATTGAATTATAACATTCAACTGGAAAATACTAAAATTTTTGAAAATGGGTGTGGCACCGCCGTTTTTATGTCTAAGCAATTTTCTAGGCGGCCACCGTGGTGTGATGGTATCGTGTTCCGCCTACCACACCGTATGCTCTGGTTTCACGCCCGGGCAAACCAACATCAAAATTTTAGAAATAAGGTTTTTCAATTAGAAGAAAATTTTTCTAAGCGGGGTCGCTCCTCGGCAGTGTTTGGCAAGCGCTCCGGGTGTATTTCTGCCATGAAAAGCTCTCAGTGAAAACTCATCTGCCTTGCAGATGCCGTTCGGAGTCGGCATAAAACATTTAGGTCCCGTCCGGCCAATTTGTAGGGAAAATCAAGAGGACCACGACGCAAATTGGAAGAGAAGCTCGGCCTTAGATCTCTTCGGAGGTTATCGCGCCTTACATTTATTTTTTTTTATTTTAATTTTCTATGTTTCGGGAGCCATAACACTAAGAAAAATTAACATATCGTAATGAAATTGTGTACACATATTTTCCCTATAGCAGGAAATCTTTTTAGTAAAAATGGACGGGATCTGTTAAAGACCACGGCAGCATAGATATAAAAGAAGTTTATAAGGTTCGTAGATTAGAATAATAAGCTATAACTTAGCAAAAGATAGTTTTAAATCAATGATATTTCACTTATTAAGTTTTATTTTAAGAGGAAATGGGGAGAAATTTTTTATAAACGGGCGGTGCCACGTGTTATGTAGAAAAGTAATTTATCTGAAATAAAATGTATGATTGAAGCTCACGGTGAGTATATAATGTACGGTTACACCCGAACTTAGACACCTTTACTTGTTTTTAATATTTTCTATTATGAAAGGCAAAGAGTTAATGGAAAACTGCACTTTGCCTCAAAAAACTTTTTGAATAGCCATCCCGGTGTGCCCGATTTTTATCAATAACTGGAGACAAGCTGTGGCAGATGATTTCGAATTCTCCATTGTTTTTTTTTTTTTTTTTTTGTGATCAGGTATTATACCTTCATCCATGTGCAAAATTTCATTTAAGCTTAATTTCAAACAGCCATATCTATTTGATGTGATGAGAAGTTGGCTTTAAAGCAACAAAATGGCCAGCAATTTAAAATTTCAACGTTATTGCTGTCACATAATTTTTTCATTAACTAAAATTTTTTACAGTTTTTTGTAAGTATTTGGTATTTGCTATTACACTGACAAAAATGCCAGTATGTCACTGCACCACCTGACAGTTGACATTTAGCGCTGCAACAACAAACGATAAGCAGAAAAAAAATTTTACGAGTTAAAGTTCGCTGCTTCTTGCATAGTTTTAACTGTCGCATAAAAAGATTTGAAATTGCCAACAAAAAAGGAAAAATTATACAAGAAATAAAACTTTAGTTTTTTGCATTGTTTCTTTTATTTTTTTGCTTAAGCAAAACTTTATAAAGTTTCTTTTACCTTCTTAAGTATGTCGTGTTATATAATCTTTTGTTGAGGCGATAAGAACGTTAAGCCATCAATGCGTTTGTTTGCGTGTGTATTACTTGGTCATAAAGTCAATATTAGAAATTTTTTAGCGTCGTTATAAAGTTAATTTCGTTTTAATGTAACTTGTTGAGAGTACTCGTACAAAGTTTCCGCTATGATCGATAGTTTTATTTAGGTAAGTAAAGACTGCGTTCATTTAAAGTGTTAACATCTTTGCTCACGGTATCGTGGAACTTAGAATATAATTAAGTGTTAGCATTATATTCGTGCAATAGCCGTTATCCGGCGGGTTTTCCAGCTCCGTAAAGGACTTCAAAACGAAAGTGGGTGATGCTTTAGTACACACATGTTTTTTGATAAGCAGACGCCGCTTTTGCATTTTGTTTCACATATAAGGGGCTATTTATACCAAGCACCTTCTCACTTTGCATAGTAGATTCTCCCATTTTCATTCAGTACTATAGTAACAAATCTACTAATATAGCTTACCAAATTTACTGTGATCCACTGAAGTGGGTTAATAATCTCAAAACATACGAACGTTATTTTAGACGAAAAAAATAAGTCCTTGCTCTGCATACTACTACTAACAAAGCTCACTTATTATAGTATATATACACTAGCGGACCTGGCAGACGTTGTTCTGCCCTAAATTTGGCCTATCTGCATATATTTTAATAAGATTTTTCCTTCTAACTCTGCCCTACCCCTCTACACTTTTTTCTAATCTTTTTATTCACTTCTCCCTCCGTCTTTTTCGCTTCACCTCCATCTTCGTCTTATTCTATCTCTTTCTCAGTCTCCTTCTCTCCTTTTTCTTCTCTCAAGTTTTTCTCCTTCTTCTTCATTCATCTCTTATTGCCATTCGCAGAGGGTGTTATGTATTTTGTTCCAATACCATTCCGAGTCTCAGTCTCAGTCCCGGTACTAGTCCTAACCCAGTCCCAGTCCGTCTCTGGTATACTTCCCGGAAAAAAGCATCGTAAATACTAATATAGGCAAATTTATATAAAAAATTTCAGGCAAATCGAATAGGACGTATGTAAATAGGTATGTGGGTATTATTAATTCTTGTCTTTATTTCGGCCTCGCATGCATATTTATCAGTTTTGTCAGGTTGATGCGCCTAAATCGAATATCACAATGAATAATACACACACATTCAAGGGGTATCCGGGTCCATGTTTTGGCCTATATCTCGAGACCATAGTCACTCAGCGGTGTAAAACTTACTCTGTATTATAGCACACATCAACAGCTTCAATTTGATACCCATAATATAAAAACACATTCTAGCGGTACCCGGGTTCACGTTTTGGGCTATATCTCGAGACCCTAGCCTCCCAGTTGTATGAAAATTATCCTGTACTATAGCACTCATCAACAGTTTTCAACACATTCTAGGGGTACCCAGGTCCACGTTATGGGCTATATCTCGAGACCCTAGCCTCCCAGTTGTATGAAAATTACCCTGTACTATAGCACTCATAAACAGCTTTCATTTGATATCCATATTGTATAAACACATTCTAGGGGTACCCGGGTCCACGTTTTGGGCTATATCTCGAGACCCTAGCCTCCCAGTTGTATGAAAATTATCCAGTAGTATAGCACTCATCAACAGCTTTCATTTGATATCCATAATGTATATACACATTCTAGGGGTACCCGGGTCCACGCTTTGATCTCAAGACCCTAGACATGTAGCGAAAAAAAGGTAGACGTTGGCCGATTCTCAGATCTACCCAATATGCTCGCAAAATTTCATGAGAATCGGTTCAGCCGTTTCGGAGGAGTTAAGCCTCTAAAACCGTGACAGAAAAATTTTATATATTAGATTTATACTTAAACAATTTTTATTATGGTAAAAATATTACAATGGAATATCAGAGGATATTTCAATCACTATAATGATGTAGAATTAATTATACGGGACTTTAATCCCGACATAATATGTTTGCAAGAAACTAAAATACCTTTAAATGCAAAGAACTACGTAGTTCCAAAATCGTTTATTGCTTATTTTACTAACTCCCCCCAAAACACCAGACCAAAAGAAGGCTCAGCCACTCTCTTCAAACGTAATCTGCCCCACAAACTGCTCTATCAGTCGACCATGGTACAAACAATCGCAATTGAAATTAACCTTCCCTCCCCTATTTCTGTCATCAGCACATATATCCCTCCAACCCAAAGCTTCTCGATACCGACATCCTCTCCCTACTCTCCCGAGCAAACGGCCCAACACTCTTTCTGGGTGACTTTATTGCCTGGAGCCCTTGGTGGGGTTCCGAAGGGGCTAACTCCCGCGGTACGATAATAGAAAATATTATCATGACAGAAAACCTAACCATTCTAAACGATGGCTCTCCTACACACTTCTCCACCCATAAATCCTTTAATCACATTGATTTAACGCTTATCTCGTCACAGCTGTTTCCTAAATGCAATTGGCAAAGGATTGTTGACTTGTTTGGTAGCGATCACTACCCACTACTCACAGAGGTCATGTTTAACCTCCCTCCTACCAACCTAAGGAAATGCCCAAAATTTAAGACTGACGCAGCTGACTGGACACTATTTCAATCCCTGTGTGAACGAAACTTCAAACAGTGGACTTCTACTAACATACAACATAACAAAAGCCATCAGATCTGCTGCCAATATTGCCATTCCCCTTCTTTAGAACTTCTCGCGACATACAAAAAAGCAAATTCTCTGTTCAAAGCATAGGTCAAAGAAGCCAAAAGAAAATCCATCGCCACTTTTACCGCAGATATTAACCCGTCATCTCAACCAAAGAAAATTTGGACAAAAATTGAAACCCTTACTGGAATCCAACCTCCAACAATAAAACTGATCCAGGTTCAGTCCGTACCCTCACAACAGCGTCGGACATAGCGAAAGTTTTCGGCAGCACCTGGTCAGAGTACGCAGAAAACGCCAACTTCCCAGTAGAATACATCAACCGAAAAAATTCAGTTCTATCCCAACCCTATAACCCATCCCACGTTTCGAGGGAGGCACTTTCCCTGGAAGCAAGTTTTCCTACACCAAACTAATAGCTGCCCTTCAGCATGCTTAAGGCAAGACGCCGGGTAGAAACAGAATATCATACCCCATGTTACGAAACCTCCCCAAGTCCTGCAAACATTCCCTTCTTTTATTGTATAATGATATTCTTGAAAGTGGATTCTACCCACATACCTAGTTATCTGCTTCCATTCTCCCGATTCCAAAGCCCAACAAACCCCCTGGACTCATTAGTAGCTACAGACCTATATCCCTTCTTTCTTGCCTCAGCAAAACGCTCGAGAAAATGCTAGCACAACGTCTTATGTGGTTTATCTCACGAAATGGCCTTGCGAGTCACAACCAAGTAGCGTTCAAAAGGAAACATGTAGTCTTAGATTGCCTGCTTCTCCTGCAGCATTTTATTACAGACGCGCTCTCCACCAAAAACCATGTGACCATTCTCTCAACAGACTTCTAAAAAGCCCTCGACCGCATTGGATCCCACGTTGTTCTGGAACAGTTATCATCCTGGTGTACAGACCCTAAGGTATACAACCTCATTAAATCATTCCTCTCTGGACGCAAATTCCAGGTGAAAGTAAATGGTGAATCCTGCTGCCCATATCCCATTGACAACGGAATTCCTCAAGGCTCTCCACTATCAGTGGTGCTATTTAGAATTGCTTTTGAAAAACTGAATGTAATAGTTAATAATTTCAAGTCCATTGACTTCCGTATCTATGCAGACGACGCATTCTTTTATACTAAAGCCAAAAAGAACACAGAGGTAGAGAGACATTTCACGAACCTACTCCTCTACATTAATTCCTGGGGACAGTATTCAGGCACGGTATTGACCTACATCAAATGCAAGCTTCTACATATATGTCGGAAATCCAACTGTCAACCCATAAACATCAACAACATACCCATAGAAAATGTACCCACACACAAAATTCTCGGTGTAACGTTTGATAATAAATATAATTTCAAACAGCACTGCGTCTTGTTAAGAAAAAACCTTGCTACTAGGCTTAATATTATTAAGTATTTAGCGTCGAGATACCTCCAAATTGACCAAAATAGCCTCATAAACATCACCCGCTCTATTATCTTATCCAAAATAGACTACGGCCTCCTTATCTACGGATGGTGTGACAAAAGCCACCTCAATCTCCTCAACTCCCCCTATCATTCTGCGGTCCGGCGTAGCATTAATGCCTTCCCAACTTCCCCCATCAAAGGGATCCTAGCTGAAGCTGGTCTCCCTTCTATTATTCATAGATGCATAACTTGCACGCTTAAACTTATACCCAAGCTGGTCAATACCACAAATTGGCTTCTTTGCAGCACCTTTAAAACGGCTTTCCGCCATAAACGTTTTTTCAAAACAATGTCGGCCATCCGCCTTTGCGTTTCTAATTGCAAAACCCTCGGCATCTCTGTACCTTCAACCGGTTTTAAAAGTAGCAGTCAGCCGCGCTGGGAACTTCCTCCTACAGCAGTAAACGTTGATCTACATGCTCTCCGTAAACTTAATACGAACAGCTTAGTTTTCAAACAACGCTACGAGGAACTGATACACTCGCAATGCCTTAGAGATTGGGTACCGATCTTCGCAGATGGCTCTAAAACCGACCATAGCACAACATTCGCGGTAGTACACAGAGACGGTTCGCTAATATCCAACGGCTATTTAAGACCAAATAATTCAATCTTCTCAGCCGAGGCACTGGCTATTATTAAAGCTTCAGAATACGCAGCCAGCAACAAAGGCAAATTGCTAATTTGCGCAGATAGTTGTCTGTTCTGTCTTCCAAGCATTGAAAAGCATCTTTAACGAGGACGACCCGACTGTTACCAAAATTAGGGAAAAACTAATAAAATGGACAAAAAAGAAAAAAGTTGTATGGATACCTAGCCATATAGGTATTCCCGGGATTGAGTATGCAGACTAAGCTGCCAGAAGTACCTACTACAATCCCACCTTCTCCTTCAACACATGTTCCAAAAACGATATTCTCGAAACTATCGACTGCCACCTGTCACACCTAAAAACAGTTGAGTGGTCCCAATTTAAGCATTCATATTCCCTTCTAAATCCACTAGGTGAAAAGTCAATATACCCAGCTCCACTCTCCAAACAGCAAATCACCATATTTATCAGACTCAAGCTCAGGCACACCAAAATATCCCACGAACATATACTACTTGGTACGCCACCTTCGCCTTGTCGGTTCTGCGGGCATCTATTTTCAATTGACCACGTTCTTGATCGCTGCCAAACGACAAACGACATTACCATCCTCAGAAACGTTACCTATAATAATGTGATTACCATATACAACTTCATAAAATGTATAAATATGTTAGAATACATCTAATAACATAAGCTTTTAACGATATGAAAATACTTAGTAATAAGCCATATGTAAAGCACGAAGCACCGAAGGCCCACGCAGCCAGCGTGCTAAAAACTGTTAGGGTAATATTGGATATTTCCCCAACAAATAATAAATAAATAAATAATTTTTGTAATCCGATTTAAGCCGATTATCTAAAAATAGAATCAAAGGAGTTGCTCTGAGGTGATAAATTCATTATATTCTCTCTACACAGTTTAAAATGTATATTTTAATGTAAGAGTTCATATTTAGATCCGAAACTTTGAGACCTCTGAAAATTAAAGATTGGCATTTTTAAGTAGAAAATATTTTGCATGTTGTTTTGTGCATTTTAATAATTTTTTTTTTTTTTTGATCAAAAGTTCGACCATTAGGCGGATGTTGAATTTCTGAAGAAATATATAGCACAAATTTATAAAGGGATCGTTATTTTAAAGTTTTAATTAACTAAAGTTAACATCGGTTCACCGTTAAGTCCACGTAAAACATTTTGTGCAGCCAACATGGCCATTTCATTGCGTGCACGATGTGTAGTCGCTCCGATATGCGGGAGAATAACTGAAAGAACAAAGAGAAAACAGAGAATAGTTAGAAAGAGGGAGTTAAATATTAGATTCATATTTTATGACACAACAACTTTCGCGCCGAATAATCTGAGCTCTGTATTGGTTACGTTATATAATTTCTAGAACCAACAATTCCATTAAGACATTCAAACTTAGGGGACTTCGTGAAGAAGCTTCGTACTTATTCCTCTTTTTTCGCTAGGGGTGATAAAAAGACAAATAATAACAAGTAAGGAAGGTTAGGTTCGGGTGTAACCGAACATTACATATTCAGTTGAGAGCTATGGTGGCAACATAAGGGGAAATAACCATGTAGGAAAATGAACGGAGGGTAACCCTGGAATGTATTTGTATGACATGTGTATCAAATGAAAGGTATTAAAGAGTATTTTATGAGAGAGTGGGCCATAGTTCTATAGGTGGACGCCATTTAGGGATATCGCCATAAAGGTGGACCAGGGGTGACTCTGGAGTGCGTTTGTACAATATGGGTATCAAACGAAATGTGTTAATGAGTATTTTAAAAGGAATGAAAGGTGCTAATGAGTATTTTAAAAGGGAGTGGGCCTTAGCTCTATAGGTGGACGCTTTTCGAGATATAGCCATAAAGGTGGGCCAGGGGTGACTCTGGAATGCGTTTGTACAATATGGGTATCAAAAGAAATGTGTTAATGAGTATTTTAAAAGGAAGTGTGCCTTAGTTCTATAGGTGGACGCCTTTTCGAGATATCGCCATAGAGGTGGACCAGGGGTGACTCTAGAATATGTTTGTACGATACGGGTATCAAATTAAAGGTATTAATGAGGATTTTAAAAGAGAGTGGTGGTAGTTGTATATGTGAAGGCGTTTTCCAGATATCGACCAAAATGTGGACCAGGGACCCAGAATATCATTTGTTGGATACCGCTAATTTATTTACATATGTAATACCACGAACAATATTCCTGCCAAGATTTCAAGGGTTTTTTATTTCGCCCTGCAGAACTTTTTCATTTTCTTCTGCTGAATATGGTAGGTGTCATACCCATTTTACAAAGTTTTTTTGTAAAGTTATATTTTGTGTCAATAAACCAATCCAATTCATCCCTTTTTTCGTATTTGGTATAGAATTATGGCATTTTTTCATTTTTCCTAATTTTCGATATCGAAAAAGTAGTCGTGGTCATAGTCGGATTTCGGCCATTTTTTATACCAATTCAAAGTGAGTTCGGATAAGTACGTGAACTGAATTTAGTGAAGATATATCGATTTTTGCTCAAGTTATCGTGTTAATAGCCGAGCGGAAGGACAGACGGCAGACTGTGTATAAAAACTGGGCGTGGCTTCAACCGATTTCGCCCTTTTTCACAGAAATAAGTTATCGTCCCAAAATCTAAGCCCCTACCAAATTTCACAAGGATTGGTAAATTTTTGTTCCACTTATGGCATTAAAAGTATCCTAAACAAATTAAATGAAAAAGGGCGGAGCCACGCCCATTTTGAAATTTTCTTTTATTTTTGTATTTTGTTGTACTATATCATTACTGGAGTTGAATGTTGACATAATTTACTTATATACTGTAAAGATATTAAATTTTTTGTTAAAATTTGACTTAAACAAATTTTTTTTTACAAAAGTGGGTGTGGTCGTTCTCCGATTTTGCTCATTTTTATTAAGCATACATACAGTAATAGTAGTAACGTTCCTGCCAAATTTCATCATGATATCTTCAACGACTGCCAAATTACAGCTTGCCAAACTTTTAAATTACGTTATTTTAAAAGTGGGCGGTGCCACGCCCATTGTCAAAAATTTTACTAATTTTCTATTCTGCGTCATAAGTTCAACTCGCCTACCAAGGTTCATCGCTTTATCCGTCTTTGGTAATGAATTATCGCACTTTTTCCGGTTTTCGAAATTTTCGATATCGAAAAAGTGGGTGTGGTTATAGTCCGATATCGTTCATTTTATATATCGATCTGAGATGAGTGCTCAGGCACCCACATACCAAATTTCATCAAGATACCTCAATATTTACTCAAGTTATCGTATTTAAATCAAATTTTTTTTCGATCCTGATGATTTTGATATATGGAAGTCTATATCTATCTCGATTTCTTTATACCTGTACAACCAACCGTTATCCAATCAAAGTTATTATACTCTGTGAGCTCTGCTCAACGGAGTATAAAAATCTTAGCGTTTTGAAGGGTTGATTGCAGTATCAATGAAACAAAACTATATTAAAAGACTTCGAATAAGATATAACTGTAATTTTCCCTAGACAAAGACACACACACAAGCAAAGTGTGCATCCCAGCAAATCGAAACAACACAGAGCTAAAAGCGTCTTTTCAAAATATTGTCTAGACCCTTATGGAATCAGTTATGGATTTTTTTAGAATAGTTGTCGGTATATGTTTCATTACAAACTGATAAGCAGTCAAAACCGTTATTTTGGATAGCAAATCGATAACACTTCGATAACACCGGTATCAAATCAGCGATAACAAGTCGTCTAGTCGCCAATTACAAACCGATAACTCATCTATATCGCGTGTTTAACAAAATCAATAGAAAAATTCCTAATTCATCGACAACCCGTCTGTTAAAAATCGATTGCACGTTTGTCGTCGATAACAAGTTTTTTTTATTTTTGAATTTTGAGCATAATTTTAAACTTTTTATTTCGTTTTTAAACCCGAAAGATACACCAGTCTCTATATCTAAAGTTTTTAGACTTGTTGTTGGGACCACCAATTCCCGTTCTGATCGGAATCTCATGCATTCCGACACCCCAAACGCTAGAAATCCTATTATTATTAAAATGTATTTATAATTGTAATAATCTAAGTTTTAGGCTTAAAACGCCGTAATAGTAAATAAATAATAATAATAATAATGTAACGAATTTACTTGCAAATCCTCTTATTTGCAATCCTCTGCTAAGTTCGAATCACTAAACTGTTGAATAAATAACTCCAATTTGTAGTAATGCAAAATGGCCTTTATTAAAGTACTTCACAATAACACTCCAACTGTACAACGAATAGCTTAATAACCAAACTGATAGCTTAAAGGAAACTGACTTTCAAAATAATAGTGCTATTGCTCGCTAGATATCGTCTTACTCGTACCTGCTTGACAATTCAAATCAAACTGAATTACTTCTTACTCGCCTGCATCGCTTTTATAGTTTACGCTGCATACTTCTAGGCTCTTCGATTTCCAGAAGTTACTAGTTGTTTCGGCTACAAAATCGCCAGCCACAACTACGTGCACAAATTATTGCTCTCTCTTGTGACAACTCAGATAAGGTATATGCATGTGTTTGTAGTTTACAGTCTCCCACACACACATAAGCGTATAAGTAAATTCATCGGTGTGTGACATCTCATCTCTCGCTGCCTTGTATGTAAATGTTGCTCGTCGGAATGTGTACATATGTGTAGACGCAATTATTGATTCGTTTATGTAGATACATAATGATTGAATTATTGATGTGCATTCACGTCACTGCTTAGATCGGCTTAGAGCTGGCAGCACTCCTTAGTTTTGCTAATATTCGTAACACTGCCCTCCACCTAAGTCTGATCGTCCCGATCAGACAAATCTCTCGATCTAAACGCTGCTAATCTCTCCAAATGAACCACTTTCATTTTGGTTCGTGGTTTGGTAGTGGTTTGTATGCGGTACACTACATCGTTGATCCGTTTTACAACTTTGTATGGGCCTTCCCAGTTACACTGCAATTTCGGGGACAAACCTTTTTTTCGTTGTGGGTTGTATAGCAGCACCAAATCTCCTTCCTGAAACCCTTCCGAATTAATTGCTTTATCGTACCTCGCTTTCATCTTGTCACTCATAATCTTTGCTCGTTGCCTTACCAGATCGTGTATCTCTCTCAGCTCTTCTTCTAAGACATCAGTGGATTTCTTGTCATTCCTCTCCGCATCGGCATCTATCCCATACTTCAAATCAGCTGGCAGTCGAAGGTCATTGCCAAAAATTACCTTTGCGGGAGTTTGGCCCGTTGTGTCATGTACTGCCGATCGGTAGGCCATCAAGAATAATGATATGTGTGTATCCCAGTCCTTATGGTACTTGTCGACTACTTTCCTTAAATGCTCCTCCAATGTTCTATTGAAACGTTCCACCATACCATCGGACTGAGGATGCAATGCAGTTGTCCGTGTTTTTCGAATGCCCAACTTCTTGCACAGTTCTTGGAACACAGCTGATTCAAAATTCCTGCCTTGGTCAGAATGTAACTCCATTGGTACACCATACCTTGCAACCCATTCGTTTTTAACCACTTCTGCTACTGTTTCTGCTTCTTGGTTTGGGATTGGGTATACCTCTGGCCATTTACTGAAATAATCCATAACCACCAGTTCGTATTTGTTTCCGCGGTTGCTAGTAGGAAATGGACCTGCGACATCCATGGCGATCCTTTCAAATGGTGCACCTGAAATATACTGCTTCATCTGGCCACGACTTCGGGTTTTGGGCCCTTTCGCTCTGTTGCATACCTCGCAATTGGCAATCCACTCGGTGACCGACTGACGGCAACCAACCCAATAGAATCTCTGCTTAATTTTCTCGAGTGTCTTCGTGATTCCAAGATGGCCTCCACTTGGACCATTGTGCAACTCGCTGAGCACGTCAGGAATCCTCTTCCTGGGAACAACTATAAGTTTCTTCTTGCACTGACCATCCTCACTCTCCCATACTCGATGCAAGCAACCGGATATCAATTCCAAACTGTTCCACTGTGCCCAATATGACTTCGCAATGGGACTCTCTGCTGACATATCCTCTCTGCTTGGTCTTTCGTTTCGTTCGAGCCCTTGCATAACATGTGACAGATCTGTATCTTCTAGCTGACACTTTCTTAGTTGTTCCTTGTCCCATTCATCCGTACACGTTATAGTCATTAGCCGGACATCTATAATGTCTTCTTTAGCCTCGGCCTTTGAACAGTGCTTGCATTCCAAACTACATGGCCTTCGTGACATTGCATCGGCATTTCCATGGGTACTACCTTTTCGATGCTCAATGGAAAAGTCATAGCTTTGAAGTCGCTCGATCCACCGTGCCAATTGTCCTTCCGGATTACGGAACTGCAGTAGCCATTTTAAAGCTGCGTGATCTGTCCTGACACGGAATCGCTGGCCGTAGAGGTATTTGTGAAAATGTTTAACGCACTCTACCAATGCCAACAGCTCTCTCCGCGTAACGCAGTAGTTCCTCTCTGGTTTTCCAATCGAACGGCTGTAATATGCAACTACCTTCTCCTGTCCATCGACCAGTTGTGATAAAACGCCTCCTATAGCATATCCACTCGCATCTGTATCTAGAATAAATGTTGCTCCTGGAATCGGATATGCTAACATTGGGGCAGTGCACAAACGCTCCTTCAATGTTTGGAAAGCCACTTCTTGCTCCTTCTTCCATTCAAAAGCTTTATTTTTTCTTGTAAGCTCATGGAGGCTATGGGCTACGCTGGAAAAATTTGGTACAAATCGGCGGTAATATGTGCACAGCCCAAGAAAACTTCTCAATTCATGTAGGTTCTGTGGTCTTGGCCAATCCTTTACAGCCTCTATTTTTTCGTTTGCAGTGCAGATGCCCTCTGTCGTTACCTTGTGACCCAAATAATTGACTTCCTTTTTAAACAGCGCACACTTTTTGGGACTTAACTTCAGACCAGCGCCAGCTATTCTCTGGAAAACTTCCTCCAAATTCTTAAGATGTTCATCAAAGTTCTTGCCCAATACGATGATGTCGTCCAGGTACACCAAGCATGTTTTCCAATGTAGTCCTTTCAGTACCTGGTCCATGAGTCTCTCAAAAGTAGCTGGTGCATTACAAAGTCCAAAAGGCATCACTGTAAATTGCCAAAGACCATCACCGACACTGAAGGCTGTTTTCTCTTTATCTTCCTCCTTCACCTCCACTTGCCAGTAGCCGCTTTTCAAGTCCAGCGTGGAAAACCATTTCGTACCAGATAGCGAGTCCAGAGTGTCGTCAATTCTTGGCAATGGGTAGCTATCCTTTTTCGTTACGTCATTCAACTTCCGGTAGTCCACGCAAAACCTCATTTTTCCATCCTTCTTTTTTACAAGTACTACCGGTGAGCTCCATGGACTAGCTGATGGTTCGATGACGCCGCTGTCGCTCATTTCTTGAATGATTTGACTCACAACTTCCCGCTTCGCCAGTGGAACACTACGTGGAGCTTGACGGATCGGCCTCGCATCGCCAGTTTCAATTTGATGTTTCACAACGTTGGTGCGGCCTGGTTTAGAATCATCCTGGTCAAATATGTTCGCGTACTTTAGGAGCAGTTGTTTTGCCTTACTCTGATATGCTTTCTCTAGCCCCTGCATCCATGCCGTGATGTCATTTGAAAGATCAGTATTACTAGCTGAAACGTGTTCCTGGAGTTGTTCACAGTTAATAACTATTTCAGCCTCTTGGCATCTTCCCAAAATAGCTCCTTTAGTCAGTTTGAGTGGTGACTTGAACTCATTGAGTACTCTTACCGGAATACGACCATCTTGTTGTGTCATAGCCAGGGTTTTTCCTACAAGTATGTTTAGAGCTGATTTGTTTGCTGCTTCGACAACCCACAATTTGTTTGTCCCACAATCTCCATCAACCTTTGCCCAGATGACTGCTTCGGATTTTGGTGGTATTTGCTGACTCTCTTCCACCAGCACTCGTTTACTGCTGTAGCCTCTCTCGTAGCCGAAATTAAGTGGTACATCCATGTTTTTATATCGCATCGTCTTGCTTTGCATGTCGATCTTGATGCCCTGGTCGATTAAGAAGTCGACTCCAATTATGATTTCATCAACAATTTCTGCCACTATAAAATTGTGTACTACCGTGACGTTCCCAATTGCGACTTCACATTCTACTTCTCCAATTACCTGGGTGTCCTCTCCCGTGGCTGTACGTAATCTTGCTCCAAGCAATGGTCTTATCTTTTTGTTGACTAAATCCGCTCGAATGATGGAATGAGATGCACCCGTATCTACAGTCAGTAACCGTTCCT
This sequence comes from Eurosta solidaginis, assembly GCF_040869045.1. NCBI lineage: Eukaryota > Metazoa > Arthropoda > Insecta > Diptera > Tephritidae > Eurosta > Eurosta solidaginis. The sequence continues at coordinate 315,246,756 of NC_090319.1, read as the reverse complement.
TTCCGTCCACATGTCCTCCAACAGTAAGATTGCTCGATCTTCTTCCAATCTGCGAGATAGAGATTATGGGGCATTCAATTGCGGGAGCCAGCTGTCGCCCCTTGCGGCTGACTCGATTTAGTTTAACGATTGAGTGGTCTTGGATATTTGCTCATCACCTTCTGCTCTGCGTTTACGACCACCCACATTGTTGGAGCTATTGGGACCGCTGCTGCAATGTCGTGCCATATGACCTGGGTTGCCACACTTGAAACATTTAATACATCCGCCATTTTTCTGTTGTGATCCCTTCAGTGCTTCCAAAATAGTGTCTACCCAATCTGGTCTTTCCACTTCTACACGATGAGCTTTGTATGCTGGTTTACTCAATAGTGAGGCCGTTTCCTGAGTCAATGCATGTGATACCGTTTCAGCAAATGTCAGCTTTGGGTTTGCGTATGCAGCTCGCTTCGTTTCCACGTCCCGTATGCCATTTATGAAACTCTGGATTTTTACCCTTTCAGTGTATTCCACGGGTGCGTCCGCATTTGCAAGATGAGCCAATCTTTCAATATCTGAAGCAAACTCCTGCAATGTCTCATTTGCTTTTTGGTAGCGGTTTTGCAACTCAATTTGGAATATCTGTTTCCTATGCTCGCTTCCGTAACGTCTCTCTAAAGCGCTCATCAATGTTTCGTAATGGTTCCGCTCGTACTCTGGGATGGTCTGTAAGATTTCCGCGGCAGGCCCTTTCAGGGCCACGAACAGAGCTGCAACTTTATCTTCAGCATTCCATTGGTTCACTGCTGCGGTCTTCTCAAACTGTAGCTTAAAGACCTGAAAAGGAACAGAACCGTCAAAGGATGGTGTCTTTACCTTTGGATTACTCGCTGAAACAGCTGGGCGATTTAGTTGTAACTGCTCCATACGACCTTTTAAATCATCTACTTCTGCCTGAAATTGAGCCATTTTTGCATCCTGCGCTTCCAGTTTTGATGATACCTGTTCCAAAATTTCTGCCGAAATTTCAGACATACGTGCCTCTTGCGCTTCCAATTGAGATGCCATATATGTCTTTTGGTCTTCCAGTTGAGATGACACTTGCGACGTCATTTCTGAAATACGTGCCTCCTGTGATTCCAGTTGGGATGCCATATATGTCTTCTGCTCTGCCAGTTGAGTTTCCATCTTGGATGTAATACGTGTCTCCTGTGACTCCAGTTGGGATGTTATATTTGTCTTTTGTTCTTCCAGTTGTGATGACATGTTGGTGGATATTTGTGATGACATTTCGGACATTTGTGCCGATATTGCAGCCAATATCATGTTCAAGTCTGTGTTTGTAACTGTCTGCGATGTTTCGTTTTTCTCTTCAATTTTTGTTGTTGTTTCGTCCCCATCAGGATAAAAGACAAACTCGTCCACATCAATTCCTTGCGACTCCATTACCTCTCGTAGCCGTGCTTGAAGTTCGATCTTATTTCCGGTTGTATTTAATCCACGGTTCTCCAACTCCTTTTTCAGTTGCTGGATCTTCAATTCACTGAACTTTGCCATGTCCAAGTCGTATTCCCAATCTTCGGAATTTATTCAACAATCCCACTTCTGACACCAATTGTAACGAATTTACTTGCAAATCCTCTTATTTGCAATCCTCTGCTAAGTTCGAATCACTAAACTGTTGAATAAATAACTCCAATTTGTAGTAATGCAAAATGGCCTTTATTAAAGTACTTCACAATAACACTCCAACTGTACAACGAATAGCTTAATAACCAAACTGATAGCTTAAAGGAAACTGACTTTCAAAATAATAGTGCTATTGCTCGCAAGATTTCGTCTTACTCGTACCTGCTTGACAATTCAAATCAAACTGAATTACTTCTTACTCGCCTGCATCGCTTTTATAGTTTACGCTGCATACTTCTAGGCTCTTCGATTTCCAGAAGTTACTAGTTGTTTCGGCTACAAAATCGCCAGCCACAACTACGTGCACAAATTATTGCTCTCTCTTGTGACAACTCAGATAAGGTATATGCATGTGTTTGTAGTTTACAGTCTCCCACACACACATAAGCGTATAAGTAAATTCATCGGTGTGTGACATCTCATCTCTCGCTGCCTTGTATGTAAATGTTGCTCGTCGGAATGTGTACATATGTGTAGACGCAATTATTGATTCGTTTATGTAGATACATAATGATTGAATTATTGATGTGCATTCACGTCACTGCTTAGATCGGCTTAGAGCTGGCAGCACTCCTTAGTTTTGCTAATATTCGTAACAATAATAATAACTTGAGTAAATATTGAGATATCTTTACAAAATTTGATATACGAGCTTACCTGGACCCAGAATAGATTGGTATTGAAAATGAGCGCAACCGGATGATAACCACGCCCACTTTATATATATATATAACATTTTGGAAAACACAAAAAACCTGATTACTCAGTAAATAATACACCTAGAATGTTGAAATTTGACGTATGGACTGATATTGAGACTCTTGATAAAAATTTGAAATTTTTTTTTAAAATGCGCATGGCACCGCCCACTTGTGATAAAATCAATTTTACAAATATTATTAATCATAAATCAAAAATCGTTAAACCTATCGTAACAAAATTCGGCAGAGAGGTTGCCCTTACTATAAGGAATGCTTTGAAGAAAAATTTAAGAAATCAGTTAAGGATCACGCCCACTTTTATACAAAAGATTTTTAAAAGGGTCGTGGACGAATAAAATAAGCTATATCTTTGCAAAAAAGAGCTTTATATCAATGGTCTTTCATTTCCCAAGTGGATGTATAACAATAAATAGGAAAAACTTTAAATTTAAAAAAAAAATGGACGTGGAACCCACCCCCCCCCCCCCCCCCCCTTCTATGTTTCGAGAGCCATAAAAAATTAACGGATCGTAATAAAATTGGGTACACAAATTTTCCCTATAGCAAGAAATATTTCTAAAAGAATTCGACGATATCGGTTAAAGACCACGCCCAGTTTTATATAAAAGATTGTTAAAAGGGGCGTAGACGAAAATCATAAGCTATAACTTAGCAAAAAATAGTTTTGAATCAATGATATTTCACTTATCAAGTTTTATTGTAAGAGGAAATGAAGAGACATTTTTTTTTTATGTGTTATGTAGAAAAGTAATTTATCTGAAATGAAATGTACAATTTCAGCCCACGCTGAGTATATAGTGTTCGGTTACACCCGCACTTAGACACCTTTACTTGTTATACTCAGCTGAGCAGAGCTCACAGAGTATATTAACTTTGTTCGCATAACGGTAATCCATAACGGCATAAACTAATCGAGATAGATATAGACTTATTTATATCAAAATGATCTGGGTGAAAGAAAAAACTTCATATAGCCATGTCCGTCTGTCCGTCCGTCCGCCTTTAAACACGATAACTTGAGTAAATTTTGAGGTATCTTGATGAAATTTGGTATGTCGGTTCCTGGGCGCTCATCTCAGATCGCTATTTAAAATGAACGAAATCGGACTACAACCACGCCCACTTTTTCGATATCGAAAATTTCGAAAAACCGAAAAAGTGCGATAATTCATTACCAAAGATGGATAAAGTGATGAAACTTGGTAGGTGCGTTGACGTTATGACACAAAATAGAAAATTAGAAAAATTTTGGACAATGGGCGTGGCACAGCCCACTTTTAAAAGAAGGTAATTTAAAAGTTTTGAAAGCTGTAATTTGGCAGTCGTTGCAGATATCATGATGAAATTTGGTAGGCACGTTACTCCTATTACTATATGTGTGCTAAATAAAAATTAGCGAAATCGGATGACGAACACGCCCACTTTTAAAAAAAAAAATTTGTAAGTCAAATTTTAACAAAAAATTTGATATCTTTACAGAATAAAAGTAAATTATGTCAACATTCTACTTCAGTAATGATATGTTGCAACAAAATACAAAGATAAAAAAATTTTAAAATGGGCGTAACTCCGCCCTTTTTCATTTAATTCGTCTATAATACTTTTAATGCCACAAGTCGAACAAAAATTTACCAATCCTTGTGAAATTTGGTAGAGACATAGACCCTATGACGATAACTGTTTTCTGTGAGAATGGGTTAAATCGGTTGAGGCCACGCCCAGTTTTTATACACAGTCGACCGCCTGTCCTTCCGCTCGCCCGTTAACACGATAACTTGAGCAAAAATCGATATATCTTTACCAAACTTAGTTCACGCACTTATCTGAACTCACTTTATCTTGGTGTTAAAAATGACGCCCACTTTTTCGATATCGAAAATTTCGAAAAATGAAAAAAATGCCATAATACTGTACCAAATATGAAAAAAGATATGAAACATGGTAATTTGATTGTTTTATTGACGCAAAATATAACTTTAGAAAAAACTTTGTAAAATGGGTGTGACACCTACCATATTAAGTAGAAGAAAACGAAAAATTTCTGCAAGGCGAAATCAAAAGCCCTTGGAATCTTGGCAGGAATACTGTTCGTGGTATGACATATATAAATAAATTAGCGGTACCCGACAGAAGATGTTCTGGGTCACCCTGGTCCACATTTTGGTCGATATCTTGAAAACGCCTTCACTTATATAACTAAGGGCTACTCCCTTTTAAAACCCTCATTAATACTTTTAATTTGATACCGATATCGTACAAACACATTCTAGAGTCACCCCTGGTCCACCCTTATTGCTATATCTCGATAAGATGTCCACCTATAGAACTAAGGCCCACTACGTTTTAAATAATCATTAACACCTTTCATTTAATACACATGTCATACAAACACATTCCAGGGTTACCCTAGGTTCATTTTTCTAAATGGTGATTTTCCCTTATTTTGTCTCCAAAACTCTCAGCTGAGTATGTAATGTTCGGTTACACCCGAACTTAGCCTTCCTTATTTGTTTTAACTTAGAGTTAAAATGACATGAGCTAAATTCATATATTTTTTACAATTTTTTTAAATCAACTCTGAGCTAAAAATAATTTGCCGTTCTGCAAGTTTGCCTGCGACTTCTTCAAAATAGTTATGTGAAACTCAGAAACTAGTCGCTTTTCTACACACTCAAACTCACCTAAATTCGGTAAAGTTAGCAATGGATCATCAAGAGGCAGTGGTTCTGGTACCGTAACATCCAAACCGGCTGCGAATATTTGGTTTGCTTTTAGAGCTACATAAAGATCTTGATGATTCATACGAGCTACGAATAATAAGTTTGCAGGTTTTTAATTCTGTTTAATTATGAAATGGTTAAAGGTAAAAGCCTTACCACCACGTGCAATGTTCACAAGCACAGCATTCTTCTTCATCTTACTGAAAGCGTCTGCATTAAAAATACCAGCAGTTTCCTTAGTCAATGGTGCTGCAATGATCACAAAATCACTCTGCGCTAGTAAAGTATCGAAATCAACTTGGCTTGCTGAGTATTTCTTCTCAATATCCTCAGCTACACGCCGGCGTGTCATATAAAGTACACTGCCAATATCGAAACCAGACAAACGTTTGGCAATAGCTTGAGCAATACTACCAAAACCGAAGAAACCAACAACAGAGTGATACAAATCCTAACCTACCATCCAATGAAGGCGATAATTTTGCCAAATTTGGCTATAAGACATTAGAACGGACATACATTTTTTTTTATTTTTTTGGAAATTATTCCATTATATTTACGTTACTCACGCCTCAACCATCTGACGTGCTTCATAAAAACGTCGCGCTGCCGCCAACAATAGGCCTACTGCAACATCTGCTACGGCATCGTTTGAAACAGTAGGCGTATTGCCTAACGGTATATTTCGTCTTTTAACCTCATCCACATCTATATGTTCTATGCCAACTGACATTGCGGAAACCGATCTCAGTTGCGGACCAACGGCATCCAGCACCTCTGCATTTATTGGCAGTTTGGTACGCCAAAAGAGCGCATCTACACCTTTTGCTTTTTCCAAAATTTCCGAGTACTTACTTGGCACAGATTGGCAAATAATTAACTCACACTCCAGTGCCATAAAATCAAGAACATGTTGGGGAATTTCTGGAGTTGTGAGTAGTATTTTGAATTTCCTTTTTTTATTATCCGGCATTATTTGTATGTTTCTGTTTGGAAATCACCAAATCGCACTACTTGTCGGTAGATTTTATAACTAAAGATAATTTTAATTTATTTCAGCGCTTAAAGTTCGAATATCTTACTTGCTTTCCCTTACTATGCCGACTAAAATTTTGCTTACATAATTTAACAATACACGAAGCTATTGCAAGCGTGCACTTAGAATTTTTTATAGCTTTTGATAACTTTCTCCACGCTTTGCCTTCTCTTTAATTTGTAAGTGTCTTTGACGAACGAAACTGTTGCACCCAAATTTGACTTACTTAATCTTAAAAGTTAAATATTTATTTAAAATGTTTGTATATAAACCAAATTCTTTAAGTAAACAGTAGAAGAAAATTCTATCTTGCTCAGTGTTTTTAAAATGGTTTTATTTACCTTTACTTGACAGGGTGGACGGCCGGCCGGCACGAATTTTGTTATTGGGTAACTTCCCGATAAGCTACAAGCTTGAAACTTGGAGTATAGTTCAGAACCCAATCACAATGCAATAATAAGAAAAAGCTCCGATAGGTAGCGCATGGGTCGAAATATTTCAAAAAATCGTATTTGTGTTACGATTTGGTTCAAATTTGGAACCATAATACATACAAGATTATAAAGCGACCTATGAAAAAAGCGCCGCTTGGTGGCGCAAGGGTCGAGATATTCAAAGAAATCGTAATTGTGGTCCCATTTGGCTCATATTTGGAACCATGATACATACAAGATTATAAAGCGACCTATGAAAAAAAACGCCGCTTGGTGGCGTAAGGATCGAGATATTCAAAAAAATCGTATTTGTGGTCCGATTTTGCTCATATTTGGAACAAGATTATAAAGCGACCTATGAAAAAAATCGCCGCTAGGTGACGCAAGGATCGAGATATTCAAAAAATCGTATTTGTGGTCCGATTTGGCTCATATTTGGAACACATAATACATACAAGAATAGAAAGCGACCTAGGAAAAAATCGCCGCTAGGTGGCGCAAGGATCGAGATACTCAAAAAATCGTATTTGTGGTCCGACTTGGCACATATTTGGAACACATAATACATACAACAATAGAAAGCGACCTACGAAAAAATCGCCTCCAAGTGGCGCAAGGATCGATGTATTTAAAAAAAATCGTATTTGTGGTCCGATTTGGCTCATATTTGGAACATATAATATATACAGGGATAGAAAGCGACCTATGATGTCCGATTTGGCTCGTATTTGGAACAAATAGTTCATACAGTCCGGTAGAAGTGATCATCAAAATATTTTGGAGTTCAAGGAGGGACAAGAATACGTATCGCAGAGTTTAGTTAAGTCTTTGGGAGGATTATGCATTGAGGACTAGATTGTAACAAATTGTCAGGAAAGAGTCCTTGTAATAATGAGTCACTAAATGAACTAAATAGAATGAGAAATAATAGGCAATTAAATAAAGACTAAAAACTTGAAAATAAAATAATTAAAAAAACTTTTTTTTTTAATTTAAACGGTTTTATTGAAAACAATACTTACATGAAGTAATAATACTAAAAGCTAGAAAATAATTGGGTAGGTCCTAGGTAATAGTCATCACACTCCCCATCAATCTAGGGCGTTGATCAGACAATTAAATAAAAGCGTTGGACGCGTAAAATTTCGATTAAGTAAGACCAACTGAACCTTAATAAGGTTATGCTACGCCTCACGTTTTTAGAAATTTCAAGATATCATGGCGGAATCAAACAAGTGACGCCGAAAATCAGCTGATTGGTACTTTTTAAATATGATTTGACCAGGGACCAATTTTAATAGTAATTTTGTCTTCTGAGTCGAAAAATTCCGGGTTAAAATATTGTCCTAAGAGAAAGTTTATTTGTTCCCGGGGATATCCTTAGCAATTTGTTGACGAATCATGCATCCTTTTTATTTTTTGGACTTTTCTTCTAAAAAAATCCACAAATAAAAGTAAAATCCGGACTTTTATTTTTAAGGACTAATAAAAGTCCCGCTCTATAACTATGGAACGGCTCATCCAAATGAAACGAATTTTTTACCAGTATTTTCTCATATGTCTTAATATGACTTATATGGTCATTTGAAAATTTTTGTAAATAATACCAGAAAATTTTCTTAGAAAAACTAAACAACACTCATGGTGCTATTATTCCATTGTACACTTTCACCTATCTTTTCGCCATAAATTTTGATACAACTAAGATATTGCCTTGAAATTTGATACACCACTTTCTGTTGAAACAATAAAGATTCAGTATAAAAAAATCGTTTCATTTGGATGAGATGTTCCATAGGTATAGGGCCGGGCTTATATTCTGCCCTTCGAAAATAAAAGTCCGGATTTAAATTTAATTTTGGGACTTAAAAAAAGTCTGTATTTAATACTTACTTTCGGACTAAACAATTTAAAGTCGGAAAATATTTATTTCTGAGGAACTTTTATTATAAAAGGAAAAACAGTTTAGGTCCCTAGACTTGACACTGCAACTCCCGTCTCTGTATGATTTTGACATTAATTCATCGTGTTACAAAACAAATTTCATCTAATCTTCATTTTTTTCTGGATGTATGTCGCCTTGCTGCCACCTTATATGGTTCCGCTATGCTCGATATTGCTATTGATTTTTTTTTTTTGGTTGAAGAGAATTATGTACACGACACACTGAGCGACTTGCTTTTAACTAAGCGTTGCCAGAGAAAAAATCTCTTATATATATTACAAAATCCTCATTCGTCGACTCATAAAAAGAAAGGCATGAGTCCCTAAAACTCATAAGCAGCAGAAAGGTTTTAGTTTAACTAAAGCTGGTTTTTTGCTACAAGTTAAATCACCAGAACTGTACACACACTCAAAGTTGGCAACCAAAGAAAACGCAACAAAATCGAATGCAAAATAGAAAATTACTTTGCGTTATTATATTGTATAATGTTTAAGTTCCTTGTAACAAACCGTATAATATTTTAACTGTGTATCGAAATGTGTGAACCAGGCATTATTTATTGGTATTCTGCGGAATTCGTATACGATGTATTCAGAATGTTGTATGAACCTTTTTCGGATCAGTTATGGATCTTTTAAAGTAAACAAAAATAATATTCATTTTGAGAAAAGTTAATAACTTATGGCAACGCTAGTTCTACTAAATTATCTCAATGAGAGGTTACGCTGTGAGTATAAGCGAAGTGGACAGTGTTATAACTTGACAATAACCGCGTGTTACGTGTTACGTTTTTCAAAAACCTTAGGAAACGTCATTATCAATTGTTAATTGAAATAGAAATTTTGTAAACTTGCTTTCTTTTTTAGCGAGTTACAAATTATAATCGGGCTCTTAATTGTAGCGATCTTATTGCCATCAATTTTTAAAAGACTTGCCATTAAGGGAAAAACTTGAAACTTCACACATAGATCAAAGCACCTTGACAACGCATCAAATGGGGGAAATAAAAAGAAGATAGGTAGAAAATTTTTAAAAATTTATGTGAAGGAAGTGTTTACAATTGTTATACCCAGATGTACTTTGCATTGGACAACGGTTGGTTGTACAGGTATAACGGAATCGAGATATAGACTTCCATAAAAAAAGCCAAGCAAATATTGCGATATATAGACAAATTAGGTATACGGGCTTATCTGGATCCAGAATAGACTGATATTGAAAATCGTACGAAAGCCACGCCCACCTTTTCGATGTTGAAAATCTAGAAAAATAGTAAAAATGAGATAATTAAAAAGCGAATACCGCTAAGCTAATGAAATTTTGTAAGTGAATTGGTTTTATAACGCAAAATATGGTAACTCCAAAAAATTTAAATAAGGGTGTGGCACCAGCCAAATTTAGGAGAAGAAAATTTGGAAGTTTATCAAGCCGTAAATCAAAAGCTGTTAAAGATATTCTATTGAAATTTGGCAGAGATACTGTAGTTGCCAAATTATATAGACTGAGTGAAGATAATCAATACCAGTTAAACAACACGCCCACTTTTCTTACAGGTCTAACCTTAACAAAGTTTGTAGTAACAACGGTATTTAACTACATTTGACTGATATTCTACCTTAGTTGTGGTATGGTTGAGCTAAGAGCAAAACTTAAACAAATTTTGAAAATAGGCGTCACTCGACCCTTTTTGCTTCTTTTGAACGAAAATAAGTTCAGAATAGAACCATACACGTATTATTACGCAGCCTTTTAACAACTATTAACCAAATAATGTAAACAACAACAGCTTTTCAAGTGCGCAGTTGGGTATGTAATGTTCGATTCCTCCCGAACTTAGACTTTCTTACTTATTTTATCTGATTTTTATTGGATAGCTATTTAAAAATATGTTGGCCATTGATATTAAACAACAACTTATGTTTTTCCTCTCTCACTTCGACGCATTTCAGTACGGTATCAGGTTGTCCTCAGAATGATTTTATCTTTATTTGAACAAGGAAACATATTAATAACATTTTTTTAATATTACGTTTGTAGATAAATTTGAGAGTTTTTGTTTTTAAAAAATAATGCTTGAAGAATCTACTACGGAATTCCGATTATTACTACGATTTAACTCTATATAGTTATTTCGGTTGTTCCAACACTGACAGTGTTGTTATAAGTTTGTTCTACTTGTTTGAAGAATTTCACTGTGGAAGATTAAGCGATTCTTATCAACTGTAGATAAACAATTTAGTAGAACACATTTTGTGTGAGTTGCAGTGCTTCAAAATCACGACACAACATATGATGAAATGGCTACATATTTTCTCAAAGAGCATTTGTTTGGATTTACTTATAACACCAAACAAAACTTTAATGTTAAATATCGGTTTCTCAGTTTTGTTAAGATATATTTTTGTTATTAACCGCAATTTACACGAAACTTTGCCAAGATTATATAAATGTAGCAAAACGCTGTGGAAAATGTACCTTAACACAAACATAATAGCTGTGTTTTTTTACATCTATAGACGTCTACGGTTAAACTTTATATGAACTGCTAAGCGTCAAACTTTAAATACACCTCTGAAATTGCTGCGCATAAAATTAGTACTACTAAATTTCAATACGCATTATACTCAGATGTAACTGAAATATGTGTCTATGTTTCACCTCTACACTTATTCTATGTATCACCTCTTAAAATGGTGCGTGTCCACAATTCATCGCAACTGATTCAGCTATATGTTATACACTATGGCCATCAGAGGGTTGTATCTCCGATTTTCGGTACACCCTGTGCTGTAGCTAGTTATTTAACCACTGTCGATGGATGGGTCTCCTAAGCATTGAATAAGCGAGGATACGCGTTTTTTAAACGGTTTTAAAGGCCAATTAATGGTGACTTATCCATAACCAGATAAAACAGCTGATCGAACCAATCTTATGGAAATCAATGTAATCTATTAATAATACCATAACCAAAGAGGATAAATCAATAAGAGACATCACTTAACATGTTTGCTTCGAACACAAACTACTCGCTGATTTAGATTGGGGTTACTGACATTTCTTTTTATGGCTGTTCGCAACAACACGGCGAAAACCACGGCTGCCACTTCGAACTCTGTTTGGTGCGCTGGTACCTTTTTGTAAATTTTGGTGCTTTTTAAGCAAGTAACCACGATTTTGATATTTTTGTCTTTTTCACTACTGCACAGATTCAAAAATCGTGCAATCATTTAATTGTAGCAGAACAAAGGCAATTCCGGCACATAAAGGAGTAATGTTGGATTTCCCAAAAAACAAATTTTGTAGATAGTTGATGAAACAACGGACTTATCAGAACGAGAGGTCTTGTTTTGGTGGTTAGATATTTCGATCGATTAACAAACAAATTTTGTCATACATTTTAGTCACTAGTTGAGCCTAATAAAAATGATACAACACTGAATTAAAAATTTATTTCAAAATCACGTGTGCCTCTTGGTAATTATATAAAGCTTGCCATTGATGGAGCCAATAAGATGGCCAGCGAAAAAATTAATTGAAAACAAAATTTTACGTTTAGTGCATTCAGGCGAATCGATTTGAACTAGGTAACCTGTCACTCTGCAAATTGGCTGAGCTTGTACCCATTTTCTTATTCTGTAAGAAATATTGGGACGATTTTGTTATGCCAGGATTTGTATGCTGCCACGACTTTGTTGTAAGAAATGATCTCATTACTTCTCATACATCAGATGACGAATAGCACTGTGATATTGAAATATTTTGAGACTTATTTATATATATGGGCAAGTCTGGGTGCCTGACGCAACATTTTCATGCATTTTATGAGAATATTCGCGAAGCTTAGGCGAAATTTTACATTCCTTAGACGATAGGCTGATGCTCATAGATTAATGAACGCGACAATGTTAACTCAATTAACAACACTATATGACATTGAAAATCTATTATTTTCAAGATGCACCTCAAGTTTTAGGTCTAGTCTAGTATACAAAATCTGCATACTTGGATCATATACGCCCTCAAAATCCGGAGTTGGGGTCCAATAACCCAATAAGCGGAGACATCTACTGTCATATAACTTTCCATCTGTTTATTCTTCCATGTATTTTTACGTCATTGAAATTAGTAAATTTTTGTGCTTGCAGCGATGCACAAATGTAGGTTTAATTGACGGAAATATGTCAGCTATTATTTGACAGGTATGTATGGCAATGGAAGAATAGAAAGATTTTTCACTTGTATGGATTCACAATGACCATATCATAGCCAGCCAATTGGTTTTTGGTTTCTCGCCATATCCGTAACCTAAAAATATTTCAGTTGGTGAATTTAATAACTTTTTGTAGATTTTATTCATTGTTTTGGATACGTTGTGACTAAGAGACTTATTTCTTGTGGAATATGTTTGCAATTTTTTGCGTTTTCTTCATTTTTATGAAATTTTTACGATTTGTAGGTTAAGGCACCACTAATCGATCACATTGGAGATGGTTACGGATATGGGTATGGTTACGACTATGGCGTTAGGGTTAAATAAGTTTAATTGGCCCTTTATTTAGCTTGATTTGACAGGCTGGCAGGTTGGCTGGCTGGCACGAGTTTTGTAATTGAAATTTAAGTAACTTCCCGAAAAGCTACAAGCTTGAAACATGGAATATAGTTCAGAACCCGATGACAATGCAATAATAAGGAAAAAAACTCCGATAGGTGTCGCATGAATCGAAATATTTAAAAAAATCGTATTTGTAGTCCGATTTTTTTCATATTTGGAACACATAATACATACATGAATAGATAGCGACCTATGAAAAAAAATCGCCGCTCGGCGGCGCAAGGATCGAGATATTCAGTATTTGTGGTCCGCTTTGGCTCATATTTGGAACACATTCATGTATGGAATAGAAAACGACCTGTGAGAAAAATCGCCGCTAGGTGGCGCAAGGATTGAGATATTCAATATTTGTGGTCCGGTTTGGCTCATATTTGGAACACATGATACATACATGAATAGAAAATGGCCTGTGAAAAAAGCGCCGCTAGGTGGCGAAAAATCGAGATATTCGAAAAAATCGTATATCCATATTTGGAACACATAATACATACATGAAAAGAAAGCGGCCCACGATGTCCGATTTGGCTCATATTTGGAACAAATATTAAATATAGTCCAGTAGAAGTGACATCAAAATATTTTGGAGTTCGAGGAGGGACAAGCATACATGGCGCAGAGTCGAGTAAAGTCTTTGGAAAGGTTATGTATTGAGGACTTAGATTGTAACAAATTGTCAGGAAAGAGTCCGTGTAATAATGAGTCACTAAATGAACTAAATAGAATGAGAAATAATAGGCAGTTAAATAAAGACTAAAAACTTGAAAATAAAATAATAAAAAAAAGTTTAAGTTAAACGGTTTTATTGAAAACAATACTTACATTAAGTACTAATAATACTAAAAGCTAGAAAATAGTTAGGTAGGTCCTAGGTACTAGTCATCACACTCCTCATCAATCTCGGGCATTGATCAGGCAATTAAATAAAAGCATTGGACGCGTCAGTTAGTAGTCAGTAGTTATTATATTTTTACGCGCAAACGTAAGCGTATACGCATGTAAAAAAAACACGGCTATTGTTGATGAATTTTGATGTTTTAATTCGAAGTCAGACCATCTCAGATTTTTTGACGGATTTCTATTTTGTGTGCTGAAGTAATATCAGCAATCAAATTTTAGGGAAATTCGCCGAGCGATTTTTGAGTAAACTGAATTTTAGTACATCATCATGTCACATCAATTGCACAGTTTGAGAGTGAAGATATATTCTTGCCGAGATTTGTAGATCTAGTCGAAAACATAACCCCTACAAACTTGGAATTTTCAAAATACTCTCACACTCTGGAATCAGGGGCCAAAAACCTCCTTTTCATAGGTTGATTCATATATTAGCTCAAACTTTATTTCTGTTTGGTCTGCGAATAAATCTTTCATGTCATCAGAAAAATTACATTTTTGCGCTTTCAACAATGTAAAATTTGTAAATTTGTGTGTTGAAATATCAAACATTAAAATTCGGCTGAGATATTTTACTTTGACCACTCCTAGGTGAAAAATTTTGGTTCTGTAATAAACGAAGATAAAACTTTATACTTTTTTCTGTGTTCATATGAAATCGAGGAATACAACAATAAAACCTAAAAGCAGAATAGACTGTGAATTCTATTCAAAATTCCTTTGATTATACACGTAACCAAAATAATCAAGACAACCGTTATACAAAATGAACAATGAATTTTCAATATATATTGTAAGGTTTCTCTGATACTTCTATTCACAAATTTACAAATTACATCATCAGAAGCGTAGCTCTTTTTGTGATGAAATAAAAGTTTTGTTCGTAGACCAAACAGCAAAAAAGTTACTGGCCGATTTATGAATCAATCTACAAAAAGGGGGGTTTGGCCCCTACCTCCAGAGTTAGAGGGTATATTGGAAATTTTAAGTACGCTGGGTTTATGTACTCAACTAGATCTACAAATTGCGGTACATCTCTTCAAGAGTTTATTTTCACAATGCAATTGATGTTACGTGATGATGCACTAAAATGCAGTTTTCAGAAAAAGCTGTAGGGGAATTTTCGTTAAATTTTATTGCTGAGCTTATTTCAGCTCACAAAAGAGGAGTCCGCAAAAAAAGTTGCGTGAAGTTTCCAGTGTGTAGCCCAATTGAAAGCTTTTTACGAGATTTCTAAAAATATCGATCTATAAACCCCATTAAGAAAACTTTTCCCTTTGGCTCCTGAATTGTGTTTAAAAACTCAAGTCTCCAGCTTACTGGAAAGCCACTTAAAAATCGATCGCAAGATTCCGTGTTATGAATTTTGTAATAAATTTGTCCTTTGCATCACCCAGCAACAGTTTTTCTACCCAGTGATGCGTTTCCGTACAAACACGAAAAATACCCAGTACAAAGAAAGTTATAATAAAATGTATAGGAGGTAAAAATACTTCTGGACCTCTAAGGGATAAGTTAGGCATCCTTTTTGAGTGATATCGGCATCCATTTGATTACAAACCGATTAGACGTCGATGACCTTGTTATCGATAACAAACCGCCTATAAAAAATCATATAACAAAAACATATTTTCCCAATACCAAATCAATATATGTTGGGTAACGCATCGAAAACAAACCGATGAAAAATCGATATCGGGAAATCTTGCGAAAAGGCTTTTCGGTTTTTTACAATGTTGCCACATTTTGGATTTTTTTTTTTAATTTAAATGAAATATTCTGATATGCCAATTGACAGAAGGATATTTTAAGTCATTATTTCAATAAAAAATTACATTAAGTGGAATTTTCACCTAGCCTTAGTTTTGTATTTACCAGAATACCCGGCAGACTTTGTTCTGCCCGAGAATTGGTTTGCCTACATTTAAAAGGAGGGCTTCGCTTCTCCTCTTCACTTCTACTTAGTCTTCCACCTTGTCCATCACTTATTTCGCTTCCTGTTCCACTCTTGAAACCATTCCTACTTCCGCTCCCAGTCCCACTCTCACTTTCCAACTTTCACATTCATTCCCAATCCCACTTCCACTCGTACTCTTATTCCCACTCCCAATACCATTCCCACTTCCACTTTTAAGCCCAAATTTTTAACAATAACCCCTGGTCCACTTTCCAGAGAAAAGGCTTCAAAAATTAAGCATGTCGAAGTGGCCTCCCCGGACCAAAGGTTAAGAAAACGGCACCATCTATAGAATTTTTTCGAATAGGCCAGCCACTGGTCCACTGCTTGGAAGGAAAAGTTTCTCAAATATTAGGCAAGGCAAAGAGGTACCCTTTCACCAAATAGCAAGCAAAAGGTCTCATAAATACGATTTATTGCAACCGGATTTTTAGAGCTTTTGGAATAGGTCGGTGGTCTCTGGTCCACTTCCTGCAACAGAAAGTTTCTCAAATATTATCATGGTCACAGGGGTACCTTTGTACAGAATTCCAAGTGAATCACACCATTTGTACAGAATTCCAAGTGAATCACACCATTAATTATATTTTTTGGATTAGGACGGTCCCTGGTCCACTTCCAGGAGCAAATAGTGAATCTTAAGCATCCTCAAAATCCTTTCGAATATACGCAAAAAATTTCGTCAATATCAGTCTAGTGGTTTAGGAGGAGTTCAGTCACAAACACACGTACAGAGGACATATATGTATTGAGATATATATGTGTAGCAGGAGTTTTTGACACGGAATTGAATCGCACCGATATGAGTTTCGTTAACAAAATATTTTTTAAATATTCTTCTACAGAGTCATAATACACAACTACCCTTGGAAGGTCGTCCCGCTACTAAAGCCTGGAAAACCAGCTAACATAGGAGACTCTTATCGTCCGATATTTATCTTATTACTGACGATAGGCACTTGAAGCCATTCTGCTCCCCTACTTTAAAGCAAATTTAAATTCCATAGACAACCACCGCATTAAATGACATTAGCACTCAGATTAATTGCAGATTAAATCAAAACCCCCGCTATAGGACAGTACTCGTTGCATTAGACCTGTCAAAATCTTTTGATACGGTCAAACATGGAATGTTACTGCAAGACCTGGAATGGTCTCCCCTCTCCCCAAGTCTTAAAAGGTGGACCGCAAATTACTTGTCTGGTCGGCAAGCATAGGTACAATTCAGGAACGCAACATCCAAACCAAGAAGGGTTAAACAAGGGATGCCACAGGGGTGATGTCATATCCCCACTTTTGTTTAACTTCCACATATCAAAGCTACTTTCCCCACCAGAGGAGTCACTATCGTTTCCTACGCCGATGACTGCACAATAATGGAACAGGCCCAGGCCCACAGATCGATAAGCTTTTTAACAAAATAAACAGCTATCTCCCTAATCTCTCCAGTTTCGTCGCCTCACGAAACCTGACATTGTCACCGACTAAATCATCGGCGACTTTATTTACAACATGGACGTCCCAAATGTCGACTATTTTGAACATCCTCATTAATGGCACCACGCTACAGGCTGTCTTACACCCCAAAATCTTGGGTGTGACGTTCGATTAGGATCTACATTTTGGTGAGCATGCAGCCGAAATTGTACCGAAAATCCAGAGCCGCAATAAAATCCTCAAATCTCTTGCCGGTAGTACTTGGGGTAAGGATAAGGAAACGCTCATTACCACTTACAAAGCAATTGGCCAGCCAATTGCATGCTACGTGTCCCCGATATGATCGCCAAGCCTTAAAACTACTCACTGGAAGAAGCTACAGGTCTGCCAAAATACCGCCCTCAGAACCGTCACGGGCTGTCTTCTAATGTTCCCAGACCACCATCTACATAATGAGGCGAAAATACTCCCCATTAGGGAGAGAAATTAAATGCTGTTTGGTTAGCAGAAACCTGGGCATCCCAACAGACATCTGATTGATGAGCGTACACCGCCCAGGGGCCTAAAGAGTCATCTCCGTAAGCATTATGAGGAAATAGGGCTCCTGAAACCACAGCCGTATGAAACTAAAAAGTACAAGCAAGTCCTCAGTGAAATCTACAAACAGGCCTCGGACCTCTATGCCGGGAATTGCCCGGTGAATCCTGCACTCAAAGAACAATACCCAAAACTAGCAGAGGAGGAACGCACTCTTCTTAGGAAAACGCTAGTCACTCTAGATAAACTTCGATCTGGATACTGTAACTGGTTAAACTCTTACCTATCCAGAATCAACCCGTCATACAAAACATATGTCCTGCTTGCAATGTGTCCCCACATGACACCAACAATCTCTTTAACTGTATAGTGGAACCAGCGGTTCTAATACCTCTCTCATTATGGTCCACCTCTGTCGAAACAGCAAGTTTGTGATAGGTCGTACCTATTGGATGGGGCGAAGCACTGCTACAACAACAGCAACAACAACAACAACCCATCGTTATTTATTTTTCACTTCGAATTCCTGTAACTGAAGATTCAGTATTCACTAAGAATAGTATGGAAATGCTGCCACCAACCAATTAAATGATTAATGAATCTATATAAATGAACAAATAAAGGACTTTATCTCAATGTAAACAAAATAACTTCGTATTATTTATATGAGCTGAAAGTCCTTTATATTGTGTTTGTGTGCGTGTAAGCAACCTTAGATTTGAGCCAGCAATGTCTTACGTCCTTAATATTTGCATGCAGTAATCAACGCCGCATGCCATCCCTGTAAATAGTTCACTCGCTCATAGTAATTAAGTTTCAATGCATTCTTATATAAACCACAAATTCCATTTATATGCCAATCAGTTTCACCTAAATTCTCTTAGTATGCACAGTTAAGCAGCCCAAGTTGCTCATTTCGTAAGCACATGGTACAAATATATTTCAACGAGCTTCCCTGTCCTACTAAACAAAGGAAAGGGCGCAATCAATTGCTGCTACCCAATGCAAGAACGCTAAAACCCACATTTAAGAAGTCAAATTTGTGTCATGACCTATTGTTATATAGCAGAAATTATTGTGAGATTTCCAGTCTTCATGGCATCAAAAACATTACAGATACCCAACGTCGCTACTACGAACGGTGATATGATCTATTTTTTGTATTCATTCAACATTTCATCATAATCACTGTGTGTATTCAATCTCCCTCTGTGGATTTTAGAGTCATCTGGCTGCTGCTACTCATCGCCACCACCTGCAGTTGCCTTTACGTTTACCAACAATTTACCGACTTATACTTTGCGCAACGTTTAGTCACTGTCGTAGATGATTCCATGTCACCCATATTCATAGTACCATTCCCATCAATTGGCATTTGTCCACGTAATCGCATTAATTGGCCTAAACTTTTGCTTGCTCATCAATTGTTCATGCCACCAAATGCTAGCGTTGAGGTCATCGAAACTTTTCGTCAATTCTTTGCCAGTTTAAGTAATTTTCGTTTTGGCAAATTCCAAGATTTACAACCACTAATGAAGCCTGAATTGAATCTTTCGGTATTGGATAAATTGGATATAAAAGCCGTAATGGCGCATGTGAGCTTTTCGTGTGATGAGATATTTCAACAGCCTTGTTTCTGGCGTCAAAAGAGTTATAATTGCTGTGAACTGTTTGAAATGGAGCTTACGGAATATGGATTTTGTATGATGTTCAATTCGTTGATTTCCGAGAAAAATCAGCAGAAACAAGTAACAATTGTCTTTACGTTTACATAATTACTTATAACAATTTGTTCACTCTCCGTTCCGCTCATTGTTAACTCCCAGCGAAATAATCGTTTTTATCCTTATCATAACTCGGATATTGGTGAAGGAACTGGTCTTGACATATTTATCAATCTCAATGAAAGTAAACAGCCACCGGGTCTCACTGAAACAAACGGAGTTTATGTAAGTACCGAGTTGATTTTAATATGTACGTCAGTGCTAGCCAGGTGGTAGGCACGTAGGCATCGACTAGAAAAACTCTATACCTCACTATGATTACTATATCATTCACTATCTAGTAGAAGTTTCTTTTCTTCGGCTACGGCAATGCACTGGACTGCGGCATTGTTCTTCTTTATATATAAAAATCACGTGTCAATATGTTTGTCCGCGATGGACTCCTAAACTACTAAACCGAATTTGAATTTATCTTGCACTCTGTGTGTAGTTTGGTCTAACTTGAAGTATAGGATAGGTTATATTTCATATATGTATGTAAAGTTAATAATGTGCACATGCATCCATACTAACTGAAAAGAGGTATACCACTGCGTATACGTAATATTTTATCTATATATATAAGAAAGTGGTGTTAGTTACACTATTTATAACTCAAGGACGGATGAACGGATGAAAATTGGTGGGGAGGTAGCTTAGAACCAGGAGACGGATATAGGATACTTTTTATCCCGTTCTGACTATGGTCTTGAGATCCAAAAGTGGATCTGGGTAATCCTGGGATGTGTTTGTACCATATGGCTATCAAATGGAAGCTGTTTGTGAGTACTTTGATACCCCTGGGTAACTAGGGTCTCGAGATATAGGCCAAAACATGGACCCGGGTACCCTTAGAATGTGTTTATAGAATAGGGATAACAAATGAAAGCTGTTAATGAGTGCTTTATTAGAGGATAATTTTCATACCCCTTGGTGACTAAGGTTTCGAGATATAGGCGAAAACGTGGATCAGGGTAACACTAGGATGCGTTTTTCATTATGGGTATCAAATTGAAGCTGTTGATGTCTGAATTAGTACAGAGTATTTTTTATACCTCTGGGTGACTAGGGTCTCGAGAGATAGTCCAAAACGTGGACTCGGATACCCCTGTTGTTGTTTTGGTAGCGATAAGGACATTTCCCGAATGCTGTGGGGAGTGTTATCGAGTTGATGGTCCTTTGTCGGATGCAGATCCGGTACGTTCCGGTACCAAGCCCGACCATCTCGGGAACGATTTGTTATGATCACATGCGACCTTCTATGCCATACCGCCCTCCCACCCATAGATCAACCAGGAGTTCGTGGTCGCCAGAGCCTCGGCTGTTAATGAAACAGGATTCGCCACGGATAGGTGAGGTTGATAATTGGGTTTGGAGAAGCTATGTATTGCGCTGGCAACCTGAAAGGGCTGCGATACACAGACCCCTTGAATCCGGTATTTTAGTCACCTCTTACGACAGACATACCTACCGCGGGTATATTCTAACCCCCTAACCCGCTGGGGACCCGGGTACCTCTAGAATTTGTTTATACAATATGGGTAACAAATGAAAGCTGTTAATTAGTGCTTCAGTACAGGGTAATTTTAATACCTATTTCTGACTAGGGTCTCGAGACATAGGCCAAAACGTGGATCAGGGTAACACTAGGATTGGTTTGCGAAATAAAGACATGAATTAATAATACCCACATACCTATTTACATACGTCCTTTTCGATTTGCCTGAAATTTTGTATATAAATTTGCTATATTATCTAGAATTTGTTTGTACGATATGGGTATCAAATGAAAGGTGTTACTGAGCATTTTAAGAGGGAGTGGGCCTTAGGTCTATCGGTGGACGCCTTTTCGAGATATCGCCATTAAGGTGGACTAGGGGTGACTCTAGAATGTGTTTGTACGATATGGGTATCAAATGAAAGGTGGTAATGAGTATTTTAAAAGGGAATGGGCTTTAGTTCTATAGGTGAACGCCTTTTCGAGAAATCGCCATAAAGGTGGTCCAGGGGTGACTCTAGAATATGTTTGTACGATATGGGTATCGAATGAAAGCTGTTAATGAGTATTTTGAAAAGGAGTGATCCTTAGTTCCATAGGTCGACGCCGTTTCGAGATATCGCCATAAAGGTGGACCAGGGCTGTCTCTAGAATGTGTTTGTACGATATGGGAATCAAATGAAAGGTGTTACTGAGCATTTTAAGAGGGAGTGGGCATTAGGTCTATAGGTGGACGCCTTTTCGAGATATCGCCATTAGGGTGGGCCAGGGGTGACTCTAGAATGTTTGTACGATATGGGTATCAAACGAAAAGTGTTACTGAGCATTTTAAGAGGGAGTGGGCATTAGGTCTATAGGTGGACGCCTTTTCGAAATGTCGCCATTAGGGTGGGCCAGGGGTGACTCTAGAATGTGTTTGTATGATATGGGTATCAAATGAAAGATGGTAATGAGTATTTTAAAAGGGAGTAATCCTTAGTTCTATAGGTGGACGCCTTTTCGAGATATCGCCATAAAGGTGGACCAAGGGTGACTCTAGAATTTGTGTACGATATGGGTATCAAACGAAAGGTGTTACTGAGCATTTTAAGAGTGAGTGGGCATGAGGTCTATAGGTGGACGCCTTTTCGAGATATCGTCATTAGGGTGGGCAGGGGTGACTCTAGAATGTGTTTGTACGATATGGGTATCAAACGAAAGGTGTTACTGAGCATTTTAAGAGGGAGTGGGCATTAGGTCTATAGGTGGACGCCTTTTCGAGAAATCGCCATTAGGGTGGGCCAGGGGTGACTCTAGAATGTTTGTACGATATGGGTATCAAACGAAAGGTGTTACTGAGCATTTTAAGAGGGAGTGGGCATTAGGTCTATAGGTGGACGCCTTTTCGAGATATCGCCATTAGGGTGGGCCAGAGGTGACTCTAGAATGTGTTTGTACGATATGGGTATCAAATGAAAGGTGGTAATGAGTATTTTAAAAGGGAGTAATCCTTAGTTCAATAGGTGGACGCCTTTTCGAGATATCGCCATAAAGGTGGACCAAGGGTGACTCTAGAATGTTTGTACGATATGGGTATCAAACGAAAGGTGTTACTGAGCATTTCAAGAGAGAGTGGGCATTAGGTCTATAGGTGGACGCCTTTTCGAGATATCGCCATTAGGGTGGGCCAGGGGTGACTCTAGAATGTTTGTACGATATGGGTATGAAACGAAAGGTGTTACTGAGCATTTTAAGAGGGAGTGGACATTAGGTCTATAGGTGGACCCTTTTCGAGATATCGCCATTAGGGTGGGCCAGGGGTGACTCTAGAATGTTTGTACGATATGGGTATCAAACGAAAGGTGTTAATGAGCATTTTAAGAGGGAGTGGACATTAGGTCTATAGGTGGACGCCTTTTCGAGATACCGCCATTAGGGTGGGCCAGGGGTGACTCTAGAATGTTTGTACGATATGGGTATCAAACTAAAGGTGTTACTGAGCATTTTAATAGGGAGTGGGCATTAGGTCTATAGGTGGACGTCTTTTCGAGATATCGCTGGTGGGCCAGGGGTGACTCTAGAATGTTTGTACGATATGGGTATCAAACGAAAGGTGTTACTGAGCATTTTAATAGGTAGTGGGCATTAGGGTTATAGGTGGACGCCTTTTCGAGATATCGCCATTAGGGTGGGCCAGGGGTGACTCTAGAATGTGTTTGTACGATAAGGATATCAAATTAAAGGTATTAATGAGGGTTTTAAAAGCGAGTGGCCCTTAGATGTATATGTGAAGGCGTTCTCGGGATATCGACCAAAATGTGGACCAGGTGATCCAGAAAATCATCTGTCGGGTACTGCTAATTTATTTATATATGGAATACCACTAACAGTATTCCTGCCAAGATTCCAAGGGCTGTTGATTTCGCCTTGTAGAACTTTTTCATTTTCTTCTACTTAATATGGTAGGTGTCACACCCATTTTACAAAGTTTTTTCCAAAGTTGTATTTTGCGTCAATAAACCAATCCAGTTACAATTTTTCATCCCTTTTTTCGTATTTGGTATAGAATTATGGCATTTTTTTATTTTTCGTAATTTTCGATATCGATAAAGTGGGCGTGGTTATGGTCCGATATCGTTCATTTTAAATAGCGATCTGAGATGAGTGCTCAGGAACATACATACCAAATTTCATCAAGATACCTCAAAATTTACTCAAGTTATCGTGTTAACGGACGGACGGACGGACGGACGGACATGGCTCAATCAAATTTTTTTTCGATCCTGATTATTTTGATATATGGAAGTCTATATCTATCTCGATTCCTTTATATATGTACAACCAACCGTTATCCAATCAAACTTAATATAATCTGTGAGCTCTGCTCAACTGAGTATAATAAACTAATATAAACACAAAACAAATAAGTTGTATTCATCTATGAAGCCTTATAGCTCAAAAAATCTAAAATAACGCCCTCTTGGCAATACTGGAAGCTTCCTAGAACTTAAGCCACTTGATGCTCCTAGATCTGACATCTGCATCACACCTAATAGCTGGAGTCTTAGCCTGGTAAGCGCAGCGCACGACCACAGAACGTGCTCGATTGTTTCCTCTTCCAAACCGCACTTCCTACATATTGGAAACGAAGGCTAAGGGCACCTTGAGAAAAAACTCTTAATAAAAGAGCCCCTTTAAAGTAAAGGTGCTTCAACTGACTTATTGATATCGCTAATAATACAAATAGCTAGAAAAGTAAGCACCTTTGAGCAGCAAGCAGCATACGCTGAGGGACGCAAGTATAGTCTGCCGTAGATAACTTCCTCGGTGTGTTCGAAAGTAATGGTCCTACCCACAGAGGCAAATTATGTCCAAGCGCTTCGGGCTTTAAGATTAAAATATAGTCTGGCAAGGTGAATAAACATAGTTCCCTAGCCAAAAAGTAACCAAAAGCATGAGTATAAGAAGCTCATTATGCAGGATAGTGGGAGATGTGCCGAAAATTTGGCTAGTAACATAATGCAGATTTGTTAGCCGACATTTGGGACGTTCTTATGGGAGAAAACGCTTCTCTACATTGCCAACATGTGACAAATATGACTAACTTAGCCAGTGTGAAAGCGTATTCTGATCACTAGAAAACTACCCTACATGAGTACTTTTATTTTTTTCTTTGTAGGTTATATTGAAACGGCCGGAAAAATATACTGGTTCTACAACGTTTATCAATTATAATACATACACAAAACTTCCAGTGACCCCACAATTATCTACTGTAGACGAAAAGACCCGTGTCATCTCGCCAGAAGAAAGAAAATGTTTTTTGGATGAAGTAAATCACAAGCTGGATTAAACTGTGTAACACATTTCAACTAACACTATGACTCGCAAAGTAATTTTGTGTTCTCTCGTCAAATATTTTTATAAACTTTGTGTAAAGTTACTTTGTAGCTATCTTAATAATTTTACAACCATTCCAGAAAATTATGTTATTACTTAAAACTTTAAGCCAAAAAATTTCAAGTTTTATGCGCGGTGTATAAAAATTTGACCAAAGAATAAGAAAGATTGAAGATTGTACTATAACTTATATGGGCCGGAGACATTCATCCAAAGTTTAAGCCAATGATTTAAAATGCTAAATTAATCCGGAGTTTTTTTTTCTATTGCTCCGTCTCTGAACATGAACAGAGCATGGAGCAGAGCCGTAGCATTAAAAAGTGTAGCATTTCTTTTGCTCCACTACGAGCTACGTGGTGTTTTAGCAAAAAGCACAATAAAAACTGTAAAAAGTGTAGTGGAGCGAGAGCAAAAAAGAACATGTATTGCTGTATCCTCTATTGGGCATTCTTGCACAGAGCAACTTACAATATTACGTTGGAACACAGGTGAGTATTCCGGTGAAATAACAATAACAAAAATAAGAAAAAGCTACAAAAACAACTTAAAGATCGACAAATAAAACCGCAAGTACAAATACAACAGCCTCACAGCGCTACATCAGCTCCAACAACAAAAACAAGAGAAAAGACAAAGTTCTGCATAACAATGCCCAACAGAGCGAATGGCATTGAATTTCCTTTTACTCTCGCTCCACTACAAAAAGCATTTCGTTTGGAGTTTTATACTCAGAGCTCGCAGAGTTTAATTTTGTTCGCATAACGGTACCCCGTAACGGCATAAACTAATCGATATACATAGGTATAGACTTCTATATATCAAAATGATCTGGGCAAAAAAAAAAATTTCAATTAGCTACGTCCGTCCGTCTGTCGGTAAACACGATAACTTGAGTAAATTTTGAGGTATCTTAATGAAATTTGGTATGTAAGTTCCTGGGCACTTATCTCAGATCGCTATTTAAAATGAACGAAATCGGACTATAACCACGCCCACTCTTTCTATATCGACAATCTCGAAAAACCGAAAAAGTGTGATAATTCATTACCAAAGACGGATAAAGCGATGGAACTTGGAAGGTGGGTTAAACTCATGACGCAGAATAGAAAATTAGTAAAATATTGGACAATGGCCGCCCACTTTTAAAAGATGGTATTTTAAAAGTTTCGCAAGCTGTAATTTTGCAGCTGATTATGTAATATTCGGTTACACCCGAACTTATCCTTCCTTGCTTGTTATTCTGCTATAAATACGGCGCAGCTGTTGTTGTTGTTGTTGTTGTAGCGATTAGGTTACTCCCCGAAGGCTTTGGGGAGTGTTATCGATGTGATGGTCCTTTGTCGGATTCAGATCCGATACGCTCCGGTAACACAGCACCATTAAGGTGCTGGCCCGACCATCTCGGGAACGATTTATATGGCCACATTAAACCTTCAGGCCATCCCTCCCTCCCCACCCCCAAGTTCCATGAGGAGCTTGGGGTCGCCAGAGCCTCGTCTGTTAGTGAAACGGGATTCGCCGCTCGAAGGTGAGGTTGACAATTGGGTTGGAGAAGCTATATATTGCGCTACACAACCCCTTGAACCCCATACGGCGCAGCTCGTAGCAGATCATAAGAAATGCTATCTTTTTTTTATGCTGCGGCTCTACTCTATGCTCTGTTTTTGTTCAGAGTGGGAGCAGTAGCAGGACATATTTTTCGTTAGTATTGTTGCTGTAGAGTAGCAAATGCAAACACTGGTTTAAACTATTTCGTCCCATATATGATGTTGCACAGTGTAATATGCTTACATATGTATTTATCTGTATATCTTACTTTATAATACATTTAATTCTATATACAGTTAGAAAATGATCACCCTCTATATAAGACACTCCCAGGAATGGAATATGGATCTGCTAATTGTTATGCACGTTGCCGTCAAGAGTATGTGTACCAGAAATGCAAATGCAATTTGAACTTATGCTATCCACAATATATGAGTGGTAAGTTTTTATAGCCAGTTGTACCAGTACTTAGCAGTGAAAAATATACCGGCTTGTTTGGATAAATTTAATCGGCTCGAAACTGTATTATCGGTTTATTGACTTTAAAAGTTTGAAAATTTTGAGCTTTCAAAAAAAACGCCTAAGATTTATATTTTTTTATTGTTCAAGCCTTTGGATTACAATCCTTACAGACTAAATTATAAAATTCACTTAAAATATTAAGTATAATCTACTTATGGTTCCGTATGAATCCACCTACTTATAGAGTAGAATACAAACTTAACAAAAAAATTAGCTCTAGGGAGCGACAAGTCCAGAGCAAATGTACTACTCAGCGAGTTAAACCCACAAATAGCGCGATTAATGGGGGCATTATTTGCGGTGGGGTGAAGTAACACCATACGCAATAAGCCTATATTCCCTTATTTCCAATTTTTTTGAGAAATAACAGCATATGGCGTTATTTCCAATGCAGATATTGGGAATAATCATGCAGATTGTAAATAAAGCCATATAAAAATGCTATCAAATTAAAATAAATAAAGCCATCATTCAAAATGGTACCCTCTCAAAATCAAAACTAATGGTTGCGCACCCGGTCCAAACGGAACTCCTATCTTTAACGAATGATAGAAAGATGCGAGGGATGATGAAAGCAATATAGTTAGGTCGAACATCAGGTGATCACAGCTGTTTATAATTTTGACGCTTAAGCCTAAGATATCACACTTTTCATATCCACAATGCACGTGTTTTCTGTTAATTGTCAAGTATAATCATTGATCTCGATTGACCAAAATGTTGTGCAAATGGAAAATAATTTAATTTTCGAATATGCGCTAATAACGGGATTTAGAAAATCTTGTAAATTATTATATATCGCAGCATAAAACCAAATTTTCAAATACAAGTACTCTCGTGAATTAGATTACGGCCAACTTGTTACGAATAAATTAAAAAATTTTAGTTATTATTTCCCAATTTTTTGGATAAACTAAAAAAATATTTTATATATATACATATATATAAGCATAACTTGGTAGATTAATTATGGCAGCGTTAGATCGCCTGCCGCGTGGCGCCGAGCGGAGCGGGTTTCGCGTCCCGCGCCATTCCCTGCCGCACCCCGGTGCACCGCCGCGCTGGCAGCCCCTTCCAAACTATGTTATCTTCTTTGGATATAAATTTTGGAAAACGCAATAAGACCATCATGATGTCTTTATTTCCCTTGACATTTGAAATAAGGCCATATCAAAATTATGGCTTTATTTCCAATTGCAACGCGAAATAAAACCATTATGGCCTTATTTCGTATGGTGTTATTGCACCCCACCTTATTTGCATAGTTGGTTCTAAAGTTATCACCATAGAAAGGATAAAAATTCGGGAGTGTTCATTACGGAACATTCAAGTGAATTTTTTCCGACAAATATTGACAGTCAATGAACCCATTAATAATGTTATAAAAAATAAAATAATTAAAAAAAAATGTTTAAGTTAAACGGTTTTACTGAAAACAATACTTACATGAAATAATAAAAATACGAAAAGCTAGAAAATAATTAGGTAGGTCCTAGGTACTAGTCATCACACTCCTTATCAATCTAGGGCGTTGATCAGACAATTAAATAAAAGCGTTGGGCGCGTGAAATTTCTAAAAATGTGAGGCGTAGCATAACCTGATTAAGGTTCAGTTGGTTTTACTTATGACTATCAATAGAAATATGACGCGTCCAACGCTTTTATTTAATTTTCTGATCAACGCCCTAGATTGATAAGGAGTGTGATGACTAGTACCTAGGACCTACCTAATTATTTTCTAGCTTTTCGTATTTTTATTATTTCATGTAAGTATTGTTTTCAGTAAAACCGTTTAACTTAAAAATTTTTTTTAATAATTTAATTTCAAGTTTTTAGTCTTTATTTAATTGCCTATTATTTCTCATTCTATTTAGTTCATTTAGTGACTCATTATTACAAGGACTCTTTCCTGACAATTTGTAACAACCTAAGTCCTCAAAACATAATCCTTCCAAAGACTTTACTCGACTCTGCGCCACGTATTCTTGTCCCTCCTCCAACTCCAAAATATTTTGATGTCACTTCTCAGTCCAGTAGAATATTTGTTCCAAATATGAGCCAAATCGGACATCGTGGGCCGCTTTCTTTTCATGTATGTATTATGTGTTCCAAATATGGACCAAATCAAATCGGACCACAAATACGATTTTTGTGAATATCTCGATCCTTGCGCCACCTAGCGGCGATTTTTTTGATAGGTCGCTTTCTATTCTCGTATGTATTATATGTTCCAAATATGAGCCAAATCGGACCACAAATACGATTTTTGTGAATATCTCGATCCATGCGCCACCTAGCGGCGATTTTTTTTTTTCACAAGTCGATTTCTATTCTTGCATGTATTATGTGTTCCGAACATGAGCCAATCGGACCACAAATGCGAATTTTGCGAATATCTCGATCCATGCGCCACCTAGCGGCGATTTTTTTTTTCACAGGTCGATTTCTATTCTTGCATGTATTATGTGTTCCAAATATGAGCCGAATCGGACCACAAATGCGAATTTTGCGAATATCTAGATCCTTGCGCCACCTAGCGGCGATTTTTTTCTTATTATTGCATTGTCATCGGGTTCTGAACTATATTCCAAGTTTCAAGCTTGTAGCTTATCGGGAAGTTACTTAAATTTCAATTACAAAATTCGTTCACAACGGCCGTGCATGCGGCCGTGCAGCCTGTCAACTCAAGCTAAATAAAACCGTTTAAAAATGTAAGGCGCGATAACCTCCGAAGAGATCTAAGGCCGAGATTCTCTTCCAATTTGCGTCGTGCTCCTCTTGATTTTCCCTAGAAATTGGCCGGAGGGGACCTACATGTTTTATGCCGACTCCGAACGGCATCTGCAAGGCAGATGAGTTTTCACTGAGAGCTTTTCATGGCAGAAATACACCCGGAGCGCTCGCCAAACACTGCCGAGGGGCGACCCCGCTTAGAAAAATTTTCTTCTTATTGAAAAATCGTATTTCTCAAATTTTAATCTTGCTTTTCCCGGGGTGTGAACCCAGGGCATACGGTGTGGTAAGCTGAGCACGCTACCATCAAACCACGGTGGCCGCCATATTTAATAATGTTATACGTGATGGATAAGTGAAAGTATGAAAGTATGGATCTACGACTTTCAAGCTTAAGAGCATAAGGCGAGCCGAAAAAGGAGGGATGGGTTCCGAGAAGTTTAACGGGCGAAGGGCGTATTTAAGAAAAACTTTCTGTTTTCTCTCAATTCTGTTTATAGCTGTAAGATTACTTGGGGAACACCAGATGTCACTTTGAAGGGACTGGAGGATACGCCGTCAATAGTAACATCACAATTCCTGTTGCATAAGTAGGAATTTATCCATAGCAGATATTTAGAATTAAAGCCGATATAGCGCAGTTTGTTAATTAAAGCACTATGAGACACTATCGAAAGCTTTTGAAAAATCTGTGTAAATGCAATCAACCTGGGAAGCAGCTGAAAACAAGTCAATGCAGTATTCACTAAATACAGCTAGATTAGAAACTGTTGACCTATCAGCGATGCATCCGTGCTGATAGGGAGAAAAAGTATTGTACAATTAACTTCAAATCGCGTATACCACAACTTAAACTTACTACTAAATTTTTCATCATCTTAATAAATAATAAATAAATTAGGTAATAACTTCCCTAAGCTTTGTTTCCATTGTCGGGCATAAATTTTGTAAGTTTATTGGGCCCCATACAAAATTCTTTAACTAAACTCAACTTTGTTCGATTTATAATTGTTTTTTCTCTGTGTCTATATCTATAGTTTTGCACATCATGCTTGTTTACAACGTACATATGTACATTTTTTATAAGAAAAATATTAAAGGGAGTGTTTTACGAAATAATCGAGGTATAACTAAAGTACATAGAGACAATTTACTTATAAATTAACTTTATTCACCATTTATAAGGGGGTGGAAATCACCGTAATTCTATTCTATTAATTCTATCTAATTATCATCCCTTGGTTAAACGTCGCCTTTTACAGTCTGCCAGAGTGACAGTTTCATTATGTGGGTTATTCACGTAAAGCGTTTGAGTATCGTATTCATGTAAAACTTTAAGATTTGAGTTGTTTTCATGGTTTCCAACATAAAATTTTAATAAAGAATAGCACATACGGCGAATAGGAGATCTTGTGTATTACCTAATTATTATAATTCTGTATCCGTTGACATTAAAGCAGTTCTTAAGATCAGGGCGCTGCAATAGTGAAACTCCTTATGTGTTAGTAAGAGTATTATGATTTTAGTGGTAGTGGTTTAGCCGTTGATCAACGAGCATAAAACGATACAAATGCACGCATTGTTTGTTAACTTTCAATCATTCAATAATTTAGCGACGACTAATAGCTTAAACAGATACAATAAGTCACCATCAACAGGTAGAGTGAAGCATATGGTGTGTAAAAAGTAGACAATTTTCAGTGTCTTCCTTGTCCGCCAAGAAGGTAACTTAATTTATCTGTTTAAGCCATAACACATTCAATGAACGAAATTCCAAAGTAATCGATGCAGATGGAATCAAACAGGATAGATTAACATAAGAGTTTGCCTCGCGCGGTCAATTATTCGATGTCTTCTAAGAAGTAGTCCCTGTTTTTTATACTCAGTTGAGCAGAGCTCACAGAGTATAATAACTTTGATTGGATAACGGTTGGTTGTACAGGTATAAAGGAATCGAGATAGATATAGACTTCCATATATCAAAATCATCAGTATCGAAAAAAAATTTGATTGAGCCATGTCCGTTCGTCCGTCCGTGGTAAAAAAAAATTTTTTTAAAGTGAAATTTTTACAAAAAATTTAATATCTTTACAGTATATAAGTAAATTATGTCAACATTCAACTCCAGTAATGATATGGTGCAACAAAATAGAAAAATAAAAGAAAATTTCAAAATTGGGGTGGCTGCGCCCTTTTTCATTTGATTTGTCTAGGATACATTTAATGCCATAAGTCGAACAAATATTTACCAATCCTTGTGAAATTTGGTAGGCGCTTAGATTCTACGACAATAACTGTTTTCTGTGAAAAGTGGCAAAATCGGTTGAAACCGCGCCCAGTTTTTATACACAGTCGACCGTCTGTCCTTCCGCTCGGCCGTTAACACGATAACTTGAGCAAAAATCGATATATCTTTACTAAACTCAGTTCACATAATTATCTGAACACACTTTGTATTGGTATAAAAAATGGCCGAAATCCGACTATGACCACGCCCACTTTTTCGATTTCGAAAATTACTAAAAATGAAAAAAATTCCATGATTCGATACCAAATACGAAAAAAGGGATGAAACATGGTAATTGCATTGGTTTATTGACGCAAAATATAATTTTAGAAAAAAACTTTGTAAAATGGGTGTCACACCAACCATATTAAGTAGAAGAAAATGAAAAAGTTCTGCAGGGCGAAATCAAAAGCCCTTGGAATCATGGCAGGAATACTGTTTGTGGTATTACATATATAAATCAATTAGCGGTACCCAACAGATGATGTTCTGGATCACCCTGGTCCACATTTTGGTCGATATCTCGAAAACGCCTTCACATATACAACTACCACCACTCCCTTTTAAACCCCTCATTAATACCTATAATTTGATACCCATATCATACAAATACATTATAGAGTCACCCTTGGTCCACCTTTATGCCGATATCTGGAAAAGGCGTCCACCTATAGAACTAAGGACCACTACCTTTTAAAATACTCATTATCACCTTTCATTTGATACACATATCGTACAAACAAATTCTAGAGTCACCCCTGTTCCACCTTTATGGCGATTTCTCGAAAAGGCGTCTACCTATAGAAGTAAGGCCCACTCTCTTTTAAAATACTCATTAACACCTTTCATTTGATACCCATATCGTACAAACAAATTCTAGAGTCACCCCTGGCCCACCGTTATGGCAGTATCTCGAAAAGGCGTCCACCTATAGAACTAAGGCCCACTCCCTTTGAAAATACTCATTAACACCTTTCATTTGATACCCATATTGTACAAACGCATTCTAGAGTCAACCCTAGTCCACCTTTATAACGATATCTCGAAAAGGCGTCCACCTATATACCCAAGGCCCACTCCCTTTTAAAATACTCATTAACACCTTTCATTTGATACCCATATCGTACAAACAAATTCTAGAGTCACCCCTGGTCCACCTTTATGGCGATATCTCGAAAAGGCGTCCACCTATAGAACTAAGGCCCACTCCCTTTGAAAATACTCATTAACACCTTTCATTTGATACCCATATCGTACAAAAAAATTCTAGAGTCACCCCTGTTCCACCTTTATGGCGATTTCTCGAAAAGGCGTCTACCTATAGAAGTAAAGCCCACTCTCTTTTAAAATACTCATTAACACCTTTCGTTTGATACCCATATCGTACAAACAAATTCTAGAGTCACCCCTGGTCCACCTTTATGGCGATATCTCGAAAAGGCGTTCACCTATAGAACTAAGGCCCACTCCCTTTTAAAATACTCATTAACACCTTTCATTTGATACCCATATCGTACAAAAAAATTCTAGAGTCACCCCTGTTCCACCTTTATGGCGATTTCTCGAAAAGGCGTCTACCTATAGAAGTAAGGCCCACTCTCTTTTAAAATACTCATTAACACCTTTCGTTTGATATCCATATCGTACAAACAAATTCTAGAGTCACCCCTGGTCCACCTTTATGGCGATATCTCGAAAAGGCGTTCACCTATAGAACTAAGGCCCACTCCCTTTTAAAATACTCATTAACACCTTTCATTTGATACCCATATCGTACAAACAAATTCTAGAGTCACCCCTGGCCCACCGTTATGGCGGTATCTCGAAAAGGCGTCCACCTATAGAACTAAGGCCCACTCCCTTTTAAAATACTCATTAACACCTTTCATTTGATACCCATATCGTACAAACAAATTCTAGAGTCACCCCTGGCCCACCGTTATGGCGGTATCTCGAAAAGGCGTCCACCTATAGAACTAAGGCCCACTCCCTTTTAAAATACTCATTAACACCTTTCGTTTGATACCCATATCGTACGAAAAAATTCTAGAGTCACCTCTGTTCAACCTTTATGGCGATTTCTCGAAAAGGCGTCTACCTATAGAAGTAAGGCCCACTCTCTTTTAAAATACTCATTAACACCTTTCGTTTGATATCCATATCGTACAAACAAATTCTAGAGTCACCCCTGGTCCACCTTTATGGCGATATCTCGAAAAGGCGTTCACCTATAGAACTAAGGCCCACTCCCTTTTAAAATACTCATTAACACCTTTCATTTGATACCCATATCGTACAAACAAATTCTAGAGTCACCCCTGGCCCACCGTTATGGCGGTATCTCGAAAAGGCGTCCACCTATAGAACTAAGGCCCACTCCCTTTTAAAATACTCATTAACACCTTTCATTTGATACCCATATCGTACAAACAAATTCTAGAGTCACCCCTGGCCCACCGTTATGGCGGTATCTCGAAAAGGCGTCCACCTATAGAACTAAGGCCCACTCCCTTTTAAAATACTCATTAACACCTTTCATTTGATACCCATATCGTACAAACAAATTCTAGAGTCACCCCTGGCCCACCGTTATGGCGGTATCTCGAAAAGGCGTCCACCTATAGAACTAAGGCCCACTCCCTTTTAAAATACTCATTAACACCTTTCGTTTGATACCCATATCGTACAAAAAAATTCTAGAGTCACCCCTGTTCAACCTTTATGGCGATTTCTCGAAAAGGCGTCTACCTATAGAAGTAAGGCCCACTCTCTTTTAAAATACTCATTAACACCTTTCGTTTGATATCCATATCGTACAAACAAATTCTAGAGTCACCCCTGGTCCACCTTTATGGCGATATCTCGAAAAGGCGTTCACCTATAGAACTAAGGCCCACTCCCTTTTAAAATACTCATTAACACCTTTCATTTGATACCCATATCGTACAAACAAATTCTAGAGTCACCCCTGGCCCACCGTTATGGCGGTATCTCGAAAAGGCGTCCACCTATAGAACTAAGGCCCACTCCCTTTTAAAATACTCATTAACACCTTTCATTTGATACCCATATCGTACAAACAAATTCTAGAGTCACCCCTGGCCCACCGTTATGGCGATTTCTCGAAAAGGCGTCTACCTATAGAAGTAAGGCCCACTCTCTTTTAAAATACTCATTAACACCTTTCGTTTGATACCCATATCGTACAAACAAATTGTAGAGTCACCCCTGGTCCACCTTTATGGCGATATCTCGAAAAGGCGTTCACCTATAGAACTAAGGCCCACTCCCTTTTAAAATACTCATTAACACCTTTCATTTGATACCCATATCGTACAAACAAATTCTAGAGTCACCCCTGGCCCACCGTTATGGCGGTATCTCGAAAAGGCGTCCACCTATAGAACTAAGGCCCACTCCCTTTTAAAATACTAATTAACACCTTTCATTTGATACCCATATCGTACAAAAAAATTCTAGAGTCACCCCTGTTCCACCTTTATGGCGATTTCTCGAAAAGGCGTCTACCTATAGAAGTAAGGCCCACTCTCTTTTAAACTACTCATTAACACCTTTCGTTTGATATCCATATCGTACAAACAAATTCTAGAGTCACCCCTGGTCCACCTTTATGGCGATATCTCGAAAAGGCGTTCACCTATAGAACTAAGGCCCACTCCCTTTTAAAATACTCATTAACACCTTTCATTTGATACCCATATCGTACAAACAAATTCTAGAGTCACCCCTGGCCCACCGTTATGGCGGTATCTCGAAAAGGCGTCCACCTATAGAACTAAGGCCCACTCCCTTTTAAAATACTCATTAACACCTTTCATTTGATACCCATATCGTACAAACAAATTCTAGAGTCACCCCTGGTCCATCTTTATGGCTATATCTCGAAAAGGCGTCCACCCATAGAACTAAGGCCCACTCCCTTTTAAATACTCATTAACACCTTTCGTTTGATACCCATATTGTACAAATGCATTCTAGAGTCACCCCTGGTGCACCTTTATGGCGATATCTCGAAAAGGCGTCCACATATAGAACTAAGGCCCACTCCCTTTTAAAATACTCATTAACAACTTTCATTTGATATCCATATCGTACAAACAAATTCTAGAGTCACCCCTGGTCCACCTTTATGGCGGTATCTCGAAAAGGCGTCCACCTATAGAACTGAGGCCCACTCCCTTTGAAAATACTCATTAACACCTTTCATTTGATACCCATATCGTACAAACAAATTCTAGAGTCACCCCTGGTCCACCTATATGGCGATATCTGGAAAAGGCTTCCACCTATTGAACTAAGCCCACGCCTTTTAAAATTCTCATTAACACCTTTCATTTGAAACCCATATCGTACAAACAAATTCTAGAGTCACCCCTGGTCCACCTATATGGCGATATCTGGAAAAGGCTTCCACCTATTGAACTAAGCCCACGCCTTTTAAAATTCTCATTAACACCTTTCATTTGAAACCCATATCGTACAAACAAATTCTAGAGTCACCCCTGGCCCACCTATATGGTGATATCTGGAAAAGGCTTCCACCTATTGAACTAAGCCCACGCCTTTTAAAATTCTCATTAACACCTTTCATTTGAAACCCATATCGTACAAACAAATTCTAGAGTCACCCCTGGTCCACCTATATGGCGATATCTGGAAAAGGCTTCCACCTATTGAACTAAGCCCACGCCTTTTAAAATTCTCATTAACACCTTTCATTTGAAACCCATATCGTACAAACAAATTCTAGAGTCACCCCTGGTCCACCTATATGGCGATATCTGGAAAAGGCTTCCACCTATTGAACTAAGCCCACGCCTTTTAAAATTCTCATTAACACCTTTCATTTGAAACCCATATCGTACAAACAAATTCTAGAGTCACCCCTGGTCCACCTATATGGCGATATCTGGAAAAGGCTTCCACCTATTGAACTAAGCCCACGCCTTTTAAAATTCTCATTAACACCTTTCATTTGAAACCCATATCGTACAAACAAATTCTAGAGTCACCCCTGGTCCACCTATATGGCGATATCTGGAAAAGGCTTCCACCTATTGAACTAAGCCCACGCCTTTTAAAATTCTCATTAACACCTTTCATTTGAAACCCATATCGTACAAACAAATTCTAGAGTCACCCCTGGTCCACCTATATGGCGATATCTGGAAAAGGCTTCCACCTATTGAACTAAGCCCACGCCTTTTAAAATTCTCATTAACACCTTTCATTTGATACCCATATCGTACAAACAAATTCTAGAGTCACCCCTGGTCCACCTATATGGCGATATCTGGAAAAGGCTTCCACCTATTGAACTAAGCCCACGCCTTTTAAAATTCTCATTAACACCTTTCATTTGAAACCCATATCGTACAAACAAATTCTAGAGTCAGCCCTGGTCCACCTTTATGGCGATATCCCGAAATGGCGTCCACCTCTAGAACTATGGCCTACTCCCTTTTAAAATACTCTTTAATACCTTCCATTTTATACCCATGTCATACAAACACATTCCAGGGTTACCCTAGGTTCATTTTCCTACATGGTGATTTTCCCTTATTTTGTCTCCATAGCTCTCAGCTGAGTATATAATGTTCGGTTACACCCGAACTTAGCCTTCCTTACTTGTTTTCTTTTTTTTTTGGGATATATTCATTAAAAGCCGTCTACACATTTTCGTGGCTTATTTTTATTTGTTTTAATGATTGTATTTAATAAATAAATTTTGTTTCCAAAAATCACAATTTCTCGGGTGATTGTATCACGTAAATATACACAGTCATCCTTATCACATTTCTACATACGTTGTTGATGTTGTAGCAGCAGATGTTGATCGTGTCGGGAGTACAAAATTGGATAGATATATCTTACTTTATAACTTTCGCGAGAATACTTTACAAGAAAATTGTTGTAAGACGAGTCAGAATGTTACCCTGTGCCT
This sequence comes from Eurosta solidaginis, assembly GCF_040869045.1. Taxonomy (NCBI): domain Eukaryota; kingdom Metazoa; phylum Arthropoda; class Insecta; order Diptera; family Tephritidae; genus Eurosta; species Eurosta solidaginis. The sequence continues at coordinate 315,208,599 of NC_090319.1, read as the reverse complement.
TAAAGCTTCTTAGCAAAAATATACTAACAGCTACCTCTTTGCGATCAGCAAAATATATTTAGGTTTTAATTATTAATTTAATTATTAATCGAAGGTACCGGATCTATATCCGGCAAAGGACCATCAACATCGATAACACTCCTCAAAGCCTTTGGGGAGTTTCTTTTTCGGAATTGAAATTATCTAGCTGTTCCCTGTCTTCCACAATAATGAAGATGCTAACGTGATATATTTACATATATTTCATCTGAACTCATAATTTCTTGCCGTTTTTTCTCCAACTTTCTTTACTCTTCTTCTTTATATTCTTTGAACAACGTTTAGACAATATGATAGCTTGTAAGGCCAAAGATTACAGATGTCTTTATGAAAATTGGGGTGAGTAATATTAAATTCGTTATTTCGTCGGCTAAGTATAAGGTCAACCTGGGTGAGCTGGCGGTGCGAGAACGCTCTATCTCATTTGTTTCATGTCATCTTTTGTCACCTGAAATCCAGTATAATAAATTCATTTGGAGACTGAGTGATCACCAAGCATCCACAGCTTCATCTCCTTTCTGTTATCTTTCAGAATTCTTTAGTGTTGAGCACCATGTTTCAGAACAGCAAAGCCAGTATCTTGTGATTGAGAACATTAGTAGCCACATAGAATGTAACTGTTTGGCGCAGTGTAAAAAGCTCATCTATGATACAATTCCAATAAATATGCCTATCGCGGGGTAAGTCACATTATTAAGTTGTTCTTATTGTCGTTTAAATGATTCATAATTTTGGTTTTCTTTTAGCTTGAGTAGTGTTGTGAAACAAATCCATCTGGATGTTCACTATACCTCCATCTACATGATAACGTATCGCACCAATTTGCATTACACTTTCGTCGAGCTTTTAGGTGGGTGCAGCCTTAAGATGTGTTTATGTTTGTTTCACTTCTCAACTTGCTCTAAACTCTCATTTTTATCTAAGAACTATAAAGGACTATATTTTATAAATGTATATATTTTTTTTTTATATATTTATTATCCAGGTAGCTTGGGCGGCATTTTTGGACTCTTTCTAGGCGCTTCATTAATGAGTGCTGTTGAGTTATTTTATTATTTTACGATTGGTCTTTATACGCATTTGAACGACCGTGGCTACACCCTAAATGGACTCTTCAATTTATGGAAACGCAAAGCTAAGTCATCGACTTCGAAAAAGCGAACTTCGTTTAGCCAAAGCCAAATGTTTGTGCAAAATACGAACCAATATCCGGTTTTCTATTTAAGACATTGAAAATCTTTGCGGTCTAAACTTAGGCATATCCAAAAATATAAATACTAATATTAATTACAACTAAAAAACTTTTGATTTTAAAGGTTTTATATGAAAACCTCTAAAACAAATTTGATGTTCCGTGGAGGTATATGTGTATCTTGATCTCATCCCAAAACTCCGCTATCCTCTTCCTCCCCTTTATTAAGTATAGAAATATAGAACACCGATTGCATATAAACATACCGTTTCACCTCGTGAGTCAAATTCATATGACATTAGCTAACGGATATTTGGCAACTAACATAAACCAGCTGTTGTTATGCAACTACCACTTACCGATCACCAATCGTGTCACTTACCTACCCTTACATATGTATCCATTTCGCGTCCCTTATTATATCGAAGCAAAAATATCAAATTCTCGAAATATCTATTTAAACTTCAGTAGGCTGGAACATTCTAGATATTGTTGTTGTAACCGCAAAAATACTCTTCGAAGGTAAGGACAGTATTACGAATTTGGTCAGTCCTTTTCGGTATATGATTTCGGTACACCTCCATACAAACATCTTCGGGTCCGACAGTCAAGGGATCGATTTTGTTTGCCTCTGGAACATTCGGGTATGTAGATTTTGGTCGCAAACTTTAACAACCAGGTATAAAGAGTTGCTGAGATTGAAACTCTCTACCACGTATATAAAAAAAGGGAGTATTTTGTAGTGGAGCCTCGTTCACGGAACAGTCGTATGAAAAACCTGGCTACGACAAACCAAGATGGACTTATTCCGGTAAGAGTACTCAATGAGTTGAAGTCACCACTCAAAGTGACCAAAGGAGCTATTTTGGGAAGATGCCAAGAGGCTGAAATAGTTATTAACTGTGAACAGCTCCAGGAACACGTTTCATCTAGTAATAGACGATCTGAAAGATTAAGAGTGACAAGATGAAAGCCAGATACGATAAAGCAAACAATTCGGAAGGTTTTCAGGAAGGAGATTTGGTTATGGCTGTTATACAACCCACAACGGAAAAAAGGTTTGTCCCCGAAATTGGGGTGTAACTGTGAAGGCCCATACAAAGTTGTAAAACGGATGATCGATGTAGTTTACCGCATACAAACCATTGGTAAACCACGAACCAAAATAAAAGTGGTTCATCTGGAAAGGCTGGCGGCGTTTAGATCGAGAAATTTGTGTGATCGGGACGATCAGACTTAGGTGGAGGGCAGTGTCACGAATATTAGCAAAGCTAAGGGATACTATCATCTCTAAGCCAATACTAAGCAGTGGCTTGCATGCACATCAATAAATCAAAAACGCGCATATGAGAAGCTATAAACGTAGTTATAGCTGGTAATTTTATAGTTGGTAACTAACTAGTAAACTCTAGAAATAGAAGCGGCTAGAAATATGTCAACCAAAAAGTATAAAAGCAGCAACAGTTGAGGCACGAAAATCAGTTTGATTTAAGCAAGTTATCAGCGAAGTATATAAGTGTTATTATTGTGAAGTACTTTAATAAAGGTCATTGCATTATTGAATAGTGGAGTTATTTATTCGAACGTTAGTAGAAGGTTGCAAATAAGCGGAATTGCTCCGAATTCGTTTCAATATTATATTTTTAAGTAAATGACGGGTTATAAATTGCAATTATAAACTGAACAGTATCCGGGGAGACTTGCAGATATTATGAAGGAAGAAGGCGCATGTACTATTATTTATGTTTAGTTCAAGTAAAAATTCAAACCTACCTAGACAAAAAGGTTCCTTAGTTCTACGAAGAAAACACTACCTGCCTTAAAAATATGATCTTGCCTGAAATGTACCTGGGTTTGAGAAAACGACACTAACAGTTTTTTGTATCTAATAGCCCTTCGAAAATCTACCTCCTAACTGATATACTAACACATATGTATGTAGGGTATTTTTTATTTATTTATTTATTTATTTATTTATTTATTTACTCATCTTGAAATTGCTACATTTCTTACAGACTAATGACATATATAAAGATTTAACCACTAATTTAACATTTGATTAAGTAACAATTTGAAAGTATTTTCAGAGTACAAAAAGTCCAAAATTGACGAATTTGAGAGCAAGTTAAACTCTTTAAGAGCTCTGGAAAGAGGAGCATTTGCAGCATAATTAGTTCTTGCCAATCCGACAAAAAAATACGCTTTATTTCTTAAGAATATATATGGAAAAGCAAGGAAAATGCGTTCTAAAAGGTAGGGACAATCAACAGCCCCACGGATTAAATTAAAAACAAATATTAAAGAGAGAAAAGTTCTCCTGCAATTCAAAGTCTTAAGATTGATAAGCTAACATCTGGATTCATAGGAAGGAAAAGGAAGATCAAAATGAAGGGGACGTAGAGCGTACTTAATAAATACTTTTTGAATTCTTTCAAGACGTTAAATATGACAAGCATAAAACGGCCGCCAAATAAATACGGCATATTCCAATTTCGAACGTACGAATGTAGTATATAGTGATTTTAAATTATATGGGTAAGTAAAATCAGAACTGAATCGTCGAACAAAATCCAACATCGAGTAAGCCTTAGCTATTGTAAAGTTTAAATGAATATGAAAAGAAAACTTAGAATCAAAGACCACCCCAAGATCAGTGACCTCGGACACAGTGCTTAGTTGCGCGCCCCAAATGTGGTAGGAAGTAGGAATGGGTAAACGGGATTTATAATAAGGGACATGATAGCATTTTTTAATATTTAACGCAAGTTTATTATTTTTGCACCAAGTAAATATATTATCTAGGTCCTTCTGAAGTTTAATTGAATCGGAGGAGCAAATAATCTTGTTAAAAATCTTCATATCATCTGCGTATAGCAGGAATTGTGAAGATTCAAAACAGCTGGCAATATCATTAATGAAAATCACAAAAAGAATAGGGCCCAGTATGCTTCCTTGAGGAACGCGTGAAGAAGCTATGAAGGGATATGTGGTCACACCATCAACTACCACGGTACAACTACGGTTGGAGAGACATGATTTAATCCATTTCAAAAAAACAGAATGAGAACCAAAACAATGTAATTTCGATAGTAGAATACTATGATTAACTTTATCGAAGGCTTTTGAAAAGTCGGTATACACGGTATCTACTTGGGCTCGATTAGTAAAAGCGTCGATGCAGTATTCCAAAAACACTGCCAAGTTAGACGTGGTTGATCTTCCCAACATGAAACCATGCTAATCTGCAGAGATTAGACGATTTATTAAGAAAATAATTTTTTCTTTTACAATACGTTCGAAAATTTTTGAGGCAGTAGATAATTTAGAGATCAGTCTGTAATTTACAATATTGTTTTTATTGCCAGTTTTGAAAATGGGAGTGATAAATTTAATTTTCCATGCATCAATGAACTCCCCTTGCGCGAGGGATTTATTAAAAAGCAGCCATAGAGGGTAGGCGATAGCAGAACTGTTTTTGAAAAGGAGAGACGACAAGCTATCAACATCAGTCTGTGATGAAAATTTTACTTGTTGAATCCCTCTTTCAACATCGTGTAAAGTGAGCTCGAGACCACCAAAATTTAACATAGAATCAGCAGGAGGAAGCCTGTTATTACTCACGCCCGAGTCTGGGTCAAAATTTGAACTAAAAAAATCAGCGAAAAGATTCGCAGCATCTGATGAAGAGTCTGCTTGCTTATCATTGAAGAACAGAACGGAGGGAATACTTGAACAGGATTTTATAGACTTAACATAACGCCAGAAAGCCTTGGGATTCAATTTTATATCTGCTTCAAAGTTACGCACATATTTCTTCTTCAAATCCTTGCTCAATGACTTAAACTCTTTTAAGTACTGCAAATACTTTTCTTTATGAGAAGGCAAGTTTGAGTTTTTAGATTTTTTATAAAACTTGTTCCTTAAATTCTAAACTCATAAAACTCTAAATGAAGAACAAGCGGTACATGATGCAAACCAGGAGTAGACAAAGGGTCGAGGCACTCCTGGATAGAAAAATGTATATCGCTTAAAAAGATAAGGTCCAAAATTCTATGAAAAGTATTATAAAAACTGTTGACTTGACTAAGGTCACATTTTGTATTTATTTATTATATTTATTTAAGTATTAAATGGATATATTTACTTGAATGCTTATAACTTTTGTATTAGCCCATCGATTTTGTTGAATGAAAGCTTATTTTTTTGTAATAAAACAGAGCTTACAGAGAAAAAAAATCTGCAAACAAATAAAAAGTTTTCGAGATCCTTCCTCGCAAAGTACAAATTTTTTTATATTTTTACAAAAAAAAAATTGAAAAAATCCGTAGTGATTGTTCGTTATCTTTGAATCTGCAGAGCCTATCAAAAAGTGTTGTATGCACATTTATTACCTTTTAAAAGCTTTAAATCGTTTTGGATCAATTCGTTCTTGAGATATATGTGATTAAGTGGACCCAATTTTTTTTTTTTTTTTTTTTTTTTTTTTTAAACGGTAATTTGTAAATATCTCAAAAACGTTACCATAGAATTAAAAAATAACCTTGATTTTCGGAATCAGGGGGTGATTTTACATAGGAATTTCATAATGGCGTCTCTGGTGCAAAAAACAAATTGGAATTTGTGATCTAGTGTCCAGGCCGTCGCTCTGCTTAGGAAATCAGTCATCCCAAACAGATACCGAATGTAGGCGCCAACTAAAACAAAAGGAATATAAACAAAAAGGCAACTCTTAGAGACCAATTGTACAGCGAAAAACGGGACATTCATATGGCTTAGCAGCTAAAGGCTTGCACCGATATGAATGTTGGAGATTCGAGTTCAACGCTCAGCTCCCGAAAAGCTAGCTGATGAAGAAGTGAAATTCAGAAACATGACCTAGTAACCATCGCCGTTTGTAAACTTACAATTTTTCTCTAATATCAATTACAAGAACCATTGTATAAAGCAATATGAGCAAAGCTCGCTAATTAAATACATAAAAACAAGAAAAACCATACACATTCAGGAGAACTTTTAATCGAATACTCCAAGAGTCTTTGCCCTGTTTTGGCAAGATGGGTTAGATGGTGAAAGAGGGCACTATTGGCAGCCATAATTCCACAATAGTAAAGGATTTCGGGACTTTTAACCGATACTCTTATACCCGTTCTGTTATATGTATGGTGTAGAAACATGGACCATGATAACATCAAATGATGTGGGTCTGGGAGTGTTCGATTGGTGACGGTGAGTGCCGAAGAGCATTTAATGATGAGCTGTATGAGCTTTAGACAGATACCAACATAGCCGAACGAACTAAAATACAGCGGGCTCGCTTCCTAGACCGTGTTAAGCGAATGAAGGATGGTGAAACGGCCAAGAAGGTATTCTGTAAAATGCCCAGTGTTACCAATTCGCGCAAGTTAACCTAGCTAGTTAAGCTCTAATTGAAGGGTAAGTCAATGGTATGTCAATGGCCTTCTATACCCCCAAGAGAGAATCTTTGAACTTTTTTGTCTAATTTTTAGACTTCATTACAGTTTGATATATCCCTATACGTTTTTAAAATATCTCCCTTAAGTGATAATAATACCTTTATCAGTTTAATGTTGTTATATTTACGCACATTTTTTGACGCTCTGCAGCCCAGTGCTTCGTTCCACACCTTCCCCCAACTCTTGCGTCCCGTTTACCTTTCACAATACAATTTGTACCTCTAAGGATAAAATTTCTAGCGCCGTGACCTCTTTTGCCAGCTCATTCGACCTTTGGTTGTGATCTATACTTGCATATTCAGGGACCTGGGTGTTGTAATTTTCTTCTTTTGCTAACTGCTTTAGTTTTTGTTCTAACATTCGTCAGCTTTTGTTCCTATAAAAACTAGAGTGCAAATGCAGCAAATTGGAATGCAAGCTCGGCCTTGACCTCATCTTAGCTATATCGCGCCAAATATTTATTTTTTTTAAATATGGACATGATCTCCCCTGGTACTAGAGCTTACGATTTCTTGAACATGTTCGAGAAAAGATTTCTCGCAAGTCTCGCCTTCTCGCGATATTCTCGAATCTCGGATTACTCGTAAGGCTCGCGAGATACTCGAGTCTCGAATTACTCGTAAGGCTCGCGAGCCTCTCGACATTCAACTTAATCGATTCATTGGCTGTTTTACATAGAGCTTAAGATTTCTTCTAGGGCACAAGGCAAAATGTCCGCAAAACCAGAATTAAAAAACCCCCTAATGTATAGAATATTGCCAATGCAGCGACTGAATTGAAAGTTGAGAATCTCGTGAGCCTTACAAGTAATTCGAGATTTGAGAATCTCGCGAGCCTTACGAGAAATTCGAGATTAGAGAATCTCGCGAGAAGCCGTGTTCTTGATGTCTCGTTGAAAAATAAAATATTGCGAACAAAATTATATGTATAATAAATATGTTATGAGTTAAATGTCATTGAAGCAATATAATCAACAAAAAATACACAAGTAAAAAAAAACCCAAGTGTATAAATACTGTCCATACAGCGATTAAGTAAGAATGTGGAGAAGCTCGCGCGATTTACGAGTACTTCGAGAACGAGAATCTCGCGAGAAGTCGAGTTCTCGATTTCTCGGGTCTCGAAAATCTCGCTTGTTTTCGAGAATAAATCATAAGCTCTACTTGGTACTCTAAGTTAAAGTCAACTATCGCGAATCAGGAATGGTTAGATAAGGTTGAACTGGTTCCGCGAGAACCTCGCGTAGAAGTCCGTTGTGTTACAAGAAGCTTCCCAACGACCGAACTGAAAAGCACTATCCAAATCCAGGACCCATGTTATAAAATAATTTCGTTCTCTAGCAAATCCAGAATGACTGGCGTGACTTTTTCGACAACAGCCATAATCGTCTAGGCTGTTGAGCACCAATTTATGATACTAGGCAGCCCCGTGTGCATCTTGCGCAACAAATATAAGTCTCATATCAAATATCAACAGGAATCAGCTGTTTTATCAATCAATCATCTATCAGTAGAAACTTAAATGCGCTTGCGTTGCAATCTGGCGAATGTTAGCAACTGCCGGTAATGCAGTGTTAGTTCTAATCAAATATTCACAATAGAGCCATAGTACAAATAGATTTCTTTATGTGCTCACAATCATTTATTTAAAAAAAATTATTTTAATAAAATATAGCTAAACAAAAGCACTACGACCAATAATGCCCAAAGCTCGCTAATAGCACGAATCTCCTCTTTACAACCAAAAATTTATTTATAGATTTGGATTCCAAATAAGAGCGAAAAAGGGACCTGCACATAAAAACCGCAATTAGAAATAATATATAAAATGATGGCTTCTGCATCAAGGTCGAACAAATTCATTTTTGTTCAAAACCTACAAATATGTAGATAGGTACATACGTAAGATACACACACAACCGCTAAAGTAATTACTGATGATTGCGGCAAACAAAGCAAACCAAATAAATAAATGCCATCAATGTTATCGTAGCTTAGATTGAAAGTAAATTTTGTTGTAATAAGTAAAAGGTCATCAAATATGTTTGCCTTTTCTTCACAACTATTTAAACTAAAGTACCCCATTACGTACCCATCACTTTTACTAAAACTTTCGCGCTGAAAGCAGTTCACTCTCTACATACGTAATTATGGTGCAAATATATTACAATGAACTTATCTATGCTAAGTCACCAAAGAAGCCAGCTAATCGCTTACTGCTTTCCAATGAGAGAATGCCAAAGACAACGTTAAAGAAGAGAAATTTATGTCATGATATATTGTCATATACCAAAGGATATTGTGATATTTCTTGTCTTCATGGCATTAGTTATGTCACCAATCCCAAACTTCGTTATTATGAGCGGTGAGTTGATGCGAAATCACTACTTTATACATACTTGTTAACATCATAATCTTCGGCATAATCTTTTAACTATCTTTTTTTTTTTTTTTTTAGTGTAATTTGGTTTTTGATTATCATCGTCACCACATGTACTGGCCTTTATATTTATAGTGAATTAACTGAGCTTTATCATACACAACGTTTAGTAACGGTTGTTGATGATTCTCTCGCACCAGCTTACATTGTACCATTTCCAGCGATCGTCATTTGTCCACGTAATCGTATCAATTGGTCAAAAATATTGGATGCACACCAATGGTTCCTGCCGTCAAATGCCAGCGCTATGACTATTGACACTTTTCGTAAATTCTTTGCAAATTTGGGTAATTTTCGTTTTGGCAAATTCACGACTTTGCAACCGTTGATAGAAGCTGATTTGAATTTAACTCTATTGGATAATGTTGATGTAAAGGGGGTGCTAGAGTATGCTAGCTTTACATGTGATGAACTTTTCCAATATCCTTGTTCTTGGCATCTAAAAAGCTATAATTGTTGTGAACTCTTCTCATTGGAACGTACGGAAAGTGGGTTTTGCTTTATCTTCAATTCGCTGGTAACTGAAAAGGATCGAGAACGTAAGGTATTCGTATTGATTGTGGTCCATAGTTGAAATTGAATTTGACATTTTATATATTTTGTTTGTCTTTTTCTTAGCGTAATGATCGCTATTATCCATATCACACCGCAGACATTGTGGAGGGATCAGGTTTGCTATTTACCGTAAGGCTTAACGAAAGCAAAGCAACAGCGAATTTTACTGAAATTAATGGAGTTTATGTAAGTTAATCATAATGAGGCAAGTTTTTTTTTAGTATCGATAACTTGGTGAAGGACCACCTCATCTTAAGGTTTTTATCGAAACTGCTTCATGTTGTTGTTGTTGCAGCGATAAAGACTCTCCCCGAAGGTTTTCGGAAGTGTTATCGCTGTTAATGGTCCTTTGCCGTATATAGATCCGGTACGTTCCACCATAAAGGCACAAACCCGACCATCTCGGGAACGATTTAATACGACCACATTAACCTTCTAAAGGAACAGAGTTTAATGAAACAGGATTCGCCACGGATAGCTGAGGTTAGCTATTGGGTTGGAGAAGCTTTAAATTTCGCTGGCAACCTCTTCAATCATATCTTAGAGGGGGGGTTAGAATATTCTTGCGGTAGATATGCCTGTCGTAAGAGGCGACTAAACTACCAAATGGACTCAATGGGTTGTGTAGCACAACCCTCTCAAGGGGTCGCCAGCGCAATATATAGCTTCTCCAACCCAATTGTCAACCTCACCTATCAGTGGCGAATCCTGTTTTATTAACAGCCAAAGCTCTGGCGACCCCGAACTCCTCTCGGATCTAGGGGGTGGGGGTGGCCTAGAAGGTCGCATGTGGTCATAACGAATCGTTCCCGAGATGGTCGGGCTTGGTACCGGAACGTACCAGATCTGCATCCGGCGAAGGGCCATCGACATCGATAACACTCCCCAAGGCCTTCGGGGAGTGTCCTTATCGCTACAACAACAACAAAAACACGGGTATATTCTAGCCCCTAACCCGTTGGGTCGAAAACGCTCCATCTCAGCAAAGATAAACAAAACTCTCCATCTTGAAATAAGTTTCAAAAGGGAGTGGTTTTCAGTTTTATGTGTGAATGCATTTTCGAAATATTGGCCAAATTTTAAAGCAGAGGTGACCCTAGAATCTGTTTTCCCATATGGGTATCAAACAGGATGTATTATTGACTACTGAATAAAGAACGGTGGTTAAGAAGATGGGGGGAAGGGACAGTTATACGAAAAACCATAGTCAGAAAAAGAGGAAAACAAAAAAGTTAAAGAAGCTGTGTGAATTTAAGAGAAGGAGAAAGAGGAGAGAAAAGAGGAAAAATAGAGAGAGAGAAATGGATAGAGCGAGAGTGCTAAAATACGGAAGTGAAGGAGGGAGAGGTAAGAATTCATAAAATTTTTTTTAGCAGAAGCTACAATATTGGACGAATTTTTTGGGGATTTCTGAATATTTATACACCTTCTGCTAACGTTCGAATCCCTGAACTGTCGAATAAATAACTTCAATATTCAGTATTGCAAACTGGCCTTTATTTATATTACTTTGTGCGTACTTCACAATTATACTTCACTTCACAACTAATAACGTGTTTAAATCAAACTGAATAGTCATTCCTCAGCTTGCGCCGCTTTTATACTCTCTTTTGTCTCGTTCGCACATTTCTCCTAAGGTCTCTAGACTTTTCACGAATAGTTGTATGTCGTACTTGGTTATTTAGATATATGTGTGAGTAAAAACGTCTGCTCTTATTTGATGACTACATGTGTGTATGTGAGATATCTCTTCACTTCGAGCTGCTGGTTATGTGTGTGCATTGGGTTGGGTCGATTTGTATGGACGAAAGTCAGCTTAAGAAAAAAAGTTCCACTACGCATACTCAAAAAAATAATTTTCGAGCCTGCAAAAAAAAAGTCGATTTTTCGATCAAAATTCTTCTAAATCTCCATAAAAGAAATTTTTTTTTTTTTTTTTTTCAAAAAACTGTATTTACCAATTTTTCATTTGCCAATTGACACGAAAAAAATATATAAAAAATGATTTGGAGCCTAGAAAATTAATAAAAATGCATAAAAAATCGAAAAAATCGATGAAATTTCGCAGGCTTGAAAATTATTTTTTGGGTATGCGTAGTGGAACTTTTTTTTCCTGAGCCCAAATCCTTCCGAAAAATCGATGGCGCAATGTCGGTTAATAAACCGACCCAGTCTAGTGTGCGTGTACATAAGTTTGGCTGCTTGCTGTATTTATTGTTGCGATTATTTACTAACAGCATAGTGATGCTAATATTCGCCACAATGTGATATGATATGATCAATTTACTGAGAGAAAATTAACATTAAAAAATAGTACGATTTAAAAAATTGTACCTGCGTTAATTCAAAATTTTTTCCGCTCGCTTAGAAAAGAACTTCTGTTAGAAAAAGAAAAAGAACACAAGCGAGCAGAACTACATTGCTTAATTTTTTGTCATTGCTTTCTCAGCAAGCAGGATAAATTTAGAACCGATAGAAAAAGGCCCTGTAATTTGGTAGAGGTTTATAAAAAAAATTGAAATCGGCCCGTCAAGTGAAGTTGGCATTCAATATTTTGTATAGAGATTTAATATATAAGGAAATTGCGGTGAGAGAGAGAATGGGAGTCGGAGTTAGAGCGGAAGTGGGATTGAAAAGGAGATTAAGTTAGTAAGTAAACCAATTTTCGTGTAGAACAAAACCTGCCAGGTAAGTTGGTTTGATATAGACACTGCCGTAATTCCAATACGTGGTAATTTTTCAATTGTGCTCAAAATAACTGAAGCTGAACCAATTGACCTGGGCCCGTATCCTGTTATACGATCACGTATCGAAAACCAATTTTATTCAAACGATAAATATGAATCTGTCAAGCGTTTAGTAAAAAAGATAGTACATTATGAATCGAAAAAGTACTTGTAGCTACTATATCACGTATTACCTCAACCCAAACACCATTTCAGTGCGATTTTTTTTTTTGCAATTTAAAAAACTTAATTCGATCAGGGATCGTATAACACGATACTGGCCCAAAATTGATTCGTAAATTTGTTTAGCAATCTTTGTTATTTCAGGTTATGGTAAAGCAACCTGAACTATGGAATGGTGTCGCGCGGTTTGTTCCCTATAATACATATTCAAAACTTCCAGTAGTACCACAGCTGACACTAACGGCGAATAGGGCCCGAACTGTTTCGCCCATGGAAAGAAGATGTCTTTTTGAGGTAGATAGACAAATGCTATACTAGATCAATAAAAGCAGCTAACAAAACACAATTTTTAGCTTAAATGCGCAATATTTATTGCAGTATATATACGATCAAACCAAATTTGGTTTAAAATTTAGATTATACCAGTTTTCGTTAAAATGTGTGCCCAGAACTTGGTTTCGATTTTAAGCCCGAGCAGTCTACAAGAAAAATTGTCTGGTCTGTCGGCAGGTTTCTAGTCCGAGTGATCTGGTTCAGAGTCGTGGTCTCTACGCATAACGTTACCCCGTAACGGCATAAACTAATCGAGATAGATATAGACTTCTACACATCAAAATGATTTGGGCGAAAAAATAAATTAATTTAGCACTTGACAAAATTTTGAGGTATCTTAATGAAATTTGGTATTTAAGTTCCTGGGCATTCATCTCAGATCAGTATTTAAAATGAACGAAATCGGACTATAACCATGCCCACTTTTTCGAAAAATGAAAAAGTGCGATAATTCATTAACAAAGACGGATAAAGCGAGGAAATTTGGTAGGTGGGTTGACCTTATGATGCAGAATAGAAAATTGGTTAAATTTTGGACAATGGGCGTGGCACCGCCCAGTTTTAAAAGAAGGTAATTTAAAAGTTTTGCAAGCTGTAATTTGGCAGCTGAGTATGTAATGTTCGGTTACACCCGACCTTAGCCTTCCTTACTTGTTTTGAAATAATTTTTGAAATTTTAGACATTGTCTAGTAAAGTTTAAAATTTAAAACGAATAAATCTAAAAAACCCAATAGTAAATTAATAAGTTTTAGAATTAGCACAAAAAAGTTTGAAAACTATTCCATGGCACATACTTTATAATTTATGTTCAAAAATGTAAGTATTTACCTAAAATTGCATTGCAGGATGAAACTTGGCACGAACTATACAAAAAGCTCCCAGGTGTAGAGTATCGACGTTCCAATTGCTATTCACGCTGTCGGCAAGAGTATCTTTTCAATAATTGTCATTGCAACTTGGATATGTTCTTTCCTCAAGTTGAAAGTGGTAAGTTCTACAGCAACCCCTCCTATCCTTTAAAATTGGTTGAAAATTATAATAAGGCACTGATGTACGACATATGCATATTGACAGAAGGTTTTAGTAGTTCTGAACCTGTATATATTTTGAAGTTAGTATCGAATATTTGTGAATAGAACAGTGCTTTGAAATTTGGTATTTTATTTGCTCCCATTGGCACTTTCTCATACGTACCCAATTAGAGTATTAGCAATGTACAATGGGAGTACCAGTGGTTTCTAAATCCGTTGGCCGCCGTGGTGGGGGTGATAGCGTGCTCAGCCTAGCACACCGAAAGTCCTGTGTTCAATTCCTGTGGAAAGCCCCTTCGAAAATTTAGAAAAATGTTTTGTTTCAATTAGAAACAAGTTTTTTATGCGGGGTTGCGACAAAGGGAGGAGAATTTAGATAGAAGAAGAAAATAGCGTAAAAAAAGGGAATAAATAAATAAATAATTGGCTCAATTTACTTTGCAGGAGATTTTGGCCGAGCGGAACCTTCGTCTTTTACTCGTGGCGTGTTGGGCTTGAACCCAGGCCCTCCGATGTGGTATGCAGAGCACCACCACAGCATGGCAACCACAGATGAGGAAAAAAAGGGGAAAATGAAGAATGTTAAGTCCGGGTCTACCGGATCTGTTTGCATTGAAGTAAATGAGCTCTATACTCAAAATAACGATACAAATTTTCAAAGAATTTGATGTTAATGGAAATAACGATTAGGTTGATATACAAAATGGAGTTTACGATTTCTCGAATTTATTCGAGAAGAAATTTCTCGAGAAATTATTATACACCTAATTACATGAGGATTGAGAGCGAGCTGTTAAAAAAAAAAAAAAATAAATGTAAGGCGCGATAACCTCCGAAGAGATCTAAGGCCGAGCTTCTCTTCCAATTTGCGTCGTGCTCCTCTTGATTTTTCCCTACAAATTGGCCGGACGGGACCTACATGTTTTATGCCGACTCCGAACGGCATCTGCAAGGCAGATGAGTTTTCACCAGGCATGCTTAACGAACGAAACGATATCATTTCGTTACGATAATCAACGCTAATAAACGAACCGAAGTCACTTCGTTTCGTTTATTAACGTTAAGATCGTCAAATTAACGTTAATTTGACGTTCTTAACTTTAATAAACGAAACGAAGTGACTTCGTTTCGTTTATTAGCGTTGATTATCGTAACGAAATGATATCGTTTCGTTCGTTAAGCATGCCTGGTTTTCACTGAGAGCTTTTCATGGCAGAAATACAATCGGAGCGCTTGCCTGACACTGCCGAGGGGCGACCCCGCTTAGAAAAATTTTCTTCTAATTGAAAAATCTTATTTCTAAAATTTTGATGTTGCTTTGCCCGGGAGTTGAACCCAGGGCATACGGTGTGATAGGCGGAGCACGCTACCATCACACCACGGTGGCCGCCAAGAGCGAGCTGTTAATGAAGCTTAATATAAAAGTGAAAGCTAACTCCAAGGATGGTTCGATATGGTGAGCGAGCTGATTCTCTTGGTTGGACTTCTGGTTTGGCGGACAGCACTGGGAACTTCACACATGGTTAAGCGCTGATGAGCAAGCACCACCTTTTTCAAGGCCTAGGTCTTTCTAGCCAGTTGTTGATTCTAAGTGCTATGCGATACTTGTAGGGTTTACTAAATGTTTATCCATACATGTTAATTATTGTGTTAGCAGGTTGAGTCTACAGGATGCGCCTTAATATTCTGAGCAGCCCAAACTGTGCTAATTGCATAGGGGCAGACAAGGTGGAATCACCCAGTAACTTTATACCTAGCTATCTAAACTGCCTTATCAGCAACTGCATCTTTGCCACGGAGGGGTCGCTATAACTATGTGGTAACACAAGGGAACATTAAAGTATCAGTATGATATGAACTGAGCTGTGGAAACCAAAGCTGCCTCAACCTAACTATGTACAGGAATATGTTCTTCATTATTAAAAAAAAAGTCACGAGTACCAAATACTCGTGATGTCCCAAGTGTAAACATACAGGAGTACGTCTAGAAAACCAATTTTTTAAATAAACTGAAGCTCGCTCAGCGATTGAAGTTAAACCCAACAGAGGCAACTTTACGAGACATTTATAGTTACGGATTTTTTGAGAAGAGCTACGTCAGCTTCTTAGCGGTAGTAACCGCTACCGCTCAATTGTCAGCTTGTTATTGTCGAATCAAAGGCTTTTAATTGTTTTTGTTTTCTCGTTGCGTTGTCGATTTATTATCGGCTTGTTGTAGATGGGTTACAGATGTATTTTCGATTCTATGTGAAAGTTGTATCGTTATTTGTTCATAAAAAAGCTATGAGTCATCGAGAACAAATCGATAACAAGACTATAACAAATCAATAACATGTCGTTAACAATTTGGTACCACACCGATAAGAAATCGATAACCTTTCGATATCAAATCGATAACTTCTTGATAACAAATCGATATTATTGGTACACCAAACGGAAAACTTGTCGATAGCCGATTGGAAACACTCCCATAACAAATCTATAACTTTTATATAAATAATCGATAATTTTTTGATAAATAATCGATGCTCACGCGATAAAATAGCGAAAAAATTTTGATGCAAATCAATGGCAAATCGATAACTCGCCTTAACCACAAACCGCGAAGTCAGCGATAATCAACCGTTAGCACTCGAATAGCAAATTAGTAACATGCCGCCCGGATTCGGTTCTGGCTTCTTATCTTGACTTCTGTTTTGTCCTTTCCTCTCCTCTCCTTTTCTTTAAGTGAACTGAGTGCTAAACTGAATATAAGGTAAGAAATGGCATTTTAAAGAGTAGAGAGGCTTTAAACAAAATGGAATGTTTAAAAAAATGTTTAACTAGGGCGAGATATGGTGCACTGCGCTCAGAAGCTGTGTATGTATAAGATGAACGCGTTTACTTAGTGGATAATGCTTTGTTTTACACCCCGAGAATTAAATTTGAGTTACAGAAGGCAAAGAAAATTACAATTATTTTCAGGGAATTAGTATTACATTGCCAAATCAATACAACCTTACCTTTTACTAGTGGCTGTTAAGAAAATTGGAAATTAAAACAACATATTTTCTCTATTTTCCATATAATACAGACAACATGACGGTATGTAAGGCAAAAGATTTTAAATGTCTCTATAAATTCAGAGGTAAGCTAGCACGTTTGAGCATTTAGCTTATAGCATAAAACAAAAATGTACACCTCATTCAATTTAGAGCTATTTGGTAACGAATATCGCATTGCTAACAAAGAGGATCAATATATCGAGACAACAACAAATATAAATGAAAGTATGATCTGTAATTGTTTAAGTAGTTGCAATCATTTAATATATGACACTGCATACATTAGTGAAGCGCTACAAGAGTAAGTACATATCTTTGACTTTTCTTAGTTTCCCCTTTAAAATATTAAACATACTTAAATGCTTTGTACATATGGCTCATATTGTAACTTATTTCAGTGTAAATTACTCAGATCCTTTAAAACTAGTACGCCTGGATGTACACTACACATCTCAGTATATAAGAGCTTATAGCACAATAACGCGTTTCACTTTCGTCGAACTTCTGGGTATGTGCCTACTATCTTAAGGGCTAACTTTTATTTCTATATACTTAAACAACTTTTATTTATTTTTATTACATATACACTTTTTCCAGTTTAAGTTAAGAAAATTACAATTCAAGTTCAGTTTCCAATTCAAGTTCAGAAAATTACAATTCAAGTTCAGAAATTTACAATTAAAGTTCAGAAAGTTACAATTCAAGTTCAAAATTTCCAATTCAAGTTCAGAAAGTAATACTTCAAGTTCAGAAAATTTCAATTCAAGTTCAGAAATTCCAATTTAAATACAGAAATTTACAATTAAAGTTCAGAAAGTTACAATTCATGTTCGGAATTTCCAATTCGAGTTCAAAAATTATACTTCCAGTTCAGAAAATTACGATTCAAGTTCAGAAAATTTGTTTGGTATTATTTCATCCATTGGGAATAAATGTATGTAAGATGGTATCTATCCACCACCGTGGTGTGCTCCGCCTACCACACCGAAGACCCTGGGTTCCCACCCCGGGCAAAGAAACATCAAAATTTTAGAAATAAGGTTTTCAATTAGAAGATGTCTAAGCGGGGTCGCCTCTTGGCAGTGTTTGGCAAGCACTCCGGTTGTATTTCTGCCATGAAAAGCTCTCAGTGAAAACTCATCTGCCTTGCAGATGCCGTTCGGAGTCGGCATAAAACATGTAGGTCCCGCCCGGCCAATTTGTAGAGAAAATAAAGAGAAGCACGACGCAAATTGGAAGAGAAGCTCGGCCCTAGATCTCTTCGGAGGTTATCGTGCCTTACATTTATTTTATTTTAAAATGGTATCTATCGGCTAAAGAAGCATTGGACTTTTTAACTCATTTAAATCAATTTTGCTCTCGTGAAAGAGATAGCGCATAAAAGACCATTTCCCCTCTTCTCTCTCCTCCGCTCAAAGGAATCAGTTGCAAGGCCATTCAGCTATATACTTAGGGTCACAACCATTGATCTGCATTGAGTATGACAACAGTGATGACGAAGATATGACCACTTAAACAGTCAGCACAGCGTCCACACTCCCGCAAGTGGCGTATAGATACTGTGTACATAGATCTTCGAACCATATTTCAAAAATATTTCACTTTATCCGCCATCATCATCATTCAACATGAATTGGCGCCTAACCGCCTACGGGATTTTGGCCGTTTCGTAACAAATCACACCAGCTTTCCCTGTTTCGCGGTAACTGACGGCGATTGGGAGCACCATGGGCGGTGAAGTCTTCCTCCAACCACCTCTCGCAACTTTGTCGAGGTCTCTCCCTTCCACTGCTTCCAAACTGCGGTTTCAACTGAAGTACTTTCTTGGTCGGAGCGTCCCAAAGCACTTATTGGAAAGAGTTATCCTTCGTTTGATTTCTATGTGGGTTCGGGATGTGCACACTTTGAAGAAAACTTGGGGTTCAGTGTACCCAATTCACCATTGTGGCAACATTGTCAACAAAGCATCAACACATCCGAATCCATGAATTAGAAAAACTCTTGAAAAATTACACCCTACTTATAAATTTCTGAATTGGACTGCAATTTTCTGAACTTGAAATGAAAATTCTAAACTTGAATTGAAATTTTCTGAACTTGAAGTAAGACTTTCTGAACTTCAGTTGGAAAAGGTGCATACGCACTTTTAATCGTATTAAATATTTTTGTTTCTAAAGCAAACTTTGGCGGTATCTTCGGTTTATTTTTGGGTGGATCACTGATGAGTCTCGTTGAGTTGGTCTACTACTTCACGATTGGTTTGTATACATATTTACTAGAACGCGGCTACACATTTAATGGCTGGTTTTCATTACCAAAGAGCAATGCTAAGGTGGGGATCTGGAAGAAAAGAAACAAAAAAGAACGAAAACTATTTGAGAGAAAACCAAATAATCATCATGTTTACATGTGAGCTAAAACTGTCAAGGATTTTTAAATCAAAATATCTTTAAGGTAAATTATCAATGAAATAAAAATATTTAGTTTTGTACTTACAATGTTAGAAGTATAAATAAATGTAATGCATTGATTCAGTAAAGTAAACAAAACTGTAAATGTAACTACTGCCCTAACTGTAACCATACAAGTAACCATATTAATATATGTAACTGTAAATGTAACAGTAAATGTAATAATAACCATAAACATAGTCATAAATGTAACCCTTAACGTAACCACAATCGTAACTGTAACCGTAGTAGTAACAGGATTCCTAATCGTAACAGAACCGTAATAGTGACAGCATTCCTAATCGTAACAGAACCGTAATACTTTACCTAAATCGCAACAGTAAATACAACGTCGATAGTAACTGTAACAGCAACCGTAACCATAATCATTATTATAGACGTAACCGAAGAAAAGCTTAATTTAAATCAAAAAACAGAAACAAATTACAATCACTTTTGTAAAAACATAATATATCGACTACGGAGTGAAATATTACCCTATTTCGGCGGCAAAACCCCTTTCTCAGAAAACTTTTGAATAACGCCCTATTTTAGCTCAAATTTAATGCTTATATTTTGACATTACCTTGGGTGTTTACGAAAAAAAAATTTCAGATAAGACGTTCCTCAACCGAACTCTGAGTTAGGACGTTTTTGCAACGGCGGAATAGATTAGAGCTGGATTTCTATTCGAATTTTAATCGATCTTTTCTTATGCAATGAAGAACCGATTTTATTTTTAGAGTCGTTCGATTTATTTAGTCTTCGAAGTTTTGATCATCTTACAGTAACAGTAGATACAATTTCAGAGGGTTATTGACAAAAGTTATTCTCCGATTAATTTCTGAGCTAACATTGCAGAGAAGGCAGAACTTACTGAAAAATTTCTACGAACAAAATTTGAATATCTTAGAAAAACATTTTATATGCTCCTTGAAAACCTTGGTCTTTTTCTCACTATAAGTAAATTTGAAAAAACACAGAAAGTATGATATGTATTTCTGTGCCGAATACACTAATAATACCACTCAGATGGAAGAACCAAGTGGAGAGCCATGTTGTACCCCTTGATGGTCCCAATTAGCTCCAGTTAACGAAATGAGGAAGAAACTGGCGAGTTTTATTAAATTTAATTAAAGTTAAGATTTTATCGATTAATATTTTCATCGATATTTTTTCAGAAACGAATCGAAAAAGTCGAATCGAATCCAGCTCTACAATAGATATTTTCCATGAAACAGTTGGTAAACACGGAGTTTGGGTTTGGTGGAAACGTAGTATTAACTTGATCAATCTACAAGGTGTTGTGTCAGCACATCGAGGACCCTAGATGAAGTTGTTGCATTTGTGTGGTGCGAATTAGTGTGTTACTAACGTGTTATCGAATAGTCATCTTCGGGTTGTCGGTTTGTTATTAAAAATTTATCGAATTACTATCGTGAAGATATCACTTTATTATAAAAAATTTATGGGTTTGTTATCGGAGCGTTATTAATTTCTTATCGGCGTTTTATAGATGTGTTATCGACGACTTATCGGCTTATAATGAAACAGATACTGATAAAACTTCAATATAAATTTGATGCCACATATGTAAGCTTTCGCTAATAAGCCGATAATAAAACAATAAGAAGCCGATGACTCGGCGATAACAAGTCGAAAACAAAGCGACAACTCGACGATAATTTCGCTTTTCGATAATAAAAGAATAACTTGTACGCATCGGTTGTTACCAATAAGAATCACTTCTGAAAGAAAAAAAATAAAAATAATAAAAAATAGATACTTGGTGCAATTTACCTCCGTAGAGATTTAGGCCAAGCTTCTCTATCGATTTGCGTTTTGGTCCTTTTTCATTTTCCCTACAAATTGGTGGGACGGGTTCTACATGCTTTATGCCAATACCCAAATGCATCTTCAAGGCAGATGAATTTTCACTGAGAAGCTTTTCATGGCAGAAATACACTCGAAGTGTTTGCTAAATCACTGCCGAGGACCGACCTCGCCTAGAAAAACTTTATTCTACACCTTTTCCAGAAAATTACAATTCAATTTCAGAGTTTCCAATTCAAATTCAGAAAGTTACAATTCAAATTCATAAATTAAAATTTAAGTTCAGAAAATTGAAAATTATAATTCAAGCTCAGAAAATGACGTTTCAATTCAAATTTCAGAATTGCAATTCAAAGTTCAGAAATTTGTTCAAGAATGTTTTCTTTCATGCAATGGAAATAAAAGTATTTAAGATGGTAAATGTAAACGCTAATAATTTGATACATGATATGAAGGCCTACTATCTGCTAAGGAAGCATTGGACTTCTAAACTCACTTCAATCAATTTTGCTCACATGAAGGACATGAAGGAGATAGCGAAGAAAAAACCCTTTCCTCTCATTTCTCTCCTCGTCTCATAAAAAGTCAGTTAGAAGGACATCCAGCTATATTCTAAAGGTCACAAGCATTTATCTGCCTTTAGTATGAGAGCAGTAATAACGAAGATATGACCACTTACGCAGTCAACGGAACGTCCACAATTCCGCAAGTAACGTATAAGTACTGTGTGCACAGATCAAGTCTTGCTCCACCTGCCTTTCGCATCTCTGTGGAGGTCCCCTCCTTCCACTGGTTTTGAACTTGAATTAGAATTTTCTGAATTTAAAGTGGAATTTCTGAACTTGAATTGGAATTTTGTGAACTTGAGTTGGAAATTCTGATCTTGAATTGCAATTTTCTTAACTTTAGTTGTAATCTTCTGAACTCATACTGGAAGAGGTGTAGTTGAAAAAACTTTTTTCTAAAGTTTTATTGTTACTTTGCCCCGAAGTTTATTTATTTATTTATTTTTTCTTCTTCTCAAATAGTCCTAAACTATTTGTTTCTGGTAAGGTTACCTGTGTTATGGATTATCCTCAACCGTTGTGCGCGCTCTTAACTAAAAAAAAACAAGCCACACCCGTGCGGATCTTGCGCAACCAATATAAAAGCCTCTTATCAAATATTAACAGAAATCAGCTGTTCTATCAATCAATTGAAACTTACATCTTGCGCTGCCATCTGGCGTATGGTAGAAACTGCCAGTAATGCAGTGCAAATATTCACAATTGTGCCATAGTACAAATAGATTTTTTGTGTGCTAACAATCGTTTATTTTTAACAAATTATTTTGATAAAATATAGCTAAACAAAAGCACTACGACCAATAATGCCCAAAGCTCGCTAATAGCACGAATCTCCATCTTTACAATCAAAACTTTATTTATAGATTTGGATTCCAAATAAGGGGGCAAAAAACAGCAATTAGAAATAATATATATGATAGTTTTCTATGTGCATATATGTCGCACCTTTTATTCGAAATTGTATGATACCCCAAACACAGCGGGCAGGTGCGATTATGTTCGCGAACATAGAATACTGCCAAGGACAAAAATTTATTTCATGAATCTCTACGAAAAAAACAAAGCTTTGTTCGTGTTTTTTCTTCAAAGTTAAATTTTGAACTACATCCGTTTACAATAAAACGTGCGATGTTTAAATATCAAACTTCGCCAATACTCGGTGCTGAGGTTTTTTTCTCTGGTTCAACGACCTGTTTATTGAACCATAGGTAAAAAATAAAGCATTTGCTCAGACTCGAATTGTGATAATTGGTTTTTGTAACAAAAAACCAACCAGCCATCTTTTACTTAAAAACTCGAGGCTGAGCAAATGCTCGCTTTTTATGCATGAGTCCCCTATGGTTTCATTGCTCTTTAGTTAGGATACTTCAATCCCTTTGAAAAGTTTTCTTACCTTTGATTAAATAATTTAGTATACTGAAGCAATTATTAAATTTTCATGTTGTTTTTTATTTATTTACTATTTTGGTCTAATAAATGTATTCAAATGACCCGATCTGCGGCCTACAGCAAAGTAATTGTCCTGTGAAAGAGCATTGACCGAATACATTTCGAGAAGAATTTTTTTCGGTTAAAAAGTTAATCGAACTTTGTTATTTTTTTATCCAACTGCAACAATAAAAAGACAGAAAATAAAAGAAAAATAATATTTCCTTTTGTGGGTTTTCTATATACCAAGTATCGTATTGTCATACCTTTATACACCTGCGGCGGTTTTGCAATCATTCGAGGTAATCATCTTGTGGTTTGTTTTTTATCCACTTCCCTTCTTTGACAGCGTATCTGCTTGGTGCTGATAGCGAATTAGCCTCACACAACTTCACATAACAGGGAAAAAAAACCTAATATCAATAGCAGTAAAGTTTTTTTTGAAATTTTTTTTCTACTTCTGAACTTTGACTTTATTTTATCTTTTGCGTACTTTTCCCTTGCATCGAAGTTGGTTGAGGTATTTGGTGAATTTTTATGTGGGTATGTTAGTACACATGTTCGCATATGTTTGATGCCTGATTACATTTGCACTTACATGGTTCAATGTATTAGCTGTCAATTTAAGCAGACATGTTGGGACTATTCGGTCGCTGACTCAATTGAGGTGATAAGGTGATAGACACGTTAACAAGTCGATATTTTTTCTATAGTATATCGATGACTTTTCGATAACCAATCGACAACTTTTGATAATACACCGATAACTTTACGATACATAATAGACAACTTTTCAGTGGAATTCAAGGGGTTGTGTAGCGCAATATATAGCTTCTCCAACCCAATTGTCAACCTCACCTTCGAGCGGCGAATCCCGTTTCACTAACAGACGAGGCTCTGGCGACCCCAAGCTCCTCATGGAACTTGGGGGTGGGGAGGGAGGGATGGCCTGAAGGTTCAATGTGGCCATATAAATCGTTCCCGAGATGGTCGGGCCAGCACCTTAATGGTGTTGTGTTACCGGAGCGTATCGGATCTGTATCCGACAAAGGACCATCACATCGATAATACTCCCCAAAGCCTTCGGGGAGTAACCTAATCGCTACAACAACAACAACAACAACAACGACAACTTTTCAGTCATAAATCAATAATATTTCGGCGACAAATCAAAAACTTTTCGATAACAGATAGTTAACTTTTTGATAGGTTATCGATATATAATCGATATTTTTCCGAGAATAATTCATTATTTTTTCGCTAATAAAGCGATAACTTCTTGATAACGAGTCGATTACTTTTTGATAACAAATCGACAACTTTTTGATAAATAATCGATAGCTTTTCGATTATAAATTGATAACGTTTCGATTACAAACCGACATAATTGATAATATGCCGTCCGATTTCGGCTCCGACTTTGGTTTGGGTCTCGATTTACAACCAATCTTTCCTCTTCCCTACTTTCCTTTCCTTTCCTTTCCTTTCCTTTACTTCTCTTTCCCCATTTTCTTTTCTTTAATACCATTTCCTTAACTTTTCTTCCCTTGTCTTATACCTTACCTTAGTTAACTTTCTCATTTCGCTTATATCACGTCTACGACGTACAGTGTTCCCACATTGCTCTATAGTGTAATGTCAAAACTTGCGCTTACAAACCACTTACCACCACTTCCAAAGAAAACGCTTACGCTTTCATTCTGTATAGTCCCCATACCGTTAGCAAAGATGTTTGCACATCAAAAATGTGTGTATTTGAGGAGGTGTGTACAACGCGTATTGCACATGGCTGTTCGCCTAATGCATTATGCAACTTCAACTTCATTTCAAATTTCACATAAACTTTTATGTCTCATCTGCATTTTGATGTGTTGCACCCAACTGGCAACATGCAACACATGGTGATGCCACCTACTGGCATATAAATGTACTTATATAATCAATACAAACACATTTATGTGCTTATCTAAGCTGCGTCTGTAAAAAGTGAATGCACAACATAAAATAATCACGTAAGCGAAAAGTCTTGAAATCTTGAAAAATGTATATCAAATGAACGTATCTCGTTGAACTTTCACTGACAGTTTCTTATGCGTTTCTGCTTCAGCGAGCTTTATATGCACATATTTGATGCAAGAAGTAAAAGCGTCATAAGGTACCACGTAACATCTCTGACGCGAAAGTCTGAAGAGCATAAAGAGCTGGCAATACGACTCAACATGTGAAAAAGGCTCCCACATTGGTGCAATTCTTCCAAATGTGATGTTTTGTTTTAGATTTGGCACTTTGGCCGAGCCACTTACTTCTATAGCATTAAAGTTCAAACAGCACGTATAAAGGCCTGAGGACCTTATTGTAAAGTAGGCAATTTTGATTTCCTGTGTTTGCTTAATTTTCGAAGGCTTGCCAAGGTTGCTTAGTACATTACTGTAAAATCTTCTAGGTCGAAGCCTCAGCTGGTATAGAAACTGTAAAAATATAAGTGATAAACCTATAAAATAAAGTAATGAGTATATACCAAGCACTCATGAAGTTCGATGTATAACCATATAGGCGTACATCTAGAAAACTAATGTCAAGTTAAGAAGAACCAGCCCAGTTATTTGCCTCTTATTCGATTTCACATTGAAGTATTATCGATGTCTGTTTCAAAACAAACCGATGAGCAGTGGTTATCCAACCGATAACACGCCTATAACCAGTTGGTAACACTCTGATACAACTGATAGGAAATCGATAACTTTTCGGTTACAAATCTATAAACTTTTGAAAACAGATCGATAAACTTTTGAAAACAAATCGATAAATTTTCAATAACAAATCGATAACACGCCGATAATAAACTAGTTAAAAGTCTGCAACTTTTAATATATATTAAAAAATTCTCCATAAATGATCGATTAATTTTCAATTAGCTTTTCGATACCTTCCACACCGTGAGATAAGATGTTTACACATTAGAAGGATGATATGGGGGTCGTGTTCTGTCCAACTTTACCCACGGTGTCATACTCAAGCTCGATTTTAAACGTCTCCGAAATATATCGCTCCAAGTTGTCGATACGAATGTAATCAAGTATTTCACATCACTATACAATTCCAACATCTACCATTTGCGACAACAACAGAGAGAAAGAAAAGTATATAGGAATGAGTGACCACGCACGGCACGACACGAGAATTCATGATAGCTAGAAAGGCATCAAGACACGTTTGATTTCAACTAGAATATCAGTACTATTTTGAGGGTTTTCTAAAGTTTGGTCCTTTCATATTGAATTTGATACCTAAAACAGTGCGCTGTGGCAACCGTAGTGGGAAGCATAAGAGTTTGGCTATTGTACATACGCACATATGTACTTGTCGCAGTGACTTAGTAAGCACACTTCCAAAATAAAAGTTTTACACCTACGCAATTTGTTCGCTTTAGTAACGACCTCGAAGAATAAAAATTGCGCTAGTACTTACTTTACCCATAGGTAGGTAATGATTTCTGAACTTATTTAACTACTTACATATGTAAATTTGTCTATAATACGCACTTGTATAAAAATATGCAAGTAAATTTCTTCATCTCACCATCGTCAAAGACTTCAGTTATGAAAGGCTCCAATAAAAAATGTTCGCTTTTACTCAAAGAGTTTTGCTGCAAGGATTGGATAGGCACAAAAACTCAAATGCTTGGTCTTCGTGATGTGGTGGTAATGTGCTCCGCCTGCCACAATGAAGGCCCTGGGTTCAAGTCCAATGGTAAACCAACATGAAACATTTAGAATATTTTTTTTAATTTAGAAAGCGGGCTCGTTCTTACACAGTAGTGTGTTGGTCCCGACTCACCAGTTGGTAGGAAATAATTAAAAAGGAGCACGACGCAAATTGGAAGAGAAGCTCGGCCTAAATTTCATCGGAGGTAAATCGCACCAAATATAAATGTCTTTGTTATTTCATGTGTGAACTGTTGCAGAGAATCAAAGTGGCCTTAGTGGCATTAACGTCAGTTAGGATATGGTAGAAGTATCCTCTACACAAACTAGTACTAGCGCTACCGAAAAGCTCTGTCGCCTTTGATCAGTAGTTGGTGAACTTCTCCAACTCCTATACTTTGGTAACCTTAAGATAGGAAGCCAAGTCTTCCTGCTATTTCTGAAATTTCTGAAATTTGTACCAGTCCGTTTTCATATCGTTGCAAAATTTTTTGCTTTCTCTACCCTCATAAGAGGGATGCTAAAGCTAATATATGCATGGTCTGAGAGGGATGGACCCTCCATTCATACCCTCCTACACCATGCTCACAGCTCAATGTGTTATCATGCATATTATTTGAAGTTGACTTACATATGTAGCGACGCTACCCATGTCAGGCACTTGTGGAATACTCTGTAGGATAAAACATAAATAGAACTCATATATATCGTTGATATCCTCCCCTCACAATACGCTGTGATGGCTGAGGAAGACGTCGTCTGCACCTTTCTTGATTCACCAGCCTTTAAAACTCCTCTGGTGATGTCTCCACGTTATGGGCCATGTCGCATAGTGTTAGGATAAGAGACGGGTCTTTTTGCGCTCTGTTGTATGCACACCATAGTATTTTCTTATCGTAACTGCAGCTTCAACCCTGCTTTCCATCTATGCGTTATAAACATGAAATCCTCGCCATAGACCTTTTCTTCAGATGAGACCCATGGCTTCTGTATGAGCAGCACACCTAAACGAACCTACCTCAAGAGTCCGGAGGAGCTTGCTCGACGCCACTTTACTGTGTTGAAAGTTTATCTGTAAGACTCACAGCGCCATTCAACTGTGTTCATTTACAATGGATATTAAAGCCTCATAGGTAAAATTTTAAGTAAGGCAAAGCAAACCTTCTCGTTAAATAACACTTTTTGGTAGGTCAGGGATTTTTTAGATATTGTTGGTCATTTGCAGAATAAAAATCAGGAGAGCCCCCCAACCATCACCTTATGGTAGCAGCAATGAGTCATATTTAGTCTAAAAATATTACCGTAATTCGGGAAATTCGCCTTTCAACTTGGGCGTTTGCGCATATCTACGTTTGAGGGTTTTACTGATATGAAAATAGATTACAAAAAGATAGTGAAAGATCTGAATTCTCTTTCTAGTAGGTAGTATGGACCAAATTATTTCGCAGTCTTCCAAATGGCAGCCAGTTCTGTTGTGAAGGCGTTCCTTTCCTTCATATATCCTTTAGGATATCCATATCGGTGGTGTGGTGGTAGCCTATGTTAAAGTCTTGGGCAAACCAATATTAAAACATTTATAAATTAGCTTTTTTCATTTAGAAAATTTTTTGCTAAGCGGGGTCGCCCCTCGGCAGTGATTTGGCTAACACTTGTTTACTTACAAGCGCCAATCGCTTCTTCTCTCTGCCAACCGGCACCAATTAGTCACACCAAGGGAGTTTAAATCGTTTTCGACCTGGTCCTTGCAGCGGAGTGGGGGCCGCCCTCTACCTCTACTTCCATAGTCGGGTTCTCATAGGAACACTTTCTTGGCCGGAGCGTCATCTTTCACTCGCCATCGCCAACGCGTAGAGGTCCAGCAATCGTTCGAAGAACTTTTCTCTCGTACACTCCCATAGCCGCTTCATCTATGCTTCTGCACCAGCAGGACGGGTACGGTAAGTGACTTGTAGAGTATGATTTTCGTTTGCCGAGAGAGGACTTTACTTTTCAATGCCTACCTAGTCCAAAGTAGCATTTATTGGCAAAAGTGATTCTTCGCTGTATTTCAGAGCTGATGTTGTTGCTAGTGTTGATGCTGGTTCCCAAATAAACGAAGTCTTTTACTATTTCGAAATTATGGCTGCCAACAGTAGCATGGTTGCCAAGGCGCATATGCGCTGACTCTTTGCTCAATGACAGCAGATACTTCGTTTTATCCTCATTCAAACCCATCTTTACTGCTTCTTTTTCCAGTTTGGAGTAGCAGAACTAACGGCGCAGGTGTTTAGGCCGATGATATCAATGTCATCAACATATGCCAGTAATTGCACGCTTTTATAGAATATTTTTCCAGAGCGGTTAAGTTCTGCAGCTAGTATAATTTTCTCCAGCATCAAATTAAAGAGATCGCACGATAGGGGGTCACCCTGTCTGAAACCTCGTTTAGTTTCGAATGGCTCGGAGAGGTCCTTCCCAATTCTAACTGAGCCGATGGTGTTGCTCAACGTAATTTTGCAGAGCCGTATAAGTTTTTCGGGGAAACCAAATTCAGACATAGCGGCATATAGTCAGCTCATTTTTGGCAAACACTTCGAATGTATTTCCGCCATGAAAAGCTTCATCAAAGTCGGCATTAAACATGTAGATCCCTTCCCGCAAATTTGTAGATAAAATCAAAAGGAGCACGCGCAAATTGATAGAGAAGCCCAACCTAAATATGTTATTTATGCAAAAGAGGGATTAGGGGGTGGCCTTCGGTATATCTAAGTTCCCTAAGAAGCATTGGATAACTCTGCAACAGAAAATCGATTTACGTACAACAGGCTACTGGAAGTATAGGGTCGGCCGTGTGCGTAATGCACGTTAAATCTGCCTGTAGAAAAAATGGAAGACTGTCACGTAAAGCGATACTTTCCTAGTACAGGGTTTAATGAGAATGAACTGAGCGGTACAGTTGGCAGCCACACTTGTACTACCATCGCTTATATCTAAGCTTTATGTTTTTTTAAGCGATCAACCAAAGGCAGCGACTTATTCAGAAACACCTACCTAGTTTTTTATCACTCGCACGTTGCAGACATAATACAGACAGTGGCATACCTTTAAGAGAAACAGTAATGATATTATCCTAAATTGAACTAAATTTCGGACTAAAAGCCTTATTGAAACTAAATTGGGGGGTCACATTGACATAAGTATATGAGCGGTATACAAATCGAATCTAAAAAAGGTCTGCAACGCAATTATTTTGTTGCTACTGGTGATTTCCAGCTTATTTTCAAATACATAATAACAAAAATAAAATGAGGGTAGATGCAAGGAAAGATTATAAGTCAAAACCGAAGACAAAACCCGTAATCGGACGGCGTCCAATCAATTTGTTATCGACTTGGTGTAGACGAGTTATCGGTTTGTTATCGAAGTGTATCTAGCTATTGATAGCAAAAGTTATCGATGAGCTATCGATTTTTTATCGACGAGTTTATCAAAATGTTGTTAATTAGTGTTAGTGTTAGTGTTGTTAAAGTTAACAATACGTTATTAACAAATTATCAATTTGCTATCGACAAGTTGCCGATTTTTTATTGGCGTGTTATCGATTCGTTATTGAGAAGTGTCTGATTTGTTTTCGAAAACTGATCGATGTTTACAAAACATAATTCGATTGAACATTGAAAAGTTAACGATATGGAATGAAAAAATCGATTCGTTATCGAAGTAATATAAACGTGCAATCGATAATAAAGGTTATCGAGGAGTTTCAGATGTTTTATCGACGAGCCAACTGTTTGTTATCAAAAAGTTGTCGATTTGCTACAGAAAAATTGTTGATTGCTTATCGATTTGTTATAGAAAGATTTCGACTTATCGGCGTGTTAGCGCTTTTTTTCGAGAACGAATCGATTTTTATTGAAAACTCATCGATTTATTATTGATAAGTTCTTGATATGTAATGAAAAATTGGTTTATTATCGATTATTTTATAAACTTGCTATTGAAAGCAAGGGTTATCAATTAGCTACCGAACTTTTATCGACGAGCCATTGGTTTGTTATCAAAAAGTTTTCGACTTAGCATCGAAAAGTTTTTGATTGCCTATCGAATAGTTATCGATATTTTACAAAAAAAATATAGATTTGTTATCGATTTCTTATTAAAAAGTTACCAATTTATTTTCGGCGTTTCATAGATTTGTTGCAGAAACAGATGCTGATAAAATTTCAATATAAAATCGATTTAACATCTGTAGTTCATCGATAGCAAGACGATAAGAAAGGAATAAGAAGCGATAACAATAAAATAACGCCACAATATTTTCGCTTTTGATATTAAGCCGATAGTAAAATATTAACTTTCCAGTATCGGTCGTTACCGATAAGAAGCCGATGAAGCTCTTCTAAAATTGCCCAAAATTATTTGTTTCTGGTAAAGAACCTTATCACCGCTTTTGGGGCAAATTATGTATAACGCACCGTGAAGCAACGAGTCATTTTTTTGTCGTATCATATAAAAGCATTCATTCACTTCAGTGACTGACAGTTCAGGCCAGATTATGTATGACGACGAAACAATTTGCGTCCAGTTACTCACACTCACAGTCGCCACTTAATAATACCAAAAATTTCATTAAGGCATTCAGGGTTACAGACATTCACTGAAGTGAATGAATGCTCTTATATGGTAGGAACTTTGGGCCCACGAAAAAAAGATTCGCTGCGTTATACATAATTCCCCCCTAAATATGAGTACCATTGTGAATTTACTGGCATTATATAGTGGTGAATATCAATGCAAGTGACTGCGACGCAGTGTTATGCATAATCTGGGCGTAAAGGTTGAATTTGTTAAGTAGCTGTGTGCTACATTTGACGTGTGCGTATGGAACGTAAATGGCAACGGTTGCACTTGAAACGTCTTATTGTGAATTCATTATTTATGTTTGATTATATAAGTTTACCTGCGGCAGTGCGACGAACTTGAGCTGAGAATTTAATGCGGAGCTCATTTGATATTTTCAATGGCGCTACAAATTGTTTTATTTATTAGAAAAGATTTCGCACACTTACAGTCAATTATGAACATTCTACAATTTTAAGCTAACCTGAGACTGAAACTGCGTACGAAAGTCCAGGAAAGGTAAGTGTACAAGGGGAGATTGATAGGTAGTTAATTTTTACTATCACATTTATCTTTTGGGGAATATCGGCTATTTTTCGAAACTGTTTACTTCTTCGAAATCGCTTGCTTTATCGGAACCAGCTATTTCTCGGTAAGATATTTTTCTTACCGGTATCTTTTATGTTACCGCTTACATTTTAGGAATCGCATACAGTTTCATTGATACATTATCTATCAGAACTGTTTACCATATTGTTACTGACCAATTTTAATAAAACTTCCTTTTTTCCCCACAGAAGAGACGACTACATGGTACCAAAAACAATCCCAGTATGGTTCCAAAATGAATGCAAAATTTTCTCAAATTAATACTGAAAATAGAGCCGGCAAGGTCTTGTAGTGATCTTGAATGGTACGAAAAAATGTTTACAGTTCGATCACGAAATGCTACCGAAGACAGTGACGACAACACTACAACAAAAACAACATGGTTCAATAAATATACATACTGTTACGAATATTAGCAACACTAAGGGTACTGCCATCTCTAAGCCGATGCTAAGCAGTGACATGAATGCACATCAATAATTCAATCATTATGCCTATACACATATGTACGTACACGCAACGGAGAAGCAGCGCACAAACACATGCAGATATCTTATCTGAGATATGCAATTATAATTGTGGAAGTGTCGCTCACAAACTCACGCGCATATGAGAGCTATACACGTACATCTGTAGTTATAATTATAACGGATAACCAAGTAGTAGATTCTAGAACAGAAGCACCTATAAGATGCAACGAGGAAATCAGCGGTATAGCGCTGCAATCAGTTTCGATTAAGCACGCTATCTGTTGGGCAATAGTAGAGTTATTTATTGTGAAGTATTTGAATAAAGGTCATTTTGCATTATTAAATATTGGAGTTATTTATTCAACAGTTTAGTGACTCGAACTTAGCAGAAGGTTGCAAATAAGAGGATTTGCAGTAAATTCGTTACAATACGTTTTGGAATCGAAATAAAACCTGAAGTTGTGCCAAAGAAAAATTAGTTTTATTCACAGTAATCCCGAACTGACCACACAAAAGTTTTAAACGACCCCTTTGTGAATTCTTGTATGGCCAAGACAGCCCAGGAAAACTGCACAGGCTGCCACTTCGACGAACTGGTTCGAGAGAAGTTGAAAACCTTATGGACCCAGTGTGCCAGAAATATAAAAGATATGAAGAGCAAACGAAAGTTGCAAGCGATTCCCAAAACCTCTAAGATCATGTGCAAGACTTATCATGTTAGATCAAGAAAGTTGCTCCTATTTCTAAAAAGAACAGACTTGAGGATCATGATGGAAGTATGTATATACATCGCATTCCCTACTTGAGTCAAATTCTGATAAATCAGACTTCGGCTGCAGTTACGACGTGTGGCAGTGTTATCAGGTCTGGAGTGAGGAATTAAGGTGGATCCCAGAAAACTATTAGTATTTGCCACGAGTCCGGAGTTGCTTTACAACACAAGTCATGATACTTGAAAATATTTTATCATTTGGTCTTCAAACGAGTTCTGATAAGACTGTGGTCTCTTATTGATCGATCAATTTATCCTAAGCGATAACTAACGTCAATTAGGAGCACTAAGGAAGAGCGAGTCTTCCCGCACCAGTCTTTCTCGAGCTAGATTTTGAGCAGACTGTTTTCGAGACATGTGAAGCAGATTGCTTTAGCCGCAATGCCAAATACTTATATATTGTGCAGACTGATTTAAGGGGATCTTAATATTCCCTCCACATCTTTTCATTGTAGTCTGGTAAAAAATTTTGAATATTCCACTTGCCTAGTTCGACTCTTAATTCTTATGTTCTCCTGCTCAGTTCCAACGTGTGAGATCTTCAACTGTCTCGGCCCTTTTGCCACCAAGCTCCGAGCACCTGGGAAAGTCGACCACGCCACGGAGTGTATTAGGTGCTGGCATACTCTGCGCATGGGGCGAGGCACTAGGAGTCCCTCACACTAGTGGTATTGATGGAAAAGTCAGGAGAACACGGGCGCATGGGATGGTGCTCTGCAATACTCCTGTTTGTGCTAAAAAGAAGTCGGGGTGTGAATCAGCGTACGGATTGGAGGTGTTTTTGGTGCGGAAGTGCGCTTAGTCGCAGACAGCAGGACGCATCGAAATGATAGCCCTTGGACGGGGGAAATAATTTGAGTCGTGCCGGTAAGGAATGTCTCAAACCTACACATTACCTCGATTTCTTTAAGACTCGGAAACCAATAAATTGATATTCCTACACATACTACAATATACTCCGACTATATTACGGCCTCAACACCTGAGTCCATCTTAGAACCTACTGTGTAGCCTTGTTTACCGTTATCAACTATGATAATGGCGCACTAAAAATGATTCCTACTTGTGATTCCTTCTTGTTCTAAAACTATACTGCTTTGCTCTTGGTAAGTATCTTTCCAGCAGGCAGATTCTTCGAGTTCAGCATGTGCTGATGTACGGACAGGGTGCAAGTTAATCGGAAACGGGTATAGAATGGAATCACAGACAGACGTGCTGTAGTGGTTTTACGCATGCAGTGGTCTAAAGCTTTTGTAGTACTTTCGAATAACACCATAATCTTTAGAGGCGTATATATGTCAGCACCACCTCCTACTCCACAACAGTGTAGTAATTCATCGGCACAAGCATAGAAGCAATTTATTTATACTTTTCATTCGATTGTTAGTCCCATTTTCTTGACACGTGTGATAGGTTTAGTATCTGCACTAGCGCAACCCCCTTCACGACATCAAGATCTTCATTAGACACCTTAACAACAGTGTCGACAAGGAAGATACATTTGGACCTACAGTCTATGCGAAGACTTGTGTTAACAGTGTTAACAATAGATGCGACCACTTACCAATTGTCGTCAAAGTGTTCTCACAGGAGTCCAAGGAAACTAACAGTTTCAACAGGGTTTGACGACAGTGCTGTTTTTGGTAAGGTGATTGGTATCATGTGGGGATTCGACACTACCCTACCGCACACCGAAGTATGATCGATTTTAGGTACCAAGTTCCAGGATAAACAGGTTCAATAAGCTATATAACCGTCTCCTTAATGAAAACCATAAAAGAAATTTGCCACATCTTGATTAGCGAAGCTCCAGCGGCTAAACACGCATGCGTTTCAAATGCGATAAGGCAAAATAATACCTACAAAAGATTAATAAATCCCGTCGATCACTCGGTCAAGTAACGATTTCTGGTAAGTATATTAGAGGTGCCACACAGCAGCGACTACCAAGCGAATCCTTCGCCTCAATATCTTCCTAAACCGCTGCGCGGTGAGCCACGATATTAATTATTTAGCGATAACCCCTTCCGCATGATATTTATTTTTTCCACTATCGCATGCGAATCACAAAATTCGTCACATGATTATTACCGAAATCACAAACATTTCATTTTCTACCAGGCGAACAAAAATGCCTAGTAAGTAGTCGCATGCGAAAAAAAGTGGGCTGAAATTTATACAGTGCAGCATAATGCAGCATACTTTTAGGCGCTACTCTAAATGGTTTGAAGATGAGAATTTGTGTATTCGCTACAAAGTACAGGGTGTCATATTGTATAATATTTAACGTGCGTTGCGCCATCTGACGGTGGGTAGTAGTTAAGTTTTATGTGTAGCCCAGTAGGCAAAAGCGCGAATTTCTATCGCATTCGACATTACACATTATCGCTCATTACTAACACAGAAAAACATTTTCCAGATTTAATAAAACTACAATATTTAACTCAAAAATATAATTTTTATTTGTTATTATTCGATATTAATGGCACTTAAAATATTTTATTTTGTTTTAGTTTAAAATTTACGTATGTAGTCATTTTATATGTTTGTAAATAGTAATTATAATATTTATTGCTCAAACTGCAATAGCTCGACATTTATTTTTGTTCTCAAACTATATAGAATTCTATACCTTAAATGTATTTTCAAAAGCTGTTACATTATATTTTGTAATAGTCATAGATATCTAATAAAAATAATAATAAATAAAAGCAGATAATATAATTACTTTGCAGGGATACAGTTTTAAAATTTCAAATGATGCATATACATAGTTAAAGTGAAACATATGACACATATCATATGGTATATAAATGCAATTTATAGTTTGAAGTTGGTAAAAAGTAAAGTATTTACATACACGAAGTCCGCATGCAAGGTTAGGACCTCTGTTTATCTCGCTCTAAATGGTGTCAAAACAAGTTTTCATTTGCTCCAGATTTTAGGGGCAATATACCTAAGTATCGCATTTAGCCAATGTATTTGAGTTTCGGTAGAAGAACTCTTTTGAAGTGATACCGGAAAGGCCGGAAAATTAAAACGCGCACCAAAGTAGTACGTGTCCTAAATTTAACAGTACTCCAGTTCACCCTACGTTCCGCAATTGACCAAATTAATGTATACTCTTTTGATAACAATTCAAATATCTCTTGAACTTTCTTCAAGAAACCCTGCAATTAGAAATTATTCAGCTCGATCTAAAGGTTATTTTGTGGCACTGAGACATATAAATGGTCATAGCTGACCGCCAGAAGCTGAGATCAGCATAGATGGGTAGATAAAAAAATGCATTCTCTTTCAATTCGTTTCCAAGAAATGGCCCTGAACTACAGCTGTTGCTTACGTAGGTTTTTAAAATTCCCTTTTTTACTATTAAAGTGGTTTCCGGCGTATTTTTGTGCGCTGAACAAGAATCTGAATTTGGATTTTTTCTGAAACGTGACGTCCTAAGAAACTTCAATCAAAGCTTGATTTCTCCTCTACAGAAAACATTAGGACGGTTTTGAAAAAATTTTGAAGTTCTCAAACGTTGCAATATCTACAAAAGTATAAAAGCCAACTCCGAGCGGCATTTGCAAGACAGATGAATTTTAACTGAGAAACTTTTATTGGCAGAAATATATACAATCGATAAGGGTTTTTTCCGGGCCTTGAAATCCGGAAACACGCTCAGCTTTAACTGCAGGTGAAACTCGCACTGAACAGTCGACCCTAGGCATCATATCTGGCCAAGCTTAGCTCTAGTTTAAATTTGCCCTCAAAAAACGTGTTGGAGTCTTAAATTTAAGATTTTTTGACTAAAAAATTTAGATGATTTCCTCTGGTAACTCTTATTGTAATTCGAATAGATGAATTCTTGTTTCTAACACTATTGGCCCACACAACTTGACTAAACCAGCTATGAACTCAATAAATAACCACAATTTTGAAAAATCTCGAATAACCCTATTTGGCTCCCATATCAATCAGGCGGGTGTGTTCGAACCACCAAATAATAACACCAGTACTGCTGAAGTGCTACTTAATTGATGGAATGCTGCTGATAATGTGCTGCAAAAGTACAGTAAACATTTTTATGTTGTGTTTGATTTGCTGGTGGTATTGATCAATAGATTGTCGACTTTTCATTCAACGAGCGCGCGATGTTGCCAGAGTCTCAAGTTTTGGCGCAGAAAGTGATGCTCTGTCATAAAAAGCAACACTGCCGCAACAACTGCAGCTCAAACACACCCTCATGAGCCCTTTAAGTATTTAACTTGGTAAATCAAGTATATTCATAACTACACACTTCCAGATTTTTGACTCAACTTACTATAAGGCCCTGACATACTTTCGATATCCATATAAAACAGCCGATCCAACCAACCTTATGAAAATCAATGTAATCGATTACCATAGCGTTCTAGTTATAACTATACCAAAGCAAACCAATTGGTTTTTGGTTTTTCGGCATAATTGAGCTTAGGAATTTATTCACTTTTGGATATATTTTTTTGTTATTTCACCTTGGGTACGTTTTGACCATTATTCAATCACAAGAGGTTTGCTCGGCTGAAAATTTTTTTAACAATGCCATTTTTCTGCTAAGTGGAATTGACATCAGTTAACTTTGTTTCTTTTCGATTTTTCAAAAAATATTAGTAGTAGAAATAGGAAGCAGTCAGCAGTCAGTTTACAAATACCCGATAAGTCTGAACCGCATAGTTTCTTAGAACAATTTTTTTTTAATTTTATGATGAATTTATTAACTATCTCATGATCTATAGTGTAGTGTGACTGAACATAGGTAATTTAATGAAAAGTACGGGCACCAAGGAATTCATCGTTCAACGTCAAAAACTCGACTAGTAAATCGATTCACGTAAAAATGTCATTAGTAAATAATGGAGATGCCATAACGAAATGTACTCATTGAGCTT
Organism: Eurosta solidaginis; assembly: GCF_040869045.1. NCBI lineage: Eukaryota > Metazoa > Arthropoda > Insecta > Diptera > Tephritidae > Eurosta > Eurosta solidaginis. Next base: position 315,170,232 of record NC_090319.1, on the reverse strand, counting down.
GTTAACTTATTCATTCCGTATGTTCGGAACATTCATCTCCATTTAAGAATTTGGGGAATCATTTTATATTTGGAATATTATGTATGTACTTATTTTGAATATTCGGACCTCGTGAGGTAGTATCAAACGAACGTGTTCCGAATAACTCCCTCTTGTGTCAAAATGTATTGAACGTATGTTCAGATAGGAAGTCTTTGAAACAAATTTTGAGATAGTGTATTTTTTTATAAAATTCTTACGCACGGCATTCTTCAAACAAATTCTGAAAGAATGACCAAGCCAGCATAATTCTTTATCGGTTCACCAAATATTTAGCAAAAAATTTATTATTTCCCCATAACCTGTTGGCTTTTACAAATTTATTATCACTACTAATATACTACTAAAGCTACTTTTCAACCACAATTTTCGCTAAAGGGAATTGAATTATTCCCAATTTTTCTTACTTCGTAAAAGCAACCGGTCCAGAATTTTAAATTTGGGAGTGTCACAGCTCTGTCACCATTGAAGGACAAACCTCTAGTAATTGAATCTTGGTTGTTGTTGTTGTTGTTGTTGTAGCAATGCTCGCCCCACCTAATAGCCGCGACCGATCACAAATTTTCATCAATATCCTCTAACGGGAGTCCAAGGAAACTTGCCGTTTCAACAGGGGTGGACCATAAGGAAAGGGGTGTTAGAGGCGTTGGTTCCACATTACAATTGAAGAGATGGTTGGTGTCATGTGGGGACACATTGCAAGCGGAGCATACATTTTGTATGTCAGGGTTGATTCTGGATAGGTAAGAGTTTAACCTGTTACAGTATCCAGAACGAAGTTGAGCAAGAGTGACACGCGTTTCCCTCGGGAGTATGCGCTCCTCTTCCGCAAGTTTTGGATAATTTTCGTTAAGTACTGGATTCACCGGGCAATTCCCGGCATAAAGGTCCGACGCCTGTTTATGGAGTTCAGCAAGGACCTGCTTGTGTTTTTTCACTTCATACGGCTGGGTTCTCAGGAGCGCCGTGACCGTTCAGTGTGACCCCATCTAATTGAATCTTGGTTTTGACTAAAAGTAAAATCATGGTTATGACTGAAGCGTTATGACTATGATAAGCATGACAGCGCATTTAGATATAGGTGTGACATATGCACATTACGCTCGCGGCTGTTGTAACTGTTATTCTCATTTCTTTGTGATGGGTTTGTTGTTCACTACTGTGAAAATCTGTTGCATGTACAATAGAACGGGGGTCAAATTTTTTGCCCATCAGGAGTATAGCAAAAACGTAATCTACAGATGATTCTAAGAAAAAATTCTGAAGACACCATAACTCTAAGTGCGATTTCGAGGTCCACACTTTTGCAAAATAGATATTTTGCATTTGAATGTAGGGTTTGGCCAAAAAAATCTTCATAGCTTCTGATGGAATTATAGGAAAAATATCATATTTGGCTTACTTTATGGTATTTTACATATACTTCAGAATCTGTATTAAGATCTATAGTGTTTTCGAATTTTAGTAGAGATATCAGGCTTAAATTATGACAAATTAGCCTAAAATGAACTTTTAACTACAATATTATTATTTTTAACAAATTTCTTATGGAAATTTTGTTTTTTTTTTTACAGCTAAAATAAGTTCAGAACATTTCCAACAACTTTCATTCAGACAGTTTTTCCTTTTTTGAATTCGTGTTAGTAGAAAAACATTTTCAAAAAAAAACTATATTTTCAAGTAATAAGCAAAAATTTGTTTCTACTAAAACGAATTCGGAAAAAGAAAAACTGTCTGAATGAAAGTTGTTGGAAATATTTTGAACTTATTTTAGCTGTAAAGAAAAAAAAACGTTCCATAAGAAATTTGTTAAAAATGATAATATATGTATGTAGTAGTTAAAAGTTCATTTTGGGCTAATTTCTCATAATTTAAGCCTGATATCTCTACTAAAATTCAAAAACACTATAGATATTAATACAGATTCTGAAGTGTACGTAAAATACCTTTAAAGTAAGCCCAATATTATATTTTTCCTATAATTCTATCAGAAGCTACGAAGATTTCTTGGCCAAACCCTACATTCAGATGCAAAATATCTATTTTGCAAAAGTGGGGACCTCGAAATCGGACTTAGAGCTACTTATGTTGTCTTCAGCAATTTTTCTTAGAATCATGTGTAGATTACGTATTTGCTATACTCCTGATGGGAAAAAATCCATCCATACAATTTGACCCGCTCTAATGTACAAGCATATATGTACATTGGTTTTTAGGAAATTAAGATGCTTTTGAGTTGACAATAAAAATAAAATATTATGAAAATCTTTACATATTGCTACATGTATACTAGGGTGGGTCAAATTTATTCTTGAAACAGCACATCCAGTCTCTGAATCTATGGGTCATATAATATTGTCCATAGAACCATAGGTCTGAAATGAATTTCGAGCCTCACTAATTTTGTTAGAAAATATTTTTTTGTTAGAAAATTTGTATTATTATTTTTGTTAGAAAATATTTTGAACTATTTAAAAATTGAATTTGCAATATGGCAAAGTAAAACATTCGTCGCTATAGGGCGCTTTCCTACTATTTTTCGCATTTTATCGCTCCTTTTTGGGGAAAATCGACGAATTTGTTGCAAAAATCGACGAAGATTTTACTTTTCCATATTGCAAAGTCAATTTTTAAATAGCCCAAAATATTTTCTAACAATAATAATAATAATAAAATTTTCTAACAAAAAAATATTTTCTAACAAAATTAGGGAGGCTCGAAATTCATTTCAGACCTATGGTCCCATGGACAATATTACTCAGTATGACCCATAGATTCAGAAACTGGATGTGCACCTGAAGTTTTTTTTCCCCCATAAAATGTATATAATGTATACTGATTCTAAGAAATGCCAATAACTTATATAATTCTTAAAAACTAAATTAGTAATTACCAAACTAAATACAATTCGTGATACAAATGAAGAATTGTTTAGTTCTTTAAATATTATGGAAAATTTTAATATATGATTTAAAAAACATCAAAACAAATGTTGTACTAAACATACAGGAAACATACGAATGCTTTTACGAACAAACACTAACACAAAAAATGCATGTTAAAAATTAATAACAAAATAGAAATAGGTAAATATATCTACACAACTATGTTGTTTTAATAAATCCAATAATATAAGTATTCGTATTGTAACGGACATTCGATTATTGCATTCAATACTTCGTTCATTTTCTTTTTTCGAGTCTAGTAGCATATTTCGAGTTAAGTTACCATCGGTAATGATTTCACCACACATCCTTCATTTTCATTTAGCTTCTGCTCTTCTGACCTCTAACAAGGTTTAACTTTACTGTAAGTTACGGTTTTAAACTTTTTACTGTTATAAAGTTAAAAATGTGTAACACGAACACGCCGATGTTTGGCACCCAGCTAAAACTATAAATCTGTTACGGGTCCAGCGCAGCATTGTCGATTCTCAGTTGGTGATTGTGCTACATAACCGATGCTGCTCGTAGAGACAATGGTCTGCGCTCTATGTTGTTTTTGTTGTGGTTGTACTATAGTCGTTAATCTTTGTGGTAAGTTAATCGAAGTGCATGGGTTAATATTAGATGAGTCACCAATTAAACGATTTATCAAACTAAAACTTTCACCACCAACAATTGGACCTGTACCGGAACCACAACCAGAACCAGTACCGTTAGTTAGTTTAGATGCAGTTGGATGGTATGATGTTATGTTGTTGATTGCTAAGTTGGTTTTGGTGGTGGAAGAATCTAGTCGTAATGTTCTTACCATATTCTCAAGCCTAAAATGAGAGTAAGTAAGAGAATACGAAAACGAGAAAGAGTGAGGTACGAGCGAAAATGGTTGCAATACAATACAAATATTAAAAAACAACTACAAGTCAATTAAAATTATTAGTTTGTTAAATAGTTGAAACTGATTAGAGAGGATAAAGTGCGTTCCAGGTGTGAGTATCTACGTACGGATGTTTGCAAATTGAATTTTGGTGAGTGCCGTGCGGAAAAGTGGTGTATTTTGTGTTGTTATTAGTTTGACTTGTGCGAGAGTGTGTAGGCTGTAATCTCCAGAAATAAAACATTGAGATAACAACCCTTTGGAGTAGTTTGTTTAAAACAAGCATAAACAAATAGAAACAAATGCATCGTTAAAACTTGTTTATTGTTACAAGGTGGTTACATACTAATAAAACATAACATAAATATTCTTCACCACCATATAAGAGAAGTAATGGACCGACTAATTCTGTCAGAGGATTAAAAAAAGAAGAAAAAACATACTGACGGTTGAATGAAATATCACTCTATCAGACGTTTTCTCGAAAATAGCGCATCTTTGAAATTGAAGAGCGCGCTATTTTGGAGTTTTTTCGCAGCTGTAAAATACTTACTTACTTAATTGGCGCTTAACCGTCTAAACTGTAAAATATTATGGCGAATATTAGCATTTCAATACATCACCAAGCTGCTTGTAAGTAAACATACATGTAAACAGGAAAGGTTAGAGCGACGAGATTATTTCACATACACACATGTAGTCGGCAGCAAAGAGCGAATAAGAAAGTGAAACAATCGCACAACATGTAATCATCACCTAAGACCAGAAGTTATTACTCACACATATACACGCATATAACTAGAAGACAATCGTGAATATCAGATGAAGAATTGAGAAATAAATAAGCAGTTGTTCGAGAAGGCTGTTCGTGGAAGGTCTCGACTTTGGATAAATGTACAAACGAAGTATTAGAGAGTATAAAAGCAGCGCAAGCTAAGGAATACTTAAGTAGTGTTGTAAATAAAGAGCATTTTGCTATACTAAATATTTAAGCCATTTATTCGACAGTTCAGCGATTCGAACTATAACAGAAGGTGCGTAATAATCAGGAATTCTTAAAATTCGTTCAAATATATTGAGTTTAGGCAAAGATAGCGCGATTTGAATAAAGTTCCCAAATCAAGCGTACTTCAACCGAATTAGGTTATGAATCAATGTATAAAAGTGACTACTGACAAGTTATGAAATGAAGGAGGAAGACAAGAATAAAATAGCATTCAGCGTTGGAGATGGTCTTTGGCAAGTCACAGTGACGCCCTTACTATTTAATGCTGTAGCTAATTTTGAGGGACTTAAGGATAAGGTGCGTGAAAGGTTTTCATTGAGAAAGAGCTTAGAAGGATACTTCTCAATGTGGTACAGTTAACACTTTATGTCCGGCTGAATACAGCGGAAAAGAGAGAGTGGGGATGGTAAATGTATGATAGTTGTCCCAAGGAAAAGGCTACCTGACTTACATCAATTGGTCCGTAGCGAACATAATGAAGTGTCGTACATGGCTAATAAATAAGCGAGTGCTCGGGAAGGTAATTCCCAAAAAGGTCTAGACCCTGGTAGAAATAATGACGCGATGTAACTCATGAGAGCAAAAGGCGACGTAATGTAAGGGATGGGTAACCAGTTTCAGGTGTGAAATTGTACTACCATATTTGGAAAAATAAATATAAGTTTTGTACAGAGCATTTGAGTTTCTTTGTTTGAGAGTTCAGTTACACGAAACGATAACAAGTAATCGAGAAACTAGGTATCGATCGCAGCAATACGAAACTTTTGGCCTTCTGAGGGTGTACAAAAATGTGTATGTATCTGTTGGGTTAAACATTTTGATATGTTGAAATGTGTGGGATATACATCAAGTAGTATGGAATTGTTGTAAAGTGGGAAGTGTCAATCCGCTTACTACAAAAATCTAATGTTTAGTAAATTGTGTATAGATCATTTTAAATAAATGGATGCATACTTAATAAAATACAAGTTACCTCCACACCTGCTACAAATATTTCTTTACAAAAATTAAAAAAAAAATGTATTGGGACATAACATTAACGATATCTAGTATACTGGCATAATTTACTGTGGGACAAGTAATAAAGGGTCGTATTCATAGTTTGAATTTAGTTGGTATTTAAAGTTAGTTGCAGCTTTTTTGACAGATAGCCCATAGGAAATTATGCCAAAAAGCTTTAACTAAGTCTTCGTACTAACTTAAGCTTGTCTATGAATATACCACATAAAAAATACACTAAAAAAGTAAAAAGAAGTATATAATTAACTAAAATTAGCCAAAAATAAAAAAAAACAAGCTATAAGGGTTTTGTGTTTGTGCCGCACAACTATTCACAACATTCGATTGCAAGCTATTATTAAACCCACGCAATAACACGTTTATCAGCCTCCTTACGCGCTGCCACTGCATCTTGAAGTTCCTCCTGCAATTCTTGCGTTGATACGCTGCTCTCAGCTTTAGCATCGCTACCATCAACACCAACACCATTTTCGTTATTTCGGCTCATACCAACATCAACAAAATTTGGCACTTTTTTACCCTTCTTTTTACGCTGCTGCCTCACCTCGTCCTCCTCGACTGGAGTTGAAACCAAAGCAAAATTTGGTGGCGACATTAGTTGTTGATTTGTTTCCATTGCTGCGGTGTTGGCATTACCGTTAGGCAAAGGAGTTACTGTACAAATGCCTATGCCGGTTGGATCACTTTTATGTACACCCGCACTGCCACCAAGACCACCACCACCACTACCCGCCCCTACACTACCGCCACCATCTGAGCTGGAAAATGAATGGCGCATTTCAACGCCAGCACGTCCATCACTTACGGTCACCATATCTGCAGCACGCGGTGTAGCTCCCTCAACAATATGCAAACGTTCGTCCGGTTCATCTACAGTCAGTGCTACATTGGGCAGTTGATGATGTATGGTACCGTAATGCAGATTCATCGATTGTGAACGTCTGTGTGGCGCTGTTGGAAAAGATTTACGTTGCGTGCGCAATGTTTCATTCTCGTAAATCACATCGGGTGTGTTGCGTTGATTGAAGAGGCTCGTCAACATTTGACGCATATATTTATTTTCGGCTTCGAGATGTGTTATACGTTTGTTCGTTTCTTTACGATCGGCGCGCAAATGATGAACTTGTGACTGTAATGAAAGATAAAGAGTGAGTGATGGAATTATTGTAAGACACGATTTTGCTCACTTTTAGTTCTTCGATATCGCGCAGCATGCGCAAATTATTTTCATTCATTGTCCACTGGCGTTCTTCAACCATCGCTTTAACTCTGAAATAGAGAAAAATATATTAATAACTTACTGACCTAACTTATGTCCGGAATAATTTTATTCCAGGGAGCTTTTAATAAGTATCTGCCTAGGTCGATCAATTAAAATCAGGTAAGACAGAGCTTGCAGTATATAAGCATATTTATTCATCGGAAGAATATCACTATAGCGACGGAAACAGATATAAAGTTCCAACTGGTCTGTCCAAGGTCTCGAGTTAACAGCTGTTACGTAGTAGCCTACGAGGACATATCTAGGCGAAGAAGTTGTAGACAATAGAAACAAGATGGTATTAGAAAGCCAACTTCAGACCAGTTCTCTTTTTATTGTCAGGCTCCTTGTATTCTTCTCGAGGACATTGATAAATGCCTGACTGTGATAGCTCAGCTTTCAGTATTAATGATTTACGGCGGATCTGATGACGTCCAAAGGGGAAGAAAGTATTGCCAAAAGGCTGATAATAATCTAGATATCAAAATAAAAACAGGCACACAGATCGCATAGCCTTCCTATCAACTTTATGGAATTATGTTGAAAATGGTCCATTTTTTGGTCTTTCAAGGTGTTTTCAGAGATTCAACTGGCACCTTTTAGTCTCTCCATCTGTATAAAAAAGAGACCGGAAAGAGCTTTTTTTGGGTCTAGATAATGGTGAAATATTGAAAAGGCTGAGTCTATCGAGTGTTTGGGTTGAGGATCAACAGTTGTATGCTATCTCCACCGTGTAAAGGAGATTAGAATATTCCCACGTTAAGGACGAGGCGAGAAAAATTTTGTGACAAAAACTTGGAGGGAAAAAAACTGCCGATTCTCACTTCCGTAAGCCTGCGTTGAGTATTTTTTCCGTTAAATCAGGATTTATAAAAGTTCGAAACTATGATATACATATGAGGTAAGTACAATACTACTCCAATATGGATAGGAGCCTCTATGGATACGAGCCTTTTTCTTCCCACTACCAATCTTCTACTTGCCTTCACGTTAGCTAGCACTTTTAGCTTTAAAATATCTTTTGAGTGGCGCGAAGGTTAGAAGATTCAACAAATTTTCCCCGTAGTTGGCGGAAGAAGATGATAGCAAAACTAAGTGCATATTATCGGGAATAGCAACGCCCAACCGTACCGCTTTTTGAACTTCGAACATTCTCGTACTCAAGGTAATCAGACACGTACACCGGACTGATTGGAATTGTTATCCAGCAAAAAATTTTAGACCCGAAACACTCCCAAAAAACTTGGGATATATGTATAGCAGCATAGGGAATATCGTATATTCGGAAGAGCTAAATCTTACCACAAGGCATAGATTACTCGACCGTTACAATATACTCTACCTTAGAGGGACACGTATCTACCAGACCGCCCTCCTTCAGAGAGATTACTTAGATCTGACTTTAAATAATGGCTTGTGAATCTCTAGTAAAATTGGCTCTGCGGAAATCTAGATATATATATATACTCTATGCCAAAGCAACAGGGTAGTTCAGTTTCAAACGCCCTTAATGAGGGATGAAAGCAAAGGTACCACAATGGGTCATCTGTCTAAGTGTAACTCTCTGCCAGTTTTTAGCTTATAGATACAGGACATAGAGTACCATTTCAGAGAAGATTGAGCTGATACATCACAATTTCCTTTGTCAAAGTCCTTTGCCGCAGCAACTCAGTGAACTTCCTGAAACAATTGAAAACAATGGAGGTAAACAAAGATTGTTGTTATTCTTGCGAGGTTATAAATTTTCAGCGGAACTCTAAAAGGAAGGATCAGTGAAATTTTTATTTTTTAACGATCTACACTAAGAAAGCAAACGACTGGGGTTCTTCAAAATAATTAATTTTTCTGATATAAGGATTTATGTTCACTAAGCAACTTACTTCTGAGAAATCTAAGCAGATTATAGCACAGTTACATTCATTAACTTCATCAAAGCCAAAACCAGCACCGCTTTACTTGATTTCCTATAAAATAAGTTTCCCTTTAACTCACCTGTTTAAGAGCGCGTCTTCGCGGACACGAGCCGCCTCTTTGACCTCACGTACCACGTCCGTCATCAAGCCGGGTGTATATACGCCTAGAAATATGCAACACAAATGAAACATTGTATAGGAAAATTATAGAATACAGAATGCAGTAAAATCAACAAATTTTTAAAATTAAAATGTGACAATCTTAGGGTATATAAAAATCAAGCTAAGTTTTACTTAATAAATAAATTTTCAAAATGAAAATGAAATAAAAAAGCCAAAATTTTGTTTCCTTGAAAATAAAAATATAAATAAAAATTATAATCATTACGTAGGACAACATACCTGAATGATAAGTTGGCGCTGGACTTTGCATACCACCAAATCCACCGCCAAATACCATGGGCTGACTGTGTGTACTTAATCCACTCAAGCTATCTCTACGGTGTCTCAAACCCCAATTGGGTGCGTGCTTTAAAGCTTCAATATCAACTAAAGATTTGTTTTTGATTTGGAATTGAAATTTTCATATTTTTGTATTTTGTTTTTGGTGTTTTAATATGTGTGTGTTTTGTTGAAAGGGAGAAAAAGAGATATGAACAAAAAGGAAGACACAGAAACAAAAATAACAAAAATTAAAATACAACAATAAACATAAATGTAAAGGTTTCTTTGCAACAATACAATAAATACATTGAACAATTTGCTTAATAACACTACTAGATAGTAAATAACAATAACAAATACATAGCACAACAATTAGGGGGGCGTAGATTTGTAGATGAAAAAGAAGAATAAACAAGTAAGGAAGTCTAAGTTCGGGTGAAACTGAACATTACATACCCAGCTGTACACTTGAAATGCTGTTGTTGTTTGTTTTGGGTGCTTAATAGTGTTACAAGGCTGCGATAATACATTTACATATGGTTCTATTCTGAACTAATTTTTCTTCAAGTTATGGCTCCCGAAACATAGAAAATAGCTTAGTCATAAAGGGGCGCCGCCGCGCCCATTTTTAAAAATTTGAAGTTTTTCCTATTTATTGTTATAAATCCACTTGGGAAATATAATGCCATTGATATAAAGCTCTTTTTTGCAAAGATATAGCTTATTTTATTCGTCCACGACCCTTTTAAAAATCTTGTATATAAAAATGGGCGTGGTCCTTAACCGATTTCGTTAATTTTTCTTCAAAGCATTCCTTATAGTAAAGGCAACCTCTCTGCCGAATTTTGTTACGATAGGTTTAACGATTTTTGATTTATGATTAATAATATTATTTGTAAATTTGATTTTAACACAAGTGGGCGGTGCCACGCCCATTTTAAAAAAGAGTCTCAATATCAGTCCACACGTAAAATTTCAACATTCTAGGTGTATTATTTACTAAATAATCAGTTTTTTTATGTTTTCCAAAATGTTACATAAATAAAAAGTGGACGTGGTTATCATCCAATTTCGCTCATTTTCAATACCAATATATTCTGGGTTCAGAGCTCGTGTACCAAATTTGGTGAAGGTATCTCAATATTTACTCAAGTTATCGTGTTAACGGACAAACGGACGGACATGGTTCAATCAATTTTTTTTCGATACTGATGATTTTGATACATGGAAGTCTATATCTATCTCGATTCCTTTATACCTGTACAACCAATCGTTATCCAATCAAAGTTATAATAACCTGTGTACAAGTACAGCTGGGTATAAAATAACAAAAGTGTATAATACTAAGTAGATGCTGTGTAAAGTTATATTTAATGATAATTAAGTGCAAGCTAAATATTTACACTCGCATGCTTATATAATAAAATATATCTATGACATGGAAAACGAATGAGAAGGGAAAATGCACACGAAAAATATTATCATCCATGAAACCGTGCGTGTGTGCAAATAATAATTACTAACTTGAATGAATTAAATGCGAATTGTTTAAGCAATGTTTTTCCTAATATATTTTACGTAACAGGCTCAGAGGTAGCTAAAAGATATAAGACATGGCGTAACCATACAAGGTGGCAGCATGGTGACATACCTACAAACATAAATGAAAGTTCCATGTACTTTGTTTTGGTAAATTCGATGGACTAATGTCAAAATTACACTGCGCCGCAAGTTGATGTATCAAATCAAATAAAAAAAGTTTATATCAGCTGTCCCGTGTTGCCACCTTGTATAGTTCCGCCATGATATAAATTAAAAGACGAATTGGCTTCGAGTAATTTGGTATCAAATTTGATTTTCTCCTGAATAAATTTAAAAATTTAAATTCTTCCGATTTTTTTTTTCTCAGTGTAATTTTAGCTGCACGTGTACAATAGTGTACATCTGCGCTTAACATTCCAATGTTAAAAGAGCGTATAGAGGAAGGTTGCCTCTGCTAGAAAAGGTATATGTATGAATTCTCATGTCTACAGCTACTATAGGGCTGCTCTTAAAATATTTGCAAATGTATGTGTGATAAATGCCAACATTTTGGGAACCATCCCCGAAAACTTACGTCAACTAGATTATACCACATCGATCCTCTCTATGAACAACACGTTCTCAATCAGAATCCCAGAGAGGAACGTATGGGATAACGCCACTAACCTAGCCCCAGAGTGGACTACCATCTTCACGGATGGCTCCAAGCTCAATGGTAACGTGGGCAGTGGAATCTACTCAGAGGATCTTTCACTTTCCCTAAGCATATGGCTGCCAAGCGTCTTCCAGGCGGAATTAACTGCAATAATGGAGGCCGCCCATTGGCTGCTATCTAAGAACCCTACATCAGTAGCAATTTACTCTGACAGTAAAGCAGCAATAAAAGCTATCCAAGGCAAGAACACTTCATCAAAATTAGCAATAGAATGTAGACAGACCCTAAACGAACTTGCATCGCGGTGCGAAACAGCTGTTGTATGAGTCCCAGGTCATAGCGGTGTATCCGGGAACTGTGCTGCCGATGAACTAGCGAGGAAGGCTAATGAACAGATAGAGCTAAGCCAGCTGAAGGACATTGCTCCCCTCTTTCTGCGTGCAAATACTGGCTCACATCATTTTTCACCAAGAAGGCGAATTCCAGACGGAAGGTGGAACCCACATGCGAGATGTCCAAACAAACCTGGCCTCGCATAAATGAGAATCGAACTGGGTTCCTCATTAACCGCAACCGTCTCTCCTTACGTCCACTGATCGGGATACTAATGGCGAACGCATGGGAATTCCAACCAACGACTTTTATCGGAGCTGCAGAGATGAAGAGGTGATAGAAAGCGTCGACCACTTCCTTTGTAGATGCCCTGTTCTGGCCAGTATACGTATGGAATATCTGAATAAGTATTGCATCGAGTGCTTAGCAGAACTTGGCTCTGCGGAAATCGAAAATATTCTACGCTACATCAGAAGAAGGTCAAATTGGTTCAAATTCCTACACATCTAAAGGAGGAAGGGATATAACCACAAACACAATGGGCCAGCGGGGCTAAGTGTGTCCCTCACATTTCATAAAGGCCAAGGTTAAATAATGGTATTTTAAAGGCTTAAACCAAAAGGTCAAGCTGTAGTTAAAGCCTTGGCGGAAGAGTCGACGGCCTTGAAAAGTAAAGGTATATCTCCACACGAACAGAGATGACTCACTGTAAGTGCCTCATCTTCAAATTTCTGATATAGATCGGAATAATAGACCCTATCTTAAGCAGGTTATCCATACTTCAATTGAGTTAATAGTGAGCTATATGAGCTTTTTTTTATTTTATTTCAATCAGCCACCGACTTTGGATAGGAGCTTTCGCAGAAATCAGATTGATTAAATCTGCTATCAATGTTCAATATGTACTTATGTAAGTACATGCTCTTAATGAAAGATATAAATTCAGAACGCGAACCGAACGTTTAAAAAACACTTAATAACTATAATGGCATTCGAATATAAAATGATTAAGTTAAAATATAATAATAATAGTTACAGAAGCGATTGCATTAAAATATACGTACGAATATACATATGTATATTAGGGTGACCCTTCTAAATCAAGTAAATGATTTTTCCACTCTCACCCCTCAGACGGTAATACCTAGGCCAAAAATATGGCATACAAATTTTGGTACCGATTGGAGACGGTTAAGAGGTGTCGCACAGGCGTCGAATTTAAGATTGCTGTATGGAGACTCGAAAAGTTAAAATGTAATATTTTGATTTTCAATTCTACTTTAGTTGTGTTGTAGGATCCAAGCTCAGATTGCCCTATGAAGACTTAATTTATTAAAATTTGAACTTTAATCAATGTGCAACACCCCTTAGCCATATCTTATTGGAACCAAAATTTCTATGTGACATTTTTGGGATGGAAAGACTGGAAAACCCGTTTTTTTATTTCCAGGACCACGCTAATGTGTACATAAAAATACACATACATAAAAGTGTTCAAGATCATGACGCAATAAAACCAGACAGGTGATCTCAGTAGTACAACAAAAATTTGACGGCCCTCATAATCCGGTCATGAATTTTAAAGTGGTAGAAGGAAACATTTTTGGTCCTATTTTGCTACTTTTTTACTACCTTAGCAATGTAATGTTTCCACACTGGAAACGGGAACATGAAAGAAAACAGTTGACAAAACAGAGGAAATAGGAAGAAATAGTAGAGGAAGTTGAAGGGAAGTCGAAAAAGTAAAGAGAACAAGAGGAATATGGAGAGTGAGAGTTAAAATAGGTATAAGGGTAATGGTTTGAGACAAAATATTAAAAAGAGGTTAACAGAAAGATTAAGAATAGGTATAAGATAAAGAGTAATAGTGACAGTTGGACTTGGTTAAGAGCAAGAGCGGGAAGATTTACGGAAGAATGATTGGGCCGATTAAGGTAAACTAGAAAATACAGACGGGAGAGGAAATAAGAGAGGAAGAGAGTTAGACAGAGGAGAGGCGGGTGGATAGATAGAGACAGTCAGAACAATGTTCGTTGGGTTTGATCATAGGACTGAGAGTTTTTCATGTTTGTCTAGACGTTTCCAGAGAAAGAGAGAGACCATATAGCGTCAATCCCGAGTTTTCGTACTACAAGCAGTGTAAATACTCCTTCACAACTTCATGATATTGTTCCCGATCGTCAATCATTTCAATGGCGTCAGCAGTATCTTTCCATATTCCTTAGTTGTGGATAATGTCACACTCTGAAGATCCAGCCATTCAGTTCCGTTGACTAAAACTTTTCCATGTCCTCACAGGAAAAGGGAATACAGACCGCAGGCGTTGTTTTCCTGCACGTTTCTTCATATTTCAGAAAGGCATTCATGTAGTGGTTTTTTATGGTACCGAAAAAATCAATGCTGCAGGTAAGTCAAGAAGCAGCATTTAAGTTTATGAGGCCGAGTATTGCCAAATGCGACTCCATTTGGTAATATTGACATCACCTGTCTGGTTTGTTGCATTATGGTTGAAAATGATGATGATTTACACATTTAAAATGAAAGTACATAAAAAATCAAGTGTAAAAACTAAGCTCTATAATAAACACACAAATCGTCTTAAAAATTTGTATTTGCTGTTTACTTATCTCAATCTTAAGAACTCACCTTTTGTCTCATGCAAATTTCGACAAATTTTCGTATTTGTTTCATGCAAAATATTTATTTGTTCCATCAATGCAGCAAAAAATTTATTATTCTCTAATTCAGTTGGTATTTGATTGCGACGATCTGGGGTATTTTGGCCACTCACTTTGGAATCATTATCAGATGGATTCAATAGGCAGGGATCACTGAAACGGAAACTGAAAGGAAAATTTTGCAAATAAAAAGTAATAATTAATATATTTCGCTTAAAAAGCGAGATTTTAAATATTCAGCGTACCCACGACTTATGTTGGGATTACTGCCACTACCATCCAGCACATCCGTTGAGTTATTTTCCATTTCCGATGAACCACCCATCATATTTACGAGGGGTGGTAGACTAGCAAAATCTTGTCCATCACTTTGTTGGTAATAACCGCCCGGCGCTGGTCCCATGCTGCTATGTGGAAACATCATGGAAAAGCGGTTGGTGTAATGCGAGTTTTTCATGTAATTTGGCACATTCTGCAAAGGCATAGAAAGTTATTAATAAGGTTGTAAGCCATCCAATTAATAGTACATTCGTGGAAATTGTCGGACGTCGGGGTGTATTCGTGCTCCACCTATCACACCAAAGGTCCTGGGTTCAAATCCCGACCAAAGCAAAAATTCAGAAAAGTTTTTGCAGCTGCCGTTCGTAGTCGGCATAAAACATGTAGGCCCCATCTCGTCCTGCCAATTTGTAGGAAAAATTTAAAAGGGGCACGACACAAAATGTAAGAGAAGCTCGGCCTAAATCTCCTCGCTGGTAAATCGCACCAATTATTTAGTTTTTTCTCCATCATTGAGATCTATGAGGAAAAAGTCTCTTTCCAAGGTAAGTGCTTCCACAAACTCGTGATAAAGGGCTCTGTCCGTTTAAGGATACGGAGGTTTCGCTTTATCATCATACATGCAATAAAGGAAGTCAAGATAAAAGAAACATCCTGTTGGGAGGGGTATGGAGATGCCTTTTCCTTCGTTGTGCTGTCATTAGATTTTCTTTCTTTTGAGAAGTTGATTTTTGATTTTAGCACAAGTTTAGGCTGCATTGCTAGACTTGTGCTAAAATACTTACAGAATATGATAGAATTGGGTTTCGGAGGAAATCACTTTGGGTCCTTTCTTCGGTGGACTTCCAACGGACTTAAAGTCCTCCTAAAATCAAGGATTTTCTTACTCTCCGCTAAAAATGAGCCAAGAATATTTCTCCTTTGCCCGGCTATAGTAACGAACTCGAGGGAAATATGTCGCAGAATCGGCAAATTTTGCGTGATAGAATGACGGGTCCGTTTACTCGTATCATAAGTCTTCCTTGCTAATTTGGCACATGAAACATCACCAAGATGGATGATTTATGAAGACTCTATCGAAGCCATATTCCATGGACTAATTATGGTTCGCGAATGGATGGGATTTTGAAGGGAAGATTGTTGGAGGGGTTTATATCAAGATACTAAAGAGCGCAGAGGGCTGTAGGGAATTCGGTGTATTGCTGGACACGTGTGATCAGCTCCTGTACAGTTTGGCATCCTGTCTACTAAGCTAACGCAGAGGCCTTTCTAGTGGGAGGTGGATCGAAGGCGGTCTGCTGGCCTCAATGAGTCCATCAAGGCTCATCTATCAGTGATAAGTGATATGGGTTCTGACGGGAAACTGTTGAACGAGCATCCATGCTTCGTAAATCACTGGAAAATCCTTAGTTCTACACAGTCATTTATCCTTGGCTATCCAGCTTTTGCCGGAACAGGGTAAAGTATTTTAGTCCTAGCTCACTTTGATCTCCGAAGGAATTAATAAGTGTTGGGAATGGTCTTATTCAACGTTATATTGTTTCTACGCACCGACTCTGTAGGTAGCATTAGTTTACCTTAAAGTCGTATGCAGTATCCAAAAGGGTCTTAATGGTGCTCCCCTACAGACGTAGGTCAAACTTTACATTTCCTTACCTAACCTAAGCGGAAGACCTTCACATAGTTAGAAGAGCATGTGGAGCCAGACGGTTGATCAGAATGGCTTGGGCCGTTAAGCACCAATTTATCTATCCTATTTACATTTCCTAAGCCAAAGAATGGAAGCGCTGGATAAAAACACTCATTGTACTTTGATAAATGATCATATTTGACCTTATGTGGTCAGGAGAAGAAGACGAAGATAAAGGCAACGCCAATTTTCTTTTATGATTTCGACTGAATTCCATAAGTTTCTGAAGGAATATAGATAGTGTTATACATCCGACCCAAACCATCTGGTATGTATGGAAGCAAGCCCCGCTTTCTGATTTTCCACATCCCCTAGCTATTTTTGGCCTTTATAAGCTCAAGACGTTCCAGTACTTATTTAATTACCTTGGGAACAACCAACTTCCTGACCTATTTATATGAAAACATCAAGTTGTTTATCTGAGAAGATCTTGTGCTTGACACTCACAAGAACCTCCCACACCCTAGAGCTTCTGAGGAAATTCAAAAGGTAATAAAACATGAACACTCACCCTTTGAAAACCTTGGCTGAAGGGTCCGCTACCACCGCCACCCGTATAACCACCTGTCAGTGATATAGGTCCTATACGCGACCCAAATTGTTGTTGGGATTGTTGTGCGGAATGTTGCTGTTGTTGGCTATACGGAAATTGCGTTTGTTGATTTGTATTATTTAAACTATTATTCGATAAATACGTTGGATTATGTTGCTGATGTGGATGATGATCGCGTTGTTGTTGTTGCTGCTGACTATTTTGTTGATGTCGCTGTTGCATTTGTTGTTGTATGAACTTTTGTGGATTCGCTCCAACACTACGTTCTCCGCTAGTACCCGCCGTTCCAGGTGGTGTTGGATTATAATCTAAAAATTCAGACGAGGAAGATAGTTGCGTATTGGTGGCATCTTTGAGACATGTCTCTAGCCAGGCATCCAAATGATCCTTCGTATAGCCTTCACCGTGTGAGTGATTATGGCTGTGACCATGACCGTAACTTGGTACTGTAGCTGTGCGTGATTTTAGTTTTTTGCGTTTATTTGACTCATTCATAGCTACAAAGAGAGAAAAAGAGGGGTAAAGGTACTTAATAAATGGAAAATAATTTGGGTGTTTATAAACTGTTCAATGCAGGTGTATGCGATTTTATAAATTGGATAATTGCTATTCAGAAAATGCAATCAAGCGTTACAAAATTCAATCGAATGAAGTCTCACAAAGCAATTGACTGATACATACTTATGAATGTACATCACTCCGTGCAGGTCATGTGATTCACTACGAATGATATCATTGGTTCAGACTTAATTAATTAGTTTCCTCTCTAAACAGATAACGATGTCTCAGTAATTATAAATTATTGAGTTGTTTTTTTTTTTTCATATCAAACATCCACACCAAAAAAGTTCGAAACCATTACATATGTGCAAGAACACACACTTACATATGTTTACACTAAGCCTTCCAAAAACATTCAGAAAGTTTAGCATCCACAATGTAATCAACCTCAAACCAAGTTGAACATGTCATTCCCCACAGCAGCTATATGTTTAGGGTTCACCTTACTAGGCTCAGATATCGACATCGGCCATAAAGCTATGGAAAGAAAGGTAGGCGCACGTTTCTGTGGAGCGCAGGAAAAGTACATATAATAATTAAAATTTGGTTGCTATACAGGCCCACGGGGAGTGGTGAAGGCCGAGTGGAGAAATTGATGAAAACAGAAGAAGAATTTTAGAAAGCCAAATTTCACTTTAACTTGATGTAAATAAGTCCATCTAGCGTGGTGAATACAAAGGACAGACATATTGATATCAATGGTGCTATAGTGCTAAGAGCACTACCCCCAGTTTGAATTTCATGCCGACCATACATTCTGTTGATAAAGCGGGTTAGGCGGATGAGGCCCGGTCGTTGATCGGGCTTTTTACTTCCGGCATTCCATGACTCCTACCAATTTCGACTTTATCCTGAACAGGACAGACTATTATGTGCCGACAACTCTTCCCAGCAAGCTTCACCTCAGTTATTTCGGGAAAACGGACTCATCTTGAGTCGTGGAATGGTGGTATACGAATGGGACGAAGCTGGATGTGAAAGTTGGTGGCGAGTTTTCTGTCAACAGTTCAATTTAAGCTGCAAGTACAAGCTCCTGATCACTGTAATCTCTTACAAGCTGAAGTTGCTGGGATGAAAATGTGTTAAGCACGATTCTATCCAGCGCCAGTACTTTTAGGAGATTTACCTTCTACTCGGAGAGTAAAGCGACTATTAAACCCCCTATTTTTATACTCAGTTGAGCAGAGCTCACAGAGTATATTAACTTTGATTGGATAACGGTTGGTTGTACAGGTGTAAAGGAATCGAGATAGATATAGACTTCCATATATCAAAATCATCAGTATCGAAAAAAAATTTGATTGAGCCATGTCCGTCCGTCTGTCCGTTAACACGATAACTTGAGTAAATTTTGAGGTATCTTGATGAAATTTGGTATGTAGGTCTCTGGGCAATCATCTCAAATCGCTATTTAAAATGAACGATATCGGACTATAACCACGCCCACTTTTTCGATATCGAAAATTTCGAAAAACCGAATAAGTGCGATAATTCGTTACCAAAGACGGATAAATTGATGAAACTTGGTAGGTGAGTTGAACTTATGACGCAGAATAGAAAATTAGTAAAATTTTGGACAATGGGCGTGGCACCGCCCACTTTTAAAAGAAGGTAATTTAAAAGTTTTGCAAGCTGTTATTTGGCAGTCGTTGAAGATAACATGATGAAATTTGGCAACAACGTTACTCCTATTACTATATGTATGCTGAATAAAAATGACCAAAATCGGATGACGAGCACGCCCACTTAAAAAAAAAAATTTTTTTAAAGTCAAATTTTAACAAAAAATTTAATATCTTTACAGTATATAAGTAAATTATGTCAAAATTCGAATCCAGTAATGATATGATGCAATAAAATACAAAAATAAAAGAAAATTTCAAAATGGGCGTGGCTCCGCCCTTTTTAATTTAGTTTGTCTAGGATACTTTTAATGCCATAAGTCGAACAAAACTTTACCAATCCTTATGAAATTTGGTAGGGGCTTAAATTCTAGGACGAAAGGGCGAAATCGGTTGAAGCCGCGCGCAGTCTTTATACATAGTCGACCGTCTGTCCTTCCGCACGGCCGTTAACACGATAACTTGAGCATCTATTTTTGCATCTATCTTTACTAAACTCAGTTCACGTACTTATCTGAACTCACTTTGTATTGGTGTAAAAAATGGCCGAAATCCGACTATGACCACGCCCACGTTTTCGATATCGAAAGTTACGAAAAATTAAAAAAATGCCATAATTCTATACCAAATACGAAAAAAGGCATGAACCATGGTAATTGGATTGGTTTATTGACGCAAAATATAACTTTAGAAAAAAACTTTGCAAAATGGGTGTGACACTACCATATTGAAGAAAATGAAAAAGTTCTGCAGGGCGAAATCAAAAGCCCTTGGAATCTTGGCAGGAATACTGTTCGTGGTATTACATATATAAATAAATTAGCGGTACCCGACAGATGTTCTGGGTCACCCTCGTCCACATTTTGGTCAATATCTCGAAATCGCCTTCACATATACAACTAAGGGCCACTCCCTTTTAAAACCCTCATTAATACTTTTAATTTGATACCCATATCGTACAAAGACATTCTACAGTCACCCCTGGTTCACCTTTATGGTGATATCTCGAAAAGGCGTCCACCTAAAGAACTGAGGCCCACTCCCTTTTAAAATACTCATTAAAACCTTTCATTTGATACCCATATCGTACAAACAAATTCCAGAGTCACCCCTGGTCCACCTTTATGGCGATATCTCGAAAAGGCGTCCACCTATAGAACTAAGGCCCACGCCCTTTTAAAATACTCATTAACACCTTTCATTTGATACCCATATCTTAAAACAAATTCTAGAGTCACCCCTGGTCCACCTTTATGGCGATACCTCGAAAAGGAGTCCACCCATAGAACTAAGGACCACTCCCTTTTAAAATACTCATTAACACCTTTTATTTGATACCCATATCGTTCAAACAAATTCTAGAGTCACCCCTGGTCCACCTTTATGGGGATATCTCGAAAAGGCGTCCGCCTATAGAACAAAGACCCACGCGCTTTTAAAATACTCATTAACACTTTTCATTTGATACCCATATCGTAGAAACAAATTCTAGAGTCACCCCTGGTCCACCTTTATGGGGATATCTCGAAAAGGCGTCCACCTATAGAACTAAGGCCCACGCCCTTTTAAAATACTCATTAACACTTTTCATTTGAAACCCATATCGTAGAAACAAATTCTAGAGTCACCCCTGGCCCACCTTTATGACGATATCTCGAGAAAAGGCGTCCACCTATAGAACTAAGGCACACTCCCTTTTAAAATACTCATTAACACCTTTCATTTGATACCCATATCGTACAAACAAATTCTACATTCACCCCTGGTCCACCTTTATGGCGATATCTCGAAAAGGCGACCACCTATAGAACTAAGCCCACGCCTTTTAAAATACTCATTAACACCCTTCATTTCATACCAATATCGTACAAACAAATTCTCCCACCTTTATGGCGATATCCCTAAATGGCGTCCACCCATAGAACTATGGCCTACTCCCTCTTAAAATACTCTTTAGTACCTTCCATTTGATACACATGTCATACAAACACATTCCAGGGTTATCCTAGGTTCATTTTCCTACATGGTGATTTTCCCTTATTTTGTCTCCATAGCTCTCAGCTGAGTATGTAATGTTCGGTTACACCCGAACTTTGCCTTCCTTACTTGTTAACTCTAAATTCGGTACATTCCGATAAAAAGCACCATTAAGGTACTAGCCCGACTGTCGCGGTTACGATTTGATATGATCACTTTGAAACATCTAAGTCATACCAACCCCTCATTCCGTAAGTAATTTGGAGTCGCCAGAGTCTCGTCTGATAAATAAATAGCATTCGCCACGGATACACGGATAATGGCTGGCAATACTTCAAAGGATTGGGCTACACAATCCCTTGACCTGGCTTGTAATACATCGAAATAGCTGTATCCCGGGCAACTGTTAAGCGTATCTCTTCGCCCGCATGGCAGCAACTGAGCCGGATAAATGTAGATGTCCAGCATTCTATGTTCCGCTGGCCACCTGCGAGCTCCCGTTGTATAGATGGGTCTCGAGCAAGCGCTGTGCAGGGTAGCGAGATCATTCTGGTGGGTAGGAGATATCAGGCGGACCAATTAGGCCGACCAAGGCGAAATTTATCAATAGATGGGGTTTCGACTGGTAATTATTCCATGCGGTACGTCTTAATATACTGGATAGCCCTTTTTGGTTCACATGGATCTGAAACTATATCGCTGCTGCTCAACAGGTCCTAAGTTCCTACAACTTATGTTACCATTATGTTGTGTGGTATTACCGCGGACCTTCACGATGTCCAAGTGAGCTTCCCCTGCCGGTGGGCTATGACTAAACCTAACCTTACCAATAAGCAATCTGTCTGTATTGAATTATAAGTATTCCTATTACTTCCGATTTTAAAAAAGTTCGAGCTAAAAATGTCACGAAATGATAAGCACACCAGCTATGGAATCGTAACATACGATCACGGATCGAAAACGGGTTTCACACAAGCGATAAAAATAAGGCTATTCAACTATTTAAAAATAATAATAATATATTATGGATTTAGTGAGTAACGCGTACTAGTTCACATATTTTCAATTTTAGTTTGAAAAAACCCACTGGCGAGGTGGTGCCGTCTTTAATGTCCCTTCTTAAAAATCTCTTTGCCTCGAAACTAAAAGTTCCCAAAGAATCATAGAAAATCATTATATTTCATGCAAGGAACTTTACACAAGCTTCCTTTCATTCTTTTTTAAATACTTTGAAATATCAAACATAACTTCAATATGCCACGGACGCACACAATTGCTATGCTATTTTTAGCAGTTCTAAAGCGGCTCGAATCTCAATAATCATGCAAATGCCGACAAAATTAAAAAGATACCTAAGTATGTACTTTGAAAATTTTACGGTATAATTGAAGCATGTACCTCATTTGAAATTCCCTTTTGCAGCACATTGAAAGAAATGTTTTAAAATAAACAGGCAAGTAAAAATAGCCATGATTTTGTTTAGAGAGATTTTGATTTATTGATACTAAATTATATGAAGTGTTAATGCAGTCCTATTAAATTTTATGAAGTCAAAAATATGTGAGTTATGAAGAGGCATTGAGTTGAGAAAAATATCCGCGCATTTTTGAAATTTTACCAGGTTGATTTCTTTTTATTAAATTTTTATCAGCTTGCATATATCTTTCTGATAAGATAAAGACTAGAAGCTTGGAATCTGATGAAAAAAATAGTAAAGGTAATTTAAAACAAAGAAATCCGCTAGGTGGCACTGAGATTGAAGTAGTCACATGAGAAAAATCGTGTTTGGAAAAGAAACTCCATAATGTATTATTCAATATACTTTAACGTGAGTGACTGTCAATGGAAGACTCAACCTCACGGTATCAAACACGGACCTAATTGCATGATCTATGACCCAACTATCAGCTCCATGATCCTAACACTAAACAATTCTTAGCCGAATGGGTGCCAAATTAGTTTGTAATCGGGTGTTTCGATCACAAGGTCTTACCCTGGTATGATATGGAGTCTATTCAAGCTCCCACCATGTTAACGATAATGGCATCCGGTTGCAAGGCAACTCCACCTTGAAATTCATTACAATTCTATTCCGAGCACATATAATTCGTTGCATCACGTTTTGACCCTTTGGCACAATGCAACCAGATACATGGTACAATTTCACAATTTTAATACAAATATTAGGGGATGTGAACAAGCTTTTCTGAGCACCAGGAATAATAAAAAACCTGCTTCACAATTAAGGGGCTGTGCTTCAAACTTGCCAACACACCATGATTGTAATGTCCGTTCTGCTTATGAATAACCCTGCAAAAATCGCGAGTACTCCATGCATGCATGTATGGAGTACTCGCTATGGACCAAGCGTGTGCTCCAAAATTAACCACAATTCATACAAAACATATGGTCCAATTAACATTGCGATGTCCTAGGACCGGACCATATAATCCAGCCCCGCATTACATCAGAGTACTCCATGGAGTACCCACAGTCCAATAAACATCGTGTAGTGATTACAATCGTTAGAAACGAGCAATAATCGGCTTACAACATGTTCGTGTAGAAACATGAGTTGGTCCATCGCTGCATTACAGTGGAGTAGAATGGTAGGTACTCCAGTGGACCACATGGTCCAACGATTTTTGCAGGGAACTACTTCGACGTCATCTATAAAAGATACATCTTCATTAATCACAGGTACTGAATACTTTTACTCTAGATCTGATGCCATCGGTTACATAGCCTAACGCAGTTTCAAACATTTCCAAGAGAAGAGTGAGCACAAACCCACCCTTACAATTATCAGTTGTTATCCACAAACGATAGGCATCTGCTTATCCACCATTTACTCAACAGGTTTACCCCGGGGTCACAATTTTTGGATGTGATCAATCTTTTCTTTGACCTTGAAAAGGCTTTGAAATATTTATGCTTTTTAATTCTTTTTTTTTTTTTCATTTTATTTAATTGATGCAGTATAGCTGAATCATTGTTATGTGGTACTCTGTGCACAAGTATTTTTGTGTTGTTGCTTTTGGTTAAGCAGCAGCTGTCACCTGAACTCTGGGTTGGTTATGATCTTTGATTTAATCGTATGGATATTCATTTATTACATTCGTAAATTTGATGAATTTGACACATATTCACATTCATTCTATGTTTAGGTTAAAAAAAGTAAAGAGGCAGTTTGCCCTTGTGGGCGGACGAAGAGTAAACTATATACCAACTTTCCAAGGAAGAAGAGAATACTTTATTGCCTGATTCGAGGGCTGAAGTGACCGCATTTCTCCAAAGAGAATGCTTTATTGTCAACTTTCCCGAAAGTGAATTCATCGCATTAAGGAAAAAGCCGCAGACAAGCGCCAAATAAAAACGCCTAATCAAGACCAAAGCAGGAAACAAGACCTGAATCCAATAATCTGAAATACATTGTATCAGGTCACAACTGGCTTGTCCTGCGCCCGCAGTACAGTTTTATACGACCGTAATAGGGTAACGCAGTTAATACACCACGTCCACACTGCTGCCTTCTGAGTAAACATAACTCCAGGATTGGTTAGCCTGGTTTTTAAGCTAATAAGATGACGTCAATTTGCTACTAAGCATCATTTATAAGATAACGGTAATTGGCTACATGGTATTATGATCGCGTTTTACGATAGGTAACTATACCTACCGCGAGCAAATTCTATTGCCGCTCTTTCGCAGGGGGAGATCCATATGATAGCTAAGTTTAAAAACTTTAAATTATATTAAGGTTTGACATCTTTAGAGCCGCCGCCATTTGGTGTTAGCATGCTCCGCCTACCGCACCGAAGGTCCTAGGTTCAAGTCCCGTGAGAGTAACATGAAATATTAATTAACTAGTGTCAATCAGAGTTGGACACTAAATACAAACTTATGAGCAGGGCCGTAGAGAGAAAATCCGGGCCCGGGACTAAACAATTTACGGGCCCCTATAAAAAATTCACTAATATTAATTTGAATTAATGACGTCTCATTCGTGAATCATTATTGATGGATTACATCAAAAAAATTTAGCCACATCAACTAAATGATTTTTGGACTAAGAGCTGAAAATAAAATTAACACAGAATATTTAATATTGTAACGAATTTAGGGAAATTTTACTTATTCCAAACCTTCTGCTAACGTTCGAATCGCTAAACTGTTGAATAAATAACTCCAATATTCAATGATGCAAAATGGTCTCTATTAGACTACTTTGAAAGTACTTCACAATAACACTTATACTTCACAACCAATAGCGCGCTTAAATCAAAACTGATTAGTCATGCCTCAACTTACTCTGCTTTTAACCTCTTGGTTTCCTCGTTCACCCATTTCTCCTAAAGTCTAGTAATTTCGTGAACTTCGTGCTTGGTTACCAGCTATATACATGTATATTTGTAGTTTGTAGCCATACGCGGGTGTATATGTGAGTACTTCTTGCGTTTGTGAGTATATCTCTGCTGCCTTGTATGTATGTGTGTACATGATGATTGATTTGTTTACGTACATACGAGTGGCTGCTTAGTATCGGCTTAGTGATGATAGTATCGCTTAAAAATATAAAAAAAAATAAATGCAAGGCGCGATAATCTCCGAAGGGATCTAAGGCCGAGCTTCTCTTCCAATTTGCGTCGTGCTCCTCTTGATTTTCCGTACATATTGGCCGGACGGGACATACATGTTTTATACCGACACCGAACGGCATCTGCAAGGCAGATGAGTTTTCACTGAGAGCTTTTCATGGCAGAAATACACCCGGAGCGCCTGCCAAACACTGCCGAGGGGCGACCCCACTTAGAAAAATTATCTTCTAATTGAAAAACCTTATTTCTAATATTTTGATGTTGCTTTGTCCGGGGTGCGAACCCAGGGCATACGGTGTGGTAGGCGGAGCACGCTACCATCACACCACGGTGGCCGCCTAGTATCGCTTAGGGATGATAATATTCGTCACACTATACTGTTTTATTGTAACGTAGAAATAAAATTCTCTTTTAACAGCCACATATTGTTTCAAATAATAATTTCTAGTTATTTGGTAACATTTTAATACATTTCTGATAAATTTAATGATGATTATAAATTTTAATTATTCAATATAGAAAGTTCGGATATCAAAGAGTGGCTTTTCTTCCTTTTTTGGCTGCAAACTTTTTATAATAATATCAAAATTTAACTGTCTTGCCAAAACGGATTCAACACAAAGCGTGGCAAGTCCTGAAACTCGCTCTGGAGATGAACGCGATCTATGCAAGTTTTTGATTCTTGAAAGGACGCTGAAGGAACGTTCTGCACTAGCTACAGTGACAGGTATAGTGCAAAAGATATGTAAAGCAACACAAATGTTGGGGAAATTTTATACGGATTTTGAACATAGATGGCATTTAGCAATTCCAAAGGTGACAGACCTTTATCAAAATTTGCTTCGCAAATGTGTTTCAAGTGAATTATTTCGCATTCTAAGCTTTGATAAATGTCCGACTTGTATTTTTCGACAAATTTTGCTGCGCTCGCCCGAACCGTAGTTTCATCCATGTCTTCAAATTGCCACAAAAAGGAAAACGCTTCGTTCAAATTTCTCATAGCTGCAAATCGTTCAGTAATGCCAGTGATTACCGAATCAACGATCACCAGGAATGTATTGTTTTTAAAATCAGACTCTGAATGATCCGTAATCATCTCATTTAAATTATCTTCAGGACGTATTTTGGGTTTTCTCTTTCGAATGTCCGAAAACTTTGGCGAGATGTTCAACTGAATAGCAACTATTTTGCATTCATTTAAAATTGTTTCCCATTGGTTCATGACCAACTTCAAATCAGCTAATAAGGCATCAAAATGTCGGACGTTGTTGTGGTTGTTGTTGTAGCGATAAGGTTACTCCCCGAAGGCTTTGGGGAGTGTTTTCGATGTGATGATCCTTTGCCGGATACAGATCCGGTACGCTCTGGAAACACAGCACCATTAAGGTGCTAGCCCGACCACCTCGGGAACGATTTATATGGCCACATTAAACCTTCAGGCCATCCCTCCCTCCCCATCCCCAAGTTCCATGAGGAGCTTGGGGTCGCCAGAGCCTCGTTGACAATTGGGTTTGGAGGAGTCATATATTGCGCTGGCAACCTGAAAGGGTTGCGCTACACAGCCCTTTGAATCTGGTATTTTAGTCGCCTCTTACGACAGGCATACCTACCGCGGGTATATTCTGACCCCTGAACCCGCTGGGGAGATGTCGGATGTGTCTCTCTCTCTCATCTGTCAGATGTCGGACCTCAACATCTATGGTGGCGTATCTAGCTTGGAGCACCACGTTTCTTTCATTAATGGCAGTCAATATTTTGAACCAAATTGAGGACAGCAAGATACATTCGAACTTGTTTATGTACTTGAGAATCGCCGTACGCTTGCGCAGTCAAATTTGGCTTTTGTCTGAAAGACTATGAAGAGAGCTCGGTACATTTTTTTTGAGGATGTCCCATCGTTGTGGACTGCTGCTGAAAATAGTAAAACATTTTTTTACAACTCCGAAGAAAGTAATTGCAGCCGTACAACATTATGTAGCATCAAAACCACATAAATTGAGAATGTGAGTTGCACAAGGCGAGTAATCAGCATTCGAGTTTTTGTCGAGTGCCCCGTTGTAAGCTCCTTCCATATTGGCGCCGTTACCGTACCCTTGTGCACGACAATCTCTTAATGGGATCTCATGTTTACCTAGAGTATGGCAAATTAGATCAACGATTTTCTGACCAGTTTTTAGGTTACAATTCACGAAAGCCAAACACCGTTCTTGAATTGTAAAATTTCTTGCTTTTGAACTGAAATGGAGTTAGCGCAAAATGAACTGACTAGCATCAGGCATAGCTTCAACGATAATAGCAAAATACTTGGCTTTCTTGCCTTGATCTAAGATAGTTTCCCTCACGTGCTTTGCACAAATATCTATAAACTCGTTCTGAAAGTCTGGGGAAAGATAGTGAACTTGTAAAAGTTTGTGCTGCTGTTGTGAAATCCTGACTTTCCCCAAATGATCTCTAAGTATCGGATCATAATGGCTTACGAGTTCTAAGATGCCCAAAAATATCCATTGTTTCGTTCA
The DNA here is from genome assembly GCF_040869045.1 of Eurosta solidaginis. NCBI lineage: Eukaryota > Metazoa > Arthropoda > Insecta > Diptera > Tephritidae > Eurosta > Eurosta solidaginis. The sequence goes on along the minus strand of NC_090319.1, from coordinate 315,141,726 downwards.
CCAAGATATGTATATACTTTCGCCTCGGAAAGCTAGGCCTCTTTCACCCAAAAATAAAATAGTGTCCAAAATTGTATATAAAATTTATTTCCACTTTTGAGTTACAGTGATTAGCTGTTCATTGGTAAGTGTGTCAATTGTAGCCTCCTTTTGAATTAGATTTTGTAAAGATCGCCTTTGAATATAACATTTAATTTGATCTTGAGTATTTTCGTGTGATGGCAGTTTATCGTATAGCTTCTTCCATACCTGGAATTTCGAATATCCGCCAGGTCGATTTAAAGTATTGGTTCTTAACAGACGCCATGGTAGGCAATAAAAAGCATTGCTACTGGCACTCAACACTAACCAGTCACGCTCCACTTTATCTCCATTTGGCAAGATTCTGTTTAACAACGAGATAGGAAATACCTCGTCATGACAATCACGTGGAAAAATAACAGGACACTTTTGATGACCTCGACGAATTATTTCGTTGACTTCTTCAGATCGAAAAAACTCATTATTCACGGTACCGATATTGAAGTCATTTAAATAATCTGGACTTTGATACAGAGTTGGTGGTATTGTTGGAAGGCTTTTTGAAGATGAACATTCTTCAGTTTCACCACGAAAACTTTACGATTTCGGATTCATGTAAACATACATTTTTCTTTGATGTTTTTATTGTCTCCTCACTATTCGAAGGCCCAGGCAAAAAATCATTATCTATATTCGTTGCTTTTGAAATTCGGCTTAAAATTTGCAAATGGAACAACTAAAGACTCTCCTGAATTAAAAAATGTCTTAGTACCTCTAAATCGCGGGCCCCCTGAGAAACCCCGGGCCCGGGGGAATCCCCCATTCCCCCTCCCCTCTCGTCGGGCCTGCTTATGAGATATATAAAATATATATAATTGGATATTTTCTTGTTACCTTAATGTCAAGTGATATTTTAACGATAACAAAAAGTAATCAACACAAGCGAATCGTCGAACACCGTAGAATAGGCAACATTGCTTAATTCTTAGGCTAAAACTTAGGGAATCGATTATATACTGAGTCACACCACCCTCTTGATAATACTCTAACAAGCATTATATAGACTTTAGAACTGGAATTTAGAACATTCTTTATAAAGTGTATATATATTAGACTGGGTCGATTTATTAACCGATATTACGCCATCGATTTTTCGATTGGATTTGGGCTCAGGAAAAAAAGTTTCACTACGCCTACCCAAAAAATAATTTTCAAGCCTGTGAAAGAAAAATGGCGAAAGGGTCAATTTTTCGACCAAAACACTCCCCAAAATCCAAAAAATATTTTTTTTCTAAAAAACTGTTATCTCCAACGTTTTTGCAACAGTTTTTTGAAAAAAAAATATTTTTTGGGTTTTGGGCAGTGTTTTAGTCGAAAAATTTACCTTTTCGCCATTTTTTCGCAGGCTCGAAAATTATTTTTTTGTGTATGCGTAGTGGAACTTTTTTCCTGAGCCCAAATCCTATCGAAAAATCGATGGCGCGATATTTGTTAACTTTCGTCCATGCAAATCAACCGAGGTTAATATGTATACCTTATATTCATCGAGTTAACTTTAGAATGAAGTTAAGAATTTCCAAATGAACTTTAGAAAGCATCATTTCAACTCAAGAGGGCGTCAAATGTACTTGAAATTAGTGAAATATACTTCATATAAAGTATTTCTGTAGTTTATTTAAGAATATGTTTATAATCTAAAGTAAATTTGACGCTCTGTATTGTCATGCTGATGACTTCAAAAGTATTATTTTTTTAGTTCTTAAGCTCACTTGATATCTTTCAAATATTTTAAATACTATAAGAACCTTTTCAGATGTTGAAATAAATTCTGTTAGTGTTCTCTTTTGTACTTTTATTTCGATTTCACACTTTTAAATTTTTTAGCGCAAATGTGAAGCAAAAAATGGTAAACGAAGTATATGAAGGAATATCAACACATCAAGCTACTTGGCTATCTCCTGATCGAAGAACACAAAACCAACTCAATCATGTCATGGTTGATGGCCGCCCTAGGTCCATATATCGGCTTGAACCATCACTTTGTGGCCGTCAAGATGCATGTAGCCTCGGTACGGCGAATAAAGTGGGCGCAGTGATAAAAAGATTGTTTGCCGACGAAAATCTGCTCAAGAAACAGACAGCTATGACTGCTCTACTCGGCTCTCAAACCTGCTCACTGAGACCAATCTTCAATCTGACGGTATAGACGAGAAGTTTAAACATATTTCTCTCTTATTACGTACAGCCGGTGCTGACACCATTGGCTTCCAGCGCGTCCTCAAAAACAACTGGTACGGTGAGGAACAAAACACAGCCTCGGAATAAATGAAGCTGCCCATAGGGCCAAGCTGCGTACGGGCGGCATATTGGCATTGGATCGTGAAGTTAAGACGGAAAAGAGACGCCTATTAGGGAAAAAAACATTAGGGGGAACATCGTGAGTGCAGGCTGATAAGAATAATGGCGGAAAACGTATACGAAAACGTCCGGCGGGGGACAGAAGGTTTCAATACTGAGGCAGGTTCTTGAAGAAATTATAAAGGCGATCTAGTAACTGACAGGGTATGCTGAAGTTATGAAGAAAGCACTTTACCTCATTGCTAGCTAGCGAGAGAGAAGACAAATCCCATACCCTAATCGTTGATGACGGAAAAAAATTCCGGCACGCTACTATAATGAAGTAAGGAAAGCAATATCCCAACTAAAGAAAAACAAGTCATCGCGCCGTGCTGTTCTAAGACGGAGGCAAGAGATGTAAAAAGGATGCAACAACTCCTATGCAAACTATGATCGGACGAGTGCATGCCTGCAGAGTGCTCTGCCCAATCCAGAAGAGGCGACCCCGTGACCGCCTGCTTCATATCACGTATAAGGTTCAATCTAGCGTACTGTGCGAAAGACTAAAGCCCGAAGTCAACCAACTGATTGGACCTTATAACTGCGACTTCAGAACTATCGACCAGATATTCATGATGCCCTAGATTCTGCAGAAGACTCGACAGGCATCATCTTTTTGCCGACTTCAAAGCAGCCCTTGTGTGGTGCTGTGTCCGAGTTTAAGTTCCCTGCAAAGTGAATAAGATTTCGCACCACAACGTTGAGCAACTCCAACAGGTGCGTAATGATTGGAAAAAACTTTTCCAAACCACGAGGCTTCAGACAAGGCGACTCCTTTTCATGCGATTTCTTCGGCCTTATGCTTGAGGAGATAGTTTTTGCAGCAAATCAAAGCCATAAGTGTCAAAATTAATATGATGAAGCGACCCATATGTGTGAAAACTTAGTGGGCAATGTAATTTTTTTCAGTAAAACAAACTGAATACTTTTCGTTGAGTCAATGACTCATAAATAACTTAAACACCTATTCGCCACCTTAAGGTCAACCAAACAAGCTGGTAAAGCCAGTTTAGAGTGCGAATAAGGTAAATGAATCATCGGCAGTACCAAAGGAGATAGACATAGAAAAATAAGATATAAAAATTTGCAAATATTAATAAGATCGTGTTAGTAGGTCAAATTAACAACTAATTTCGCAAGCGAATGTATTTATTGTTTTTATGAAACTAAAAGTTAAGAGGATTTAAAAACCTAAGGAAAATGTCTCCATACCATTCAATTACATTTTATGAATTCATTTCATTTGCGAATTAAAAAAAAAATGTAAAGAGCGATAAACTCCAAAGGGATTTTAGGCCGAGCTTCTCTTCCAATTTGCGTTGGGCTCCTTCTAATGTTTCCTACAAATTGGCGGGACAGGACCTACATGTTTTATGCCGACTTCGAACTATATCTGCAAGGCAGATGTGTTTTCCCTAAGACTTTTCATGGCAAATGCGCTCGGAGTGTTTGCCAAACACAGACGAGGGGCGACCCCGCTAAGACAAACTTTCTTCAAATTGAACCCAGGATCTTCGGTGTGGTAGCCGAAGCACGCCTATTATCGCTTGTCATCGATAATTCAATGCGTCTAATTCAACAAACGAGAGCCGCCTTACTCTGATTACACTGTGTGCCACCAAAAAAAATACCTGGGAAGCGATACCATTTTTCTAGTAGATCTTGAAAATCTAAGGATGACTGCCTATAAGAAACACACACCGTACCTTTCCAAAATCGTGAATATGTGTGGATTTGTGTGTATTCACCCAACAACCAAATTTGTTTGTTAAGTGGTTTATTGGGTAAATCCACACATATTTCATAATATATCCTGAAACTGTGTATGTCGCTTTAAATAAGTATGTTTTTGTCTATACAAAACTGGTAAAAAGCTTATAATCGACTGAGAACTACATAAGTTACAGTTGTATTAGGCAACAATTGCCAAGTAAACATTTCCGGGTCGTTTTGATACAATTTATATTTTTTTTCAAATTTTGTTTTTAGGAAAATTTAAATAGCTCAGTCAGTTTTCAATTAAGAGTTTCAATTCTGAGTGCATACAGATAGCACCAAAGTTCACAAAACCCGGAATCTTTGAATTGTCGAATAAATAATTCAAATACTCAGTATAGCAAAATGATCTTTATTTACACTACTTTGGTAGTAGAACTTCACAATTACAATACTCGCATTCTTCACTAATAGCGTGTCAAAATCAAACTGATTCATTATTCCTCAGCTTTTATACTCTCCGCTGCTTTTATACTCTCTGTTGCGTCGTTCGCATATTTCTCCTAAGGTCTAGACTTTTCGGGGAAAATATGCAGTCCTCCTTAGATTGTCAAGACCTACAGGTATTTTCACTTTTGTCATTTTTGTAACAATGTGTTATTGATATGATTGATATGTGAGGTAGGTAGGTATTATTGTATGACATATTGTCGACATTTATTCTGTTATCAACCGTTTGTAATTTATATATCTTAGGCCGCAACATAAAATATCGCATTTCATACGTTAGTCTATAAACTTTGATTTTTACTGCCTTAATAAGTAAGTAAATTCTCAATGGAATTAGCTACCTCATAATGCTTTAGTTTTTTTTTTTTTTGCGAATTTGCTATGTTTATTTGGTTTGATCGAACAGAGTGCAAAAATAATTGCTAATTACCAGCTGGTGAAGTAGTGAAGTGTTTACACATTTCGCTAAATACTTTGGAAATTGTGGTAATTTGATGTATAATAGACTAACAATAATTGACCGAATTGATTAGAATTTGTTTACCTTCTAGCATTTGATTAATATTGTTGCGGAATTGTATAAACAATCGTTTAGACAAATAAACAAGCATAAATTAATTTCTGCATTTCTATCTAATTTGGTTGTCGTAGGGCGTAGGGGTGTGAAACAGTCTATGCGATAATCATCAACAGTCTCAAATGGGCTTTGTATACTCAGTTGAGCAGAGCTCACAGAGTATATTAACTTTGATTGGATAACGGTTGGTTGTACAGGTATAAAGGAATCGAGATAGATATAGACTTCCATATATCAAAATCATCAGGATCGAAAAAAAATTTGATTGAGCCATGTCCGTCCGTCCGTCTGTCCGTTAACACGATAACTTGAGTAAATTTTGAGGTATCTTGATGAAATTTGGTATGTAGGTTCCTGAGCACTCATCGCAGATCGCTATTTAAAATGAACAATATCGGGATATAATCACGCCAACTTTTTCGATATCGAAAATTTCGAAAAACCGAAAAAGTGCGATAATTCATTACCAAAGACGGCTAAAGCGATGAAACTTGGTAGGTGAGTTGAATTGATGACGCAGAATAGAAAATTAGTAAAATTTTGGACAATGGGTGTGGCACCGCCCACTTTTAAAAGAATGTAATTTAAAACTTTTGCAAGCTGTAATTTGGCATTCGTTGAAGATATCATGATTAAATTTGGCAGGAACGTTACTCCTATTACTATATGTATGCTTAATAAAAATAAGCAAAATCGGAGAACGACCACGCCCACTTTAAAAAAAAAAATTTTAAGTCAAATTTTAACAAAAAATTTAATATCTTTACAGTATATAAGTAAATTATGTCAACATTCAACTCCAGTAATGATATGGTGCAACAAAATGCAAAAATAAAAGAAAATTTCAAAATGGTCGTGGCTCCGCCCTTTTTCATTTAATTTGTCTAGGATACTTTTAATGCCATAAGTCGAACTAAAATTGACCAATCCTTGTGAAATTCGGTAGAGGCTTAGATTCTGAGACGATAAATTATTTCCGTGAAAAAGGGCGAAATCAGTTGAAGCCACGCCCAGTTTTTATACACAGTCGACCGTCTGTCCTTCCGCTCGGCCGTTAACACGATAACTTGAGCAAAAATCGATATATCTTTACTAAACTCAGTTCACGTACTTATCTGAACTCACTTTGTGTTGGTATAAAAAATAGCCGAAATCCGACTATGACCACGCCCACTTTTTCGATATCGAAAATTACCAAAAACGAAAAAAATACCATAATTCTATACCAAATACGAAAAAAGGGATGACACATCGTATTTGGATTGGTTTATTGACGCAAAATATAACTTTAGAAAAAAACTTGGTAAAATGGGTGTGACACCTACCATATTAAGTAGAATGAAATGAAAAAGTTCTGCAGGGCGAAATAAAAAACCCTTGAAATATTGGCAGGAATACTGTTCGTGGTATTATATATATAAATAACTTAGCGGTATCCAACAGATGATGTTCTGGGTCACCCTGGTCCACATTTTGGTCGATATCTGGAAAACGCCTTCACATATACAACTACCACCACTCCCTTTTAAAAGCCTCTTTAATACCTTTAATTTGATACCAATATCGTACAAACACATTCTAGAGTCACCCTTGGTCCACCTTTATGGAGATATCTCGAAAAGGCGTCCACCTATAGAACTAAGCACCACGCCCTTTTGAAATACTCATTAACACCTTTCGTTTGATACCCATATTGTACAAACGCATTCTAGAGTCACCCCTGGTCCACCTTTATGGCGATATCTCTAAAAGGCGTCCACCTATAGAACTAAGCCCCACGCCCTTTTAAATTACTCATTAACACCTTTCATTTGATCCCCATATCGTACAAACAAATTCTAGAGTCAACCCTGGTCCACCTTTATGGCGATATCCCTAAATGGCGTCCACATATAGAACTATGGCCCACTCCCTCATAAAATACTCTTTAATACCTTTCATTCGATACACATGTCATACAAACACATTCCAGGATTACCCTCGGTTCATTTTCCGACATGGTTATTTTCCCTTATGTTGTCACCATAGCTCTCAACTGAGTATGTAATGTTCGGTTACACCCGAACTTAACCTTCCTTACTTGTTTTACTTAAAATACTAAGTTTAAGACAAGTAATAGTCCAACCATAGCTGAAAACAGAATTGTCAATATTACATATTTGCTTGAAACTGAATTCCAGCCTTTTTTGTTAGTGGAATGGTTAGGTTAGGTTTAACTGGCCGGTCCATGAGAATCTCACTCAGACTGAATGAGTCCGTAGCATTATCAGAAGTTTGTTTAAAGACCAAACTTAAAAACCCAATCAGGATCTCCATATGTTATAAAATAACTCCGTCCTCTGGGCAAATACTAGAAGATGTCTAGGACCTACGCCACCTGCTGTTTCTAGATCTGACAGCAGTATCACTCCCTATAGCTCGATCGTTTCCTTCTCCAAGCCAAGCACTTCCTACATCTGCTGTAACTGCCAAGCCTAATTTAAAGGCATGTGACGCCAGAAGGCAGTATCCAGTCAGAATAACCGTCGTGAGTCTACAGTCCTCTCTTGTTAATGATAGAAGCAACTTTGTGAGTCTAAGGTTGTAAGACCTACACATAATCTTCAACACTTTACAGCGCTTGAACCTACGCCTTTCCCGCTTGGTCGACCATGTACACTCAATCTAATTGGGACATCTATGGAGCAAACTTCAGGGTATGTGCCCTTTTTAGCTAGTTCATTTACTTTTTCATTCGCATCTATTCCCATATGCCCTGGCACCTAATATATATATATGCTTCTCCCTATCCCGATTCTTTCCATAGACTGCTTACACTCTAACACAATTTTTAGATGCTGTGTTTAAGCTATTCTCATCCAGTATTTCTACTGCTATGGTTACGGCTAATACTTCCGCTTAGAAAACGCTACTGTGATCTGGCAGCTTGTAGGATCTGCTTATTTCCGGATCAGTACATTATACCGCAGACCCTACTCCTTCCACTACTTTGGAACCATCTGTGTGCACATGTATCGCCTCGTCCGCCATTTGAGCACCCTTGCGCCAACCGCCCACCTCTATTGTGGTCTTAAGATCTCACTCGAAGCGCAGATAAGGGATCAGGTAGTCTGTTGGTCTTGTGACTCTATACTACTATGGCCGTATGGTCGGCGCTCAAGCTGCCCCGAGGCATCGAACCTTGTTTGCTGTTGTTAACTGTTATGTTCTTTGCTATCAGGTCTACAGGTGGAATGTGCAGAATGGCATACAGTGCAGCCGTCGGGGTTGTTTTCAGGGCTCCAGTAATGCCAGACATTGACAGTCTGCGTACCCCCTCTAATTACACTTATTACACGTGTAAATATTTAAGGTTTAATAAATCATTTATTTTCATAAATATATTAAGTTAATCAATTACATTTGCTACCCCAGATTTGCAGTAGCAACGAAAAATATGAAAAAAAACAAGTAAGGAAGGCTAAGTTCGGGTGTAACCGAACATTACATACTCAGCTGAGAGCTTTGGTGACAAAATAAGGAAAAATCACCATTTAGCAAAATGAACCTAGGGTAACCCTGGAATGTGTTTGTATGAGATGTGTATCAAATGAAAGGTGTTAATGATTATTTAAAACGTAGTGGGCCTTAATTCTATAGGTGGACGCCTTTTCGAGATATCGCAAAAAGGGTGGACCAGGGGTGACTCTAGAACGCGTTTGTACAATATGGGTATCAAATTAAAAGTATTAATGAGGGTTTTAAAAGGGAGTAGCCCTTAGTTGTATATGTGAAGGCGTTTTCGAGATATCGACCAAAATGTGGACCAGGGTGACCCAGAACATCTTCTGTTGGGTACCGCAAATTTATTTACACATGTCATACCACGAACAGTACTCCTGCGAAGAATCCAAGGGCTTTTGATTTCGCCCTGCAGTTTTTTTTTCATTTTCTTCTACTTAATATGGTAGGTGTCGCACCCATTTTACAAAGTCTTTTCTAAAGTTATATTTTGCGTCAATAAACCAATCCAATTACCATGTTTCATCTCTTTTTTCATATTTGGTACAGAATTATGGCATTTTTTTCATTTTTCGAAATTTTCGATATCGGAAAAGTGGGCGTGGTCATAGTCGGATTTCGGCCATATTTTATACCAAGATAAAGTGACTTCAGATAAGTACGTGAACTAAGTTTAGTTAAGGTATATCGTTTTTTGCGCAAGTTATCGTGTTAACGGCCGAGCGGAAGGACAGACGGTCGACTGTGTATAAAAACTGGGCGTGGCTTCAACCGATTTCGCCCTCTTTCACAGAAAACAGTTATCGTCATATAATCTATGTCCCTACCAAACTTCACAAGGGTTGGTAAATTTTTGTTCGACTTATGGCATTAATAGTATTCTAGACGAATTAAATGAAAAAGGGTGGAGTTACGCCCATTTTGAAATTTTCTTTTATCTTTGTATTTTGTTGCACCATATCATTACTGGAGTCGAACGTTGACATAATTTACATTTATACTGTAAAGATATTAAATTTTTTGTTAAAATTTGACTTAAAAAAAAAATTTGTTTTTAAAGTGGGTGTGTTCGTCATCCGATTTCGCTAATTTTTATTTAGCACACATATAGTAATAGGGGTAACGTGCCTACCAAATTTCATCATGATATCTTCAACGACTACCAGATTACGGCTTGCAAAACTTTTAAATTACCTTTTTAAAAGTGGGCGGTGCCACACCCATTGTCCAAAATTTTTCTAATTTTCTATTTTGCGTCATAAGGTCAACGCACCTACCAAGTTTCATCGCTTTATCCGTCTTTGGTAGTGAATTATCGCACTTTTTCGGTTTTTCGAAATTTTCGATATCGAAAAAGTGGGCGTGGTTGTAGTCCGATTTCGTTCAATTTTAATATCGATCTGAGATGAGCGCCCAGGAACCTACATACCAAATTTCATCAAGATACCTTAAAATTTACTAAAGTTATCGTGTTTACAGACGGACGGACAGACGGACGGACATGGCTAAATGAATTTCTTTTTTCACCCAGATCATTTTGATATATAGAAGTCTATATCTATCTTGATTACTTTATGCCGTTACGGATTGCCGTTATGCGAACAAAGTTAATATACTCTGTGAGCTCTGCTCAGCTGAATATAAATATAAATATATATTATTTAGGAAAATAAAAATGGAAAAACTGGTTGAGAATCAAGCAAATAATTCAGTGATTCAAAATGCTCCAATACTCCGGTTTTTGTTTGCTACTGCTCTGGCTCTGAACAAGAACGGAGCATTTAGCAGAGCCGTAGCACAAAAAAGTGATAGCATTTCTTAGGGCTTTATTCTGTATTGCGAACGATAGCTAAGACGAACGCCTCCAACCGATTTCGTCTAGCAATGTTATTTTCCATCATTTTCTATCGACCTTTACGTTTCTTACTTTGTTTCAAACAAGAAGGCAAAAGCAAGTGTCAAATGATGTGCTGCCATTGTTTAAAGCGGGAGTCATTGGTGCCGTATGTCGTATCGCTGTAGTCGTATCCCTGACGTAATCAGCTGTTTATCGTTGCGACGGTTAACCAGAAACCAATTGGTTGGCTATGATACGGTTACGACCTTAGCGGCACCAATAATCGATTGCATTGATTCCCATAAGGTTGGTCGAATCAGCTGTTATAAGGTTACCGATACGGTTACCGATAAAGCACCAATGTCTGCAGCTTAACACAGGGCAAATACACTAGCGATTCATCTCTGAGGCGAAACGAACGTTCGTTTCGTAATAGAAAATGAGGCCCTTAAGCGGTAGTTACCCACCGACGTGTGCCGTACGTACGGACATTTGTCGTACGAAACACGTTTGACCGAACCCTCAAGCCCGTAGGAATCAATGTGTGCGTCTGTGTACATGTACATAACATATTTGTGTGTGTATTGTTTACAAATAAGCACTGTTGCCATTGACCATTTTGCATGCATGCTTATGGAAACATCAACTTTTTCCAATTTAATTTTTGATGTTGTAAAAGGCTGGAATTAATATTAAATAAATATAAATAGATAACATAATCTGCACTTTTATATAATTTTTTCGAATTATTTTCACAATTTTTCAAACTTTAATTAGATGTTTTTGCAGAGACGTAGCACAAAAAAGTGATAGCATTTCTTAGGGCTTTATTCTGTATTGCGAACGATAGCTAAGACGAACGCCTCCAACCGATTTCGTCTAGCAATGTTATTTTCCATCATTTTCTATCGACCTTTACGTTTCTTACTTTGTTTCAAACAAGAAGGCAAAAGCAAGTGTCAAATGATGTGCTGCCATTGTTTAAAGCGGGAGTCATTGGTGCCGTATGTCGTATCGCTGTAGTCGTATCCCTGACGTAATCAGCTGTTTATCGTTGCGACGGTTAACCAGAAACCAATTGGTTGGCTATGATACGGTTACGACCTTAGCGGCACCAATAATCGATTGCATTGATTCCCATAAGGTTGGTCGAATCAGCTGTTATAAGGTTACCGATACGGTTACCGATAAAGCACCAATGTCTGCAGCTTAACACAGGGCAAATACACTAGCGATTCATCTCTGAGGCGAAACGAACGTTCGTTTCGTAATAGAAAATGAGGCCCTTAAGCGGTAGTTACCCACCGACGTGTGCCGTACGTACGGACATTTGTCGTACGAAACACGTTTGACCGAACCCTCAAGCCCGTAGGAATCAATGTGTGCGTCTGTGTACATGTACATAACATATTTGTGTGTGTATTGTTTACAAATAAGCACTGTTGCCATTGACCATTTTGCATGCATGCTTATGGAAACATCAACTTTTTCCAATTTAATTTTTGATGTTGTAAAAGGCTGGAATTAATATTAAATAAATATAAATAGATTACATATTTATAATCTGCACTTTTACATAATTATTTCGAATTATTTTCACAATTTTTCAAACTTTAATTAGATGTTTTTGCATAAAACTGCAAACGGTCAAAAAGTAGCGCACAAAAGTTTACTAGGCAACTCTGTCTAGTGAGAGAGCGATCAGCTGACACGTTCTTACGGAAAAAATCAAATTTGTTTTGATTTCTACGTTCCGGGCTACGTACGTAAGGTCGTTGCACGTAGGTGAGTTTTCGTTTACATTGCACACTCATAAGATAGGTCGTGTCAGCTGACACGTTTTTGGTACGTACGTTCGTAACAACATCAAAAATTAAATTGGAAAAAATTGATGTTTCCATAAGCATGCATGCAAAATGGTCAATGGCAACAGTGCTTATTTGCAAACAATACACACACAAATATGTTATGTACATGTACACAGACACACACATTGATTCCTACGGGCTTGAGGGTTCGGTCAAACGTGTTTCGTACGACAAACGTCCGTACGTACGGCATTATGCTCTGCTACGAGCTACGTCATGCGTTAGAGCGGAGCAAATAGCAGAATAAAAACTCCAAACGAAATGATATTTGTAGTGGAGCGGGAGCAAAAAAATTGTATGCTATTTGTTCATTTGCAAAAAATGTGTTAATCAATAAAATAAAAAAATCAAAGAATTAATCATTAATGTTAATAACAAATTGGCCATCAATTAAACATTCTAACAAGAGAAAGTATAAAATATGTAACTGTCTAATGAACATACCTGTATTTCTTATATAAAATCATTTCCCATGATTGCAACAGATAATTTGCAATTAATTCACTTGAATGCAGTTAGACTGTCGTCATTGCAGTTATTATAAAGTCTATCGATTACATTAGCAATTAATTAAAATTACTGTTTTCACTTGGAAAAAACTGACATGAATACCTACGAAAATACATACATACATATCTACCTGATTACATACCGCATTATATAAATATCATATAACTGATTGAGTTGCTACTATAAATATTTATGTATGTGTGTTTGTACAAAGGTATCTATTTACGTTTAATTATAATCTAAATTACAATTGATCGCTCACAAATTACGATTTTATTTTAAGTTACCAAACAACAACTGCAATAAACAATTTTAAATTAACTGACTGAAACTGTTTGGCTTGACATTTTGTAGACATAATTGAGAAAATGTAAAAAAAAATGTAGTTTCCAACAGTTAAAATGGGAAATAGATAAAAAATAGCTATTGTAGTTGTCTATTTATCTATGTTTTAATGGTGGGTAGTCAATAGAATAGGCGACTAAAAAGTTCGCGTTGGAGATGTTGATCCTGAGTTAGTAATGATTTTACGGGGTTTTGGGCAGAGCTCTCGAAAATCGACCATTACATTAGTTCGTTAGCAAAATTTGCTGCATAAAATAATCGACTATCACTAATCGACTAGTTATTTGCATTCGATTAGAGACAGATTCGACTAACCGATTAAATTTTTTTGTAATTCGTAAAAACGTTAGTTAATGAGCTATTCTTAGCCCTCTGCAGCTCACATATTCTGACGTCCTCGAAACGAGATAATAAATTTGGATTGCCTAGAAGCGATAATATTGAATTCGTTTCATTTTTTCATTAAGTTAAGTGCAAATCACAATACATGTACAAAATTTTATATTCACTGACATTCTTTTGTATTAAAAAAATTAATATTAAATTTTTAAATGTTCGAAAAGCTCAGATGTTTTAATAAATCGATTCCTAAAAACATTTCATAAATCGCTATAACATCACAATACTCAAGAGAAAATTCTCCAAATCCAGGTATGGCCTAGAAGGTTTAATGTGGCCATGTTAATCGTTCCCGATATGGTCGGACTAGTACTTTAAGGGTGCTTTGCTACCGGAACGTACCGGATCTATATCCGGCAAGAGACCATCAACATAGAGAACACTCCGTAAAACCTTTGGGGAGTGCCTCTCGTTCTTAGCACAGCCTATTGGGTTTGTAAACTTTATAGACACATTCCATCTATGTGAAGTCTTTAACGATCGTGCAGTTCCACTATGGGCTTTTAAGCAACTTTTCCGTGAAAGTAATAAGAAGGTCATTAATTGGATACGATTAGGTGCTCAAAATATGTATGCCTTTCGGACTCTCAAATTTCGGTATATTTTTACATACTGTTTGTATGTCCTATAATTCATGGCTTACTTTTTTGTTTTTTTTTGAGTCACAAATAAATTTTACCACATGCGAAAGATAGATAAATGACAAAGCTATATCTATATGTATGCCTACTCCTGTGAAAGTCAAATGGTTAAATGATTAGAGTTGGGTGAGTGACTTCACCTGCACGCTCGACAATTCAAACTTAAATGGCAAAAATATTCGTGAGGCAATTCAATTTTAAGATAACAAAATTTAATTGCCTACTTCACTATTGTGAACAATATCACAGATATGTGTGTACACATAGGAGTCAAGAGAGGGCGCAGGGAAGCGGGGGCATGACCTCATTATTATAGGCTCAAGAAAGGTTGTTATATAATTGATTGACAAGAATCGAAGTTGAAGGTATATAAGTCATATTTGTCGCCGGTTTTAAGGAGATACTAAGCTCGATGTGAATTCATAAGAAGTTCACGTATTATTTTCTCATTGCAAACTTTATCATGGCAAGGAGCTGCTATTAATATGAACCCCACTTCAGGATACGGTCTTTTCGCTCCTGATGTCGGTCACGGGGTTAAGTCAGCAGCTACGTGCTGACAGATAGTATTCCGCGTGAATGACCTCGCAGGTATTTGTTAGAAGAAATTTCTAGGGACTCCGTCAGAATTCATGTGATGATCATTAAGGCTATTTTGCATAGCAATGACATTTTTTGTTTTAATCTATATAGAAAAACTACTAAGTCTTAACTAAGCCTAGTCTCCATATAGCAACTATGTTGAGCTTGGGTTGCGGAGAATTAATTAACTTCAACTTCTCTATATAGTTTTATTTTCCTTCCAAAAGGGGGATTTGAACAGCGCACTTTTGGATTGGAAGGCTTTATAGTTATATAGGAACCCGTTAAGGAAAATAGGAATTAACGACTGGACCGAACCGCAATGCGAAAGTAGATATAATTGTCGTCGTACATTTCAGAATGTTGCGCTCTCAACTCTTCCAAACACCTCAATGCAGGCGAACATCTTTTAATCAAGGATTTGTATCAGCTTTAAGAATAATATGGGCCTTTGCACTGGCCTTTTATAGGAAAACTTTAAACGAAATCGAATTTAATTTGATCAAAATCTGGGTCTTGCCGCACCCATGAGGAATCTCCGCTTTCTCTTTTGGACGCAAACGAAGCAAAGAACTATGTACGTCCACAATTGGGCAGAATCATGAGAACAATCCGGGGATAAACTGTTAGGGCAACGAGCTTTCTATGGAGAAATCGGGTGATTTTGAAGAATAAAGGCTTTTATGGCCATGTTACGACGTAAATAATACTTAAGAAATCTGCGGTGAGAATACTTACGAGCGTGTCCACAACAAGGTCGCCAGGGTTCGCGCCAAGCAAATGTTATCAACAGGGTGCTGTAGAATTCCATCGATAAATCGACGACGGCATTTACAAAGAAGTTCTCTCTGAAGAAGCTGTTAGGATGAGTAGCAAGAGAAGTACATGAATCTATTTATTCACTGACTATAGACATAATGACGCAGATTTGTGGGCGCACGTTGTTTTCATAGTCTGGCGGAGGTATTCTATTGATCCTTCTTAGGTTGGGTTGAACTGACCGGTCAATAAAGGCCTCACATAGACTGGATGTGTCCATAGTGTTACCAGAATTTGTTTGACGACCAAAGGGAAGAACCCCAATCAGGTACCAGGACTTATGTTATAGAATAACTCCATCCTCTTGGCAAATACTAGAAGTTTTCTTTGACCTAGCTTATTTACTGCCTCGATATCTGGCAACTCTGCCGCCATTAATAACTGGAGCCTTGACCTTGCGAGCGCACAACACGAACACAGAAGGTGCTCAACCGTTTCTTCCTGCAGCTCGCAATTCCTACACCTGCTGCTACTGTCAAGACTTAAATTATAAACAGGTGACGCCAGAAGGCAGTGTCTAGTTAGTATGCCCACGGTGAACCTTAAGTCTTCGCTCTTCATAGATATGAGCCACTTTATGAGTCTAATATCGTAGGATATGCACATGATCTTAGAAAATTTGAAGCTTCGCGCTTTTGTCCACGTTTTTTCTGCTTTATGGATCATATGCAGCTCCTGTCTTCTTTTAATTTCTCCCAAACGGACTGGAACGTCTATTGTCGTTACAACGAGTGTTGCCTTAATCCCTGCCTGACTATCAATATATATATTGACGCGACTGCTGCTTAAACACGCTTCCTCCATAATTTCTGCTGCTTTCTTCGCGGCTATATTTTCCATATGAAAGAGGCTGCAGTAAACTGGTGACGTTTTTGGCCATTAGGTTTGCAGGCGGGATGTGTAGAATGGCGTGCAATGCTGCTGTCGGGGTAGGTTTTAGAGCTCCTATTGTGGTAATGATTGATACTCTGCATATCCCGTCAAGTTTTTTCAGTGTGACAGTCCGCCAAACAAAAACTCCATAGTAAAGTATGAGTTTCACATCGCTCCTACCTAAGTTTATGTGATAAATAAGTGGTTTATTAGGAATTATTTGTGAAAAGAATGTGCCCGCAACCTTCAAGCAATGGGGGCATTCACTGTAGGCAAAAAGTCAGTGGAAGTATGAAAAATACCAGCCATACGCTCTTAACCTAACCCAACCTAGCCTAAGAGAACGATTCAAAAGGTAACGGACGCATTTTGTTCAAACAGAAATGTCTTGTTTAAGACAGCTGTCCATGGGATGCTTCATAGGTTTTGGGCAGTAAAAAAATGCAATTATAAGATAATAGCTCTTTATGGCATATAAGTCGTCCTTTCGGACTTTTCTGTCGAATATCAAAAAGGCGCCGAAGCATATCTTCAGTATTACGGTCTACGGAATTCAGAACTTCTGCGAATTCATTCAACGACTCAAATTTAATAAAGCACACTGTAGTTGTCTGGTAGCGGCCGCCGTGGTGTGATGGTAGCGTGCTCCGCCATCCACACCGAAGATCCTGGGTTCACGCCCCGGGTAAAGCAACATCAGAATTTTAGAAACAAGTTTTCCAATTAGAAGAGAATTTTTTAAACGGGGTCGCCCCTCGGCAGTGTTTGGCAAGCATTCCGAGCGTATTTCTGCCATGAAAAGCTCTCAGTGAAAACTCACCTACCTTGCAGATGCCGTTCGGACTCGGCATAAAACAAGTAGATCCCGTCCCGCCAATTTGTAGGGAAAATCAAGAGGAGCACGATGCAAATTGTAAGAGAAGCTCGGCCTAAGATCTCTCGGAGGTTATCGTGCCTTACATTTGTTTATTTTTTATTTGTCTCGTATTAAGTTTATTGCAAGTTAACTCATTTTTGCGTACGAGAGCTTAGCTTTTAGTACAATTATTTGTCATATCCTTAAGCTGGCTTACCCTCGGTCAAAACTTGACTACGCCCATATGCGCAGATATCAATAAGTACCTACTCAAATAAGTGGTAATAAAGTTTTGAAAATATCCACTTCATCCATATGAATGAATTCACAGCAAAGCGTGTGGTCACGAAACATGTAATTCGATAATGAATTACAAACAATAAAAAAAGTAGTCAGATGATTATCTGCAGCAGGAAGTGTTTGTGTATTGCACGCATGCCAATGCGAAAGATCACAAAGTTAGCATCACATGCGATGTGCCAATAATGTGAATTACTTGTTTTTTATTACATGCAAAATTGTCAGATATCAAATGCATGCAACACTTTAAGATGTTTAGGCAAAGATTTTTTAATAACGGCACTTTATTTGTAGTTTGCTGATCTCAGTCATTTTGACTTCACGTAATTTTAATGCAAATCTATGAAATTTTCATAATCACTTGACTATTGTTAATTGTAATTAACATATTTACAATATGCAATTATCATGAATACCGCTAATGAGTCGAAGAAAGTTGTGCGACAACCTGAATGCGACATTTGGCAGTTAATTGTGATTGTATGATGCACCGGTACTCAAACCTTTATGTTATACTAGCAGACCCGGCAGACGTTGTTCTGCCCTAAATTTGGTATATCTGCATACATTTTAATAAGCTTTTTCCATCTAAATCTGCCCTCGCCCCTCTACACTTTTTCCTAATCTTCCGTATTTTTCCTCCTTCCGCATTTTTCGCTTCATCTATCTCCATCTTCGTCTCATTCTATCTCTTTCTCAGTCTCCTTCTCTCTTTTCTCTTCTCTCAAGTTTTTCTCATTCTTCTTCATATCTTATTGCCAGTCCCAGAGGGTGGTATGTATTTTGTTCCAGTCCCAGGCGTCTCAGTCCCAGTCCTAATCCCAGTCCCAGTCCGCCTCTGGTCTACTTCCCGGAAAAAAGCATCGTAAATACTAATATAGGCAAATTTATATACCAAATTTCAGGCAAATCGAATAGTACGTATGTAAATAGGTATGTGGGTATTATTAATTCATGTCTTTATTTCGGCTTCGCATGCATATTTATCAGTATTGCCAGGCTGATGCGACTAAATCGAATATCACAATGAACTTTAGAGCTCTCAGCAGCAGCTTTCATTTTATATCCATATTGTATAAACACATTCTAGGGGTGCCCGGGTCCACATTTTGGCCTATATCTCGAGACCCTAGTCACCAATAGGTATGAAAACTACCCTGTACTTAAGCACTCATGGTCCACTTCCCGGAAGAAAAATTATCCGACATTTTATTGTAGGTATAACGCTACCTACATACCAAATTTCAGGCAAATCGAGCCATATATACGATAGTTTAGAATAAATCGGTCCCTGGTCCACTTCCCGGAAAAAAAACTTTTCACAAACACTCTCCGGGTTCATACTAAGTTATCCTGAAAATTTGAATAAAATCGGCGTGGTAGTTTTGGAGTCCATAAGCCTCATACAAACATACAAACATACACACAAAAGGGGATAACAAAGGGGAACAACTTTTTGAACGCGTAATGATTTGAACTCAGAGTTAGACGTACGGGTGCACACCAAAACAGTCAGATCCTATATAACGGCTTAAAGATGGACTAAAGCTACTTAGAGGCGAACTGCATGCCAAACTGGTAAACTGTCATAGCTGGAGGTTTTAACGCAAAAGCTGTCGAATGGATAACACCTTACACTAACACCAGATGAAAATTAGTTCTACAGCTGTCCGTCTGGCTTGGATTGGCATCTACTCGAACCCGACTTATAAATGACCCGGCTTTGGATACTCGATTGCTGATATTCTATTAGTATTGGAAAAAATTCGGCGGCCGCCGTGGTGTGATGGTAGTGTGCTCCGCTATCCACACCGAAGGTCCTGGGTTCACGCCCCGGGAAAAGCAACATCAAAATTTTAGAAACAAGTTTTTTCAATTAGAACCACATTTTTCTAAGGGGGATCAATCTGAGGTTCAAGTGTTTGTGAAGCGTAACCAAGCAGCCAGTGCAAGCTGAAGCTTCTTCAGCACATTTGTCAAACTCACCTACTCTTGGCCATTTCTGTTTATTTGGCATGCAGTGCACTGACACCCCAAGCTCCTCATGAATTTAGGACCAAGAACCATCAGCATTGCCAAAACTCCCTAAAACTTTCGGGGATACTCCTTATTACTACAATTTTATTCCTCACTCGACCAGAAAAATAGAGCGGATATGCGACTCTCGAGGACTATGACGTCCAACCAAGTGCAGGACAACAAAAAACAGCGTTGGGCATCATAAAGCTCGAACATATATCATGATCTGATAGAACACCCGCAGATGCAACAAAGTTTTCTGCAAATAGCAGCCCCGAACTATTATTTCACATGTATCACATATGTCTGGAAGCTAGGTCCTTGCCCGCAAGGAGCTTATCCCAGAAGCCAAAGAAGAATCCGAATCTCCTAGCCCTTTCGGCGACTACGCATACACTTAGGGTGTTCGTCTCACCGATAGTATGGTTGAGCCATGCGCTATTTTATAATACTTTTAAAAATTGTTACTTAGAGGAAGTGTTTGGAAGAAACAAATCAAAGATACAGCACAGCACAGGAATCGGTGCTGGGGCCCGACGTCTGGAATGGTACGTCTGTCCGGCGTCTTTCTTGCACATGCCTGAAAGCACTTTTCTAGCTATTTTAGCAGATGATGTGGCTGCTAGAACTGCGAGCTGGCACAGCCTTAATAAAATCAAGTAATGCGTAGTTTTAAATAGATGACCACGAACCTCAGCTGGCTATAGTGAAAACGATGATCAAAATTGTCAAGGAATGAAACAATAATAGCAAGATCAATTCTTAGAAGGTCAAGGGGTTCTGCGGGAAGACTCCCACACCATAGAAAGTATAAAACTCTTACGGGAATACGTAGGAGCTAAGGCCATGCATGGAACTCTACTTACATCAGCTTCGGATTCTATACTCTGGAATAGTACAGAAATCTGGGCAGATGCATTTAAAAAAGTAACGAGCAGCTATTCTTTCAGCCCAACGAAGAAGGGCTCTACAAATCCTTATAGTTCTGTTTCGGCCACTGCGGGGATTATATCTACTGATGTAGCTGGGGAAAGAAAATCAATTCACCAACCCTGACGAAAAGTAGGTAAAGATATTATTGCGCGGTGGCCGCGACAGTAATTGCCGCCCTGAACACAGCTATGAAGCTGCAGTGCTAAAAGAAAGTGGCCTAAAAAATTACTGCCCGAATTGGGGTCACGAATATCTCTACAGAATGGGTAAGGTGGAAAATATGAACTGTCTATACTGTGGGCACACTGACGACGCACGTCACACTTTTTTCGAATGCGATCATTTCGCACAACAACGAGGGAGGGTGAAAGATACGCTAGGGAACCTATCATCAAGCAGTTTCCCCAATTTGGCGGTACAAGGCGACTTCAATCGTTCAATTTTTTCAACAAGATGCTGGAGAAGATGGTAAAAGCAGCGAAAGTGAAGCAATCATCCGAAAAATGTGTCTTGCAGTAAACGGGACGAGAGTCGGCGTATTTGTATTTCGGCACTCTTATCTCTGATAGTCGTTGCGCAATTTAAACCTTGAGAACATTGTCAGTTTAGGAATCAATATTAAAACCGAAAAGAATTCCAACCTGAAATTCACTGTAAAAGCACTATTGCCGCTGTTGTAAAGGAGGATCCCGATTCTCTAACTCAATTAGCGGAAGGGCCTAGAAACTATCACATATAAAAACAGGACTAGGAAGATCCGGCTGAGAATTTTCTTAGTGTGCGTGGAATGATGTGCCACTGTGTGAGGGATAGTTAGTTGAACATATTATGACGAAGTAATCCCTATGTTCTTGTCGCTAGGGAAAGTGTTTTGTCCAGGTATAGTGAATTTGGAGCCATTACTAGTTCGTTCTCAATCCTTTTCGATGTATGCTACCAACTGGCGAATTTAACATGGTGATGGCAAGGCGGTGGAGATTGTTCACCGATGTATTCCTTTTCCTATAGTTCCTATTATCGAACTAGTTCTTGTACGGTGCGTTAGGTCTACATAGTTTTGTACCACAACTTTATATCACTAGCAACCAAAATTCCGACATAGGTATGCATAAACGAAATCAACCGCACGGACGATGCTGCCCAGCCCTGTTCTAAAGTCAAGCGTAAGTAAGTAATTTACCAATTCTTTAGAACGAGTTCAATAGCCTACGCGACACGTTAGCGGATTCGTGTGCATCTATGCAATTTTTTCATCTACGCTTTTACAGACATATCACTCATCGATCGAGATCAAAGAGTTGGGTTATAGCACTTCCAACAGCATTTAGATGCGCTCCACAAAATTCGCACAAATGTGCCGTCTTATTATTACACTTGCTGTTGAAGTGCAATATGTTTTTCAAAAGTCTTACAAAAAACTCTTTATTGCAAGATAAAAAAAGAAGTCTGTAATAACAGCTGTGCACATTTTTCACTTCAGCAACCACATTTAATGTGCGTACTTTTTGCTATCAAATGATATTCGCTTAACGATTATTTATTAATAGCGGCAAAATGTTATATCATTTCCATTTTCCATTTCAATAATGGCATTTCAAGATTTATGTACATATGCCGCACATGAGAGATGGCTGGTGTTGGTTGTTGTTGTTACATACAATTTCTTTAAACGTATTAATTATTGCAGCGGTATGGAGGCGGGCTTTGGAGGGTATTAATCTGTTGGGTTTATTATTATTATTATACTCAGCTGAGCAGAGCTCACAGAGTATATTAACTTTGTTCGCATAACGGTAATCCGTAACGGCATAAACTAATCGAGATAGATATAGACTTCTATATCAAAATGATCTGGACGAAAAAAGAAGTTCATTTAGCCATGTCCGTCCGTCCGTTCGTAAACACGATAACTTGAGTAAATTTTGAGGTATCTTGATGAAATTTGGTATGTCGCTTCCTGGGCGCTCATCTGAGATCGCTATTTAAAATGAACTAAATCGGACTACAACCACGCCCACTTTTTCGATATCGAAAATTTCGAAAAACCGGAAAAGTGCGAAAATTCATTACCAAAGACGGATAAAGCGATGAAACTTGGTAGGTGCGTTGACCTTATGGCACAAAATAGAAACTTGGTAAAACTTTGGACAATGGGCGTAGTACCGCCCACTTTTAAAAGAAGGTAATTTAAAAGTTTTGCAAGCTCTAATTTCACAGTCGTTGAAGATATCATGATGAAATTTTGCGTGCACGTTACTCCTATTGCTATATGTGTGCAAAAAAAATTAGCAAAATCGGATGACGAACACGCCCAGTTTAAAAAAAAAATTTTTTTTAGTCAAATTTTACCAAAAAATTTAATATCTTTACAGTATATAAGTGAATTATGTCAACATTCAACTCCAGTAATGATATGGTACAACAAAATACAAAAATAAAATAAAATTTCAAAATGGGCGTGGCTCCGCCCTTTTTCATTTAATTCGTCTAGAATACTTTTAAGGCCATAAGTCGAACAAAAATTTACCAATCCTTGTGAAATTTGGTAGGTGCATAGATTCTATGACGGTAACTGTTTTCTGTGAAAACGGGCGAAATCGGTTGAAGCCACGCTTAGTTTTTATACACAGTCGACCGTCTGTCTTTCCGCTCGACCGTTAACATGATGACTTGAGCAAAAATCGATATATCTTTACTAAACTTAGTTCACGTACTTATCTGAACTCATTTTATCTTGGTTTAAAAAATAGCAGAAATCCGACTATGACCACGCCCACTTTTTCGATATCGAAAATTACGAAAAATAAAAAAATGCCATAATTATGTACCAAATATGAAAAAAAGAGATGAAACGTGGTAATTGGATTGGTTTATTGACGCAAAATATAACTTTAGAAAAATTTTGTAAAATGGGTGTGACACCTACCATATTAAGTAGAATGAAATGAAAAAGTTCTGCAGGGCGAAATAAAAAACCCTTGAAATATTGGCAGGAATATTGTTCGCTGTATTATATATATAAATAAACTAGAAGACCCGGCAGACGTTGTCCTGCCCTAAATTTGGCCAATCTGCATACATTTTAATAAGCTTTTTCCGTCTGACCACATTTTGGCCTATATCCCGAGACCATAGTCACCCAGGGGTATGAAAATTACCCTCTAATAAAGCACTCATCAACAGCTTACATTTGATATCCACATTTTATAAACACATTTTAGGGGTACCCGGGTCCTCGTTTTCGCCTATATCTCGAGACCCTAGTCACCCAAGGGTATGAAAACTACCCTCTACTAAAGCTCTCATCAACAGCTTTCATTCGATATCAATATTCTATAAACACATTCTAGGTGTACCCGGGTCCACTTTTTGGCATATAGCTCGAGACCCTAGTCACCCAAGGGTATGAAAATTACCCTCTACTAAAGCACTCATCAACAGCTTTAATCTGATATCAATATTCTATAAACAGATTCTAGGGGTACCCGGGTCCACTTTTTGGCCTATATCTCGAGACCCTAGTCACACAGGGATATGAAAATTACCCTCTAATAAAGCACTCATCAACAGCTTTCATTTGATATCCACATTCTATAAACACATTCTAGGGGTACCGGGTCCACGTTTTGGCCTATATCTCGAGACCCTAGTTACCCAGGGGTATGAGAATTACCCTCTACTAAAGCACTCATCAACAGCTTTAATCTGATATCAATATTCTATAAACAGATTCTAGGGGTACCCGGGTCCACTTTTTGGCCTATAGCTCGAGACGCTAGTCACCCAGGGGTATGAAAATTACCCCCTACTAAAGCACTCGTCAACGGCTTTCATCTGATAGCCATATTCTATACACACATTCTAGGGGTACCCAGGTCCACGTTTTGGCCTATATCTCGAGACCCGAGTCACCCAGGGGTACGAAAATTACCCTCTACTAAAGCACTCATCAAGAGCTTTCATTTGATATGCATATTCTAGGGGTACCTGGGTCCACGTTTTGGCCTATATCTCGGGACCCTAGTCACCCAGGGGTATGAAAATTACCCTCTACTAAAGCACTCACCAACAGCTTTTATTTG
This sequence comes from Eurosta solidaginis, assembly GCF_040869045.1. Classification (NCBI taxonomy): domain Eukaryota; kingdom Metazoa; phylum Arthropoda; class Insecta; order Diptera; family Tephritidae; genus Eurosta; species Eurosta solidaginis. The sequence continues at coordinate 315,116,940 of NC_090319.1, read as the reverse complement.
ATATCCATATTCTATAAACACACCCTATTGGTACCCGGGTCCACGTTTTGGCCTATATCTCGAGACCCTAGTCACCCAGGGGTATGAAAATTACCCTCTACTAAAGCACTCATCAACAGCTTTTATTTGATATCCATATTCTATAAACACACCCTAGGGGTACCCGGGTCCACGTTTTGGCCTATATCTCGAGACCCTAGTCACCCAGGGGTGTGAAAATTACCCTCTACTAAAGCACTCATCAACAGCTTTCATATGATATCCATATTCTATAAACACACTCTAGGGGTACCCGGGTCCTCGTTTTGGCCTATATCTCGAGGAAATATGCTGTTTTGAGTATTTTCCCGGCAAGTATTCGAATTTTTCTCACCTTTTAAACCTTCCCTAGACCTCCACGAATAATTCAAGACCAAGATAAGATAAATCCGTTCAGCCGTTCTCGAGTTTTAGCAAGACTAACGAACAGCAATTCATTTTTATATATATAGATTAGCGGTACCCGACAGATGATGTTCTGGGTCACCCTGATCCACATTTTGGTCGATATCTCGAAAACGCCTTCACATATACAACAAAGGGCCACTCCCTTTTAAAACCCTCATTAATACTTTTAATTTGATACCCATTTCGCACAAACACATTCTAGGATTACCCTAGGTTCATTTTGCTAAATGGTGATTTTCCCTTATTTTGTCTCCAAGGGTCTCAGGCTGAGTATGTAATGTTCGGTTACACCCGAACTTAGCCTTCCTTACTTGTTTTGTATTAAAAACACTCTATCTGAGCTCAAGTGCAAAACATTTTGACACTAGCTGGGGTTTTTATGAAAAAAAATCGCAAATGGGGCGTTATCAATCGGATTCTGATATAGAGCGTTCTTAAAACCAATTGTGATACAGGGCGTTTTCGAAATGGTAGTTGAGACCGATTTATATTCCACCCGGGAGTCGAAATACTTTATAAGAAGTGTTTTTCTTCCACAAAAGCTTCTCAACAAAAAACATAATTCTTGCAGATGCCATTCAGATTCGGCATAAAATTTGTCCGTAGGTCACGTCACGTCCATTAGTGGAAGATTGCAGAAGGGCACACCATAAATTGACAGCGAAGCTCGGCCTCAATCTCTACGGTGGTATATCGCACTAAGTTATTATTATTATTATTGGATGCAGTTAGAGATGTAATGTATATACTGTATACGATTAGGGCCCGGTTTTTCAGTAGTTGGTTAAGCTTAGCTTATACTAAGTTTGCTTAAACTGTAGTAAAATTTAAACTCTAGTTAAACTACTGAGCAATTTTTCACTCACAGTTTAAGGCCTCTTTGGGTATGCTTTTTTGTGCGGCAACATTAGTTTTTTATTATCTAGATAATTTGTAGACACGGCAACAGCTGGGTTTTTTTTGTGTTTTTTGTTTGTGTTTACCCAACAAAATTTCTCCAGCGAAGCATCTAGTTGCGAAAGTGATATCGAACATCATTATTTAATTATTCTTAAGCCAGATAGATCTCTAGTTGATATCCAACTTCATTCTCCAATCACTATCCTTTGAGAAATTTTTGTAAAATGTATAGTTCTCGAATCTCCAATGTCGAAACCAACCTTTGAGAGATTTTGAGAAATGTATAGTTCTCAAATGAATATTTAACACATTTCTCCAGTAATGAAGAGTAATTAATTAAAAATTAATTATATACATTTTATCATATTTTCCTGAAAATACTGTGGTATGGAATTTTATATTTGAGTCCAGTTACAGAACCACAAGGATTAAGGTATTAAATTTTTTCAACCTAAGTAATAGCATTTTTTGTTTTATAAAAAATTCCCTCTTTTGGTGAGTACGCTACGATTCTCGAGTTGAGCCACTGTTTCGAAACAACTCTTGAGATTTTAGAAGTATGCCTAGTTACGAACATGAGCTCTAATGGTACTCAAGCCCAAATGCTTGTTGTGAGTGTTCGACGCCATTTCGAACGAATGCAAATAACTGATAGGTTAACTAGAGTTTAACCCTGCCAGATCAGCTCAGCTTAAACTTCAGTTAACCCGAAATAACCCACGATTACCATATGGTAACGCAAAAGGTGTCGCTATATTTCCACGAATTAAATCTAAACTGCACAACAAATCTACAAATGAATAACGCTATTTTATACAGAATATCCGTGACTTTCCGCAAAACAAAGCTTTGGTCAGTCTGGGTTCAAATAGTGAAGCTATCGTACGTCAAATTTAAGAAAGAGAAAAAGAAAAGTTGAAAATTCCCGTTTTTTAATATGGCAGGTCTGTAAGTGCGCGATTATAGTAATAATTTTTTAAAACATTTAAATAAAAACTATAAAGGTCGGTAACTAATGAAATAAGTTATTATATTTAAGTTAACTCTTTGCTGGAATTATTTAATTTCTAGTTCTTTTTTACATTTTATTTAAGGCGTTACCATATGGTAACCGTGGGTCGGTTAGCGACAGTTTTTTTGTATTTCATGGGATTTTCTATGCTAGGGTACAGTTTTCTACGCGTTTCAATGGCTTTTCTGTGACTTTTGTAAATTTATCTGATATAATCTGCAGAATTTTTTAAATACAACGACTTTCAGGGGTTTATGGTTGCAACAAATACTTGATTACATTCAATATATACCAACCACTCTATATCGAGACTCCTGTAGACGGAAACATATCAGGCGGAAATGATGCTGAAGATGATTGTGCTGGAATCTCTGATAACGTATGCCCCGCTCAGCTAAAAGGCGGCTGTGAAGTAGTAATGGCTAGTGGACGGCGTTTCGCTTATCCGCTCTTGGCTTATCTCAATTCATGTGGATATAATGTTATGGGAACAGTTCGTGAAAACAGAATTTCAGCAAGCTGTCCACTGGTGGAGAAAAAAACTTCAAGTCAATGGAATGAGGTTACTCGCAATCAATTGAGATGAAAAGCACTGACATATATTTGGTGAAATGGAAAAAATGTTGTGTGCGTGTTATCTACCAGCTTCGGTGAAAATCCGAAATCAATGGCACATCGTTATTCGAAGGTAAGTGGACCAAAATAAATGTACCCTGTCCTTGTGTGATCACGGAATACAATAAATATATGTGCGGAGTGGACGGATTCAATCAAATCATGGCGCAATATCCCTGGCTGTTAGATGCCTATATTAAAAATGCTTGGCAGCTTTATCGGAAAGTGCAACCGACAATGTCTCAATTAGATGGTCCGATGCCATCCCACAGATATGCTCTACAACCAGGTCGAGTGGAACACACTCTTCGTGTTTATCATAGCGGACATATTGTAGTACCATCGAATCGTTGCCGTTGTTCCGGTGAAAGACGCAAAAAGTTAACGGACGAACAGCATGTGTGAAATGCATCGGAGGACTTTGTGGGAAGTGTTTTGCAGGTTACCATACCAAACCATGATTTCAACCTCCTATATTTTAGTTCAGAAAATGTCTTTGGATTATATTTTTATAAACTTATTCTTTCCTTATTTACGGTTTTATAAAACTGTTCAAAACGTCTATTATTATTTCATCAAAAACCTGTACCCTAGACGACCCAGGATTACCATATGGTAACGCTAGTTTTCCGGATTTTCCGGAAAAGCGTAACAGTGAATTAAAAAATGGACATCATTCTCGTGTTCAGGAGGTCAAAATCTATAAGACAGCTTCTTTCCAACTAAATACAGGACAAAAAAAGTTATGGGAACTACCGGGTTAAAGTAGACTGAAAAACTGCGGAATAAGGTTAAGCATAGTTTAATTGACAAACTGAGTTCAACTTGTACTGAAAAACCGGGCCTAAGTATATATCTCGTAATTGAAACTATCTAATCTTATAACTCTATAGATAAACAATTTCTTTATACTTCTTTACTTATTTCGTTATAAACTTACTTATCTTCATATGTATATTTCCGTTCAGCGGCAACAAGCTGACCGTTTCAAGTGCAGTTAGTCGTTGAGGAGCTATAATAATCTGGAGCATTTATCTGGTGCTAACTGCTGTTTTTTTGCACAACTGAATGCACCACTTACCGATATACAAAAGAAAAGCAAGCAGAAAAAAACTTTTCACTTCCTGGTACAAAATGCGTACTAAGATAAATATGAGTTCTGGATTTACATCAATGGACTTTAAAGATTTAAAGCACAAGAATAATTAATCGCGTTAACTACGAATGGAATATTCTCAAATCAAACCCAGCAAATCAAGATTGTTTATTACAATGGTCTTATACCAATTTCACACAGAGTTAATGAAATAATTAATAAAATTTGCAAGTGCTTATTGAACTCAATCTTCCATACAAAACACAAACTCTCAATTATTTCATTATTGCGTCATTGAATATCTAAAAAAGTAAAAAATGTAGTCGATTTGCTTTGTGTTTCGGATTTTATACTCAAGGTAATAATTGATCATCACAAATAAATTAATAAATAGTAAAGGTCGAAAATATTCCACGTTCACCAAATAAACAAAAATCATAGAATGCACCACTTACACAAGAAATATTTTATCAACGAATATTTTCTTTCCATCTGATCCTGCATTTAGCACTAAAAGTAAAATGTAAAATGTTTTTGAAACAAATTCTGAAATATGGCGTTATTCAAACGTTTTCTGAGATAGGTCGTTTTCGAAACGACTGCCGAGATAGGGTGATATTCCATTCAGCAGTCGATATGTGAAAACCACTTCAGAGCACAAAAGGGCATAGCTAATGGCGTTTCCTTTTCTGAAAAAAAGGTTACGCTGGTTTCACTCCCACTTTTAATTGTTATTTGGTGCTCTGCAAAATGGCTGAGATTGTAGGTAATAGTGTTCCTTTTTCTTTTTCAGATGAAAATACGCGAAAGAACACACATACTTCTGAGAGAACTCAGTCTTCTGCTCCACCTCTCTCTCTCTCTCTCTTTCACCCTTCCCACTATCCCTTTTCCTAACCATTTTTATACCCAGTTGTACTTGTACATATAGCTTTGATTGTATAACTGTTGGTTTTACAGGTATAAAGGAATCGAGATAGATATAGACTTCCATACATCAAAATCATCAGTATCGAGAAATATTTGATTAAGCTATGTCCGTCCGTCTGCCCATCTCTTAACACAATAACTTGGGCAAATATTGAGATATCTTCGTCAAATTCCTTATACGGGCTTATCTGGACCCAGAAGGATTGGTATTGAAAATGAGCGAAATCGGAAAAAATTAGATAATTAATGAAATTTGGTAGGTGTATTGGTTTTATGACCCAAAACATAAATTGCAAATATTTTTGAATATGGGCGTGGCACCATTTTAGAAGAAGAAGATTTGGAAGTTTAACAAGCCGTAAATCAAAAGCCGTTAAAGATATTACACTGAAATTTGGCAGAGACACTATCCTTGCCAAATTATATAGACTGAGTGAAGATCATCAAAACCTGTTTAAGGCCACGACAAACAAAGTTTGCAATAACTCTATGGTATTTAACTACATTTGACTGATATTCTACCCCAGTAGTGGTATGGTTGGCGTGACCCGCTTCTTTTTTGTTACTCTTTCCAAAATACTTTTCATACTTTTAATACCATAAGTCGAACAAAAATCTTACAGTCCGAACATTTTTTGCACAGCTACAACTGTTTGCTCTGAAAATGCGCGAAATCGCCTGAAAGCCACTCCTAACCGCTCAAGTTCATAAGTGGTAGCCTCTGTATCCTTTTCGCTTCTTGTGAACGAAAATGAGTTCAGAATAGAACCATATACGTATTATTGCGCAGCCTTATAACTCTATTAACCACACAAAGCAAACAAAAACAGCGTTTCAAGTGCACAGCTGGGTATGTAATGTTCGGTTTCACACGAACTTAGATGTTCTTACTTGTTCACCGTGTTCTTCTTCTCTCCTTTACCCTCTCTCTAATCCTTTCTATCACCTTTTCTTGTCTTCACCTTTCTAGCCCTCTACTTCGATGCCTCATATCTTCCATCTCTTCTTTATTTCCTTTTTCCCCTGTCACTCATTTCTTTCGTTTATAGGAGGACTTAATTAAGTATTGGATATTAAAATGAAATATTTTGAAAAATACAAATTTTCTGCAACGGGGTTGGTACAACAAACTTGACAAAATCGCATACTCCTATATATCCTTAAGATACTCATGCCCAACCTTGTCCAGATACTGACCTTTTATATCTTAAGTAGAAGACCGGCAGACGTTGTCCTGCCCTAAATTTGGCCTATCTGCATACATTTTAATAATCTTTTTCCGTCTGACTCTGCCCTCCCCCCCTCTTCACTTTTTCCTAATCCTTTATTCACTCCTCCCTCCGTCTTTTTTGTTTCATCTATCTCCATCTTCGTCTCATTCTATCTCTTTCTCAATATCCTTCTCTCTTTTCTCTTTCTTATTTTATTCCAGTCCCAGTCCCAGTCCCACTCCGAGTCTCAGTCCCAGTCCTAGTCCTAATCCTAGTCCCAGTCCGTCTCTGGATAATATATTACTCTGTACTAAAGCACTCATCAACAGCTTTCATTTGATATCCACATTGTATAAACACATTCTAGAGGTACCCGGGTCCACGTTTTGGCCTATATCTCGAGACCCGAGTCACCCAGGGGTATGAAAATTACCATCTACTAAAGCACTCATCAACAGCTTTCATTTGATATCCATATTCTATAAACACACTATAGGGGTACCCGGGCCCACGTTTGGCCTATATCTCGAGACCCTAGTCACCCAGGGGTATGAAAATTACCCTGTGCTAAAGCACTCATCCACAGCTTTCATTTGATATCCACATTCTATAAACACATTCTAGGGGTACCCGGGTCCACGTTTTGGCCTAGATATATCTCGAGACCCGAGTCACCCAGGGGTATGAAAATTACCATCTACTAAAGCACTCATCAACAGCTTTCATTTGATATCCATATTCTATAAACACACTATAGGGGTACCCGGGCCCACGTTTTGGCCTATATCACGAGACCCTAGTCACCCAGGTGTATGAAAATTACCCTCTGCTAAAGCACTCATCCACAGCTTTCATTTGCTATCCACATTCTGTAAACACATTCTAGGGGTACCCGGGTCCACGTTTTGGCCTATATCTCGAGACCCGAGTCACCCAGGTGTATGAAAATTACCATCTACTAAAGCACTCATCAACAGCTTTCATTTGATATCCATATTTTATAAACACACTAAAGGGGTACCCGGGCCCACGTTTTGGCCTATATCTCGAGACCCTAGTCACCCAGGGGTATGAAAATTACCCTCTACTAAATCACTCATAAACAGTTTTCATTTGATATCCATATTCTATAAACACATTCTAAGGGGCCCGGGTCCACGTTTTGGCCTATATCTCGAGACCCTAGTCACCCAGTCACCTATCCTATATCTCAAGTTGGATCAAACTACACACGGGGTGCAAAACAAATTGAAAATCGGTTCAGTAGTAGGAGTCCATTGGCCTCAAACATAGTGACACGTGTTTTTTATATATTAAGATTATCCCAATTTTTCCTTCGCCTCACCGGCACCGCCCACTTGGGTTTATAATTGAAATAAAAAGTATCCCAAAGCTAAAGTTAAGTAGTTTGGTAGAACGCCGCGCCCGTATATATATATGTATATTTTTACAAAAGATTTTTATATATTTTTATAATTCTTTTTAGTAAAATATTTTTTCGCGGATTTATGTTCACAGTTATTAATATTCATTTGTAATGTATTATCCCTTTATATAGTAAATGTACATATGCACGACATACCCACATTTTTATGTATTTCCTGTGAAATCCAAACCCCACATACCAAACATATTTATATCCAGCAATTAAAGCGGCGCCGACATGACTCCACCACAAAAGAAACAAAATGATATTTACTGAATGTCTTTCACCCGTTGGCTTAAAATACTTGCAAATGTTTTTCGAAAAGCAAAATCCTTAGGGTGTGCTTAAGTCTAAATGGAATAGATTTTTTTATTTGGTCAGGGGTAGGCTTCAGAGTTCTGATGTTTGTTTTGAAGTAAAGGAAAATTACAGCTCACATAATAAAAGAAAAAAACATAAACTTGCAGGGATATATGTATGTTGAATACATGTACAACAAAATAACTGTACCCATGACTATGACTGTAACTAAGTTTGCAATCTATAGCACAATTGTGAGTATGCGAAAGGGCAATCACTTTCAATTTTAGAAGACAATGGTTTAAGGTCACCTACTCGTATATATGCTATTAGTTGAATCTGGCGACGTTTGTCTCGTTTCTGCGTACAATATCCGAGGGAAAACGAAACAATTTCGATAAAGTGATGGTCGCTGTAAAAGTCTATGAGATATAGAAAGAACTTTCGTCGAATATCGAAAGATAAGTTCATCCAGCAAACGCAAACATTTTCGGTGAGACAAGAGACCGAAAAAGGTAAAGCCTGACAAATGAAATGCGGGATGTCGAAACTAAACAAGCTGCCTAAGCAAATCCATAAAAAGCAGTTGTTAGACGATCTTGCATGCTTAAGCGAGGTGAGCTATGATGTATCTCTTCAAGCATCAAAAGAATTATACTCGAGATGAAGCTGCGGGATCCACATACCGGAATTGTCATGAAATTATCCCAAAAATAAAGACCCGGATAGTTTCCAAATGCTGCCGGTCGCTTGCGGCCAAGTATCCTCTGGGTAGCCGCTAAACACCCGTTTAGCGGTGAGCTAATGTGAGAAGGCAACAACCTGGCTAGGCCACTCTGACATAATCGTTTTAAGGGCTAGCCGGGGGAGATTTCATCGGCAGCGTCTGTACACCTCTAGGTGCGGCTGCAAGCGGGCGTCTGTCTTGGAGCAAGCGGCTCGCTATATAAACGTGCCAAGTAATATTTTCACCCCCGCTGGGCTTGGGACCCGCCACGTAAAACCATACTCCAATGAAATATAACAACACGCCTCGGATAAATACACTCTCTATTGATGACGACCATGGCAACCGTTTGAAGGACAATGAATTGAGGGCATGCACCTGGAACGTCCGCTCCCTGAATGGGATTGGTGCAGATGCCCGGCTGGTTGAGGTCCTCGTCAAAGCAAAATCTGACATCACCGCCATCAAAGAAATGCGTTGGACGAAGCAAGGAAGAAAGAAGATCAAAAATTGTGACATATATTGGAGTGGCCATGCGAATAAGCGCAGTTTCGGCGTCGGATTCGTGGTGGGAGAGAGACTTTGTCGCCAAGTTCTGGCGTTCACGCCTGTGGACGAGCGTCTCGCCGCTATTCGAATAAAAGCAAATTTTTTTAATATATCATTCATCTGCGCCCATGCGCCGACAGAGGAGAAAGACGATGAGGTGAAAGACACTTTTTATGAAAAATTAGAACGCACATCCGAGCGCTGCCCCCGTCATGATATAAAAGTCGTGCTTGGCGACTTTAACGCCAGGGTGGGCAAAGAAGGTGTTTTTGGCCCTACAGTCGGAAAGTTCAGCCTACACAATGAAACTTCTCCTAACGGACTGAGGCTGATTGACTTTGCCGGTGCTCGAAACATGGTCATATCAAGCACGAGGTTCATGCATAAAAAGATACATCAAGCTACATGGCTGTCTCCTGATCGAAATACTCGCAATCAGATCGATCACGTTGTGATAGACGGACGGCATGCCTCCAGTGTTTTAGATGTGCGAACGATCCGAGGACCTAACATCGATTCGGACCATTATCTCGTTGCAGCCAAAATACGCACCCGCCTCAACGCGGCTAAAAACAAGGAACAAAAAACACAAGGAAAGCTAGACGTCGAAAAGCTTCAATCACAACAGACTGCCAATGATTTCGCAACTCGACTCTCACACCTGCTCTCTGAGGGCACAACTCATCCTGAAGGAATACAGGAGCAGTGGGAGCATATCTCCAAAGCACTTCATACTGCCGCCGAGGAAAAAATTGGTTACCGGCGGCCACGAAAAAACAACTGGTATGATGAAGAATGCCGCGTTGCAACCGAAAGAAAAGACGCTGCCTACAGGGCTACGTTAAAAGCGAGCGCGACAAGAGGAGTGTGTGAACGCTATCGTGAGTTGAAAAGGGAAGCGAGACGCCTTTTCAGGAAGAAAAAAGCAGAAGCAGAAAGGCGTGAGTGCGAGGAGCTTGAGCTGCTAGCCACCAGGAATAACGCCCGAAAATTCTACCAAAAAATACGGCGACAGACGGAAGGTTTTAAGACCGGGGCAAACTCCTGTAGGAATGAAAACGGCGACCTTGTAACTGATGTCCAGAGGGTGCTTAGATTATGGAGGGAACACTTCTCTGCTCTCCTAAATGGAGGCGGCAATTCACCGTGCAGAGATGAAGAACCCGATCCCGCAATCGATGATGATGGAATATATGTCCCCCCGCCCGATTATGACGAAGTTAGAATAGCAATAACCAGATTGAAAAACAACAAGGCCGTGGGCGCTGATGGATTGCCTGTGGAGCTATTCAAGTTCGGCGGCGAGGAGTTGGTAAGGCGCGTGCAGCAGCTTCTTAGCAAAATATGGGCGGACGAAAGCATGCCCGACGGTTGGAATCTAAGTGTTCTTTTCCCAGTCCACAAGAAGGGGGATACTGCAAAATGCACCAACTATCGTGGAATCAGCCTTCTTAATATCGCATATAAGGTCCTTTCAAGTGTATTGTGCGAAAGATTGAAGCCCACCGTGAACCGGCTGATTGGACCTTATCAGTGCGGCTTCAGACCTGGTAAATCTACCATCGACCAGATTTTCACAATGCGCCAAATCTTGGAAAAAATCCGTGAAAAGAGAATCGACACACATCACCTCTTCGTCGACTTTAAAGCCGCCTTCGACAGCACGAAAAGGAGCTGCCTATATGCCGCTATGTCTGAATTTAGTTTCCCCGCAAAACTTATACGGCTGTGCAAAATGGCGTTGAGCAACACCATCAGCTCAGTCAGAATTGGGAAGGACCTCTCCGAGCCGTTCGAAACTAAACGAGGTTTCAGACAGGGTGACCCCCTATCGTGCGATTTCTTTAATTTGATGCTGGAGAAAATTATACTAGCTGCAGAACTTAACCGCACTGGAACAATATACTATAAAAGCGTGCAATTACTGGCATATGCTGATGACATTGATATCATCGCCCTAAACACCCGCGCTGTTAGTTCTGCTTACTCCAAGCTGGAAAAAGAAGCGGTAAAGATGGGTTTGATGGTGAATGAGGACAAAACGAAGTACCTGCTGTCATCGAGCAAAGAGTCAGCGCATATGCGCCTTGGCAACCACGCTACTGGTGGCAGCCATAATTTCGAAATAGTAAAAGACTTCGTTTATTTGTGAACCAGCATCAACACTAGCAACAACATCAGCACTGAAATCCAGCGAAGAATCAATCTTGCCAATAAATGCTACTTTGGACTAGGTAGGCAATTGAAAAGTAAAGTCCTCTCTCGGCGAACGAAAATCATACTCTACAAGTCACTTATCGTACCCGTCCTGCTATATGGGGCAGAAGCATGGACCATGACAACAGCAGATGAAGCGGCCTTGGGAGTGTTCGAGAGAAAAGTTCTTCGAAAGATTTATGGACCTCTACGCGTTGGCGATGGCGAGTACCGAAGAAGATTTAATGATGAGCTGTACGAGCTATAAGCAGACATCAACATAGTCCAGCGAATTAAAACGCAGCGGCTGCGCTGGCTAGGCCATGTTATGCGAATGAAAGATGATGCTCCGGCCAAGAAAGTGTTTCTATCGGAACCCGCCTATGGAAGCAGAGGTAGAGGGCGGCCCCCACTCCGTTGGAAGGACCAGGTGGAAAACGATTTAAACTCCCTTGGTGTGACCAATTGGCGCCGGCTGGCGGAGCGAAGGAGCGACTGGCGCGCCTTGTTGGACGGCCATAACCGTTTAGACGGTTAAGCGCCAATTAAGTAAGTAAGTAAGAAATACCTAAGATTATCCTGAAATGATACCCAAAAAAAAAAAACTCAAAAAATTATTTCGAAAAAGTTCTGAATCATTCGAAAGGAATCCCGAAAAAATATCGAAAGAGTGCCAAAATTATCTTAAGTTCATAACAAATTAGATCCAAAATCATACCAAAAACCATCCTAAAATATCCCCAAGAGAAACGCGAACTATATTCCTGAAACAATGCTGAAATTGTTTCGAAAGAGTTCTAAAAAGATAAAGAAAACAATTACGGAATAATGCAAAAAAAACAAAATAGTTCCAAAATGATGCCAAAAACAATTCCAAAATTATTCTAAACACAATCCCGCAACTATCCAGAATAATTTTTGAAATTAACCCGAAAACAATACCGAAAAACTTCTTGAAATAGTCACGAACCCCACCTCGTAACCATTCGGAATAAAATACAACAATCACAAACATTTGCGAAACTAACCTGAAATTGTGTCAAAATAGTTAAAAAACGATCCAGAAATCAGTCACGGAATGATGCAGAGACAATACCGCCTTGTGCCTTCTAGACTGTCGGCGCAATTGGTTGAAATTTGATACAGGAGTACCGCTTCAGCTAGGTTAATATCTAACAATCTTTTCTTTCCAGGAAGCTGTCCTTTCAGGTTAATATTTGAGATAGTTTTTCTTCCAGGGCTAAAAAATTGTATGAATGATGCGGAGTGGAGGGTGATAGGAATAGAGAAGGAGGCAGAGGGAGAGGTAGAAAACATGAGAGCTAGTTATAATTAACCAAAATGGATTTTTAAAACAAAGAGTGATGTATGAAATTTATTTATTTGCGGCAGCAACGTGTCGGGTAATAGCTGGCGGCCGTTATTTTAGAAGAAATAATAGAAAAAATTGCAAGACTGTTTCCACTGTGATGTCGATACACACTTTTGACCATATACATAATTTTGGGTTGTACACGAACTTAGATTTCCTTGCTTATTTTTAGTGTTAAGTTTTTCTTTCACACAAAATTTTCACACAATAAGCGCGTGGATTAATGGACTGCCACCAACATTTCATTTCACTTAACGCCGATTGCTTTTTTCTAGCACTTTTTATGGTGTGTAAGTACCAAACATAGATTTACAATTGAAAAGAGAAAATTTGCAATGATAAACTTGGTTCGAGAAAAAAAAAAGCAAATCATAAGTTAATTGTTGTTAACTTGACGCTATTTAGTCGTGCACAAGCACGCAAAGATTACAAAGCTGATATTGTTTGATGCTGCTGAAAGCAGTAAAGAAAATAATACAGAAACCAATGAAAAACAATAACGCATAAATGTAAAGTAGGAAAAAGAAAGAAGCAATGTGGAAAAAAAGTTTACGAAATTAATTTGAAGTACTTTCAGACGCTGTAAAGTGAATGGCACTTTGAGCAATTGCAATTGTAAGCAAAAGTGATGAGCTTAACAGGGGCACAAAAACACTATACTGTCATTAAACAACAATAATAGCAACAACATATCATCTTCTCTTTCCTCTCGACTTCTTCCTCCACGCAATCAAACATTGACCATCAACGTCAAATTTATATTGCAAACACCATCACCATCGCCATTAGCAATGCTACTCGGATGGTGGTGAAGATGTCCTCATTCGACGTCAAACACTACCATATGCCGGCACATATATGCATATAAAGCTTGTAGTGAAATATATACTAAACTAGCAGACCAGGCACCAGGTCCACCTGTATAACTTTTAAGCAGTTTTTACCTATTACCCTCCCTTCCCCTTTCTACCCCTTTTCCTCATCTTTTTATTTACTTTTCCCTCTGCCTTTCTCTTTTTCTCAGTCTCTTTCTCCCTCTCCTTCTTTTCCCTCACTTCCTTTCCACTCTATCTATCCATATCTCTCTATCTTCATCTAACTCTATCTCTTTCTCCTTCCCACTTTTCCCTTCTCTCTAGATCTTCTTGTTTTTCTCCATCCCTTTTTCGCAGTCCCAGTCTCAGTGACACTCCCAGTCGCAGTCCCAGTCCTAGTCCAAGTCCCAGTCTCAGTGCAACTCCCAGTCGCAGTCCCAGTCCTAGTCCAAATCCAAGTCCCAGTCGGTCACGCCTCCATTTCCCGAAAAAATGTCAAAAACACTAATTTAGGCAAAGGGCTACATAGATGCCCACTTTCAGGCAAATCGAACCGTGAATAGAATTTATTCGAATAGATCGTCCCTAGTCCAATTCCCGGAAAGAAACTTCATAGCAACGCTTTCAAGTTGGATCAAACTGCACACGGTATGCAAATTTGATTGAAAACGATTAAATAGCTTAGGAGTCCATCGCGGACAAACAACGTGACACGAAATTTATATATGTTAGGATGTCGGAAAAAAGACTACCTAATTTGGAACCAGAGTTGTCTGAATGAGATTGAGTTATGTCGACGAAGGTCCAACTTGTTACAAGTACTTAACAAAACCTTTTTAGTAATACAAAAGTGTCTGAACTTCGTAACAAGGCAGTACAACTTTCTATTACGATTTTCCTATTGCTTTTATGGATATGAAGATCAGTTACCTGGGTAGTCGTACTTGGGATTCATACTATTTTGCTGTGGAGTAATTTACTACTAGTTGTTTTGACTGCAGGGTGCAAATGTTTGTTAAACGGGTATTTGGATGAAGCTGAGAAGTTAACCCATTCACTTACTTTTATGATATGCGAATGTAGCTCAGCCGCCCCGCATATGTGATATGCATCGTTGGCTTTCAACGACGACGACAATGCAAGTGTGCAACATTTTGCTGCAAGTTGTGCGAAAATTCACTTTTACATATGTATATGAAGGTATATGAATATATGCAGTGTTGTACAAAACATCGGCAGTAAAACATCATACGTTTTGATTTCTAGAGTTGGCAAATATTGGTGTTCTTGTTATTTCGTCACAGAGACTTAAAGATCACAGTAAATTGCAGCGATAATAGCCGCGGTTGAGTAACTATTACAACATCTGTGACTCGTTCACAATCATTCGCGCAATCACTGCTCTCGTCACAGGAGCAATTAACTGCGACAAAATGAATCAATTGATCTGTGATATTTGTGCGACTAAGTGACTAAGTAGCAGTAGATGACTCAGTCACAGTTTAAAACTACGACTTTTATAAAGACTGATATTCAAAGCAAACGTAATGAAATTACTTCTATCACGGTTCAATCACAGTCAGGGATACAAATCGCTGCGTCTGAAAAGTCACAAATCACGTGGTTTTTCGAAAATTCCCAAATATTTTCTCAGTGAGATCTTATTATTGGGGCATATGCGACGTTTTAAATAGGTCCGCGGATAGAACTAGTTCTACAAAAAATCACGTCAATATCTGTATTCACTCGTCAAGTGGAACTGCGGTTTCCATAGACAATGCCAGAGAGATAGCAAACAGGTTTGGCCTGACTTGTGTTCCAAATCATAAATTGTGGGTTGGACCATAGATCCGTGATGTGAGTGAGAGTGGAAGTGACTAGGAGTGGGAGTTTGAGTGGAAGTTGAAGTGAGAGTGGAATTGGGAGCAGGAGTGGGAGTAAGAGTGGAAGTGCGAGTTCCAGTGCGAGAAGGTGAATAAGAATGAGAGAAGATGAGAAGAAAAGTGAAGAGAGTGAGGGGAATATTTAAATGAGGAGGTTACACTGAAATGACAGCCCTTGTGCAGAAAAATCACGAGTCGCTCCAGTTCATAGAACCGGCCGCCATGTGAAGCGTAAGGGTTATCTTCCTAGCCTTTCCAGTTATGTCAATTCTCAAAATCCTCGGCGACCTTATTTACAATATAGTATATTGAATATACACAAAGCAAATGTCGAACATATTGGACACCTACGTCGATGGCATTACTGTACCAACTGTCTTACATTCAAATACTGGGTGTGACGTTCGATTGGGATCTACATTTCGGCGAGCATGCAGCTGAAATTGTACCTAAAGTCCCTAGCTGTAACAAAAGCTTCAAGTCGCTTGCCTGCAGCACTTGGGGCAAAGATAAGGAAACTCTCATAACAACTGAAGCAATTAGTCGGCCGCTTGTATGCAACGCGTCCCCAATATGGTCGCCTAAAAGAAACACACTGGCGGGAAACTGCAGGCCTGCTGCAACAATGCGCTCAAACCTGCGACGGGATGTCTTCTTATGTCCCCACAACAACATCTACACTGTGAGGCGAGAATACTTATCACAAAGGAGAAAACTGAAATGCTGAACAAACAATTTCTGTTGATTACCTCGAAACATGGCCATACCAATAGTAATCTGATATAAGAGGCGCCGCCTTCCAGAAACTTAAGGAGACATCTCCGTAAGTACTATGAAAAAATGTGGCAATTAAGAATTCAGCCGTATGAAGAAAAGGAGCATGACAAGGCCTTCAGAGACATACACAAAAAGACGTGGGACTACTATGCCAGCAATTTCCCAAATAACACCGTTCTTAAAGACGAGTTTTGGGACTCGCAGTTATGCAGAATCAGATACATACCCAATGTGTCGCACCTCTTGGATGGGGCGAAGCACTGCTACATCAATAACAACAATAGGAGAATTTTTAAATATATAACAGCCATATTTAAGGCTGGAAAAGTCAGATGTTGTTTATTAATTTAATGTTGAAGAAATAATATTGTCGTAAGTACTACAAATTGTTTCACAACACTGTACATAGTACAGAATGAAAACTAGTCTTTTAACTTATTCTGGGACATGAAAAAGCATTGAAAATAAGTTCGAAGTAGGTATATTTCTACGTAGCTAAGCTATGAGCAACATATTTGTTGCAATTATTATTTTGACTATTTTGTTTATTTCCATGCGTTTGTTTGTTAGATGCCGTTGCATGTTCATAACTACTTTGTTGTAGCGGTGTTACACAAAGTGGCTACAGTTCACGCATGCTTGCTTGCCTTATATCCCACTTACCACACTCACTCCCCCTCACACACAAGGAACTATTAATTGTGAGCGCTGTCCATGGCCGTGTGCAACGGATTCATGCACAACTTGCCACATATCTGCATTTGCAAGTATCGAGCATGAGTTGGTACTCGTTATACCCGTATTTAAGATCATACCGCCCATAATTTATTAATTTACATATCTACGTGCATACACTCAAACTTAGTACCAATTGTATGGAGTGGCACATTTGAATATTTTATGGCTCTTTCCAATTGCTATTTGATTGCAAGTCAGGAATGCAATCCTCCTTTTGTATGCCTTGAACATTTTATGGGTGTGTGCAAAGTCTTTTGTTATGCGTAATTCTGTATGACCTCTCAAGTTTATTTGAGTCTAGCGCTTAGTTAGTTCTAATATATACTTCTGCATTTACAATAGTTATTTGCTTATGCCGTGTAATAATTTTGTTCAAACATTATTCTCGAGATCCCACTTCATTGATTTATTAGTTTTTAACACGAAAATCCAGAACTAGCAAAGTAGGGCAAAGTTTGAAATTTAAGGGTGTGTGAACTGTGTAGTGCACATTTTGGATTACAAGTACAGTTAAAAATTAAATAAAGGAGTATATTTTTTAATTTCTACCTTGTAATAGTAAAATATCACTCGTTGCCACATTAACACTTTTTGGCCTAAATAACACTGGTCAACAACATTTTTGTACATGGGTCGTGCGTATATTTTTATACTCAGTTGAGCAGAGCTCACAAAGTATATTAACTTTGATTGGATAACGGTTGGTTGTACAGGTATAAAGGGATCGAGATAGATATAGACTTCCATATATCAAAATCATCAGGATCGAAAAAAAATTTGATTGAGCCATGTCCGTCCGTCCGTCCGTCTGTCCGTTAACACGATAACTTGAGTAAATTTTGAGGTATCTTGATGAAATTTTGTATGTAGGTTCCTGAGCACTCATTTCAGATCGCTATTTAAAATTAACAATATCGGACTATAACCACGCCCACTTTTTCGATATCGAAAATTTCAAAAAACCGAAAAAGTGCGATAATTCATTACCAAAGACGGATAAAGCGATGAAACTTGGTAGGTGAGTTGAACTGATGACGCAGAATAGAAAATTAGTAAAATTTTGGACAATGGGCGTGGCACCGCCCACTTTTAAAAGAACGTAATTAAAAACTTTTGCAAGCTGTAATTTGGAAGTCGTTGAAGATATCATGATGAAATTTGGCAGGAACGTTACTCCTATTACTATATGTATTACCAAAAACGAAAAAAAATGCCATAATTCTATACCAGATACGAAAAAAGGGATGAAACATGGTATTTGGATTGGTTTATTGACGCAAAATATAACTTTAGAAAAAACTTTGTAAAATGGGTGTGACACCTACCATATTAAGTAGAATGAAAATTACAGGGCGAAATAAAAAACCCTTAAAATCTTGGCAGGAATACTGTTCGTGGTATTATATATATAAATAAATTAGCGGTATCCAACAGATGATGTTCTGGGTCACACTGGTCCACATTTCGGTCCATATCTGGAAAACGCCTTCACATATACAACTACCACCACTCTCTTTTAAAAGCCTCATTAATACCTTTAATTTGATACCCATATCGTACAAACACATTCTGGAGTCACCCCTGGTCCCCTTTATGGCGATAACTCGAAAAACCGACCACCTATAGAACTAAGGCCCACTCCCTTTTAAAGACTAATTAACGCCTTTCATTTGATACCCATATCGTACAAACAAAGTCTAGAGTCACCCCTGGTCCACCTTTATGGCGATATCTCGAAAAGGCGACCACCTATACAACTACCACCACTCCCTTTTAAAACCGTCATTAATACCTTTAATTTGATACCCATATCGTACAAACACATTCTAGAGTCACCCCTGGTCCACCTTTACGGCGATATCTCGAAAAGGCGTCCACCTATAGAACTAAGCCCCACGCCCTATTAAAATACTCATTAACACCTTTCTTTTGATACCCATATTGTACAAACGCATTCTAGAGTCACCCCTGGTCCACCTCTATGGCGATATCTCGAAAAGGCGTCACCTATAGAACTAAGGCCCACTGCCTTTTAAAATGTTCATTAACCTCTTTCATTTGATACACATGTCATACAAACATATTCCAGGATTACCCTCGGTTCATTTTCCTACATGGTTATTTTCCCTTGCGTTGTCACCATAGCTCTCAACTGAGTATGTAATGTTCGGTTACACCCGAACTTAACCTTCCTTACATGTTTTTATTGCTTTTCCACCCAGAAATAAGAATATGAACATAAAAAAGTTTTTGATTTGGTTTTGTTCGAAAAAAATTTGAAAAACGAAAAAAAATGCTTTTTCCTGCCATATTCGGTAACCTTTTCTCTTATTAACGTCCAAATATAGTCCCCCATCATGCTTTCCGTATACTGGCCTTGGTAGCGTTTCTCAAACTCCATTATATCTTGATGGAATCGCTTCCCCGTGTTCTTCTGAATAAGCTCCCATATTATCTTTGAATTTATCCAGATGTGAATGTAACATGTGCATCTTTAGCGACATTCTACATCCGATGGCGGAAAAATTCGTAATCATGCCAGTTATCAGCTCATCATAATTTTCATCCCTATGATTTCCAAGAAAGCCATGAACTACTGCCTTAAAACTGTTCCACGCTAGTTTCTACTCATTGCTAAGTAGGTCCGGGAAAATATCGCAGTTCATAATTTTTTTTATTTGAGGGCCAACAAAGACTCCAGCTTTAATTTTCGCCTCTGACAGCTTTGGAAAAAAAGTCTGCAAATATTTGAAACCTTTAGACTCAATATCAAGAGCCTTCACAAGTTGTTTAATAAGGCCCAATTTAATATGCAATGGCGACATCAATATATTTTTAGGATCGACAATTGTTTCATGTTTAATATTAAATCTTCCCACTCCATACTCAGTACGTTCAGCCAATGTTTTTGGCGATAGTGGGCGGCATCATTTCTGCTATCCCATAGGCAAAGATAACACTTGTATTCCGTATATTTGATTGCAGTTAATAGCATTTTAATACTGTCATAATTTTCTTTGAGATATATGGAATGTGCCAATGGAATAGATGGAAATTTGTTCCCATTGTGTAGTAGAACTGCTTTTCGACTTTTTGTTGAGCTGTCGATAAAGAGGCGAAATGCATTTGTATTACAAGGAATACCAATTGCTTCAAATAAACCTTTCACGTCATAGCAAAAACAGAGTCCATCTTCCTTACTGTAGAAACAAGAAAATTCTTCATGACGATTTCTTTTCCAAGATATTCGAACATCAGAAGTAAGTAAATTTCGTTGTTTAAGCCGCGATGCTAATAACTCTTCTTTGTCTTTTGATAGATTTAAGTCTCTTATTAAGTAATTGAGATCTTCAGAGTTGATGAGATGTGGTATTCCTGGTTCAAATTGAAGAACAAATTCGGAATGTACGGATGCAGGTGAACTCGGTGTTTGAAAGCTTCCTTGAGGGAATAGTTGCTTTTCCAACACAGGCGGATCAAGTACAGGTCTTTGTTCCGAATGTGGTACTGGAGCGGATGTCGAAGGTAGTTCCAGATATATTGTTTTCCTTAAACGTTTCCCTTTCAGTGGCTTCACTACAAAAAAATAGCAATCAGTGTCATGATTACTCGGTTCCCTCCAAATCCTCGGCACTGCGAACTTCATGGCTCTTTTCTCACCCTGGTACCAAACTATAATAAAACGTAAAGCATTTCATAACAATTTCAGTTATTATGCAATTATATAAATGTAGATATATATATATATATATATGAAACAGTTAGTACAATAAAAAAGATAAAATAAACTTACGCTCCAGAACGCTTCTGCAAGAGTTACATGAAACATATGGAGCCCATTTTTTGTCCTGGTTTTTAACAGGTAGACCGAAGTAGGTTTTTAGTTAAATCAAACTTTTTTTGTCTTCATTTAATACATTCGCCACATATATAGCAAAACGAATTAGCCGCTCGTTTACAACTTCTCGAAGACATCATTCCTTTGTGATATGCAAAAACATAGTGTCGCCCACAACGACTGACCCAAGAAACTACAGCTTCTTAAAAAAAATTTTACTTACAAAAACGCTAACAGGTAGCTAACATGCACTATTGCTAGGCCTGCCAATCCGTCAGTAAAAGTTTCGATGAGTTTCTTAATATGTACTTAACGAATTGCCAAATCTACCTAAAATCATGTGTATCTGGGACTTTTATCTCCTTTTTACTGTTTCTGAGCCACATTTTTTTGGTTTTTTTTTATGATGTGCTTTAAGTAGATCCTTTTTCGATGCATCGCTGCATCAGGTAGTTACCCGCCGCCCTCTATCGACCGAAATAGCGCGAAAAGACCTATATTAGCCTGGTGCAAAAATGCAAAATTTTCAAATCGCTATAACTTCTACAAAACCAAATATTTTTGATTCGTAATTGCATTTTTTTATAGAATTGAACAAAGAATCCGAATATATAAGGCAAAACCCATGTACAAAAAAAAATTTTTTTTGTTGACCTGTGTAATTCGCCACAATATGGAACATGTGTTCGTTCCTTCGTACCAAAGGCTTACAGTGTTGTTGACGCTGCTTTGCAGAAGGGTCCATGATACTATTTTTCTTCGCCGAATGTGACGCACTTGCACCAGGAAGTCCCTGATATAATAACAAACATTTGCCAATCTCCATCGAAATTTACTCTCGATAGTTTTATAATGCAAATGAAAGATGACGCTCCGGCTAAGAAAGTATTTTTATCGAGGAAGGAAGAAAATGAAGGGGGACGTATTTGGTATAGTTTTTGTCTATCTAGAGAGTACTTCACTTTTCAACTGCCTACTCAGTCTCTCTATTGTTCTCTTGTGTGCAAAGGTGATTCTTCGTTGGTTAGCAGTACATAATCTTCCCAACCCAAGTACCTAATCGTGAATAGTACCACTAACTATGACCTACGCGCTGAGGCCAACTGAGTACAAATATCCAAATTAACTTTCCCATCGCGAGATCTTTATAATAATTACTGTTATTAACTTCAAGCGCCCGTAAACAAATTTGAAATTATTTTACTTACAACAACAACTACTTACTCAACTACTGTTACTTACCGCGTTGATTATTTGTTGTTGCTGTCGCAGTTGTACTGCCATTATTGCCAATATTTGAATTGGAATTTGATGAATTACTGTAGAAATTGTTTGAGCTATTGGTGTGACTATTCGAATTTCTATTAGACGATGTTAACGGTGAACCGACAATGTTGTCAACATCACCACTAGCAACGGTGTCAGTGCCGGTCCTGATGGGATTGTTGCCAATAGTACGTCCCACAGTTGCAGTGTAACCCGCAACTTCGTTGGTGGTTGTTGCTGCAGTGTTTGTATTGATGTCTGGTTGTGTTGTTGTTGTCATTTTTTTGTTTTTTATTTTTTGCGAATTCTCTTTTTTTTTTTTATTATAATAAAACTTGCGGCCTGGCAACCTAACCAAGCAGGCAGGCAGCCTCGCAGGAAGGCTGTTATTTGCTGTCCGCCTTTTTTTTAAATTTGTTATTGCTTTTATTGTTGTGTTGACCAGCAACGTGCAACACCCTTCCTATTGAACGGAAAGTGCTGTACACGCTGGCAAATAGCTTGATAGCTTCTCGTAGTCGCTTGCACGTTTGAGGCTTGGTCTATGTCGAAAGTAAAAAAAAAATGTGTAAAATATTAGGCTAAAATTGGCCAACGGAGGGAGTTTTGCAAGGTATAAAGTTAACTGAAAGGTGAATTCATAGCAACTCGCAGCTGTAGCTAATATTTATGAAGTAAACTTTTTCGTATTACTTTTTTAACGCTTTTGGCTTTAATGTGCCACAGCAGTCAAGTTAAGGCCATTTGAGTTCAATTTTATTTCGAATGAATGTCAGCGTCATAGTCGTAATATTTGCACATTTGACAGCTGTTACATTTGTTAGTAGTGTTGATTTTACGGTTTGTTGTTGTTATGGTTATAGCATAATCTACACCTTTTTATTATATTTTGCTCGCGTCCGCTGGGTTGGTGTTTTTGGCACCGCAGATTCTTTGTTTATATTTATTTTTTAGTAAACAAATTTCACTTTCCACTTAATTTTGATGTTTACCCTGAAATTAAAGCGTGAAAATTTTGATTAGTCTCAGGTAACAAAGTAATAAATAGTTATACCCATAATTACAGAAAAATATTGTGTAAACATAAAATTATCTACTACTAAATACAACCATTCAAACTCATACCCAAAAAAATCTAACGATAGGTATGGATTTGTATAATCCTAGATAACTAACTAGCCCTCTTAGTATTGTAATCATTCTCGAGCCGATTATTTGCAATTCTAGGTTTTTAACATGTTTCTAGTTTCGGGAATTACGCTGAATATCTAATGTGATAACTTAAGTTTTTCTAACTTTGGAGGCTAGCAGTATCTCAAAAAAATTTTTAAGCGCGATTTCTCAGCGAAAGATTCAAGAAATCTTGTGTCACGATCAAGGCGAATTCAGTACCAAGTGTTGTTATCCCAACAGCTCAATGCTTCTTCTTGATTATTTTCCATACAACGCCTTGTACTTTAATATGTCAGTTAATCGAAATCAATTAAAATTTTCTTTTGACTTGACATTCTTCTGCAAGCCGAATTGGTTGAATTCGCTTTGCCACCTGGTATGGATTCGCCTTGGTCACGATTAATGTTCGCAAAATCTTCAATTCAACCGATTTTTGACAAAACTAAATTACCAAAACTGAAACTTTTTACAAGTCAATTGAAACTTGTTCAAATAGTTTAATTTTAAAGGAAGAAAAGTTTCATTGATTTGAAAAATTTCATTTGAAAAAGTTAAATTTTATTTGTCATTTGGTTTTAAAAAAGTTTTATTTGATTTAAAAAAAGTTTCACTTGATTTTAAAAAAGTTTCATTTAATTTGAAAAAAGTTTCATTTAATTTGATAAGCCTTTCATTTGACTTGAAAAGAGTTTCATTTGATTTCAAAAAAGTTTCATTTTATTTCAAAAGTTTCATTTGATATGAAATAAATTTCATTTGATTTGAAAAAAGTTTAATTTGATTTGAAAACAATTTCATTTATTTTGAAAAAAAATTTCATTCATTTGAAAAAAGTTTCGTTTGATTTGTAAAAGATTTAATCTTATTTGAAAAAGCTTCATTTGATTTACAAATAGTTTTTTTTTATTTGAGACTTGGAAATGAACGAGTTTCATTTGATTTGAAAAAGAATTTCGTTCATTTGATTTGAAAAACGTTTTGCTTGATTTGACTTAAAAAAGTTTATTTAATAATTTGGGAAAAATTTAAACAACGTGACATCAGGACGGACAAGGCGACAGCTGTTTCGATTATACCTTGTAAATCTCTTCAAAGCCTTTTCTCCCGGGAGTGGGAGTCGAACTCGCACCCCTACGATAGTTGAAATGGTTGTAAACGCATTCAGCTACGTCATGCCTGTTGTGAAGTCTTTCCCAATTGCCTTCTTTTTGCATATTTTAATCTTTTACACATTGCATACTTCGTATGCAATTATGTGTTAAAGCTATGCTTGGTACGGCGGTTTTCAAAGAAACTTTGGTTTTTGTTGCTGTTTTCGTTCTATTTATAGAACTACAACGAATTAACCAATTTTGTCTGTTTGTATGATTTTTAATAATCGGGGATTGCCCATATTGCTTTTTTTTAAATGTATGAAAACATTTATTTGAAGCAATTTTTTAATTTATTTAATAATTTGGGAAAAATTTAAACAACGTGACATCAGGACGGACAAGGCGACAGCTGTTTCGATTATACCTTGTAAATCTCTTCAAAGCCTTTTCTCCCGGGAGTGGGAGTCGAACTCGCACCCCTACGATAGTTGAAATGGTTGTAAACGCATTCAGCTACGTCATGCCTGTTGTGAAGTCTTTCCCAATTGCCTTCTTTTTGCATATTTTAATCTTTTACACATTGCATACTTCGTATGCAATTATGTGTTAAAGCTATGCTTGGTACGGCGGTTTTCAAAGAAACTTTGGTTTTTGTTGCTGTTTTCGTTCTATTTATAGAACTACAACGAATTAACCAATTTTGTCTGTTTGTATGATTTTTAATAATCGGGGATTGCCCATATTGCTTTTTTTTAAATGTATGAAAACATTTATTTGAAGCAATTTTTTAATTTATTTAATAATTTGGGAAAAATTTAAACAACGTGACATCAGGACGGACAAGGCGACAGCTGTTTCGATTATACCTTGTAAATCTCTTCAAAGCCTTTTCTCCCGGGAGTGGGAGTCGAACTCGCACCCCTACGATAGTTGAAATGGTTGTAAACGCATTCAGCTACGTCATGCCTGTTGTGAAG
Source organism: Eurosta solidaginis (assembly GCF_040869045.1). Taxonomy (NCBI): domain Eukaryota; kingdom Metazoa; phylum Arthropoda; class Insecta; order Diptera; family Tephritidae; genus Eurosta; species Eurosta solidaginis. Next base: position 315,091,598 of record NC_090319.1, on the reverse strand, counting down.
TCTTTCCCAATTGCCTTCTTTTTGCATATTTTAATCTTTTACACATTGCATACTTCGTATGCAATTATGTGTTAAAGCTATGCTTGGTACGGCGGTTTTCAAAGAAACTTTGGTTTTTGTTGCTGTTTTCGTTCTATTTATAGAACTACAACGAATTAACCAATTTTGTCTGTTTGTATGATTTTTAATAATCGGGGATTGCCCATATTGCTTTTTTTTAAATGTATGAAAACATTTATTTGAAGCAATTTTTTAATTTATTTAATAATTTGGGAAAAATTTAAACAACGTGACATCAGGACGGACAAGGCGACAGCTGTTTCGATTATACCTTGTAAATCTCTTCAAAGCCTTTTCTCCCGGGAGTGGGAGTCGAACTCGCACCCCTACGATAGTTGAAATGGTTGTAAACGCATTCAGCTACGTCATGCCTGTTGTGAAGTCTTTCCCAATTGCCTTCTTTTTGCATATTTTAATCTTTTACACATTGCATACTTCGTATGCAATTATGTGTTAAAGCTATGCTTGGTACGGCGGTTTTCAAAGAAACTTTGGTTTTTGTTGCTGTTTTCGTTCTATTTATAGAACTACAACGAATTAACCAATTTTGTCTGTTTGTATGATTTTTAATAATCGGGGATTGCCCATATTGCTTTTTTTTAAATGTATGAAAACATTTATTTGAAGCAATTTTTTAATTTATTTAATAATTTGGGAAAAATTTAAACAACGTGACATCAGGACGGACAAGGCGACAGCTGTTTCGATTATACCTTGTAAATCTCTTCAAAGCCTTTTCTCCCGGGAGTGGGAGTCGAACTCGCACCCCTACGATAGTTGAAATGGTTGTAAACGCATTCAGCTACGTCATGCCTGTTGTGAAGTCTTTCCCAATTGCCTTCTTTTTGCATATTTTAATCTTTTACACATTGCATACTTCGTATGCAATTATGTGTTAAAGCTATGCTTGGTACGGCGGTTTTCAAAGAAACTTTGGTTTTTGTTGCTGTTTTCGTTCTATTTATAGAACTACAACGAATTAACCAATTTTGTCTGTTTGTATGATTTTTAATAATCGGGGATTGCCCATATTGCTTTTTTTTAAATGTATGAAAACATTTATTTGAAGCAATTTTTTAATTTATTTAATAATTTGGGAAAAATTTAAACAACGTGACATCAGGACGGACAAGGCGACAGCTGTTTCGATTATACCTTGTAAATCTCTTCAAAGCCTTTTCTCCCGGGAGTGGGAGTCGAACTCGCACCCCTACGATAGTTGAAATGGTTGTAAACGCATTCAGCTACGTCATGCCTGTTGTGAAGTCTTTCCCAATTGCCTTCTTTTTGCATATTTTAATCTTTTACACATTGCATACTTCGTATGCAATTATGTGTTAAAGCTATGCTTGGTACGGCGGTTTTCAAAGAAACTTTGGTTTTTGTTGCTGTTTATAAAAAAAAAGCAATATGGGCAATCCCCGATTATTAAAAATCTTAAAAAAGTTTAATTTGATTTGAAAAAAGTTTAATTTTCATACATAAAAATTTCATTTGATTTGAAAAAAGTTTTCCTTTTATTTGAAAAGTTTCATTTGATTTGAAAAAAGTTAAATTTTATCAGTTGACTTAAAAAAGTTTTATTTGATTTGAAAAATGTTTAATTTGAATGCAAAAAAAGTTTCAACAAATATGAAAAAGTTTAATTTAATTTGAAAATAAAAATAAAAAAACAAATTTTTTAAATAGATTGGTCCCTGACTCATTTCGTTGGGAACATGTATTATATATCCTGCTCAAACTTGGAAAATGGTTTCAAGACATTTCTCTCGTTCACTGCTTTTCTTTTCTCCTCCTATACCACTTATGTACATATAATCTTCCTCTAACTCTATGCTTATATCGAGTTAAAGAAGGTTTCAGTCTCGTGACGAGTTCCAGTATAAGTCGTAAACGGCGGCCTGGTGACCAATGCCTAGATAGCATATACATTAGACTGGGTATATTTATTAACCGATATCGCTCCATCGATATTTCGATAGGAATTGGGCTCAGGGAAAAAAAGTTCCACTACGCATACCCAAAAAAATAATTTTCGAGCCTGCGAAATTTCATTTTTTTTTTTTTTTTTTTTTTTTTGATTTTGATTTTTAAGGTTTTATTCATGACCTACTAAAAAATGTTTAACTTGATTGTAAAATTTTCATGTTATCGCCAACGTTTTTAGCGGACATTTTTGGGTCGGACCGGGTCTACATATGAAAATTTTTTTAGTAGGTCATGAAAAAAACCTTAAAAATCAAAAACGAAAAAAAGTAAAAAAAAAATTAATTTCGCAGGCTCGAAAATTATTTTTTGTATATGCGTAGTGGAACCTTTTTCCTGAACCGAAATTCTATCGAAAAATCGATGGCGCGATATCGGTTAACTTACGTCCATACAAATCGGCCCACCCTAATATACATACTTATATTATGGAAGGTGGCACTTGTCCCTTAATCTGAACTGTCACCCTTATGCAACACGTCTTAACCATTTCTAATAGAGAACAAAATTGATGTGTTATATCGCCAGTGATGTATTATCATTTATGAGTATTAGAAAAAAAATAAAATTGATACATATTTTTTAAGTCTCTTTAGAGAAATCTTACTCCTTAATTGTCTTACTATTACCGGTTGAAAGGGTGAGACTGAAAAAAATCGGAAATTTGATTTATGAAGACCACCCTAATGTGCATATGTGTTTATACTTCAAGGTATTGTTTACTTTCTGAACAAACCAATCACATACCTCCTCGTAATATATAACAACTGCCGGTGTGTAAATGTAAACAAATGTAATACCATACATGTCTGTATAGATAGACGCTTACTGACGCCTTGTAAACAAATTTCAAACCGAAATTAGTCAAAGTCTCACTATGAAACTTATAAAATGCTGACAAAGAAGTAAGGTTCAATAAACCCACGTGAAAGGCAGGCAGGTGAATCGGCGACAAAGGAATTGCCATTCAAAGCACGTTTAATACCATGACAATAGACAAACATTCAAACATAGACGATGGACGATAGATGGCTCCTCAAATATATTTATTTAAGCATAAACAAAGTTGAAAAGGAGAAAACGCTTTGGAGTAGTGAATGTGCCTATATACATATAAACACATATCAGTCCAAAGTAACGTCCATCAACTAGTTGGCGGATGGAATGTTTTAAAACAAAAGATATGGGCGCATTCTTCTGTGACTGGGTTGCTAAAAAATAGAGTTTCTCAACAAATTTCTTCCAAACATACAGGGTGATCCAAAACTTCATTTCAATATTTAGCCAACGTGTTTTTGAGACAAACACAAGCAAAAAATATGAAATGAAATGAATTTTTTGTGTACCATAAAACTTTTTTGAGACATCGGAGCTCAAAACTCTGAATCAGCCCTTGCCAGTCGATTGTGAGCTTAATTTTCATCGTAGGAAGATCAGATATGGTATTGTGACGATTATGAGTGATACTAAGTGATACTCACATCCCTAGTCTGCTGCTAAGTAAATGAAGTCACAACAACAATAAAGCAGACAGTCACTTGTATCTACATAAACGAATCAATCATTATGTTTACACATATGTAGGTACACGCAGCTGAGAAGCAAGGCACAACCACATGCATATATCTGAGATACTCCTGAAAGAATGCAATGAGAGAAGCTATAAAATCGTGCAATTGTAGTTACAGCTGAGAAATTTGAGAGCTGATGGCCAACTAGTAGATTCTGGATATGAAAGCGCCTAGAAGATACGAACGTTGAAATGAGAGAGTATAAAAGGCAGCAAGTGTAGAGGCGCTGGAATTCAGTTTGATTTGAGCTATCAAGCAATTTTGATTAAGCACGCAATCTGTCGGGCAATAGTTTAGTTTCATTTGAGCTATCAATCAGTTTGGTTATTTAGCAAGCTATTCGTTGCAAAGTTTGAGTGTTATTGTGAAGTACTTTAATAAAGGCCATTTTGCATTATTAAATATTGGAGTTATTTATTCAACAGTTTAGTGATTCGAACTTAGCAGAGGGTTGCAAATAAGAGGATTTGCAGTAAATTCGTTACAGTATGTTGGAAAGGTACTCACTTCCCCGTATTTTTGAAGCTAAAGATATACACTAAAAAACATTCCCGAGAACTTTAAAAAATTTACATTTTTGATAATTTTCCGACATTCCCAACAAAAATTTAATTTTTCTCAAAAATTTTGTATGGCTACTTATACTTTTCTCACCGGAATTAAAAAGTTCAAAAAAATCTACTTTGAGACTCCAATATTTATATACACTATTCAATGATTTCAATATCTACATAGTAAACGATCAAACTATGTACCAAAGATTCAACACATAAGACGTAAACATACGTATTGTGGCGAATATTAGCATCACTATGCTGTTAGTAAATAATGACAACAACAAATACAGCAAGCAGCCAAATTTATGTACATGCGCACACACAACCAGCAGCTCGAAGTGAAGAGATATCGCACATACACACATGTAGTCATCAGCTAATAGTTGTTACTCACACATACACACGCATATAACTAAATAACCAAGCAGGAGATAAAACTATTCTAGAAGGTGAAACGTCTAGACTTTGGGGGAAATATGGGAACGAGGCAACAGAGAGTATAAAAGCAGCGCAAGCTGCGGAATGACTAATCATTGATTTAAACACGCTATTATAGTTGTGAAGTATTACTCCCAAAGTAGTACAAATAAAGACCATTTTGCAATACTGAATATTGGAGCTATTTATTGGACAGTTCAGCGATTCGAACGTTGGCAGAAGGTGCATAATTATCAGGAACTTTCCTGAATTCGTTACAGTATGTATGTTTTCTTTGTTGAATCTTCCCTGAATTGATTTACTAGATATGGACATTTTTTAGTGGTATGTCTCAATATTAGTGTCCCCTCGTAAAATTTTCAGAACTTTGGGATTCCGATGAGGAAAACACTGGAAGGCATACGCAAATTTCGAGAGATTCGAGAAATTAATGTATTGTAAAGAATGTCACAAAATGACTAATAATCGAAATTTTTATCCAACTTTTTTTGTGGTCGTCGCAAACATCTTCAACTTCAGAAATGATGGCAAAGTCTATACCAATACAACGTACCATATCTGATTTTGCTGCCATAGAAATTATACTCGCAATCGGCCAATATAATATTTTTTGTTCGTATTGGTCCCAGAGTGAAGTTCTGCAATGCAATTTTGTATCGCCCTACATGTAACAATTGGAGAAAAAGCAACATCGCTTACATAGTGAATCACTTCTTTGAAGTTTACAGAACAAATTTAACGTGGGAAAATTAACTACTGGGTACATAGTGGCGCCCAATAAAAACAAAAATTATTATTATTATTATTTTTTTTTTTTGAGTTTATAAAATATGATATTTCGTTAGCTTAATGTGAAAATGTCACTTTTTTTGAAAAAACTGTATTTTAATGCAGTTTTAAAACTGAATTCAAAATACATCGATCACAACAAAAAAATATTTTAATTTTACATTTTTACGTGCTGTTTGCAATGGTGTGTAAATGTGCTAAGTCGTCAGCTGTTCAAAAAAAATGTGCTAAGTCAACCAGTAAATAATATCAATCTGAATTACTAGTCATTTCTTCCGACTTCAGAACTCCTTCGATTGGAGGGGTACCGTTGGTACTTACTGACAGGGTTAAATATTTGGGAATTGTTCTGGACAAGAAGCTGTCCTGGAGGCCCAATGTGGAAGATAGGGTCAGGAAGGCCGCGGTTGCCTTGTACTGCTGCAGGGGGGCTATCGGAAAGAGATGGGGGCTCTCGCCAGGAGTAGTACACTGGCTTTATGAGATGGTGGTCAAACCGATTCTACTATATGGGGTGCTGGTCTGGTGGAAAGCACTGGACACGGCGAGCACCTCCAAAATGCTAGTGTCAGTGCAACGGACGGCGCTTATCGGTATCAGTGGCGCTATGAGAACAACACCTACCTTGGCACTGAATGTCATGCTAATATCCAGTAGATATTGCGGGAAAGGCAGCCGCGGCCCGGTCGTTGGTCAGGCTTCGTGAAATGGGTTATATGCTTTCTGATTTCGGACACTCTAGCCTTCTTACTAGTTTCGACTTTATCCCGGACAGGACGGACTATTGCATGCCGGTGGCCGCTCCCTATACAACCTTCACCCCAGTCATTCCCCCGAGGGAGGAGTGGAGAAGAGGAATTATCTGGGGCATGGGACCGGTTAACTTGTTCACGGATGGCTCGAAGTTGGACGGAAAGGTTGGCGGCGGGGGGTCTTTTGTCAAGAGCTAAATGTAAGCCGCAAGTTTAAGTTGGCTGATCACTGCAGTGTATTCCAAGCGGAAGTTGCTGCGATTAAGGATGCGGTGGATGAAATGCTATCCAGCGCTACTACGGTTAGGGAATTTAACATCTACTCTGATAGCCAAGCGGCTATAAAGGCCTTGAGCTCAACTACAGTGCGACCGAGGGTGGTCTGGGAGTGCCTGACCTCACTTGCGATTGCATCGAATTATTTTACAATTAAGATTATCTGGGTCCCGGGCCATAGTGATATTCCGGGTAACTGTCAAGCGGATCTCTTAGCCCGAATCGGTACAACTGAACCGGATGAAGATGGCTGTAGGGATTTCGGGATTCCGCTAGCCACCTGTGGATTGCTCTTCCATAGCTGGGCCTCGAATCAGCTCAGCAAACGTTGGGCGGACACTACGTCTTGTAGGATATCAAGATCTTTCTGGCCGAAAGTGGATGGCAGGAGGTCTGCTGAAATAATTGGGTTCACTAAGGCTCACCTATCAATCGTCATTGGGGTTTTGACAGGGCACTGTCCCATGGGTATCCATGCGGTACGTCTCAATATATTGGAAACTCCATCCTGCTGCAGCTGTATGGAGGATGATGAGGTGGAATCACCAAATCACTTTATGCTTGACTGCCCAGCTTTTGCCAGAACTAGGAGAAAGTATTTCGGTCGTGACTCACTTGGATCTCCCGAGGAGCTATCCAAGGTTGAGATCGGGATCATTCGGAACTTTATCGTTGCTACCCAACGATTCTCTAAGTAGTTATATCTACGTCACCGTTAGTTTAGTTTATTATATGTGGTATCACAACGGACCGTCATGTTGTCCAAGTGAGCTTCCTCTATCAGGGAACCTAACCTAACCTAACTAGTCATTTCTTTGTGCGCGCATTTTATTTACTTGTTTAATTCATTCAGTCTAAAAGTACATAACATGTTGTTGTTTTTGTTATTGCATTAACAATAAAGACACTCCCCAAAGGCTTTGATGGTTCTTTGCCGGATATAGATCCGGTACGTTCCGGTAACAAAGCACTATTAAGTACTAGTCTGACCATCTCAGGAACGATTTATATGACCACATTAAACCTTCTAGGCAATCCCGTCCTCCCCACCCCCTAGTTCCATGAGGAACTTGGGGTCGCCAGAGCCTCGGCTGTCAATGAAACAGAATTCGCCACGGGTAGGTGAGGTTGGAAATTGGGTTGGAGAAGCTATATATTGCGCTGGGTTGCCTATACAACCTCTTGAAATTGGATTCACCCAATTGAGACATATATTTGGTGTTTGATACATGCTTTGCGCTGACCATAATCTACTTCAATTCTTACATGTCCATTACTACATGCTTTGTTACAGACTATTTAAAAATAGAAAAAAATTACATGTTAAACTTATATAAGCTGTTATCAAAATTAACAGCACTACTGAATCGATTTGCAAGATGTATAGTCCTAGTTATAGGTTCATTCATAGCATAATTCGTTTTATTAGTTATTTAGATAAATTATCTATTATACCGAAGATCACGCATTGGAATATATGGAATGGACAAATTAGGTAAATCAGAGCAATTCGTGCTAAAGTTTATTACATTATAGGCAAGCATGAGTGAGATAAAAGTTCTTCTGTCATGCAAAGCCTGAAGACCACTGCTGGTATATGATGGGCCGTCTGGCCAGTGAAGCATACGTAAAGCAATTTATGTAAATTTTTTTAACTCTCTCAATATTATAGGAGTTAGATTCATAGAAAGAATTCCATATTATTGAGCAATATTCCATATGGTCCTTAAATTAACTGGTGTTACGTCTACTGAATCCAACCATTGCAACAAATTTTGAAACAACGAAGTCAATGGTACTAGAGAAAGAAAGTTTGGAGTTACAAATTACACCCAAGTCCCTACTCTCCTGACAACGATTAAGAGATTTAGTATTTAGTTTGTAGATAAAGTGTGTGGCAGCTGTCTTTTTGGAATAAGACACAACACAGCATTTGTTTGAATTTAAATATAAATTATTGTCTGCGCACCATCCGGCAAAAGAGTCCAGATCAGAACCGCTAGAAATGGTTTGACAAATAAATAGTATTTTTTGTGAAATATATAGTTTTAGTGTTTTATTTCAATCATTAAAGGTGAGGATTGATGGGAAAACATATTGAGTAAAAAGTGCTAAGTCAGGAGAAAAAATTTGTTTTGAGTGCGAAAATTGTGCTAAGTCATAAAATAGCTGCTGGGTTGGCATAAATGATTTTTATTTATCTTTTTCAAAGCTTCTACACTCAAAAGCATTGCAATTAAGGTATCCTCATTCACAGTTTTGAAAAAAGAAGTTTATTTCAAAAATTATTCATTTTTTTTCGTCTCCTGTAAAATTCATAAAAGTTGACTTAGCACATTTTCACATTAAGCTAACGATTTATACTATGTTTGAACCAAACCCAAGTTCCGTGTTTGCCAAATTTTTTATGCAAAATACCTCTAGACAGAAAAAAAATTTTACTTTTTGCTTTTAGATTACACTAAGTCTTTGTGATGTCTTTACTATTTCGGATTACTTATAACGAAGTTAAACCGATTCTTTCGCTTTCTTTCACGGCAATTTTGGGCGTTCGAAACTGGAAAACGTCGACTTTGGGCATGGTGCAGCTCTTCTGTTTTGTATGAAGTTGGTTAATAGGTATTATTTACGCGAATTGGACTTTTTGGTTTACATTCTTCTTCATACCCATAACGCGTTCTCTTGCAACTCTGTTACAAAAGAACACGGCTTACAAGCATTAGGAATTTCATTATATATTTTTATACTCAGCGTGCTTTTCACACAGTGTATATTAACTTTGACTGGATAACGGTTGGTTGTGCAGGTATAAAGGAATCGAGATAGATATAGACTTCCATATATCAAAATCATCAGTATCGAAAAAAAATTTGATTGAGCCATGTCCGTCCGTCCGTCCGCCTGTCCGCCTGTCCGTTAACACGATAACTTGAGTAAATATTGAGATATTTTCACCAAATTTGGTACACGAGCTTATCTGGACCCAGAATAGATTGGTATTGAAAATGAGCGAAATCGGATGATAACCACGCCCACATTTTATATATATATAACATTTTGGAAAACACATAAAACCTGATTATTTAGTAAACAATACACCTAGAATGTTGAAATTTGACGTTTGTACTGATATTGAGACTCTTGATAAAAATTAAAAAAAAAAATTGTGATAAAATCAAATTTACAAATATTATTAATCATAAATCAAAAATCGTTAAACCTGTCGTAACAAAATTCGGCAGAGATGTTGCCTTTACTATAAGGAATGCTTTGAAGAAAAATTAACAGAATCGGTTAAGGACCACGCCTACTTTTATATAAAAGCTATATCTTTGCAAAAAAGAGCTTTATATCAATAGAATTTTACTTTCTAAAGTGAATTATAACATTAAATTTGAAAACACTAAAATTTTTGAAAATGGGTGCGGCACCGGCCCTTTTATAACAAACCAATTTTCTATGTTTCGGGAGCCATAACCCGAAGAAAAATTAACATAACGTAATGAAATTGTGTACACATATTTTTCTTATAGCAGAAAATATATCTAGTAAAAATGGGATCGGTTAAAGACCACGGCAACTTAGATTTAAAACAAGTTTAAAAGGGTTGTAGAGTAGAATAATAAGCTATAACTTAGCAAAAAATAGTTTTGAATCAATCATATTTTACTTATCAAGATTTATTGTAAGAGGAAATGGGGAGACATTTTTTTTTAACGGAGGGTGCCACGTGTTATGTAGAAAAGTAATTTATCTGAGATAAAATGTGCAATTGAAAGTCACGCTGAGTATATAATGTTCGGTTACACCCGAACTTAGACACCTTTACTTGTTTTACATAAAATTATAACGTCATTACAAATTACGTACTTAAATGATTATCAAGTTGGTTTAATATGAGCGCAAGACGTTTATTTTATATAGAGCTGAAAGCGAAAATGGAAGAGAAAATTATAATTACAAAAGATAAAGATCAGAAACAGCTCAAAATAAGAAGATTTTAGTGCTCTGTTTATGCACATCCCAAGTTTTCTTACTTAAAATTATTATAACTTTTATTTTTAATTTCTTTTTTTTTAACTTTAATGGTATAAGTAGCTACTACATACGTTTTATATAGCTGCTTTCAAAAGTATGACCTAAAAAAGTAAAAATTATTTAGGGGTTTCTGCTGAATGGCACTTATTTTAAATGCTAGATGATTTACGTTGCGGAACCTATTATTTTTTTGTCATGCGAGGTATATTTAGTACACAGCAATTAGTTCGAAATTTTCACTTTCTTTTTTTTCATCGTGAAAGGAAAAACGAAATAGTACGTATGATGAGCAAAGTTCGTCTTCCAAATTAGCACTTCTTTAACTATTTCCGCTGAGTCGAACAATTGAAAAAGCCGCTGAAGGCGGACTTAGTACCCTCATGCTGCCGTACTACAAACCCTACTTCCGCCTTTATGGAACCAGCACAGCACGTAATTGCATGCTCGCCTTCCCTTTTCAGAGGACCATATAATAACCGTCTTAGCTTGGCCTATTTTATTAGTCGACAATTGTCGGCCATTTTTCCAAAAAAAAGGATTCCACGGAAGACATAGCATTACCCGAAAATTACATTTAGTTCATATGTACAAGCCTGAACGATTCTGACTATTTTTCTAAGAATTAAAGACAAGTGTAATTGGCTGTGCAGCTTAATCGTGATGAATTCAGTTGAAAGTATTACATAGTTAATACGCACTCATATTTCTCAGGCACGGCTCTGTCGACCCCAAGTTCCCTAAAGGAAGGAGGAGGTTAATCAACGTAGAAAGTTGAATGTTGTTATGTGAAATCGTCCGTATGACAGTCAGGGACAGAAAGTTACATTACCCGATCGCATATTATTCATATCCGGCAAAGCACTGTCACTTTAGGACAACTCCTCGAAACCTATTAGCTGTTCAATCTCATGTTTCTCCCTTGCACGCCTAATCACAGACCACTCCGTTTAACTATTTGAATTTCGAACCTTAACGGCAGCTAAACTTCTGACTTGAGTACACTATCGCGATCACGTTCAAAGCATAAAGCCGCAACTAAGGTCTTAATATACATGCAGCTTTTGAGCCCAAAACGATGGTGTTTCCCTTTAATTCAAATGACGCTGCTATGATTTTGACCCAGGAAGTTTTCAAGGCTACCGACAGATTATTGCAAGGGTGAGTACAATAGCAGCCAGCTTCAAAAATAATCTATAAAAGCTCCACCAGGCGTCTGGCACAATCTGGTGGGGTGATACAAGGTTAATGGCCAAAATGGCCAAAAGGTCATTTGATGTTGTGACCACTTCACATGCTCATAAAATCACCTGGCCTTTTGATAACTTCAAATGGTCATAAGGTCGATTGACTTTATGGCTAACTAGTAAATTTACAGCAATTTTCAATCATTACAAAAACAAAAAACTTTCGCGTGATGGGTTAGACGCTTATTTGAATATGTTCTTATTTCAAAAGAATCCTCACCGGCCTAGCTTTTAATCTGCTTCTGCATTGTAATGAAACCAGAATCAGAAAAAGTAGCAAACTTTTAGTTCCCCAGTGGGTTAGGGGGTCAGAATATACCCGCGGTAGGTATGCCTGTCGTAAGAGGCGACTAAAATACCAGGTTCAAGGGGCTGTGTAGCGCAACCTTTCGGGTTGCCAGCGCAATATATAGCTTCTCCAAACCCAATTGTCAACCTCACCTATCCGCGACGAATCCTGTTTCACTAACAGACGAGGCTCTGGCGACCCCAAGCTCCTCATGGAACTTGGGGGTGGGGAGGGAGGGATGGCCTGAAGGTTTAATGTGGCCATATAAGGCGTCTGGCACAATCTGGTGGGGTGATACAAGGTCAATCACCAAAATGTCATTTGATGTTGTGACCACTTCGCATTCTCATAAAATCACCTGGCCTTTTGATAACTTCAAATGGTCATAAGATCGATTGACTTTATGGCTAACTAGTAAATTTACAGCAAATTTCAATCATTACAAAAACAAAAAACTTTCGCGTGATGGGTTAGACGCTTATTTGAATATGTTCTTATTTCAAAAGAATCCTCACCCACCTAGCTTTTAATCTGCTTCTGCATTGTAATTAAACCAGAATCAGAAAAAGTAGCAAACTTTTAGTTCCCCAGCGGGTTAGGGGGTCAGAATATACCCGCGGTAGGTATGCCTGTCGTAAGAGGCGACTAAAATACCAGATTCAGGGGCTGTGTAGCGTAACCCTTCAGGTTGCCAGCGTAATATATAGCTTCTCCATACCCAATTGTCCACCTCACCTATCCGCTGCGAATCCTGTTTCACTAACAGACGAGGCTCTGGCGACCCCAAGCTCCTCATGGAACTTGGGGGTGGGGAGGGAGGGATGGCCTCAAGGTTTAATGTGGCCATATAAATCGTTCCCGAGATGGTCGGGCTAGCACCTTAATGGTGCTGTTACCGGAGCGTACCGGATCTGTATTCAGCAAAGGACCATCACATCGATAACACTCCCCAAAACCTTCGGGGAGTAACCTCATCGCTACAACAACAACAACAAGTTGAAAAAACAATTTTTCACTAGAACATGACCATTATAACGGAAGAGAAGCGCCGACTGAACAAAAATATAGTGAAAATTATAAAACGTTACTTATTTTGTTTTGTTTATTTTCCGACAGGGTAGATAAATGGTGTATATTGGAACGATTTTCCGTCAACTCTTGTCAAATTTGGTTTGGAGACAAACCGGTTTCGGCGTTGTGCCATCATCAGTGTCCATTTTCATTCTGCCTGAAGAGAAGCGCCGACTGAACAAAAATATAGTGAAAACAATAAAACGTTACTTATTTTGTTTTGTTGATTTTCCGACAGGTTAGATAAATGGTGTATATTGGAACGATTTTCCGTCAACTCTTGTCAAATTTGGTTTCGAGACAAACCGGTTTCGGCGTTGTGCCATCATCAGTGTCCATTTTCATTCTGCCTGATGATGGCATAACGCCGAAACTGGTTTGTCTCGAAACCAAATTTGACAAGGGATCGTCATTTGAAGCTAGGCTCTTTACAAAGTATACCGACGGTCTAGGCCTTATACAGAGTAATCTATCAAAGGGCATACCTAGACAGGGCACAAGTTATGAGTATACTTCTCTCTATTATAATCTAACCGGGCCTTTTTATGTTTATGACTAATGACGTCTTCATCTTCTACTGACTTTTTTCTGTTACTCAAAATGCATAGTCACTTTAAAGACATTTATACCTAATGCGTTAAATGGGCGTAACAATAGCCGTGTTTTTTTTTTTTTTACAAGCGTTTACGTTTACCATTGCGTGTAAAAAAGCGCTTATCCTAGCTTACATAATGCTTGGGGGACCCATCTAGCGTCAGTGGTTAAATAACTAGCTACAGAACAGGGTGTACCTAAAATCGGAGACACAAACATCTGGTGGCCATAATGTGGAACATATAGCTGAAACACTTGCGATGAATAGTGGACACGCATAGAATACATAGAATTAGTGTAGAGGGTGAAACATAGACACACATTTCAGTTACATCTGAATATAATGCGTATTGAAATTTAGTAGTACTAATTTTATGCGCAGCAATTTCAGAGGTGTATTTAAAGTTTGACGCTAAGCAGTTCATATAAAGTTTAAGCGTAAACGTGTATATATGTATAAAAATAACACAGCTAATGTAGCATAAAGCACACTTGAAACACTTTTTCAAACATAAACCTTTGACGTCATGATCGCATATAGGAACGTATGTATGAACATTTATTTCAAAAATGAGAATTTAATAAAAATTGAAAATAGTGGAAATAGCAGAAGCAGCATTAAGTCAAGTGACTGCGATATCACCATGACTTTAATTTACCACAGTTCCAATCTCCTAAAAAAGATACAACAACATTCGTATGAGTATGCACCTGAATTAAGTGTTTGTGTTTTGTGATTTTCGCTTTCTCATGCACGCACCGCTATTTACTACATAGGCATTTTGCTAGTTTTATTTTTTTGTTTTTTAATTCACCTTAGCTCAGCATATTTATTCATGTCAACTCGTTGTGGCATCAGACGCGCGCCCAGCCATTACCGGTGCGACCGCATTCTTTAGCGGATTACAGAGATTTGCACTTGAAGTAATGCAGCGATTTCGCCAACAAGCAAGAATCACATACTCACCGTTTTATAATGCAAAAAACAAAAAGTCAAAGAAAACAAATTGTACATGCTAAAATTGGGCGGGAAGGAAAAGTGCAGTGAGTATATAGCCAGTGATGAGTTCAAGTAAAACCATGTATTTAATTATAGAGCGACGATTTCGCTAAAAAACAACAACAGCAACAACAACAAGACGCCAACTATAAACTTCACGGAAGTTTAGGTTCTTCTAATTTTTTCAAGTTCAGTGGAGCCTTTCCAGTAACACCACCAAGTATCGATGAAAAAACTGTCTGATACAGTGGGGTTTCATCAGAAGGTCACATTAATTACTGAAGGCGGCATCTCTCAGAGATTCATAAAGATTTCAAAACACTCTCAAATAATCCAAGGCTAATTCCCCTAACACCGTTAAGCTTTATTGGCGTATATCAGGCGCCTCTCCTGATATTCTCGCCTTGATCTTATAAAACGGAAATCGCGTTCGGGGTTGGGAAGTCAATTCTTTCCCAGTGACTTCCCAATTACTCTCTCAGTCAAAACTATGACTTGCCGACCATAGCGGTTCTCCGTTGTATATCCATGTTGAACTTTTTTCTGTGTTACCGCTTCTTCTCTGCCTTATAATATCACTCATAAGTACCTTAGGCTATTCTCTTCCTAAGGGCATCAAATAGCATGAGGCAAAAAAACCGGCTATGAACTTTAGGGACCAGCTCTAACAGGGAACCAAAATAAAAAGAATCAAAAATTATTGTCAAAAGTAAAAAACAAATCAGCCAGAGACACAAGTTATAAAACGCACCTTTTGAAAGTTGGAAGCTCCGTCAACATAGGACGAAAAAAGACGTTCCGAATATCACAAAGTTTCTAGATGTTCATTGTAGACCAAGTGGTAAAATGAGAGCTCGTACTGAACTTGAAGAAATCGATTGCAAGCTAGACTTTCTAGCCAGACTTTCTAGTCTTTCTGGAAAAACTCGAGCAGTGGAAATTTTGCTGTAAAACAGATTTGTTGTCGACAAGGACTTCTTTTGTGTTAGACAGTCAGGCTCAAACATAACTATCTTACACAGCTACATTGAAGATTGACGAGGAATCATTGCAGCGCGGAAGTCAAAAACAAGGTTTTTTGTGGCTGTTTTGCCGGGTATCAATAATGGCATCAGCATTTTATAGTCCAGAGCCATTTTTGTGGGCTCTGCAAAGCACACATAAAGCAGACTGTCAAATTAAATAGTTTAGACAATAGAAGATTGACTGCACCGGACAAGGCTGGACAACGACTAGACAAATTGTTTATACTTCCCTCAAAATGTTCAACCAGGCAAACTCTATAATTTACGTACTAGATACTATACAGGACAATGTGGTGTTTGATATAACCTGAGTAAGATAAATCTAGCAGTCACGCAAATCTGTCGGGTTTATGAAATTTTCGATGAATGGCCCATGCATATTCTCTGCGAATATGATGCTCTAGTACACTTAGGTGATTAACTAGCAATCCGATTGTGAAATGCAGCAAAAAGCCTTAGGATGAGATAGTTAAGAGGTCAAGCCCAATGGAACTTAGGTTCACAGTACATGAAGGGCACATTTTATCGGGACTCATGTGCCGTTTACATGGGTTTGGATTTTTAGTATATTGGTAATAAAAGCACGGTTCTTATAGAATACAAGTGCGATAGATGGCGCTCGTGTCGATATTTTCTAAGTCATATTTACCAGATAAAGGGTGATAGCGAGAGAAGAAGTGAATTCGATAGTATTATGAGATAGGCAAAGAAAATTTTCAATTTTCTTAAAAAAATGCAGGGAGGGATGAAATTGGAGTGACAGAGAGAGGGAGAGGATAAAGACAGACAGAGAAGATATGAAAGCACAGTTAACTATGCTTTGAAAGGAAAACATATCGAGTCGAAGCTAGTGAGTGCAACAGAGAGGAATATATTTAAATAGAGAGATAGAGATGAGGCGAAGATGAAATAAAAAAGAGAAAGAGATAGAGGTAAAGTAAGAGAGGGAGCCGGTAAAAAAATTGCAAATGTAAAATAGAGAAAAAGCACGTGAATCCCATCACATGAAAAGCACGTTGACATTACTGGGTCTAAAAAGCAAAAAAATTCTGAATAAGAAATTACATTTTTGCTGAGTTTGTGCTGCTGGATTTAGTTACAAATGGGAAATTGTGTGCAAATTCCTGTGGTTAAAACATTCATGAATATTTAAGTCAAAAAACGTACATAAAAATATGAACATCTGAGTATTTCCTGGTGCTTAGTTTACGTTTTACAACAATAGCTTTACGTACGCATAAGTTATTCCCATGAATTGTGCAAAATATCTATATATACGCAGTATAAGTATATATGAATGTAAGGAGTTATTTTCGGTTTAGCTACTCGTGAAAAATGCCAGGCTACATATCACACTGTACAAGTACTGTAGCTTTACACCCACCTTGCTGATCTTCACCTCAAAGTGGCCACGCAAGCTGACGTAAATATAGTTTGTTCGCAAAAAATAAATTCAACGAAAACTAGTTTTGCAAAGTCGCGCCAGAATACGGTGCTAGCGTCCATAACTGTTTTAGGTAGGCAAGGAAACTTGCTATACTTACAGGGTGCTATAATATAACCTTAATTAAAATAAATCAAAATAACAATGTTAGGCAAAAAAGATCTAGGAACTGAGATTTATCCTCAATCACTAGCATAATTTTTAGCTTGAGTCCAAAATTTTGGCTCCGTCGGAGCAGGGTTACTCCGAGAAACTAAAGGTCTCGTTACAATTTAGCAATTAAGGTTCTGGTAGTTAGTACAATCTGTGAGTACTGGGCAACGTTACTGCAAAATCCTAAGAGCAATCTCAGCTTGATGTGCCCTGTACGGATGTTTTTAGGGCCTTCCACCAAAGCGAGTACACTAGCTGTATGGAATGGTGCTGAAGGCAATATTCTTCTAGGATGAATTGTCACTTCACTTCACTTCAATTCAAATCTCTGAAGTTTATTATGGTTTACATCTAACAAGAGGACTGCCACTGAAATTGACCTCGCTTGCGACGTCGTTGACATATTTTCAAGTAAAAGCAGTTTGGTAGGCGGAGATGTCTTGCGTCAAATATGCACTCAAAATATGGACGAACTCGTTTTAGCTCATCCCAAATCAGGGTCTGTTTAATTTAGACTTACATATATCGTAAATTTTTTGTTATAAGTTAACCTATTCCCTAACAGATGCAAGATCAAACCCGTTATAGTTGGGGTTGGAGTCTCTGGCTTCTAAATGCTGTGTGGATGTTTGGAAATATCATAGCACATTTCTTTACATTATATTACCTACATTGGTCAAATCAGCTAGTTCTAAACTGACGAACTACTAGCATGAGACCCAATCCCAAATAGTAATCCATGTTATCGTTCATAGCCAATAATTTATGTCATGCCTCTTGTATATCGTGGACTACCGACAAGTTATGGACATGACAAGGATTTTACCGCTTTTGTCCCTCGGTAAAGATCGTACAAAAATTGTAGTCCATTTCTGATTTAACATGGAAGGCATATTTCCATATTAAGGTCCGTCCAACCACTCAGCTTCGTCAGTGATCCTTGTTTGATCCTGCTGAGCACACCATGACACACACAGATTCTAAGACCAAGTAACTACCAGATCTTTTGTAATTTAATGTGATGAGTTGACAAAATTTGCGAAAATAAAATAATGATGACAAGGCACTGTCTTGAGGGGCGATCCTCAATCGATGTCTTATACTTCACCAACTCTCAACTTGGCGCTTAAGATTTTGAAACATAGTGCTGATCCTATCTAGTTTATGGTAGGCTGTTTATACCAAGAACATAGAGAAAATGTAATATCACCCCAATTTAAAGTTCTCCAGCCCTTCATTTCTTTGAAGTTCTAGTTGGGCTTTTTGAAGACTATAATTGGGGACTTCTAAGTATTTGCAAACTAATTGGTCCGATTTATTAAAATTGTAAGTCCACAAGGGAGAAGTCAGTGACAAAAGTAATTGAGTTCACTTTGCCATATCCGTCTGTCGTTTTGACTGACTGTCCACTTTAACGCAAACTTAACCCCTAATTTTTAAGATATCTCAGATTATTAGTCATTTCTAGCACCACTATGGTATATATCTCTTATACAACCGAATTTTCAGATAAGTTTCAGTTTCCCCATTTTTGCCAAACTTTAGCAGCCAAAAGTTTGAAATTTCGCCAGCAGCTGCGCAAAAGTCATTCATTGTTACTTGAGAAAATTGTGCCAAGGACGGTCATATATATTGTGGCGGATATTAGCATTTCGATACATCACTATGCTGCTGCTAAATAAATGCACAATAACAGTAAAACAAGCAGTCACACATACATGTAAACAGCGAAGCTAACAGCAAAAAGAATATTCACATACATACATGTAGGCAACAGCTCAGAGCAGAAGTTATTACTCACACATACACACGCCTATAACTAGAAGACAAACGCCAATAGAGGAGAAATAAGCAGCTGTTCGCGAAAAGTGTACACCTTAGGACGCAACGCAAGCTGAGGAATAATGAGACAGTTTTGATTTTAGCACGCTATAGTGAAAAACGCGAACTAACAAAGTAGTGCTGTCAATAAAGAACATTTTGCTATACGGAATATTTGACTTATTCATTCGACAATTCAGAGATACGAACTACATATCCCATACAACCAACAAAATTTATTCATTCAGAATAAGCGGGTTTATGGAAAAATTAAAACTGGCACACAAATTGGAGGACTCTATTTAGCCGGCGGTGGTATGATGCTGCCCAACCGATTTGAAAGCTCCTTGACTCAAGTGACATCTAAAATTTGTAAATATGAGGTCGTCGCTCAACAACGGTTTGGCAGGCGAGTTTATTTCTGACATCTCTTCTCTCTCCAAATCTTCTCAGAAAAAATGGTAAAGCAGCTCTCTACAAATTGGGAGAAAATCTTGACCTTAATCTCCCCGGAGGTATTTCGTTTCAAATTATTATTATTAAGCTCATTATAAGGTTTATCGTTCACCGAAGCAAACAGAGCAGTGGTCGTTCTCTTAAATTCTTATAATTGCTTAAATTATTTTTTGTTGAGAATTTAATTCTGATCACCTTTTACAAGAAAATGTGCAGCAACCACTAAGTATATTCATTATATGTATGCCTAGGAAGTATGTTAGATGTTTTACAGATACTTGTGATAGTAAATGATAGTGCGGGGTAACTATGTACGGGGTAGAGATGTTCATACATTATCATGCCTCACAATTCGGTTGTTTTTTATATCGGAACTACGTAATGTCTATGAGCTGTTAAAAGTCAAGTGACAGACCCCAATCAAAATTTTGTTTCATAGTTGGTCTTTTTTGTAAATTAGTAAGTTTTTATACCCAGCTGTACTTGTACACAGGGTATTATAACTTTGATTGGATAACGTTTGGTTGTACAGGTATAAAGGAATCGAGATAGATATATACTTCCATATATCAAAATCATCAGTATCGAAAAAAATGTGATTGAGTCATGTCCGTCCGTCCGTCTGTTCGTTAACACGATAACTTGAGTAAATATTGAGATATCTTCACAAATTTTGGTACACGAGCTTATCTGGACCCAGAATAGATTGGTATTGAAAATGAGCGAAATCGGATGATAACCACGCCCACTTTTTATATATATAACATTTTGGAAAACGCAAAAAACCTGATTATTTAGCAAATAATACACCTAGAATGTTGAAATATAATATTGAGACTCTTGATAGAAATTTGAAAAAATGTTTTTAAATGGGTGTGGCACCGCCCACTTTTGGTAAAATCAATTTTACAAATATTATTAATAATAAATCAAAAATGAATGAACCTATCGTAACAAAATTCGGCGGAGAGCTTGCCTTTACTATAAAGGATGCTTTGAAGAAAAATTAACGAAATCGGTTAAGGACCACGCCCACTTTTATATAAAAGATTTTTAAAAGGGTCGCAGATATAATATTAAAAGTTTTCCTTAATTTTTATTTCAAAACATACCAAATTTTATAATTTTGATAGACAAAGCGCATGTTTTCTTCGGTGGGACTCCCTAATGTACATACATTCATATGCAAAATTGTTTCTGCATAAATATAAATATTTATTTACCTATTTCTTTTTTCTGTATGTTTCCCTATGCATTCATTCATTAAATGTAATTTCATATATTTATACTTAAATGAGAACATAGGAGAAAGTGAATTTCCTCTTCACTTAGCTATATGTATAGTATTATGTAATAGCTATGAAAAAAACAACCAGGCTCCAATAAGTAGTCTTTAATACATCTCCAACGCATCAGAAGGACCATACAGATACTCCGCACTTTTTCCAACAGATACGCCCCACTACTTAGGTGTTTTGATAGCTTCTTAACGACTTGGATCTGTCATTCAAAGATTCGCCCAGGGTAAGAGACTTTAAGTGGAATAAATGGGTCTCACTCACGTCAAAAAGTTTAAGCTCTGTTGTTTAGCCCTCTTTCAAGAGTTTTTGAGCCATATAGTTTGTTTAGTTTCATAACTTACTTTGGACACGCTATTATTAATAAACCAACTTTTTCAAAAGTAGATGTCGCTGCTTGGCAATTAGCCAGAAACACAACAGCGACATCTGCCATCAAAAATTATATAAAAAATTCCTTCCATCCTGGGGTTTGGTGCCATTTATCGTTTGCTTAACGGTAAATTAACTCTTTTAGCATTTGCCGTCTTTCAGTGAGTTTTACAGCTCCGGCTCACGCTCAATTCTCACGGGAATGCTCTGGATCATTGAGAGACTTGAGAAGCAGATGTCGTGAAATTTTCGCCCACGTGAAATGTTATAGGCAGATGTCGCCGCTGTTTTTCATTTAACTCATACGGCGAAAAGCTAAGCAGCGACATCTATTTTTGAAAAAGTAAGTATATTAAAGGCCGCTAAAAAGAAGTAATTAACAAATTATTCGGCTCACAAATTGAACCAGACTTCTATCTGGATTTATCTGGCTCAAATCTTTGTTGTTGCTTTTACATGCAAAATTATTTATCTGGCTCAGGATTTTGCCACCGGATGATAGCTATTATGTTGTATGTGACAAAGCATGCGCCTTAGCGTACTTGGTGGGGAAGAATCTGTTTTGTCGTAAGCTGCCTGGAAAGTTCGTTTCCAATACATTTTTCCTCAATGTCCCTGTGTTCCGGTATTGATGTGACGAGTACACCGCTCTTTTGGGCTATCTCCTGATTAGTGACAGTTTGGTGTTAGTGCGGAATTTGAAAGAGAAAACATCAAGGGGTTTGATAGCCACTTACATAGCTGTCGCTAAAAATAAAGATTTACTTGCCAATAGTGTGATTTCCTATCTAAACCACGGGTTCCAGCATAACTGATACTACTTCCAGGAAGACACTAAAATTGTAAATGAATCTGAAAGAGAGTTGGAGGGATCGGTCCTGGGCAGGACAGAGGTTAAAGCTGATCGGTATCCTGCTAGTTCCCAGGGTAAAATATAAAGAAAACAACCACAACTGGACAAAATAGCTATTAAAATGAGAAAAAGTGGGATTGATTTTGCCCAATGAAATCCTTCCCTCAATCTAGACAAATAATCTTTTAAAAAGAAAAGAATTGCCGGACTTATTCCTTAATGGTGCTTGGTACCGGATCTATATCCGGCAAAGGACCATTAACATCGATAACACTCCCGAAAAGTATTTTTATTGCTACAACAACAGCAGCAACGCGTTACCACAGCGAGGTATACCAATTATGTACGTTGTCAATTTTAATTGAGCTCAATCCTCAACGTTCAATTTTGCTTATTTGTTGCCACAAGGCATTAAAAAATTAGCGCAATAAATTCATTATTGAGCAAAACAAAAAAGTTTTAAATCAGCTAACATACCGTTACCAAATGACACAATTTCATTTGCTAGACTATCAAAAATGAGTTTTAACGGTCAGTAAAAATTAAAGCAAAAACGTCATTTTTTGGCGGAACGAATGAGATACATCAACCGATTTAAAATGTAACAGAAATTAAAACAATAAATTAACACTGAGAGTATATAATAAAGATATAAAAAACAACAATATTGCCCGGTTTTTCAGTACAAGTTCAAATCAGTTTGTCAGTTAAACTACGCTTAAACTTCTGCAGTTTTTCAGTCTACTTTAATGAAGTTTAAGCTGAGCCTAAGCGGCCGATCGGGCAGGGTTAAACTCTAGTTAACCTATCAGTTATTTGCGTTCGTTCGAAATGACGTCGAATATACCCAAAAAGCATTTGGGCTTGAGTACCATAAGAGCTCATGTTGATAACTAGACATACTTCCAAAATATCAAGAGTTGTTTCGAAACAGTGGCTCAACTCGAGAATGATAGCGTACTGAGCAAAAGAGGGAATTTTTTATAAACCCAAAAATGATATTACTGAAGTTGAAAAAATTTAATTCCCAACATGTGGTCCTCTAACTGGGCTCAAATGTAAGATTCCATACTACAATATTTTCACGAAAAAAAATATAAAATATATACGTACCGGACCCGCATGCGCAACTAATATAAAAGTATCTTATCAAATATCAACAAAAATCAGCTGTTCTATCAATCAATTAAAGCTTGCGCTGACATCTGGCGTATGGTAGCAACTGCCGGTAATGCAGTGCAAATATCTACAATAATGCCATAGTACAAATAGATTTCTTTGTGTGCTCACAATCGTTTATTTTTAACAAATTATTTTAATAAAATACATTTAAACAAAAGCACTACCACTCCAAAGTTCGTTAATAGCCCGAATCTCCACCATCTTTACAACCAAAACTTTATATATAAATTTGGGATCCAAATAAGAGCGAAAAAGGGACCCGTACATAAAAACAGCAATTAGAAATAATATTGTAACGAATTTACCTGCAAATCCTCTTATTTGCAATCCTCTGCTAAGTTCGAATCACTAAACTGTTGAATAAATAACTCCAATTTGTAATAATGTAAAATGGCCTTTATTAAAGTACTTCACAATGACACTCAAACTGTGCAACGAATAGCTTTCTTAATAACCAAACTGATTGATAGCTCAAATGAAACTCTACTATTCAAAATAATACTGCTCATGCTCGCTAGATAGCGTCTTAGTCGAAACTGCTTGACAACTCAAATCAAACTGAATTCCAGCGCCTCTACAATTGCCGCCTTTTATACTCTTTGATTTCAACCTTCGCATCTTCTAGGCGCTTCCAGAATCTACTAGTCCAGCAGCTCTCAAACTTCTCAGCTGTAAGTACAATTGCACAATTTTATAGTTTTTCTCATTGCATACTTATAGGAGTATCTCAGATATATGCATGTGTTTGTGCATTGACCCTCCGCTGCTCGTATACGTACATGGTACATATGTGTAGACGCAATTATTGTTTCGTTTATGTAGATACATAATGATTGATCTATGGATGTGAATTCACGTCACTGCTTAGCATCATCTTAGAGATGGCAGCACTCCTTAGTTTTGCTAATATTCGTAACAATATATATGATGATACATAATTTATTTTTGATTAATTACACTTCAGTACTACTAACAACCAGGTGTTTATTTCTCACAATAAACAGCTGCTAGTTTTGGTTGTACCACCTTGGATTTTTTTTTTAACTCCACCTCAACTCGATATCCAATGTAAGATATCAACTGGAGAAATGCGTTTGATATTCCTTTGAGAACTGTACATTTCCCTAAATCTCTCAAAGGTTGGAAAATAATTTGATAACGATAATAGTGCTGGAGATCAAACTCGAGAACTGTAAATTTTACAAAATTTCTGAAAGGTTGTATAGCGATTGCAGAATGAAGTTGGATATGAGCTGGAGAGCTACCTGGTTTAAGAATAATTAAATAATTATGTTGGATATCACCCTTTGTTTAAGGAGTAAAATTCTATATTCCCTAAGCACTGCACAACTACCTAGAAAGTGTGAAATATGTTCTTCATTTCTTAAGTTGCAAATTGGACAGTGCTTATCTGGATGCACAACGTAAAGTTCGTAATTCAGTTTTAAGAGTTCTCCTCTTACCCGAAACAAAGTACAGATCGTATCTACGCTAAAATCATCTCTAAAATAATTACGCTCACAGAGATTATGTTCGAAGCCGGGGTAGGTTCGTCTTACTACGCTACATCGAGCTCTAAATAGAAATTGGTTCCTTCTCTCAGTGTCAATCTTAGCTAGAATATTGCGGTGCCAATGTCTCCACAAAGAGGTTTCAGTTGTTACTAGTGGTTCTTCATACTCGTTGGAAAGTGCATCCCATTTTTGGAAACATTGGGACCGTGTTTCAAGCAAGTGCATTACGATTTTCTTTGGAATACAATTATTACTCATTTCCATAACCCTCGAGATATAATTGAAATGCGTTTTCAAGAGACCAATGTACAACTCAGGGAGCCCACATTCTAGATGAAATATATAATTCGGTGTATTACTTGGCAATCTGAACAGCCTCTTGATGAAGTATCTAAGCATCTTTTCTACTTCCTCGCAATAATCAAGCCCCCACACTTCTGAGGCATATCCTAATACCGTACGCTGCTTCGAATAGTTTGTATTTATGACTAAGAGGAATGTATTTTTTACCCAAAAATGTTCTCCATGTGCTGTTTATAGCCCATTTTGCTGATTTAAGTTTACCTGCCAAATGATTGTGGAACGATACATTTTGCGTAATAAGTACTCCTAGATATTTGTATTGCTTAACCTTCTCTAACTCTTGTCCAAACAAATGCCACTTTTCATCTCTACAATACCTTCTACATATATATTGCGCTGTAGAAATATGTTTTCCATGTTTCTTGGGTAAACAAAATCCAGCCGTTGCCGTATCTACAAATTATATAGTTAATAAAAAACCAATGTTGCCGTACAAAAAAGAGTACCCCAAAGGCGTCCTTAAGCCGTGACTGAAAAATTGCTTATTAGTTTAACTGGAGTTTGAATTTAACTAGAGTTTAAGCAAACTTAGTTTAAGCAAACTTAGTTTAAGCAAACTTAGTTTAAGCTTAGCTTAACGAACTACTGAAAAACTGGGCCTAACAGAAATAAAACTACAATAAAGTTAAAAAATATTTTTACT
Organism: Eurosta solidaginis; assembly: GCF_040869045.1. Classification (NCBI taxonomy): domain Eukaryota; kingdom Metazoa; phylum Arthropoda; class Insecta; order Diptera; family Tephritidae; genus Eurosta; species Eurosta solidaginis. Next base: position 315,065,809 of record NC_090319.1, on the reverse strand, counting down.
TTTTCTCAGTTGATATCTCGTCACAGAAATTACATACATACATTTGTGTCAATATTAAAAGGTCTAACAAAGAAGACAATAAAGACAAGACATATAAATAAAGTATTGTTGAAACTAATGCTATACAAATGGGCATGACTTAAGTCACTGGGTAAATAAAATAAGTCGGCACAAAAGATAAAAAGCAAAAAAAAACTACATAAATACAAAACTAGCGTCGGTATTTTGTCGAGAAAAGTTAAAACTTAAAAATTGAGAAGCAAAAGAAGGGAACTGTTTAAAAAAAACAGTGGCAATCAACAAAAAGGAGGAGTGGAGCACAAAGGTCAATAGAGGCTGAAACGAGGGTCGCTATTTGCCACAATTTAAAATTTTATGAAGACAACCTTTTTGCTTTAGAAAAATATATGTCTACTACTTGTTTAAAAATGCCTTATCTTAAAGTTTCATTGAACAAAGCCATATCTTAAAATTTCGTTTAAAATCACCAAATGTCAGAAGTCGGTAAAAGAACGTCCTATATCTGAATTCTTGTATTAACGCTCTATCTCAGCTCAAAAAATGTGTTGATGCCGCGATGTTGCGTTTTTGAAACAAATTCTGGGATACGGCGATTTTAGAATAATCAGAGGTAGGTAGGTATGGTTAGGTTGAACAGGCTGGTCTGTGAGGACCTTAAATAGACTGTACAAGTCCATAGTCGTACTAGAAGTTTGCTCAACAACCAAATTGGAAAACATTATCAGAAACCAGAACCTCTGGTCTGGTGGAAGGCGCTAGACAAAAGGAGTAATCAACAGAGGGTCGGGAAGGTACAAAGGCTGACATGCCTGGGAATGTCAGGCGCCGTGAGCAGCGCACCTCAGGAAGCACTAAATGTAATATTTCACTTGACGCCTCTACAAGTCTTCGTGCAGGGATTAGCCGTAAGAGGAGATCTACGACTAAGAGAATCCAACATGTGGAAATCAGCAAGCATGGACACACGAGGATTCTGGACGACATGACTAAGGGACAATTAAACGGAATAATAACCGACATAACATCCAAAACCGACCACGTCACAGCGGTTTTGGACTTCCAGGTTCAGAACATACGATATCCTTCAAAGGGGGAATGGGAAGAAGGCCTAGACAATGGCAGGGTTATTACATTCTACACCGACGCCTCGAAAATAAAAGAGGGAAATGGAGCTGGGATATGCTCTACAGTTAAGCCAATCATTCCGATATTCTGACGCATGTAGCGTGTTCCAGGCCGAGCTCTACGTCATAGACAAAGCAGCAAAGCTGCTTGAATATAGTATGACACCCACGTAAAAATCTTTGTTGACAGCCAAGCCACCTTAAGGGCATTCGAGTCCAACATGATAAAATCGGATATCACTTTGCTTAGATCATTTAGTTTTGTTTTTAGAAACATTTAGAGATAATGTTCGGGATCATTTGGTGACCACTTCGGCAAACTCAATGGTACTTTGGCTTTATATTTAATTTTCTGAGTCGTCCAGACACATGTTAACACATTATTTTTGTTATGTCCCAGTTTGGATATTTGCTCTCTTGCACCTTTAAATATATGTATTTTCGAATGTTTTTGAATTCTTATTATTCAGTTAAATACAAGAACAGGTTCAACGATAAAAACCAAAAGGCGAAGCATGTAGAAAAATAATTATCCACTACTGGGACATCTTTTAGTCATACATAAAATGCAGCTCACAACTTCAAGGCAGCGTTCTTGGCGCTCTAGTTGCCACCACTTACCGAAAGAACAGTTTGACGGCTTCGTCTTACAGGAAAATTATTTTCAACAAGTTTTATATCGATCCAAGCGCTACCTATCGGAAGTTTATAACCTTTGTATAGAATTATCGCAGATTCTGAACCATGTTCTGGCCTCAGGTCGACTAGGAACTTATTTATAAAATGGAAAGCTAAATTTCTCAGTTTTCAATGACTTTAGTTAATATTTCGACCTTCGCGTCACTTTTCGGATTTTGTTCTTTTCATGGAATATGCGATATATGTATCTCCGAAAAAATTACGGCCGAACTTCTGCTTAAATTGGTGGTATGCTGGGTTTTCGTTTTATCACGGGCCCATGTATATGTTTTATGGTAACATCGAATCGCTAGTCATCGAAGGGCGGCCTCGTTTCAGAGCAACAGTTCTAAGCCATTTTGATGTTAGTATCCTGTCAGTTGAGAGGGTAACCTTTGATTGGTTAGGCCAGCATATTTCCTATATACCACGGAGGCAGACAAATTTGTAGTTTTCATTCTTCTTCATTCTTCTTAAGAATTAAATTTCTGTTAGAGGGTATTACATACCACTGCAAAGGGTATCCTTAACTCTTCTTGCAGGTATCGACGACCTTAAAGCGCATAACTGGGGAACCCAGCGCGATTTGCTTTGCTTCGGTATCTTAGTATATGCATACCTAACGTCACTTATAGATTTTTCTAACCTGAAACCACAAGCCCCTTCTTTTGCCTCTGCCTATAATATAATCGCTGAGGTTGTATGAGCGGCATAGAGAGTGCGACTTTTAGTTATTCGGATAAGGGCACTCTGTCTGTCTCTATATATTGTGGCGAATATTAGCAGTTCTATACATCACTATGCTACTACTAAATAAATGCACAACAACAATAAAGCAAGCAGAGAGATTATTTCACATACACATATGTAGTCAGCAGATAAGAAAGAAGAAGAAAGCGAAATCACCACACATCACGTTACCAATAGCTAAGAGCAGAAGTTGTTACACATAAACACGCATATAGCTAAATAACCAAGTATGAGATTCAAATGTTCCAGAAGGCATGTTCGTGAAAAGTCTAGACCTTAGGAGAAATATGCGAACGAGGCAACTGTGCGTATAAAAGCATCGCGGTGCAAGCGATACTCCGTCAGTTTGATTTTGATAAAGCGTGTCAAGTACGCGAGTATTGTAACTGTACTACTCCCAAAGTAGTCTTAACAAAGGAAATATTACTATATACTGGATATTTGAGTTCAGTTCAGTTGACAGTTCAGCGATTCGAACGATAGCAGAAGGTGCAAAATAATGTTACGAATATTAGCAACACTAAGGGGTGCTGTCATCTCTAAGCGATGCTAAGCAGTGACTTGTATGCACATCAATAGATCAATCATTATGTTTACACATATGTACATACACGCAGCGGAGAAGAGACGCACAAACACATACAGATATCTTATCTGAGATGCTCCCAAAAGTATGCAATTATAATTGGAGAAGTGTCGCTCACAAATACACGTGCATATGAGAAGCTATACACGTGCATCTGTAGTTATAATTTTATAGCAGTAACTAAGTAAATTCTGGGAGCGCCTAGAAGATGCAACGAGGAAATCACAGAGTATAAAAGGCAGCAACAGTAGAGGCGCGACAATCAGTTTTGGTTTGAGCAAGTATAAGTTGGTTGCAAAGTATAAGTTTTATTGTGAAGTACTTTAAGAAAGGCCATTTTTGTCTTATTCAATATTGGAGTTATTTATTCAACAGTTTAGCGATTCGAACGTTAGCAGAGAATTTGGAATAAGCGGAATTGCAGTAAATTCGTTACAATTGGTGTCAGAAGAGGAATTGTTGAATACATTCTAGAAGACAACAAGGACATGGCAAAGTTAAGTGAATTGAAGATCCAGCAACTGAAGGAGTTAGAGAGCCGTGGATTGAATACAACCGGCATTAAACTCGAACTTCAGGAACGACTACGAGAGGCAATGGAAGCAGAAGGAATTAACGTGGAAGAGTATGTCTTTCATCTTGATGGAGACGATACAACAACATAAATTGAGGAGAACAACGAAACACCGCAGACAATAGCGAACACAGCCTTGAACACAATATTAGCTGCAATATCTGCACAAACGCCGACAGTAACATCCAAGATGGAAAAACAACTAGAATCACAGGAGACACGTATAACCTCCAAGATGGAAACTCAACTGGAAGAACAGAAGACATATATGGCATCCCAACTGGAATCGCAAGAGACACGCATAACATCTAAGACTGAAGCACAGGAGAAGTGTATTTCCGAAATGTCGGCACAAATTTCAACACAGATATCATCTCAGATCTCCACACAACTAGAAGAGCAGGAAGTCCGTATATCATCGAAACTGGAAGCGCATATGGAAGAAAAACTAACCCAGTTTCATGAAGGCTTCAGTGGTCGACAGGATAAAATAGAGGAAGAGATGGATGCTTTGAAAGATAGGATCCAGGAATTACAATTGAACCGCCCAGTCACTTCAAAGTCTAATCCGAAGGTAAAAACTCCATCCTTTGACGGTTCAGTTCCTTTCTAGGTCTTTAAGCTACAGTTTGGGAAGACCGCAGCAGTGAACAACTGGAATGCTGAAGATAAAGTTGCAGCACTGTTCAGGCTATTGAATGTCCTGTGATACCTGTGTCGCAAATTGGTAGAAAATCGAACAGTCTTACCGTCAGCGGGAATGTCGATGGCAAAGAACGTGTACTGACTGTAGATACGGGCGCATCTCATTCCTTAATTCTATCTGACTTGGTCAACAGGAGTAAAAACGTTACCTGAAGCAAGGTTGCGTACGGTCACTGGCGAGTATAACCAATTCCAAGGAGAAGTGGTATGTGAGGTATTAATTGGAAAGGTCATGGTTCTACACAAATTCATTGTGGCGGAGATTGTTGATGAAGTGATATTGGGAGTGGACTTCTTAGTTGACCATGACATCAGGATCGATATGCGGAGAAAGATTATGCGCTATAAGAACCAGGATGTGCCACTTAGCTTCAGTTTGGAAAAGGGGTTCAGCTGTAATCGAATACTGGCGGAGAATAGTCGACAAAGAACACGAAAGTCAAAGGTAAAAGTTGATGGAACGAATGGGCCAAACAAAACCAAATCAAAGATACCTGCGAGAGAAACACTGGCATTGACAAACCCGAACGGAGGCATTAAAACGAAGGAAAGCATTTTCCAGAAAGAATGCGAGGGTAGTTTCAAGCCGGGGCGTACTACTGTTGTGAAAGGTAGGAACGATACTGTCTATGCGAAGCCAATCCGTCAAGCGCAAGCTCTACGAAGTAATTCATTGGCCAAACAACAGAGTGTGAAGGAACGGCCCAGGGTAATGAGTAGTAAGATGAAACACAGGTAGAACAAGGAAAATAATTCGGAAGGTTTCCGCGAGGGAGATTTGGTACTGCTATACAACCCTCACCGGCGGAAAGGTGTTCCATCCAAATATCGGTGCAGTTTAGAAGGCCCGTACAGAGTTGTGAAGAGGATCAGTGATGTCATCTACCGCATACAAACAATTGGGAAACCACGAAATAGAAGGGTGGTTCATTTGGAGAGGCTAGCAGCGGTTAGATCGAGAGATGTGTCTGATCGGGACGATCACACTTAGGTGGAGGGCAGTGTTACTAATATTAGCAACACTAAGGGGTACTGTCATCTCTAAGCGATGCTAAGCAGTGACTTGTATGCACATCAATAGAACATTCATTATGTCTACATATATGTACGTACACGCAGCGGATGCACAAACACATGCAGATATCTTATCTGAGATGTTCCCAAAAGTATGCAATTATAATTGTGGAAGTGTCGCTCACAAATACACGCGCATATGAGAAGCTATACACATGCATCTGTAGTCATAATTTTATAGCAGTAACTAAGTAAATTCTGAAAGCGCCTAGAGGATACAACGTGGAAATCACAGAGTATAAAAGGCAGCAACAGTAGAGGCGCGACAATCAGTTTTGGTTTGAGCAAGCTATTGGTTGCAAAGTATAAGTGTTATTGTGAAGTACTTTAATAAAAGCCATTTTTGCATTATTCAATATTGGAGTTATTTATTCAACAGTTTAGGGATTCGAACGTTAGCAGAGAATTTGGAATAAGCGGAATTGCAGTAAATTCGTTACAATAAGTAGAATTTCCCAAAATTCATTACAATATTTTAGACGCGGCATGGTATCCTCTTTTCATTCTCATCGTATCTCTAGTTCTCGAATTAAGCCTCACCTTAAAGTTTCACTTGCTTAGGATATAACTGTGGCCAAAGTATTTCTCATTTCAGCATTTATACTTTCCGTGTGCAAGCTGCTCTTCCTACGACAAAGCGACAAAATTAGATACGAGTACTACACATTTACTTCAATCATGACGTATGACAGACTTACATACCAACCCTCGTATGAGTATTTAGAAGAATGGCATTGCAGTTTCATGTAACCAACTAATTTTCCCTTATTTTATTTTACTAGACACACCTTGATTTTGTTTATGATATTTTTAAACTAGTACTTAGTAAAAAGGTATGATAAAGAAAGCGAGTAGAAACATTAAGTAATAAAATGAGCTAATGTGAGAGAATTCGTCGAGTTAGGGTCGAAATATTTGAAAAAATAAAGAATCAAAAACTAAATAGCTCTAACATTATCCATTCGAAATAAATGAATTTTGGTGTTGTTAAAAGGCGGGGCGGTTCACACTGAAGGCTCACTTGTCATCAAGCACATTCAATTCGTCCGACAGAGCAAAAGGCAGAGAAACGGTAGCGATTATTGTACGCCGTTTATTGACCCGACAAATGATGCCGCCGTCTAGAGCAAAGTTATAAGACATACATATCTATGTATATGAATGAGTAGCTATGTATGTGTTTGTTTTGTTTGTATTTATTTATTTATGAAATAAATGAGTGCTTGTGTGATCTCCTTTGTTGATTTGAACAATCTATTTTCGCCCCTCTCACTATTTCTAGTCGACACGGTTCGGCAGTCTATTGAAAATTGACGCTTTAGATGTGCTTGGTCTTAATAGATAACGCCAAAATGCCCTACAACATACGCAGAATACTAAGCAGAACAGAAAACTAAAACTTATTCTGTAGGAAACTATAATAAAGCAGTCATGCGTGGAAACCACAAAAGTCTCTTAAGCCCAAATTCAATTATATTGTACTGTGAAGCTACATGATTACGCAGAGATGAATATATATATATATACATATATATATATATACATATATTTTAATCAAGTACCTACATATGTATAAAGTGAACGCCACTGCACCTCCTTTAATTTAATAAGATTGCTTTCCGCTTTCCCTTTTCAAAACAGCGATGTCCTACCAGAGGAGAATCTGTTGCCTTCGGTGAGTTAAAACAACAAAACCTTTAAGGCCTGGGCATCTTAATCAAAACTTCTTCTATATGTTTCTCATAACGCAGTGAAGGTTACCCGTCCCTCTGCTGCCAAGTTGTGGTAAGCGAAGATTTTTTACCCTTTCGCATAACATGAATGAGCCAGCGAACCGAACCCTTTCTTTTAAACTACGTTCATATGCGCTTAAATTCATACAACTCATTACTAACTTCCTACGAAGACGTCGGAAGGTCCATAATCTTTCGGAGAACTTTTCTCTTGAATACTTCAAGAAACATCCCGTATTCATTCTTGTTGTTGTTGTTGTAGCAGTGCCTGGACAAAATCTAAAAAAAATCGGAGGAAACTGTTTCAACGTTTCAACAGAGTCCAACCAAAGACATAAGTGTGTTAGAGAAGTTCATGGCACATTGAAATTGAAAATATGGTTGGTGTCAAGTGTGGACAACTTACAAGCGGGACATACATTAGGTACGTCGGGGTTGATTATGAATAAGTGAGAGTTTAACCTATTACAGAATCCAGATCGCAGATGAGCTATAGTGACGCACGTCTCACTAGGGAGGTAGCTTTCCTCAACTGCAAGCTTAGGGTGTTTGTATTTGAGAACGGGGCTCACCGGGCAATTGTTGGCTTAGCAATTTCTCGATTTTTTGTGAATATCACAAAGGGCCTTTTTCTGCTTCTTTTCTTCGCATGGCCAACTTCTTGAGTACCGAACTTTTTTAAAGTGCATACGGAGATGCAGATGCAGATGCCCAAGCTTCTGGGTGTTCAATTGTTTGTTCAGCATTTCATTTCTCTCCTTTATGGGCTTATGGGAAGTATCTCGCTTCACTTTGTAGACGATGTTCTGGAGACAAAACAAGGCATCAATGGCACTTCTGAGCGTAGTATTTTGACAGACCTGCAGTTTCCTGCAGTGTGCTTCATTTAAACTCGGCGACCATATTGGAGACACGTAGCAGTGAAATGTTGCCCTCCATAGCTTAAAGTCCCCTTTAACTTCAGTCAGTAGGTGAACATTTTCCTGCTGAAATTTAGCATAGTCTTGAAACCTTTTAATGTCAGTGCGAAGGGAGTATGAAATATGATTTCACTGACAGCTGACTTAGCAGGTAATCGATCCAGACAAAAAATGCTGACAGGTTGCAGATGTTAGGAAAACTGGACACAGTTTTGTAAGGTTCTTTAACTAAATTTAAATGAGCCAGACCCGCTCCTTATTTTTCCTAAAGGTTTAATAAACAGATAATGTCAAAAGAAGCCCATAGTAACCTGGATTAAACTCGAAACTACTAGGAATATTGCTGTATTTTAGTTTTTACCTATATAATTTTTATATCAGGGGCTATTGTAGCTCTAGATCATGGCTGCTAAAAATGGAAAGTGATTGAATGGGCTCATACGCAATTAGAGCACAATTGTGCTATGGAATGCGGACCCCTGCTCTAGATAGTCGGGCTGCAAGCTTTGTATCCCTCATATAAGTACCTCCTAATTCCGTATCAGCACATGGTTAATCGTGGCCAGTGGATTAAATCATCCACTGCGATGGCTTCGCAAATTAGTATATTGGGGTCCCTCCAGGTCAAGGCAGTTCAGGCAATGCTCTTGTCCTACATTTCAATCTGGCGATTTGAGGTCATAACCCCTTTTGAGACACCTTGTAAAATCATCAAAACAACATGCTAGTTTTGCTAGTTTTTCGGTGTTGGTGAGGGCAGATGTTGCGGGTGGATAAACAGATAGCAGTTATTTCAGACATCTGCGGTTCAGTAAGAATCGTAGACAAAGTAAAATGTAAATAAATATCCAAAGTACAAACATGCATACGAACATACATAGATGCATATTTGGACATACACATAGACATTAAGTGACTGTAGGTGAATTGACAACACACGTAAATTGAACAGTTATGGCCGCAAAAATAGCACCAAAACCCCTGCCCCAAATCAAGTTAATTTAATGTTTGCTGAGCAGAAGCCGGCCTGTTAGTTTTGTAGATCAATTTATGCTTGGGATCCCAGACCCTAATTAAATTTACCTGGATACTTAGAAAACTATCCAAATACAGCCATTCAGATTCGTTGGCTTTATCTGGGCTCTAGACCAAAATTTAAGCCTACTGGACATCATCTTCATAATTGATTGGCGCTTAACCCCCTGGGCTTAGAAGGTTTAATGTGGCTATGTTAATAGTTCCCGAGAAGGTTGTGCTAGTACCCGAATGATGCTTTGTAAGCGGAACATACCGGATCTATATCCAGCAAAGATCAATATCGATAACGCTCCCCAAAACCTTCTGGGAGTGTTGTTGTTGTTGTAGCAATGCTTCGCCCCACCTAACAGCCGCGTCCAAGGAAACTTGCCGTTTCAACAGGGGTGGACCATAAGGAAAGGGGTGTTAGCGGCATTGGTTCCACATTACAATTAAAGACATGGTTGGTGTCATGTGGGGACACATTGCAAGCGGGGCATACATTTTGTATGTTGGGGTTGATTCTGGATAGGTACGAGTTTAACCTGTTACAGTATCCAGAACGAAGTTGAGCAAGAGTGACACGCGTTTCCCTGGGGAGTATGCGTTCCTCTTCCGCGAGTTTTGGATACTTTTCTTTAAGTACTGGATTCACCGGGCAATTCCCGGCATAAAGGTCCGACGCCTGTTTATGGAGTTCACCAAGGACCTGTTTTTTGTGTTTTTTCGCTTCATACGGCTGGGTTCTCAGGTGCCGTATTTCCTCAAAATGCTTACGGAGTTGACTCCTTAAGCCCCTAGGCGGTGCTGGTTCATCAATCAGATGTCTGTTGGGATGCTCAGGTTTCTGGGTATTCAACAGGAACTTTTGGTCAGCATCTCATTTCTCTCCCTGATGGGGAGTATTCTCGCCTCATTATGCAGATGGTGTTCTGGGGTCATAAGAAGACAGCCCGTGGCAATTCTGAGAGCAGTATTTTGGCAGGCCTGTAGCTTCTTCCAGTGGGTAATTTTTAGGCTTGGCGACCATATGGGTGACGCGTAGCACGTAATCGGCTGGCTAATTGCTTTGTATGTAGTCATGAGCGTTTCTTTATCTTTTCTCCAGGTACTGCCAGCGAGGGATTTAGGGATTTTGTTACGGCTCTGAATTCTCGGAACAATTGCAGCTGCGTGCTCACCAAATTGTAGATCCTGATCAAACGTCACACCCAAGATTTTGGGGTGTAGGACAGTCGGTAGCGTAGTTCCATCGACGTGGATGTTCAAAATGGTCGACATTTGGGACGTCCATGTTGTAAATAAGGTCGCGGAAGATTTAGTCGGTGATAATGCCAGGTTTCGCGAGGCGAAAAAACTGGAGAGATCAGGGAGGTAGCCGTTTATTTTATTGCATAGCTCATCGATCTTTGGGCCTGGGCCTATGGCCATTATTGTGCAGTCATCGGCGTAGGAAACGAGTGTGACTCCTTCCGGTGGTGAATGTAGCTTAGATATGTAGAAATTAAACAAAAGTGGGGATAGGACACCACCCTGTGGCACCCCTTGTTTAATTCTCCTTGGTTTTGATGTTTCGTTTCTAAATTGCACCGATGCCTGCCGACCACCCAGATAATTTGCGGTCCACCTTTTAAGACATGGGGGAAGGGTAGACCCTTCCAGGTTTTGCAGTAACGAGCCTTGGTTGACCGTATCAAAAGCTTTTGATAGGTCTAGCGCTACGAGTACTGTTCTATGGTGGGGGTATTGATTTAAACCGCAATTTATCTGGGTGCTAATGGCATTTAGCGCGGTGGTAGTGCTATGGAGTTTTCTGAAGACATGCTGATCGACATGCTGGGAGCAAAATGGCTTCAAGCGTCTTTGCTACTGGTGATAGGAGAGATATCGGACGATACGACTCTCCTATGTTAGCTGGTTTCCCAGGCTTTAGTAGCGGGACCACCTTGGCCATTTTCCATTTTTCGGTTATGACAAAGGTGGAAAGAGACAGGTTGAAGACATGCGCTAAATATTTGAAACCCTCTTTAACTAGGCTTTTAAGCATCGGCATGGCTATGCCGTCTGGGCCCACTGCTTTGGATGGTTTAGCGCGACCAATGGCGTCCTCAACCTCTTTAGCGGTGATGGTGATTGGTGACGCGCTGAATTTGTGTTTATGTGCGTGTCTATTGGCTCTCCGTATATCTTTGTCGACCGTAGGATACATTATATATTGTCGGCAGAAAGCGCTCGCACATTTTTTCGCATCCGACAGCACTTTGTCGCCAAAGGCGATGGAAACTTTGTTGTTGTTGTTGTAGCGATTAGGTTACTCCCCGATTGGCACATCATGAAGATCTGGATTATTTGTTTGAGCTGCTTGCTGTCGTTAGATTCCAGTCTTTTGCAAAATACGCCTTACGCGATACTAACTTAGTATTACTAAGCGATATTGCCGATTCAATAGAGCATATGCACATTTGGAAGCAAGCTTTCGTGCTTAAATTCCAATCTGGAAGCATGCTTTATTCCGTCTATATTTTGCATTATAGTACATCCATTTTATTTATCAACTTTTTATCTTTTTATTCGAACAGCTCGTAAGGTATTCCGTGGTTTTTCGGCGCTTTATTATTATTACCACTGTTACTTCGTCATGGTTGGACGGCTCACATATTCCCTAGTCAGGACGTGGAGTATGGGACTCGTCATCCTCCTTACTGCTAATAGTAGGACTGTTCACTTCACAACTTAGGCACACTATGTACGTCTTTTACCAGGTCACCGTTATCAATCACTTCAAACCTTTTGTCATACGCCAGTTTTCTGGTATAATTTTCGGCTGTTATTCCAATCGAGCAGCATATGAAGCTTCTTCTGCCCATGACGTTCTACCTCACGCCTCTCTTCCTTCTTCAGGTCTTGATAATGCTCGCATACATCATGCGTTGCTGCGCCCTTTTAAGCATTAACATAGTATGTTGCCCAAAAGTATCTTTTCCTAGAGATGAGGGTTGAGCCAAGTCTTCTTCCCCAGACAGGAATGGTATTAAGAAACCATAATTTCATGTCATTTCTTCGGTAGTCGGTAGCACTGGTTAGCCGGAAGTGTAGTGACCTTTTTACGATGATAACTGTTGCGCTCCAGTGAAGCGTGATCAAGATACAGATAGAAATTTAACATGCAAATGCAACAACAAATTGGTCCATATGGATGTATGTTAATTTTTATCGGTATCTGGATCACTGTTCATTGGAACGCGAGGAATGTTGTTGTTGTTGTTGTTGTAGCAGTGCTTCACCCCATCCAACAGGTGCGACCAATCACAAATTGTTATCAATGTCCTCTAACGGGAGACCAAGGAAACTTGCTGTTTCAACAGGGGTAGACCATAATAAGAGGGGTGTTAGAGGCGTTGGTTCCACATTACAATTGAAGAGATGGTTGGTGTCATATGGGGACACATTGCAAGCAGGACATACATTTTGTATGTCGGGATTGATTCTGGATAGGTAAGAGTTTGACCTGTTACAGTAGCCAGATCGAAGTTGAGCTAGAGTGACGCGCGTTTCCCTAGGGAGAGTGCATTCCACCTCTGCTAGGCTAGTTCTCGGTATTTTTCATTGAGTACCGGATTTGCTGTGCAATTCCTGGCATAGAGGTCCGACGATTTTTTGTGGATATCACTGAGGACCTGCTTGTGCTTTTTTGCTTCATACGGCTGTGTTCTCACTTGCCGTATTTCCTCGTAATGCTTGCGGAGATAACCCCTTAAGCCCCTGGGCGGTGTAGCCTCATCAATCAGATGTCTGTTGGGATGCCCAGGATTCAGAGTATTCAACAGAAAATGTTTGGTTAGCATTTAATTTCTTTCCCTAATGGAGAGTACTCTCGCCGCATTGTGTGGATGATGTTCTAGGGACATAAGAAGACATCCCGTAGAATTTCTGAGGGCAGTATTTTGGCATGCCTGTATTTTCTTCCAGTGAGTATTCTTTACGCTTGGCGACTACATCGGGGACGCGTAGCATGCAATCGACCGGCCAATTGCTTTGCTGCCGGCAAGAGATTTGCGGATTTTATTACGGCTATGGATTTTGAGTACAATTGCGGCTGCATGCTCTCCAGAATGTAGATCCTGATCGAACGTCACACCCAAGATTTTAGGGTGTAAGACAGTCGGTAGCGTGATGCCATCGACATGGATGTTCAATATGGTCGTCATTTAGCGCGTCCATGTTGTGAATAAGGTCGCCGATGATTTGTTCGGTTATGTCAGGTTTCGCGAGGCGAAGAAATTGGAGAGATCAGGGAGATAGCTCTTTATTTTGTTACAAAGCTCATCGATCTGTGGGCCTGGGATTCAAGGGGTTGTGTAGCGCAATATATAGCTTCTCCAACCCAATTGTCAACCTCACCTTCGAGCGGCGAATCCCGTTTCACTAACAGACGAGGCTCTGGCGACCCCAAGCTCCTCATGGAACTTGGGGGTGGGGAGGGAGGGATGGCCTGAAGGTTCAATGTGGCCATATAAATCGTTCCTGAGATGGTCGGGCCAGCACCTTAATGGTGCTGTGTTACCGGAGCGTATCGGATCTGTATCCGACAAAGGACCATCACATCGATAATACTCCCCAAAGCCTTCGGGGAGTAACCTAATCTCTACAACAACAACAACAACATCTGTGGGCCTGGGCCTGTGACCATTATTGTGTAGTCATCGGCTTAGGAAACGATAATGACTCCTTCTGGTGGTGAAGGTAGCTTTGATATGTAGAAGTTAAACAAAAGTGGGAATAGGACACCACCCTGTGGCACCCCGTGTTTAATTGTTCTTGGTTTGGGTGTTACGTTCCTGAATTGCACCGATGCTTGCCGACCAGACAGATAATTTGCGGTCCACCTTTTGAAACTTGGGGGAAGGGGAGACCCTTCCAGGCCTTGAAGTAACGTGCCATAGTTGACCGTATCAAAAGCTTTTGACAGATCTAACGCACCGAGTACGGGGGATTAGAGGACATCCCCCCCCCCCCCCCCCCCCCCCAAAAGGTCGAGAAATTTTATTTTTCAAATACTTTACAGAACAAAAATGAAATATCCAAAGAAAACAATGTTCAATACTTAATTTTGGCATTTCACCATGCACGGCAATTTATACATGAATACCGCTTTTATAAAAATAAAACAAAATTTATAAAACTTTTTGATACCATTCCCCCCCCCCCCACCCCCTCTCCTCCCACAACCAAGCTTCACAGTAGCGGAGCCCCATCCTTTGGGACGAAAGTCGTGAAAGTCGTCAAAAATCTGTTGTTGTGCAACAAAACATTGACGCTGTGCGCGAACTTATATTGCAAGATCGTCATACGACTTATCGTGAGATTGAGGAATCCCTGGGCATTAGTATGACGAGCACCAATAAGATATTGCATGACCATTTAGCTGTGAAAAAAATTTGTTCGCGTTGGATACCACATAATTTGACAAAAGCTCAAAAAGCTGCTCGTGTCAATTGGTGCAAAGAAATGCTCAAGAAATACAATCGCGATGCATCAAAAGCTGTATATAACATCTATACAGGTGACGAATCTTGGATATATGCGTATGAGCCCGAAACAAAACAGCAATCCACTCTAAGGGTCTTTCAAGATGAGCCAAATCCGACAAAAGTGATTCGTTCGCGAAGCACTTCGAAGCAAATGATCGCCTGTTCCTTCGGAATAACTGGACATGTGGCTACCGTGCCATTAGAGCAACGAAGAACGATGAATTCCGAATGGTACACAACCATTTGTTTTCCAGTAGTGTTTGGTGAAATACGGAAGAAGAAGCGGCAACGAAGGATCAGTCTTCATCATGACAATTCCAGCTCTCACACATCGGCTGAGACAACCGTCTATTTGACTGGCCAAAACGTCGAATTAATGAGTCACCCTCCGTTCAACCCTGATTTGGCGCCAAATTACTTCTTTTTATTGCAGCAAATCAAGAATAAATTGCGAGGCCAACGTTTTTCGGCGCCTGAACAAGCCGTAGATGCATTCAAAAACCATGTTTTGGAGATACCTCAATCGGAGTGGAAAAAGTGCTACAAAAATTAGTTTAAACACACGCAAAAGTGTATTGATTATCACGGAGAATACTTCGAAAAACAATAAAGCCATTTACGATAATAAGTTACTGTCTTTTCATTATTAGGCTCAAAATATAAATAGGTAGCAACCCTTGTAAATCGATGCTTTTAGAGGCCAGTTAAATTCATTAACCCTAGTCGTAATCATATTTTTACTTATCCATATCAAATTGGCATCAGTTATTGGTCCCTTAACCTAAAAATCGTGAAAATTTCATAAAAATGAAAACGCAAAATTTACAAACATATACCTACCACAAAAAATAAGTCTCTCAGTCAAAACGTATCCAAAACAATAAATAAAATCTACAAAAAGTTAATAAATTCTCCAACTCAAATATTTTTAGGTTATGGATATGGCGAAAAACCAATTGGTTGGCTATGGTATCGTTATGGCGTTAGCGTTATGGTATGGCACCATTAATCGATTACATCGATTTCCATAAGGTTGGTTCCCTCAGCTGTTTTATCTGGTTATGGATAAGTCCCTATTAATTGGCCCTTTAAATTGAGTTTGCCCATCAACATATGCGAAGGTTTCTTTAATCAGCTATTCATTAGCTTATTGCAATCATAATCTAACGTCGACAAACATACACACCCACACAAGCATACAAAATATGCAACTCATCGATAATAGTTTGAATGATTTGTATGAACTTGAAATAAGCACAAAGTTGTTTATTGATTTGTTGAACCCACGACACAAATTCTTTCACACCACAACCAGCCACAACAATTTTTTTTAACACAAACCGCAGCCTAAAAATTACTCTGACCAGCAAGGTCTCTCACCTGATGCCAATTAGAATTCCGTTGAGCAACAACAGCACTGTTGGTATTTCAATTCATTCCAAAAAAAATACTCTTCACAGGTGGAGCAGCCTCGAGTTAGGACTTTAAAAAAATTAAAACTTTTTTTTTGTTTTTTTTTTCACAAATATTCGCAAAAATCTTTAACGCTTGCTTTATATCTTCTCAATTCACATGCACGAACATACATACATATGCACAAATATTTTATGTATATGTATTTTGCTAATTGATTTTGTTTTCATTTTCACATTTACTTAAGGATTTTATTAACTTAAGAATCAAGTACACTTTTTTTATCCATTTTCTTAACATTGGACTCACTTTTTCATATAAAACACAAAACGAAATATTATTTTCTTTGTTTTCCATTTAATAGGGATGAAAGCAATAAATGCCAATGCAGAGGCAAAGTCGTTTACAGTAACAGAAAAATAATCATCCGCAACACTTCGTATTATTAACATCACCACCAGCGAATTAGCACTCAACTAACGCTGCTCTAACTAAATCACACGAACAATGCAAGCGAGGGTGTATTTTATGCCAGTAAATGCAACTCTGCTAAACAGCTGATAGCACTTTGGTGTTGCCATCATGACTGGGAAATTTTATACGAAAATTTACAGTGAATATGACTCTCTTACATTTCATCAAAAAGAAATTTCGATTGTTTACTTTTCGTGTCCAATGTTTGTAGGTATGAGGCTAGAAATATAGATACATGTTACCTTGTGGGATATTCTAGGTTAGGTAAAGTTGACCAGGCCGGTCAATAAAGACCTCGCGTGTTCATATTAGAAACCTTTTGACGACCAAAGGGAATAACCTCAACTAGGTACTAAGACTCCAGCTATACAAAGCTCAACTCCTTAATCCACCATTGTGGCTTTGCTTTTCGCTTGCATCTTCTCAGAGGACAAATTATACTTTCTAAACTTTCTTCGGCTTGTGATGGAAAGCAGTGATACAAAACTTTTTTGTTTTGCATAGGTTTGCAATATACATTTACGAAGTCAGCCTTCCTCTACGCCTTCAGAGGGACGCATGTTCTAAGAAGGGCCATCCTCTCAAGGAACCTGCATTCTTACCCGTATATATCATGCTCAGCGCTCAATTCGATATCAAGTCCATTACTTCACTTAGCCCAAAATACAAACGCTACACCTGCAGACTACCTACTTTATAAAACAACAAAAAAGGGACTCATCTCAAGCGTTAATATCGTTCAATCTCCATGCGCTGTGATGCCTCCTTCCTGATGCTTGGATAAGGAACGGTTCTTTTTTCCTTCTAATGCAATCACCACTATGTCTTCAGTACTGAAGTTAGATAGTATACACTAGTATAGCTAGTATAGCTCCTTACCATTAATACAGCTCTACCCCTGCTTTCCGCCTCTGAGAGTTCAGAAAACTTTCCTCCAGATGAGAACCATGTCTCTTCTATCAGCGAAACATCAAACGAAACCTCAAGAGGCGGGAAGACCTCCCTCAGGGCCGCTTCACTGTGTTGAAGTTTTATCTGAGACTCGCAGCGCCATTGGGCTGTTTGTCCCTCCATAAATTCTCCGTCACTGCACTGACGCTATGATTTCTTTGCCGCTGATTTAACTTTACGCACGCCCGTTTGCCTCCCCTGCTCGTAGCATATCATGATTATATGTACGACTCGCAGCATCATCCAGCTTTTTTTCACTTCCTACACGTCTTTATCTACGCCTATACCCTCGCCATTTGCCGATACTTTCAGGTTATCTGGGCACCTTTCTACCTCGCCTGCTTATAGCATAAAGTAGTTATTTTTTAGACTCGTAGCACAATGGAGCTGTTTGTCTTATTTCATACCTGCACCTCTGCGTCGACGACCTTTTCTACCTACCCTGATTTAAGTGTATTACGGTTATTGTCCTTAGGACTCCTCTTTTTAATGCACACATAAATAATGCCCTCGCTCCAGGACATTGCTTCCTAATTTGAAGGATGTAGCACTGCTGGACACTTTCCGTGGTTGGAGATATCCTAACATTGAACTATTGAACATGGACGCGCCTACCAGATGAGTCGGTGTATGTCAGCAACGCCATCCACAAAGAGGTAGGGTACTTCAACGACAACTCAAAGTCTCGCTAAACCCGTCAACTCATCGATAGATAATGCAGAAGAAGAACTCTGTCCATCCAAGAAGACTTCAGTCACGTTGGGCCAATCCGTATGCTGTAACTGTGTTATCTTAAACATTAGCCCCAGACATATAAAGGGTTAGAATATACCCGCTGTGAGCCAGCATAAAAGAAACTAAAACCCCGTTACACATCCGGAATACTGTCAAATACGCAATTGGCTCTGCACCATTTCTGCCTTGGGTTTTTGGTTCTGAGGTGTAAAAGATGGCTTTACTGCCCGTTCTTCTTTGAGAGAATGAGGCAGTGCGTTGTTGTTGTTGTAGCAGTGCTTCCCCATCCAATAGGTGCTATCAATCACAAATTGTTATCAATGTCCTCTAAAGGGAGACCAAGGAAACATGCTGTTTCAACAGGGGTGGACCATAATGAGAGGGGTGTTAGAGGCGTTGGTTCCACATTACAATTGAAGAGATGGTTTGTGTCATGTGGGGACACATTGCAAGCAGGGCATTCATTTTGTATGTCGGGGTTGATTCTGGATAGGTAAGAGTTTAACCTGTTACAGTATCCAGATCGTAGTTGAACTAGAGTGACTCGCGTTTCCCTGGGAAGTGTGCGTTCCTCTTCTGCAAGTTTAGGGTACTGTTCTTTGAGTACAGGATTCAGCGGGCAATTCCCGACATAGAGGTCCGACGCCTGTTTATGGAGTTCACTGAGGACCAGCTTGTGTTTTTGGCTTCGTACGGCTGTGTTCTCAGGTGCCGTATATCCTCATAATGCTTACGGAGATGACTGCTTAAGCCCCTGGGCGGTGTTGGCTCATCAATCAGATGTCTATTGGGATGCCCAGGTTTCTGGGTATTCAACAGGAACTGTTTGGTTAGCATTTCATTTCTCTGCCTGATGGGGAGTATTCTCACCTCATTATGTAGATGGTGTTCTGGGGACATAAGAAGACAACCCGTGGCGGTTCTGAGGGCAGTATTTTTTCAAGCCTGTAGCTTCTTCCAGTGAGTAGTCTTTAGGCTTGGCGACCACTATCGGGGACGCGTAGCATGCAATCGGCTGGCCAATTGCTTTGTAAGCGGTAATGAGCGTTTCTTTATCTTTTCCCCAAGTACTGCCAGCAAGAAATTTGAGGATTTTATTACGGCTCTGGATTTTCGGTACAATTGATTTAAGCCGCAATTTATCTGGGTGGTAATGAAGCAGTGCGTCTGCAATGCTTTTGATTATCATAGATCATAGAATCATATAATTATGAGGCTTCCAGTCAACAGTACAAATTGAACATTCTCGTATATTAATCTCTGCAGATCGTAATTTCTTACCTATTTGGAATTGTTTTAAATGAAAGAGTCCAGTCTGATTTTTTAAGTTTTTATTTGCTTGTATACAATTTTGTGCGAAAGAAATTGCAACATTTTTATAAAATTTATCCTCCTGTGCCTTTTAATAATTATATTATAAAGAAAATTAGTTTAATAAAATTTTGAGTATTTTTTGCGAATGAAGCTTTGTCAGCATTGTAACTTCCGGTGCCCTTCTGTGGCAGGACAATTTGCAGTGTGTCTGATGACACTCTATTACAGCAATATAACTTCCGGCTTAATTCATTTCTTGTTGTTGTTGTTTTAACGATAACGACACTCGCCGATGGCCTTAGGGAGTGTTATCGATGTTGATGGTCCTTTGCCGGATTCAGATCCGGTACGTTCCTGTAACAAACAACCATAAAGGTACTAGCCCGACCATTTCGGGAACGATTTGGTATGACCACAGGAAGCCTTCTAGGCCATTCCGCCTTCCCACCCCCTACATCCATCAGGAGTTCGGGGTCGCCAGAGCCTCGACTGTTTATGAAACAGGATTCGCTACGGGTAGGTGAGGTTGACAACTGGGTTGGAGATAACTATATATTGCGCTGGCAACCCTTTGAGAGGGTTTCGCTACACAACCTCTTAAATCAATTTGGTATTTGAGTCGCCTTACGACAGGCATACATACAGCGGGTATATCCTAAGCCCCCCCCCCCCCCCCCCCCCCCCGCTGGGGCCAGCATTTCTTTTCCTTGCCGCCTTCGTCGGCGCCAGGTCAGATGAGATAGGACACATGCAACTAAGCTCATTGACATCCCGAAGTGCACATTCATGACGCCTAGGCGATTTTAGCGGTCACGTAACAGAGTATGCCAGTTACTCCTTCCTAGCAATAATTGAAGTTAATAAGAAACATCCAGAGGAATCAAATTGACGGGACAGAACCTATGTACATACATGTTTTATGCAGACTTCGAACAGCAGATGAATTTATACTGAGAAGCATTTCATGGAAGAAATACACTCGATATGTTTGCCCAACTACGGCCAAGAGGTGACCCCTCTTAGAAAAACATTTTTTCTAATAGAAAATACTTTTTTCTCAATTTTTTATGTTGCTTAGCCCGAGATTTGATCCCAGGACTTTCGGTGGACGAAACGCGCTATCACCCCACGTCGGCGGCAGCCAAGTCCTAACTTGCTTCTCTTAAGACAGTGAAGTTTTCCTATTATGTCTAATTCAGATGTGAGTACTTTCGTAGCCGCGATATTCTTCATCCATTCATCACTCCATTTTTTCGCTACATGGTTTCACACTATCTTCATAAATTTTCCGTAAAACTCTTTTATCGAACACTCCAAACGAATGACCATGAAGTAAACTTTGAGCCGAAATAAGGCATTTAGGGCAAAAAAAAAACTCTGCAATAGGGCGTCTATAAAGGAAACTCTGTCAATCAAAAGAGGTTTGCTCGGCTGACAAATTTTTTGACAATTGCAGCCATTTTGCTCCCAAATCGAATTAACATCCTAACTAACTGTGTTGTTTCTCTGAGATTTTTCGAAAAATATTAGTAGTAGAAATAGGAAGAAATCATTTTATAAAAAGTACTGAACTGCATAATTCCTTAGAGCATTTTTTTTTTATTTTATGATGAATTTATTAACTATGCCACGATCTATTAGTGTGGCTGAACATAGGTAATTTTATGAGAAGTACGGACACCAAGGAATCGCACACTTTCGTAAACCTATGAACATACGAGACCTTAACCAATTCAAAATTCATCGTTCAACTTCAAAAACTCGACTAGTAAATCGATTCACGTAAAAATGTCATAAGTAAATATTGGAGATGCCAAATGTACTCATTGATTATGTATGTTCGGAGCATTCGTCTTCATTCAAAAATTTGGGGAATCGGTTTATATTTGGAATATACTTATTTGATATATTCCGACCTCGTGACGTAGTATAAAACGAACGTGTTCCGAATATTCTAAATTAACGGTTTATCCGGAACACTTCCATGAATACTTAACGGAAAAGAAATTTCAGAATAAAAAGGTGAATACTCCCTTTGTAGCAGGACCGCAAAATAGCTTAAATCTTCTCTAAAAGTCAAGGCCGGAATATAAGGTTCTAAGACAATAAGCCATTTTTTTTTTGTCAGTTCATTGTGGCTGCTGCTCCATGCTGGTTGCCTGTTCAAAATAATTTTCAAAAATCTCCCATTTCAGGATTTGTCACAAAAACGCCCCCTATATTAGAATAAGATTGAAGAACGCCTTATCTCAGAATGCTTTTCATTTACTCCTTCTTATGTCAAAATGCATTGAATTTATGCTCATATAGAGAGTTTTTGAAACAAATTTTGAGATATGTAGTGTATTTTTAAATAAAATTCTTACGTACGGCATTATTCAAACAAATTCTGAAGGAAAGACCAAACGCACATAACTCTTGATCAATTCACGAAATATTTAGTAGAAAATGAATTATTTTCCCTAAAATCTGTTGGCATTTACAAATTTATTATCACTACTAATATAATACTAAAGGTACTTTTCGACTACAATTTTCCCTGAAACGGATTGAATTATTCCCCGTTTTCCTTGCTTCGTAAAAGCAACCCGTCCAGATTTTTCAACTTGGAAGTGTCACAGCTCTGTCGTCATTGGAGAACAAACCTCTAGTAATTGAATCTTGGTTTTGACTAAAAGTAAAATTATGGTTATGACTGAAGCGTTATGACTATGAAATTGAATTGAATCATGGCCCCAGAAGGTGCCGTTTTGTCTTTCTTAAGTCAAAAGATATGTTTATTTTTGTAAAACTATTAGGATATTGATTAAAACGGTTTTTTTTATATTAAATTTATTAAAGTCTAACATTTTGATTTACATATGTATGTATCTGTATAACAATTACAAACGCACTCTTACATAAAACTAGAAGAAATTTTATTTATAAATACACATAGTTAACGTCTTTATTTTTTATAAAATATTTATTATATTATATTTATTTAAAAATCACAACAAAATTTAAAAACACTGCTTATTTGTGTGTTTATAACGGGCATAATCTGCAATTCATTTTCGGTGTTGTTTTCAAATTTCTCGTTTCACCGAGCTCATCATACATGGAGACTCGACCTCGGCAACAGTTTTTTTTTGCCGATGCATGGCATGGGAGAAACCGAAATGGCAAGTTAAACGGGAACGGAGTTGTGATCGTAGCCAAAACTTGTCCTTGTTGCCCTCTCGCCCACCAATCGGAAGAAAAGAAATATGTAGCCGCCATTTTGTTTCCGTGTATGAAAAGCGACTTTTGAAATCTTATGTGAATTGTGCAGTTTTTATAGTTTTATGACAGGGCTATAATAAAATAATGATGTTCTGATAATGCGAAAAAAATTGGTTTGCGCCTGGTAATTCAAAAACTTTAACATTGTGTGCTCAGCTAAAAAAAAGAACGTCTTTTTTATATCACAAAAAAGTTGTTTTGTTTTTATATAAAAAATATCGTTTTTTTTTTTTATAATAAAAAATATCAACACCTGAGTAAAGATCTATCTCAGTAGTCGTTTCGAAAAGACCTCAGCAAACTTAACAAAGCACTATATTATAATTGACTTGAAGAACATCCCACCCCAAACTTGTTCTTAAAAAACTTCTTTTATGAAAATTTCGTCTTAGAATTTGTTTCAAAAACATCTCATCCCAGCATAAATTTAGAACCATTTTAGGTGGCATAGGACGTTTATGAAAAAAAAAAAAAATAGAGCGTTCTTCAGCCGATATGGATTTTTGAAAAAATCTCTAATATTTTTTTAAATAAATTTTGAGGTGGGTAGTTTTTGAAAAAGCAGGGTGATCTTCTTCTAATAGGTGTGATTACTCGCAAAATGTCATCCAAATCCTCTAACGGAGCAAAATGAAACTAGCAGTTGCAACATGATGAACCCAACGGATTACCCAACAAAATTTACTGAAATTGACTGGAAGTCTGCTTTCTGTGCTAAAAATGGCTCTGAATGCTTAGAAATTTTTCTGCTGCAGTTACTTACTTACTTAATTGGCGCTTAGCCGTCCAAATGGTTATGGCCGTCCAACAAGGCGCGCCAGTCGCTCCGCCAACCGGCGCCAATTGGTCACACCAAGGGAGTTTAAATCGTTTTCCACCTGGCCCTTCCAACGGAGTGGGGGCCGCCCTCTACCTCTGCTTCCATAGGCGGGTTCCGATAGAAACACTTTCTTGACCGGAGCATCATCATTCATTCGCATAACATGGCCTAGCTAGCGCAGCCGCTGCGTTTTAATTCGCTGGACTATGTTGATGTCTGCGTATAGCTCGTACAGCTCATCATTAAATCTTCTTCGGTACTCGCCATCGCCAACGTGTAGAGGCCCATACATCTTTCGAAGAACTTTTCTCTCGAACACTCCCAAAGCCTCTTCATCTGCTGTTGTCATGGTCCATGCTTCTGCCCCATATAGCAGGACGGGTACGATAAGTGACTTGTAGAGTATGATTTTCGTTCGCCGAGAGAGGACTTTACTTTTCAATTGCCTACCTAGTCCAAAGTAGCATTTATTGGCAAGATTGATTCTTCGCTGGATTTCAGTGCTGATGTTGTTGCTACTGTTGATGCTGCAGTTATCTGACATATTTAATAGAAATCTCTCCCTTCTTCGAAGTAAAATACATAAATTACCCTGGTACAATACCACGTTAAAAAAAGCTTAAAAAAGCTTAAAAATCTTAGAAATAGATATTTCAATATGTTTAAAGCAACCAATGACTTTTCTTTTAGAGATCGATACTTATTATACATGAAACAGTTCAATGTACTAGATAAGTTTTTATATAATAAATACATCTCCCGTTTCGAAGAAGAGTTAAAGCAAAATCCCAAGGCCTTTTGGAACTTTGTCCGTACAAATAAAGGTAAAGGTTCCTACAATATTCCAACTTCTGTCAATTTTAATGGCATTCGTTCAAACAGTTTAAGGGAAACGGTGAACCTTTTTGCTGATTTTTTCAAATCTAATTTTGTTGTTGACTCTAATATTTCTGATGTTAGGGCTGGTTGTGATACAGCTTATTCCTTGGATTTTGGCACATTATCGGTATCGGAATCAGATATTATTATTGGCATCTCGTCCCTACAATCTTCTTTAAAAAAAGATATTGATGGGCTGTCTTCTTTTTTGGTTAAAAAATGTAGTAGTTCGCTATGCGTGCCGTTGTGCCATATCTTTAATGTGTCATTGTCCACTGGCGTTTTCATTGATCGATCGAAATTGGCTTCTATTACTCCCATCTTCAAGTCTGGAAATAAGAGCGAGATAGCAAACTACAGGCCAATCTCTAAACTATCAACCTGTTCAAAACTGTTTGAGAAAATAAAAAAGGAGAAGTTGGCTTTTGCTATTAAAGGAATAATCGATCCATGTCAGCATGGGTTTGTTGCGTGTCGTTCAACAGTGACAAACCTAGCTGTTTTTTCTCAATACTGTTTTTCTGCTTTTAAGGATGGGTATCAAGTTGATACTATATATACAGATTTCTTTAAGGCGTTTGATACAGTGTCCCACAAAATACTTCTTCGGAAACTTGAATACATTGGTTTCCATTCAACCTTTCTGTCATGGTTAAAGTCATACCTGACAAACATAGTTTTATTTGTTGAAATCGAGAATATAAGGTCCTATGAGTTCTTGACAACCTCTGGGGTGCCACAAGGTAGTATTCTCGGGCCAATCTTATTTGTTATTTTAATTAATGACGTCGGCTAATATTTAAAGCATTTAAAATATTTACTTTATGCTGATGATTTAAAACTGTTTAGGCGTATCACCTCTGTATCTGATGCATTGCTCCTACAGAGATTTGGATGCTCTTAATGTGTGGGCTCTTAATAATCATCTGAGACTTAACAGTAGCAAATGTTGGCATATCACGTTTTCTAGATCTACTAGTGCGCTTACGTCAACATACTATATCGCTAATACATATCTTACCTCGGTAAGAGAATTTCGTGATCTTGGTGTCATTTTCGACTCTTCGTTCACTTCTTTTAACCATGTTAACTATCTTATACCAAAAGCTTATGCTGATTTAGCTTTTTTTATGGCGTTATGCGTAGGATTTTAAGGACCCATATATTGTAAATTCTTTAGTGCGATCAAAATTAGAGTACGCCTCTATCATATGGAATCCCATTTACAGCATATACTCTGCTAGAATTGAAAGGGTTCAACGTAAATTCATTCGATTTGCCCTCCTACCCCTTCATTTTGTTAATCCCCTACCACCTTATATAAACAGGTGCATGCTTATAAATGTTATGCCACTGCATGTAAGACGTTCAGTACAACTTTTAATGTTTATTTACGATATTATCTCTGGTACTATTGATTGCTCAGCTCTGTTGGGGCAGTTAAATTTTCTTGTTCCTAGTAGATCTCTACGCTCTCATAATATATTCTACGGTAAAGTTCTGAGAACCAATTACCTTAGCTTTGCCCCTCTCATACGAGGCCTCGAAGAGCTTAATAAAATTTCTAGGTTTTTTTTTTTGTCTTTGCAATGCCCAGGCCTTTGCTTAAGTTACGGAAATTTATCTCATCCTTGAATTAATTTTAGTTATTTAGTTTTAAGTTAATTTGCAAATTTGTAAATTTAGTCAGTAAGGTTTCTGCCATTGACTCAATAAATACGAATATGAATATGAAAATCCCACCCAACCAGCACGAGAAGCGCGGATTTTTATTTTTAAATTTTTTGTATTTTGACAAGTTGTCAAAGTTTCTTAAGCGCCGAAATCTAAAACTGCTCAGCTACAAAAAAAACCTCACCATCATGATATACATAAGAAGAACAGATGAGCAGGATGAAATTTGGAATTATTTTCACTATAACTACAAAAAGCTATTATCTACTAACAGAGGAACCAATGATGAATACCGAGTCCGAAGTATTAAATGTGGCGTAGTGGCCATTATAATTGGAAACGCTAATTTAACTCTAATTAGTTCAATACTGCTTCAGAAAAAGGGGTTTGAAATAGCTTCCTGGCCGGTAGAAAACGTTAAAGTCCACATCGCTCAAGAGAAATGGGCTCAAACCACAACGTTCAGTAATTTGGTTGTAAAAATAGTTCCAAACATTTCCCTACTACTAGCAAGGGTGATTAATAAGTTTTGGAAGTTTAATATATGGAGACAGATTATACAAAGAATCAAAATGAAAATGCCTTACCCCCCGAAACAAATCTCTGGTAATTTGGGTTCCAGAGCATGAGCATTGAATCGTATTCTATTATCGGTCAAGTTAATGTAGTAAAAAGATCTTTACTTGCAAAAAGGTCGAAAATTCGTTTGAACGCTCTGAACGCTCGCTTTACAAACGCAAAAGCACCTCTTGCTTTACTGAGTGTTGTGTTAATATGAACGGTGAAACTATGTTGTCAGTACATAGTAACCCCCAGATCAACAAAATCATTGACTTGTTCAACAAGTTCGGATTTACCTTTCGGCACATATGTTCCAAATAGATAATAAATAGTATTATTAACAAGCGAAACTTTTAGTTAGTTTAGACAGCTCCTAATTTCTTTTTTTTTTTTTTTTGTAAACAAAATTTAACAATATCAAAGTCCAAGTGGCAAGTAAATTCATTTGTTTGGTATCACACCCTTTAACAAAAATTATGCATTCGAAAACTATTTCTAACGTAGAATGGTAAACATTTTCTTGTAAGACCAGTGAATCACACCGAATTTGTTTCCGATCAAATTTTTTGAAAGACAAATTTCTAGCATTTACAAGGAATTGGTGCAATTTTATGATCAAACATATTGCACGAGATATGAAGCAAGATATGTAAAGTCGCCCAAATTTTATTTCAGCGCGTGTTTTGCACTGATTTTTGGGGTAGGTATTTAAGAGTTTACAAAACTGCTTCGTATACAATTTCAAAAAACTCACAATTTTTAAAAACATGTCTGTATATATGAATATAATTTGTAATTTGGCTCTATAGCAAATTTATAAAAAAAAAACATTACAATACAATATCAATAACTTAACGCATAAAAAAAATTGCGTTACATAACATAATGTCATAGTTGCTTCTTACTTGTTTCATTTTTGTGTTTATACTTTAATTTTGTTTGACATTAATTATTGTCTCGGAAGACCAAATACTACCTTATTAATGCACATATACATTAAAACAAATGCATATACATAAAATCTATATATACATACATATATGCGTGGCTTTTCTATAATGCAATAACATTTTTTATATATCTATATTTTTTTTTTTATTTAATTGAATTTATATGGGTGTGTGTATATATTTAACCTTTGTGCAACAGCTTCATAATTGTTGTTGTTTTAGTTCTTGTCAAATCAGGTCACAAATGCCACATCAGGTATATGACGGTGAGATATTTGCTTTTTTTTTTTTTGTTTTTTAATTAGAACGTACAGAGAGAGAGTGAAATTACTTAAATTTAATGGCTGTATGAAAGTGAACGTTAGTCTGAAAGAGTACGTGAATCCTCTGGTGTTTCTTCACGTTGACGTCTCTTTGCCGCCCATTCAACAATACAGAAGCACGCAGTGCCAATTGTGCCAAATATTACCAATATTATTAATTGTGCGCGCAGGCCAAGATATGATGAATAGAAGAAACTTATGGCCGCTGCAATCGACTAGAAGAAAAGAAAAAGGTAAAAATAATTGTTAATGTTTATATGTATTCGCATATTTATTTTTATCGGGCGGGCAAATTTAACTTGAAATTTTTGAAGCACTTTACACATTATACTATGCGACCCAACTTAGCTCGCCCCAGCGGTTTAAGGGGCTTAGAATATACCCGCGGTAGGCATGTCTATCGTAAGAGGCGACTAAAATACCAAATTGATTCAAGCGGTTGTGTAGCGCATCGTCAAGGGGTTGCCAGCGCAATATATATACTTCTCCAATCCAATTGTTAATCTCACCTACCCCTGGTGAATCCTGTTTCATTAACAGCCGATGCACTAGCGACCCCGAACTCCTGATGGATCTAGGGGATGGGAGGCGGCATGGTCTGAAAGGTTTCATGTGGTCATACCAAATCGTTTCCGAGATGGTGGGGCTAGTACCTTTATTTGTTATTTTGTTACCGGAACGTACCGGATCTGCATCCGGTAAAGGACCATCAACATCGATAACACTCCCCAAGGCCTTCGGGGAGTGTCCTTATTGCTACAACAACAAACATAAATTAAGCTTTTGACTCGGTATTAAGTGCTGGCTTTTTTGGAGTCTAACACCAAAGGACGAAGCTCTAACTATTTTCACATCTCCCCCGCAAAGATGCCTAGAATGTTCAATGCGGTCACATTAAATCATTCCCGGGATGGTCGGACTAGTACGTTAATGGTGCTTATTACCGGATCTATATCTGCCAAAGGACCATCAACGTCGTTAACACTCCTTAAAGCCTTATCGCTACAACAACAACACTTAGCACCTCCTGCTACTAGCCTAACAGCTGCGGGTTGACGACATAATGGGCAACTCACTATAATTCCGAGTGAAAGATATTGGATTTCGCATTCAGAAGGGCATCGATCAACCGTGCAGAGGTACAATTGAAGATTATCTTTTGTATATATTGTTTAGAAGTATATGTGTATTTCCTCTTTGGTTTCAATTGAAGGCATAGCTCAGTGTGCTCTAAATGGATCGGTCATTTATTGAAAACGTCTATTTTATTCTATGATCATACAATGTCAAAGCGAACCTTGTGCAGCATATAACAAAGACGATCCTATCGCCGATTCTATTGCCACTGCCCAACATTCGAAAGACTGACCCAGTTGTCTCAACTCTGCGTAAATCTCGTTTTTAGAACACATTGCTAAAAAGTGTGTACAACTGATAAGAACTATTGATTGTTCTTGCTATTTGAGCCGCAAAAACACTTCCCGAAGGTTAAGGGATAGTGTTACAGATATGGACTGTCCTTTGCTGAACATGCAGCAGGTGCTGTCCGGCACGATCACCTGCAGCTTCTTCAGGAACGATTTTTTCAACCCCTACTCTTCGGATATGTGAATACCAGTCGCTTCGTATGGCATACACGACTTACCATGGCTATATCCAATTTGAACCTATATGAGGGTTGGGTTAGAGAGGTGTGACTACCTGTCAGTCTATCGACACACTTTTATCATTAGAGCAACAACAACTATACATTCACAAGAGCTTGTAAGTATTTAATACAAATTTAAGATTTTGCTTTGAATGCGGCTTGCCTGACACTAAGTAAAGTCTTCTTATCGCTTGTTTATATCCGAGCATAGATGTCGAATTCTGCCCTTTGAAGAATGGTCGGGAATCATACCGGTGGCATAGTCATTAGACTCGGTCGATTTATTAACCGATATCGCGCAATCGATTTTTCGATAGGATTTGGGTTCAGGAAAAAAAGCTCCACTACGCATACCCAAAAAAATAATTTTCGAGCCTGCGAAATTTCATTTTTTTTACTTTTTTTCGACTTTGATTTTTAAGTTTTTTTTTTCAGGACCTACTAAAGAAATTTTCATATGTTTGCCCTGTGCGGCCCAAAAATGTCCGCTAAAAACTTTGGCGATAACAGTTTTTTGAAAAAAATAAAACCTTAAAAATCAAAGTCGAAAAAAAGTCAAAAAAATTAAATTTCGCAGGCTCGAAAATTATTTTTTTGGGTATGCGTAGTGGAACTTTTATCCTGAGCCCAAATCCTATCGAAAAATCGATGGCGCGATATCGGTTAACTTTCGTTCATACAAATCGGCCCACCCTAATAGTCATATTGATGTTAAAGTCAAATATTGTCGCTCCAATGCCTTTTAGTGTCTCCGAGACGTCTATATAACGAAAACTTATGCGGACTTGGTTAAAACTTGTAATCCAAATATATTTGGAATCTAGTTATCTTAATTATACCGTCTCTCGGAACCGGGATTAATAGTAGCTCCTCTCTATTGCGCGACTAAAAGATGATTCCATTTCCAAATTCTTCCTTGACTTTGTTAAGCAGGGAGCGTCTCGGATCTGTTTTTTTTTACAAAGCCTAGTCTAGTTATGGTAGTGGCTAGGTAGATAGATAGAAAATTAATTGCGGATCGCACTTCCACCATTGCTCTATTGTGCCCTCAGCTGCTTCACAGCACCTCATCCAAGCCGACGTCTCTGATGAACCCTAGCAGTTCACCTGGCTTGAGGGGGGTGGGGGTGATAATATACCCGCGGTAGGTATGCCTGCCGTAAGAGGCGACTAAGATACCAGATTCAAGGGGCTGTGTAGCGCAACCCTTCAGGTTGCCTGCGCAATATATAGCTTCTCCAAACCCAATTGTCAACCTCACCTATCCGCGGCGAATCCTGTTTCACTAACAGACGAGGCTCTGGCGACCACAATCTCCTCATGGAACTTGGGGATGCGGAGGGACGGATGGCCTGAAGGTTTAATGAGTCATTATAAATCGTTCCCGAGATGGTCGGGCTAGCATCTTAATGGTGCTGTGTTACCGGAGCGTACCGGATATGTATCCGGCAAAGGACCATCACATCGATAACACTCCCCAAAGCCTTCGGGGAGTAACCTCACCGCTACAACAACAACAACAGCAAAAGCAAATGTCGCCTCTGTGGAGAAGACGAACGTTTGTTTTACAATAAAGAATGAGACACTTAATCTTACTTCGGCGCGCATTTGGATAGTTTTTTTTTTTAATATTAAAAAGAAGTATAGTCCATTTGTATTGCATTTAAAGCATTCCTCTAACAGATAGACGTCCTCAAAGTGTTATAAAATCATTTAATTAATTTTCTTTCTGTCGTTTCATACCTGCGTAAATTTGAAAAGCGCAAAAGCGCCTACTGAGTTTTTGACATACACTCCGCCCAGCATCGAATAGATTTGGGTATTCATGCAAGCATCACCCAAACCCAGCATAAAAGCACAAATCAAGGCGATCCAAGGACGTGGAGGGTCCAAATAGGAAATATCTTCAGTGTCCTTGAACGGAGCATTATCAGGCAAATTGAGAAATATCAAGAAAAATGCCATCATATGTATAACGTAGCCAGTTATAACGATGGGATCACGTCCAAAACGCGTTGTTTTCTTGCCCAAAATACCAAAAAGGCCCCCACCAAACACTTCACCAGCGCCTATGCAAATACCAGTTAAACCAACAATTTCTTTTGGGGTATTGTGAATCTTTTTTGTGAAGCCAATTGAGGGACCATAAACACCACTGAAGAATGATAATTCCATGCCTGTAGCGGAAAAAAGAAAGGGTGATAATTAGAACAAACTCAACATTTGCCAAATAAAACTACTGACCAGTGTAGAGGAAAGCCACACTCAGTAATAGCATATCTCGTGTAATGAATAATCGTCCTGCTGATTTGAGTGCATACACCGCACTACCCCAGCCGGTGCGTTGTTCTTGTATTTGACGTTGTGCTTCGGACGTGCCTATTGAATTATCGGCCATTGGACGCAATGCCGCTAGGAACACAATACCCAATATAGCCACTGCTGTTAAGACACCAATCACCATGCCACGTGTGCCAGCATCAATATGTTCCTTATCTTTAAATTGAAAATAAACAAAAATGTTGCCAAAGAACATGCTACTTTGTAGTAGCGCCCAAAAGACACCAGAGTTTCGAGAAATGGTAGACACATCACTGCAGCGTGCCAAGAAATTGCCCTGACCAGTCCATGTAATTGCAGCACCCGCACCCAAAATGCCACTCGATAGATAAAGAAGCCAATTGGAGGGAAAGAGAAAAGTGATCATGAAGAGACTGTTGGGGAGATAGAGAGTGTGTTTTGAGTTTCAAATTTATGCAGCATTCTATTTCATGTACTTACGTATAAGTCAGTGATCCCACCAACATCGCCACACGTGGCCCCGTAAAAGAGATGAAGGACGGCGCCAGCCAATTGCATACTGAAAACGTTGTATAAATAATGGCCATGCTAGTATAACCATCACCGCTAAAGTTGTTATCCTCTTTGTCGATACTATCCAATAATGTTTTCTAGAGAAAAAATATTAGCAAATTTTAAATTATTATCATGACTTAGGAAATACATACTAATTGAATAGCTTATTTGAGTAGCAGTTGAGTGGGCGACTACGCCCAGCATACTTTTTACAAGTGCCCCTTTTCAAGGCTTATAGGAAGAACTTGTAACTTCAGATTTTTCAAGAATGACCAAATTCAATTAGCGCTCTGCCTTCATTGGTTTAATCGAAAGCCTTAAATATTCAATTGTTTGGTTAGTCGATTAATCAAAACTGCACTTTACTTGAATATTTTTAAACTGCTTAATCAAAAATTGCGCATTTTGCACAGATTACAGCGAATACGTAAATAAAATAATGTGCAATAATGCGATTAATCATTTAAATCGAACACATTTTAATCAATTAATTTGCGTTTGATTAATGAAAACAAATTACTCCCCCCAGCGGGTTAGGCGGCTTAGTTTATACCCCCGAAAGGTATACCTGTCGTAAGGCGACTAAAATACCAAAATGATTCAAGGGCTTTGATAGCACAACCCTTTAAAGGGGTTGACAACGCAATACATATATGGCGAATACCGGAAGTAAACAGCCGAGGATCTGGCGACCCAAAGTTCCTCATGGATCTAGGGGGTGGGAGAGCGGGATGGCCTTGGAGGTTTCACCTGGTCATACTAAATCGATGGTCGCGCTAGTACCTCAATGGTGCTTGTGACCGGAACGTACCGGATCGGCATCCGGCAAAAGACCATCAACATCGATAACACTCTCCAAGGCCTTCGGGGAGTGTCCAACAACAATTCGAATAAACTTCATTTTGAATAATCAACTAATTGCTGTTTTGATTAGTCAACTTCTTTAGTAATCAATTATTCGCACAGCCCTTATCTCAATACATTTACAACGGAGATAGGGCATTTACTCCCCAAGTCTGGGAATATCATCCCAAAGTCGGGGAAAACTTTCATGTCTCCCCAATGGCTGTAGATCAATTAAGCAATCCTCCCTTCGTTTTAATAACGATTGAACGCGAGTTATCAGAGGCAACGACCATTTTATTCACGAATAAAATAAAATGATCAGTTTAGACATTTTTCTCATATCGGGAAATAATTGAGCTTAAAAACAATTTTCGTTTGGCCCCTGCTGAGAAATAAAATTTTGAGCCAAGTTTTTTCCAAATGCCTGTATGTCGTTCTAGTGCTAGTGTATGTCGTTCATTAAAGACCGCATGACTCTCTTTACCTATAAAAGTTTATTTACTAATCGTAATTAGCAAACCCCGTTACACTTTAAGCTATTTTAAAGTATAATTTCTGGCGCACTTTATGAGTAAAATATTTGTTGTGTGTATATGTGTTATATGAATGTACATATATGTATGTAGTATAATTGAGCGATAAATGAAGCCATAAAACGC
The DNA here is from genome assembly GCF_040869045.1 of Eurosta solidaginis. Taxonomy (NCBI): domain Eukaryota; kingdom Metazoa; phylum Arthropoda; class Insecta; order Diptera; family Tephritidae; genus Eurosta; species Eurosta solidaginis. The sequence continues at coordinate 315,031,729 of NC_090319.1, read as the reverse complement.
AGTCGGAAGTAAACTAAATGACACAATTGGCATATAAAAAATATCGGCGAAGCGTTTTAGTTGGCGTCAATGGCAAAAGTGAGTGACCGCACACCAAAAACTGCCCGGCAGTTAAACCAGCTGGTTTAACTATCGCGCAACTGGTATGGCTATGACCAATATTCCTAATAAGCAGTCAATTGTTTTTTTTTTTTTTTGTATACCCAGCTGTACTTGTACACAGGGTATCATAACCTTGATTGGATAACGGTTGGTTGTACAGGTATAAAGAAATTGAGATAGATATAGACTTCCATATATCAAAATAATCAGTATCGAAAAAAAATTTGGTTGAGCCATGTGCGTCCGTCCGTCTGTCCGTTAACACGATAACTTGAGTAAATATTGAGATATCTTCACCAAAGCTTATCTGGACCCAGAATAGATTGGTATTGAAAATGAGCGAAATCGGATGATAACCACGCCCACTTTTTATATACATTGTGACGAATATTACAATCACTAAGCGATACTAGTATCACTAAGCCGATACTAAGCAGCCACTCGCGTGTACGTAAACAAATCAATCATCATTTACACACATACATGCAAGGAAAACGGAGAGATACTCATAAACACATGTATCATCAACTGAAGTAGTACTCACATATACACACGCATATGGCTATGCGAGAGGCTATAAAATAGAAATACACACGCATATAGCTGGTAACCAAGCAGGAGATTCTAGAAGAAGAAACGTCTAGACATTTTGAGAAATATGCGGACAAGGCAACAAAGAGTATGAAAGCAGCGCAAGCTGAGTAATCAGTAATCAGTTTTGATTTAAGCACGCTATTGGTTTTGAAGTTAAGTGTTATTGTGAAGTACTCTGAAAGTATAATAAAGACCATTTTACATTATTGAATATTGGAGTTATTTATTCAACAGTTTAGCGATTCGAACGTTAGCAGAAGGTTGCAAATAAGCGGAATCTCCCTAAATTCGTTACAATTTAACATTTTTAAACCACAAAAAACCTGATTATTTAGTAAATAATACACCTAGAATTTTGAAATTTGACGTGTGGACTGATATTGAGACTTTGATAAAAATTTAAAAAAAAAATTTTTAAATGAGCGTGGCACCAACCACTTGTGATACAATCAATTTTACAAACATTATTAATCATAAATCAAAAATCGTTAAACCTTTCGTAACAAAATTCGGCAGAGAGGTTGCCTTTACTATAAACAATGCTTTGAAAGAAAATTAACGAAATCGGTTAAGGACCACGCCCACATTTATATAAAAGATTTTTAAAAGGGTCGTGGACGAATAAAATAAGCTATATCTTTGCAAAAAAGAGCTTTATATCAATGGTATTTCATTTCGCAAGTGGATTTATAACAATAAATAGGAAAAACTTCACATTTTAAAAAATGGGCGTGGCACCGCAATTTTCTATGTTTCGGGAGCCATAACTCGAAGAAAAATTAACGGATCGTAATAAAATTGGGTACACGTATTTTCCCTATAGCAGGAAATATTTGTAGAGATCGGGTAAAGACCACACCCACTTTTATATAAAAGAAACTATAGTAACGTATAAATTAGTAACGTATAAATTAGCGAAAAAGAGCTTTGTATCAATAGAATTCTACTTTCTAAATTGAATTATAATATATATTATTTCTAATTGCTGTTTTTATGTACGGGTCCCTTTTTCGCTCTTATTTGGAATCCAAATCTATAAATAAAGTTTTGGCTGTAAAGATGGAGATTCGGGCTATTAGCGAGCTTTGGGCAATTTTGGTCGTAGAGCTTTTGTTTTGCTATATTTTATTAAAATAATTTGTTAAAAATAAACGATTGTGAGCACACTAAGAAATCTATTTGTACTATGGCACTATTGTGAATATTTGCACTGCATTACCGGCAGTTGCTTCCATACGCTATATGGCAGCGCAATTAATTGATTTATATTTGATAAGAGACTTATATTGGTTGCGCAAGATGCGCACGGGTCAGGCTCGTAACATTAAATTGGAAAACACTAAAACTTTTGAAAATGGGTGTGGCACCGCCCCTTTTTTGTCTAAGCAATTTTCAATGTTTCGGGAGCCATAACTCGAAGAAAAATTAACGGATCGTAACAAAATTGGGTACACATATTTGCCTAATACCACGCTCACTTTTATATAAATGACTTTAAAAAGGGTCGTAGGCAAAAATAATAAGTTAAATCTTAGAGAAAAATAGTTTTGTACCAATCGTATTTTGTGCCGTTGTAACAAGAATTGGGAAAAAATTCAAATCTTAAAAAACGGGCGTGGCACTGCCATTTTCTTACAATTCATTTCCCAACGTTTCTGGAGCCATAACTCGACGAAAAATTTGGTGCACATGTATGCCTTTTAACAGGAAATATTTTCAGTAAAAATGGACTAAATCGGTTAAATCGCCTTCTTTTATATAAAAGATTTTGTAAAAGTTTGAAATAGAAATTGGCAAAGCAATTTTCTTTTTTAAACAGGCGTGACAGCAATTTCATTCTTCGATATATACAAAGGATTATTGAAGAGAATCCACAGTCAATGTTATTTAAGCTCACAGAACAGGAATCTGAAAAAAATCTGAGGTGGTCTGACTTCAAGTAAAAACATAGTTAAGGCACCCCGTTATTGGGTATAGATTTCTTTTAGTTCAATCTATAGATGCCAACTGCCCTTCTTCCATCATCAAATTTTGATCCATCCTTGAATCAGCTATATGCGTCCGGGTCAGTTTAATAATGTAACAACTTTGGGGAAATTCCGCTTATTCCAAACCTTCTGCTAACGTTCGAATCGCTAAAATGTTGAATAAATCACTCCAATATTCAGTATTGCAATATGGCCTTTATTTAGTCTACTTGGAAGTAGTACAATTATATTTCAATATCACGTACTTCACAACAGCGCGTTTAAATCAAAGTGTGTACTGACTACTCAGCTTGCGCTGCTTTTGTACTCTCCTTTTCGCCATTCGCATATTTCTACTAAAGTCTAGAGGTTTCGCCTTTTAGAACTGCTGTATCTCCGGCTTGGTAATTGAGCTACATATATGTTACATGTGAGAAAGAACTTCGGCTGATGACTACATGTGTGTGAGTTATCTCTACGTTGCCTTTATATATGTGTGTAAATGATAAGTATATACATGAAATACGAGTGGCTGCTTCATGTTTTTTTATTGTGGCGTGATTATTTATTTAGTATCAGCTTAGTTATGCTAATATTCGTCACAATATTTTCACAAAGTAAGTGTTCAATCCCGTCGGGACATTGGCAACTATTTCATGATACGCTCTATTATAGTATATACTTACTATGTAGATACATATACGAGTATACATACACTGTATGTATAAAATGAAGAGTAAGTATAACTTATCAATCAAAAATTTTTATTAAATATACAGATTAATCAAATTATCTTGTGATGATCGCTATAATATGTACGTTCATTTAATTTAATAAAACATACTTTTTATTAAAAATCTTAATTGTATAAAAGTCATCATAGGCCATCAAAAGGAAAATATTTCAAGGGTGTTTTCAAAGCCAATCTTAATTAATCTTTCCGTTAACTGCCTACGTTTTAAACGTGCGTATATTAGATAAAAAGCGTTGAGAATTACATTTGAAACGTGACCTCGTTGGTCGGCTGGTACAAGCATATTTGATGACTACATTTCGGTTGATAAATCCGACGAGGCCTAAAGATTTAGTTATAGGTCCCTCAAATCTGACATACCGCAAAGTGTAGGAGAAACTGTTTATTATTCGTTACTACGTCAGATTTATTTATTTATTAATTCATTCAGTCTAAAAGTACATGTTTTCTTACAGACTAGTTAAAAATAGAAAACAATTCAAGCTTAAACTGTTATTATAATTAAGGACACTACTGAATCGATTCGCTAGATGTATAGTTCTAGTTATAGGTTCATTCATAGCATAATTCGTTTTATGAGTTATTTCGATAAATAATCTATCGCTGATTACCACTTACGATATGGCCGCCCAGCCTAAAATTTACTCATTGGAAGAAAATACTGCCCTCAGACTGCTGCGGGTTGTCTTCTTATGTCCCTAGAACACCATCTACATAATGAGGCGGGGGTACTCCCCATTAGGGAGAGAAATGAAATGATACCCAAACAGTTTCTGTTGAATACCCAGAAACCTGGGCATCCCAACAGACATCTGATTGATGAGGCTACACCGCCCAGGGGCTTAAGGGGCCATCTCCGTAAGCATTATGAGGAAATACGGCACCTGAGAATACAGCCGTATGACTCAAAAAAGCAAAAGCAGGTCCTCAGTGATATCCACAGGCAGACGTCGGACCTCTATGCTGGGAATTGACCGGCGAATCCAGTACTTAAAGAAAAATACCCAGAACTAGCAGAGGAGGAGCGCACTCTCCCTAGGGAAACGCGCGTCACTCTAGCTCATCTTCGATCTGGATACTGTAACAGGTTAAACTCTTACCTATCCAGAATCAACCCCGACATACAAAATGTATGTCCTGCTTGCAAAGTGTCCCCAAATTACACCAACATCTCTTAAATTGTCTTGTGGAACCAACGCCTCTAAAACACCTCTCATTATGGTCCACCCCTGTTGAAACACCAAGTTTCCTTGGACTCCCGTTAGAGGACATTGATGACAATTTGTGAATGATCGCACCTATTGAATGGGGCGGAGCACTGCTACAACAACAACAACCTAAACTCCCTTCCCTTGGTTTTCACTCTGTATTTCTCAGGTGGTTGTATTCCTACCTTACCAACAGACGCTGCATGCTCTCGATTGAGGGTGTATCTTCCAACACTTGTATTGCCACCTTTGGGGTACCCCAGGAAGCATCTAAGGTCCACTTCTCTTTTATTTTGTTCATCAATGATATAGGAAAATGTTTTGTGTCATCGGAATTCTTACTTTACGCTGATGACCTAAAAGTTTTCTCTATTATTAAAAATAGTGAAGACGCACAGCGCCTCCAAGAAGACATAGATATTGTAACGAATTCTGCGGATTTCTGATTATTTATGCACTCGCTAACGTTCGAAACGCTGAACTGTCGAATAAATAACTCCAATATTCGGTATTGCAAACTGGTCTTTATTTAGATTACTTTGGGAGTAGCACTTCACAATTATACTTCACAACCAATAGCGTGTTTAAATCAAAACTGATTACTGATTCCTCAGCTTGCGCTGATTTTATACTCTCGGGTTTCTCGCACACCAATTTCTCCTAAGGGGTAGTCATTTCGCGAATAGTTCGAGAGCAATTGTACGTCATGCTTGGTTAACATGTATATTTGTAGTTTATGCATATGCGTGTGTATGTGTGAGTAACTACTTCGGCTGATGACTACATCTGTGTGTGTGAGAGATATCTCTTCGTTGCTAGCTTTAATGTATACATGTGGCTGCTTCATGTTTTTGTTGTTCTGAATTTTTACTCACAGCATAGTCATGGTAATATTCATCGCAATATATTAGCAATCTGTTGCTGTAATTCGCGTCTGTCTCTCAATCTCAACAATTGCTTTAATGTCACATTTTCTGAAATTCGCAATGTCTTACCAACGACATATACTATCTCCGGTACTCCCCTTCAGTTCCCTGATGAGATTAAGACTTGACTCAGTTCTCTTTCCATAACCATATTAACTATGTAATTTCAAGCACGTATTCTTCCTTAGATTTCTTGAGGGTTAATAACATCAACTTCTCAGATCTCTATACCTTGAAAATGCTTTACTTATCGATTTGTTCGTTCCAAACTGGAATATGCTGCATTTATTTGGTTTTTCTTTTCCAAAATCTATTTTTATTAATTTACTTAACTCTGCTTTGTAGTTGGGCTTAGTAATTCGTTTAAGTCAGTAAGAACCATTGTTGTTGTTGACTTTGCGGAAAAAAATATAAAGTTGTGAAAAACGAAGTTTCGAAAAAACTGTTGGTTAGGGACTTTGCGAATTAAACTAACGATATTTACGTACTTATATAATAAATAGTAAGTTAAGTAAAACAGCAGAATATAGAGAAGTTAAAATAAAAATCTTAACTTATTAATTGATAGTCTCATAATTGTATGATTAGAAAGCAACTGATTTAGTACTACTAATTACTAGTCTAAGCAGAAAAAGATAATATTGTGGCGAATTTTGACATCACTAGGCTGTTAGTAAATAATCACGCAACAACAAAAACATGAAGCCGCCACTCTTATATACATATAACATTAAGGCAAGCTCGTGTACATGAATACATCAATCATCATTTGTACACATACATAGAAGGCGACGAAGATATAACTCACAAACACATGTAATCATCAGCCGAAGTAGCTAGTCACACATACACCCGCATAAAAGCATAAACTACAAATATACATGGTAACCAAGCAGCAGATACGAATTTTCTAGAAGGTGAAACGTCTGGATCTTAGAAGAAATATGCGGACCAGGCAACAGAGAGTACAAAAGCAGTGCAAGATGAGTAATAACTAATCAGTCTGATTTAAACACGCTATCAGTTGCGAAGTGAAGTTTAATTGCGAAGTACTCTTAAAGTAGTCTAATAAAGACCATCTTGTAATACGGAATATTTGAGTGATATATTCATCAATTTAGCGATTCGAACGTTAGCAGAAGGTTCCAAATAAGCGAAATTTCCCAAAATACGTTACAATATAAATAGTAAAAAAAAAATTAATTCCTATTTAATCAACAAATTTCTACTAAACTATGTACTAACTTTATACAACTTATTCAATAAAAAATACTGTTTGAAGTTGATCTATTCTAACTTGAGTTTTTTAATAGAAATGTTCAAAAGTAGTTTGTTACCGAAAGGGTTTTATAATACATCTTATATAGACACTATACAAATATACACAAAAACATATTTACATTTATACGAACTAATAAGTAAACCAAAGTCAATATCTTCCTATTAGATAAATCTAAAGTTTATGTTAAAATCTAGTCCATATATAATTTCTCCAATCTCTATGTATCAATTTCTGTAACTAACTGTTTGTTAAAAAAAACTAAAACAACAAAACTTACTAAATGTTTTGGTTTCATAAATAATGAAATCAAAGCAAGAGCAATGGCAAAAAAGATTTACTAAATTGTATAAAGTAGGTATATACATTAGGGTGGGTCCCATCGATTTTTCGATAGGATTTGGGCTCAGGAATAAAAGTTCCACTACGCATACCCAAAAAAATTATTTTCGAGACTGTGAAATTTCATTTTTTTTCGACTTTAATTTTGAAGGTTTTTTTAATGATTTGATTGTAAAATTTTCATGTATACCCTGTCCGTCCCAAAAATATTATTTTTTTTTCAAAAAGCTGGTATCGCCAACGTTTTTAGTGGACATACATATGAAAATTTTTTTAGTTGGTAATGAAAAAACCTTAAAAATCAAAGTCGAAAAAAGTCAAAAAAATGAAATTTCGCAGGCTCGAAATTTATTTTTTTGGGTATGCGTAGTGGAACTTTTTTTTTCCTGAGCCCAAATCCTATCGAAAAATCGATGGCGCGATATCGGTTAACTTTCGTCCATACAAATTCACCCACCCTAATATACATACGTATAAGGAAATAAAGCAAAATATATACCGTATAAATATCAGGCATTGAAGTAACTAAGTATACAAACATATACATCATGTATTTATGTACAAATACTCATAAGTCGCATCCAAAGTTACAAACGGTCGAATCTTTTCCCGACGAAAATTGAGCCGAAACACAACCGAAAAATAAAGAATGATTCTTTTAAGTACGCTTGCAGCTCTTTGCAACGCAGAGCTAATTTTAAAATTTGTCAAAATGGTATGAGTTTAACCCCCTCCTGAGAAGCTAAGTATGGCGTGTCATGCTACCATTCCCAGAACTAAATCGGGCTCCTGTATACTGGTGGAACAATGACGTAGAAAATGCCGCAAAGCAAGTAGACAGGCACAGAAGGCACGCTCATCATTATGATGTGATGAGCTACACATTACCTACAAAGCCCAAAGAGCAGCGCTTAAAAATGATATGAAAAAGAGCAAGAAAGCGTGATTCAAGGAACTAATGCAGAGTGCCGATGTTGATCTTAGGATATTGTCGTACAGAACGGAAATGGCTAAAATTGAGGAGAATAAATCAGAGCAACCTAAATGCCCAATACTAATGAGAAGAATCGTCGAAATGCTATTTCCACACAAGATTACTGGTTCGATCAAAGCGATGACCTCTAAGGTATGGAAATATCACGAATAACAGTGCAGGAGATAGGGATAGTAAGTCCCCAGAGCCGGATGGAGTGCCAAATAAATAAAAAAATGAATGTAAGGCGCGATAACAACCGAAGAGATTTTAGGCCGGGTTCTTCTTCCTATTTGCGTTATGTTCCTTTTAATTTTTCCTACAAATTGACGGGACGGAAACTTTATGTTTTATGTCCACTCCGAACGGCATCTACAAGGCATATGAGTCTTCACTGAGAGCTTTTCATGACAGAAATACACTCGGAGTGCTTGCCAAACACTACCGAGCGGCGACCTAGCTTAGGTAAACTTTCTTCTAATTGAAAAAACTTGTTTCAAAAAAAAGCAACATCAAAATTTTAGAAACAAGTTTTTTTCTTTTAGAAGAAAGTTTTTCTAAGCGGGGTCGGTATCGGCAGAGATTTGGCAAGCACTCTGAGTGTATTCTGCCATGAGAAGCCTCACAGTGAAATCTCATATGCCATGTAGTCGGCACAAAGCATATAGGTCCCGTCCCAGCAATTTGTAGGAAAAATTAAAAAGGAGCACGACGCAAGTTGGAAGAGAAGCTCGGCCTAAAATCTTTTCGGAGGTTATCGCGCCTTACATTTATTTATTATTAGTGATCGTCTACAGCAGACCACGGGAAAGCCCATTTGGCTTGTCAAATAGTCTGTTTGGATTTAAAATATAAAGATCCACGATAGATGCAATACAAACCGTTGTCAAAAGAATCCCTAAGGAATAACCGAAAGTAAAAATAAAGGCTCTACGCAGAGATTACTATGGATATTACAAATGCTTTTAACAGCGCTACGAAACTCTAACCCACACTGAAGCACAACATCACTGGCGGTGTCCCTCAGGGATCTTTTCTAGAGCCAACGCTATAGAATACGATGTACGAAAGTGTGCTACAAATCGTTCTCGCCGACGGCACGCAATTCGTCGGCTATGCAGATGATACTGTGGTAGTAGCAGTGGCCAAGAAACTGAAACTGTTCCAAGCATTATGTAATGACGCCGTAGGAAAAATAAAGGAATGGCTGACAACCATGGTCTGCAGATGGCTAGCAATAACATAAAAGTGGTTTTGGTGAGCTCAAGGGAACTCTGGATGAGTTAGTCCTAACCATAAGAGATGATCAAATAAATTCAAAGCCTCTCTTGAATTATTGAGGAGTAATGTTAAAAAGCAGTTCAGGGCGGTGGGAGGGAAAGTTTCTAGAGTTAGTGCATCCCTAACGCGAATAATGCCCAACATCGGCCGCCCAGGCGAAGCTACACGTCAGCTATTATCCAACGTAACCAGCCCGATAATATTATAAGCAGCACCAGTATGGCACGGATCTAAAATGACCCACCAAAAAATATACTAGCAATCTACCGTATTGCTTATCGGGAAATCACTGAAGATCTACTGTCAAATGAAATGGCCGATCTTTATGGCGTTGGAATCTGGAGACCAACAGAAGATGTCAGAAAAGCGCAAGGTCAAGAACAATAGTTAGGTAGCAAGAACGGTGGGAAGAACCAAAAAAAAAGTGGCGCTGCGTCTTCATGTTGGCTCGGAATATAGCAGAATGGTACTAGCGGAAGCACGACGAACTAAACTGCCACCCCACCCAGAGAGTATCTACATAAGCATAGGATGGAGGAGGATCCTTTATGTCCACCGAATTGGAAACCGCAGAACACGTAATGTTTCATTGTCCTAGGTTTCACAGCGAAAGACTATCTGTACACAGAGTTTTTGGAGATAAGCCTTTCACTAGGAATTTAGTTCTCCTTATGTGCATAGACATACATTGTTTGATTGCAGTGAGTTGAATGCCGCGCAGGGAAGGAAGCGCAGAGAAATTCACATGTCACTAACGCCACATCTCTAAAGCTCCGAAAATATTTAATATCTGCGCTTTTTGGAATTTGATTGATTGCTTAGCCGGTTCGACGGAGGACCAGTAAAATTTACGGCATATGCAGTTGACGTTTCAGACACCATAAGCGGCAGATACCTAACAAGAATCAGCTCTCTGATGGATCACGCACTTCGGGATGTTCATGCCTGGGCATCTGGAGTTAGGTTAACCGCCAACGCGGAGAAAACCGATCTAGTATTATATACTAGGAAGTATACGGTCCCTAACTGGAGTAAGCCTAAGCTGGGAGGGGTAACCCTGCAAGAAAAATATAGCACAAAGTATCTGGGAGTTATACTAGATAGTAAGTTGTCGTGGAAGCACCATGTGGAAGAGAGAGCCAAGAAAGCCTCCGAGGCACTGTATGCATACAACAGGATGCTGTATGCACGTGGGGCCTATCACCCAAACTCCCTCATTGGATATTTACGGCATTTGTCAAAACATACTTGTTTAGTGGACAGCCCCACAAAAAAGTACGCATACCAAAAAACTTGAGAGGGTATGCAGAGTATCAATGATTAGCATAACGGGAGCCGTGAAAACCACCCCGACAGCAGCATTGCATGCCATTCTATACATCCCGCCTGTAAACCAAACGGCCAAAAGCATCGCGTTAGCAACTGTAACAAAGATTAAGGCATCGCGGCAGATTGAGTGCAGACCTTATGGCCACAGCAATATAACGACATCTAACATCGGTCAAACGGAATATATAATCCTGTGTCAGAGCTTCGAAAGCGATCTTGGGACCACAATTGAACCGGAAGGCTGGTTCCAGAGTGCAGAAATGGCAGGACAGTCTAGTATGTCCTACGTATATACGGATAGGTCTAAATTAATGGAAGGGGTTGGTTCTGCTGTTTAATCTGCAGTCGCGTTAATATATATATATTGATAGTCATGCTGCGATTAAGGGAATAATCTCACACAGTACTTCATCAAGAATGCAAAGAAGCATGGGCAAAACTTCTCTCAGTCCAGACCATACATCTTTACTAGGTTTCCGGTCATAAACGGATAGAAGGTAAACAAAAGGCCGATGAGTTGGCAAAGGAGGGTGCAACACTAGCTGAGTCGACAAATAGATATCCCAATCCGTTTGGGAGAAATCCAAAGGAGACACGAGTTGCATATGATACATCAAGCAGGAAAGGCGTGGACAAGAGCGAGGGCCACAAAATTGCTAAGATCATGTGCAAAGTCTACGATATTAGACTCAGAAAGTGACTCATATCTCTGAAGAGAGAAGACTTAAGGCTCACGATGGGCATGGTGACTGGACAGTGTCTTCTGGCGTCACATGCTTATAAGTTAGACCTCGTCAGTAGGTAGAAACGGTTAAGCACGTTCTGTGTTCGTGTACTGCGCTCGCCAGGTCAAGGCTCCAACTATTAATGGGGGCAGAGTTGCCAGGTTTCAAGGCAGCAAGTAAGCTGGGTCCTAGAAAACTGCTAGTATTTGCCAAGAGGACGGAGTTATTCTCTAACATATGTCCTGGCAAATGATTGGTGACACTATGGACACATTCAGTCTATGTGAGGTATTTATTGACCGGCCAGTTCAACCTAGCCTAACCTAAGTTTAAGAATGCTCCACTTGGACTAACATTCAAAGACACAGTGTCCCGGAATTTGATATTAAAAAAAAAATTGTTCATTTTCATTTATTCAAAGCATTCAATCTGATTTTGAATGATTTTGAGTTCTGACGGTTTTTAATTCAGGCTGCGACAATAAAAGTAACATTGACTAAAATATATAAATACATGAGTATGAATTATTTCAAAAAATATAAATTTTAAATCAAATTATCAAATAAGCAAAAAAATATACATTAAATAAAAGGTTATAAAAAAAATATAAGCATATACTACGTACATTTTTACTTAATGTAAGTAATCACCAGTTTAGAAAATTTCCAGTGTGAAAGGAAAACTTTGGAAAAACTTCTACTTTCGATTATCGTAATTCGTTCCTAAAAATATATAATCGTAAATTCAAAAATTAAGAAATTATTATTGACGTTTGAAAAGAATATAATTATGGAAAAGGAAAATATTATTAAAGGAAAATACAAGTATTTAAATTCTCAGATGTATGAGATTATATAAATACATGAAGCATGTAAATATATAATAAAATAAATCTATATAATTCTCTACACTGAAAGAAAGAGACTAGTAAAATCAAACGAAATACGGGTCAATTCAATCGAAATTTCTGTAAATTTTTATCCATCGCAACAAGAATCAACTGCGCACAAATCGTTGATTCGTAATTAACCGTTTTAGTAGTCAAATAAACAAAAAAAAATTGTTTCATTATACTTTACCCATATTTTTGTTAAATTAATAATTATTACTGTCGCTCTAAGAATACCAATCAAAACTGTTAATATGAAAGGGATTTCTGTTCTTTTGAAATTACCAGTGCAAACATTTAAATTAACAGATTTAATGTTAAGATGAGACTAACAGCGAAAGCCGTAGAAATGACAGAGATTTTTTTCATTCGAAATAACCAGCGTAAACTGTTAAATTAACAGAGTTTATTGTCGAAATGACACTACCAGTGAAATCTATTGAAATAACAGATATTTCTGCTTTTTCTAGATTAATAATTTCCGTTCATATGACATTAATACCTATGGAAAAAATAAAAGCCGGATAAATATATATTTAAACTTACGTATTTTTTTTTATTTGTATAAGTTACACATAAGTACATTTCATTTCTAATGATTTTATTGCTATATTTAGTAATATTAATTAAAATAATAATAACTTAAATCTGAATTGAAATAAATAAAACTTGTTCCGAATTACCATCGACAGCTTTGTACGAAAGTATGTTGCCATATATGTAAATACGTAAATATGTGAATACATATGTAAGTAAATACGCATACTTGCTACATAATGTAATGTAAATGTAAAATGTAAAATGTAAATGTAAATGTCTAAGTTCTTCTTTAGACAATATATGAATAATCTGGAATCAAAACTGAAGACGAATCCATCTAGTTTCTGGTCGGTGATTAATTCCAAGAGGCAGACTAACGGATTTCCGACGTGCATGGAATATGACGGTGTATCGTCCAGTAATACGGTAGATATTTGTAACTTATTTGCCAAATTATTTCAGAAGGTATACTCAGATCCTACCTCTTCACCTAGTCCGACATGCTACTCTGGTTCTCTGCGTCAAATTTCTTCTTTTGATATTACAGCCGAAGATGTATTTCTGTCAATTTCAAAATTGAATAATAGTCCGAAATCAGATAGCGAGGGATTTTCTCCGTTATTCTTCAAACTATGTTCAAATACAATTTCTGAACCCCTGGCAATTCTTTTCCAAGGATGCTTGAACCATGGGATATTTTTAGACTCTTGGAAGTTATGCTCCATAAATCCGGTATTTAAGTCTGGTGACCGCAATGATATTCGCAACTACAGACCTATTGTTAAGCAGAGTACTCTGGCAAAACTATTCGATAGTATCCTTCATAACAAATTGTTTGACTACATAGTCAAGGCTATTGGTGAGTGTCAGCATGGGTTTTTTCCTGGCAGGTCTACTTCTACCAATGTGGCTTTAGTCACTAGCCAAATTGTAGATGCCTTTGAGAACCATGCGCAACTAGACGTCATCTATACTGACTTCTCGAAAGCATTTGACAAGGTCGACCACTCTATACTATTGCAAAAACTGGGGATGTACGGAGTGACCGGAAGTTTGCTGAAGTTCTTCACAAGTTTCTTATCGAATAGAAAGCTTTTTGTGTCAATCGGAGCCAACCAGTCTACTGCGCTTATTAACGCTTGGTCTGGAATCCCACAGGGAACCCACTTGGCCCTCTGTTGTTCCTAATTTTTATTAATGATCTACCTCAAAAATTCAAATTTGCTAAAAGTTTAATGTTTGCAGACGACGTCAAACTCTTTCTAACCGTACGGTATACTTCTGACTGCATTAACTTGCAATATGATCTCGATTCTTTTAATGAATGGTGTTCAAGTAATAACCTACTTTTAAATACTAACAAATGCTGCGTGGTTTCCTATTCTAAAAGGGTCACTACCACCTTTTTCAACTACAAATTAAATGCTGGATCTTTAAACCGTTGTCGAGAGATAAAAGATCTGGGTGTAATTTTTGACAACCAACTCTCTTTTTCTGGTCACATCGACTTTATTATTTCCAAATCTTTTGCAATGGTCGGGTTTATTAGACGTAATTCCAGGGACTTCAAGGATCCGATGACTTTGAAGGCACTTTTTACGGCATTGGTAAGAAGTCGTCTGGAATATTGCTCGATTATATGGAGTCCATTCTATGAAGGGAGCTCACATAAAATTGAGAGAGTTCAAAGAATTTTCACCAAAATTGCTTTGCGTATGCTTCACTGGCCCGATCGCCTCCCATCATATATCAGCAGGCGTAAATTGCTCGGACTCCAGGCTTTGTATGACCGTAGAACTTGTATCTCACTCATGCTTGCCTATAACGTTATCAACGGTAATATAAACTGCCCTGATTTATCTAATTTATTCGTTTCATATATTCCACCACGTGATCTAAGGCACACCAGACTATTTGTTGAAGTAACTCATCGAACGAATTACGCGTCGAATGAACCCATATCCAAGGCTTTACACCTAGCAAATCGATATAGTGGTCTTCTTAACTTTAATAATAGCATTTATAAATTTAAGCTTGAACTTTTCTCTATTTTTAACAAGTCTGTAAGGAAGTTTGTACTTTTTGGACCGAAAATATAAATATAAATATAAATATAAATAAATATAAATATATATTTGCTACATATGTACATATTCAGACACCCGTTAGTACATGCTGTAGCGAAAATAACGGCACTGCACCGTTTGTTAAACTTTATTTCAATTTTTTCTTCAAAAATGTTCACCATATTGTTATATTATAATTATATTCATATTTTTGTACGCACATTTGATCTGAAATGTTCTAAAAAAACTCAAACTTTTATGCTGTCGGAAACATCAAGATTAAAAAATGATGTTTTTTATTATCTTTTAGATTCGTTCGCGTGAGTGAAAATTCGTAAAAATTTGAACAAAATGTTACTAACTTTAGAAAAATCCTGTTCGTTCAAACAAAACTTTTGCAACAAGAGGGCGCAATTTAGTATTCCGGTTGGAGGAAAAGTTGCAAAATTGTACCCGATAAATAGGTGTCCCGATATTGCATAAATTTTTGCAGTGTTATGCGCAGTAAACTCAAAAAAGTTTTTTCGTTTTGTATTGATAACTGGAAAAGTAGTTTTTTGTTGTTTTCCCAATTTGTGTGTTTTTTTCGATTTGGTGGTTTTCTCATTTTGGTGTTTTTTTTAACAAGTGGGACCGTCGTCATAAGTACAAAGTAAGAGCGCAGTGAGCGTAAAATTCTCTTTGAATTTTTTTCATGCATTGACTGTTGTTCGCTGTTGATATGACTTGTGAGATCAGTTGTGTTAACAGAAAAATCAGTTAGATTGATTAGGAATCTGTCAATTTTACAGAATTTTGTTAACTTAAGATCGACAATTTCTCTTCTGTTGAAATGACTAAATTAATTTGTTCGCTTGACAAAGAACTCGGTCGAATTAACCATAAATCGATCAATATAACCGAGTCTCAATTAAGTCAAGAACAACAGAACCGATTTGTTGATTTTACTAGCACCATTTCTTTCAGTGTAAAAATAAAATAAAGAAATTCTTTAAAATTTATTTGCCGCCTATATACATAAGTTAATACCCATATAGCCACACAAAAAAGTACGTATACCAAAAAACTAGAGCAGCTATGCAGATCATCAAAGACTTGCATACCGTGAGCTCTAAAAAGCTGCCCCGACAGCAGCAATGCATGCCATTCTACACGTCCCCCTCCAGACTTAATAGCCAAAAATATCGCTTTAGCCACTGCAACAAGGCTTAAGGCCTCGGGGCAATTTGGGTTAGACCGTATGGCCATAGCATTTTAGCACCATCTACTGAATATCGGGCAAAGGGAATATATCATCCCGTGTTTGTGCTTCGGAAAATATATTGGGACCCCAATTGAGCCGGAGGGCGCAGAAATGGCAGAACATACTATACACGTGTATACCGCTGTTTCTAAACGAACGGATGGAATCGGGTCTGTTGTTTACTGTATCGATCCATAAAAAGTTGATCCTACAGCCAGGTTACTGCAGCTTCTTTAAGGCGGAAATTATAGCCGCGAAGAAAGCAGCAGAAATTCTGGAGGAAGCGTGCTTAAGCTGCAGTCGCGTCAATTTATATATTGTTAGTAAGGCGGCGATTACGGCAATAACCTCACACAGTACTTCATCAAGAAGTTTTCTGGAATGCAAAGAAGCTTTGGAAAAACTTCGCTCAGGCCGGACCATGCATCTATGCTGGGTTTCCGGTCGCAAAGGGATAGAAGGTAACGAAAAAACCGGTGAGTTGCCAAAGTAGGGTACAGCACTCTCTGAATCGACTGTAGGCGTCCCAATACATTTTAGAGATGTCAAAAAGATACAGGTGTTGCGTATAATCCATCAAGCAGGGAAGGCGTGGGCAGAAGCACGAGACTGTGAAATTTCAAATCCTCTGATATTAGACTCACTAGAATCACAAAGTGGCTCATACCTCTGAAGGGAGAAGACTTAAGGCACACAATGGGCATACGAACTGGACACTGCCTTCTGGCGTCACATGCTTATAAGTTAGGCCTCGTCAGTTACAGAAGATGTAAGAAGTGCAAGCTGCAGGAAGAAACGGTTAAGCGATTTCTGTGTTCGCGTCCTGCGCTCGCCAAGTCAAGGCTCCAGCTATAAGTGGCGGTATACTTGCCAGATCTCAAGCCAGCAATTAAGGTAGGTCCTAGAAAATTTCTAATATTTGTCAAGAGGATGAAGTTATTCCATAACATTAGTCCTGGCACCTAATTGGGATTCATTCGTTTGATCGTCAAACAAATTCCGGTAGCACTACGGACACATTCAGTTAGAAATTTTTTCCAGAAATCAATATTTTCCAGAAATCAGTTATAATAAAAATACAAATTATTTAGGAAGTTCTGCTTTGCGAAGCATTTGGCGTCCCCCTGTGAGTAGCGCCCGGGGCAAGGTGCCCCCCTCGCTTCGCCACTGGCTTTATCTAAATTTTAGTTGCCAGCGAAGCATAAACGTCTTTGCCAAATGACATTGAGCAACGGCCATGCGATATCAAGCAAGAAAATCACACAAGCCGATATTTCTGGCTGCAGATCTTAGCCGCAATGATCTAATCTATTATAAAAATATAAAATTCCTGGCGTATGCTGATGATATTAATATCTGCCTTCACTGGCCGGGATGAAAAGGCAGAAAAAATGGGTCTTGCGATAAACAAGTGCAAACCGGAGTAGCCACTGTTAGGAATGAATCGGCACATTCACACGTCAGCAGCTACGCCCCTTTTTGTGGATCGAAACTGTGAAGGTATTCCCCTGTTTATGAGCCATAATTAACAGTGAAAACAATGAGACGCTTGCATGAAACCGAGAAATTGTTCAGACTCGAATTTACGAATAAAATCTGGGTATTTTATATCTATACCAAAAAAAGAAAGTGTTTCTATCGGAACCCGCCTATGGAAGCAGAGGTAGAGGGCGGCCCCCACTCCGTTGGAAGGACCAGGTGGAAAACGATTTAAACTCCCTTGGTGCGACCAATTGGCGCCGGTTGGCGGAGCGAAGGAGCGACTGGCGCGCCTTGTTGGACGGCCATAACCGTTTAGAGTTAAGCGCCAATTAAGTAAGTAAGTAAGCAAAAAAAAAAAAAAACAAGCCACCTATTAATCAGAAACTCGAGTCATAGCAATTTCCCGTTTTTATGGATACGGCCCAATGTCGCCCGAGAGTGATAAAGAACAATACCTGCAATTAGCTGGATAAAACCAAGTAGAGGAAGACTGTACTGACAAGAGATAGGGGATTGGGTTAAGGGGGTACATTGGCTGTATGCAAGAACCAGCTTGACGGTTCTCTTTTGCGGAATTCTGGCCTTGCGAAGAGCACTAGACACTTCTTTCATGGTCAAAAAGATAGAAGCGGTGCTGCGATTGGCTCTTGTTGAAATAATCGGTGATCAGCTTGTACCCGGTTTCCGTTATTAGGGATGTGGTAGATGGAATTGTTTCCGACTCTAAACTGTTATGGAGTTTAATAGTTTCTCAGATAGCCAAGCGGCTATCAAAGTACTTAGCTCTGCCAACGTGAGGTCGAGAAGTGTCAGGAATTAATTGACCACAATCGCAGTGATTTTGAAAATAATTTATTTCGTTGACAAGGCATACGGATATTTTTGGCAACTGTCACTCTTACCTCTTGGCCAGAGCGTGCACTTGTTCCCTGATTCTGGACAAGTGGGCCTCGAGTCAGCTTAGCAAGCCCTCGTGTAAGGTAACAAGGCATTCCTGGTCAGTTTTTTATTTGATTTGTCGTTTAGTGTCTCATCGTTTCCTATATCTCGCTGAGTATGTATCTTGAGAATCGCGTCCATTTATTTTAGAGAGTTTTATTAAACAATTATTAAACACATGAAACAAACCGATCAGTTTCGACGCTAATAACCTGCTTTATTTCGTTAAATGTAATTTCTAGCTTTACAGCAATCTCAATACAAATAAAGGGGGTAGGGCAGGTTGTTGCAATGTGGAACGCTAAGTAGTCTTGCCGTGGTTATATGAAGAAGTAGGTGGCGTCGGAGATTGGGGATGTGAATATGGGATCGATCTTGGTGAAACCAGTTTTGTATAGAAAAATCCTTTACATTGGCCTTTTCCCTACCACTGACATTTCAGGTGCATACCCTCAAACGAAATGTTTATTGCGTTTGTTAAGATTATCATATAAAAAGAGAGAGATTTCTTTATACGAAATTTCATTGTCAATGTTTCCAAAAAAGGGCACGTCGCAAATTGGAACAGAAGCTCGATCTAAATCTCTTCAGAGATAAATCGAGCTAAGTATATTTTTTTTTTCATACTATCATTAGGCAATTTTCAAAACTGAAAATCATTTACACGCTAGCTTAACGAGGTCATTTAACCCTTTTGACATTGATAAGAATAGACGTTATCAGCTTAATAAAGTAAGTTCCAATTACATCTCTGCTAGTTATCGCAGAACAGAACATTCGCTACATAGCGTTGTTTCAACACGGTTACAAAAAATTGCAGCCATTGTATAGGTTAAAGCCCCGTCACATAAGAAGTTTTTTATATGGATGCGTTTAACTCAATCTTATGCATTATTAGTAGTAGAGGCTTACGCCGATCACTTTATCGTCGCGCCGGTGTACGCCGGCGTTCTTACTTTAGAAAACTTTATATTTCTATTTAAAACAAGTAAAAGTGTCTAAGTTCGGGTGTAACCGAACATTATATATTCAACGTGAGCTTCAATTGTACATTTCATTTCAGATAAATTACTTTACTACATAACACGTGGCACCGCCACGTTCATTTCCTCTTACAATAAAACTTGATAAGTGAAATATCATTGATATAAAACTATTTTTTGCTAAGTTATAGCTTATTATTCTAGTCTACGACGATTTTAAACATGTTGTATATCTAAGTTGCCGTGGTCTTTAACCGATCCCTTCCATTTTTACTGGAAATATTTTCTGCTATAAGGAAAATATGTGTACACAATTTCATTACGATATGTTAATTTTTCTTCAAGTTATGGCTCCCGAAACATAGAAAATTGCTTAGTCATAAAAGGGGCGGTGCCACACCCATTTTCAAAAATGTTAGTGTTTTCCAATTTAATGTTATAACTCAATTTAGAAAGTAAAATTCTATTGATATAAAGCTCTTTTTTGCAAAGATATAGCTTATTTTATTCGTCCCCGACCCTTTTAAAAAATTTTTATATAAATTACGGCAAATCCACGTGCAAGAATTATTCTCCTAACTGATGTCTAAGGTGGTTTTCGAAAAGTGGCACGCTAACTTCACGTGAAGTTGGCGGTGCACCATACAAAAAATTAAAATTTTTTTTTTTCGAATTTAAAAAATATGCCACTTATCTACGGCAAATTCGTAGCGTGAAGTTAGCGTGCCACCCTATAATTTCTAAAATATGGCCGCGGCAAATTTTTTTTTTCACGGATAAATTACGGAAAATTCACGGCAATTTTCCCAATAGGTAATTTTTTTCCACGTAAAAGTTGTATTGCCAACTTCAGAGAGGTCAAATTTGGTGAAGGATATCTCAATATTTACTCAAGTTATCGTGTTAACGGACAGACGGACGGACATGGCTCAATCAAATTTTTTTTCGATACTGATGATTTTGATATATGGAAGTCTATATCTATCTCGTTTCCTTTATACCTGTACAACCAACCGTTATCCAATCAAAGTTAATATACTCTGTGCTCAAAGCACGCTGAGTATAAAAATAATATTTAGTTTTTTGTTTATATGTATTTAAGGAAATCAACTCTTTAGCCATTTCGGAAAGATCCGGGGTTTTAGCCTCAAAATCTCACGGATCGTTGAAATATTTCAGGAGTAGCCCCTTTTTTCACTTACTCCAGGGGAGGATTCTGGTCTTAGGACTGGTACTGCTCCGTCTGCCGAAAAAATAGAAATACTTAAAATAGTCACACTTTTGGCTGTATGTCTCGTGCAAAGCGTAGTTTCACAGAAGGAGATGTTCCGGGCTGGTCACGCACAAAAGCGACTTACGGTTGCTATTGATGGTATATTAACGATTATTTATTTATTTATTTATTTATCAGCCTCCAGTTTTTTTTGCTGTTTTTAACAGCTACAATTCCCGATGTGCGAACAGTAGCAATCCCGACCATCAGTCGCTATCACGGCTCCTGTCCCTCACACCATTTGTCAGCACAGAAGCTCATACCTTCGGCGACATCACTTTCCTAGAAGCTCAAGGTGTAGCTCCGAAGACTTTCTGACGGATGTTTTCGTGGCGCTATGCAGCCGAGGTACACCAGAAAAACACCTTGAAACGTTAGGGAGTAACTATTCGGCCAAGGATGCCGCGCTCGTAAGCCGTCTAAGAGGACATCATTACGTAAGTCATGGGTGAAAGTCGTATAATCTTCGGCGTATCTACATAATTTATATTTTACAAGGACCTTGGATAAAATTTTTAAAATGTAGATCAAAATTTGTAGACCGTTGTGTTCGAAACATTGATTTCAATAGTCTTTGTAAAACCAAAACGATATTTTAGAACGAGTCGACCGATTTTAAGTTAAAAGATGTCAAGGTTATATGCTCACTCCAAACTGATTTTGTTTTACGGCCTTTTGATATAAGAGCTCATTATGGATGAGCACGTAGTTTCAGTTTTCAGACTAGTTCGACTGTCCACTACGTTGGGGTAGGTAATTTGTTCGACTGTCTTGGGAAAGCTTTTGCTTCACCACTTTGAGTCTTCTTGCGAGGGACAAAACCTCACCTGTGCCTACGTATTAACATTTATAACAGGAGCCGTACGCGTAGGTGATATTTAAACTTGATTTATAGGCTATAACAAAAAATTTTTGAATATAAAGATATTGCATGCGCGAACTTCGGTGGAAAGCAGCGGAGCGTAACAAAATTCTAGTAGGTCACTTTCACCACACCAAAAACTTTAACACAATTTTTAACATAATTTAAGCACAGAAATACACTGATTGGAGTTTTAGTGAGTAAAAGTTAAAATTCTGAACACATTAGCTGAATAAAAAGTGTACAAATAATTATTAAATAACAAATACAGACAGTGGTAGTTTAACAAATTCTGCTGTGGTAAGTGGTGAATGTGACCTACTAGAATTTTGTGAAGCTTGCCTCACACGATTTTTCGTCTATGCAATGTCTCTATATTATATCGTTTCTGGCTATAATCAATGTGATTCACTCCAACGGACTAGTTGGAGATAGGGTCGCCAACTTTAGGAAATGTCAAACCGGTAGACTTGGGTGTTGCATGCTAAAGTGTGCAAATCAAAAAAAATCATTTCAGACGCTATTTTATAGTTTCGCCGCAGCCGCGCCGATATTTTTGACATTCGGAGGCAGCGTGAGAAAAACGACAAAAATCGGCGGCGGCGGTGGCGTTTATCGGCGGCGTATATCTTTAATGAGTACATTGCACGTAATTTTTATGTAGAACGGCAGATTGAGCGACACTGGCGCCATCTGACATGAAAAAGTAGCCAACTTCCAACTTTTGTTGCAAGCCCAGCATAAGAAGAAGAATTTGACATTAGCTTTGGTTAAGGGTGCTTTCACACTTTGTAGGGTAAATTACTTTCCCCACTCGTTGGTAACTTTTCTAACATTTTTTACAGTTAAAAACTACTAAAACTAAACAAATGAATAGGTCACAAAATATTTTAGCAAGTATATTTTTCTTGTATAGTGAGAATGTTTATTTGCTTGTTCCCAATTCTGAAGTTCCTTAAATTTACAAACGCAACATCTTGCGTGATTGTGGCGATGCTACTGGCATACATAAGATTGCGTTGAACACATCTATATGAAAAACTTTAATTGGGTCTCGGTCTTTACCTACAAATCTGCTCTGACATAATTATAAAAAGCTGTTAATTATTAATTTGCAATTCGGTTGACGTAGGCGCATACTTGATATAAATGTAAAAAAATAACAGAAAAGTAGAAGACCTCAACACAAAAAGCATATCAATTAGGCAAACAGCAGATAAGAAATGTATTATAAAATTCAAAGTTATCGGTATAAACGATTTACGACTGAATTTTTTGCAACACAAAATCTTAGAATATTTATACCATGAAGGAATTAATTAAACAAAAAAAATTTTTTGATGTTGCTTTGCCCGGTGTGTGAACCCAGGATCTTCGGTGTGGTAGGCGGAGCACGCTACTATCACACCACGGCGGCCTGACGTGAAATTATTAGTTTAATGCAATTTGAAAAAGAACGCCATAATTGCGAGTTGGTATTGGATTCTTTTGTCTCTCCCATTGTGAATTCATACAAGTGAAAAATCTTTCTATTCCTCCATTGTCATACCTACCTGTCAAATAATAGCTGACAGGGAGAATAACCGTCGCGAATGGCTGGAGAATGGAAGAAAGGTTTGTTTTTTGCTAGCCGGTATTAAATTGAAGTGCCATGAATCGCCCATTTGTGTTTCAAATCAGGTTTTCTTTTAATTGTGTATAGAGAAAATCAGATTACATATTGACTTTAATTTCTAAAATCTAGTTATTAGATAAAATATGAGCAGCCAGTTTAGCAAGAATTTTAAAATATGTAAATAATGTAATATACCAGTATTTTACAAAAATTGTTTAAAAACACTTTTGGTAAATGATTTAAGTAATCGGACAGCGATTGAACAGGTGATCGAGGCTGTTTACTAATGTGAACATTTTTTTCAAACATTCGCCACTTGTATGAATTCAAAATGGTCTCTCCTTTCTACTGGCCTTCTTCACTACCACATCAACACAGTTGACAGGCTTATCAAGTTTGGAAAAGGCACAAAGTACAGCGCAACTCTTTAGAGCGTTAATTTAGAATATCGATCCAGAGCCGTTGTTATCAATGTAGTCTGATCTCAACTAAAACTCACCAACACTGTGATTTTGAACTCAAGGGTCAATCTTAGGCTGATGACAGAGAGCTTACTATAAGCCAAGGCGAATTCAGTACCAGGATTTGTTATCCGAACAGCTGATTGCAAGGCGAATCTATACCAGGTGGTGGCAAAGCGAATTCAGCTGTTGGGATAACACCACCTGTACTGAATTCGCCTTGGCTGATTGCTGCTTCTTGATTATTTTCCATACAACGCCTTTGTACAACAATATGTCATTTAATCGCAATCAATGAAAGTTTCTTTTGACTTTACATTAGGGCTGATTACATTCACGACGGCTGTGTAGCCGCCACATCTGTCATATTATTATACTCAGTTGAGCAGAGCTCACAGAGTATATTAAGTTTAATTGGATAACGGTTGGTTGTACATATATAAAGGAATCGAGATAGATATAGACTTCCATATATCAAAATAATCAGGATCGAAAAAAAATTTGATTGAGCCATGTCCGTCCGTCCGTCCGTCCGTCCGTCCGTTAACACGATAACTTGAGTAAATTTTGAGGTATCTTGATGAAATTTGGTACGTAGGTTCCTGAGCACTCATCTCAGATCGCTATTTAAAATGAACGATATCGGACTATAACCACGCCCACTTTTTCGATATCGAAAATTTCGAAAAACCGAAAAAGTGCGATAATTCATTACAAAAGACCGATAAAGCGACGAAACTTGGTAGATGAGTTGAACTTGTGACACATAATATAAAACTAGTAAAACTTTGGACAAATGGGCGTGGCACCGCCCACTTTTTAAAGAAGGTAATTTAAAATTTTGCAAGCTGTAATTTGGCAGTCGTTGAAGATATCATGATGAAATTTGGCAGGAACGTTACTCTTATTACTGCATGTACGCTTAATAAAAATTAGCAAAATCGGAGAAGGACCACGCCCACTTTTAAAAAAAAAATTTTTTTAAAGTAAAATTTTAACAAAAAATTTAATATCTTTACAGCATATAAGTAAATTATGTCAAGATTCAAATCCAGTAATGATATGGTGCAACAAAATACAAAAATAAAAGAAAATTTAAAAATGGGCGTGACTCCGCCCCTTTTCATTTAATTTGTCTAGGATAATTTTAATGCCATAAATCGAACAAAAATTAACCAATCCTTTTGAAATTTGGTAGGGGCATACATTTTATGGCGCTAACTGTTTTCTGTGAAAATGGGCGAAATCGGTTGATGCAACGCCCAGTTTTTATACACAGTCGTCCGTCTGTCCTTCCGCATGGCCTTTAACAAGATAACTTGAGCAAAAATCGATATATCTTTACTAAACTCAGTTCACGTACTTATCTGAACCCACTTTACCTTGGTATGAAAAATGAACGAAATCCGACTATGACCACGCCCACTTTTTCGATATCGAAAATTGCGAAAAATGAAAAAAATGCCATAATTCTATACCAAATACGACAAAAGGGATGAAACATGGTAAGGTAATTGGATTGTTTTATTGACGCGAAATATAACTTTAGAAAAAACTTTATAAAATGGTTGTGACACCTACCATATTATGTAGAAGAAAATGGAAAAGTTCTGCAGGGTGAAATAAAAAACTCTTAAAATCTTGGCAGATATTACATATATAAATAAATTAGCGGTGTCCAACAGATAATGTTCTGCGTAACCCTGGTCCACATTTTGGTCGATAGCTGGAATACGCCTTCACATATACAACTACCACCACTCCCTTTTAAAACTCTCATTAATACCTTTAATTTGATACCCAAATCGTACAAACTCATTCTAGAGTCACCCCTGGTCCACCTTTATGGCGATATCTCGAAAAGGCGTCCACCTATAGAACTAAGCCCCACACCCTTTTAAAATACTCATTAACACCTTTCTTTTGATACCCATATTGTACAAACAAATTCTAGGGTCACCCCTGCTCCACCTTTATGGCGATATCTCGAAACGGCGTCCACCTATGGAACTAAGGAATACTCCCTTTTAAAATACTCATTATCACCTTTCTTTTGATGCCCATATTGTACAAACAAATTCTAGGGTCACCCCTGGTCCACCTTTATGGCGATATCTCGAAAATGCGACCACCTATACAACAACCACCACTCCCTTTTAAAACCCTCATTAATACCTTTAATTTGATACCCATATCGTACAAACGCATTCTAGAGTCACCCCTGGTCCACCTTTGTGGCGATATTCCGAAAAGGTGTCCACCTATAGAACTAAGCCCCACACCCTTTTAAAATACTCATTAACACCTTTCTTTTGATACCCATATTGTACAAACAAATTCTAGGGTCACCCCTGGTCCACCTTTATGGCGATATCTCGAAACGGCGTCCACCTATGGAACTAAGGATTACTCCCTTTTAAAATACTCATTAATACCTTTAATTTGATACCCATATCGTACAAACAAATTCTAGGGTCACCCCTGGTCCACCTTTATGGCGATATCTCGAAACGGCGTCCACCTATGGAACTAAGGATTACTCCCTTTTAAAATACTCATTAACACCTTTCATTTGATACCCATATCGTACAAACGCATTCTAGAGTCACCCCTGGTCCACCTTTATGACGATATCTCGAAACGGCGTCCACCTATAGAACTAAGGCCCACTCCCTTTTAAAATACTCATTAACACCTTTCGTTTGATGCCCATATTGTGCAAACGCATTCTAGAGTCACCCCTGGTCCATCTTTACGGCGATATCTCGAAAAGGCGTCCATCTATAGAACTTAGGTCCACGCCCTTTTAAAATACTCATTAATACCTTTCATTTGATACCCATATCGTACAAACACATTCTAGGGTCAACCCTGATCCACCTTTATGGCTATATCCCTAAATGGCGTCCACCTATAGAACTATGGCCCACTCCCTCATAAAATACTCTTTAATGCCTTTCATTTGATACCCATATCGTACAAACGCATTCTAGGGTCAACCCTGATCCACCTTTATGGCTATATCCCTAAATGGCGTCCACCTATAGAACTATGGCCCACTCCCTCATAAAATACTCTTTAATGCCTTTCATTTGATACACATGTCATACAAACACATTCCAGGGTTTCCCTCGGTTCATTTTCCTACATGGTTATTTTCCCTTATGTTGTCACCATAGCTCTCAACTGAGTATGTAATGTTCGGTTACACCCGAACTTAACCTTCCTTACTTGTTTTTATACTCAGTTGAGCAGAGCTCACAGAGTATATTAAGTTTGATTGGATAACGTTTGGTTGTACATATATAAAGGAATCGAAATAGATATAGACTTCCATATATCAAAATAATCAGGATCGAAAAAAAATTTGATTGAGCCATGTCCGTCCGTCCGTCCGTCCGTTAACACGATAACTTGAGTAAATTTTGAGGTATCTTGATGAAATTTGGTATGTAGGTTCCTGAGCACTCATCTCAGATCGCTATTTAAAATGAATGATATCGGACTATAACCACGCCCACTTTTTCGATATCGAAAATTTCGCAAAACCGAAATAGTGCGATAATTCATTACAAAAGACAGATAAAGCGACGAAACTTGGTAGATGGGTTGAACTTATGACGCAGAATAGAAAATTAGTAAAATTTTGGACAATGGGCGTGGCACCGCCCACTTTTAAAAGAAGGTAATTTAAAACTTTTGCAAGCTGTAATTTGGCAACCGTTGAAGATTTCATGATGAAATTTGGCAGGAACGTTACTCCTATTACTATACGTACGCGTAATAAAAATTAGCAAAATCGGAGAAGGACCACGCCCACTTTTAAAAAAAAAAATTTTTTAAAGTAAAATTTTAACAAAAAATTTAATATCTTTACAGTATATAAGTAAATTATGTCAACATTCAACTCCAGTAATGATATGGTGCAACAAAATACAAAAATAAAAGAAAATTTCAAAATGGGCGTGGCTCCGCCCTTTTTCATTTAATTTGTCTAGGATACTTTTAACGCCATAAGTCGAACAAAAATTAACCAATCCTTTTGAAATTTGGTGGGGCATAGATTTTATGACGCTAACTGTTTTCTGTGAAAATGGGCGAAATCGGTTGATGTCACGCCCAGTTTTTATACACAGTCGTCCGTCTGTCCTTCCGCATGGCCGTTAACACGATAACTTGAGCAAAAATCGACATATCTTTAATGAACTTAGTTCACGTGCTTACTTGAACTCACTTTATCTTGGTATGAAAAATGAACGAAATCCGACTATGACCACGCCCACTTTTTCGATATCGAAAATTACGAAAAATGAAAAAAATGCCATAATTCTATACCAAATACGAAAAAAGGATGAAACATGGTAAGGTAATTTGATTGTTTTATTGACGCGAAATATAACTTTAGAAAAAACTTTATAAAATGGTTGTAACACCTACCATATTAAGTAGAAGAAAATGAAAATGTTCTGCAGGGCGAAATAAAAAACCCTTAAAATCTTGGCAGATATTACATATATAAATAAATTAGCGGTATCCAACAGATGATGTTCTGGGTCACCCTGGTTCACATTTTGGTCGATATCTGGAAAACGCCTTCACATATACAACAACCACCACTCCCTTTTAAAACTCTCAATTATACCTTTAATTTTATACCCATATCGTACAAACTCATTCTAGAGTCACCCCTGGTCCACCTTTATGGCGATATCTCGAAAAGGCGTTCACCTATAGAACTAAGCCCCACGCCCTTTTAAAATACTCATTAACACCTTTCATTTGATACCCATATCGTACAAACAAAGTCTAGAGTCACCCCTGGTCCACCTTTATTGCGATACCTTGAAAAGGCGTCCACCTATAGAACTAAGGCCCACTCCCTTTTAAAATACTCATTAACTCCTTTCGTTTTTGATACCCGTATTGTACAAACAAATTCTAGGGTCACCCCTGGTCCACCTTTATGGCGATATCTCGAAACGGCGTCCACCTATGGAGCTAATGATTACTCCCTTTTAGAATACTCATTAATACCTTTAATTTGATACCCATATCATACAAACGCATTCTAGAGTCACCCCTGGTCCACCTTTATGGCGATATTTCGAAACGGCATCCACTTATAGAACTAAGGCCCACTCCCTTTTAAAATACTCATTAACACCATTCGTTTGATGCCCATATTGTACAAACAAATTCTAGGGTCACCCCTGGTCCACCTTTGTGGCAATATCTCGAAACGGCGTCCACCTATGGAACTAAGGATTACTCCCTTTTAAAATACTCATTAAGACCTTTCATTTGATACCCATATCGTACAAACGCATTCTAGAGTCAACCCTGATCCACCCTCGGTTCATTTACCTACATGGTTATTTTCCCTTATGTTGTCACCATAGCTCTCAACTGAGTATGTAATGTTCGGTTACACCCGAACTTAACCTTCCTTACTTGTTACACATGTTCTTATGAGTTTTGTTATTTTCGGCACGACAGAGCGGCACGACAATCAATCACGAAAGCCGTTTAAATCTAATTCTATTTTTGGGAAGCGACAGTGCGTGGCTAAAATCATTATTTTGGGCGTTTTTTAAACATAATTAATATTTTGTTTCTAATATTTCGTTACTGTTTGCTGTAATTTATATTTGTGGCTGCCGCTTTCAAAATAATTAAGAAGCCAATGCTTGGCTAGGGTTGTCGTCAAGCTTTGCTTTATTGTGGTTGTGGTCTGTAGACGCCGTGTTGAATGTAATCAGCCCTCTTCTCCTGAACTGCGAATTAGTTGAATTCGCTTTGCCATAACCTTGTATAGATTCGCTTTGATAAGGGTTTTTAGCAAGCTGACATCTTTTAGAACTTTCCATTAGAAATAATTTGCATGGCTTTATATCATCATATTATGGCAACGCTTCTCGCTTCCACTCTGTCGTTAGAATTAAGGCCCAAACACATTCGACTTTTGTGTCATTTTGGTGCTGGCGTCGCTTTGTAAGAATCCACGCTTAAATTTTTCCTGCAAAATCAAAGTCAGCTGTTGACGCAACGTAAGAGCTAGAACGACGCAAAAGTCGAATGTATTTGCGCCTTTATGTCTGAAAAGCTTTGCCTAAATTTTGAGTTGCACAGTGTTATTACATGTGCTTATATATGAATTTATATTGTTCATAAGTATACTTAAATAATTAAGGAGAAACGATAATTTAAACAATACAAATTATGTAATTACCGTTATAGAGATAGCCAAGAATACTTGTTGAAAAATTAATATTAAGAGCAAATTTGTGTCAAGTGCTCATTAAATATGAAGTTTTAAAACTGGTTAATCTTCAATAAAACGTAGATAATAATTTTTATTGGTTGCAAAGGTATAAAGGAATCGAGATAGATAACACTTCCATATATCAAAATCATCATACGTCCGCCCGTCCGTCTGTCCGTTAACACGATAACTTGAGTAAATATTGAGATATATTATATATATCTGGACCCAGAATAGATTGGTATTGAAAATGAGCGAAATCGGATGATAGCCACGCCCACTTTTTATATATATAATATTTTGGAAAACACATAAAACCTGATTATTTAGTAAATAATACACCTAGAATGTTTAAATTTGACGTGTGAACTGATATTGAGACTCTTGATAAAAATTTGTGATAAAATCAATTCTACAAATATTATTAATCATAAATCAAAAATGGTTAAACCTATCGTAACAAAATTCGGCAGAGAGATTTCCTTTACTATAAGGAATGCTTTGAAGAAAAATTAACGAAATCGGTTAAGGACCACGCCCACTTTTATACAAAAGATTTTCAAAAGGGTCGTGGACGAATAAAATAAGCTTATATCTTTGCAAAAAAGAGCTTTATATCAATGTTATTTCATTTCCCAAGTGAATTTATAACAGTAAATAGGAAAAACTTCAAAGTTTAAAAAATGGGCGTGGCACCGCCCTGTTATGACTAAGCAATTTTCTATTTTTCGGGAGCGATAACTCGAAGACAAATTAACGGATCGTAATAAAATTCGGTACACATACCTATAGCAAGAAATATTTCTAGAAAAAATGGACGAGATCGGTTAAAGACCACGCCCACTTTTATATAAACGATTTTTAAAAGGGTCGTAGACGAAAATAATTATCAAAAAATAGTTTTGAATCAATGATATTTCACTTATCAAGTTTTACTGTAAGTGGAAATGGGGAAAATGTTTTCTTCTAAACGGGCGGTGCCACTTGTTATATAGAAAAGTAATTTATCTGAAATGAAATGTACAGTTGAAGTTCACGCTGATTATATAATGTTCGGTTAAACCCGAACTTAGACACCTTTACTTGTTTTTGCTATATATGTATACAAGGGTGGTTCTTATAAATAAAATAACGATTTTTTCTAGACTCAAATTGTAATACCAAAGTCACAAATTTTGCGTATATATGTATACATTTTGGTCCCAATCAGTGAGAGTTTAAGGGCGTCGCACAGGGGTTTAATTTCAGATTACCCTATCAAAACTCGAAATATTAATACCTAAACTGTAACTACTGCGGCCGCCGTGGTGTGCTGGTAGCTTGCTTCGCCTACTACACCGAAAAAAACATGAAACGCTTCTTAGTGAAAAATTAAAAGGAGCAAGACGCAAAATTGGAAATGGAAAATTCCACTGTGCGGAACCCCTAACCGCTTCAATCGGGTACAAAATTTATATGTGATATCGCCAACTATATTATTATCGATTTTGGTTATTATAAATCAAGAAAAATAAATTTTAACTTTTGAGTCTTTATGGCGAAATCTTATCTGTCGCCCAGGGGTCAGCCTGTAATATTTTTTTGACTTTGGTATTACAATTTTTTATTCCGTACCAGGAATTCCGAAAATCGACATACGAACGTTCATTTCGTAATAGAGAATGAGGCCCTTGGTTCTTAGCGTTAAGAAAAATTTGTGTTTCGGATGTATAGCCACTTCCTTTTATTATTATTATATTCCTTGATAAAATTGAACATCTAGTTGACAATCACAAAAGTTAGAACTAATACCATAGCCATGCAATAGCAAAACTTATCGCTCCTAGTCGGAGCATAGGGCGGAGAAAAACGCTCTCCAACGATTTCTATCAGTCGCTAAACGTCTTATTTCATTCTAGGTGGCGGTGGAAGAGCTCATTGAAAATCGCACGCATCCAAGTTTGTCGAGGACGTCCCCTGCACCGGCTTCCTTGTGGGTTCCATTGGAAGGCCATTTTGGAACCGTTGTTATCTTCTCTGCGGAGAGTGTGATCGATGCAACCCCACTTACGTTTTTTAATTTCAGTGTTGATTGGGGGGTTGTTTGTGAGTGACAGTAGATCGGTGTTACTGATTGTTCTTGGCCAAAAGATACGGCAGACTATTCTCAGGCACTTGTTTATAAAAGTTTGCAGTCGTCGGCTAATGCGGTCAGAGACAAGCCAGGTTTTAGATCCGTATAACAGAACTGATTTCACGCTGGTGTTAAAAATCCTCAGTTTTGTTTTCATCGACAGTATGCGAGAGCGCCATACTCGGCTTAATTGTGGAATGCAGTTCGTGCCTTACAGATACATCCGATTCTGCGCCGCCATCTTTAGTAATTTGGCTACCAAGGTAGCAGAATTCTTCTGCATCCTCAATGACGGTAGTGCTGCCATTTGATACAAGTTGGAGAGGAGACGTGTTCGTTGTTTGCAGTCTCATTAGCTTAGTTTTTGCGTAGTTAATTTTCAAACCGACTGCGCGGGCGTTGATTTTGAGGCGCTGCACAGTGTTTCGTGTAGAACAAGCTAGCTGGACAAAATTATTTTATGAGATTTTCCGTTTCATATGCAGTCATTTATTACAACTACAACAACAACAACTACGTCATTTTTTTCAGCCATATGTTCTTTTTGTTTATTTTTTTTCCAAAATTTTACTTCATATGCATACATTTGCTTATTTCATATACAGTAACTCATGTGAATAAGTGACATAGATCCAAAAAATATTTAAAGGACTTAAAAATATTACTTTATTGTACTTAAATTGAATGGACTACAAATCTCAATACTCTAAAAAATTCTAACGGTTCCGAAAAAAAAATTTAAATTTTTTATGAAAATTCGTCGAATTTTTCAAACACTTTTTAAATATAATTTAATTTTTGTTATAGATCGTGACAAATTTTCTTATGGGAAATTAGTTAAAATAAATTTGCGAAAGCGAAAATTGTAAGAATTGTCCAAAAAGGGGTGTCTACTTATTTATGTGAGTGACTGTACATATGTACATACATATTTTGTATTTATTTGAGTATTTATCCTGGCACTACAGTTTTTACAAAATTATTTTATAGTACCAGTCAGGAATGTAAAAGTGAATTACAATAATAATAATAACAATGTAAATATCTAAATTAATTATGTGAAAATTACTTATTAAAGAAACTTAAAATTAAAGTATCATACAAAGTAGAAAAGCCAATAGATTTAAATTAAATAAAACCTGATCCAACAAAAAGTTATAGGGTAGGTTATCTTTTATAATTATGTTATTATTCGTTTATAATTATGTTATCATCACTTTCATTCGATGAGTCACTTGTGGAATAGCCATGAGCATCAGCAACACTACTGTGAAAGCTTGAAACAACTGGGGTATTTATTGACTCCTCAACATTATCGGGGGACAGTAAATTTAAGACTTCTGAAGTCAGACTTTTAAAAGTTTTCTTAGATATCTCCCTAAAACTGTTAACTAAAGGATCCGATGTTATAAGCAACATATTCATAAGATCTCTATTCATGGCTTCACGCGACTGCTTTTATGTGTTATCAACCCTGAATCGTCTCAAATCTTTATTACGGGCTTCCTGTGCTTCCTCAGAAAGTTAACCAATAGGTAAAATTGCTGATTTTATAATATCAGTACTATGCACTAAGAATTTTTGAACTGTAACAGGCATATTAAACCATGGATAGAGATCTATGTATAGTTTTTTAGTCTCGACCGCAAATTTTTCAAATATTTTGATATTTATATTTACCCAGATGCTAATGCGCGAAGGAGTGTCGAATCTTTTGATGAGCGTTACATCCAATTCCGTAGTCTCAGCACTAGCCTCAGAATTTTCGAAAAACCTACGAGCAGTGTTGCCGTCATTGGTATTGCCGAAACCTGGTTTTGGTTTATCTACTATCAATCCAAGTACACTTTTAAATTTATTCTGGATTTCGTTGGAACGTAGCTTTACACTCTCTTTATCTTCCTCATTCCTAAGCTGCCATTTTTTTACTTCGAGGCGATAACTTATGTGAAGCAAGCATTCAAAACATCTTATCTATGCATGGAGAGTAGACAAACCAAAACCAAGATTATCTCGGTTAGGCGTAAAGTCTCGTAACTCATTATTCATATCTTTTGGAGTGGCACCACAAATATAACACTTTTGTGCGGAAGAAGTTTCAGTCAGAGCATTGCAAACTTTTCCGTCAATCATTGTTAGAAGCATATTGTGATTTACGGAAACTTCGTATTCTTCGAGCATGTACTTTGTTGGCAACAACGCATTTATCTCCTCTAAAAGTTTGTTCGTTTCAAAAACAATAAAATCTTTTGCTTCCTTCGTAAAAATAAATTTAATTGGACGACAATATATGATAGAAGAAGGTCGAGGATTCTGCCAGACAATGTTACCTTTTTCATCCTGTAATTGAAGAGGAACGAAAGAAAATATAAACAAAAACTAATCAGTGTCAGAACTGCATGTAAACTTTTGCTTATATGTGCTATGGCCAGAGCATTCATCGCAACCCTACTTGCTGATTAAAGTATACGTTAAGTTTGTAGGTAATAAACTAACAAAAACTTCTTGATTTGCTAAAATTAAACGCTCAACAGTTTTATCTAATACGGACTGGACTTTAATTTCCGCACGTGTTTCACCCACATCAATTTCATTTGGATAGCATTCTGCCTTAGCTTTTCTTAGGCGATGATGGATAAACCTTATGGCCTGCCTTGATGCTCCACTTCCGTGTCGTTTTTTACCCATGAGTCGTCGACTTGCTATCTACGTAGTATGCTAAAGCTTCTACATTGCTTAAGCATCTTGCATCTGGCTAACATGTCATCTTTTTGCCGGATATTTGAGTGGTTTCCTATGATTTTTGTATAATGTTAGCAACATTTCTGTTGCCGGACATACGCGTTGATACTTCTGCCGCATAAAGCAACTCACCAGGACTTATAGATTGCAAGGGGTCATCCACTCGACGCCGTTTGGTTTTTTCACTGCAGCTAACAAAGTCCTTCCTTCGTCTTCCGGGGCCGGGGTTACCTGAAGAAGTGGTTGGTTGGTCTGATGGCAACTTTGAATCCACCGTTATTGTAAATGTGAAGTGTGGACCCGAAAGCCACTCCGAGTTTTTATTCAAAAATCGCTCCTTATGGCTTCCAGAAGTGTTCCACTTTTGATCCAGCTTCGACGAATATGCCGATATTTGTAAGCTTAAACTTTTTATCGAATACTCGGCTGCTTCGCTTAAATCGTACCTAAGTAAAACAAAACTCAATAATTCTTTATATCTAGTTTCCTTCGAATGTTGAAGCCAAATGTCAAAAAGCTCCGTTCTTGGTACGGTTATAACTAAACTGCTTTGTGTTGTTGATTTTCCGACATGGTGAATAGTTGATGATTGTTTTGCTGCCATCTTAAGTGTCGTTGATCGTTCTGATTTGTTATCAGTTGTGCAGTATTTATATTACATTCAGGTATTGGCGTAGATGATACCAAATGCGGTTGTTTTGTGTAGCGTTCCTGTGTGGTTATACCTGCATTAGGATTGCTTTGTATGTGCCTGTTTTTATGTCTTGGAGACTGGTGCGGTTGATTGTGGCAGGCTGAAGTTAGTGATCTTCGCCTTTTTGCTTTTGGTGTGCTCTTGTTGACCTTGCGCGTTTATTTTTGTGTGTTTTATGGCTACGTGTTTGTTCCCTGTACCTGGGAATTGGCTTTGCCGTTTGCAGATCAGCTTTAAAGGTTCAAATATCCCGTCGGAGCCGGTACGTACATACATCCTATTTTATATGTAGAGATAACTATATCTACAAAAAAAAAATTAAAAATAGATGTGCAAAGAATTCGCAATGGTTTTTTCTTTCGAATATTAGAAAATACTTGCGACTATAACATATGTAAAATTTAGCCCGGATGTCCGCGGATGTATGTAACTTTTTTGTCCCTAAAGTCAAAAATATAGAGAAAAAATACCTTTTCTTCTTAATAACGGAATGTTAAATATATTGAAAATACCCTAATTGCGAAAGAATTACTATTAAAAAATTTTACTTACCTTCGAGCTTAGAATCCATCAAAAAAATTATATAAAAGTGTTCACTTAAAAGAAATATGAAGCTTAATATTCAACAAGAATTTCGCAAATTAATCAATGCATTTTACGGCCACTCCTGCCTTCTTACTTCAATTACTCAATATATATGAGCAAAAATATCAAAAAAAAGCAAAAATCCCGTTATTTTGTTCGTTTTCTTTCATTTCTCATTACACTTTTCTTGGAATAAGAACTTTGTTTTTGTCCAGCTAGCTTGTTCTACACGAAACACTGTGCGCTGGAGTTTTGCGGCAACAGCAGCTAGTGTGTTAGTAGTGAAGACGATATCATCAGCGTAGTCTAAATCGCTTAGTTTCTGATTCAGCCCCCATTGTAACCCATCTGGAGTTTCTGTGTTTGTGCGCTTCAAGGCATCATCCAGCACTACTATGAAAAGCAGCGGTTATAAGACCCACCCTTGTCGTACGCCTTTCTTTATGCTAAATTTGTTGCTATTTTTTCCTTTGAAGCGTACACTGATCATTGAATCTTTGTAAAGGGCCTTAATCTTGTCGATGACTTTCTCTGGGACGCCGCAGTTTTGCAGCGCACTCCATATCGCGTCACGGAAGATTGTGTCAAACGCACGTTCAAAGTCAACGAAGAGAAGATATAGTGGCGATCTCCATTCATTAGACTGTTCTATGATTATTTGTAAGGTATTGATGTGGTCCATGCAAGATCGATTTGGTCTAAAGCCGTTTAGTTGGTCTTCATCTGAGGCTAAAATGGTGCCATTTTCTGCTTTGATGGGGGGTACGTTAGGCTTTGAGTTTGTAAGCTTCTTAATGGCAGTGTAAACGCCGCGTAGGTTATTGCTGTTTGATGCTATTTCTGCTTCGTTTGCTGTGCTTTGGGCAAAGTTTCGTTTATGTCTCTTTACTGAATTTCTGCCTTGTCGATGAGCCGCATTATAGGTTTGCAGGATGCGATCGTGCTCAGGAACCGAGGAAATGTTGAGTTGAGCTTTCAGTTGTTTGCGATCTTCTATCAGCTGCCAGGTAATATCGCTCATCCAAGGCTTTCTCTTGCATCCTTTCTTACCGACAGTCTTTTCTGCAACTTGGCAGCATTCATTTGCGATTTGATTCATAGTCAAAGTCTCATTTTCAGGGAGAGAGTTGCTTAGCTCTTGCTGGTATTGTTGAGCAATATCCGGGCTTTTTAGTTTCTCAATATTAAATAATTTCTTACGAGCTTCTTGTTTTCTAATGCCTTCAGGGCGGAGGCGGAGTTCGCCGACAACCAGATTGTGGTCGCTGTATACGTCCGCACCTCTGCGTGTGTGCACATAGATGAGGGAGTTGTGAAACCCTCTGCTAATGAATAGATGTTCATTATAACTAAAAACGACAAATTTTAAATGGTGTTTAACAGTTTTTTGTTGATAATAGTATGTTTCTAATCAAGTGTATAAGTAAAACTTTTTCTGGCACATACTAGGCCATGAAAACCAGTAGGCTTTGAAATCAATTAGCACAATAACAACACTTACTTACTTACTTACTTAATTGGCGCTTAACCGTCTTAAGGGTTATGGCCGTCCAACAAGGCGCGCCAGTCGCTCCTTCGCTCCGCCAACCGGCGCCAATTGGTCACACCAAGGGAGTTTAAATCGTTTTCCACCTGGTCCTTCCAACGGAGTGGGGGCCGCCCTCTACCTCTGCTTCCATAGGCGGGTTCCGATAGAAACACTTTCTTGGCCGGAGCATCATCTTTCATTCGCATAACATGGCCTAGCCAGCGCAGCCGCTGCGTTTTAATTCGCTGGACTATGTTGATGTCTGCGTATAGCTCGTACAGCTCATCATTAAATCTTCTTCGGTACTCGCCATCGCCAACGCGTAGAGGTCCATAAATCTTTCGAAGAACTTTTCTCTCGAACACTCCCAAAGCCGCTTCATCTGCTGTTGTCATGGTCCATGCTTCTGCCCCATATAGCAGGACGGGTACGATAAGTGACTTGTAGAGTATGATTTTCGTTCGCCGAGAGAGGACTTTACTTTTCAATTGCCTACCTAGTCCAAAGTAGCATTTATTGGCAAGATTGATTCTTCGCTGGATTTCAGTGCTGATGTTGTTGCTAGTGTTGATGCTGGTTCCCAAATAAACGAAGTCTTTTACTATTTCGAAATTATGGCTGCCAACAGTAGCGTGGTTGCCAAGGCGCATATGCGCTGACTCTTTGCTCGATGACAGCAGGTACTTCGTTTTGTCCTCATTCACCATCAAACCCATCTTTACCGCTTCTTTTTCCAGCTTGGAGTTAGCAGAACTAACAGCGCGGGTGTTTAGGCCGATGATATCAATGTCATCAGCATATGGCAGTAATTGCACGCTTTTATAGTATATTGTTCCAGTGCGGTTAAGTTCT
Source organism: Eurosta solidaginis (assembly GCF_040869045.1). Lineage (NCBI taxonomy): Eukaryota > Metazoa > Arthropoda > Insecta > Diptera > Tephritidae > Eurosta > Eurosta solidaginis. Next base: position 314,993,120 of record NC_090319.1, on the reverse strand, counting down.
GCAGCTAGTATAATTTTCTCCAGCATCAAATTAAAGAAATCGCACGATAGGGGGTCACCCTGTCTGAAACCTCGTTTAGTTTCGAACGGCTCGGAGAGGTCCTTCCCAATTCTGACTGAGCTGATGGTGTTGCTCAACGTCATTTTGCACAGCCGTATAAGTTTTGCGGGGAAACCAAATTCAGACATAGCGGCATATAGGCAGCTCCTTTTCGTGCTGTCGAAGGCGGCTTTAAAGTCGACGAAGAGGTGATGTGTGTCGATTCTCTTTTCACGGGTTTTTTCCAAGATTTGGCGCATTGTGAAAATCTGGTCGATGGTAGATTTACCAGGTCTGAAGCCGCACTGATAAGGTCCAATCAGCCGGTTCACGGTGGGCTTCAATCTTTCGCACAATACACTTGAAAGGACCTTATATGCGATATTAAGAAGGCTGATTCCACGATAGTTGGTGCATTTTGCAGTATCCCCCTTCTTGTGGACTGGGCAAAGAACACTTACATTCCAACCGTCGGGCATGCTTTCGTCCGCCCATATTTTGCTAAGAAGCTGCTGCATGCGCCTTACCAACTCCTCGCCGCCGAACTTGAATAGCTCCGCAGGCAATCCATCAGCGCCCACGGCCTTGTTGTTTTTCAATCTGGTTATTGCTATTCTAACTTCGTCATAATCGGGCGGGGGGACATATATTCCATCATCATCGATTGCGGGATCGGGTTCTTCATCTCTGCGCGGTGAATTGCTGCCTCCATTTAGGAGAGCAGAGAAGTGTTCCCTCCATAATCTAAGCACTCTCTGGACATCAGTTACAAGGTCGCCGTTTTCATTCCTACAGGAGTTTGCCCCGGTCTTAAAACTTTCCGTCTGTCGCCGTATTTTTTGGTAGAATTTTCGGGCGTTATTCCTGGTGGCTAGCAGCTCAAGCTCCTCGCACTCACGCCTTTCTGCTTCTGTTTTTTTCTTCCTGAAAAGGCGTCTCGCTTCCCTTTTCAACTCACGATAGCGTTCACACACTCCTCTTGTCGCGCTCGCTTTTAACGTAGCCCTGTAGGCAGCGTCTTTTCTTCCGGTTGCAACGCGGCATTCTTCATCATACCAGTTGTTTTTTTGTGGCCGCCGGTAACCAATTTTTTCCTCGGCGGCAGTATGAAGTGCTTTGGAGATATGCTCCCACTGCTCCTGTATTCCTTCAGGATGAGTTGTGCCCTCAGAGAGCAGGTGTGAGAGTCGAGTTGCGAAATCATTGGCAGTCTGTGGTTATTGAAGCTTTTCGACGTCTAGCTTTCCTTGTGTTTTTTGTTCCTTGTTTTTAGCCGCGTTGAGGCGGGTGCGTATTTTGGCTGCAACGAGATAATGGTCCGAATCGATGTTAGGTCCTCGGATCGTTCGCACATCTAAAACACTGGAGGCATGCCGTCCGTCTATCACAACGTGATCGATCTGATTGCGAGTATTTCGATCAGGAGACAGCCATGTAGCTTGATGTATCTTTTTATGCATGAACCTCGTGCTTGATATGACCATGTTTCGAGCACCGGCAAAGTCAATCAGTCTCAGTCCAATAACAACAAGCGAAAGTAAATCAACGACAAAAAAAAAAAACAAAAAAAATGTGTACCAACTTCTTTTTCAAAGTTTAGTTGCGTTGGGGCACCTCTAAACATACGATGAGTGAAATAAAAATTTTCTACCTTATTTCTGGTCTAGAAAGGCAACTTTCTGGAGGTCAGCCAAAAGCGATATCGAAAAAAAATAAATTCACTCCACCCTATTGTGTATGTTGCGATGCTTAAATTTCCTGCCACCTGCTTGTGATTTGCGCAGGGCTCGAGTAAACGGTCACCATTGTTGTTTCTGCTTGACGCTAGAGCGTACCCATTATTCTTTCGAAATTGGCATTATCCGTGCCCAACTTGGCATTAAAGTCTCCTAAGGCGATGACTATGTCCCCTTTTGGGGCAGAATTAACGGTAGAGTCAAGCAAATCATAAAACTCTTCTTTTGCGTCGTCAGTATCGGGTTCCGTATTATTGTAATGTTGCGGAATTTACTTCTAAATCGGGCCATAATCATGCGTTCTGAATTGGTTCCCCTTATTAAATTACATAAAAAAGCTACTTCCCATCGACTGCTGAATAGAATATTACCCTTTCTCGGTTGTCAGTTCGAATTTCTAAGAATATTTTGCAAAAACTCCCAGACTCAGAATTTGTTTCAAAAGCACCCTATCTCAGAAGCTGATTGAGGAACGCATATCTCAAAATTTTTTTATAAGTGCCCTATTTGATGTCAAAATGTTTTGAAATTAAACTCAGGTAGGCGTCTTTGAAATAAATTCTGGGATACGGCGTTTATGAAGTGTTTCGAAACCGCAGGCGAGATAGCGTGATATTCCGCTCAGCATTCGACTCTGTATAATATTTATAATGATATAAACAGAAGAAAAATCAGTCAACCCTTATGAAATCAGCAGGAACATTTTACTGTTAAAATGGGCAAGATCGGTTGAAAGCTACGCTCATTTGTTATACCCAGCCGTCCGTGCATATGTCCGTTAACACGATAACTTGAGCAAAATAGAGATATCCCCACCAAATTTAGTGCACGTGTCCTGAACTCACAATATATTGGCATTGGGCGGAATCAGATTATAACCACACCCACTTTTTAGATTTATGAAAATGGAATAGTTCATTAAAAAGTACTGATAAAAAGGTGAGGTTATGATGCAAAATAGAAATTTACTATATACACTAGTGCTCCTGAGAATCGACTATTCGAATAATCTAATAGTCGATTAGCAAAAGGGATAGACTCGATTATTCGAGAAGTTTTCTCTTGGTAATTTTTCAATGAGGTCCGCGTTTTTAAAAGACCTTTTTGAGTTATTGTACGTCATCTGCAGCCCACATTTTTTCATTTTGCTTCTTTAGGATCCTCAGGAACTAAAAATGAATTTCATACCCATCTACGTTTCCGGAAACTAATTTTAGAGTAAACAATTTAATTTTGTAATTTTTTTTAATAAAAAAATTTATTTATCACACCGTCATTATTCGAAAAATGACAATCGATTGTATGCTATTGTGACGAATATTAGCAACACTAAGGGATACTATCATCTCTAAGCCGATACTAAGCAGTCACTTGTATTTACATAAACAAATCAATCATTATGTATACACATATGTACATACAGCAGCGGAGAGATACTCACAAAAGTATGCAATCATCGGTGGAAGTATTACTCATATATACACGCGAATGTGGCTATGCGAGAGGCTATACGTGCATCTGTAGTTTATAGCTAGTAAGTTTATAGCTGGTAACTAAGTAGTAAATTCTAGAAAAAGAAACGCCTAGAAGTAAGGAAACCGAAGAATATAAAAGCAGCACAAGCTGAGGCATGAGCAATCAGTTTGAGTTAAGCACGCTATTGGTTGCGAAGTATAAGTGTTATTGTGAAGTATTTTCAAAGTAGTCTAATAAACACCATTTTGTATTATTGAATATTGGAGTTATTTTATTCAACAGTTTAGCGATACGAACGTTATCAGAAGGTTGCAAATAAGAGGAATTTCACTAAATTCGTTACACTATGTTAAAATCGAATACAAGCTTGCCGGTTTTCAATCAATGCGAAATTTGCCACTTGACTAATCGACTAACTGAATAATCGATTGTGAATGTATATCACGACTTTATCAGTGTCGATATGGTTGTGCCAAGTACAAAAGTTTTCGGCAAATTTTAAATGAGCGTAGACCGTCATCTCTTAGCTAATATTTCCACCAAAGTTTTAATGGCATAAGTTGAACAGAAATCAACCAGTTCTAACGAAATTTGACAAGAGCACTAGTTTTGGGCGGAATAGTTGGTTTTGTCCAATATACTCGTATGTATTTAATTCGAGATTATGTCTCACGAGTTTGTGTAAACGGGATTGCGTTATACATCTTCGAAATAGTCAAATTGTGTCAGATTTTTTTTAACACACATTACTTACATATACCTGTTACAGCTCTTTATATTTCCTGATTTAAAGCTGCCACAATCTGGTTGAGCTGACAAGTTTTTCCATAAACCATCCGTTTGTTTCATTGTCTACTTAGATTATCGCATTGATAATTTATCGTAAGCTAATATCTTGACATAGTACATACATATGTATGTAGATACATAATGTGAAAAAGCGCCGACTTATTTAAAAAAGCTTATCAAAATTCAAGTGCATGCTACCTACTTACATCGTTAAAAAAAGTTATTATAAAACGTTTTTGAGCAACACGTTGGAACGCGTTCAAAATGTGAATTAATTATCAATGAAACTAATCAAAGCCAAAGACGCAATATTTCATACATATCACATACATACGCAAAATACATACTATTGGCTTTTTCTTTTGTCCACAAGTTTGTAATAAACCACTCAACAAAGGTAAGTGGCTAGAGAGACGTCTAATTAGCACGTGAAGCTTGAGATGCTGGCTGAAAGAAGTAATACCTCCATTGTTTACTTCAAATCCGGCGGGTGACATAAGGTGGCAATAAAATTATTGCATAAACAAAAAAACCGTCGTATAATAAACTTTCGGAAGCCATTAAAATTATGAAAGAAACCGCGCATTAATCTGATGACCCCATTCGATGGCTATGGAATATTTGATCTACCATCCAACCATAACAAAGTGAGAATGGCAATATTCAGTTACAAGTTAACCGGCGAGCTGTTTTGGGAAATTCCGCTTATTCCAAACCTTCTGCTAACGTTCGAATCGCTAAACTGTTGAATAAATAACTCCAATATTCAATAATGCAAAATGGCCTTTGTTAGACTACTTTGAAAGTACTTCACAACCAATATCGTGCTTAAGTCAAACTGATTTGGGACTACTCAGCTTCTGCTGCTTTTATACTGCCCAAATGTCTAGACGTTTCTTCTTCTAGAATCCTCTACCTGGTAACTAGCCATACGCGCGTGTATTTGTAGTGTGTAATCATATGCGTGTGTATATGTGAGCGAAGTAATAGCTGATGATGACAGGCGTTTGTGAGTATCTCTCTGCTGCTTGTATGTATGTGTGTACATGATGATTAATTTGTTTACGTACATACAAGTGTGGCAACTTGCTTTATTGTTGTTGTTGCTTTATTTACTTAGTATCGGATTAGTGATGTGAGTATCACTTAGTGTTATTAATATTCGTCATAATAGTATTACCATAAGTTTTGCCTTTTAATGACCCGATAAGAATAAACAATTTATAAAAATCGAAAGTTCTTCAAACAATTTATGAGCTTGTGAGTGGCTTTGTCTGTGAGTATAGAGGCAGATGAGCTGTAAGTGCTTTACGCAGACTTGGACGTAGTTAAGTGAATAATAATCCAACAACCTGGGGTGGGCGTGAGCTTAGCACCTGCTAAGCGACCATATATGTATACGATAAGCGAGAGCACAATGGCTACTTCGTCAAAATCAACGACAACTCTTTTAGTTTGATTTCGATGGTCGTACAGTGAAGAAGTGTCGCACGCGCGCTTAAGACAGAGTACCAAAGAGTGCGTGTGACACGTATTCACCGTTCAAGCATTGAAATCGAACTAAATAAATAATTGATTTTGCTTTCGTGCTCGCTACGCGTTCGTGTTTACTAACACATTCTCAATTTTGTAACCATGTAAATGTAGTGGTGCCCACCGCTGCCAACAACTAAGAAAACTACGTCATATTAAGACACAAAAAGTGCTCCTTTTTTGAGCAATTATTTGTTAAAGTTCCAGCTTATGTAAAAGCCAAGCATTCTAAATATTTACATTTGCATTTTTAATTATTGGCGATTCCACTGAAAATAAACCACTGTGCTTGTCTTATAAGTGAATAGTGGCTGTTACGGTTGGCTGCCTCGTTCTTGTCTGACTGTATATTGCACAAATATAAATAAACGAAAATGTTTTGGTGGGCTCGTCTCTATTTTTGCATTTTATAGCAACTGCTACAACATTTTTATTGAAACGCATACATATACACTTGTAAACATTTACTTATGCATACATGTATTAGGAGGGGTTTAAACAAATTTAAAATTAAATAATAAAACTCATATCTTTGGTTGGCTGACCGAATCCAACAAAGCGTGTCATTCAATTTCGATCCAACTGCCAAATAGGTAAAGTAAACCAGCTCCCAAATTCCAACCTTCGCTAACGCTTAAAATCCGTCGCCAAAAGTAGCTAAAACAGTATCAAGTGCGCAGATAAGCATGCAACATTAGCCATGTTTTTTTTACATCTATAGACGTTTACGCTTAAACTTTATATGGGCTGCTAAGCGTCAAACTTTAAATACACCTCTGAAATTGCTGCGCACAAAATTTGTACTACTAAATTTCAATACGCATTATCCTCAGATGTAACTGAAATATGTGTCTATGTTTCACCCTCTACACTAATTCTATGTATTCTATGCGTGTCCACTATTCATCGCAACTGATTCAGCTATATTTTATACACTATGGCCACCAGAGGTTTGTGTCTCCGATTTTAGGTCCACCCTGTTCTGTAGCTAGTTATTTAAGCACTGACGCTAGATGGGTCTCCTAAGCATTATCTAAGCGAGGATAAGCGTTTTTTTAAGCGCAAACGTAAACGTATACGCGTGTAAAAAAAACACAGCTATTATCTACAATGTGGTCATGAGGAATAACCGCCTAAGACCTGTGTAAAAGTTCTTTGTGATATGGTACTAAATCTTACAAGTGCGCAGAAAAGTACTTGATACTTCCGATATTTTTGGCGATGCAGTTTTAGCTTTGGCGAAGGTTGGAATTTGGCGGCAGGACTTTATCTGCACGATCTTTCTTAAGTAGGAGGGCTCCTTTATCCACTTCCGCTGAGATTTTATTCAAAGTACTAAGTTTTGCAAAGCTCATACAACTCAATACTAAATTCTCTTAATCTTTCGGGTAATTTTTCTGACAGTCAAAATTATCAGGGTCCATATCGTGTTATAGGTACGATCACGTAAGAAAAACGAATTTTTCTCAAATGATAAATATTTGTCGAGCTTTTTATAAAAATTATAATAAATTATGAATCTATTAAGTACTTGCAACCTATAATCAATCACATTTGCAGTGCTATTGCGATTTAAAAAAATTTACCTCGATCACGAATCGTATAGCACGATACGGGCCCAGTTTTTGGCATAAGTAATTTTTCGTTGAATATCTAGGTTGGCTTCACTAAAATTTCAACATTTCAGCGCATTTAACTCTTCTTTTCCATTTCAGAGAAGATAAGTACGGGGTTTATGCGGACAACAACAATAATCCTGTGTATAGCAAAAACTCATACAATCCTATTTCGCATACGGAATAGTGTCATATACCTAGCAAAACATTGTCTCTATATTTGAATATTCGGATGGTGATACTAGCCAATGAAATGAAGTGTTCATGACCGATATTCGAAGAAAACTTCCCACAATTTCAATTTGCCTTGCAACTTACGACCCAGCCTAACAAACATATGTAAATATGAATGGCTCGAGGCAAACAAAACTACACACCCACTTTGGTGTAACGGAAACCAGTTTGCTAAAACTGTTAACTGCATACGAGTAAAGCCTACATTCATATGTAAATACATATTATATACATACATATCTATTAGTATGTTAAAAAACATAATGCTTAAAATGTCCAATAGCAATGATTCAAAATGCTATGCTCTTCTGGAGTTTTGCTTTTTGCTAGTGCTCATCACGAAATGACTCAAAAGTGATCCCGAAATTCACCGGGAGAACCTCGAAAGAGTGTCCAAAATTATACCTGAAGAACCCCAAATTGCGTCAGAATTAACCTTAAGTGATCAAAAATGGTCCCGTAAGGACCGCGAAATCATTCCCAAAATCATCAAGAGATCACTCAAAATGTATCCCAAAATGACACAATAACCTCGAAATAGTCCCCAAAATATTCAAGAAATGACCTACAAACGAACCCGAAGTGATCCTGAACTGACCTGAAATGATTTAGAAATGGCCCCGTAACGACCCCAAAATGTCCCCAAAATCATAACCAAATGGCCCCGTAGTGATCGCGAAATGGTCAATTGAACCTCAAATAATCCCGACCTCGGATACGCCTCGATATAGTCTCCAAACCATCCCGAATCGACCCCGAGATATTTCCGAGGATCAACTTTATGAGACCACAAAACGATCATGAAATGCCCCCGAAACAATCCTCAAAAGTATACCGAAAATCCCCTTAAATGATGCCGAAATTATTCCTACGATATTGAAGCTACTCACTCAGACTTGCACCTGCCTCGTAACAATGGAAACCAGGCAAAAGAAACGTCGATTTTTGTGCCATCTAGTTTATGAGCGGAAATCAATATTCTCGCTTATAATTTTTTAGGTAGCATTTCTTTACGAGAAAGCCTAAAGCTCAAAGTCGGCGAACTAAATGGACGATATGCCAGATCCTGCAGAGCACTCAGAAATTATTGCTATCGGCAGCCGTATTTGGTAGCAGAGGACTTTTGCATTGACTTTTTACTAAAGGACCAAAATCGCCAATTATTAATTTATTCTGAATGCAGTAGTCTTTGGCGCATTTTTTATATAGCATATAACCAAATCTTAAAAAAAAATTGGCGGGAATGGTAAGAGCAAAATTTACAAAAATACAGGAGGCGTTATTTGACATGAGCAATCGATACCTCGCTACTGTGTCCACTTACTCGATACCTAACAAGGTACTTGTACGATATGATTCAATTACTAGAGGTTTGTTCTTCAATGACGGCAGAGCTTTTACACTCCCCAATTGAAAAATCTGGACGGGTTGCTATTGCGAAGTAAGGAAAACGGGAATAATTCAATCCCCTTTAGCGAAAATTGTAGTAGAAAAGCGCCTTTAGTAGTATATTAGTAGTGATAATAAATTTGGCGGCCACCGTGGTGTGATGGTAGCGTGCTCCGCCTATCACACCATATGCCCTGGGTTCAACTCCCGGGCAAAGCAACATCAAAATTTTAGAAATAAGATTTTTCAATTAGAAGAAAATTTTTCCAAGCGGGGTCGCCCCTCGGCAGTGTCTGGCAAGCGCTCCGATTGTATTTCTGCCATGAAAAGCTCTCAGTGAAAACTCATCTGCCTTGCAGATGCCGTTCGGAGTCGGCATAAAACATGTAGGTCCCGTCCGGCCAATTTGTAGAGAAAAATCAAGAGGAGCACGACGCAAATTGGAAGAGAAGCTCGGCCTTAGATCTCTTCGGAGGTTATCGCGCCTTACATTTATTTTTTTTTTTTAATAAATTTGTAAATGCCAACAAGTTTTGGAGGAAATAATTCATTTTCTACTAAATATTTCGTGAATTGATAAAGAGCTATATTGGTTTAGAATTTTATTCAAAAATACACTATACCAAAATTTGTTTCAAAAACTCCCTATATGAGCATAAGTTGAATGCATTTTGACATAAGAAAGAGTTAATGAAAAGCATTGTGAGGCGTTCTTCAATCTTATTCTAATATAGGGCGTTTTTGTGACAAATCATGAAATGGGAAGTTTTTGAAAAATATTTTGAGATAGGACGATATTGAACACGCAGCCGACATGGTCTGACAAAAAAAAAATAAAAGAAAATGGCTTAGTGTCTTAGAACTTTATATTCAGCTCTTGACTTTGACAGAAGAGTTCAGGTTTTATGCGGTCCTGCTACATAGGTAGTATCTACCTTTTTATTCTGAAATTTCGGTAAGCTCCTTTACGTTAAGTATTCATGGAAGTGTTCCGGATAAACAGATAATTTAGAATATTCGGAACACCTTCGTTTGATACTACCTCACGAGGTTCGAAAATATCAAATAAATATACATAATATTCAAAATATAAACGGATTCCCCAAATTCTTAAATGGAGACGAATATTCCGAACATACGGAATGAATAAGTTAACATGCTCAATGTACCAATATTTCGTTATGGCATCTCCATTATTTACTAATGACATTTTTACGTGAATCGATTTACTATTCGAGTTTTTGACGTTAAACGATGAATTTTGAAGTGGTTTAGGTTTCGTATGTTCATTTTACGAAAGTGCACGATTCCTTGGTGTCCGTACTTTTCATAAAACCTATGTTCAGCCACACTAATAGATCATGTCATAGTTAATAAATTCATCGTAAAATTAAAATAAATGTTTTAAGGAATTATGCACTTCAGTACTTATCGGGTATTTGTAAACTGGTTGCTTCCTATTTCTACTAATAATATTTTTCGAAAAATCGCAAAGAAACAACACAGTTGACGGATGTCAATTCGATTTGGGAGCAAAATGGCTGCAATTGTCAAAAAATTTGTCTGTCGAGCAAACCTCTTGTGATCGAATCGTGCTTGTACGAGGTAATCGACTACGAAAAATACTCGGTACGTAGTTACTCGTATCGGAACAACAATAAACAGAAGGCAATTGAGAGAAAGTTGTACAACAAGACGTGGCTTTGATCAAGTCAGGTCGTCAAAAATCGTCAAAGGCTTTGCGAAGATTTACAGCTGTCACCTTCTCCTCTGTGATGTCGAGATTTTTTTTCAACCTTTCCCAAAATATTTATTAAATTTAAATTTGCTTTGAGATTGTTTCCATACGCAGCAATAAAGGGTTACTCCACGCTTAACGGTAAAAGAAAATAATTTCATTTTTTTCATCATTGGTTCTTTTAAGACACAATGAGCGTTCAAGGGTTAATTGGTCATTACAAGTTTAGTAAACAGTTAAAAGCATACATGGAACATATATATGTGTGATACCAATGTAATGTTTACGCCACATTGCTTTCCCTTATATGTTGGCCGTGAATATTTCCGAACATTTGTGTAGATGAATTTGAGGCAAAAAAACAGTTGGTAAATTTATAAACGATTTACGACTTTGGTTGGCATTGAAATTTTATTGGGCTAATTTTTCACTTTTTCATACCATTGTTCCGAGTTCGGTCAAAGAAATATTTTAAATAAAAAGAATATAAAAAATCTTTAAGAATTTCCTTTATATAAATGGACAAAAATCAGCGAAAAATGTGTTATTATAAAAAGAAATATTCTTTCTGAACTTTGATTTTAAAATTTTGACATAGAAATTGTAAAAATATTTATAAGAGATAAAAATATAAAAGTGGAGCGCACATTGGATTGGATAGTTGACAGGAAAAGAGTTAACTTATCAATATATAGTGTACTAGCAGACCCGGCAGTATGTGGGTATTATTAATTCATGTTTCTATTTCGGCTTCGCATGCATATTTATCAGTTTTGCCAGGTTGATGCGACTAAATCGAATATCACAATGAAAATTACTTTAGAGCTCTCAGCAACAGCTTTCATTTCATATCCATATTACCTACACATTTTAGGGGTATCCGGGTCCACGTTTTGGCCTATATCTTGAGACCCTAGTCACTAAGCGGTATAATATATTACTCTGTACTAAAGCACTGATCAACAGCTTTCATTTGATATCCATATTATATAAGCACATTCTAGGGGTACCAGGGTCCACGTTTGAACAAAATCGACCGACGCATCACTTCAAACACCGGCGACCAACTAACACACATTTTAGCCTTTCCTTTTATATATATAGATTTTTATTTTTCACACTTCACTATCATAATATTAAAACGAAATGCAGATATTCGTTGCGCTTGAAATTCGGCTTAAAAATTGCACATGGAACAACTAAAGACTCTCCTGAATTAAAAAAAAATGTCTTATATTTTTTATTGATAAGCGCGTTGTTTAATTAAACCAACCAATTACACGGAAGTATATCCGCGCCACCTGAAAATATGAGTGCCGGTTCGTATACGTAACATTTTATTATTACGTAAAAACATATAAAAAAATTTGCAATAAAATAATTTTCCGACTATAAACTGAGACATAACCTATCCTATATTTCAAGTTAGATCAAACTACACACGGGTGCAAAACAAATTCAAAATCGGTTCAGTAGTTTAGGAGTCCATCGCGGACAAACAATTTGACACGTGATTTTTATATATAAAGATTAATTGAATATACTTGTTATGAATTGAGAGAACCTTTCGATTACCGAATTACAGATGTTGGCTCGGAATCAATTCAATAACTCAACACTGCGCGGAGTTACGCTGCATAATAAAATTCATAATTCATGCAAAGTAGACCATCAATTAAAATAATGTAGATAAGTCAGTCCCAGCGCAGCCAATCGACAATTTGTTGAGTTCCATAATTCCTAGTCTAGCACAAACTAGAATTCATTTAAAAATCGTTTGGAAGTTTCCCCTGTACTGTATGTATTGTGGCAAATTTTAGCATCACTAAGTTCTTAGTAAATAAAGGCACGCAACAATAAAAACATGAAGCAGCCACTCGTATATATGTACATCAACACATCAATCATCATTTACACACATATATAGAAGGCAAGGAAGAGATATTTTATGCACACACTTGTGGTCATCAGTCGGAGTAGTTGCTCACACATACACACGCATATATGTAGCTCAATTACCAAGCAGAAGATACAGCAGTTCTAGAAGGCGAAACGTCTAGACTTTAGTAGACATATGTGAACGAAGCAACTGAGAGTGTAAAGGCAGCGCAAGCCGAGTAATCAGTATTCAGTTTGATTTAAACACTCAATTATTTGTGAAGTATAAGTGTTATTGTGAAGTATTCTCAAAGTAGTCTAATAAAGACCATTTTGCATTATTGAATATTGCAGTTATTTATTCAACAGTTTAGCGATTCGAACGTTAGCAGAGGGTTTGAAATAAGCGGAATTTCCCTAAATCGTTACAATATTGATGTATGTAATAACATGTGAGAAGTATGGAGCTCCTCATTTTATTTTGATGAAATCTATATTTGCCAAAGTCGTGGGCGATATTCAGCTTTTTTTTTTACGACTCCACAAATTCTCGAAAATGCCTTCCAAGTCATGCGGAATATTATGCAATACAAAATCTTGTTGACGTCAAAAGGAAAATAAGAAGGCAATTGGGAAAAACTTTACAACAACTAAGGCATGACGTAGCTGAATGCGTTTGTAACCATTTCAACTATCGTAGGAGTGCGGGTTCGAATCCCACTCCCGGGAGAAAGGGCTTTGAAGAGATTTACAAGGTATAATCGAAACAGCTGTCGCCTTGTCCGTCCTGATGTCACGTTGTTTAAATTTTTCCCAAATTATTAAATAAAAATTATAAAATTGAAAATTGCTTGAAATAAATGTTTTCATAAATTTAAAGCAATACAGGCAATCCCCGATTAACTCATACAAAATAAGAATATTTGTTAATTATGGAAAATTCCTCTGTACTCCATACAATGTGCATGCAAGTATTTGAGCGACTTAAAAAATGCGATTTGAAATCAAGTTAATAACAATAATAAAGGAGCACATAAAGTCATACTGATATCCATATGTTTGTAAGTAAGTTTGAAGGTTGTTTTGAACGCTTATAACTACTTCATGGAAAATTTCCATTCAAAGCTAGCTCCTCAATAATTTAATACGCTTACTGGTTGATTGGCTGCTGGAGTGGTCGTTTCTTTCAATGTATCCAGTCACGGGCAGCGATTGTACATTACAAAAACAAAAAATAATGCTTTAAGTTAGACAAGTATACGCCCTGGTTGGAATGTAGAAAAAAAATAATTACAACCAAGATTAAAAACATTTAAATTAAAACAATGTGTAAGTAAGACTTATATATGTACAATGAATAACGGTGTTGTAAGTTCAATATAGGAATTTTACGAATATTTGCATGGCGCAGTAATTACACGAGTATGACTGCTCATATTACTATCAACTGACACCAATTGGGAGCACCCAGTGAGATCAAAATTCCTCCACTTGTCCCTTCTACTTCAAAATACGGGTGTCGAAGGGAATATTGTCTGATATGGAGCATCTTCTTGCATTCTTATAGCATAACCTAGCCAGCGAGGCCGTTGAGCTTTTATTTGTTATACTACGCTCAAACATCTGTAGATCTCTTACAGCCCATCATAGAAGCTCCTTCGGTACACACCGTTGTCATCGCGGACAGGAACTTTTCCGGAGAACTTTTCTCTCGAATTCTCTCTTCTCTCATCACCGGCCATGATACCGAGCCATACATCGACAGCAGAATTCAAGCTAAAAAAATCGTCGCTTTGTCTGTAGACTCGAATGGCTAGGAAAGGTGCTACCTCATATTTACAGAGCTGATGATGTAGCTGAACGGCATTTGGCGAATCAAACCTCTTTTCGTAAATCTTCTCCATGTTTTGACATATCCTGAAAATCTACTCGATAATAGATTTTTCAAGTCTGTAGCCGTCCTGATAACGTCCAATCCTTTTGTTGATTTTTGGGCTCAGTCTTATAACACAATACCCTAGATAGAACCTGATATGGGATATTAATCAGGCTGATTTTGCGATAATTGGCATAGTTTGCGTAATCGCCTATCTTGTGGATTGGGCAGAGCTCATTTAAATTCTAATTTGGAAGCATGCGACCATATTTTGCATAAGGAGCATGCTTTTCACCAAGCTGAAACAACTCGCCGGGCAGTTCGTATTTGCCCACCGCTTTATTGCTCTTTAGCAGGCATATTGCCGTTCTCACTTCTTCGTAGCGGGGTGGCGGAACTTATATTCCACTGCGATTGGGGCATCGGCATCGGTTTCCGTCATCCGCCTGTTATTTTGGTAGAATTTTCCGGCATGATCCTATCAACGGCGTTCTGCTCGACTAATCCTTCTCCTTAGGTGTCTCCCTTCCTTCTTCCCGTCACGATAACATCCTATAAACTTCGCGTCGCTACGCCAGTACACATCGTGATCCTGTAGATAGCATCATTCTTTTCGAAAATGGCAAACAGTTCCCATCGTACATTTCTTCTACCCAGCTCGCTGGAACCATAAAAAAAAAATAAATAAATAAAAATAGCAGTTACTTCGTTTTGTCCCCGTTCAAACCCATCTTGTCCGCTCCTACGCCAGTAATTGCACGCTCTTTCAGAATATTGTTCCAAAGTTGTTAAATTCTGCAGTTTGTAGTATTTTCTCTAGCATTAAGGACGCTGTTGTCGATCAATTTGGTTTTGTGAACAGGAGCCCGCCAAGTATGTTGGAAATTACCCACCTTCACCACATGGATGATGGTAAATCTTGCAGGCTGAGTTTTCAGACTGTAGGAAAAAATCCCTTCCTTGCCCGCCCTGGCCTGAAAGTCGCCAATCATGGTTTTGATGTCATGGCGGTGGTTGTTGTTGTAGCGATAAGGTTACTACCCGAAGGCTTTGGGGAGTGTTATCGATGTGATGGTACTTTGCCCGATACAGATCCGGTACGCTCCGGTAACACAGCACCATTAAGGTGCTAGCCCGACCATCTCGGGAAAGATAAACCTTCAGGCCATCCTTCCCTCCCCACCCGCAAGTTCGATGAGGAGCTTGGGTTCGCCAGAGCCTTGTCTGTTAGTGAAACAGGATTCGCCGCGGATAGGTGAGGTTGACAATTGGGTTTGGAGAAGCTATATATTGCGCTGGCAACCTGAAGGGTTGTGCTACACAGCCCATCAAATCTGGTATTTTAGTCGCCTCTTACGACTGACATACCTACCGCGGGTATATTCTAACCCCCTAACCCGCTGGGGACCATGGCGGTGGCAGTAGTCGAATATAGTTTCTAGTTTCTCATAGAAAATTCTTTTTTCACGTCGTCCCCATCAACTATCGGTTCGAAGGCCCAATTGAATGTTATATTAAACAAGTAAGGAAGGCTAAGTTCGGGTGTGACCGAACATTACATACTCAGTTGAGAGATATGGATACAAAATAAGAGAAAATCACCACGAAGGAAAATTAACCTAGGGTAACCCTGGAATGTGTTTGTATGACATGTGTATCAAATGGAGTGGACCCGGGTGACTCTAGAATTTGTTTGTACGATATGGGTATCAAATGAAAGCTGTTGTTAATGAGCATTTTAAAAGGGAGTGGGCCTTAGTTCTATAGGTGGACGCCTTTTCGAGATATTTCCATAAAGGCGGACCAGGGGTCAATCTAGAATGCGTTTGTACAATATGAGTATCAAACGAAAGGTGTTAATGAGTATTTTAACAGGGAGTGGGCCTTAGTTTTATAGGTGGACGCCTTTTCGAGATATCGCCATAAAGGTGGACCAGGGGTGATTCTAGAATTTGTTTGTACGATATGGGTATCAAATGAAAGGTATCAAATGAAAGGTGTTAATGGGTATTTTAACAGGGAGTGGGCCTTAGTTCTATAGGTGGACGCCTTTTCGAGGTATCGCCATAAAGGTGGACCAGGGGTGATTCTAGAATTTGTTTGTACAATATGGGTATCAAACGAAAGGTGATAATGAGTATTTTTACAGGGAGTGGGCCTTAGTTCTATAGGTGGACGCCTTTTCGAGATATCGCCATAAAGGTGGACCAGGGGTGACTCTATAATGTGTTTGTACGATATGGGTATCAAATTAAAGATTAATGAGGGTTTTAAAAGGGAGTGGTGGTAGTTGTATATGTGAAGGCGTTTTCGAGATATCGACCAAAATGAGGACCAGGGTGACCCAGAAAATCATGTCGGGTACCGCTAATTTATTTGTATATGTAATACAACGAACAGTATTCCTGCCAAGATTCCAAGGGCTTTTAATTTCGCCCTGCAGACCTTTTTCATTTTCTTCTACTTAATATGGTAGGTGTCACACCCATTTTACAAAGTCTTTTTCTAAAGTTATATTTTGCGTCAATAAACCAATCCAATTACCATGTTTCATCCCTTTTTTCGTATTTGGTATAGAATTATGGCATTTTCAATTTTTCGTAATTTTCGATATCGAAAAAGGGGGCGTGGTCATAGTCGGATTTCGGCCATTTTTTATACCAATACAAAGTGAGTTCACATAAGTACGTGAACTGAGTTTAGTAAAGATATATCGATTTTTGTTCAAGTTATCCGGTTAACGGCCGAGCGGAAGGACAGACGGTCGACTGTGTATAAAAACTGGGCGTGGCTTCAACCGATTTCGCCCTTTTTCACAGTTATCAGTCAGTTATCGTCCTAGAATCTAAGCCCCTGCCAAATTTCACAAGAATTGGTAAACTTTTGTTCGACTTATGGCATTAAAAGTATCCTAGACAAATTAAATGGAAAAGGGCGGAGCCACGCCCACTTTGAAATTTTCTTTTATTTTTGTATTTTGTTGCACCATATAATTACTGGAGTTGAATGTTGACATAATTTACTTATATACTGCAAAGATATCAACTTTTTTTTTAAATTTGACTTAAAAAAAAAAATTTTTTTTTAAAGTGGGCGTGGTCGTTCTCCGATTTAGCTAATTTTTATTAGGCATACATATAGTAATAGGAGTAATGTTCCTGCCAAATTTCATCATGATATCTTCAACGACTGCCAAATTACAGCTTGCAAAACTTCTAAATTACTTTCTTTTAAAAGTGGGCGGTGCCACGCCCATTGTCCAAAATTTTAGTAATTTTCTATTCTGCGTCATAAGTTCAACTCACCTACCAAGTTTCATCGCTTTATCCATCTTTGGTAATGAATTATCGCACTTTTTCGATTCTTCGAAATTTTCGATATTGAAAAAGTGGGCGTGGTTATAGGTCGATATCGTTCATTTTAAACAGCGATCTGAGATGAGTGCCCAGGAGCCTACATACCAAATTTCATCAAGATACCTCAAAATTTACTCAAGTTATCGTGTTAACGGACGGACGGACGGAGATGGCTCAATCAAATTTGTTTTCGATACTGATGATTTTGATATATGGAAGTCTATATCTATCTCGATTCCTTTATACCTGTACAACCAACCGTTATCCAATCAAAGTTAATATACTCTGTGAGCTCTGCTGAGTATAAAAAGTTTGCCTTGTCGCAACGGGCCGCTTCCTGTATTCAAGCGGTTGATAAGCGCAATACAAAGCTTTATAGCTTCAGAGCTTCCATAAACTAAATGTCAAGAACGCCGACGAGAGGGGAATCTTGGTACAACTATGAATGTATCATACACATACGAATGCGAGTGTGGGAAGGATAACATTCGTTACATCTCTAGATCAAAGCAAGTATGTAATTGTTTATGAGATCGAAACCACAGCAGAGATAAATTGTCCCAGGCAAATGCGATACAAAGCTGTGAAAGGCAGAGTAATTCTTTTTTGCTTTGATTTTTTTGGTAGAGGCATCTTGATAGTGCCCTCATAAAAAAAGTGTATTATAAAGTCTTATACAAGTTTTTATATTTAGGGCCAGTTTATGTATGACGCCGTGACGCTTTGCATCGAAGTCACCCACATTCACAGTATCCACTATATAATTTAAGAATTTCATAAAAGCATTCAGGTTTACTGTCACTCAGTGAAGTGAATGAATGCACTTATATGATAGGAAGTTGGGCTCATACGAGAAAAAATGACTCGTTGCTTTATACATAATTTGCCCCTTAATGCAATTTTATCAAGTCATATCCGGTTTGATTATTAGCTTTTCGGTAAATTTAAGAGAATCTCAGGTTTTTGAAATATTTCATATATTTTTACAGGGTGCACTTCATAATCGCAAATTTTACAATCCCCACAATTCCGACAAGACACAATCCAGACATAACAAAATCGCGACATAAGGAAGCCCCGACAAAACAATATCCCGACAACATAATATTCCAACTAAGCGAACTCCCATATATGTAATACTCCTATATTGCTAATAGAAAATGCTTGCAATGTGTTTTGAATTCGAAATCAAAAAAGACAGCCTATAAAATTTTTGTGATTGTAGCAGCATAAGTGTGACAAGAAAAAATTTAAATTTAGGTACATTCGATTATTGAATACAAAAACAAAAACGTTTAGACAGCAATATATCGGCACTCTGATGTTTGGGAATGTACTTATTAGCTTTTTGTAGCAATATAGGAGTATTACATATATGCGAAATCCCGACAACTCCAAATCGCGACAAAACACCAATCGCTGTCAAGACAAAATTACGAAATATTCAAAGCAAAAAAAGGAAAAAGTTTCATCAGTATTCACAAAAATGGATTTGGTTCATAAACGAAAACCAACGGCTTACAGAAGCAGTTTCGGCCCAAAATTTTCTTGTTTTTAAAGTTCAGTAGGCATTCAGCAAAAGCAAAAAGGCGACCTTAAAACCGATGTCCAGAGAGTACTTATATTATATTATGGACGGAAACCCTAGCGGGTTAGGGGGCTTAGAATATACCCGTGGCAGATATGCCTGTCGGAAGAGGGGACTAAAATACGGTAAAAGTCTAGTTAACGGGTCGACTGCTAATACGCTTCCAAAAATATCGAGAGAGGTGTCAAAAGACGCGTATTGACCTCGAATAATAATCCGAAGGCGGAAAAGAAAAATGTTATCTCTGTCCGGAGATATTTACAGTTGAATTTGGCGATTTTCATGTGGTTGTTGTAATGTTGTAGTACCCACGAAAATATTGTGAACATAAGTCTTTTGCGCGGATATCGTTTTGGTCTCCAAACCGGCGTTAGACCCACCCAGGGTAAGTTTTTATAAGCGCGGCCGAAGGCCGCCAACGCAGAAAGGTGTTCTGTGCAAAAATACTATTGATACCACCCCCAGTTTCGGAGTTTACGGTTTTTTGTTAATATCTTTTGAACTAGCTAAAATTTTTATTTTTTGCTTTCGGATTATAGTTGTCGAGGTCAATACGCTTTTTGGTAGCGTATTAGCAGTCGACCCCTCAACTAGACTTTTACCTTAAACACCAAATTGATTCAAGGGCTTTGATAGCGCAACCCTTTAAAGGGGTTGCCAGCGCAATATATGGCGAATCCTGTTTCTTTAACAGCCGAGGATCTGGCGACCCCAAGTTCCTCATCGATCTAGGGGGTGGGAGAGCAGGATGGCCTTGAAGGTTTCATGTGGTCATACTAAATCGTTCCAGAGATGGTCGGGCTAGTACCTGAATCGTGCTTGTTACCGGAACTTACCGGATCTGCATCCGACAAAAGACCACCAACATCGATAACACTTTCCAAAACCTTCCGAGAGTGTCCTTACAACAACAGCAGTAAAGCAATAAAGCGACTGGCGCACCTTGTTGAACGACCATAACCATTCATGCGGTCAGAGGCCAGCACTTTTACTGTTGTGCACCAGAATGACTCCTTAGTTTGCCACCTTGAATCCCTTGTTAGCCTTCCCGATATTATATTCGTTTCAGAAATTTGGATTTTTTCTTATGAAACAAATGATTACAACATAAATAATTACAATTTTTATGCAAATACGAATGATTCCTATTCTGTATATTCATATAACCTATTTATAAATACTTTTACGAGTTACATAAACCTTTCTAGTTTTTCTTTTTCCGCAAAAAAATCCACTCTATCTCGTAAGTCTTAGGTTACTAGTTCATCAATTAAAAGGATATAACTAAAAAATAAATTACGCAGAAAAAGCAGCAGCCACCCAACGAACACCAAACTTCGGAATCGTGCACGTCGCTTATCTAATAAAATTAATAAAAGCAACCGTTCAAGGCGCGACAAATATTTTCAGGATTTGTTATTGTCAGCACAAGGTGACACTAGAAAAGAAGGGGACGCTGTTAATAGAATTATGAACAGGAAGTTAAAAGCTAAACCCACTTGTGTTGAGATTGAATGGTGTGGACGTCTCGGAACCTCTGAAAGTTGCTGAAGTTTTCAATAACTTGTTTGTAAGTTTGGAACATCCTCTGCTACACCGAGTTACTCAATGCCTTGCATGTGTCACTCTGACCCAATGCTCTCAGGTTTCCCACCTCCCAGTAATAGCTTCTTTTTTGTTCTGAAATACTTAGTATAATCAATTCATTGAAAAATTCCCGCTGAAGTGGTTGTGATAATATATCAAATCGAACCTTAAGAAGTTTATCCCTTTATATTGTCGACATTTTAAAATATTTTTTTATTTCAAGTATAGCCTCTGGGGTTTTTCCAGATGACATAAAATGTGCCACTGTAATACCGCTCTTCAAAAAAGGAAATAAAAAAGACCAAAATAATTACAGGCCTATATCTCTAATCTCTGAAGGCAGTCAAAAGCAGAATATTAGCCTATCTAGAGAAAATAAATTACTTTAGCTCAATGCAATTTGGTTTTAGATCCGGTCTTTCTACAGAAAATGCTCTTAGAGTTTTGTTCATTTATTTATAAGGCAATTGATGATAGGAAAAGTTGTGGACATCACAAAGGCATTTAATATGGTGGACCACAATATTCTAATCAAGAAGCTTAATTCCGCTGGTTTTTGGGGTAACATCCTCAGTTGGTTTGAATCGCGGTAAGGAAATACCAAGATCCGAAATAATTTTTCATGCGTCAGATTGCATGCGTCACAGGTTGTGCTCAAATAATTGTACTCAGAGGAACTCTTCTGTCATTATTGACCAGATAGCAAGATGCGACAAGAAATGCTTCGAGATCGAAATTGTTTCTAATTTTAAATATCTGGGTATTATAATAGATCAAAATCTAAGTTGGTCATGGCATATCTCTGCTGTCAAACAATATATGTGACCCGGTCTATGAAAAGGTGGTTTATGACTCAAAAAAGAAATTGCGAGAAACAGCTGTTAAAGATAAGCAATGCATTTCTTCAGGACGTTTGTGCTTTTCTTTTTTTTTTAGTCATAAACCACCTTTTCATAGACCGGGTCACATATGCCATCAGCCGTACGTTCTTTCTATACTTCAAAAAAAGTATGCTCTAATAGAATACTGACATTGGTGTATCATGGATTAATCCACTCATAATTGCAATACGGGGTCAGTTGTTGGGGTGGTGCCTACAGCATTAAGATTAGATCTCTGTTAGTCCTTCAGAAGTGTCTTATTCGAAGAATTTGTAACACTGGTCGTCTAACGCACTCAAGTGATCATTTCAGAAAACTTAATATCCTTCACTTACGTCACTTATATTATTTTAAAGTTTTAAAACTTTTCTTTAATAGAGGCGGGTAGTAAGTATACCCAAAGCCCTATGTACAATCGCTACGGTCTAAGAAGCAAACCGTCATCTCCAATAACCGTACCTAGTTTTCGCACCACTCTTTTTCGTAACTTCTACACCACAATATCATGTAAATTATTTAATAAACTACCTGCAGAGTTACAAACAATTAGAAGGCAAACTGTGTTCCTGAGGGCAGTGAAGCAGTGGCTTCTTGGTCTCAATTGAATATTGAAATTCTGCTGCGACCTATAATGAAATTTCTCGCTGTCTTTAAAATATTGTTACGAATATTAGCAAAACTAAGGAGTGCTGCCAGCTCTAAGCCGATCTAAGCAGTGACGTGAATGCACATCAATAATTCAATCATTATGTATCTACATAAACGAATCAATAATTGCGTCTACACATATGTACACATTCCGACGAGCAACATTTACATACAAGGCAGCGAGAGATGAGATGTCACACACCGATGAATTTACTTATACGCTTATGTGTGTGCGGGAGACTGTAAACTACAAACACATGCATATACCTTATCTGAGTTGTCACAAGAGAGAGCAATAATTTGTGCACGTAGTTGTGGCTGGCGATTTTGTAGCCGAAACAACTAGTAACTTCTGGAAATCGAAGAGCCTAGAAGTATGCAGCGTAAACTATAAAAGCGGCGCCAGCGAGTAAGAAGGAATTCAGTTTGATTTGAATTGTCAAGCAGTTACGAGTAAGACGATATCTAGCGAGCAATAGCACTATTATTTTGAAAGTCAGTTTCCTTTAAGATATCAGTTTGGTTATTAAGCTATTCGTTGCACAGTTTGAGTGTTATTGTGAAGTACTTAATAAAGGCCATTTTTCCATCATTCAATATTGGAGTTATTTATTCAACAGTTTAGTGATTCGAACTTAGCAGAGGATTGCAAATAAGAGGATTTGCAGAAAATTCGTTACAATTGGTGTCAGAAGAGGAATTGTTGAATAAATTCTAGAGGACAACAAGGACATGGCAAAGTTAAGTGAATTGAAGATCCCGCAACTGAAGAAGGAGTTGGAGAGCCGTGGATTGAATACAAGCGGCGTTAAACTCGAACTTCAGGCACGGCTACGAGAAGCAATGGAAGCAGAAGGAATTGATGTGGAAGAGCATGTCTTTCATCTTGATGGCGAGGAGACAACAAAAATTGAAGAGAAGAACGAAACATCGCAGACGGTTACCAGTACAGACTTGAACATGATTTTAGCTGCAATATCTGCTCAAACATCGACAGTGTCATCTCAACTGGCAGAACAGCAGACATATATGGAATCGCAGGAGAACCGTATAACATCCAAGATGGAAGAACAGAAGACATATATGGCATCACAACTAGAATCGCAGGAGACACGTATAACATCCAAGATGGACGAACAGAAGACATATTTGGCATCTCAACTGGAAGCGCAAGAGGCACGTATATCTGAAATGTCGGCACAAATTTCGGAACAGGTATCAGCGCAGCTCTTTGTGAAACTGGAAGAGCAGGATGCAAAAATTTTACAACTCGAGGACAAAATTGATGCCGAAATAGAAGCGTTAAAAGGTCGTATGGAGCAGTTACAACTAAACCGCCCAGCTGTTTCAGCGAGTAATCCAAAGGTAAAGACACCATCCTTTGACGGTTCTGTTCCTTTTCAGGTCTTTAAGCTACAGTTTGAGAAGACCGCAGCAGTGAACCAATGGAATGCTGAAGATAAAGTTGCAGCTCTGTTCGTGGCACTGAAAGGGCCTGCCGCGGAAATCTTACAGACCATCCCAGAGTACGAGCGGAACCACTACGAAACATTGATGAGCGCTTTAGAGAGACGTTACGGAAGCGAGCATAGGAAACAGATATTCCAAATTGAGTTGCAAAACCGCTACCAAAAAGCAAATGAAACATTGCAGGAGTTTGCTTCAGATATTGAAAGATTGGCTCATCTTGCAAATGCGGACGCACCCGTGGAATACACTGAAAGGGTAAAAATCCAGAGTTTCATAAATGGCATACGGGACGTGGAAACGAAGCGAGCTACATACGCAAACCCAAAGCTGACATTTTCTGAAACGGTATCACATGCATTGACTCAGGAAACGGCCTCACTATTGAGTAAACCAGCATACAAAGCTCATCGTGTAGAAGTGGAAAGACCAGATTGGGTAGACACTATTTTGGAAGCACTGAAGGGATCACAACAGAAAAATGCCGGAGTTATTAAATGTTTCAAGTGCGGCAACCCAGGTCATATTGCACGACATTGCAGCAGCGGTCCCAATAGCTCCAACAATGTGGGTGGTCGTAAACGCAGAGCAGAAGGTGATGAGCAAATATCCAAGACCACTCAATCGTTAAACTAAATCGAGTCAGCCGCAAGGGGCGACAGCTGGCTCCCGCAATTGAATGCCCCATAATCTCTATCTCGCAGATTGGAAGAAGATCGAGCAACCTTACTGTTGGAGGACATGTGGACGGAAAGGAACGGTTATTGACTGTAGATACGGGTGCATCTCATTCCATCATTCGAGCGGATTTAGTCAACAAAAAGATAAGACCATTGCTTGGAGCAAGATTACGTACAGCCACGGGAGAGGACACCCAGGTAATTGGAGAAGTAGAATGTGAAGTCGCAATTGGGAACGTCATGGTAGTACACAATTTTATAGTGGCAGAAATTGTTGATGAAATCATAATTGGAGTGGACTTCTTAATCGACCAGGGCATCAAGATCGACATGCAAAGCAAGACGATGCGATATAAAAACATGGATGTACCACTTAATTTCGGCTACGAGAGAGGCTACAGCAGTAAACGAGTGCTGGTGGAAGAGAGTCTGCAAATACCACCAAAATCCGAAGCAGTCATCTGGGCAAAGGTTGATGGAGATTGTGGGACAAACAAATTGTGGGTTGTCGAAGCAGCAAACAAATCAGCACTAAACATACTTGTAGGAAAAACCCTGGCTATGACAAAACAAGATGGACGTATTCCGGTAAGAGTACTCAATGAGTTCAAGTCACCACTCAAACTGACTAAAGGAGCTATTTTGGGAAGATGCCAAGAGGCTGAAGTGGTTATTAACTGTGAACAGCTCCAGGAACACGTTTCAGCTAGTAATACTGATCTTTCAAATGACATCACGGCATGGATGCAGGGACTAGAGGAAGCATATCAGAGTAAGGCAAAACAACTGCTCCTAAAGTACGCGAACATATTTGACCAGGATGATTCTAAACCAGGCCGCACCAACGTTGTGAAACATCAAATTGACACTGGAGATGCGAGACCGATCCGTCAAGCTCCACGTAGTGTTCCACTGGCGAAGCGGGAAGTTGTGAGTCAAATCATTCAAGAAATGAACGACAGCGGCGTCATCGAACCATCAGCTAGTCCATGGAGCTCACCGGTAGTACTTGTAAAAAAAAAGGATGGAAAAATGAGGTTTTGCGTGGACTACCGGAAGTTGAATGACGTAACGAAAAAGGATAGCTACCCATTGCCAAGAATTGACGACACTCTGGACTCGCTATCTGGTACGAAATGGTTTTCCACGCTGGACTTGAAAAGCGGCTACTGGCAAGTGGAGGTGAAGGAGGAAGATAAAGAGAAAACAGCCTTCAGTGTCGGTGATGGTCTTTGGCAATTTACAGTGATGCCTTTTGGACTTTGTAATGCACCAGCTACTTTTGAGAGACTCATGGACCAGGTACTGAAAGGACTACATTGGAAAACATGCTTGGTGTACCTGGACGACATCATCGTATTGGGCAAGAACTTTGATGAACATCTTAAGAACTTGGAGGAAGTTTTCCAGAGAATAGCTGGCGCTGGTCTGAAGTTAAGTCCCAAAAAGTGTGCGCTGTTTAAAAAGGAAGCCAATTATTTGGGTCACAAGGTAACGACAGAGGGCATCTGCACTGCGAACGAAAAAATAGAGGCTGTACAGGATTGGCCAAGACCACAGAATCTACATGAATTGAGAAGTTTTCTTGGGCTGTGCACATATTACCGCCGATTTGTACCAAATTTTTCCAGCGTAGCCCATAGCCTCCATGAGCTTACAAGAAAAAACAAAGCTTTTGAATGGAAGAAGGAGCAAGAAGTGGCTTTCCAAACATTGAAGGAGCGTTTGTGCACTGCCCCAATGTTAGCATATCCGATTCCAGGAGCAACATTTATTCTAGATACAGATGCAAGTGGATATGCTATAGGAGGCGTTTTATCACAACTGGTCGATGGACAGGAGAAGGTAGTTGCATATTACAGCCGTTCGATTGGAAAACCAGAGAGGAACTACTGTGTTACGCGGAGAGAGCTGTTGGCATTGGTAGAGTGCATTAAACATTTTCACAAATACCTCTACGGCCAGCGATTCCATGTCAGGACAGATCACGCAGCATTGAAATGGCTTCTGCAGTTCCGTAATCCGGAAGGACAATTGGCACGGTGGATCGAGCGACTTCAAAGCTATGACTTTTCCATTGAGCATCGAAAAGGTAGTACCCATGGAAATGCCGATGCAATGTCACGAAGGCCATGTAGTTTGGAATGCAAGCACTGTTCAAAGGCCGAGGCTAAAGAAGACATTATAGATGTCCGGCTAATGACTATAACGTGTACGGATGAATGGGACAAGGAACAACTAAGAAAGTGTCAGCTAGAAGATACAGGTCTGTCACATGTTATGCAAGGGCTCGAACGAAACGAAAGACCAAGCAGAGAGGATATGTCAGCAGAGAGTCCCAATTCGAAGTCATATTGGGCACAGTGGAACAGTTTGGAATTGATATCCGGTTGCTTGCATCGAGTATGGGAGAGTGAGGATGGTCAGTGCAAGAAGAAACTTATAGTTGTTCCCAGAAAGAGGATTCCTGACGTGCTCAGCGAGTTGCACAATGGTCCAAGTGGAGGCCATCTTGGAATCACGAAGACACTCGAGAAAATTAAGCAGAGATTCTATTGGGTTGGTTGCCGTCAGTCGGTCACCGAGTGGATTGCCAATTGCGAGGTATGCAACAGAGCGAAAGGGCCCAAAACCCGAAGTCGTGGCCAGATGAAGCAGTATATTTCAGGTGCACCATTTGAAAGGATCGCCATGGATGTCGCAGGTCCATTTCCTACTAGCAACCGCGGAAACAAATACGTACTGGTGGTTATGGATTATTTCAGTAAATGGCCAGAGGTATACCCAATCCAAAACCAAGAAGCAGAAACAGTAGCAGAAGTGGTTAAAAACGAATGGGTTGCAAGGTATGGTGTACCAATGGAGTTACATTCTGACCAAGGCAGGAATTTTGAATCAGCTGTGTTCCAAGAACTGTGCAAGAAGTTGGGCATTCGAAAAACACGGACAACTGCATTGCATCCTCAGTCCGATGGTATGGTGGAACGTTTCAATAGAACATTGGAGGAGCATTTAAGGAAAGTAGTCGACAAGTACCATAAGGACTGGGATACACACATATCATTATTCTTGATGGCCTACCGATCGGCAGTACATGACACAACGGGCCAAACTCCCGCAAAGGTAATTTTTGGCAATGACCTTCGACTGCCAGCTGATTTGAAGTATGGGATAGATGCCGATGCGGAGAGGAATGTCAAGAAATCCACTGATGTCTTAGAAGAAGAGCTGAGAGAGATACACGATCTGGTAAGGCAACGAGCAAAGATTATGAGTGACAAGATGAAAGCGAGGTACGATAAAGCAATTAATTCGGAAGGGTTTCAGGAAGGAGATTTGGTGCTGCTATACAACCCACAACGAAAAAAAGGGTTGTCCCCGAAATTGCAGTGTAACTGGGAAGGCCCATACAAAGTTGTAAAACGGATCAACGATGTAGTGTACCGCATACAAACCACTACCAAACCACGAACCAAAATGAAAGTGGTTCATTTGGAGAGATTAGCAGCGTTTAGATCGAGAGATTTGTCTGATCGGGACGATCAGACTTAGGTGGAGGGCAGTGTTACGAATATTAGCAAAACTAAGGAGTGCTGCCAGCTCTAAGCCGATCTAAGCAGTGACGTGAATGCACATCAATAATTCAATCATTATGTATCTACATAAACGAATCAATAATTGCGTCTACACATATGTACACATTCCGACGAGCAACATTTACATACAAGGCAGCGAGAGATGAGATGTCACACACCGATGAATTTACTTATACGCTTATGTGTGTGCGGGAGACTGTAAACTACAAACACATGCATATACCTTATCTGAGTTGTCACAAGAGAGAGCAATAATTTGTGCACGTAGTTGTGGCTGGCGATTTTGTAGCCGAAACAACTAGTAACTTCTGGAAATCGAAGAGCCTAGAAGTATGCAGCGTAAACTATAAAAGCGGCGCCAGCGAGTAAGAAGGAATTCAGTTTGATTTGAATTGTCAAGCAGTTACGAGTAAGACGATATCTAGCGAGCAATAGCACTATTATTTTGAAAGTCAGTTTCCTTTAAGATATCAGTTTGGTTATTAAGCTATTCGTTGCACAGTTTGAGTGTTATTGTGAAGTACTTAATAAAGGCCATTTTTCCATCATTCAATATTGGAGTTATTTATTCAACAGTTTAGTGATTCGAACTTAGCAGAGGATTGCAAATAAGAGGATTTGCAGAAAATTCGTTACAATATAGTAATAACTAATTATATGAAAGTATTTATTTTGCACCTCCAGTTTTTTTTTATATATTCAATAGTTATATTAAGCTCACTTAAATATGTATACTTCCCTTTTTATGTTCTTGTATTATCATTATGCGCCTCATAAGCATCTGTAATACAAAATGTAGGATATGACATTTCCACTGTTCTTAAAATGAACATTTAATGCTATTAACTATTTTCTTATTGTTATTTTTAGTAATATTTTATGAAAATTGTTAATTAATTTAAGAAAATAATGAATAAACAAACAAACAAACAATTAGGTAAGTAAGAAACACAAAAATTCCCCAGTTTATGGCACAATGCAAAGGTAATTAAAGCTCGTACATCTCATCGTTAAACCTATTCCGCCGACAGGATTACGAGGGAACAGTAAGTCTCTATATCATATGAATTTCAAACAAAAATTTGGTATTTCCATTGAATTTATACAAAACAAGTAAGGAAGGCTAAGTTCGGGTGTAACCGAACATTACATACTCAGTTGAGAGCTATGGAGACAAAATAAGGAAAATCACCATGTAGGAAAATGAACCTAGGGTAACCCTGGAATGTGGTTGTATGACATGTGTATCAAATGGAAGGTATTAAAGAGTATTTTAAGAGAGAGTAGGCCATAGTTCTATGGATGGACGCCATTTAGGGATATCGCCATAAAGGTGGACCAGGGCTGACTCTAGAATGTGTTTGTACGATATGGGTATCAAATGAAAGGTGATAATGAGTATTTTAAAAGGGAATGGGTTTTAGTTCCGCCTTTTCGAGAAATCCCCATAAAGGTGGACCAGGGGTGACTCTAGAATATGTTTGTACGATATGGGTATCAAATGAAAGCTGTTAATGAGTATTTTGAAAAGGAGTGATCCTTAGTTCCCTAGGTGGACGCCGTTTCGAGATATCGCCATAAAGGTGCACCAGGGGTGTCTCTAGTTGTACGATATGGGAATCAAATGAAAGGTGTTACTGAGCGTTTTAAGAGGGAGTGGGCATTAGGTCTATAGGTGGACGCCTTTTCGAAATGTCGCCATTAGGGTGGGCCAGGGGTGACTCTAGAATGTGTTTGTACGATATGGGTATCAAACGAAAGGTGTTACTGAGCATTTTAAGAGGGAGTGGGCATTAGGTCCATAGGTGGACGCCTTTTCGAGATATCGCCATTAGGGTGGGCCAGGGGTGACTCTGGAATGTGTTTGTACGATATGGGTATCAAATGAAAGGTGGTAATGAGTATTTTAAAAGGGAGTAATCCTTAGTTCTATAGGTGGACACCTTTTCGAGATATCGCCATAAAGGTGGGCCAGGGGTGACTCTAGAATGTTTGTACGATATGGGTATCAAAGGAAAGGTGTTACTGAGCATTTTAAGAGGGAGTGGACATTAGGTCTATAGGTGGACGCCTTTTCGAGATATCGCCATTAGGGTGGGCCAGGGGTGACTCTAGAATGTTTTTACGATATGGGTATCAAACGAAAGGTGTTACTGAGCATTTTAAGAGGGAGTAAGCATTAGGTCTATAGGTGCACGCCTTTTCGAGATATCGCCATTAGGGTGGGCCAGGGTTGACTCTAGAATGTGTTTGTACGATATGGATATCAAATTAAAGGTATTAATGAGGGTTTAAAAGCGAGTGGCCCTTAGATGTATATGTGAAGGCGTTCTCGCGATATCGACCAAATGTGGATCAGGTGATCCAGAAAATCATCTGTCGGGTACTGCTAATTTATTTATATATTCAATAACACTAACAGTATTCCTGCCAAGATTCCAAGGCCTGTTGATTTCGCCTTGTAGAACTTTTTCATTTTCTTCTACTTAATATGGTAGGTGTCACACCCATTTTATAAAGTTTTTTCCAAAGTTATATTTTGCGTCAATAAACCAATCCAGTTACCATGTTTCATCCCTTTTTTCGTATTTGGTATAGAATTATGGCATTTTTTTAATTTTTCGTAATTTTCGATATCGATAAAGTGGGCGTGGTTATGGTCGGATTTCGGCCATTTTTTATACCAAGATAAAGTGAGTTCAGATAAGTACGTGGGCTAAGTTTAGTAAAGATATATCGGTTTTTGCTCAAGTTATTGTGTTAACGGCCGAGCGGAAGGACAGACGGTGGACCGTGTATAAAAACTGGGCGTGGCTTCCACCGATTTCGACCATTTTCACAGAGAACAGTTAACGTCATAGAATCTATGCTCCTACGAAATTTCAAAAGGATTGGTAAATTTTTGTTCGACTTATGGCATTAAAAAAATTCTAGACACACTAAATGAAAATGGGCGGAGCCACGCCCATTTTGAAATTTTCTTTTATTTTTGTATTTTGTTGCATCATATCATTACTGGAGTTGAATTTTGACTTAATTTACTTATATACAGTAAAGATATTAAATTTTTTGTTAAAATTTGAATTTAAAAAAAAATTTTTTTAAAAAGTGGGCGTGTTCTTCAAACAATTTTGATAATTTTTATTTAGCACATATATAGTAATAGTAGTAACGTTCCTGCCAAATTTCATCATGATATCTTCAACGACTGCCAAATTACAGCTTGCAAAACTTTTAAATTACCTTCTTGTAAAAGTGGGCGGTGCCACGCCCATTGTCCAAAATCTTACTAATTTTCTATTCTGCGTCATATCGTCAACCCATCTACCAAGTTTCATCGCTTTAACCGCATTTGGCAATGAATTATCGCATTTTTTCGGTTTTTCGAAATTTTCGATATCGAAAAAGTGGGCGTGGTTATAGTCCGATATCGTTCATTTTAAATAGCGATCTGAGATGAGTGCTCAGGAACCTACATACCAAATTTCATCAAGATACCTCAAAATTTACTCAAGTTATCGTGTTAACGGACGGACGGACGGACGGACGGACGGACGGACATGGCTCAATCAAATTTTTTTTGGATCCTGATTATTTTGATATATGGAAGTCTATATCTATCTCGATTCCTTTATATATGTACAACCAACCGTTATCCAATCAAACTTAATATACTCTGTGAGCTCTGCTCAACTGAGTATAAAAACAGAGGTATAGTCGGTTATATAATAATATTTAATTAGAGACCATAAAATTCAATTACTGTTCTGTTGCTGAGTGTGGTTGTGTGTAGTTACACTCAAGATTACATGCATTAACACATACCCTGCAGAAAAAAATGAGACAAAAGTAATTGATCAGAAAACTAAAATGACAACAAGACGGATAACTTGATGCCATGACAGAGGCCACTAGCACACTTGCATGACTGGCAGGCTCTGTTGAAAACGGTTAGTATCGTCTGTTTTACCCACATACTAGTAATTGTCGAGCTACCGAGCAGCTACCGATTAAAAAGGCACCTGTCGCCTTAATCAGTTCTCTCGTTTTTGGACGCAAGAGAAAGTGCAAGGTGGATAAAACTTGAATTCTACACTTTTTTGTTTATTCTGATGAGAAATTTATAGTTCTCAGGTTGATAACCAATCATTATCGACGAGCATGCTACTGACACACCATAGCCATATTAAATTTACGTTTTTCTTACGAAAGCTACATATGATTCTCAAAACAAGCCAGTGTTGACAACCAACGCTTAAAATTTGAGAATAATTCTAGTTCCCAACATAAGCTATAGTGTTACTCAAGCCTAAATGTTTATTGGGTATTGCTGTTTTGCTGGAGGGTATCCAACAAAGTATGTATGAAAAAAAGTAAATGTACAAATAGAACTTTCACTCGGACACTACCAACGCAACGAAGAAAGAACCAACATTACGACAAAATAAATAAGTTACACACAATACTGACGACTTATATTTATGTCCGTATTCACTCGCACTATTAATAGACATTCCGTACATTACGGGTATCCTTCATGCAAAAGCTGCAATTTACAAAAGAATATAAATTACTTATTCTTAAGCAAAGAAGTCCCGCCCCTTTTTTTCTTATCCTTTCTTCAAATTACCCAGTGTTCACCTGTGGAATATTATTTATAGTCTCACATAAAATTTTGATAGGTTTATTTTAAGTTTGACCTTAAGTCATCCTACTATACATCAGGCTTGAGTCATTTTGAAATGAAACAAATCAAAATAAAAAATTATTCATCATTTTAAATTTTCTTATTGATGAATAAAAAGTTATTTTTTATTTAAGCATTTCTTGAATAATGAATAACATTTTCTCGTTATTCAAAATATTCTAATTGATGATAACAGCCCATTCTTATTTTTGCAAATTTTGAATAAAGAGTTTAGTTATTATTCATTATTTACAAAATATGGAATGACAATAAAATTTTAGTTTTTATATTCAGTTATTCAAAAATAAAAAAATAAAAAATCGAAATGCCCTGACAATATAACCATATGCGTATCCAGTTCGCGTGTAGTTCTGAAGCATCTTAGGGTAATATTGAAATGATTTTGGGGGCCGTTTGGGGGTAATTTTTGGGACACTCTGGGGGTCCTCCCGGGGTCTATTGGGGTCCATTCCAGGGGCTCCCTCGCGATCCTCCTAGGGTTTTGGGGTCATTTCGGGATAGCTTTTGCGACTCCCTCGGGGTCTTTTGGAGGTCATTTTGGCATGGTTTAGGGGAGTACCTCGAGATCCTCGCGGGGTCTTTCGGTGACCTTTCTGGGACTCCTTCGGGGTCATTTGGGGGTCATTTCAGGATGGTTTTGGGAACTCCCTCGGGGTCCTCCCGGCGTAATTTCGAGATCTTTTTGGGGACTCCCTCGGGTCCTCCCGGGGTCATTCCGGTATCTTTTTGGGGACTCCCTCGGGGTCATTTGGGGGTTATTTCGGGATGGATTTGGGGACTCCCTCGGGGTCCTCCCGGGGTCATTTGGGGGTCATTTCGGGATGGTTTTGGGGACTCCTTCGGGGTCATTTGGAGGTCATTTCGGGATGGTTTTGGGGACTCCCTCGGGGCCTCCCTGGGTCATTCCGGTATCTTTTTGGGGACTCCATCGCCTTTGGCGACAAAGTGCTGTCGGATGCGAAAAAATGTGCGAGCGCTTTCTGCCGACAATATATAATGTATCCTACGGTCGACAAAGATAGACGGAGAGCCAATAGACACACACGTAAACACAAATTCAGCGCGTCACCAATCACCATCACCGCTAAAGAGGTTGAGGACGCCATTGGTAGCGCTAAACCATCCAAAGCAGTGGGCCCAGACGGCATAGCCATGTCGATGCTTAAAAGCCTAGGGAAAGAGGGTTTCAAATATTTAGCGCATGTATTCAACCTGTCTCTTTCCACCTTTGTCATACACGAGAAATGGAAAATGGCCAAGGTGGTCCCGCTAGTAAAGCCTGGGAAACCAGCTAACATAGGAGAGTCGTATCGTCCGATATCTCTCCTATCGCCAGTAGCAAAGACGCTTGAAGTCATTTTGCTCCCTTATTTCCAAGCAAATTTGCAGCTAGCCTCTCATCAGCATGGCTTCAGAAAACTTCATAGCACTACTCCCGCGCTAAATACCATCAGCACCCAGATAAATTGCGGTTTAAATCAATACCCCCACCATAGAACAGTACTCGTAGCGCTAGACCTATCAAACCATGGCTCGTTACTGCAAGACCTGGAAGGGTCTACCCTTCCCCCATGTCTTAAAAGGTGGACCGCAAATTATCTGGGTGGTCGGCAGACATCGGTGCAATTTAGAAACGAAACATCAAAACCAAGGAGAATTAAACAAGGGGTGCCACAGGGTGGTGTCCTATCCACACTTTTGTTTAATTTCTACATATCTAAGCTACCTTCACCACCGGAAGGAGTCACAATCGTTTCCTACGCCGATGACTGCACAATAATGGCCATAGGCCCAGGCCCAAAGATCGATGCGCTATGCAATAAAATAAACGGCTACCTCCCTGATCTCTCCAGTTTTTTCGCCTCGCGAAACCTGGCATTATCACCGACTAAATCTTCCGCTACCTTATTTACAACATGGACGTCCCAAATGTCGACCATTTTGAACATCCACGTCGATGGCACTACGCTACCGACTGTCCTACACCCCAAAATCTCGGGTGTGACGTTTGATCAGGATCTACATTTTGGTGAGCACGCAGCCGTAATTGTTCCGCGAATTCAGAGCCGTAACAAAATCTTCAAATCCCTCGCTGGCAGTACCTGGGGAAAAGATAAAGAAACGCTCATGACTACATACAAAGCAATTAGCCAGCCGATTACGTGCTACGCGTCACCCATATGGTCGCCAAGCCTAAAAATTACCCACTGGAAGAAAATACAGGCCTGCCAAAATACTGCTCTCAGAATCGCCACGGGCTGTCTTCTTATGTCCCCAGAACACCATCTGAGGCGAGAATACTCCCCATCAGGGAGAGAAATGAGATGCTGACCAAACAGTTCCTATTAAATACCCAGAAACCTGGGCATCTCAACAGACATCTGATTGATGAACCAGCACCGCCTAGGGGCTTAAGGAGTCATCTCCGTAAGCATTTTGAGGAAATACGGCACCTGAGAACCCAGCCGTATGAAGTGAAAAAAAAAACAAGCAGGTCCTTGGTGAACTCCATAAACAGGCGTCGGACCTTTATGCCGGGAATTGCCCGGTGTATCCAGTGCTTAAAGAAAATTATCCAAAACTCCCGGAAGAGGAACGCATACTCCCCAGGGAAACGCGTGTCACTATTGCTCAACTTCGTTCTGGATACTGTAACAGGTTAAACTCTTACCTATCCAGAATCAACTCCGACATACAAAATGTATGCCCTGCTTGCAATGTGTCCCCACATGACACCAACCATCTCTTTAATTGTAATGTGGAACCAACGCCTCTAACACCCCTTTCCTTATGGTCCACCCCTGTTGAAATGGCAAGTTTCCTTGGACTCCCGTTAGAGGATATTGATGACAATTTGTGATCGGTCGCGGCTATTAGGTGGGGCGAGCATTGCTACAACAACAACAACATCACAAAATATCAGGGCCTTACTCACTGGCAACAATCGCATTATCTTAAGCGATTTCAATGCCCATCGTGATCTATCTATGGCATTCAAACTTGCGGGCGGACAGTAGGGGTGAGATGTTGGCGGATCAAATAGAAGAAACGACGTTCTGCACAATAAACGGAGACGCCCCCACACGTATGATAGGAAGCTGTCACAGCTCACCAGATATCCCAATCGTGAGCGCAGAACTCGTAAACTGCGTCAACTTGCAGCCGATGGTAACATTGGCATCCGACCACCTGCCCATACTTATTTCGCTCGAGCGTACCGCCGACTTCATCGTCACCGAAAAACGCACTTTCATAAACTTCAAAAAGGGAAAGTGGGAAGAATATAAATCTTTTACAGACAACCGCTTTGCTGCCCTCCCTATCCCTCCACAAACAGGCCTCGGACCTTTTTTCTATTTCGGCTGTGTATTGGTTTGCAGTTTTGCTGCGTTATTGGATATTCAGGAGTTTTGCCGTTAAAACTTCTACTTATTCGCCTTTTATTGCGGTTTTTATACTCAGTTGAGCAGAGCTCACAGAGTATATTAAGTTTGATTGGATAACGGTTGGTTGTACAGGTATAAAGGAATCGAGATAGATATAGACTTCCATATATCAAAATCATCAGGATCGAAAAAAAAAATTTGATTGAGCCATGTCCGTCCGTCCGTTAACACGATAACTTCAGTAAATTTTGGGATATCTTGATGAAATTTGGTAAGTAGGTTCCTGAGCACTCATCTCAGATCGCTATTTAAAATGAACGATATCGGACTATAACCACGCCCACTTTTTCGATATCGAAAATTTCGAAAAACCGAAAAAGTGCAATAATTCATTACCAAAGACAGATAAAGCGATGAAATTTGGTAGGTGAGTTGAACTTATGACGCAGAATAGAAAATTAGTAAAATTTTGGACAATGGGCGTGGCACGGCCCACTTTTAAAAGAAGGTAATTTAAAACTTTTGCAGTCGTTAATTTAGCAGTCGTTGAAGATATCATGATGAAATTTGGCAGGACCGTTACTCCTATTACTATATGTACGCTTAATAAAAATTAGCAAAATCGGAGAAGGACCACGCCCACTTTCAAAAAAAAAAAATTTTTTAAGTAAAATTTTAACAAAAAATTTTATATCTTTACAGTATATACATAAGTAAATTATGTCAACATTCAACTCCAGTAATGATATGGTGTAACAAAATACAAAAGTAAAAGAAAATTTCAAAATGGGCGTGGCTCCGCCCTTTTTATTTAATTTGTCTATGATACTTTTAATGCCATAAGTCGAACAAAAATTTACCAATCCATTTGAAATTTGGTAGTGCATAGATTTTATGACGTTAACTGTTTTCTGTGAAAATGGGCGAAATCGGTTGAAGCGACGCCCAGTTTTCACAGTCGTGTGTCTGTTCTTCCGCATGGCCGTTAACACGATAACTAGAGCAAAAATCGACACATCTTTACTGAACTTAGTTCACGTACTTTTTTGAATGCACTTTATCTTGGTATAAAAAATGAACGAAATCCGACTATGACCACGCCCACTTTTTCGATATCGAAAATTACGAAAAATTAAAAAATGCCATAATTCTATACCAAATACGAAAAAAGGGATGAAACATGGTAATTGGATTAGTTTATTGACGCGAGATATAACTTTAGAGAAAACTCTGAAAAATGGTTGTGACATCTACCATATTAAGTAGAAGAAAATGAAAAAGTTCTGCAGGGCGAAATAAAA
Organism: Eurosta solidaginis; assembly: GCF_040869045.1. Taxonomy (NCBI): domain Eukaryota; kingdom Metazoa; phylum Arthropoda; class Insecta; order Diptera; family Tephritidae; genus Eurosta; species Eurosta solidaginis. The sequence continues at coordinate 314,955,618 of NC_090319.1, read as the reverse complement.
AACCCTTGAAATCTTGGCAGGTATTACGTATATAAATAAATTAGCGGTATCCAACAGATGATGTTCTGGGTCACCCTGGTCCACATTTTGTTCGATATCTGGAAAACGCCTTCACATATACAACTACCACCACTCCCTTTTAAAACCCTCATTAATACCTTTAATTTGATACCCATATCGTACAAACACATTCTAGAGTCACCCCTGGTCCACCTTTGTGACGATATTTCGAAACGGCGTCCACCTATAGAACTAAGGCCCACTCCCTTTTAAAATACTCATTAACACCTTTCGTTTGATACCCATAATGTACAAACGCATTCTAGAGTCACCCCTGGTCCACCTTTATGGCGATATCTCGAAACGGCGTCCACCTATGGAACTCAGGATCACTCCCTTTTAAAATACTCATTAGCACCTTTTTTTTGATACCCATATTGTACAAACAAATTCTAGGGTCACCCCTGGTCCACCTTTATGGAGATATCTCGAAACGGCGTCCACCTATGGAACTAAGTCCCACGCTCTTTTAAAATACTCATTAACACCTTTCATTTGATACCCATATCGTACAAACAAATTCTAGAGTCAACCCTGATCCACCTTTATGGCGATATCCCTAAATGGCGGCAACCTATAGAACTATAGCCCACTTCCTCATAAAATACTCTTTAATGCCTTTCATTTGATACACATGTCATACAAACACATTCCATGGTTTCCCTCGGTTCATTTTCCTACATGGTTATTTTCCCTTATGTTGTCACCATAGCTCTCAACTGAGTATGTAATGATCGGTTACACCCGAACTTAACCTTCCTTACTTGTTAAATTTAGCTTTATTTGTGCGATTTGATTTTCGTTACTAATGAAGTTTCTTGCCGTGCATTTTAGCTTTGTTTTTATCATTGTTATTGCTAAGGCTTCGTGTGCATCCTTGATTTGATCGAGTATATCAAGAGCATCTAAGAAACTGTGCAAATTTTTCGGCTTACCATCAAACTCCGGTAGTACTGATGAAGCAGCTTTAATGAACTCTACTACGGTTTGTGCCACTGTGATGTTAATAATTGGAATATCTAATGGCTTATGATCTTCCAGTGATGGCGTCTGACTCAGAGAAGGTGATGCCAGACAGTTACCAATCGCTTACGCTTCTAGATCATTCACAAAAGGTGAAATCAATAAGGCAGCAATGGAAAAAGATTTAGCCGCAATCCATTGGGCCATAACCTTCTTCAGACCATACGTTTATGGCAGAAAATTCCTAATTAAGACCGACCACCGCCCTTTAACATATATTTTCTCGATGAAGAGTCCTTCATCTAAATTAATACGAGTAAGGCTCGATTTAGAGGAGTATGATTTTGAGGTGGAGTACATTGCTGGAAAAGAAAATCACATTGCAGATGCATTATCTCGCATTAACATAACAAACTTAAAAGAAATGTCAGTGGAAGCATGTAAAGTACTGAAAGTAACAACTAGATCAGCAGCTAAAAATACTAACAATAGTATTAAAAATGAAGAAAGTCACAAAGAGAACCCTAAAATATATGAAGCGCTATTTATAGTAAAAAGAAAATTATAGTAAAAAGACACGTCAGGCTCGTTTTCGACCTCCCGAAATTATATTTCAAAAAGGGAAAGAAAATTTGTAGCACTATAAATGCAAGCAACCTAATTGTTGATGATAAAATTGACTTAGGATAATTCTTTATCAGGCTTGAAAAAGATGCCGCCAATTTAGGACTTGTACAGATACAGTTGTCCTTAGGGGACAAATTGTTTAAAAGTAATTATACTGCAGTAGACAAATTTATAAAAACAGGTACCAAGGTTCTCAAAAATCTAAAAATTGCACCAACCACAGAGGTGAGAAATGTGACAAGTCGCAATACAATTAAAGAAATTCTTCATAAATATCATGCATTTTCAACAGGGATGGACCATAGTTTAAGGGGTGTTAGAGGCGTTGGTTTCACAATGCAATTGAAGAGATGGTTGGTGTCATGTGGGGACACATTGCAAGCAGGATATTCTATCATTTAAATAAAGATTATTATGAAAAGTGGCATACCATTTTTGGGGGTCCGTATACTTGTACCCGGATGGACATGCTGGTAGACGAAAAAACTGGACGTATAACCCCGAATTTCGACAAGTTTCTAGCACTGCTACAACAAAAGGTGAGATACACAGCAGCTTCCACGCGGACATTATCATTTCAAGAAAAAAACACTGCTTTTGTAGTATTGCGTAAGTGACAGTATTTTTTCGCATATAATTCTGGTACGCGAGGATCTAGCACCTTCAGTTGCGACCACGCTTGTCAGGGGAAGAGTTTAAATTGGCCACGTCAAACCATCTAAATTCTATTACCTTGCTTTCTATAACCTGGAAAGAAAACCTGTATGGCCACAGAGGTATCCTAAGAATTCTCCCAAATTTATGTATCCCCAACGTGGAAGCGACAACATATTACGTTTCCATCTACATTGAACTTTGACAAGAATTTCAAGGCGAGGTTTTCCTCAAGAAAGGATTGGTTAGGCGATAAAGTTTACAAAGAGGGGTTAACATCACTCTACACTGACGGATTCAAAATGGTCTGCGGTGTTGGTGCGGCAGTATTCTCCGAACAGCTAAAGGTCGCAATATCCATCCTTTTTCCAAACTCAGCTGGTAGCTTCCAAGCAGAGATATTAGGTATAGAGGGCCTGTATTTTCCTGTTAGACAATCGGCGCTCAAAGCACTAGGTTCGCCATGTACCATATAAGGTCGTCGATAACCGTATGATAAGCAGCAAACCTTTCACCCATCTCGCTCACTGGGGTACACAGTAACAGAAATATTGACGGCAATTATAAGGCGGATTAACTGCGAAATACCGATACATCGTTAGGCACCTTTCAGGCAGTCTCGGTTCCCGGCCATATCCGGCGGTAAAGAGTGGCATTCTTATCAATCTCAAGAAAACAGCAATTCCCATTTGGTACTCTACGGTTACCTATAAAATCAAGCAAACATGTGCTGGCTACAACCAGAGTCTGTATTGCGGTATTGCGTATTGAGGGCGGTTTGGTATGGTTTATTCTCTAATAATTAAATCGAGATTTATACATACATGAAACATAAAATTAGTTTTGTTCGTACAAGAAATAATCATGATTTACAACTTATTTGATATTGGACTTTACCGCTCCACGGCCAGCAACGATCTCAACTTAAGTTAACTTGTATGCAAAAATTACTTATACAATGTAGAAAAATTCCAGGAAAGATAAACAAACGGTTGCGGGCAGTGTTGCGTGTATGCATAAAACAAAAAAGTACTAAAATAGTGCTGCCACAGTGCACGACACCTGGAAAACAGGAGATTCGCACTGTAGGCAGTTTTGTGCTATCCGACCTAGGGGCGGTGTCAAAATACTCCACATAGGATATCAGATAATTTATTGGATTAACCAAATGGTTTGAGCTAACACATATGATTCATAATGCAATTGGGTCCAGGGTAATGCGCACCAAAATGGCCCTAGGCGCTGTTGTTGTTGTTGTTGTAGCAATGCTCGCCCCACCTAACAGCCGCGACCGATCACAAATTGTCATCAATATCCTCTAACGGGAGTCCAAGGAAACTTGCCGTTTCAACAGGGGTGGACCATAAGGAAAGGGGTGTTAGAGGCGTTGGTTCCACATTACAATTAAAGAGATGGTTGGTGTCATGTGGGGACACATTGCAAGCAGGGCATACATTTTGTATGTCGGGGTTGATTCTGGATAGGTAAGAGTTTAACCTGTTACAGTATCCAGAACGAAGTTGAGCAAGAGTGACACGCGTTTCCCTGGGGAGTATGCGTTCCTCTTCTGCGAGTTCTGGATATTTTTCTTCGAGTACTGGATTCACCGGGCAATTCCCGACATAAAGGTCCGACGCCTGTCTATGGAGTTCACCAAGGACCAGCTTGTGTTTTTCCGCTTCATACGGCTGGGTTCTCAGGTGCCGTATTTCCTCAAAATGCTTACGGAGATGACTCCTTAGGCCCCTAGGCGGTGCTGGTTCGTCAATCAGATGTCTGTTGGGATGCCCAGGTTTCTGGGTATTCAACAGAAACTGTTTGGTCAGCATCTCATTTCTCTCCCTGATGGGGAGTATTCTCGCCTCATTATGCAGATGGTGTTCTGGGGACATAAGAAGACAGCCCGTGGCGATTCTGAGAGCAGTATTTTGGCAGGCCTGTAGTTTCTTCCAGTGGGTGGTTTTTAGGCTTGGCGACCATATGGGTGACGCGTAGCACGTAATCGGCTGGCTAATTGCTTTGTATGTGGTCAAGAGCGTTTCTTTATCTTTTCCCCAGGTACTGCCAGCAAGGGATTTGAGGATTTTATTACGGCTCTGAATTCTTGGAACAATTGCGGTTGCGTGCGCACCAAAATGAGTGTATGTTCATAGGACAGTGGAGATAAATGTAATTTATAATGCTAGTGTCAATATGAACTTATGGTGCATTATAATAAAATTGAAAAAGGTCGATAAAAAGTGGCAAATAGGGGTTCTGTATCATTCACCAAGCACAAGTGATGCAGCGTTTATCGAGTACCTAAATGAAATATTAATCGATAAATTTGAAAGAAGTAAATGTAATATACTAATCGGGGATTTTAATATAAACATGAACTACATATCAACATATAGTACAAAATTGAATGAGATATTTTCTGTGATGGGTATGACCCAAAAAGTAGAATTTAATACTCGAATTACAGATGCAAGTGCATCTAAAATTGATTTATTATATTCAAATTCAGATGAAATACAGTGCAATAATTTGCCTGCATACAAAATTTCAGATCACGAAACAATAATGTTCAATATTAAAACGTCTAAATCATACCAGATGAGAATGACCAAGAAAATCACAGCTTGGGATAAATATAATAGTGAAATCTTAATAAGCATCCTGAGATCATGTAACTTCAACATAAGTGAAAACCTACTAATTGATGAGAAAGTCGAATTAGTGAACAACATAATAATGCAAGCTATGGAAAGTTTAACGTATGAAAAAGAAGTTCATATCAAGCTTATGAATAAATGGTACGACAGAGAACTGGCGCAAATGAATAAATGCAAATATAATAATTATAAGCTTGCGATACAAACACGAATATACGAATATAAAAATATAAATCGTATCTACAAAAAGCTAGTAAAAATAAAGAAAGTTAAATATATGGAAAATAAAGTCGAAATGAATGAAAATAACGCCAGAGAAATGTGGAAACATCTTAAGCAAGCGGTTTGCTTAACGAGAGATAACGAAGGGATTAAAAAGGCGATAATAGATGGTATGATGGTAGAAAATGAAACTGAGCTGGCAAATGGTCTAAATAGGTTCTTTATAAATAGCGTAATAGAAATTAATAACATCATAGAACCTTGCCGTATAGCACTAAGTGATGTACAAGTCAATTCTAGATTAAAGTTTGCCAAAATAACAACAGATGAAGTTATTAATATTCTGAAAGAGTTCAAATATAAAATAGGCGGCAGAAAACTTATATCTGATGGAGTACTTAAAGACTGTATATCGTATACAGGATATTTCTACGCACAAATAATCAATAACAGCCTAGAAGAGGGTCTTGTACCAGAAAAGTGGAAAACGTCTACGGTGATACCAGTGGAAAAAGTTAAAAAGACAGTAAAACCTGAAGAACTTAGACCCATAAACACCCTGCCTAGTGATTGTAAAATACTTGAAGCTTATGTTAAGAACCAGTTAACGAAATACCTTGAAGATAATAATATACTAGCCCACCAGCAGTCAGGCTTTAGAAAGAAACATTCATGTGAGACAGCTCTTAATTTGGTGATACATGACTGGAAAGAAGAGTTAAATAAAAAAAAAGTGGTTGTTTCAGTGTTCCTAGACCTCAAACGAGCTTTTGAAACAGTGGATAGGGAGATCTTAATCAAAAAAATGGAACGTATTGGTATAACTGGTATAGAACTTGACTGGTTTCGCAGCTATTTGAAGCAGAGGAGACAGAAAACGGTTATAAATACCGTGATGTCTGATGATTTGGAAGTACCCATAGGGTTACCACAAGGCTCAGTTTTGGCACCGATACTGTTCTTAATTTATATTAATGATATAGTTAACGCTATTGAAGGTTGTGAAATTAAACTATTCGCTGATGATGCATTAATAATGATTAGTGAGAATAATATTAATTCTGCACTTTCTAAAATACAACATGAACTGAATAACCTGTATAAATGGTTGTGCGGAAATAGACTGAAACTTAATATAAATAAAACGAAATTTATGATAATAACAAGGAGGAACGTTAATGAGGATATAATTGGTTTAAAAATAAATGATGAAAGCATACAAAAAGTTGACAGTATAAAATATTTGGGAATTATAATTGATAACAAACTCAAGTTTGAAGAACATATAAACTACACAGTCCAGAAAGTTGCGAAAAAAAATTGGGGTTATGCAGAGAACATCCAAATATATTCAAAAAAAGTACAAAATAATTATATATAAGTCCATTATAGAACCGCACTTTGTAAACTGCCCATCTATTCTATTCATTGTGTCAGACAAAGAAATAGATAAACTTCAAAAGATGCAAAACAGATGTATGAGATTTATTCTTAAAAAATCTAGAGATACTCGTACGGCTGATATGCTGAGAAGTTTGAACTGGTTAAGTGTAAAGCAAAAGATTTTTTTTCACGCTATGAAGTTTATATTTAATATTAAAAGTGAAAATGTACCTGAATATCTAAGTAAAAACGTAGTATTAGTTAAGCAAACACATAACATTAATACAAGGAATAAACACAATTTCAAACTGCCTTTATTCAGAACTGATATAGATCAGCAAAATATTTTTTATAAAGGTCTAAAAAGTTTCAATGAACTGCCTATAGATATAAAAAGTTGTAATGAAATCGGGGCTTTTAAAGCAAAACTTTATGAATATTGTAAAACCTTAGCAATAAGATAGTAAATTGTAATATAATTTAATTTATGAATTAGGCTTTTTTGCCGTAATAAATAAATGAAATGAAATGAAAAATGAAATGAAATGTAGATCCTGAACAAACGTCACACCCAAGATTTTGGGGTGTAGGACAGTCGGTAGCGTAGTGCCATCGACGTGGATGTTCAATATGGTCGACATTTGGGGCGTCCATGTTGTAAACAAGGTCGCGGAAGATTTAGTCGGTGACAATGCCAGGTTTCGCGAGGCGAAAAAACTGGAGAGATCAGGGAGATAGCCGTTTATTTTATTGCATAGCTCATCGATCTTTGGGCCTGGGCCTGTGGCCATTATTGTGCAGTCATCGGCGTAGGAAACGATTGTGACTCCTTCCGGTGGTGAAGGTAGCTTAGATATGTAGAAATTAAACAAAAGTGGGGATAGGACACCACCCTGTGGCACCCCTTGTTTAATTCTCCTTTGTTTTGATGTTTCGTTTCTGAATTGCACCGATGCCTGCCGACCACCCAGATAATTTGCGGTCCACCTTTTAAGACATGGGGGAAGGGTGGACCCTTCCAGGTCTTGCAGTAACGAGCCATGGTTGACCGTATCAAAAGCTTTTGATAGGTCTAACGCTACGAGTACTGTTCTATGGTGGGGATATTGATTCAAACCGCAATGTATCTGGGTGCCAATGACATTTAGCGCGGAGGTAGTGCTATGGAGTTTTCTGAAGCCATGCTGATGAGGGGCTAGCTGCAAATGTGCTTGGAAATAAGGGAGCAAAATGGCTTCAAGCGTCTTTGCCACTGGCGATAGGAGAGATATCGGACGATATGACTCACCTACGTTAGCTGGTTTCCCAGGCTTTAGTAGCGGGACCACCTTGGCCATTTTCCATTTCTCGGGTATGACAAAGGTGGAAAGAGACAGGTTGAAGACACGCGCTAAATATTTGAAACCCTCTTTCCCTAGGTTTTTAAGCATCGGCATGGCTATGCCGTCTGGGCCCACTGCTTTGGATGGTTTAGCGCGACCAATGGCGTCCTCAACCTCTCTAGCGGTGATGGTAATTGGTGACGCGCTGAGTTTGTGTTTATGTGCGTGTCTATTGGCTCTCCGTCTATCTTTGTCGACCGTAGGATGCATTATATATTGTCGGCAGAAAGCGCTCACGCATTTTTTCGCATCCGACAGCACCTTATCGCCAAAGGCGATGGAAACTTTGTCTTTGTGCTTAGTCGGATTCGATAGGGACTTTACGGTGGACCAAAGTTTACCTACGCCGGTAGAGAGGTTACAACCTCTTAGGTGCTCTTCCCATTTCGCCCGCTTGTGTTCGTCCACAAGCAATCTGATGCGTTGGTTTATATCCCTTATTTGGGGGTCGCCTGGATCAAGCTGTCTTATAAGGTCGCGTTCCCTCGCTAAGCTCGCGGCCTCCGCCGGGAAGTGGGGCCGGATTTCGGGAATTCTCCCGGCGGGAATGAAATGTGCCGAGGCGGATTCAATGACCTTACGGAAGGCACGCTCCCCTTGGCGGGCATCAGTCGGGATAGGGAGGGCAGCAAAGCTGCTGTCTGTTGCAGATTTATATTCTTCCCACTTTCCTTTTTTGAAGTTTATGAAAGTGCGTTTTTCGGTGACGATGAAGTCGGCGGTACGCTCGAACGAAATAAGTATGGGCAGGTGGTCGGATGCCAATGTTACCATCGGCTGCCAGTTGACGCAGTTTACGAGTTCTGCGCTTACGATTGAGATATCTGGCGAGCTATGACAACTTCCTACCATACGTGTGGGGGCGTCTCCGTTTATTGTGCAGAACGTCGTTTCGTCTATTTGATCCGCCAACATCTCCCCCCCCACCGTCCGCCCACAAGCTTGAATGCCATACGTCGTGATGGGCATTGAAATCGCCTAAGATAATGCGATTGTTGCCAGTGAGTAAGGCCTCGATATTAGGGCGGTATCCACTGGGGCAACAGGTGACAGGAGGGATGTAGATGTTGATGATTTCTAGATTTGCATCGCCTGACCGGACAGATAGGCCTTGACGTTCTAAGACATTGTCACTGCGGTCGATGCCAGGATCAAATATATGATATTGCACAGAGTGGTGTATGATAAACGCGAGGCCGCCTCCATTTCCGCTCTCGCGGTCTTTCCTGTGGACATTATAACCAGAGCAGGTCTGCAATGCAGATCTTGCTGTGAGTTTAGTCTCTTGAATCGCAGCAATGCGGATGTTGTGCCGCTTCATGAAATCGACTATCTCCGTAATCTTCCCAGTTAGTCCATTACAGTTGAACTGCAGAATTCTGAAGTGCATGAGGGGTGACGCCGCCACTCTAGGGGTAAGTGAGGGGTGACTACGCCTAGGTTGTGGAAGGCCAGGACGCAATTGCTGTTGTGGCCTTGGGACTGGGCGCCCTTGGGCAAGCATTGGGGTACCCGGATGATTTGGGTTTGCGACCTGGCAACATGGCGCGATGAAACCCGTCGAGGGGTTGCCGTCGCGGAGGCCAGAACATCTAGGAAAGTGGCACCACCCAAGGCAGGAGCTGCATTGAGCGGATGTCGCAAACCTATATATTCTGTGCTGGCAGACGGTGCAAACGGAGGCAGGGACTAAGAGCCTGTTTCCCTGACCTGCACGCTGCCTTGCTGCCAGAAAAGAGGGGGGGAGAAGAAGACGGGGGCAGGGGCTGATGCTCAGCATTGCTACCAGCTCTACTACGAAGGTAGTAGTTATGAGTGGTATCAGCTGTTTGAGTTGTTGGCGCCCTAGGCGATATTTGGGTTCGGTCTCTTCGCCCAGGCAGCACAGCAACCAACCAACCAAAGGCCACCTTGCTTAACGGTTCTCCGCAAAGATTCTGGGAGCAAACAATACGATTCAAGCCTAAACGAAGGCAACACCTTAAAACCTTCAGCGAGTGCTCTTTATCTTGAGAATACAAAGCGAGTAACGGCAGGGAGAAAACCCCCAGCGGGTTAGGGGGTCAGAATATACCCGCGGTAGGTATGCCTGTCGTAAGAGACGACTAAAATACCAGATTCAAGGGGCTGTGTAGCGCAACCCTTCAGGTTACCAGTGCAATATATAGCTTTTCTAAACCCAATTGTCAACCTCACCTATCCGCGGAGAATCGTGTTTCACTAACAGACGAGGCTCTGGCGACCCCAAGCTCCTCATGGAATTTGGGGGTGGGGAGGGAGTTATGGCCTGAAGGTTTAATGTGGCGATATAAATCGTTCCCGAGATGGTTGTTGTTGTTGTTGTAGTGGTCGGGCTAGCACCTTAATGGTGCTGTTACCGGAGCGTACCGGATCTGTATCCGGCAAAGGACCATCACATCGATAACAAAGCCTTCGGGGAGCTACAACAACAACAGCAGGGAAAAAAGAACAGTGTTATATTTGTACATACTCTGACCCGCCATTGTATCTCGCTTCACTACTTTCACCTAGACAACCTTCTTCACTACGTACTATCTATACCAACTAAGGGCATCCATAATTAAAATATTGAATTTAATTTATATCCAATTGAAAATTTTGCAATACAAACTACATATAATGATAATGAGAGCAGTGATGACAGTAGAGCAGAGAAACAGCCGCACGTACATACTGTTACGAATATTAGCAAAACTGAGGAGTGCTGCCATCTCCAGGCCGATGCTAAGCAGTGACGTGAATTCACATCAATAATTCAATCATTATGTATCTACATAAACGAATCAATAATTGCATCTACACATATGTACACATTCCGACGAGCAACATTTTTATACAAGGCAGCGAGAGATGAGATGTCACACACAGATGAATTTACTTATACGCTTATGTGTGTGCGGGAGACTGTAAACTACAAACTCACATATGTACATCTGAGAAGCGCTAAAAAGTAGACAATTGTAAACAAGTAGAAACTATATGAGAACTATACACACACGAATATAGTTGGTAAGTTCTGGAAATGGAAGAGCCTAGAAGTATGCAGCGTAAACTATAAAAGCGGGGCAGGCGAGTAAGAAGCAATTCAGTTTGAGTTGAGCTATCCATCAGTTATTGATTAAGTACGCGATCTGGCGGCCAATAGTAGAGTTTAATTTGAGTTATCAATCAGTTTGGTTATTAAGCCAGCGAGTAGCAAAGTATAAGTGTTATTGTGAAGTACTTTAATAAAGGCAATTTTTTCCATTATTCAATATTGGAGTTATTTATTCAACAGTTTAGTGATTCGAACTTAGCAGAGGATTGCAAATAAGAGGATTTGCAAGTAAAATTCGTTACAATTGGTGTCAGAAGAGGAATTGTTGAATAAATTCCAGAGGACAACAAGGACATGGCAAAGTTCAGTGAATTGAAGATCCAGCAACTGAAGAAGGAGTTTGAGAGCCGTGGATTGAATACAAGCGGCGTTAAACTTGAACTTCAGGCACGGCTACGAGAGGCAATGGAAGCAGAAGGAATTGATGTGGAGAGCATGTCTTTCATCTTGATGGTGAGGAGACAACAAAAATTGAAGAGAAAAACGAAACATCGCAGACGGTTACCAGTACAGACTTGAACATGATTTTAGCTGCAATATCTGCTCAAACATCGACAGTGTCATCTCAACTGGCAGAACAGCAAACATATATGGAATCGCAGGAGAACCGTATAACATCCAAGATGGAAGAGCAGGAGAACCGAATAACATCGAAGATTGAAGCACAGGAAACACAAATTTCTTCACAACTTGAAGAACAGAAGACGTATATGGTATCCCAACTGGAATCGCAGGAAACCCGTATAACATCACAATTGGAAGAACAGAAGACATATTTGGCATTTCAACTGGAAGCGCAAGAGGCACGTATATCTGAAATGTCGGCACAAATTTAGGAACAGATATCATCGCAGCTCTTTGTGAAACTGGAAGAGCAGGATGCAAAAATTTTACAACTCGAGGACAAAATTGATGCCGAAATAGAAGCGTTAAAAGGTCGTATGGAGCAGTTACAACTAAACCGCCCAGCTGTTTCAGCGAGTAATCCAAAGGTAAAGACACCATCCTTTGACGGTTCTGTTCCTTTTCAGGTCTTTAAGCTACAGTTTGAGAAGACCGCAGCAGTGAACCAATGGAATGTTGAAGATAAAGTTGCAGCTCTGTTCGTGGCACTGAAAGGGCCTGCCGCGGAAATCTTACAGACCATCCCAGAGTACGAGCGGAACCACTACGAAACATTGATGAGCGCTTTAGAGAGACGTTACGGAAGCGAGCATAGGAAACAGATATTCCAAATTGAGTTGCAAAACCGCTACCAAAAAGCAAATGAGACATTGCAGGAGTTTGCTTCAGATATTGAAAGATTGGCTCATCTTGTAAATGCAGACGCACCCGTGGAATACACTGAAAGGGTAAAAATCCAGAGTTTCATAAATGGCATACGAGATGTGGAAACGAAGCGGGCTACATACGCAAACCCAAAGCCAACATTCGCAGAAACGGTGTCACAAGCCCTGATTCAGGAAACAGCGTCGCTTCTTTGTAAGCCAGTTTTCAAAGCACGCCGTGTAGAAGTAGAAAGGCCAGAGTGGGTAGACGCAATTTTGGAAGCTCTGAAGGGATCACAACAGAAAAATGCCGGAGTTATGAAATGCTTCAAATGCGGGAAGTCCGGTCACATTGCACGTCATTGCGATCTTGGCCTTAATAGTTCCAACAATGTGGGTGGGCGTAAACGCAAAGCTGGAGGAGATGAGCAAGAGCGAGTAAGAGGTAGAGAGCTAGATCCAGCTGTTGAATGCCCTGTGATATCTGTGTCGCAAATTGGTAGAAAATCGAGCAGTCTTACCGTCAGAGGGAATGTGGATGGCAACGAACGAATACTGACTGTAGATACGGGCGCATCTCATTCCTTGATCCGATCTGACTTGGTCAACAGGAGAGTAAAACCGTTACCTGGAGCAAAGTTGCGTACGGTCACTGGCGAGTATAACCAAGTTCAGGGAGAAGTGATATGTGAAGTAGCAATTGGGAACGTCACGGTACTACACAATTTTATAGTGGCAGAGATTGTTGATGAAGTTATATTGGGAGTGGATTTCTTGGTTGACCATGACATCAAGATCGATATGCAGAGAAGGGTGATGCATTATGAGAACCATGATGTGCCACTTAACTTCAGTTTAGAAAAAGGGTTCAGCAGTAAGCGAGTGCTGGTGGAGGAGATTCGACAGAGACCACGAAAGTGAAGGAAAGTAGATCGAGCAAAGGTTGATGGATCGAATGTGCCAAATAAAGCGAAATTAAAAGTACCTGCGAGGAAAAGACCGGCATCAACAAACCCTAATGGACGCACTAAAATGACTGAAAGAATTTTTCAGAAAGAATTCAAGGATGGTTTCAAGCCAGCGCGCACTTTTGTTGGGAAACGTCGGAACGATACTGAGTATGTGAAGCCAATCCGTCAAGAACAAGCTCTACAAAGTAGTTCTTCATTGGCCAAGCAACAGAGTGCGAGAGAACGATCCAGAATAATGAGTAGTAAGATGGAACACAGGTACGACAGGGAAAATAATTCGGAAGGTTTCCGGAATGGAGATTTGGTACTGTTAAACAACCCTCACCGGCGGAAAGGTGTTCCAGCCCAATTTCGGTGCAGTTGGGAAGGCCCGTACAAAATTGTGAAGAAGATCAGTGATACCATCTACCGCATACAAACCACTAGGAAACCACGGATTAGAAGGGTGGTACATTTGGAGATGCTAGCGGCGTTTAGATTGGGAGATTTGTCTGATCGGGAAGATCAGACTTAGGTGGAGGGCAGTGTTACGAATATTAGCAAAACTGAGGAGTGCTGCCATCTCCAGGCCGATGCTAAGCAGTGACGTGAATTCACATCAATATCTCAATCATTATGTATCTACATAAACGAATCAATAATTGCATCTACACATATGTACACATTCCGACGAGCAACATTTACATACAAGGCAGCGAGAGATGAGATGGCACACACAGATGAATTTACTTATACGCTTATGTGTGTGCGGGAGACTGTAAACTACAAACTCACATATGTACATCTGAGAAGCGCTAAAAAGTGAACAATTGTAAACAAGTAGTAACTATATGAGAACTATACACACACGAATATAGTTGGTAAGTTCTGGAAATGGAAGAGCCTAGAAGTATGCAGCGTAAACTATAAAAGCGGGGCAGGCGAGTAAGAAGCAATTCAGTTTGAGTTGAGCTATCCATCAGTTATTGATTAAGCACGCGATCTGGCGGCCAATAGTAGAGTTTAATTTGAGTTATCAATCAGTTTGGTTATTAAGCCAGCGAGTAGCAAAGTATAAGTGTTATTGTGAAGTACTTTAATAAAGGCAATTTTTCCATTATTCAATATTGGAGTTATTTATTCAACAGTTTAGTGATTCGAACTTAGCAGAGGATTGCAAATAAGAGGATTTGCAAGTAAAATTCGTTACACTACATTATATACTTGTTTGTGCATTCAGGTAACATCTAACCAACGACGTCCTTGTTGTATGTCAAGGATGCGCGCAATTAAAGTCAAGGGGAGGGATATATAGAACAAGCATACATATGTATGTGTATATACGAAAGGATAGTAACAAAAACACATGCTTACCTCAATGTTGCCCATGGTTTGAAAGGCCGTGAATACGAACATAAAGCCGAAGCCCAATATAATGACATTGACAAACTTCTTATCCATGCTGCAGGTTATTTTATATATAATTTTGTTGTTTTTGTAGATAGTAAAAAAATTAAGTTTAAATGCAAAACTTATTGTGCAGGACGTTGGTGTTGCAACACGAATTTCGTTTATTTGTACATATATAGGATGTATTTTTGGTTTTAATTTTTAGTTAATTTTTATTGCACTTGAATTGGCAAGATATATTTTTTTGTTGGTGGTTTAATGATGGTGGGTTGATTACAAACTGAAAAAAAGGATACATATATTTAAGTAATACACAATCACTCTAGACACTTAGACGCACGAACTCTATGTGTTTATGTATAATGTGCATACGCCCACTGGATATAACCACCTTCAGGCTTCCGCAATTTTCATTTGTCCTCGCCCGTCAAGCCACAGTAATCCGTTTCAATGTGAAGGCAAAGTGGCCGTAAAACCAATATTAAAGCGTAAAATGTATGCGACTGAGTATGAAAGAAATGCAAGTTTTAAATTTAACAAAATAATCACTACGTCGTACTCTACAGCATCTAATTCAAGACCGTTTGCTCACAAGCACACCAGACAATGAAGTGTCGCTTGCAGTGAGTGTGGTTTGTAACTTTTTCTATAAGAATATCCAATAGTTTAAAGCACTGTAGGTGTTATATTTTGAGTTGGTTTGTTGGGAGTGACTTAAATGCAATGATTGACAGATGCTTTTAACTTCTTGAACCTCTGAAGCTTCACGGATTAAAAAGTAACATCTTTTTTTCACAGCAACTACAATAACTCATAAAACGGCTCTTGAAATTTATGATTTTACATGCTTTATAGCAGCAACAAAGCATTGAAAATCTAAATGTTTTAAAGCGCGTCTGAAGTAGTGTTACATAGAAAGTCAGCTTCACTACCAACTAGCGCCACAATAGAAAACACTTTTCACGCGCCGTTTTTATTATAAGTCATTTGTAGGCAAAAGCAAAATGAGAACTGGAGTCGGAATCACCAATTCTAATTTACTATATGGCAGCTGCAATAGTAGCTCCAATCACAAAGGCTTGCCACGAAAATGCTAGCGCGCATAATCCCTAAGAGAAAACCTGTATATACAAGTTAAAAGAAGAGCGATAAGAGCCGATTGTGCGCTTATAGCTGAGAATTGTTTTTTGCTACATACCTTGTTGGTGCGCGTTTTCGGTGGGAGATATGCATGTTATGGGATCATTTATTTTGTCATATTTTTTGTCTTTTTGTTGGAGATGCACGTATTTATTAAAAAAAAAAAACGCAGAAACACCGACGAATTTGTTACTGAAATGCATAAGAAAAAAGTAAATAGAATGCGGCATAAAGCAGAAATGTCAACTTCCTTATTTACGGTTGCCAGTATGTTTTAGGAGCCAATTAAAGGTTTATGCACATTATACGACGCTACATGTAGCTACACGTCCCGGCAAAATATATTTTGACTTGTTTGTCAACTTTGTCGTGTCGTGTCGTTCGACTGTCGCTAGATGTGCATGGTTCCATAAGAATACATGCAAAGAATAATTTGTCTTAACATGTCTCGTCGTATAATATGCATGAACCTTAAGAATACATGGAAAGAATATTTTGTCGCTACATGTCACGTCGTATAATGTGCATGAACCTTAATGGTGACTTATAACTTAAAACCATAACCAGCTAAAACAGCTGATCCAACCTACCTTAAGGGCTAATTAAACTTCCTTAACCCTAACGCCATGGTCGTAACCATACCCATATCCATATCCATCTCCAATGTGATCGATTAATGGTGCCTTAACCTAAAACTCGTGAAAATTTCATAAAAATGAGGAAAACGCAAAACATTACAAACATATTCCACACAAAATAAGTCTCTTAGTCAAAACACATCCAAAACAATGAATAAAATCTACAAAAAGTTTTTAATTCACCAACTCAAATATTTTTAGGTTATGGATATGGCGAAAAACCAAAAACCAATTGGTTGGATATGGTATGGTTATGGCGATAGCGTTATGATATGGCATCATTTATCGATTACATTGATTTCCATAAAGTAGTTTCGATCAGCTGTTTTATGTGGTTATGGTTTTATGGTTATAAGTCGCCATTAATTGGCCCTTTATGGAAATCAATGTAATCGATTAATGGTGCCATACCATAGCGGTAACGGCATAACCATACCATAGCCAACCAATTGTTTTTTAGTTTTTCGCCATATCCATAACCTAAAAATATTTGAGTTGGTGAATTTAATGACTTTTTGAAGATTTTATTAATTGTTTTGGATACGTTATGACTAAGAGACTTATTTTTTGTGGAATATGTTGGTAATTTTTTCCGTTTTCTTCATTTTTATGAAATTTTCACGATTTTTAGGTTAAGGCACCATTAATCGATCACATTGGAGATGCTTATGGATATGAATATGGTTTCGACTATGGCGTTAGGGTTAAGGAAGTTTAATTATCCCTTTATTATTACAAGGGTGTTTGAGTGGAATGTATGGTTCAACAATATGATTGGCTCGTCTCTACAGCAACAACATACCTTTGTTCAGATTGTCAAAATCTGGGTGTTGGTGTTAGGCGAATGGAATGGAGAGAAAACATTAAACTTTGCAATTCTTGTGTGTTGTATGAAAATCACGCGCTAAATGAGATGCATTTAATAAAAAAAATAGCTTAAAGTGATTTGAAACTATTTTTTTTTAATTGACCATCACGGCAGTAAAAAATTTTCATTTTTCGTTTTCTTCTTCTTTTGACAATCCCTATACCAGTGAAATGAGAAAAATAAAATGACCTGATTAGATGAGCCAACATATAAAATTTTAAACATTAGCAGCAGCCCTGCACGCAGTGCTGAAGGCTTTGTTGTTGTGGTAATTTTTAAGCATATAAAAGCTGTTAACACTGATCAATTTTCCGATCAATTAATTTTTGTTTTTTTTTTATTTATTTACGATCTTGAAGATCTATATAATTTAATAAGATACAAAGTATTATTAATGTTTACATATTTGTTTCAATTCATTGAATTTCTTTGACTTCAATTATATAATATTCTATAAAATTATTTACTAAAAAAATTTAACTACTTTACAGGTAGCGCTTTACAGTAGCTGTATAAAAACTTTCTGAATTTTTTGGTATTATTACAGTTTTTAATATCAATTAGCAGATCATTATATTCTCTAATTCCTTCGTAGTATATACTTTTTTATCGAATTCAGATCTCACTACCGGCAAGTAAAGGTTGTTATTGTGCCTTGTTTGATAGCTATGGACCTCTCTGTTTAGTCTGACACGTTCACTTAGGTAATTCTGCAGGTTTCCCAACTTTATGTTGTGTATAAACTTCAATGTGTAGTAAGTGATGTTCTGTTTTACACTAAGCCAGTTTAAGCTGTCTAGTAAATCTTTAATTGGGGTATCATACCGTTTTCTTAATATGAAACGCATAATTTTGTTTTGCTTAATTTGTAGCCTGGATTTTTGCGAATCAGCTAATGCGAATAGGATTGAAGGACAGTAAATGAAGTGCTGCTCGATAATTTATTTTGTATTGCATACTAATATGCCTGCATGATCGAAACATTAACCCTATTTTTTTGGAAATTTTTCCTTCGATGTATTTTAGATGTTCATCAAATTTTAATTTGTCATCTATTATTATTCCCAGGTATTTTATTCGGGTTACTCTTTCTATAGGGGTATTTGCTATTTTTAGCGACACATCATCTTGAGTCACTCTAGACCCCATTATCATCCATTTTGTCTTTTCTATGTTTATTTTAAGCATATTTTGGCACAACCACTTATATATTGCCTGTAGGTCCGATTGTATTTTTGAGGCTGCCTCATGAATTGTGTTACCGCTTATAGTCAAAAGTGCATCATCAGCGAATAATCTTATTTTGCAGTATTTGATACAGTTTTTAATATCATTTATATAAATTATAAAAAGAATTGCTGCAAGCACCGATCCCTGTGGCAATCCTATTTCAATGTCCACTTCGGGGGAATCTTGTTTCTTATTACAGTTTTCTGCTTTCTTCCACTAAGGTAACTTTTGAACCAGTTAAGCGCTACGTTTCTCATGCCAATTTTATACAGTTTTCTTATAAGGATATCTCTGTCTACTGTTTAGAAAGCTCTTTTTAGGTCGAGGAAAACTGAAATTGTAAATTGTTTCTTCGTTCTACTTTCTTTCCATTCTGCAATTACCAGGTTAAGTGCAGTTTCACACGAGTGTTTTGATCTAAACCCCGACTGCTCCTTTATAATAATTTCGTTTTTATTTAAGTAATACAGCAATTGGTTCTTAACTACAGTTTCTATTATTCTCTCATCGCTAGGTTAGGTATTTATAGGTCGTATCTCCTCTGGTTTAATTGTTCCCTTTACTTTTTCCACAGGTACAATTACTGAGGTCTTCCAGCAGTCTGGAAATACACCAAATTGGAAACTTTCATTAATTACACATGTGTAGGTATAGCCTAAGTACTCCATTCTGTCTTTTAATACACCTTCCGTTACTAATTTTTTTCCTCCGTACTTGTTTTTTAATTTCGTTGTAACTCTCATAATTTCTTCAACATCTATTTCCTTCAGTTTAAACAAGCTTCTGCTTATCTCCATTTGATTTCCACCTTCTTCGAAGATTTCCATGCTATCTCTGATTCTGATTATGCTCTCATTAAAATATACGGTTTAATTCAGTTGCTATTTCATAATCATCTTCAATAAGAGCACCATTTATAGAAATTTTTTGAATTTGTGCTACCTCACTACTCGGATTTATGGCGTCTTTTAGACATTTCCACAATAAATTTTGGTTATTAGTATTTCTTGAGATTTTGTTTTCCATAAATGTTTTCTTTTTTATTTTACTGCTTTTTTGTAATATCGTTTTATTGTAATATAGTTATCACAATTATTGGTTCTCTCTGCTATTTTAAATTGTTCATATTTCAGCTTATTTGACTCTGTTAGTTCATGGTCGTACCATTTATTAATCAATTTAACTTGAACTCGTTTCTTATATGTTAAAGTGGCCATTACGTCATTAAGGATGCTGTTTATTCTTTGGACCTTTAGGCTAACTTCGCAGTTGTTTAGTTCAGCTAAATTGTAAGTTCTAAGAAGATTTACTAAGTGGTCTTTTGCATAGTTATTCCAACACACGCGGTTTTCATAGATTCTCATTTGGTACTTGAGCATTGAAAAATGTAAACGGGCGTGCAGTAATTGCTTGGCAACATAGTTAATAGGTAGCCTACTTGTAAACTTAATTCGTCTGCCTTAAATAAACCTTTTCAAAAATAGATGTCGCTGTTTGGCCTTTGACAACGGCGACATTTGACTACCGCAAGTCATGTGTACAAAAATATCACGACTACTGATTCTCATGTCTTCCAATTACTCAGAGCATTTCTGTGAGAACAAAGCGTGATAAGGAGATAGAAAACACACTTCCTGATTAGGTTTGTGGAGCTAAATATATATGCGACCTTGAATGAATTCAAATGTCAGGCGAATCATCTCATATAGGTGTTTTATATAAATCCGGCATAGCAGTTAAAAGCTCCGTCGTATAAACAGTTTTTCATATAGATGTGTTTAACTCAATCTTATGCGTTATGAGTAGATTGCACGTATTTTAATAGAGAACGGCAGGTTGAGCGACACTGGCGCCATCTGAGTATCCATTTTCCAACTTTTGTTGCAAGCAAAGCAAAAGAAGAAATTGACATTTGCTTTGGCTAACATGCCAACCTAATATAAACGTACGCAAGTAATTTTCTGTCAAAAATTTCTCAAACACATACAAATTGTATGAGAGCAACCGAAATTGAATTTGCTGCGTGAAAACCTAACACGATTTTCAATTTTTGTTCTACGTGATATTTAGTTTTGACGTTTGCATACATGTTTTACATTATCGCAACGCATTCTTATTTCGGTTTGGGCAAAAAACGCCGGTTTTTTGCGTGCGCTAAACAACGCAGTGTGGTTTTATTAGATTGGCATGTAAGGGTGCTTTCTAATCTTGCAAGTGAAATTATTTTTCCTACTCGTTGGTAACTTTTCTAAAATTTTTCATAGTTGAAAACAGCAATATAACAAATGAATAGGAAACAAAATATGTTGGCAAGTATATTTCTTGTACAGGGAGAAAGTTTACAACAGTGATTCACAAAATTGATATTTAGAAACGCAACGTCTTGCGTGATTGTGGCGACCTTACTGGCATGCATAAGATTGCGTTGAGCGAATCTATATTGTAACGAATTTAGTGAAATTCCGCCTATTTGCAATCTTCTGCTTACGTTCGTATCGCTAAACTCTTGAATAAAATACTCCAATATTCTGTATTACAAAATGGTCTTTATTAGACTACTTTGAGAGTACTTCGCTTTTAAACTTCACTTCGCAACTGATAGCGTGCTTAAATCAAACTAATTACAGATTACTCAGCCTTCGCTGCTTTTATACTCCGTGCCCAAATGTCTAGACGTTTCTTCTGCTAGAATTTTCTACTTGGTTACCAACTATACGCTACCAGCTATAAACTACAGATACACGTTTATAGCCTCTCGCATAGCCATATGCGCGTGTATATATGAGTAATACTTACACCGATGACTACATCTGTATGTGAGTTACCTCTTCGTTGCCTTGTATGTATGTGGGTAAATGATGATTAATGGGTTTATGTAGTTTGCTTATTGTTTCTGTTTTTGTGCCTTTATTTAATAACCTTAGAGATGGTAATATTCGTCACAATATCAAAAATTTCATTGTGTCTCCGCCACAACATGGTATGGCACCATTAATCGATTACATTGATTTCCATAAGGTAGGTTCGATCAGCTGTTTTATCTGGTTATGGTTTTATGGTTATAAGTCACCCTTAATTAGTCCTTCAGAATTCGCAAGGCGGAACGATAGAAGGTGGCAGCACGGGACAGCTGATTATAATCTTTTTTATTTGATTTTATACATCAACTACCGGCGCAGTACAATTTTTACATTTGTGCATCGAATTTACAAAAACAAAGTAGATGGAACCTTTAAGTATGTCTCTAGGTATGTCACCATGCTGCCACCTTGTATCCTTCCGCCATAGGCTTTAAGGTAAGGCCACATTAGGCTGCACTACGCAGCACTGCACTGCACTACAAAATATTCTTTGCATGTATTCTTATGAAGCAATTCACACCTAGCGTCAGCAGCACTGCGCAACCCGGCACAGCGCAGCAAATTTAATCAACTAGGCAAAAAAGGCGCGTTGGGAAGTGTCGCGCAGTGCTGCTGCCGCTAGGTGTGAATTGCCTCATAAGAATACATGCAAAGAATTTTGCACCATATTTTTTCAATCTGGGCAAACGAGTGTGGAACTCTTCCTCCTCGTATCTTGAGGATGAGATGTCTTGGACCCATAGCCACGACCTTTTTCTTTTCCATTCCTCTTCGCACAAAAATGAAATAATTACAGCTTCAAAAACTGTGTCGTCCATTTTGCAAACAAAAATAAATACAAACTTTTTCCGCAATGTGTCGTTCGATTGCCGCTTATTGTGAATTGCCAAAATATGTCGCTCTGTGAGGCGCCGCTGCCGCTACGTGTCGCGCAGCGTAATGTGCGCGTACCTTTAATGCTGATAAAATTTAAGCGATGATGGCAACTCTTAATGGGTTTTATATTTTGTTTACATCCGGATGTCTGTCATTGTTTACCGTCACTTTTTGATCGTCATTTGTATTTGTTTGGTACATCGATTAATAAAAGTTTTTGTAAAGGTTTATATTAATTTTAACGTGTATACCAAAATTTAAATACTTATTTACTTTAGCAATATGTCTAACAAGAGATGTTATAATTTGAATAATACCACAAACGAATTGGAAGAACCGAATGCAATTAATAGTAACTACGATAATGACAATAATCATGAGGACAACGAAGACGATTCTGACTATCTCGAAGATGTACCATATTCATCTGCCGGCAGCATTGGTCGAAGCTCCATCGGTTCGATTCCATGGGCTGATGATGCCATAAAACAAAATCAAATGGCTTGGGAGCAAGTGGAGCGCATGTTAAGTGGTGAAGAACCTTTGCCAACAGAACCTGATTTGCGTAATGAAATTTTAGAATGGCAAGAAAAGTTTCCCCAATTATTAGGAAAGAAAATAGGTGTAGAAGCAACACAAAACAACTTCGCACAAGAAAATTATAGAACGATGAATATTACACGCACGTTTCCTGATGATTTAATATCCCATCTGAGTTTGAATAGCTCGAGTGATGATGAGCTAGGAACGCCCACTGCGAAAAAACAATTAGAGAAAAGTCCTGCACATAAACTAACAAACAAAGCTGACTCATCGAATACAACTTATGATAAACTTTCAGCTAAAATGTCTTTACTGCGAGTTACAGCATTGCCCTTACATCTCAGTCACCGTAGTAATACCTCCAGCATCAATGTAAAATTACGTCAACATTACGCAAAAGAAGAGCGTGAATACAGCGCCGCCTTGAAGTCCTTGAGTTTACAAAAAATATCAACGAACATACCTCAATCTCATAAAAGTTACCCAAACAACAAGCAACACTTATCATATTACACGCAAGCAAAAACACAACCACAACGTTATTGTATGCCGCCAATTATAAATGTATTGGAAAGTAAAAACCGTTTTCGGGACATGTCCTCGGATAAGAGCTTTGTTCAATTAACCCATATTAAATCACCACACCACACAAAATCAGCTGCCATAATACGCCAAACAGATTTTACATCACCGTTAAACGGACCTCAAAAACCACAGCGTGCTACACCAACACTTTTTATAAGCGGCGACGTTCGTAGTAAAGCTGTTCCCTTGCGTCAACATCAGGCTCTATGGCAAAAGCCATCGATTGCGACGCGCATTAATAGCAACTTTTTCAATAATCGTAATACCATTGTCTTGCCTGCATTGGATACACAGCGCATCAGTGCTCAACAACAGCGACGTGATAGTAGGACGTCAACGAGCACCGGTGAAACTAGTACTAGAACATATAGTTTATCAAATTCCAAAATTGGTTTATCACCTAGTAGTAGCGCAAATCAAAATTTACGACCACATTGTATTGCTGATCGTTTTGTTTCAAAGTGGCAACAGTTGAATACTGCAAACCATCTAACATCAACGTCCCCTGGCAACATTTCAAAGGGCCGCTCTATCTCGGCGGCAATTCGTCCTAATCCACGAGCCATTGCTGGTGACGGTTATAGTGAATTGTATGTGCCATCATATACACATCTTGGATATAATAAACATGATAGTTTTAAATAGCCATAACAGCCTTGACGGCTTGTTTAATACCCGAGCCAGAAAAACCATAGGTTCGAAAATAATAGGTATTTTCGAAGCTTCGCTCAAAAGGTAATATGAAAAGAACTTTCCTTTTTCCTTTGCTGAGTTTAGGCTTCCTAGCACCCTTGAATTTTCTCTTAAAATCGCGCTACCTCAAAACTTATTTCGAAAATGTCTTATGTCGAAGTTTGTTTCGACCATTCCATAATTTATAAAGTGCGCTAAGTTTCTCTATTCTAGTATTTGACTGAATCTAGTAAAAATGCCATATTTTCTAAAAACACCCATCTCATTATATTTTCAATACAATAGCTGCTCAAGTAAGACGGTTCAGCGTTGTAAGCTTTTTTCCAGGAAATACTAATATAAAGCGTTGTTGTTGTTTTATCGAAAAGGACTTTCTCTGGAGAACGAATTCTCCACCAAAATTATGTCCGCTTTAGTGATATTTTGCTGATGTTGTTGTAGCGATAAGGACACACCCCGAAGGCCTTGGGGAGTGTTATCGAAGTTCTTTGCCGGATGCAGATCCGGTACCAAGTTCCATAAAGGTACTAACCCGACCATCTTGGGAACGATAAGCTTTATATTGCGCTGGCAACCCCTTGACATAATATTTTGCTGATGGATGTCTTCGGTTGTTTCACTCTCAGTGACTTTGCACTGTCGAAGGTAGTCTTCGCATTTATAATGTGAACTAAACAGATGATCATGTGTTACTCAACGCTAGTACGGGCGCTTCACTTATTTAACACTGCCTGGGGAACTCTGTACTTTTAGGCGAATAAGGGACAACGTCAGTAAGCATTCCGATGTGATCCGGCATATCAGCACTTTGATTATCTTCTAAAGTCGATAAACACATTTTGCAAGTCACGGCCAATAAATTCCATTTTCAAAAACAAATAACCAATACTTGCAGAAGGGCCAAGCAAACAATTCAGGGCGACTCGTGGTGCTGGCTCAACTTCGATGTGGATATTGTAATATGGCAAATTGTTATTTATTCACACTCAACTCCGTTTAACTCGATATATCCTTTCGCTGCCCTTAGATGAATCGGATGATAATTTCCAGTGGCAGTGTTCACCAAAATAGACAAAGTACTGTTACTACAACTTCAAAGCAAAAATATATCTGTGAGGACTATTTCCACACCGAAGATCCTGGGTTCACATTCAGGGAAAAGTAACATCAAAATATTAGAAACAAGTTTTTTCAATTTGAAGAAAATGTTTTCAAGCGGGGTCGCGCCTCGGCAGTGTTTGGCAAGCACTCCGAGCGTATTTCTGCCACGAAAAGCTCTCAGTGAAAACACATCTGCCCTGCAGATGCAGTTAGGAGTCGGCATAAAACAAGTAGGTCCTGTCCCTTCTAATTCCTGCCGAAAGATCATGTTTACCAGTTTCACTAAAGGTAGAATTCCATAACTCATTCTCTGGCGTTGTAGATTTTTACCTTATACAGTTATGTGAAAAATAATAGGAACGGAGCTGCAGCAAAACTTCATTTTAGTAGATTCCAAATATGCCGAGCAAATTGTTTTAACAGAAACAAATACCGCTTAAAAAATCAAAATTATTTTAACACATTTAAAAGCAAATCATTCCGTCTTCAACAAAGTCAGTGAACGGTTGTGCAATTTAATACGGACAGTGTATCATTTCATAGCCTCGACGTAAATATTTATACTTAAACGTGTATTTTTTAATAGATATGGTTAGAATAATGCTTGCAGATTGATATTAATGTCTACTACAATTTGGAATTTTTCGTAATTAGTAGATATGGGAAAGGGCAAGCATTGCGATCCGAAAACGCGAGAAAACATGGTGAAACAGGGGAAATCGTACAAAAAAGTGACAGATTTACTTAATATTTCAAAAACAATGGTGAAAGACGCAGTTGAGTGGATTCCCTGGGGTGAAATGCGTGGCAGAAAACAAAAATCACACCGATTAGAAAAAAGAAGAATCCTTTTATTTCATCCAAACAGATTAAAAGTGAGTTAAATATTGATGCCGCATCGTCAACTATTCGCAAAACTCTTATTAAAGAAACTGTGAAGTCCCAACGTGCAACAAAGACTTATCTTTGCGGAGGAACATGTGTTTTGGTCTGAAGAAAAGTGGCGTAACATTCTTTGGTCTGACGAAACAAAAATAAATTTGTTTAACTCAGACCGAGGTATTCATCGTGTAAGAAGGCCGCCAAACGCAGCATAAAATCCTAAATATACCACAAAGACCATAAAACAAGGTGATGGAAACATTACGGTCTGGGGAGCAATTTCATACAGTGGTGTGGGACCACTCCACCGCATACAGGGCACTATGAAAGCAACCAAATATGTTGCAACTCTTCAAGAATGCATGCTACCGTACGCCGATGATAATATGCCACTGAGGTGGATATATCAGCAGGACAATGATTCAAAACACACCGCAAAGCGACAAAAGAGTAGTTCAGAATCAACAATATCAGTGTTATGGAGTGGCCACCACATTCCCCAGATCTAAAATTTGTACAACACCGTTAAAGCATTAATAAGAGGAAAGTATCCAAGTAACAATGATGGGCTTTTGGAAGTTATTAAGGATTCATGGAATGCAATTCCGGTTTCCGTCTGCCAAAAATTAGTTGATTCCATGCCGAAACGACGCCGGTCAGTTATAAACAACAGTGGCTTTTCAACACAGTATTAAACTAAGTATAAACTAATTTTTAAACAACTGAATACAAATTGTTTTATTTTTTTGGCCTCATATCGTTACTTTTTACCCCAAACAAGAAGTGTCCTTATTTTTTTCACAAGTTAAAATTGCAAGCTGCATTAAAAATTAAAATAATAAGCATCAGGTTGCCAAATCTGGATGAAACTATACAAAAACCTGTTTTCCAATTTATTCGCAATAAATTAGCTGAGTTAACACACTTTGAATTGTTCACCTTTTTGAATCTGCATCAGAATCATAAGGAGCATTATACTGTCCTTATTATATTTCACATAACTGTATATAAAAAATTCACTTACAAAGCCGAAAAATGTGATCTTAACTATAACAAACCACCTCAATACAATTGTACAACTGTTAAAGTTCATTAATTTTGCTTTGTTATAAATGTTTTCAGATTGTAATTTTTACGACGATGCTCTACACAACTAAGTATCTATGTATGCATTTGACTTGTATGAGGATTTGACGACGTGTTCGATCATTAACATGTTTTTGCATTTTCATCCTTTTATTATAATTTAAGAATACAATTTAAAAAAATATTAATAAACATACTATGTACAAATTGAGTTTGTAACGGTTAAAAATGAACTTCGCAGTGATCGTGGAGTAAACGACGACATTGCTAAATCTTCATACATTTTAGTCATTGTAGTCAGTTTAAAAGTGCCTTTAATGTATCCATATTCAACTTAGTACACACACATATTTAAAAACAAAAAAGGACTGTTGAAATAAATGTTGACAACAGTAATCGAACTGTTACAAGAATAACAAAAAAATTGTGGTTTTATTTTTTACTTAATAAGTTGACAATCTCAATTTTTTCAAATATTATTTTACAATATATTTTGAAATTATTTTTTTTTTTTTGTAATTTCTCGCGATCGGACCTCCGTTCATTTGCACTACCTTCTCGAAACATGCAAAATGCCTTAACAAAAAAACTTTAGAAAGGCCACATATTTTACATTCAGTCTAGCTTGAATCCTTCAAATATCGTCACTGCCGTCGTTCTCACCATGAACACCAACGAAGCTTTTGTTATTTTAATTTACTGCTACATTAGATAAAGAATTGTATAATTATAATATTTCTGCACATACACACTGGGTCAAAAGCAAACATTTAAATTCTTACAAATTAAAATTATCCAAACGAAGTCTTCCATCATTTTCAGTCAAGTACAATAAATCGGAGAGGCACTGTTCGCTAATTAGCTCTTCCACACGGTCGCACATCTAGGGAGATAAAAAAGAGTTAATGTATGATTATGTAATGAGATCTTGAGAAAAAAGAATCGGAGCATTCGTGGTTGCTAGGACACAGATATAAAGATAAACTAGGAAGGAATTTGTCTATTAGTGAACCAGCGATAAGGTCGGCAACAATTAATTGAGAAGTAAAATTCGCTCTCAACGAATATTAAATACGTCCAGTATTAAATAATTAATAAATTTTCCAGAATCTGTTTGCAATAATTAATTTTTGGTGGCTGTCTTGCTGAGGTAATGGTTAGAACCATTTTGGATCGTAAGTTCAATAAATTTTGTGTTTCGTATAGTTCGAAGTAGAATATAAAATTTACACCGGCACAGACAACAAAAAAGTGGTCTGTATTCGAAACTAAATTCCGTTCGCTCCACAAATTTCGAGTGTTTTACTGAAAACCAGTTTTGGTTTTCCAGAGCGAGTTCAAGTTAACTAGAGTAAAACATTGGCACCTTTGGCCCTTATGCGTGTTTATGTAAATAGCCAAAGTGGCCTAGGTTAACAGAGATCAACTTAAACACGCACTCAAAAACCGCCCCTAAGGCCTGGTTTTTCCGTACAAGTTGAACTCAGTTTGTCAGTTAAACTACGCTTAAATTTATTCTGCAGCTTCGAATATACGCAACATGCATTTGGGCTTGAGTACCATTAGAGCTCTTGTTGATAACTAGGCATACTTCTAAAATCTCAAGAGTTGTTTCGAAACACTGGCTCAACTCGAGAATCATAGCGTACTCAGCCAAAGAGGGAATTTTTAATAAAGCAGAAAATGCTATTACTTAAGTTTTATTTTTAACAAATTACGCTTCATTACTGCTATCAACCAGGTGTTTATTTCTCACAGTAAAAAGCTGCTGGTTTTGGTGGTGCCAACATAGAAAATTTTTCCCAACACCACCTCAACTCGATACCCAATGTAGGATATCAACTGGAGAAATGTGTTGGATATTCATTTCAGAACTGTATATTTCTCAAAATCTCGCAAAGGTTGGATAATAATTTGATAATAATAATAACGTCGGAGATCAACTCTAAAACTATAAATTTTACAAAATTTCTCAAATGCTGAATAGTTATTGAAGAATGAAGTTGAACTCGAGGACTATCTGGTTAAAGAATAATTGAATAATGTTGTTGAATATCACCTCCGGAACCAGATATATATTTCGCTGGAGAAATGTTTTTTCCATGTTTGTTGGGTAAACAAAATCCAGCTGTTGCTGTATCTACAAAGTATCTAGATAATAAAATAATAAATATGAGCCAAATCGGACCACAAATACGAGATTTGTGAATATCACGATCCTTCCGCCACCTGGCGGCGATTTTTTTTTTCATAGGTCGCTTTCTATTCTTGTATGTATTATGTGTTCCAAATATGAGCCAAATCGGACCACAAATACGATTTTTGTGAATATCTCGATCCTTGCGCCACCTAGCGGCGAATTTTTCATAAGTCGCTTTCTAGCATGTATTACGTGTTCCAAATATGAGCCAAATCGGACCACAAATACGATTTTTGTGAATATCTCGATCCCTGCGCCACCTAGCGGCGATTTTTTCATAGGTCGCCTTCTATTCTTGCATGTATTATGTGTTCCAAATATGAGCGAAATCGGACCACAAATACGATTTTTGTGAATATCTCGATCCTTGCGCCACCTAGCGGCGATTTTTTATTATTATTGCATTGTCATCGGGTTCTGAACTATATTCCAAGTTTCAAGCTTGTAGCTTATCGGGAAGTTAAAGCCCCGACACATAAGCACTTTTTCATATAGATGAGTTTAACACAAGCTTATGCATTTTGAGTAGATTGCACGTATTTTTATGGAGAACGGCAGAATGAGCGACTCTGTCGCCATCTGATAATGAAAAGTAGCCATCTCCCAAATTTTGTTACAAGCAAAGCATAAGAAGAAGAATGTGACATTTGTTTTGGTTAAGGGTGTTGACACACTTTGCAAGAGAAATTATTTTTCCCACTGGTTGGTAAATTTTCTAACATTTTTCGCAAGTAAAAACTACAATATAACAATCGAATACGACACAAACTATGTTAGCAAGTATTTTTCTTGTACAGTGAGAATGTTTATAAGAGTGCTTCGCGAAATTTTGTATGTGAATGGGCAAGGCGAAATAAACTTCAATTGCCAAGTCTGAAGTTCTATCATATTTACAAACGCAACATCTTGGTTGATTGTGGCGATGTTATTGGAGCTTGTGTTAAGCGCATCTTTATGAAAAATGTCATTGTGTCACGGCCTTTACTTAAATTTCAATTACAAAAAAAGTGCTGTCCAACCAGTCTGTCCAGTCAACCTAAATAAAACCGTTTAAAAAAAGTTATTTCGTGACGCTTTTATGAATCGATTTATGCTAAATAATTAATGTAAATTTTTTTTGAGTTTCGGCTCTTCTAGGGTCCAATATTTTCAATATAGTAACTAGGAGTGGGTAAACGAAATTGTTTACCCTCATCACCTCATCTGTACGAATTTCTATCACATCTTACCCCTTTCGCTTTATATTCGTTTAGGACTTCCGGATGCTTAAAAATAGGCCCAAAATTTACACTAACTGTAGCACTCTTGTGTATTGATATCGTTGGATAGTACGAACCACCATATATATCTGTAAAGGCTATACCCTGCGACTTGCCATTTTTGAAATATTCAATTTTACTTCCTGGCTGTATTTGTAGACCCTTTAAGGTTTCCTGCACCTTATCCTTATCTTCATAGTACAAATGAGATTTGAATTTTACAAGTGGCTGCAAATAACAAAAAAAAAACTTATTAAGAAAATTAATTTCTCGTAGTTAATTGTAATTTACTCTATCTTTAAAGGTATTTGGTAGGTAATTGGTATCTCCCTCCTCGGGCAAATCGATAAGAAATCCCAGCACATCACCTTCACCATAAGCGTCGCTATAGTGTTTACCATGACTCTCATGAAATCTGGTGCCTTTACGTGAACGCCATGAATAGCCGAATTTATCATAACCAAGCGGAGCTTGCAGATTACCATATTCTTGTCCCCAACCTAAGCGTGTGGCTGTACCCTCGGGCATATCGTCAACACTCGCTTCGAAATACCAACGTCCACGATTGACAGCTGAAATGGAAGGACAATTATAGTGAAATTTATGTATTAAAATGGGTTTGTTAACAACGTATTCAGCGTAGGCAGTTTTGAAAAATTAAATTTTGTTTTTCACCCTGAGGATTGCCTTTTCAACCCAATGAGTTTAAAATGGCGGAAATAGGCATATGTCTGTCGTTTTTTACTTACAATGTGTGGCGCGTACCATGCAATAACCCTTCTCTCCGGTCACACTCAAACGATCTTCGGAAACTTTCAATTGTGGTGCACGATCATGTAATGCCAATAATACACAATTTGGCACTAACGTTCTGTATAACCAACCTGGTATTGGTTTGCCAGCCCAATCCGAACTTTCGTCAAACTCTTGACGGAAGGGAGCATGGGGATCAGGCTCAGCAAGGATATATCGATATCCATCTTTATTGAAAGGATGTTCCAATGGATAGCCATGAGCTGGAAGTTTTACATTTGCAGTGATATCTGAACTAGGACGACCTTTCTTGCCGGTAGGTCCTGCATCATTACCGGGGATCTTTCGTTTATTTTGACGATTTGTCTTCGTCAAAGAGGAAGCTGTGTAGAAGTTAAAAGTTAAAGTTTTATAAATACATTCGTATATGTGTGTACTACGGTGGGTCAAATTTATTGTTGAAAAGCCACATCCAGTTTCTGAATCTATGGGTCATTCTGAGCAATATTGTCCATGGACCATAGGCCTTTGAAATGAATTTCGAGCCTCCCTTATTTTGTTAGAAAATTGTATATCCCCATCCGAATAGCGGCTCTCACAAATAAAATACATGAAAATAAATGTCAAATTCGGTTTCGGATTGGGATATAAAATTTTCTAACAAAATTAGGGAGGCTCGAAATTGATTTCAGACCTATGGTCCCTTGGACCATGGACTCAGTATAGATTCAGAAACTGGATGTGCACTTGAAGTTTTTTCCCCACTTTTGTCCCATACAATTTGATCCGCCCTAGTGTGTACATTATTATTTATTACTAGTTAGAAGCTTAGTAAATAAAATTTAAAAATAGTTTGGCATATTAATTTTTTACAATAATCGTATCGAATGTTGGAAGACCACAGCGGCCGTTTATGGTCGGTTAATGAAGTTGAATTTTAATTATTTACATCACCGCTTTGGTCGCTTCAAAGCGAAGAAAGCGGAAAGACATTTTATTGTTATCTTCTTCTTCTTGTAGCGATAAAGACGCTCCCGGAAATTTTAGATAGTATTATCGATTTTAATGGTATTTTCCTGATATAGATCAAGTACGTTCCGGTAACAAGCACTATTAAGGTTCTAGAGCGACCAAATATGGAACGTTTTAGTATAACCACGTTGAGCGGTCTAAGTTTTTCATCGAGTTTAAACTTGCATAAACAAGGGCCCATAAAAATAAGCAGGCCATAGTCTCATTTCAATCGCTTATATGCGTTCGCGTATTCTATACGCGCCTACGTTTCGATATTTCGCCCACATGCGGCCCCCACTCCATTGGAAGAATCAGGTGGAAAACGATTTAAACTCCCTTGGTGTGACCAATTGGCGCCGGTTGGCGGAACAAAGGAGCGACTGGCGCGCCTTGTTGGACGGCCATAACCGTTTAGACGGTTAAGCACCAATTAAGTAACTAAGCATTATACTTACGACTACGACAATGAATATGGCTACGAATGTGACTTTGGTATATTACGCTTTCACAAGATAACGTAAGCAAAAATTGATGTGTCTTTAGTAAATTTAATACACGAACTTATCTGAACCCACTTTTTCGATATCGGCAATGCATTAACAAATACTGATAAAGTGGTGAAACTAGTAGGGGAATAACTTATCGCAAAATTTACATTCAGTACAATTTTGGAAAATGGACGCAACACCGCCCACATTTAGTGGAACAAATTCAAAAGTTTTTCAAGCCGAAAATCAAAAGACGTTGATATCATTTTGAAATTTGGCAGAAGTATGGTATTTTAGTATTATATATGGTGTGATGGTAGCGTGCTCCGCCTACCACACCGAATGCTCTGGGTTCACACCCCGGGCAAAGCAACATCAAAATTTTAGAAATAAGGTTTTTCAATTAGAAGAAAATTATTCTAAGCGGGGTCGCCCCTCGGCAGAGTTTGGCAAGCACTCCGAGTGTATTTCTGCCATGAAAAGCTCTCAGTGAAAACTCATCTACCTCGCAGATGCCGTTCGCAGTCGGCATAAAACAAGTAGGTACCGTCCGGCCAATTTATAGGAAAAATTAGAAAGGAGCACGACGCAAATTGGAAGAGAAGCTCGGCCTAAAATCTCTTCGGAGGTTATCGCGCCTTACATTTATTTTTTTTTATATAGATCTGAGAAAAATCGATAGAGGACCACCTAACCACATCCAAAATATAGTATTTATTATTATTATTATTATTATTATTCATTTATTTATTTAGAAAATATAAATAAAATAAACATTTACGCCAATCGGCATTAAACAACATAATTGTTAAAAAAAAAAGAAAGAAAGACAAATGTACAAATGTGAAAATTGACTTATACTGTTTTCACACAGACGGCTTATTGAATAATAAAGGCAATTTTCTACATTAAGACGCTTATTGAGCTCAATCTTCCCTACAAAATTCGAATCTATTATTATTTCATTAGTAGCTAATCGAATGACTAATGAAGTCAAAAGCACAATGCAACTCTGTTGGCAGCTTTTCGCTTCCGTTTCCGCTTCTTAGTTTTCAAAGCAAATGTCATTGTCTGCATGGCGGAACGATACAAGGTGGCCGCATCGAACAGCTGATTATAACCTTTTTTATTTGATTTGATACATAAACTACCGGCGCAGTTCGATTTTGACATTTGTCCATCGAATTTATAAGTACATGGAATTTTTTTGTTTGTAGGTATGTCACCATGCTCCCACCTTGTATCGTTCCGCCATGATTGTCTGTCTCATCCTTCATACTAATCGAGCAGTTACTTCTGTGTGAAAGCAAAAAATTTACGATTTCATTAGCAAGTGAAATGAGATCATTAAGTTTCTGTGTGAAAACAGTATTAAATAGTTACAATCATGATGAAATTAATATTCAGGTGTTCTCATCCCGTTGACGTTTTCACTTATTCTGACAAGTTCGGCATGCATAATTTAGAGGGTTGTCTATCATACATAAACTGCCTTTGAATTCTACTACGAGCTGTCGAAAGAGTGAGGTTATGTTGTTGACATCACCTTTATTATTTTGTCATGGTTACAATGAAATTTTGAAACTTCTTTTAATTTTAGCAGAGAATGTCGATAAAGTCCCACTGAAAAAGTCGACGTCGCCTCCATTGCGATTAACAGTGTTTGCTATTCTATTCCTTGGTCCGTTACACACATACGATCTTGTTGAGTTTACAGTGTGTAATAGTCTTCTTGTTCTTAGATCTGGGTTGTTGCAAATCAGACCAAATTGCTCTAGTTAATATTTCAGGACCATCGATGTGTCCATTGATCACTTTTTAGAAAAATATTGAGTCTGCAGCTTGCCTGCGGTTTTCTAACTTCGTGATATTATACTGTTTATAAACTTATTCAATGCTTAGGCTAAGGTATTTTCTTTGCAAAACTTATGCGACGTGCTTGCAAAGTTTGTACTGGATTTTTTCCACTTTGTTAGCGAGAACATTGGTGTTCGGCGACCAAATTGTTGAGCAATACTCCAATATTGGTCTAACCAGTGCTGTGTAAAGTCTCGAAATTGTTCTGGCGTCGCAGAAGTCGTCACTAGATCTAGAGATGAAGCCAAGTATTCTGTATGCTTGCGAAGTGATTTTGTCTACATGATCGGGAAAATTTTATTTGTTATCAATGGTGATACCCAGGTCTTTTATTGATGTAACTGATGTCAGTAACTATTTCACCCTGCGAATAGTACTGAATAGGGTGCTGAGAACGTGATCGTGAAAAAGACATGGCGGCACATTTCTTAATATTTAAATTGAGTTTATTCTCCACGCACGAGCAATTCAGTTTATCAACATCGTTTTGCAGAATGGAGACATCGTTGTTGCTCTTGATTGATCTGTATAGTTTTAAATCATCTGCATATAATAAATATTCTGAAGTAAGATTATCACCAATATCGTTAATAAAGATGTTGAAAAGGATCAGGCCAAGATGAGAACACTGTGGAACGATAGAGGCTACTTCGTATTCTTGGTATACATGACCGTTGACACGCACCGTTAGAAACCTTTCCGATAGATAAGTTCGTATCCAGTCCAAGGCTTTGTCTTTTACGCAATAGCGTTTCAGTTTCTTCATAAGAGTTTCGTGATCCACCATGTCGAACGCTTTACTAAAGGCGTTATAGATAGCATGTACATCAAATCCTTGGTTCATAGCGTTTATGATGTGGTTTGTGTATAGAAAAAGATTCGTTGTAGTTGATCTACCGCCGAAGAAACCGTGTTGTCGAGTTGAAATTATGTTTTTGAAGCTAAAAGTTAATTGCGGAAGAACAATTTTCCCGAATATTTTTGCGATCGACGATGGAATATAGATGGGTCTGTAGTGACTTACATCTGACCTCGAACCTGATTTATGTATTGGGGTGATGTACGACGATTTCATAGCTGAGAGAAACATACCCGTCTAAAACGAGTGATCGAAGATAGCAGTTATTCGTTCAGCGAGTCCAACAGCACAGTTTCTAAGAAATAAGTTGGGTAATCCATCAGGCCCGGCACCCTTTTTATACTCAGTTGAGCAGAGCTCACAGAGTATATTAAGTTTGATTGGATAACAGTTGGTTGTACAGGTATAAAGGAATCGAGATAGATATAGACGTCCATATATCAAAATCATTAGGAACTTTTTCATGTTGTTCTACTTAATATGGTAGATGTCACACCCATTTTCCAAAGTTTTTTCTAAAGTTATATTTTGCCTCACAAAAACCAATCCAATCATCATGTTTCATCCCTTTTTTCGTATTTGATATAGAATTATGGCATTTTTTTAATTTTTTGAAATTTTCGATATCGAAAGAGTGGGCATAGTCATAGTCGGATTTCGCCCACTTTTTATACCAAGATAAAGTGAGTTCAGTTAATACGTGAACTAAGTTTAGTAAAGATATATCGATTTTTGCTCAAGTTATAGTGTTAACGGCCGAGCGGAAGGACAGACGGTCGACTGTGTATAAAAACGGGGCGTGGCTTCAACCGATTTCGCCCATTTTCACAGAAAACAGTTATCGTCATAGAAGCTATGCCCTTACCAAATTTCACATGGATTGGTGAATTTTTGTTCGACTTATTGCATTAAAAGTATTCTAGACAAATTAAATGAAAAAGGGCGGAGCCACGCCCATTTTGAAATTTTCTTTTATTTTTATATTTTGTTGCACCATATCATTACTGGAGTTGAATGTTGACATAATTTACTTATATACTGTAAAGATATTCAATTTTTTGTTAAAATTTGACTCCAATTTTTTTATTTTTTTTAAATTGGGCGTGTCCGTCATTCGCTTTTGCTAAATTTACTTAGAACATATATAGTAATAGGAGTAACGATCTCGCCAAATTTCATCATGATATCTTAAACGGCTGCCAAATTACAGCTTGCAAAACTTGTAAACGAAAAAGTGGGCGTGGTTATAGTCCGATTTCGTTTATTTTAATTACGAATCTGAGATGAGTTCCCAGGAACTTACCTACCAAATTTCATTAAGATACCTCAAAATTACTCAAGTTATCGTGTTCACGGACAGACAGACGGACGGACGGAAATGGCTAAATGAATTTCTTTTTTCGCCCCGATCATTTTGCTATATGGAAGTCTATATCTATCTCGATTAGTTTATGCCGTTACTGGGTACCGTTATGCGTTGTGGTCCTCTTAATTCTTCCTATAAATTGGCGTAATGGGACCTATGTACATGTTTTATACCGACTCCGAACGCATCTGCAAGGCAGATGAATTTTCATGGCCGAAATACACTCGGAATGTTTGCCGAGGGGCGATTTCACTTGGACAAATGTTTTCAAATTGAAAAAACTTGTTTCTTAATGTTCGATGTTAATTTATCCGGGGCTTGAACCCAGGATCTTCGGTGTGGTAGGCGGAGCACGCTACCACCACACCACAGCAGCCACCAAATGACTACGGATATATGCATACCGAATTTTGTTATGTAAGGTGTATTCTTTTCGAGTTCGATGAATTCTGAAACGGGGATAATGCTTGGTCAGCAAAGGGGCATGCGCTGAAATGTCAACTCTTAATTTCTTGATATTCTCAAGAACCGGCCAGTTCAACCTTGCCTAGTTTCTTGCTTTACTGACCCTTTAGAAATAAAATCGTATTGATGTAAACCTTTCTACACGCTTATATTAGCTTTACTTTTACGTTTGTAGGTATGTGCATTAGGGTGGGTCGATTTGTATAGACGAAAGTTAACCGATATCGCGCCATCGATTTTTCTATAGGATTTGGGATCAGGAAAAAAAGTTCCACTACGCATACCCCAAAAAATAATTTTTGAGCCTGCGAAATTTCATTTTTTATTTTTTTTCGACTTTGATTTCCTACTAAAAAAATTTTCATATGTACATACTAGAGGTTTACGCCGATCACTTTATCGGCGTAGGCGGCGCGCCGGCGTACGCCGGTGTTCTTACTTTAAAGGCTTGATTTTTCTATTTAAAAAAATTATATTTAGGAAAGGTTTTGTTTATATGTATTTAAGGAAATCAACGTGTTGGCCATTTCGGAAAGATCCGGGGTTTTTCCATCAAAATCTCGCAGACCGTTCAAACATTTTCAGGAGTAGCTCCTTGCGAAGGGATTGTCCCTCGTTCGCTTGCTCCAGAGAGGCTTCGAACCTAACCCCGGTCTTTGGAATTGGTACTGCTACGTATGCTGAAAAGAAATAAAGATACATAAAATAGTCACACTTTTGCTTGTACATATATCTCGTGCAAAGCGTAGTTTCAGCTAGGGTTAACTCCTAATAATCGTCGCGAACACAATTCCTTTAAATCATTTGTCGCTCCTTGGCGGTCTATTAATACACATGACTCTAGTGGCGCAGGGCGCCTCCAGTTTTTTCGGCTGTTTTTAAGAGCTACAATTCCCGATGTGCGAACAGTAGGAATCTCTACCACCAGTCGCTACCACGCCTCTTGAGCCTCACACCATATGCCAGTACAGAAGCTATAGGACTGCGTCTTCGAACTCATACCTTCGTCGACGTCACTTTCCTAGAATCTCTAGGTGTAGCTTCGAAGACTTTCTAACGGATTCTTTTGTCGCGCTATGCTGCCGACCTACACCAGAGAAACACCTTGAAACGTTAGGGAGTGACTATTCGGCCAAGGATGCCGCCCTCGAAATCATAAGTAGTCTAAGTGGATGTCATTGCGTCATGGGTGAAAATCGTATAATCCTCGGCGCATCTACATAATTAAAATTTTACAAGGACCCTGGATAAAATTTTTAAAATGTAGACCAAAGATTGCAGACGCCTTGGGTCATTTTTTTTTAATTAATTGTTCATTATTAATTTTTTCAAAAATGCAAAGTGGGCATATAAATTTATTATATAACTTTTCTTTTAGAGTTTTGTTTTAATAACTTTCTGAATTAGGTGATGCAAAGTCCGTGTTAAGCTGACATCGAAAGCGCCTGTTATTTTAAATAACTTTTGAATAGTTATAAAGAGTTAAATTTCGCAATTAGTTTCTTATAACT
This sequence comes from Eurosta solidaginis, assembly GCF_040869045.1. Lineage (NCBI taxonomy): Eukaryota > Metazoa > Arthropoda > Insecta > Diptera > Tephritidae > Eurosta > Eurosta solidaginis. Next base: position 314,916,649 of record NC_090319.1, on the reverse strand, counting down.
GGCAGTGATGCGCATCCGTTGATACCACTTTCGACCATAGCCGACCAATTTTCGACATGAACAATAAATGGCCTAAACAGTCTTAAACGAGTAGAAAATATAGTAACGCGCCGCGCCGCCGCGCCGATATTTTTGACATTCGGCGGCGGCGTTTATCGGCGGCGTATATCTCTAGTTCATACATACATATATGTATGTAAAAAAAAATTTTTTTTTTTTCAAAAAACTGTTATCGCCAACGTTTCTAGCGGACATTTTTGGGTCGGACAGGGTATTCATGACAATTGTACAATCAAATGAAAATTTTTTAGTAGGTCATGAAAAACCCTTAAAAAACTAAGTCGAAAAAAAGTAAAAAAATGAAAGTTCGCAGGCTTGAAAATTTTTTTTTTGGGTATGCGTAGTGGAACTTTTCTTCCTGAGCCCAAATCCTATCGAAAAATCGATGGCGCGATATCGGTCAACTTTCGTCCATACAAATCGACCCACCCTAATGTACATATATGTATGTATGTATTTGTGTAACTCTTTTAAAAAATGTTACGTATGCGCACAGGCCCCCATCTTTCCAGGTGGTACGAATAAAGGATTGTCTTTTAATAAAACAAAGGTGCATAAACATAGTCAAAATAAAATAGATTTTAAATTTAGTTGCAGCTTTTTGACATCATTTTCTATGAGCTATCTGTCAAAAAAGCTGAAACTAAATTTAAAACCTATTTTATTTTGACTATGATTATGCGCTAAAGTGTTTGGTTTCGGTAGGATATTGTCTATTAAAATTGTCTACGATCATTTTAAAAATCTCTTAAATAAAAAAGGGCATGGTCTTTAACCGATTTCGCCCATTTTTTCAGACAAACTCCCCATGGCAAGGATAATCTGTTTGCCGCATTTTTCGATGACAACTTAAACGGTTTTCTATATACGGACGATAATATTAGCAATAATAATTTTAATTGAAGTGAGCGGTGCCACGCCTTTTTCCAAAAGTTGTAATTAAATGTCATTTACCACTTCATATATGAAATTAAGTTGGAAGTGTATTATTTACTGAATAATCACCTTTTCCTATCTTCGAAAATATTGGACATTTTTATCATATTTCGTCAATCAAACGCCTTTCTTTTATTTTCGATAATTTAAGAAAAAACTTTCGTGAATTTTGTAGCTGAAACGTGTTGAACCAATCTCAAAAGCATTTCCGAAAAAAAAAATCTACAATTCGCTAAGAAAATATAAAAAAAACCTTCGGAAACAAAAAATGTCAAAAATCAATACACACAAGTTTTGAGGGACCTATAACTTGTACTTTATTGGACTAAGATCAATTGGGCTACAAAACGGCATACCCGAAAAAAACTCCGGGAACTTCAAATTAAAAGTTCGAAATTTTCGTGAAATTTTCTCGAATTTTCGATTTTTTTATTTTCGAAAACATTTTTGAGTTTGCTTTGTGTTATTTCAGTTACGAAATCCATACAAGTTTTTTCTTAAATAGACGGAAAAAAATAAGAATTTGATTGGCGAAATTTAATAATATTCTCCGCTGCTTCTTCGTATTTGCTGAATTATGTATATGTTAATATAATGTGGGCGTGTTTATGAACCGATTTCGTTCATTTTAAATATCGATGGTAGATGAGTGTCTAGGAGCGCCCACATGCCCGATTTCTCTTAAAACATCTTAAAATTTACCCAAGTTATCATTCACATACGTACATACGAACGGATGGTCGGCCCCCAGCGGGTAAGGGGGCACTGAATATACCAGCGGCAGGTATGCCTGCAGTAAGAGGTGACTTAAACACCAAATTAATTCAAGAGGGTGATTGATTTTCATCTGTTTTTGAGCGAATCGACCAATGACTTCTTCCACTGTGATATCAATATTTCTATTAATACTTAATAGGGCAAGTCCATTCAGCCTATCTTCTCCGGTTGAATTCCTTATCCAATTTTTCAAACGCATCAGTGTTAAAAAAACTTCGTTCACTGCTGGCAATGGTTACAGCTAACGTGGCTCCAATCTTCAAAAACTTGAAAACGTGTGGAAAAAGTTCTTCATTACAAAGATGTAATGCATCGATGAATGTCTTTCGGCAATCTTCTGCTCCAACCCAACGTTGCCCCCATAGTAGGACTTTATTTTTCACCGCTGTTCCAGTAAGTGCTGGGCACTGATCCATTATTATTTTGACAGTTTCAGAAACGTTTTCACCTACTTTTCTGACTAATTTATTGGGAATGACATATTCAATAATGGACAATGTGTTTTTGTGCTTGATGAATCTATTAGACTCTGAAGATATTAAGTGATCGATGAAAGGGATGAATATTAATTTGCTAAAATATTTTCCTGCTGAGCTGTTTTCGTAGTTTTTTCGCTTTTCTGACGACTCATAATCCTAGGAACAACAATCTTCTCTCCGATAGATTCAGCTAATTCTTTAGCATCAAGAAACATTTCTTTGAACTTTTACTTAGCCTTTTCCCTCATTTCTTTCAACAAAACAGCCAGATCATCAGCCGCTGAAACTGCTGCAGAAAGATCAACACAAAGAAAAAATTTCGTTAATAACAACCAATGCCACGATGAATCCTCCAGCCCTCAAAGTGTGTAGATAACTGAAAGCATTTCTAGAACTTTCAGCGTTTCCACAGTCATGCATTTTTTCTAAACTGAAATAGATGGGAGCAAACATTTCTTTGAAGCAGATCACAGGATCTAGTCTTTCCGTCCATCTTGTTTCACACAATCACTTCAAACGTTCTTTCTTTGTTGGATAATTCAAAGTTTCGACAGCATCCTTGAGAATAGCTTCGCGTTTTGCTGAAGGTATGAAGAAAGAAATTATCTGCTTTATGGACCCAGGACAGTTTCTTATAAGAGAAATGGAGCACGCTTCACCAACCGCCAAATTCAAGGAATGGCTTGCGCTTGCAGACGGACTTCTCCATCACTGCAGCCACACACCCATTCCATTCTCCACTCATTACAGCTGCACCGTCGTATCCTTGAGAAACCGAAAACTCCAGGTTGATCTTCAGCTTCTTTGAAATGTTTATCAAAGACGAAGCAAGTCATCTACCAGTGCAATCTTCCATGTTGTTGTTGTTGTTGTAGCATTGCAATCTTCCATCGGGATGAACTGTAGAAAATCTTCTCTCAAAATTATACAATCTACAGTTTTTTCAGTATAACGGAAACATAGTGAGTATTGTTCCACGCCACTAATGTCCGTTGTCCCATCTGCGAGTATAGTCCAGCATTCGCTTGCGTTGATTTCTGCAACAATCTTTTCAGGAATTATGTGCCCGCAAATTTCGATGAGTTCATTCTGAATCTGTGGAGTCGTGTAAGATGTGTTGCGATTTTTCAATGTGGCAGTTTGAAGTAAACGTTTCTTCAATGTTTGGTCACCAGCATTCATCCGAAATCTTAATAAAGATCTGAAGTTACCGTCATTATGGGGAGGTGTCTCAAGGGATATAGGACCAGAATCACGATGTCCTCTTGAAGCTATTTTTTGCCTGCCGATGAAAATTATTGTTTCTCGATTCCGTTGAAATTGAAATGCATATCAAATCAATTTTTTACGAAACTACTAATATTTCGGAGGGGTTTTGCCCCCCGCCTGTTGTTGTTGTTGTTGTAGCGATAAGGTTGCTCCCCGAAGGCTTTGGGGAGTGTTATCGATGTGATGGTCCTTTGCCGGATACAGATCCGGTACGCTCCGGTACCACAGCGCCATTAAGGTGCTGGCCCGACCATCTCGGGAACGATTTATGTGGCCACATTAAACCTTCAGGCCATCCCCTCCCTCCCCAACCCCAAGTTCCATACGGAGATTAGGGTCGCCAGAGCCTCGTCTGTTAGTGAAACAGGATTCGCCGCGGATAGGTGAGGTTGACAATTGGGTTTGGAGAAGCTATATATTGCGCTGGCAACCTGCAAGGTTGCGCTACACAGCCCCTTGAATCAGGTATTTTAGTCGCCTCTTACGACAGGCATACCTAACGCGGGTATATTCTGACCCCCTAACCCGCTGGGGTGCCCCCCGCCTCTCCCCCCGTTACTATGCCACTGATTGGGCATAAAAACACCATCAAAGAGATGACGTTTGCGATTAAAGGTTGCATATTTCGAACATTTCGTAAGTACGTAAGCAATATTTAAGGTAATAAAATCGGTAAATTTGGAATTTGTTCGGTCACTGGCACATTTACTTTATGTATGTATGCCAGAAAGTACTTACGTATGTATGTGTGATTTACAATTAATGTGTTGAAATAAAATAAGGCCACGTCGTAGAAGTTCAATAACAACAATGGAATGTAGAGAGCAGACGGCGGAAACAACTATAAGACCAAGAAACACATCATCTACGTAGTTGATTTAACAACTCTTGGGAAAATGTAAGTATGTAATTCTATTATTTAATTGTGAAATTTGCATATAACATGTTTTTATTAAGTAAACAACTTGGCGGTTTCTATGAAAAAAAAATGACTCATTGCGCATATTAAGCAAATCTTAAACGAACTTTGACACACATATAACTGTATGTACATATATGTATATACATATGTATGTATGTTAATTGCATGTATTGTCCTTAAAACCATCTAAAAATAAAAATTTATAAAAACACTTCTATTCCCCGAAATGGAGTCGGCAAACACTTCATAATTATTCAATCAAATTTATCAATCAATCAATCTTATCTATTTCGTACTTTCTTCCTCGCGATGCGATGCCGTGTTGTTGTCCATATACTAGGAAATTTGCAACTACGTGCGCAGCAATATCTACAACAATGACGACAGTGGCGGCGACGACGAATCGTCCAACCGAATCGATATACAACACAAAAGTACTAACTATGTACTGTAAGATCATTTAAATACATATTTATTAATGTATGTAGGTACGAATGTACCTGCACAATCGCTCATGCTCTTATTGTATGTATTTTAACATTCTAGCAGAATAATAGTCGTGTAGTGGCTCCCCTTTTTTTTTTAGTAGAATAACAAACAATGCAACAACTTTCTAGCAACAATTTTACATACGAGCAAACAACGTCTCACCATCTCCCATGAAAGCCGGTGGTGCGCCTCTCTGCTCTCCAACAGTTACAAAACACAATTAGCTGAAAAATACTACTACAGTAAGCAGCCACAACCAGCCCACGTTGAAATACTTAATTTACTCGTTCGTACCTACTACATACATATGTACCTTCTAATGTAGAACGTTTAGCAGGCTCTGTAATTAAAAGACGAGCCAATGCATGATAGGAGAGTGAAATTAATTTTACATTCAAACATACAGCGTAAACACAAATAAAATATTTCAAACAATTTTGCTAAACTCTCTTCTCTATGTTCCTCCTAAAGTTCGATAAACAATAACCTACCGACATGCCGTATCATGCATAGCGCAGAAAGAGCGTACCACAGATATGTAGATATAAACCAGATATATAAACTTACATTTACACCTGTCAACGCAAAAACAGCAGACAAATGTTATTGGCAAATTTCATCAGTTATTTTTATACTCAGCTGAGCAGAGCTCACAGAGTATATTAATTTTGTTCGCATAACGGTACCTCGCAACGGCATAAACTAATCGAGATAGATATAGACTTCTATATATCAAAATGATTTGGGCGAAAAAAGAAATTCATTTAGCTATGTCCGTCCGTCCATCCATTCGTCTGTTCGTAAACACGATAACTTAAGTAAATTTTGACGTATCTTAATGGTATGTAGGTTCCTGGGCACTCATCTCAGATCGCTATTTAAAATGAACGAAATCGGACTATTACCACGCCCACTTAACACCGTTAACACGATAACTGGACCAAAAATCGATATATCTTTACTAAACTTAGTTCACGTACTTATCTGCACTCACTTTATTTTGGTATTAAAAATGGGCGAAATCCGACCATGACCACGTCCACTCTTTCGATATTGAAAATTTCAAAAAATGAAAAAATGCCATAATTCTATACCAAATACGAAAAAGGGATGAAACATGATGATTGGATTGGTTTTTGTGACGCAAAATATAACTAGAAAAAACTGTAAAATGGGTGTGACATCTACCATATTAAGTAGAAACAAGTAAGGAAGGTTAATTTCGGGTGTAACCGAACATTACATACTCAGTTGAGAGCTATGGTGACAACATAAGGGAAAATAACCATGTAGGAAAATGAACCGAGGGAAACCCTGGAATGTGTATCAAATGAAAGGCATTAAAGAGTATTTTATGAGGGAGTGAGCCATAGTTCTATAGGTGGACGCCATTTGGGGATATAGCCATAAAGGTGGATCAGGGTTGACTCTAGAATGCGTTTGTACGATATGGGTATCAAATGAAAGGTGTTAATGAGTATTTTAAAAGGGAGTAATCCTTAGTTCCATAGGTGGACGCCGTTTCGAGATATCGCCACAAAGGTGGACCAGGGGTGACCCTAGAATTTGTTTGTACAATATGGGCATCAAACGAATGGTATTAATGAGTATTTTAAAAGGGAGTTGGCCTTAGTTCTATAGGTGGATGCCGTTTCGAAATATCGCCATAAAGGTGGACCAGGGGTGACTCTAGAATGTGTTTGTACGATATGGGTATCAAATTAAAGGTATTAATGAGGGTTTTAAAAGGGAGTGGTGGTTGTTGTATAGGTGGTCGCCTTTTCGAGATATCGCCATAAAGGTGGACCAGGGGTGACTCTAGAATGCGTTTGTACGATATGGGTATCAAATGAAAGGTGTTAATGAGTATTTTAAAAGGGAGTAATCCCTAATTCCATAGGTGGACGCTGTTTCGAGACATCGCCATAAAGGTGGACCAGGGGTGACCCTAGAATTTGTTTGTACAATATGGGTATCAAAAGAAAGGTGTTAATGAGTATTTTAAAAGGGAGTAAGCCTTAGTTCCATAGGTGGACGCCGTTTCGAGATATCGCCATAAAGGTGGACCAGGGGTGACCCTAGAATTTGTTTGTACAATATGGGCATCAAACGAAAGGTGTTAATGAGTATTTTAAAAGGGAGTGGGCCTTAGTTTTATAAGTGGGCGCCGTTTCGAAATATCGCCATAAAGGTGGACCAGGGGTGACTCTAGAATATGTTTGTACGATATGGGTATCAAATTAAAGGTATTAATGAGGGTTTTAAAAGGGAGTGGTGGTTGTTATATAGGTGGTCGCATTTTCGAGATGTCGCCATAAAGGTGGACCAGGGGTGACTCTAGAATGCGTTTGTACGATATGGGTATCAAATGAAAGGTGTTAATGAGTATTTTAAAAGGGAATAATCCTTAGTTCCATAGGTGGACGCCGTTTCGAGATATCGCCACAAAGGTGGACCAGGGGTGACCCTAGAATTTGTTTGTACAATATGGGCATCAAACGAATGGTATTAATGAGTATTTTAAAAGGGAGTTGGCCTTAGTTCTATAGGTGGATGCCGTTTCGAAATATCGCCATAAAGGTGGACCAGGGGTGACTCTAGAATGTGTTTGTACGATATGGGTATCAAATTAAAGGTATTAATGAGGGTTTTAAAAGGGAGTGGTGGTTGTTGTATAGGTGGTCGCCTTTTCGAGATATCGCCATAAAGGTGGACCAGGGGTGACTCTAGAATGCGTTTGTACGATATGGGTATCAAATGAAAGGTGTTAATGAGTATTTTAAAAGGGAGTAATCCCTAATTCCATAGGTGGACGCTGTTTCGAGACATCGCCATAAAGGTGGACCAGGGGTGACCCTAGAATTTGTTTGTACAATATGGGTATCAAAAGAAAGGTGTTAATGAGTATTTTAAAAGGGAGTAAGCCTTAGTTCCATAGGTGGACGCCGTTTCGAGATATCGCCATAAAGGTGGACCAGGGGTGACCCTAGAATTTGTTTGTACAATATGGGCATCAAACGAAAGGTGTTAATGAGTATTTTAAAAGGGAGTGGGCCTTAGTTTTATAAGTGGGCGCCGTTTCGAAATATCGCCATAAAGGTGGACCAGGGGTGACTCTAGAATATGTTTGTACGATATGGGTATCAAATTAAAGGTATTAATGAGGGTTTTAAAAGGGAGTGGTGGTTGTTATATAGGTGGTCGCATTTTCGAGATGTCGCCATAAAGGTGGACCAGGGGTGACTCTAGAATGCGTTTGTACGATATGGGTATCAAATGAAAGGTGTTAATGAGTATTTTAAAAGGGAATAATCCTTAGTTCCATAGGTGGACGCCTTTTCGAGGTATCGCAATAAAGGTGTACCAGGGGTGACTCTAGACTTTGTTTGTAAGATATGGGTATCAAATGAAATGTGTTAATGAGTATTTTTAAAAAGGAGTGGGCCTTCGTTCTGTAGGTGTTCGCCTATTCGAGATATCGCCATAAAGGTGGACCAGGGGTGACTTTAGAATATGTTTGTACGATATGGATATCAAATAAAAGATATTAATGAGAGTTTTAAAAGGGAGTGGTGTGAAGGCGTTTTCCAGATATCGACCAAAATGTGGACCAGGGTGACCCAGAACATCATCTGTTGGATACCGCTAATTTATTTATATATGTCATACCTGCCAAGACTTTAAGTGTTTTTTATTTCGCCCTGCAGAACTTTTTTCATTTTCTTCTACTTAATATGGTAGGTGTCACAACCATTTTATAAAGTTTTTTCTAAAGTTATATTTCGCGTCAATAAAACAATCTAATTACCTTACGATGTTTCATCCCTTTTTTCGTATTTGGTATAGAATTATGGCATTTTTTCATTTTTCGTAATTTTCGATATCGAAAAAGTGGGCGTGGTCATAGTCGGATTTCGTTCATTTGTCTTACCAAGATAAAGTGAGTTCAAGTAAGCACGTGAACTAAGTTCATTAAAGATATGTCGATTTTTGCTCAAGTTATCGTGTTAACGGCCATGCGGAAGGACAGACGGACGACTGTGTATAAAAACTGGGCGTGGCATCAACCAATTTCGCCCATTTTCACAGAAAACAGTTAATGTCATAAAATCTATGCCCCTACCAAATCTCAAAAGGATTGGTTAATTTTTGTTCGACTTATGGCGTTAATAGTATCCTAGACAAATTAAATGAAAAAGGGCGGAGCCACGCCCATTTTGAAATTTTCTTTTATTTTTGTATTTTGTTGCACCATATCATTGCTGGAGTTGAATGTTGACATAATTTACTTATATACAGTAAAGATATTAAATTTTTTGTTAAAATTTTACTTTAAAAAAAATTTTTTTTAAAGTGGGCGTGGTCCTTCTCCGATTTTGCTATTTTTATTAAGTGTACATATAGTAATAGGAGTAACGTTCCTGCCAAATTTCATCATGATATCTTCAACGACTGCCAAATTACAGCTTGCAAAAGTTTTAAATTACCTTCTTTTAAAAGTGGGCGGTGCCACGCCCATTGTCCAAAATTTTACTAATTTTCTATTCCGCGTCATAATTTCAACTCATCTACCAAGTTTCGTCGCTTTAGCTGTCTTTTGTAATGAATTATCGCACTTTTTCGGTTTTTCGAAATTTTCGATATCGAAAAAGTGGGCGTGGTTATAGTCCGATATATTTCATTTTAAATAGCGATCTGAGATGAGTGCTCAGGAACCTACATACCAAATTTCATCAAGATACCTCAAAATTTACTCAAGTTATCGTGTTAACGGACGGACGGACATGACTCAATCAAATTTTTTTTCGATCCTGATTATTTTGATATATGGAAGTCTATATCTATCTCGATTCCTTTATATATGTATTACAACCAACCGTTATCCAATCAAACTTAATATACTCTGTGAGCTCTGCTCAACTGAGTATAAAAATGAAAAAGTTCTGCAGGGCGAAATCAAAAGCCCTTGGAATCATGGCAGGAATACTGTTCGTGGTATTACATATATAAATAAATTAGCAGTACCCGACAGGTCATGTTCTGGGTCACCCCTGGTCCACCTTTATGGCGATATATCGAAAAGGCGTCCACCTATAGAACTAAGGCACACTCTTACTTGTTTCTTTTATTTATGTGGCTTTCCGGCATAACTAAAAGGTCACTTACAACTGTTTTCCAGGAAATCAGCCTCAAATTTTTTGAAATGTTTTTCAAAAGTTGCAAACTTTAATGACTTTTTCTTTTATAATATCAATGTTTGCTTTGCAAAAGTTAATATATTTAAAACATATACTTTTTATGCCTAGAAAACTATGAGTTTAGTGGTGGTTTTAGTAGAGTAGTCTTCTCTTCCAATTTGCGTCGTGCTCCTTTTTAATTTATCCTACAAGTTGTCTTTATTGTATCCAAAAAATAAGATTTTAGCTTATACAAATATATTAGAAGGTAGATCTTCGAAAAAATTAAAAGCGACAAATAACACAGCTACAAAAAAAAGTGACCCGATGAACTATCCTAAATCTTACGAAATAAACCCGAAATGGTAGTACCGAAACTATTCAGCTTTCAAAAATTTATTGGATTTCCAAAAAACAAAAGTTTGACAAGAGATGAAGGACAGCACGAAGCAAGTTGTCGAGCACAAGTGATTCCGTGACCGTCCACTTTTCTTGTTGTTGTTGTTGTAGCGAAAGACACTCCCCTAAGGGTTTTGGGAGTGTTATCGATATTGATGGTCCTTTGCCGGTAACAGGCATCATTAAGGTACAATCCCGACCCCGCGGGAACGGTTAGATATGACAACATTCAACTCTTACCTATCCAGAATCAACCCCGACATACAAAATGTATGCCCCGCTTGCAATGTGTCCCCACATGACACCAACCATCTCTTTAATTGTAATGTGGAACCAACGCCTCTAACACCCCTTTCCTTATGGTCCACCCCTGTTGAAACAGCAAGTTTCCTTGGACTCCCGTTAGAGGATATTGATGACAATTTGTGATCGGTCGCGGCTGTTAGGTGGGGCGAAGCATTGCTACAACAACAACAACATTCAACCATCCGGCCGCACCCCCTAGTTCCATGGAACTTGGGGCGCCAGAGCCGCGGCTGCTAATGAAATAGGATTCTCCACGGGAAGGTGGGCCCATTGAAAGGGTTGCTCTACACAACTCCTTGAATTATTTGGGGGCACCCGCTTTCTGCTTCCCATGTCACCCCGTGTTGTTGTTGTTGCGATAAGGACACTCGCCGGAAGTTGTAAATGTTATCAACGTCGATGGTCCTTTTACGGATATGGATTCGGCATGTACCTGTAGCAAGCACAATTAGGGTAAAAGCCCATCTGTCTCCGGAATGATTCAATATCATCATTTTGAACTTTCTAGGCCACCCTCTTACCACCTTGTGAACTTCGGGTCGCCAAAGCCTCGCCATTTACTACGTGAAATTGACAATTGATTTGGAAAAGCTGTGAAACTAAAAAGGTTTGTCTTGTGCTTATCAACCCCTTCTATCCTCTCGATGATAGCTTAAGCTTGCTAAAGAATATGAAAGACTAAGTAATGCTATCATGATTCCCAGGCAGTATATGTAATCAGGGCCGCGGAGAGGAGGGGCAGCAAGAGCAATTGCCCTGGGGCCCGGAAGGTTTTTGGGGGCCCGGCAAGGCAAAGCAGTATTGACAGTACTCTAACTAGGATTTCATAGATAAATAAAAAAAATAAATGTAAGGCGCGATAACCTCCGAAGAGATCTAAGGCCGAGCTTCTCTTCCAATTTGCGTCGTGCTCCTCTTGATTTTCCCTACAAATTGTCCGGACGGGACCTACATGTTTTATGCCGACTCCGAATGGCATCTGCAAAGCAGATGAGTTTTCACTGAGAGCTTTTCATGGCAGAAATACACCCGGAGTGCTTGCCAAACACTGCCGAGGGGCGACCCCGCTTAGAAAAATTTTCTTCTAATTAAAAAATCTTATTTCTAAAATTTTTGATGTTGCTTTGCCCGGGAGTTGAACCCAGGGCATACGGTGTGATAGGCGGAGCACGCTACCCATCACACCACTAAACTAAAATCATAAGCATCCAATCAAATACTCTGGGGCATAGTCATAGTCGAAATAAAATGTGATTTTAAGTTAGATAAACGTTTTTGACACAATTTTATAAGCGCTATCTGTCAAAAATGTTAACTAACTTAAAATCACATTTTATTTCGCCTAAAACTATGCCCCTATCGGTTTGGTCGTATTGCTTTTTCATTTTTGTAAAAAGCCCGTGACTTCTGTAAATACAGGCTGATAATAAACTAGAACGTTAATTTGAAAAAATTAGTACACTTGACTTGTTTTGCGAAGCACACATTTTTGCAAACATATGAGTATGCCGTGGATAAGCTTACATAGGTCATTGATGAGTTGAAGAAGTTCAGGGATCAATGGTCGATCATACTTCAAGAATGTAAGGTTCTGGCAGGGAGTATAGGAGTTGTGAATACCTTCACAGAGAAAAGAAGGAAGATAAGAAAGCGCCAGTTCGATGAATTACCTGGCGAATCACCTGAGTGTGATTCGGAAACTCAATTCAAACAGCAAGTTTTTTACGTTCGTTTGGACTGTTTGATTGGTAACATGACATGACGTTTCGAATCCGTAAATGACATTTCGATTAAATTTAGTTTTTTGTGGAAGTATTTTGATTTTTCTTTATCATCTTTAAAAAATTATCCACTTTTATGAAATGAAACGTGTTCATGAAAATATCCCATTATCGGGAATAACTAATTGATGAGAGATGGCGCAACTTGAAACCATCAACATGGAATACATATATCGTCCATTGAACAAAAACACCACCCCAGCGGGTTAGGGGGTCAGAATTTACCGGCGGTAAGTATGGCTGTCGTAAGAGGCGACTAAAATACCAGATTCAAGAGGCTGTGTAGCGCAACCTTTCAGGTTGCCAGCGCAATATATAGCTTATCCAAACCCAATTGTCAACCTCACATATCCGCGGCGAATCCTGTTTCACTAACAGACGAGGCTCTGGCGACCCCAAGCTCCTCATGGCCACATAAATCGTTCCCGAGATGGTCGGGCTAGCACCTTAATGGTCCTGCGATACCGGAGCCGGATACCTCCAATTGTTTGACCTCAGGATGTTGTTGTTGTTGTTGTTGTAGCGATTAGGTTACTCCCCGAAGGCTTTGGGGAGTGTTATCGATGTGATGGTCCTTTGTCGGATACAGATCCGATACGCTCCGGTAACACAGCACCATTAAGGTGCTGGCCCGACTATCTCGGGAACGATTTATATGGCCACATTAAACCTTCAGGCCATCCCTCCCTCCCCACCCCCAAGTTCCATGAGGAGCTTGGGGTCGCCAGAGCCTCGTCTGTTAGTGAAACGGGATTCGCCGCTCGAAGGTGAGGTTGACAATTGGGTTTGAGAAGCTATATATTGCGCTCAACAACCCCTTGAATCCCTCAGGATAGTTCGACGTTATTGATCTTTTGGGAAGAACTTCGTGAAGAAAGTGCGTATGTACCAAATCATTAAGATTTGTGTAGATACCTAATAATTGTGCCATATACCATCATGTCTGCTGATTTTATGAATGATAATGCTATTGTATTTAGCTTCAATAATATCGGTTCATAAATGCAGAATTTGTGCTTTTATACGTACGAACCATGCAAAAGAATGTATGCATGCCGTCCTGATTAATATCTGAAGTACCGATGTAGCATGCATACATTTCCAACTGCGATACTTTGATTTAGAATATAGCTTAGAAACTGAAATGAAGTTTGCAACATTCAATCTCTTTAACTTACCTGAACCCTGACTTTCATCGGATCCTCTTAATAATCCACTCTTACCCACGACATCGTAGTTGGGTTTAATCTGACCGAGATCTTGAGTTAATAAACCAAACATGGCACCATATTCTGCATTTTCCTCATATGTAAATAAAGTATTTACCTCTTTTACTAATGAACGTTGCACCGTAGAATACCTAAGGACAATAAAATAGTATTACTTGTAGGACACCATTTTCAGATGCTGTTCTAATGATACTGAGATATTATATTAATGTATGTTCCTACCAAGATTGTGTAACACGTCGCGGCATTGAAGTCATCGCTTCCCAGTATTGTTCGATATATGGTATAATATCTTTATCTTTGCTAAACAACAATTTGCTTTTGCCGTCCTTTAAGGCGTTTTGTTGCATATTAGCTATGGCAGTGATACACATTTGTGGTATAGCTGGAAGATGGATATGTGTAAATTATACATTTCGTGTTTGTATAGATAACATTATTTACTAGCTTGGCTTTTGCGGAAAACTTCCAGACCGCTTTGAGAGCAATTTTTGCACACAAACATATAATTGGTAATGAACGGTACCAACTTGCCCAGCTGATATCCAATACAGGACTCATGAAACCAACGACTGCAATTCGCGCATAAAAGTTCCACAATGTTGAAATTTCGCTCTTTACCACTGTAAATAAAAAATACATAATCATTTATTAGTCGTATATTTTTTGTCTTTGTATACAGTCCAAGTGTTTTGTTTACCAGTAGCAAATGCCGGGGTTGTTGTTGGCAGTGGTGGCGACGGCGCCAGCAGATTTTTCATCGCGCGTACTTTCCGATGCTCGTTCGCTGTAAGCATATTCAGATGCAGTCTCTGATTGTGAGTTTGTATCCATTTGAAGTTCATCCATTTTCCCTGAACGAATTATTACAATTTTAAGTGGGTTTTAATAAAACAAAAAAACTGCAAAGGGAAGATGTGTAATTAAACACGGGGAGCAATTCGATAGGTATGTTCAGCTAAGGAAATTGCGAAGGTGTGTTGGGAGCTTTGTAGTGTTTGGAAAAGATAAAAAAGTGCACAATATTAATAGTTACGTTCCAATGACGCCTGATCAAGAAGGAGTATAAAATAATCGTTTTCGCTTTAAGCGCCAAATACACGACACGATCATTTCCGCGAACATTCCCGTTATGTCATGTTTCTGCGACCTTTTTTGTCGTGTATGGTGGTGTTTGCCAGTTCGCGCAAATGTGCACCAAAAATCAAAATATTTTAATTTTTGGCGAACATTTGCGCGAACTGTTCGTGCGTGTATGGCGAAATAGCTCATAATCATAGTAATTTCTGAACGGAACAGACGTGCGCGGAAAAGTAAAATGGACAATAAAAAATTTCTGAGGGAATTTATTGAAATGTATAAATTTTTTTTACGCTTAATTGTCACAGCGAGCAATATTGCTGCAGCACAATTGTTGTCCGTATTCATCGCTGTCTGAAAGAGAACTAATATTCGGCCAAAAGTTCGTATGGTGTATGGCCAAAGGTGTCGAATTGCCTTTTTGGAAGTTAGGAGCTTGGGGTCGCCAGAGCCTCGTCTGTTAGTGAAACGGGATTCGCCGCTCGAAGGAGAGGTTGACAATTGTGTTGGAGAAGCTATATATTGCGCTACACAACCCCTTGAATCCCGTCTTAGATCTCTTCGGAGGTTATATCGCCTTACATTTATTTATTTTTTAAATGACCAACTTGCCCTGGATATAAAAACAAGGAAGAAGATTTACAAGAAGAATATTAAGCTTCGAATTTTTGTCAAGAACTATTTCTATAATTAATATAAGAACACAAGAGCATTTTTAAATTTGCAAAATTATTCGAAACATATCAAGACTGGAATTTTTGTCAAGAACTAATTCTACAATAATATTTTTGAATTATTTGTCAAGTTTGACAGGGGAATCCAACTTTCCAGCCTTTATATCAAATCTCATAAAAAGGAAGCTACAAGGAAAAAACAAGTGCTGATTCCAAGAAATTAACGCAGGTAATTCTAGTGATGAGTGCACAGTGCTTTTTAACAGTAAATATAAATAAGAGGTGGTAGAGGGATCCTCCTAGTTGCCAAAACTAAATGTTTCATTTTCCTGAGGCTTATAGTTTTTGCTCGGACAAATTTTAATTTACTTTAACACCCAACTGCAGACCATGGTAGACCTAACGAATCCAATAAAATAATGTTATGATTTGTCCCAAATCGTTAATGGTGCACGAATGAAATTGTAGCCGAATTATATACGGCAGCATGACACTTCATCATTAAAATAATAAAACAACTTGTGCTGATCTCAAAGGCAGCGGGGCAAATTTGTCAGCTTAAGTTTTCGTATTCGCGACCCTGGATCCAAAATGAGTATTTTGATGCCCTCTCAATATTTTAGGACGTGTAATAAGAGTGTCATGCTGTCGTATAGAATTACCGGAATGACAAGTAGTTTGTTCAAACAATTTTACCTGCGAGAAGATTCCAATCTGCGCCACTTATGCTGGAATACATTCCCCTTATGCATTACTTACTTACTTAAATGGCGCTTAGCCATCTAAACGGTTATGGCCGTCCAACAAGGCGCGCCAGTCCCTCCGCCAACCCGCGCCAATTGGTGACACCAAGGGAGTCTAAATCGTTTTCTACCTGGTCCTTCCAACGGACTGGGGGCCGCACTCTACCTCTTCTTCCATAGGCGGGTTCCGATAGAAACACTTTCTTGGCCGGATCATCATCTTTCATTCGCATAACATGGCCTAGCCAGCGCAGCCGCTGAGTTTTAATTCGCTGGACTATGTTGATGTCTGCGTATAGCTCGTACAGCTCATCATTAAATCTTCTTCGGTACTCGCCATCGCCAACGCTTAGAGGTCCATAAATCTTTCGAAGAACTTTTCTCTCGAACACTCCCAAAGCCACTTAGTCTGTTGTTGTCATGGTCTATGCTTCCTCCCCATATAGCAGGACGGGTACGATAAGTGACTTGTAGAGTATGTTTTTCGTTCGCCATGAAAGGAGTTTACTTTTCAATTGCCTACCTAGTCCAAAGTAGCATTTATTGGCAAGATTGATTCTTCGCTGGACTTTAGTGCTGATGTTGTTGCTGGTTCCCAAATAAACGAAGTCTTTTACTATTTCGAAATTATGGCTGCCAACAGTAGCGTGGTTGCCAAGGCGCGTATTCGCTGACTCTTTGCTCGATGACAGCAGGTACTTCGTTTTGTCCTCATTCACCATCAAACCCAACCCATCTTTACCGCATCTTTTTCCAGTTTGGAGTAAGCAGGACTAACAGCGTGGGTCTTTAGGCCGATGATATCAATGTCATCAGCATATGCCTGTAATTGCACGTTTTTATAGAATATTGTTACAGTGCGGTTAAGTTCTGCAGCTAGTATAATTTTCTCCAGCATCAAATTAAAGAAATCTCACGATAGGGGGCCACCCTGTCTGAAACCTCGTTTAGTTTCGAACGGCTCGGAAGGGTCCTTCCCAATTCTGACTGAGCTGATGGTGTTGCTCAACGTCATTTTGCACAGCCGTATAAGTTTTGCGGGGAAACCAAATTCAGACATAGCGGCATATAGGGAGCTCCTTTTCGTGCTGTCGAAGGCGGCTTTAAAGTCGACGAAGAGGTGATGTGTGTCGATTCTCTTTTCACGGGCTTTCCCAAGATTTGTCGCATTGTGAAAATCTGGCCAATGGTAGATTTACCAGGTCTGAAGCCGCACTGATAAGGTCCAATCAGCCGGTTCACGGTGGGCTTCAATATTTCGCACAATACACTTGAAAGGGCCTTATATGCGATATTAAGAAGGCTGATTCCACGATAGTTGGTGCATTTTGCAGTATCCCCCTTCTTGTGGACTGGGCAAAGAACACTTAGATTCCAATCGTCCGACATGCACTCGTCCGCCCATATTTTGCTAAGAAGCTGCTGCATGCGCCTTACCAACTCCTCGCAGCCGTACTTGAATAGCTCTGCAGGCAATCCATCAGCGCCAACGGCCTTGTTATTTTTCAATGTGGTTATTGCTATTCTAACTTCGTCATAATCGGGCGGGGCGACATATATTCCATCATCATCAATTGCGGGATCGGGTTCGTCATCTCTGCGCGGTGAATTGCTGCCTTCATTTAGGAGAGTAGAGAAGTGTTCCCTCCATAATCTAAGCACTCTCTGGACATCAGTTACAGGGTCGCCGTTTTCGTTCCTACAGTAGTTTGCCCCAGTCCTAAAACATTCCGTCTGTCGCCGTATTTTTTGGTAAAATTTTCGGGCGTTATTCCTGGTGGCTAGCAGCTCAAGCTCCTCGCACTCACCGCTTTCTGCTTCTGTTTTTTTTTCTTCCTGCGTCTCGCTTCTCTTTTCAACTCGCGATAGCGTTCACACGCGTTCTCGCGTAGCATGCAATCGACCGGCCAATTGCTTTGTAAGTGGTAATGAGCATTTATTTATGTTTTCCCCAAGTGCTGCCGTCAAGAAATTAGAGGATTTTATTACGGCTCTGGATTTTCGGTAAAATTGCGGTTGCATGTTCTCCAAAATGTAGATCCTGATCGAACGTCAAATCGAAGATTTTTGGGTGGTAAGATATTCGATAGCGTAATGCCATGCTTGTAAATAAGGTTGCCGATGATTTTGTTGGTGACAATGTCAGGTTCCGCGAGGCGAAATAACTGCAGAGATCAGCTGTTTATTTTATTGCAAAGCTCATCGACGTGTGGGACTGGGCCTGTAGTCATTATTGTGCAGTCATCGGCTTAGGAAACGATAGTGACTTCTTCTGGTGGTGAAGGTAGTTTTGATATGTAGAAGTCAAAAAAAAGTGGGGATAGAACACCACCCTGTGGCACCCCTTGTTTAATTCTTCTTGGTTTGCGGTCCACCTTTTAAGAGTTGGGGGAAGGGAGGACCCATCCAGGTCTTGCAGTAACGTGCCGCGGTTGACCGTAACCAAAGCTTTTGACAGATCTGCGCAACGAGTACTGTCCTGTGGTAGGAGTTTTGAATTAATCCGCAATTTATTTGCGTGTTAATGACGTTTAGCGCGGTGGTAGTGCTATGAAGTTTTCGAAAGCCATGCTGATGATTGGCAAGACGCAAATTTGCAGTGAAATAGGGAAACAGAACAGCTTCAAGTGTCTTGGCTACTTGCGATAGGAGAGATATCGGACTATAAGAATCGCATATGTTAGGTGGTTTCCCAGGATTTTCAGGGATGACGAAGGTGCACAGGGACAGTTTAAATACATGCGCTAGATAACTTAATCCTCCTTTGTCTAGTTTTTCAAGCATTGGCATGGCTACGCCGTCTGGGCCTACTGCTTTAGAAGGTTTAACATGAACGATGGCATCTTCAACCTCTTTGGCGGTGATGGTAATTGGGGACGCCTTGTCTGACTTTGTCAGCCGTAGAATGTATTACTTATTGTCTGCAAAAAGCGCTCACGCATTTTTTTCGTATCCAGCAGCACTTTATCGCCAAAGGCGATGGAGATTTTGTCATTGTGCTTAGTCGGATTCGATAGGGACTTTACGGTGGACCTACCGGTGGCTTACCTATACCGGCAGAGAGGTTACAATTCTTAAAGTACTCCTCCCAATCCACCTGCTAGTGTTCATCCACTAGCTATCTGATGCGTTGGTTTATTTCCCTTATTTGGGGTTCTTGGACAGCCGTCTCGCTTTGTCAACCGTGGAATGAATTACGTTTTGTCGGCAGAGAGCGCTCGCGCATTTTTACAAATCCGACAATACTTCATCCACAAGCTGTCTGATGCCCTTGTTTATGTCCATTATTTGGGGGTCGATAGGATCGTGCTGTTTTATAAAGTAGTGTTCTCTCGCTAAAGTTGCAGTCTCCGCTGGAACCGGAATTCTTCCAACGGGAATGAAACGAGCTGACGCGGAAAGCACGCTCCCCCTGACTGGCATCAGTTGGGATTGGGAGAGCAGCCAAGCGATTGTCAGTATATTTTTAAGAGACTTTCCATTTTCTAAATTTATGAAAGTGTCTTTTCTGGGGTAATGAATTCGGCTGATCGCGAGAACGGGAGGAGTATGGGTATGTGGTCGGATGCCAATGTTACCATCGGCTGCCAGTTGACGCAGTTAACGAGTCCTGCGACACGATGGAGATGCCCCCAGCAGGTTAAGGGGTCAGAATATACCCCCGGTAGGTATGCCTGTCGTAAGAGGCGACTAAAATACCAGATTCAAGGGGCTGTGCAGCGCAACACTTCAGCTTGCCAGCGCAATATATAGCTTCTCCAAACCCAATTGTCCACCTCACCTATCCGCGGCGAATCCTGTTTCACTAACAGACGAGGCTCTGGCGACCCCTCCTAGCTCCTCATGGAACTTGGGAGTGGGAAGGAAGGGATGACCTGGAGGTTTAATGTGGCCATATAAATCGTTCCCGAGATGGTCGGGCTAGCACCTTAGTGGTGCTATGTTACCGGAGCGTACCGGATCTGTATCCGGCGAAGGACCATCACATCCATAACAGTCCCCAAAAGCCTTCAGAGAGTAACCTTATCGCTACAACAACAACACAATGGAGATTTCTGCCGAGCTATGACATCTTTCTACCATACGCACGGGGTGTCCCCCTTTATCGAGTAGAACGTAGAGAAATTCAGGAGAAATAACTAAATATACTATTATAATCCTTTTACGTTTACAGGTGCTTGGTTGTCGAAAACAAATTGAGCAATTTAAAGAAAGTTATTGAAGGTGTATACATATTGTAACGAATTTGCTTGCAAATCCTCTTATTTGCAGTCCTCTGCTAAGCTCGAATCACTAAACTGTTGAATAAATAACTCCAATTTGTAATAATGCAAAATGGCCTTTATTAAAGTACTTCACAATAACAAACTGTGCAACGAATAGCTTGCTTAATAACCACACTGATTGATAGCTCAATGAAACTCTACTATTCAAAATAACACTGCTATTGCTCGCTAGATATCGTCTTAATCAAACTGCTTGACAACTCAAATCAAACTGAATTACTTCCTACTCGCCTGCCCTGCTTTTATAGTTTACGCTGCATACTTCTAGGCTCTTCGATTTCCAGAAGTTACTAGTTAGTTTCGGCTACAAAATCGCCAGCCACAACTACGTGCACAAATTATTGCTCGCTCTTGTGACAACTCAGATAAGATATATGCATGTGTTTGTGCATTGCCGCTCCGCTGCTCGTAT